>NW_027422650.1:1250000-2500000 GCF_048934315.1 Petromyzon marinus | reverse complement strand
TATTAAATAGCCTTATTAAATAGGCTTATTTCAGCAACATTAGGATTATTAAATAGGCTTATTTCAGCAACTTAGACTTATTAAATAGGCCTATTAAATAGGCTTATTAAATAGACTTATTAAATAGGCTCATTAAATACTTATTAAATAGGCTTATTAAATAGGCTTATTAAATAGACTTATTAAATAGGCTCAATAAATAGGCGTATTAAATAGGCTTATTAAATAGTCTTATTAAATAGGCTTATTAAATAGGCTTATTAAATATGCATATTAAATAGACTTATTAAATAGGCTTATTAAATAGGCTCAATAAATAGGCTTATTAAATAGGCTCAATAAATAGGTTTATTAAATAGGCTCAATAAATAGGCTTATTAAATAGGCACAATAAATAGGCTTATTAAATAGGCTCATTAAATGCTTATTAAATAGGCTTATTAAATAGACTTATTAAATAGACTTATTAAATAGGCTTATTAAATAGACTTATTAAATAGGCTTATTAAAAAGGCTTATTAAATAGACTTATTAAACAGGCTCATTAAATACTTATTAAATAGGTTTATTAAATAGGCATATTAAATAGGCTTATTAAATAGGCTCAATAAATAGGCTTATTAAATGGGCTTATTAAATAGGCTCATTAAATAGGCTTAATAAATAGGCTTATTAAATAGGCGTATTAAATAGGCTTATTAAATAGCCTTATTAAATAGACTCATTAAATAGGCTTATTAAATAGGCTCAATAAATAGGCTCATTAAATAGGCTCAATAAATAGGCTTATTAAATAGGCTCAATAATTAGGCTTATTAAATAGGCTCAATAAATAGGCTTATTAAATAGGCTCATTATATACTTATTAAATAGGCTTATTAAATAGACTTATTAAATAGACGTATTAAATATGCTTATTAAATAGGCTTATTAAATAGGCTTATTAAATAGGCTTATTAAATAGACTTATTAAATAGCCTCATTAAATAGGCTTATTTTAGCAACTTAGGCTTATTAATTAGGCTTTTTTCAGCAACTTAGACTTATTAAATAGCCTTATTACAGCAACTTAGGCTTATTAAATAGGCTTATTTCAGCAACTTAGGCTTATTAAATAGGCTTATTTCAGCAACTTAGGCTTATTAAATAGGCTTATTAAATAGGCTTATTAAATAGGCTTATTAAATAAACTTATTAAATAGCCCTATTAAATAGGCTTATTTCATCAACTTAGGATTATTAAATAGGCTTATTTCAGCAACTTAGACTTATTAAATAGGCCTATTAAATAGGCTTATTAAATAGACTTATTAAATAGGCTCTATAAATAGGCCTAAGTTGCTGAATAAACCTATTTAATAAGCCTAAGTTGCTGAAATAAGCCTATTTAATAAGTCTAAGTTGCTGAAATAAGGCTATTTAATAAGCCTAAGTTGCTGAAATAAGCCTGTTTAATATGGCTATTTAATAAGTCTAAGTTGCTGAAATAAACCTATTTAATAAGCCTAAGTTGCTAAAATAAGCCTATTTAATGAGGCTATTTAATAAGTCTATTTAATAAGCCTATTTAATAAGCCTATTTAATAAGCCTATTTAATAAGCCTATTTAATACGCCTATTTAATAAACCTATTTAATAAGTATTTAATGAGCCTATTTAATACGTCTATTTAATAAGCCTTTTTAATAAGCCTATTTAATAAGTCTATTTAATAAGCCTATTATTAAGTCTATTTAATAAGTCTATTTAATAAGCCTATTTATTGAGCCTATTTAATAAGCCTAATTATTGAGCCTATTTCATAAGCCTATTTAATAAGTCTATTTAATAAGCCTATTATTAAGTCTATTTAATAAGCCTATTTAATAAGCCTATTTAATAAGCCTATTTCATAAGCCTATTTAATAAGTCTATTTAATAAGCCTAATTAATAAGCCTATTTAATAAGCCTATTCAATAACTCTATTTAATAAGTCTATTTAATAAGCCTATTTAATAAGTATTTAATGAGCCTATTTAAAAAGCCTATTTATTGAGCCTATTTAATAAGCCTATTTATTGAGCCTATTTAATACGCCTATTTAATAAGCCTATTTATTGAGCCTATTTAATAAGTCTATTTAATAAGCCTATTTAATAAGCCTATTTATTGAGCCTATTTAATAAGCCTATTTAATAAGTCTATTTAATAAGCCTATTTAATAAGCCTATTTAATAAGCCTATTTATTGAGCCTATTTAATAAGTCGATTTAATAAGCCTATTTAATAAGCCTATTTAATAAGTATTTAATGAGCCTATTTAATAAGTCTATTTAATAAGCCTATTTAATAGGCCTATTTAATAAGTCTAAGTTGCTGAAATAAGACTATTTAATAAGCCTAAGTTGCTGAATAAGCCTATTTCATAAGCCTAAGTTGCTGAAATAAGTCTTTTTAATAAGTCTAAGTTGCTGAAATAAGCCTAAGTTGCTGAAATAAGCCTATTTAATAAAGCTATTTAATAAGCCTAAGTTGCTGAATAAGTCTATTTAAAAAGCCTAAGTTGCTGAAATAAGCCTATTTAATAAGCCTAAGTTGCTGAAATAAGTCTATTTAATAAGTCTAAGTTGCTGAAATAAGCCTATTTAATAAGCCTAAGTTGCAAAAAAAGCCTATTTAATGAGGCTATTTAATAAGTCTATTTAATAAGCCTATTTAATAAGTCTAATTCATAAATCTATTTAATAAGCCTATTTAATAAGTATTTAATGAGCCTATTTAATAAGCCTATTTATTGAGCCTATTTAATGAGCCTATTTATTGAGCCTATTTATTGAGCCTATTTAATAAGTCGATTTAATAAGCCTATTTAATAAGCCTATTTAATAAGTATTTAATGAGCCTATTTAATAAGTCTATTTAATAAGCCTATTTAATAGGCCTATTTAATAAGTCTAAGTTGCTGAAATAAGACTATTTAATAAGCCTAAGTTGCTGAATAAGCCTATTTCATAAGCCTAAGTTGCTGAAATAAGCCTTTTTAATAAGTCTAAGTTGCTGAAATAAGCCTAAGTTGCTGAAATAAGCCTATTTAATAAAGCTATTTAATAAGCCTAAGTTGCTGAATAAGTCTATTTAATGAGTCTAAGTTGCTAAAATAAGGCTATTTAAAAAGCCTAAGTTGCTGAAATAAGCCTATTTAATAAGCCTAAGTTGCTGAAATAAGGCTATTTAATAAGTCTAAGTTGCTGAAATAAGCCTATTTAATAAGCCTAAGTTGCTAAAATAAGCCTATTTAATGAGGCTATTTAATAAGTCTATTTAATAAGCCTATTTAATAAGCCTATTTAATACGCCTATTTAATAAGTCTAATTCATAAATCTATTTAATAAGCCTATTTAATAAGTATTTAATGAGCCTATTTAATAAGCCTATTTATTGAGCCTATTTAATAAGCTTATTTATTGAGCCTATTTAATAAGCCTATTTATTGATCCTATTTAATAAGCCTATTTATTAAGCCTATTTAATGAGCCTATTTAATAAGCCTATTTATTGAGCCTATTTAATAAGCCTATTTAATACGCCTATTTAATAAACCTATTTAATAAGTATTTAATGAGCCTGTTTAATAAGTCTATTTAATAAGCCTTTTTAATAAGCCTATTTAATAAGTCTATTTAATAAGCCTATTTAATAAGTCTATTTAATAAGTCTATTTAATAAGCATATTTAATAAATATTTAATGAGCCTACTTTATAAGCCTATTTATTGAGCCTATTTAATAAGCCTATTTAATAAGTCTATTTAATACGCCTATTTAATAAGCCTATTTAATAAGCCGATTTAATAAGCCTATTTATGAAGCCTATTTAATGAGCCTGTTTAATAAGCCTATTTATTGAGCCTATTTAATAAGCCCATTTAATAAGCCTGTTTAATAAGCCTATTTTATAAGTATTTAATGAGCCTATTTAATAAGCCTAAGTTGCTGAATAAGCCTATTTAATAAGCCAAAGTTCCTGAAATAAGCCTATTTAATAAGCCAATTTAATAAGCCTAAGTTGCTGAACAAGCCTATTTAATATGCCTAAGTTGCTGAAATAAGCCTATTTAATAAGTCTAAGTTGCTGAAATAAGGCTATTTAATAAGCCTAAGTTGCTGAAATAAGCCTATTTAATAAGCCTAAGTTGCTGAAATAAGGCTATTTAATAAGTCTAAGTTGCTGAAATAAGCCTATTTAATATGCCTAAGTTGCTGAAATAAGTATATTTAATAAGCATAAGTTGCTGAAATAAGCCTATTTAATAAGTCTAAGTTGCTGAGATAAGGCTATTTAATAAGTCTAAGTTGCTGAAATAAGGCTATTTAATAAGGCTATTTAATACGCCTAAGTTGCTGAAATAAGCCTATTTAATAAGGCTATTTAATACGCCTAAGTTGCTGAAATAAGCCTACTTAATAAGAGAAAGTTGCTGAAATAAGCCTATTTAATAAGCATAAGTTGCTGAAATAAGCCTATTTAATAAGCCTAAGTTGCTGAAATACGCCAATTTAATAAGCCTAAGTTGCTAAAATAAGCCTATTAAATGAGGCTATTTAATGAGTCTATTTAATAAGCCTATTTAATAAGCCTATTTAATAAGCCTATTTAATAAGCCTATTTAATACGCCTATTTAATAAACCTATTTAATAAGTATTTAATGAGCCTATTTAATAAGTCTATTTAATAAGCCTTTTTAATGAGCCTATTTAATAAGTCTATTTAATAAGCCTATTTAATAAGTCTATTTAATAAGTCTATTTAATAAGCCTATTTAATAAGTGTTCAATGAACCTATTTAATAAGCCTAATTATTGAGCCTATTTAAAAAGCCTATTTTTTTAGCCTATTTAATAAACCTATTTATTGAGCCTATTTAATAAGCTTAATAATTGAGCCTATTTCATAAGCCTATTTAATAAGTCTATTTAATAAGCCTATTTCATAAGCCGATCTAATAAGCCTATTCAATAACTCTATTTAATAAGTCTATTTAATAAGCCTATTTAATAAGTATTTAATGAGCCTATTTAATAAGCCTATTTATTGAGCCTATTTAATAAGCCCATTTATTGAACCTATTTAATAAGCCTATTTAATAAGCCTATTTATTGAGCCTATTTAATAAATCTATTTAATAAGCATATTTAATAAGCCTATTTATTGAGCCTATTTAATAAGTCTATTTATTAAGTCTATTTAATAAGCCTATTTATTAAGCCTATTTAATAAGCCTATTTAATAAACCTATTTATTGAGCCTATTTAATAAGTCTATTTTAATAAGCCTATTTAATGAGCCTATTTAATGAGTATTTAATGAGCCTATTTAATAAGTCTATTTAATAAGCCTATTTAATAGGCCTATTTAATAAGTCTAAGTTGCTGAAATAAGACTATTTAATAAGCCTAAGTTGCTGAATAAGCCTATTTCATAAGCCTAAGTTGCTGAAATAAGCCTTTTTAATAAGTCTAAGTTGCTGAAATAAGCCTATTTAATAAGCCTAAGTTGCTGAAATTAGCCTATTTAATAAAGCTATTTAATAAGCCTAAGTTGCTGAATAAGTCTATTTAGTAAGTCTAAGTTGCTGAAATAAGGCTATTTAATAAGCCTAAGTTGCTGAAATAAGCCTGTTTAATAAGCCTAAGTTGCTGAAATAAGGCTATTTAATAATTCTAAGTTGCTGAAATAAGCCTATTTAATAAGCCTAAGTTGCTAAAATAAGCCTATTTAATGAGGATATTTAATAAGTCTATTTAATAAGCCTATTTAATAAGCCTATTTAATAAGCCTATTTAATAAGCCTATTTAATAAGTCTAATTCATAAATCTATTTAATAAACCTATTTAATAAGCCTATTTATTGAGCCTATTTAATAAGCCTATTTATTGAGCCTATTAAATAAGCCTATTTATTGAGCCTATTTAATAAGCCTATTTAGTAAGCCTATTTAATGAGCCTATTTAATAAGCCTATTTAATAAGCCTATTTATTGAGCCTATTTAATAAGCCTATTTAATACGCCTATTTAATAAACCTATTTAATAAGTATTTAATGAGCCTATTTAATAAGTCTATTTAATAAGCCTTTTTAATAAGCCTATTTAATAAGTCTATTTAATAAGCCTATTTAATAAGTCTATTTAATAAGTCTATTTAATAAGCCTATTCAATAAGTATTTAATGAGCCTATTTAATAAGCCTATTTATTGAGCCTATTTAATAAGTCTATTTAATGAGCCTATTTAATTAGCCTATTTATTGAACCTATTTAATAAGCCTATTTATTGAGCCTATTTAACAAGCCTATTTAATAAGTCTATTTAATACGCCTATTTAATAAGCCTATTTAATAAGCCGATTAAATAAGCCTATTTATGAAGCCTATTTAATGAGCCTATTTAATAAGCCTATTTATTGAGCCTATTTAATAAGTCCATTTAATAAGCCTGTTTAATAAACCTATTTAATAAGTATTTAATGAGCCTATTTAATAAGCCTAAGTTGCTGAATAAGCCTATTTAATAAGCCAAAGTTGCTGAAGTAAGCCTATTTAATAAGCCTAAGTTGCTGAATAAACCTATTTAATAAGCCTAAGTTGCTGAAATAAGGCTATTTAATAAGCCTAAGTTGCTGAAATAAGCCTATTTAATATGGCTATTTAATAAGTCTAAGTTGCTGAAATAAACCTATTTAATAAGCCTAAGTTGCTAAAATAAGCTTATTTAATGAGGCTATTTAATAAGTCTATTTAATAAGCCTATTTCATAAGCCTATTTAATAAGCCTATTTAATAAGCCTATTTAATATGCCTATTTAATAAACCTATTTAATAAGCCTATTTATTGAGCCTATTTAATAAACCTATTTATTGAGCCTATTAAATAAGCCTATTTATTGAGCCTATTTAATAAGCCTATTTAGTAAGCCTATTTAATGAGCCTATTTAATAAGCCTATTTAATAAGCCTATTTATTGAGCCTATTTAATAAGCCTATTTAATACGCCTATTTAATAAACCTATTTAATAAGTATTTAATTAGCCTATTTAATAAGTCTATTTAATAAGCCTTTTTAATAAGCCTATTTAATAAGACTATTTAATAAGCCTATTTAATAAGTCTATTTAATAAGTCTATTTAATAAGCCTATTCAATAAGTTTTTAATGAGCCTATTTAATAAGCCTATTTATTGAGCCTATTTAATAAGTCTATTTAATGAGCCTATTTAATTAGCCTATTTATTGAACCTATTTAATAAGCCTATTTATTGAGCCTATTTAACAAGCCTATTTAATAAGTCTATTTAATACGCCTATTTAATAAGCCTATTTAATAAGCCGATTAAATAAGCCTATTTATGAAGCCTATTTAATGAGCCTATTTAATAAGCCTATTTAGTGAGCCTATTTAATAAGTCCATTTAATAAGCCTGTTTAATAAACCTATTTAATAAGTATTTAATGAGCCTATTTAATAAGCCTAAGTTGCTGAATAAGCCTATTTAATAAGCCAAAGTTGCTGAAGTAAGCCTATTTAATAAGCCTAAGTTGCTGAATAAACCTATTTAATAAGCCTAAGTTGCTGAAATAAGGCTATTTAATAAGCCTAAGTTGCTGAAATAAGCCTATTTAATATGGCTATTTAATAAGTCTAAGTTGCTGAAATAAACCTATTTAATAAGCCTAAGTTGCTAAAATAAGCTTATTTAATGAGGCTATTTAATGTCTATTTAATAAGCCTATTTCATAAGCCTATTTAATAAGCCTATTTAATAAGCCTATTTAATATGCCTATTTAATAAACCTATTTAATAAGTATTTAATGAGCCTATTTAATAAGTCTATTTAATAAGCCTTTTAATAAGCCTATTTAATAAGTCTATTTAATAAGTTTATTTAATAAGCCTATTTAATAAGTATTTAATGAGCCTATTTAATAAGCCTATTTATTGAGCCTATTTAATAAGCCTATTTTTTGAGCCTATTAATAAGCCTATTTATTGAGCCTATTTAATAAGCCTAATTATTGAGCCTATTTCATAAGACTATTTAATAAGTCTATTTAATAAGCCTAATTAATAAGCCTATTTAATAAGCCTATTCAATAACTCTATTTAATAAGTCTATTTAATAAGCCTATTTAATAAGTATTTAATGAGCCTATTTAAAAAGCCTATTTATTGAGCCTATTTAATAAGCCTATTTATTGAGCCTATTTAATAAGCCTATTTAATAAGCCTATTTATTGAGCCTATTTAATAAGTCTATTTAATAAGCCTATTTAATAAGCCTATTTATTGAGCCTATTTAATAAGCCTATTTAATAAGTCTATTTAATAAGGCGATTTAATAAGCCTATTTAATAAGCCTATTTATTGAGCCTATTTAATAAGTCTATTTAATAAGCCTATTTAATAAGCCTATTTATTGAGCCTATTTAATAAGCCTATTTAATAAGTCTATTTAATAAGGCGATTTAATAAGCCTATTTAATAAGCCTATTTAATAAGCCTATTTATTGAGCCTATTTAATAAGTCAATTTAATAAGCCTATTTAATAAGCCTATTTAATAGATATTTAATTAGCCTATTTAATAAGTCTATTTAATAAGCCTATTTAATAAGCCTATTTAATCAGCGTAAGTTGCTGAAATAAGCCTATTTAATAAGCCCAAGTTGCTGAAATAAGCCTATTTAATAAGGCTATTTAATACGCCTAAGTTGCTGAAATAAGCCTATTTAATAAGAGAAAGTTGCTGAAATACGGCTATTTAATAAGCCTAAGTTGCTGAAATAAGCCTATTTAATAAGCCTAAGTTGCTGAAATAAGCCTATTTAATAAGGCTATTTAATAAGTCTATTTAATAAGCCTATTTAATAAGCCTATTTAATAAGCCTATTTAATAAGCCTATTTAATACGCCTATTTAATAAACCTATTTAATAAGTATTTAATGAGCCTATTTAATACGTCTATTTAATAAGCCTTTTTAATAAGCCTATTTAATAAGTCTATTTAATAAGCCTATTTAATAAGCCTATTTATTGAGCCTATTTAATAAGTCAATTTAATAAGCCTATTTAATAAGCCTATTTAATAGATATTTAATGAGCCTATTTAATAAGTCTATTTAATAACCCTATTTATTGAACCTATTTAATAAATCTATTTAATAAGCATATTTAATAAGCCTATTTATTGAGCCTATTTAATAAGTCTATTTATTAAGTCTATTTAATAAGCCTATTTATTAAGCCTATTTAATAAGCCTATTTAATAAACCTATTTATTGAGCCTATTTAATAAGTCTATTTTAATAAGCCTATTTAATGAGTATTTTTTGAGCCTATTTAATAAGTCTATTTAATAAGCCTATTTAATAGGCCTATTTAATAAGTCTAAGTTGCTGAAATAAGACTATTTAATAAGCCTAAGTTGCTGAATAAGCCTATTTCATAAGCCTAAGTTGCTGAAATAAGCCTTTTTAATAAGTCTAAGTTGCTGAAATAAGCCTATTTAATAAGCCTAAGTTGCTGAAATTAGCCTATTTAATAAAGCTATTTAATAAGCCTAAGTTGCTGAATAAGTCTATTTAATAAGTCTAAGTTGCTGAAATAAGGCTATTTAATAAGCCTAAGTTGCTGAAATAAGGCTATTTAATAATTCTAAGTTGCTGAATAAGCCTATTTAATAAGCCTAAGTTGCTGAAATAAGCCTGTTTAATAAGCCTAAGTTGCTGAAATAAGGCTATTTAATAATTCTAAGTTGCTGAAATAAGCCTATTTAATAAGCCTAAGTTGCTAAAATAAGCCTATTTAATGAGGATATTTAATAAGTCTATTTAATAAGCCTATTTAATAAGCCTATTTAATAAGCCTATTTAATAAGTCTAATTCATAAATCTATTTAATAAGCCTATTTAATAAGCCTATTTATTGAGCCTATTTAATAACCCTATTTATTGATCCTATTTAATAAGCCTATTTATTAAGCCTATTTAATGAGCCTATTTAATAAGCCTATTTAATAAGCCTATTTATTGAGCCTATTTAATAAGCCTATTTAATACGCCTATTTAATAAACCTATTTAATAAGTATTTAATGAGCCTATTTAATAAGTCTATTTAATAAGCCTTTTTAATAAGCCTATTTAATAAGTCTATTTAAAAAGCCTATTTAATAAGTCTATTTAATACGTCTATTTAATAAGCCTATTTAATAAGTATTTAATGAGCCTACTTAATAAGCCTATTTATTGAGCCTATTTAATAAGCCTATTTATTGAGCCTATTTAATTAGCCTATTTATTGAGCCTATTTAATAAGCGTATTTATTGAGCCTATTTAATAAGCCTATTTAATAAGCCTATTTATTGAGCCTATTTAATAAGCCTATTTAATACGCCTATTTAATAAACCTATTTAATAAGTATTTAATGAGCCTATTTAATACGTCTATTTAATAAGCCTTTTTAATAAGCCTATTTAATAAGTCTATTTAATAAGCCTATTTAATAAGTCTATTTAATAAGTCTATTTAATAAGCCTATTTAATAAGTATTTAATGAGCCTACTTAATAAGCCTATTTATTGAGCCTATTTAATAAGCCTATTTATTGAGCCTATTTAATTAGCCTATTTATTGAGCCTATTTAATAAGCCTATTTATTGAGCCTATTTAATAAGCCTATTTAATAAGTCTATTTAATACGCCTATTTAATAAGCCTATTTAATATGCCGATTTAATAAGCCCATTTATGAAGCCTATTTAATGAGCCTATTTAATAAGCCTATTTATTGAGCCTATTTAATAAGTCCATTTAATAAGCCTGTTTAATAAGCCTAAGTTGCTGAATAAGCCTATTTAATAAGCCAAAGTTGCTGAAATAAGCCTATTTAATTAGCCAATTTAATAAGCCTAAGTTGCTGAATAAGCCTATTTAATAAGCCTAAGTTGCTGAAATAAGCCTATTTAATAAGTCTAAGTTTCTGAAATAAGGCTATTTAATAAGCCTAAGTTGCTGAAATAAGGCTATTTAATAAGTCTAAGTTGCTGAAATAAGCCTATTTAATCAGCGTAAGTTGCTGAAATAAGCCTATTTAATAAGGCTATTTAATATGCCTAAGTTGCTGAAATAAGCCTATTTAATAAGCGTAAGTTGCTGAAATAAGCCTATATAATAAGACTAAGTTGCTGAGATAAGGCTATTTAATAAGTCTAAGTTGCTGAAATAAGCCTATTTAATCAGCGAAAGTCGCTGAAATAAGCCTATTTAATAAGGCTATTTAATACGCGTAAGTTGCTGAAATAAGCCTATTTAATAAGCGTAAGTTGCTGAAATACGGCTATTTAATAAGTCTAAGTTGCTGAAATAAGCCTATTTAATAAGCATAAGTTGCTGAAATAAGCCTATTTAATAAGCCTAAGTTGCAAAATAAGCCTATTTAATAAGGCTATTTAATAAGCATAAGTTGCTGAAATACGCCAATTTAATAAGCCTAAGTTGCTGAAATAAGCCTATTTAATATGGCCATTTAATAAGTCTAAGTTGCTGAAATAAACCTATTTAATAAGCCTAAGTTGCTAAAATAAGCCTATTTAATGAGGCTATTTAATAAGTTTATTTAATAAGCCTATTTAATAAGCCTATTTAATAAGCCCATTTAATAAGCCTATTTAATATGCCTATTTAATAAACCTATTTAATAAGTATTTAATGAGCCTATTTAATAAGTCTATTTAATAAGCCTTTTTAAAAAGCCTATTTAATAAGTCTATTTAATAAGCCTATTTAATAAGTCTATTTAATAAGTCTATTTAATAAGCCTATTTAATAAGTATTTCATGAGCCTATTTAATACGCCTATTTATTGAGCCTATTTAATAAGCCTATTTTTTGAGCCTATTTAATAAGCCTATTTATTGAGCCTATTTAATCAGCCTAATTATTGAGCATAATTAATAAGCCTATTTAATAAGTCTATTTAATAAGCCTATTTAATAAGCCTATTTATTGAGCCTATTTAATGAGCCTATTTAATAAGCCTATTTAATAAGCCTATTTAATAAGCCTATTTAATGAGCCTATTTATTGAGCCTATTTAGTAAGTCTATTTAATAAGCCTATTTAATAAGCCTATTTAATAAGTATTTAATGAGCCTATTTAATAAGTCTATTTAATAAGCCTATTTAATAGGCCTATTTAATAAGTCTAAGTTGCTGAAATAAGACTATTTAATAAGCCTAAGTTGCTGAATAAGCCTATTTCATAAGCCTAAGTTGCTGAAATAAGCCTTTTTAATAAATCTAAGTTGCTGAAATAAGCCTATTTAATAAAGCTATTTAATAAGCCTAAGTTGCTGAATAAGTCTATTTAATAAGTCTAAGTTGCTGAAATAAGGCAATTTAATAAGCCTAAGTTGCTGAAATAAGCCTATTTAATAAGCCTAAGTTGCTGAAAAAAGGCTATTTAATAAGTCTAAGTTGCTGAAATAAGCCTATTTAATAAGCCTAAGTTGCTAAAATGAGCATATTTAATTAGGCTATTTAATAAGTCTATTTAATAAGCCTATTTAATAAGCCTATTTAATAAGCCTATTTAATAAGCCTATTTAATAAGTCTAATTAATAAATCTATTTAATAAGCCTATTTAATAAGTATTTAATGAGCTATTTAATAAGCCTATTTATTGAGCCTATTTAATAAGCCTATTTATTGAGCCTATTTAATAAGCCTATTTTTGAGCCTATTTAATAAGCCTATTTATTAAGCCTATTTAATGAGCCTATTTAATAAGCCTATTAAATAAGCCTATTTATTGAGCCTATTTAATAAGCCTATTTAATACGCCTATTTAATAAACCTATTTAATAAGTATTTATTGAGCCTATTTAATAAGTCTATTTAATAAGCCTTTTTAATAAGCCTATTTAATAAGTCTATTTAATAAGCCTATTTAATACGTCTATTTAATAAGTCTATTTAATAAGCCTATTTAATAAGTATTTAATGATCCTATTTAATAAGCCTATTTATTGAGCCTATTTAATAAGCCTATTTATTGAGCCTATTTAATTAGCCTATTTATTGAGCCTATTTAATAAGCCTATTTATTGAGCCTATTTAATAAGCCTATTTAATGAGTCTATTTAATACGCCTATTTAATAAGCCTATTTAATAAGCCGATTTAATGAGTCTATTTATGAAGCCTATTTAATGAGCCTACTTAATATGCCTATTTATTGAGCCTATTTAATAAGTCTATTTAATAAGCCTGTTTAATAAGCCTATTTAATAAGTATTTAATGAGCCTATTTATTAAGCCTAAGTTGCTGAATAAGCCTATTTAATAAGCCAAAGTTGCTGAAATAAGCCTATTTAATAAGCCTATTTAATAAGCCTAAGTTGCTGAATAAGCCTATTTAATAAGCCTAAGTTGCTGAAATAAGCCTATTTAATAAGTCTAAGTTGCTGAAATAAGGCTATTTAATAAGCCTAATTTGCTGAAATAAGCATATTTAAAAAGCCTAAGTTGCTGAAATAAGGCTATTTAATGAGTCTAAGTTGCTGAAATAAGCCTATTTAATAAGCCTAAGTTGCAGAAATAAGTATATTTAATAAGCATAAGTTGCTGAAATTAGCCTATTTAATAAGTCTAAGTTGCTGAGATAAGGCTATTTAATAAGCATAAGTTGCTGAAATACGCCAATTTAATAAGCCTAAGTTGCTGAAATAAGCCTATTTAATATGGCTATTTAATAAGTCTAAGTTGCTGAAATAAACCTACTTAATAAGCCTAAGTTGCTAAAATAAGCCTATTAAATGAGGCTATTTAATAAGTCTATTTAATAAGCCTATTTAATAAGCCTAAGTTGCTGAATAAGCCTATTTAATAAGTCTAAGTTGCTGAGATAAGGCTATTTAATAAGTCTAAGTTGCTGAAATAAGCCTATTTAATCAGCGTAAGTTGCTGAAATAAGCCTATTTAATAAGCCCAAGTTGCTGAAATAAGCCTATTTAATAAGGCTATTTAATACGCCTAAGTTGCTGAAATAAGCCTACTTAATAAGAGAAAGTTGCTGAAATAAGCCTATTTAATAAGCATAAGTTGCTGAAATAAGCCTATTTAATAAGCCTAAGTTGCTGAAATACGCCAATTTAATAAGCCTAAGTTGCTAAAATAAGCCTATTAAATGAGGCTATTTAATGAGTCTATTTAATAAGCCTATTTAATAAGCCTATTTAATAAGCCTATTTAATAAGCCTATTTAATACGCCTATTTAATAAACCTATTTAATAAGTATTTAATGAGCCTATTTAATAAGTCTATTTAATAAGCCTTTTTAATGAGCCTATTTAATAAGTCTATTTAATAAGCCTATTTAATAAGTCTATTTAATAAGTCTATTTAATAAGCCTATTTAATAAGTGTTCAATGAACCTATTTAATAAGCCTAATTATTGAGCCTATTTAAAAAGCCTATTTTTTTAGCCTATTTAATAAACCTATTTATTGAGCCTATTTAATAAGCTTAATAATTGAGCCTATTTCATAAGCCTATTTAATAAGTCTATTTAATAAGCCTATTTCATAAGCCGATCTAATAAGCCTATTCAATAACTCTATTTAATAAGTCTATTTAATAAGCCTATTTAATAAGTATTTAATGAGCCTATTTAATAAGCCTATTTATTGAGCCTATTTAATAAGCCCATTTATTGAACCTATTTAATAAGCCTATTTAATAAGCCTATTTATTGAGCCTATTTAATAAATCTATTTAATAAGCATATTTAATAAGCCTATTTATTGAGCCTATTAAATAAGTCTATTTATTAAGTCTATTTAATAAGCCTATTTATTAAGCCTATTTAATAAGCCTATTTAATAAACCTATTTATTGAGCCTATTTAATAAGTCTATTTTAATAAGCCTATTTAATGAGCCTATTTAATGAGTATTTAATGAGCCTATTTAATAAGTCTATTTAATAAGCCTATTTAATAGGCCTATTTAATAAGTCTAAGTTGCTGAAATAAGACTATTTAATAAGCCTAAGTTGCTGAATAAGCCTATTTCATAAGCCTAAGTTGCTGAAATAAGCCTTTTTAATAAGTCTAAGTTGCTGAAATAAGCCTATTTAATAAGCCTAAGTTGCTGAAATTAGCCTATTTAATAAAGCTATTTAATAAGCCTAAGTTGCTGAATAAGTCTATTTAATAAGTCTAAGTTGCTGAAATAAGGCTATTTAATAAGCCTAAGTTGCTGAAATAAGCCTGTTTAATAAGCCTAAGTTGCTGAAATAAGGCTATTTAATAATTCTAAGTTGCTGAAATAAGCCTATTTAATAAGCCTAAGTTGCTAAAATAAGCCTATTTAATGAGGATATTTAATAAGTCTATTTAATAAGCCTATTTAATAAGCCTATTTAATAAGCCTATTTAATAAGCCTATTTAATAAGTCTAATTCATAAATCTATTTAATAAACCTATTTAATAAGCCTATTTATTGAGCCTATTTAATAAGCCTATTTATTGAGCCTATTAAATAAGCCTATTTATTGAGCCTATTTAATAAGCCTATTTAGTAAGCCTATTTAATGAGCCTATTTAATAAGCCTATTTAATAAGCCTATTTATTGAGCCTATTTAATAAGCCTATTTAATACGCCTATTTAATAAACCTATTTAATAAGTATTTAATGAGCCTATTTAATAAGTCTATTTAATAAGCCTTTTTAATAAGCCTATTTAATAAGTCTATTTAATAAGCCTATTTAATAAGTCTATTTAATAAGTCTATTTAATAAGCCTATTCAATAAGTATTTAATGAGCCTATTTAATAAGCCTATTTATTGAGCCTATTTAATAAGTCTATTTAATGAGCCTATTTAATTAGCCTATTTATTGAACCTATTTAATAAGCCTATTTATTGAGCCTATTTAACAAGCCTATTTAATAAGTCTATTTAATATGCCTATTTAATAAGCCTATTTAATAAGCCGATTAAATAAGCCTATTTATGAAGCCTATTTAATGAGCCTATTTAATAAGCCTATTTATTGAGCCTATTTAATAAGTCCATTTAATAAGCCTGTTTAATAAACCTATTTAATAAGTATTTAATGAGCCTATTTAATAAGCCTAAGTTGCTGAATAAGCCTATTTAATAAGCCAAAGTTGCTGAAGTAAGCCTATTTAATAAGCCTAAGTTGCTGAATAAACCTATTTAATAAGCCTAAGTTGCTGAAATAAGGCTATTTAATAAGCCTAAGTTGCTGAAATAAGCCTATTTAATATGGCTATTTAATAAGTCTAAGTTGCTGAAATAAACCTATTTAATAAGCCTAAGTTGCTAAAATAAGCTTATTTAATGAGGCTATTTAATAAGTCTATTTAATAAGCCTATTTCATAAGCCTATTTAATAAGCCTATTTAATAAGCCTATTTAATATGCCTATTTATTAAACCTATTTAATAAGCCTATTTATTGAGCCTATTTAATAAGCCTATTTATTGAGCCTATTAAATAAGCCTATTTATTGAGCCTATTTAATAAGCCTATTTAGTAAGCCTATTTAATGAGCCTATTTAATAGGCCTATTTAATAAGCCTATTTATTGAGCCTATTTAATAAGCCTATTTAATACGCCTATTTAATAAACCTATTTAATAAGTATTTAATGAGCCTATTTAATAAGTCTATTTAATAAGCCTTTTTAATAAGCCTATTTAATAAGTCTATTTAATAAGCCTATTTAATAAGTCTATTTAATAAGTATTTAATGAGCCTATTTAATAAGCCTATTTATTGAGCCTATTTAATAAGTCTATTTAATGAGCCTATTTAATTAGCCTATTTATTGAACCTATTTAATAAGCCTATTTATTGAGCCTATTTAACAAGCCTATTTAATAAGTCTATTTAATACGCCTATTTAATAAGCCTATTTAATAAGCCGATTAAATAAGCCTATTTATGAAGCCTATTTAATGAGCCTATTTAATAAGCCTATTTATTGAGCCTATTTAATAAGTCTATTTAATGAGCCTATTTAATTAGCCTATTTATTGAACCTATTTAATAAGCCTATTTATTGAGCCTATTTAACAAGCCTATTTAATAAGTCTATTTAATACGCCTATTTAATAAGCCTATTTAATAAGCCGATTAAATAAGCCTATTTATGAAGCCTATTTAATGAGCCTATTTAATAAGCCTATTTATTGAGCCTATTTAATAAGTCCATTTAATAAGCCTGTTTAATAAACCTATTTAATAAGTATTTAATGAGCCTATTTAATAAGCCTAAGTTGCTGAATAAGCCTATTTAATAAGCCAAAGTTGCTGAAGTAAGCCTATTTAATAAGCCTAAGTTGCTGAATAAACCTATTTAATAAGCCTAAGTTGCTGAAATAAGGCTATTTAATAAGCCTAAGTTGCTGAAATAAGCCTATTTAATATGGCTATTTAATAAGTCTAAGTTGCTGAAATAAACCTATTTAATAAGCCTAAGTTGCTAAAATAAGCTTATTTAATGAGGCTATTTAATAAGTCTATTTAATAAGCCTATTTCATAAGCCTATTTAATAAGCCTATTTAATAAGCCTATTTAATATGCCTATTTAATAAACCTATTTAATAAGTATTTAATGAGCCTATTTAATAAGTCTATTTAATAAGCCTTTTAATAAGCCTATTTAATAAGTCTATTTAATAAGTTTATTTAATAAGCCTATTTAATAAGTATTTAATGAGCCTATTTAATAAGCCTATTTATTGAGCCTATTTAATAAGCCTATTTTTTGAGCCTATTAATAAGCCTATTTATTGAGCCTATTTAATAAGCCTAATTATTGAGCCTATTTCATAAGACTATTTAATAGGTCTATTTAATAAGCCTAATTAATAAGCCTATTTAATAAGCCTATTCAATAACTCTATTTAATAAGTCTATTTAATAAGCCTATTTAATAAGTATTTAATGAGCCTATTTAAAAAGCCTATTTATTGAGCCTATTTAATAAGCCTATTTATTGAGCCTATTTAATAAGCCTATTTAATAAGCCTATTTATTGAGCCTATTTAATAAGTCTATTTAATAAGCCTATTTAATAAGCCTATTTATTGAGCCTATTTAATAAGCCTATTTAATAAGTCTATTTAATAAGGCGATTTAATAAGCCTATTTAATAAGCCTATTTATTGAGCCTATTTAATAAGTCTATTTAATAAGCCTATTTAATAAGCCTATTTATTGAGCCTATTTAATAAGCCTATTTAATAAGTCTATTTAATAAGGCGATTTAATAAGCCTATTTAATAAGCCTATTTAATAAGCCTATTTATTGAGCCTATTTAATAAGTCAATTTAATATGCCTATTTAATAAGCCTATTTAATAGATATTTAATGAGCCTATTTAATAAGTCTATTTAATAAGCCTATTTAATAAGCCTATTTAATCATCGTAAGTTGCTGAAATAAGCCTATTTAATAAGCCCAAGTTGCTGAAATAAGCCTATTTAATAAGGCTATTTAATACGCCTAAGTTGCTGAAATAAGCCTATTTAATAAGAGAAAGTTGCTGAAATACGGCTATTTAATAAGCCTAAGTTGCTGAAATAAGCCTATTTAATAAGCCTAAGTTGCTGAAATAAGCCTATTTAATAAGGCTATTTAATACGTCTATTTAATAAGCCTATTTAATAAGCCTATTTAATAAGCCTATTTAATAAGCCTATTTAATACGCCTATTTAATAAACCTATTTAATAAGTATTTAATGAGCCTATTTAATACGTCTATTTAATAAGCCTTTTTAATAAGCCTATTTAATAAGTCTATTTAATAAGCCTATTTAATAAGCCTATTTATTGAGCCTATTTAATAAGTCTATTTAATAAGCCTTTTTAATAAGCCTATTTAATAAGTCTATTTAATAAGCCTATTTAATAAGTCTATTTAATAAGTATTTAACAAGCCTATTTAATAAGTCTATTTAATACGCCTATTTAATAAGCCTATTTAATAAGCCGATTAAATAAGCCTATTTATGAAGCCTATTTAATGAGCCTATTTAATAAGCCTATTTATTGAGCCTATTTAATAAGTATATTTAATGAGCCTATTTAATTAGCCTATTTATTGAACCTATTTAATAAGCCTATTTATTGAGCCTATTTAACAAGCCTATTTAATAAGTCTATTTAATACGCCTATTTAATAAGCCTATTTAATAAGCCGATTAAATAAGCCTATTTATGAAGCCTATTTAATGAGCCTATTTAATAAGCCTATTTATTGAGCCTATTTAATAAGTCCATTTAATAAGCCTGTTTAATAAACCTATTTAATAAGTATTTAATGAGCCTATTTAATAAGCCTAAGTTGCTGAATAAGCCTATTTAATAAGCCAAAGTTGCTGAAGTAAGCCTATTTAATAAGCCTAAGTTGCTGAATAAACCTATTTAATAAGCCTAAGTTGCTGAAATAAGGCTATTTAATAAGCCTAAGTTGCTGAAATAAGCCTATTTAATATGGCTATTTAATAAGTCTAAGTTGCTGAAATAAACCTATTTAATAAGCCTAAGTTGCTAAAATAAGCTTATTTAATGAGGCTATTTAATAAGTCTATTTAATAAGCCTATTTCATAAGCCTATTTAATAAGCCTATTTAATAAGCCTATTTAATATGCCTATTTAATAAACCTATTTAATAAGTATTTAATGAGCCTATTTAATAAGTCTATTTAATAAGCCTTTTAATAAGCCTATTTAATAAGTCTATTTAATAAGTTTATTTAATAAGCCTATTTAATAAGTATTTAATGAGCCTATTTAATAAGCCTATTTATTGAGCCTATTTAATAAGCCTATTTTTTGAGCCTATTAATAAGCCTATTTATTGAGCCTATTTAATAAGCCTAATTATTGAGCCTATTTCATAAGACTATTTAATAGGTCTATTTAATAAGCCTAATTAATAAGCCTATTTAATAAGCCTATTCAATAACTCTATTTAATAAGTCTATTTAATAAGCCTATTTAATAAGTATTTAATGAGCCTATTTAAAAAGCCTATTTATTGAGCCTATTTAATAAGCCTATTTATTGAGCCTATTTAATAAGCCTATTTAATAAGCCTATTTATTGAGCCTATTTAATAAGTCTATTTAATAAGCCTATTTAATAAGCCTATTTATTGAGCCTATTTAATAAGCCTATTTAATAAGTCTATTTAATAAGGCGATTTAATAAGCCTATTTAATAAGCCTATTTATTGAGCCTATTTAATAAGTCTATTTAATAAGCCTATTTAATAAGCCTATTTATTGAGCCTATTTAATAAGCCTATTTAATAAGTCTATTTAATAAGGCGATTTAATAAGCCTATTTAATAAGCCTATTTAATAAGCCTATTTATTGAGCCTATTTAATAAGTCAATTTAATATGCCTATTTAATAAGCCTATTTAATAGATATTTAATGAGCCTATTTAATAAGTCTATTTAATAAGCCTATTTAATAAGCCTATTTAATCATCGTAAGTTGCTGAAATAAGCCTATTTAATAAGCCCAAGTTGCTGAAATAAGCCTATTTAATAAGGCTATTTAATACGCCTAAGTTGCTGAAATAAGCCTATTTAATAAGAGAAAGTTGCTGAAATACGGCTATTTAATAAGCCTAAGTTGCTGAAATAAGCCTATTTAATAAGCCTAAGTTGCTGAAATAAGCCTATTTAATAAGGCTATTTAATAAGTCTATTTAATAAGCCTATTTAATAAGCCTATTTAATAAGCCTATTTAATAAGCCTATTTAATACGCCTATTTAATAAACCTATTTAATAAGTATTTAATGAGCCTATTTAATACGTCTATTTAATAAGCCTTTTTAATAAGCCTATTTAATAAGTCTATTTAATAAGCCTATTTAATAAGCCTATTTATTGAGCCTATTTAATAAGTCAATTTAATAAGCCTATTTAATAAGCCTATTTAATAGATATTTAATGAGCCTATTTAATAAGTCTATTTAATAACCCTATTTATTGAGCCTATTTAATAAATCTATTTAATAAGCATATTTAATAAGCCTATTTATTGAGCCTATTTAATAAGTCTATTTTAATAAGCCTATTTAATGAGTATTTTTTTAGCCTATTTAATAAGTCTATTTAATAAGCCTATTTAATAGGCCTATTTAATAAGTCTAAGTTGCTGAAATAAGACTATTTAATAAGCCTAAGTTGCTGAATAAGCCTATTTCATAAGCCTAAGTTGCTGAAATAAGCCTTTTTAATAAGTCTAAGTTGCTGAAATAAGCCTATTTAATAAGCCTAAGTTGCTGAAATTAGCCTATTTAATAAAGCTATTTAATAAGCCTAAGTTGCTGAATAAGTCTATTTAATAAGTCTAAGTTGCTGAAATAAGGCTATTTAATAAGCCTAAGTTGCTGAAATAAGGCTATTTAATAATTCTAAGTTGCTGAATAAGCCTATTTAATAAGCCTAAGTTGCTGAAATAAGCCTGTTTAATAAGCCTAAGTTGCTGAAATAAGGCTATTTAATAATTCTAAGTTGCTGAAATAAGCCTATTTAATAAGCCTAAGTTGCTAAAATAAGCCTATTTAATGAGGATATTTAATAAGTCTATTTAATAAGCCTATTTAATAAGCCTATTTAATAAGCCTATTTAATAAGTCTAATTCATAAATCTATTTAATAAGCCTATTTAATAAGTATTTAATGTGCCTATTTAATAAGCCTATTTATTGAGCCTATTTAATAAGCCTATTTATTGAGCCTATTAAATAAGCCTATTTATTGAGCCTATTTAATAAGCCTATTTAGTAAGCCTATTTAATGAGCCTATTTAATAAGCCTATTTAATAAGCCTATTTATTGAGCCTATTTAATAAGCCTATTTAATACGCCTATTTAATAAACCTATTTAATAAGTATTTAATGAGCCTATTTAATAAGTCTATTTAATAAGCCTTTTTAATAAGCCTATTTAATAAGTCTATTTAATAAGCCTATTTAATAAGTCTATTTAATAAGTCTATTTAATAAGCCTATTCAATAAGTATTTAATGAGCCTATTTAATAAGCCTATTTATTGAGCCTATTTAATAAGTCTATTTAATGAGCCTATTTAATTAGCCTATTTATTGAGCCTATTTAACAAGCCTATTTAATAAGTCTATTTAATACGCCTATTTAATAAGCCTATTTAATAAGCCGATTAAATAAGCCTATTTATGAAGCCTATTTAATAAGTCTAATTAATAAATCTATTTAATAAGCCTATTTAATAAGTATTTAATGAGCAAATTTAATAAGCCTATTTATTGAGCCTATTTAATAAGCCTATTTATTGAGCCTATTTAATAAGCCTATTTTTGAGCCTATTTAATAAGCCTATTTATTAAGTATTTATTGAGCCTATTTAATAAGTCTATTTAATAAGCCTATTTAATACGTCTATTTAATAAGTCTATTTAATAAGCCTATTTAATAAGTATTTAATGATCCTATTTAATAAGCCTATTTATTGAGCCTATTTAATAAGCCTATTTATTGAGCCTATTTAATTAGCCTATTTATTGAGCCTATTTAATAAACCTATTTAATAAGTATTTAATGAGCCTATTTAATAAGTCTATTTAATAAGCCTTTTTAATAAGCCTATTTAATAAGTCTATTTAATAAGGCTATTTAATAAGTCTATTTAATAAGTCTATTTAATAAGCCTATTCAATAAGTATTTAATGAGCCTATTTAATAAGCCTATTTATTGAGCCTATTTAATAAGTCTATTTAATGAGCCTATTTAATTAGCCTATTTATTGAACCTATTTAATAAGCCTATTTATTGAGCCTATTTAACAAGCCTATTTAATAAGTCTATTTAATACGCCTATTTAATAAGCCTATTTAATAAGCCGATTAAATAAGCCTATTTATGAAGCCTATTTAATGAGCCTATTTAATAAGCCTATTTATTGAGCCTATTTAATAAGTCCATTTAATAAGCCTGTTTAATAAACCTATTTAATAAGTATTTAATGAGCCTATTTAATAAGCCTAAGTTGCTGAATAAGCCTATTTAATAAGCCAAAGTTGCTGAAGTAAGCCTATTTAATAAGCCAATTTAATAAGCCTAAGTTGCTGAATAAACCTATTTAATAAGCCTAAGTTGCTGAAATAAGGCTATTTAATAAGCCTAAGTTGCTGAAATAAGCCTATTTAATATGGCTATTTAATAAGTCTAAGTTGCTGAAATAAACCTATTTAAAAAGCCTAAGTTGCTAAAATAAGCTTATTTAATGAGGCTATTTAATAAGTCTATTTAATAAGCCTATTTCATAAGCCTATTTAATAAGCCTATTTAATAAGCCTATTTAATACGCCTATTTAATAAACCTATTTAATAAGTATTTAATGAGCCTATTTAATAAGTCTATTTAATAAGCCTTTTAATAAGCCTATTTAATAAGTCTATTTAATAAGTTTATTTAATAAGCCTATTTAATAAGTATTTAATGAGCCTATTTAATAAGCCTATTTATTGAGCCTATTTAATAAGCCTATTTTTTGAGCCTATTAATAAGCCTATTTATTGAGCCTATTTAATAAGCCTAATTATTGAGCCTATTTCATAAGATTATTTAATAAGTCTATTTAATAAGCCTAATTAATAAGCCTATTTAATAAGCCTATTCAATAACTCTATTTAATAAGTCTATTTAATAAGCCTATTTAATAAGTATTTAATGAGCCTATTTAAAAAGCCTATTTATTGAGCCTATTTAATAAGCCTATTTATTGAGCCTATTTAATAAGCCTATTTAATAAGCCTATTTATTGAGCCTATTTAATAAGTCTATTTAATAAGCCTATTTAATAAGCCTATTTATTGAGCCTATTTAATAAGCCTATTTAATAAGTCTATTTAATAAGGCGATTTAATAAGCCTATTTAATAAGCCTATTTATTGAGCCTATTTAATAAGTCTATTTAATAAGCCTATTTAATAAGCCTATTTATTGAGCCTATTTAATAAGCCTATTTAATAAGTCTATTTAATAAGGCGATTTAATAAGCCTATTTAATAAGCCTATTTAATAAGCCTATTTATTGAGCCTATTTAATAGGTCAATTTAATAAGCCTATTTAATAAGCCTATTTAATAGATATTTAATGAGCCTATTTAATAAGTCTATTTAATAAGTCTATTTAATAAGCCTATTTAATCAGCGTAAGTTGCTGAAATAAGCCTATTTAATAAGCCCAAGTTGCTGAAATAAGCCTATTTAATAAGGCTATTTAATACGCCTAAGTTGCTGAAATAAGCCTATTTAATAAGAGAAAGTTGCTGAAATACGGCTATTTAATAAGCCTAAGTTGCTGAAATAAGCCTATTTAATAAGCCTAAGTTGCTGAAATAAGCCTATTTAATAAGGCTATTTAATAAGTCTATTTAATAAGCCTATTTAATAAGCCTATTTAATAAGCCTATTTAATAAGCCTATTTAATACGCCTATTTAATAAACCTATTTAATAAGCCTATTTATTGAGCCTATTTAATAAGTCAATTTAATAAGCCTATTTAATAAGCCTATTTAATAGATATTTAATGAGCCTATTTAATAAGTCTATTTAATAAGCCTATTTATTGAGCCTATTTAATAAATCTATTTAATAAGCATATTTAATAAGCCTATTTATTGAGCCTATTTAATAAGTCTATTTATTAAGTCTATTTAATACGCCTATTTATTAAGCCTATTTAATAAGCCTATTTAATAAACCTATTTATTGAGCCTATTTAATAAGTCTATTTTAATAAGCCTATTTAATGAGTATTTTTGAGCCTATTTAATAAGTCTATTTAATAAGCCTATTTAATAGGCCTATTTAATAAGTCTAAGTTGCTGAAATAAGACTATTTAATAAGCCTAAGTTGCTGAATAAGCCTATTTCATAAGCCTAAGTTGCTGAAATAAGCCTTTTTAATAAGTCTAAGTCGCTGAAATAAGCCTATTTAATACGCCTAAGTTGCTGAAATTAGCCTATTTAATAAAGCTATTTAATAAGCCTAAGTTGCTGAATAAGTCTATTTAATAAGTCTAAGTTGCTGAAATAATGCTATTTAATAAGCCTAAGTTGCTGAAATAAGGCTATTTAATAATTCTAAGTTGCTGAAATAAGCCTATTTAATAAGCCTAAGTTGCTGAAATAAGCCTGTTTAATAAGCCTAAGTTGCTGAAATAAGGCTATTTAATAATTCTAAGTTGCTGAAATAAGCCTATTTAATAAGCCTAAGTTGCTAAAATAAGCCTATTTAATGAGGATATTTAATAAGTCTATTTAATAAGCCTATTTAATAAGCCTATTTAATAAGCCTATTTAATAATTCTAATTCATAAATCTATTTAATAAGCCTATTTAATAAGTATTTAATGTGCCTATTTAATAAGCCTATTTATTGAGCCTATTTAATAAGCCTATTTATTGAGCCTATTAAATAAGCCTATTTATTGAGCCTATTTAATAAGCCTATTTAGTAAGCCTATTTAATGAGCCTATTTAATAAGCCTATTTAATAAGCCTATTTATTGAGCCTATTTAATAAGCCTATTTAATACGCCTATTTAATAAACCTATTTAATAAATATTTAATGAGCCTATTTAATAAGTCTATTTAATAAGCCTTTTTAATAAGCCTATTTAATAAGTCTATTTAATAAGCCTATTTAATAAGTCTATTTAATAAGTCTATTTAATAAGCCTATTCAATAAGTATTTAATGAGCCTATTTAATAAGCCTATTTATTGAGCCTATTTAATAAGTCTATTTAATGAGCCTATTTAATTAGCCTATTTATTGAACCTATTTAATAAGCCTATTTATTGAGCCTATTTAACAAGCCTATTTAATAAGTCTATTTAATACGCCTATTTAATAAGTATTTACTGACCCTATTTAATAAGCCTATTTATTGAGCCTATTTAATAAGCCCATTTATTGAACCTATTTAATAAGCCTATTTAATAAGCCTATTTATTGAGCCTATTTAATAAATCTATTTAATGAGCATATTTAATAAGCCTATTTATTGAGCCTATTTAATAAGTCTATTTATTAAGTCTATTTAATAAGCCGATTTATTAAGCCTATTTAATAAGCCTATTTAATAAACCTATTTATTGAGCCTATTTAATAAGTCTATTTTAATAAGCCTATTTAATGAGCCTATTTAATGAGTATTTAATGAGCCTATTTAATAAGTCTATTTAATAAGCCTATTTAATAGGCCTATTTAATAAGTCTAAGTTGCTGAAATAAGACTATTTAATAAGCCTAAGTTGCTGAATAAGCCTATTTCATAAGCTTAAGTTGCTGAAATAAGCCTTTTTAATAAGTCTAAGTTGCTGAAATAAGCCTATTTAATAAGCCTAAGTTGCTGAAATTAGCCTATTTAATAAAGCTATTTAATAAGCCTAAGTTACTGAATAAGTCTATTTAATAAGTCTAAGTTGCTGAAATAAGGCTATTTAATAAGCCTAAGTTGCTGAAATAAGCCTGTTAATAAGCCTAAGTTGCTGAAATAAGGCTATTTAATAATTCTAAGTTGCTGAAATAAGCCTATTTAATAAGCCTAAGTTGCTAAAATAAGCCTATTTAATGAGGATATTTAATAAGTCTATTTAATAAGCCTATTTAATAAGCCTATTTAATAAGCCTATTTAATAAGCCTATTTAATAAGTCTAATTCATAAATCTATTTAATAAGCCTATTTAATAAGTATTTAATGTGCCTATTTAATAAGCCTATTTATTGAGCCTATTTAATAAGTCTATTTAATAAGCCTATTTATTGAGCCTATTAAATAAGCCTATTTATTGAGCCTATTTAATAAGCCTATTTAGTAAGCCTATTTAATGAGCCTATTTAATAAGCCTATTTAATAAGCCTATTTATTGAGCCTATTTAATAAGCCTATTTAATACGCCTATTTAATAAACCTATTTAATAAGTATTTAATGAGCCTATTTAATAAGTCTATTTAATAAGCCTTTTTAATAAGCCTATTTAATAAGTCTATTTAATAAGCCTATTTAATAAGTCTATTTAATAAGTCTATTTAATAAGCCTATTCAATAAGTATTTAATGAGCCTATTTAATAAGCCTATTTATTGAGCCTATTTAATAAGCCTATTTATTGAGCCTATTAAATAAGCCTATTTATTGAGCCTATTTAATAAGCCTATTTAGTAAGCCTATTTAATGAGCCTATTTAATAAGCCTATTTAATAAGCCTATTTATTGAGCCTATTTAATAAGCCTATTTAATACGCCTATTTAATAAACCTATTTAATAAGTATTTAATGAGCCTATTTAATAAGTCTATTTAATAAGCCTTTTTAATAAGCCTATTTAATAAGTCTATTTAATAAGCCTATTTAATAAGTCTATTTATTGAGCCTATTTAATAAATCTATTTAATGAGCATATTTAATAAGCCTATTTATTGAGCCTATTTAATAAGTCTATTTATTAAGTCTATTTAATAAGCCGATTTATTAAGCCTATTTAATAAGCCTATTTAATAAACCTATTTATTGAGCCTATTTAATAAGTCTATTTTAATAAGCCTATTTAATGAGCCTATTTAATGAGTATTTAATGAGCCTATTTAATAAGTCTATTTAATAAGCCTATTTAATAGGCCTATTTAATAAGTCTAAGTTGCTGAAATAAGACTATTTAATAAGCCTAAGTTGCTGAATAAGCCTATTTCATAAGCTTAAGTTGCTGAAATAAGCCTTTTTAATAAGTCTAAGTTGCTGAAATAAGCCTATTTAATAAGCCTAAGTTGCTGAAATTAGCCTATTTAATAAAGCTATTTAATAAGCCTAAGTTACTGAATAAGTCTATTTAATAAGTCTAAGTTGCTGAAATAAGGCTATTTAATAAGCCTAAGTTGCTGAAATAAGCCTGTTAATAAGCCTAAGTTGCTGAAATAAGGCTATTTAATAATTCTAAGTTGCTGAAATAAGCCTATTTAATAAGCCTAAGTTGCTAAAATAAGCCTATTTAATGAGGATATTTAATAAGTCTATTTAATAAGCCTATTTAATAAGCCTATTTAATAAGCCTATTTAATAAGCCTATTTAATAAGTCTAATTCATAAATCTATTTAATAAGCCTATTTAATAAGTATTTAATGTGCCTATTTAATAAGCCTATTTATTGAGCCTATTTAATAAGTCTATTTAATAAGCCTATTTATTGAGCCTATTAAATAAGCCTATTTATTGAGCCTATTTAATAAGCCTATTTAGTAAGCCTATTTAATGAGCCTATTTAATAAGCCTATTTAATAAGCCTATTTATTGAGCCTATTTAATAAGCCTATTTTAATACGCCTATTTAATAAACCTATTTAATAAGTATTTAATGAGCCTATTTAATAAGTCTATTTAATAAGCCTTTTTAATAAGCCTATTTAATAAGTCTATTTAATAAGCCTATTTAATAAGTCTATTTAATAAGTCTATTTAATAAGCTTATTCAATAAGTATTTAATGAGCCTATTTAATAAGCCTATTTATTGAGCCTATTTAATAAGCCTATTTATTGAGCCTATTAAATAAGCCTATTTATTGAGCCTATTTAATAAGCCTATTTAGTAAGCCTATTTAATGAGCCTATTTAATAAGCCTATTTAATAAGCCTATTTATTGAGCCTATTTAATAAGCCTATTTAATACGCCTATTTAATAAACCTATTTAATAAGTATTTAATGAGCCTATTTAATAAGTCTATTTAATAAGCCTTTTTAATAAGCCTATTTAATAAGTCTATTTAATAAGCCTATTTAATAAGTCTATTTAATAAGTCTATTTAATAAGCCTATTCAATAAGTATTTAATGAGCCTATTTAATAAGCCTATTTATTGAGCCTATTTAATAAGTCTATTTAATGAGCCTATTTAATTAGCCTATTTATTGAACCTATTTAATAAGCCTATTTATTGAGCCTATTTAACAAGCCTATTTAATAAGTCTATTTAATACGCCTATTTAATAAGCCTATTTAATAAGCCGATTAAATAAGCCTATTTATGAAGCCTATTTAATGAGCCTATTTAATAAGCCTATTTATTGAGCCTATTTAATACGTCCATTTAATAAGCCTGTTTAATAAACCTATTTAATAAGTATTTAATGAGCCTATTTAATAAGCCTAAGTTGCTGAATAAGCCTATTTAATAAGCCAAAGTTGCTGAAATAAGCCTATTTAATAAGCCAATTTAATAAGCCTAAGTTGCTGAATAAACCTATTTAATAAGCCTAAGTTGCTGAAATAAGGCTATTTAATAAGCCTAAGTTGCTGAAATAAGCCTATTTAATATGGCTATTTAATAAGTCTAAGTTGCTGAAATAAACCTATTTAATAAGCCTAAGTTGCTAAAATAAGCCTATTTAATGAGGCTATTTAATAAGTCTATTTAATAAGCCTATTTCATAAGCCTATTTAATAAGCCTATTTAATAAGCCTATTTAATACGCCTATTTAATAAACCTATTTAATAAGTATTTAATGAGCCTATTTAATAAGTCTATTTAATAA
Source organism: Petromyzon marinus (assembly GCF_048934315.1). Lineage (NCBI taxonomy): Eukaryota > Metazoa > Chordata > Hyperoartia > Petromyzontiformes > Petromyzontidae > Petromyzon > Petromyzon marinus. The sequence goes on along the minus strand of NW_027422650.1, from coordinate 2,470,310 downwards.
GCCTTTTAATAAGCCTATTTAATAAGTCTATTTAATAAGCCTATTTAATAAGTCTATTTAATAAGTTTATTTAATAAGCCTATTTAATAAGTATTTAATGAGCCTATTTAATAAGCCTATTTATTGAGCCTATTTAATAAGCCTATTTTTTGAGCCTATTTAATAAGCCTATTTATTGAGCCTATTTAATACGCCTAATTATTGAGCCTATTTCATAAGACTATTTAATAAGTCTATTTAATAAGCCTAATTAATAAGCCTATTTAATAAGCCTATTCAATAACTCTATTTAATAAGTCTATTTAATAAGCCTATTTAATAAGTATTTAATGAGCCTATTTAAAAAGCCTATTTATTGAGCCTATTTAATAAGCCTATTTATTGAGCCTATTTAATAAGCCTATTTAATAAGCCTATTTATTGAGCCTATTTAATAAGTCTATTTAATAAGCCTATTTAATAAGCCAATTTATTGAGCCTATTTAATAAGCCTATTTAATAAGTCTATTTAATAAGGCGATTTAATAAGCCTATTTAATAAGCCTATTTAATAAGCCTATTTATTGAGCCTATTTAATAAGTCAATTTAATAAGCCTATTTAATAAGCCTATTTAATAGATATTTAATGAGCCTATTTAATAAGTCTATTTAATAAGCCTATTTAATAAGTCTATTTAATCAGCGTAAGTTGCTGAAATAAGCCTATTTAATAAGCCCAAGTTGCTGAAATAAGCCTATTTAATAAGGCTATTTAATACGCCTAAGTTGCTGAAATAAGCCTATTTAATAAGAGAAAGTTGCTGAAATACGGCTATTTAATAAGCCTAAGTTGCTGAAATAAGCCTATTTAATAAGCCTAAGTTGCTGAAATAAGCCTATTTAATAAGGCTATTTAATAAGTCTATTTAATAAGCCTATTTAATAAGCCTATTTAATAAGCCTATTTAATAAGCCTATTTAATATGCCAATTTAATACACCTATTTAATAAGTATTTAATGAGCCTATTTAATACGTCTATTTAATAAGCCTTTTTAATAAGCCTATTTAATAAGTCTATTTAATAAGCCTATTTATTGAGCCTATTAAATAAGCCTATTTATTGAGCCTATTTAATAAGCCTATTTAGTAAGCCTATTTAATGAGCCTATTTAATAAGCCTATTTAATAAGCCTATTTATTGAGCCTATTTAATAAGCCTATTTTAATACGCCTATTTAATAAACCTATTTAATAAGTATTTAATGAGCCTATTTAATAAGTCTATTTAATAAGCCTTTTTAATAAGCCTATTTAATAAGTCTATTTAATAAGCCTATTTAATAAGTCTATTTAATAAGTCTATTTAATAAGCTTATTCAATAAGTATTTAATGAGCCTATTTAATAAGCCTATTTATTGAGCCTATTTAATAAGCCTATTTATTGAGCCTATTAAATAAGCCTATTTATTGAGCCTATTTAATAAGCCTATTTAGTAAGCCTATTTAATGAGCCTATTTAATAAGCTTATTTAATAAGCCTATTTATTGAGCCTATTTAATAAGCCTATTTAATACGCCTATTTAATAAACCTATTTAATAAGTATTTAATGAGCCTATTTAATAAGTCTATTTAATAAGCCTTTTTAATAAGCCTATTTAATAAGTCTATTTAATAAGCCTATTTAATAAGTCTATTTAATAAGTCTATTTAATAAGCCTATTCAATAAGTATTTAATGAGCCTATTTAATAAGCCTATTTATTGAGCCTATTTAATAAGTCTATTTAATGAGCCTATTTAATTAGCCTATTTATTGAACCTATTTAATAAGCCTATTTATTGAGCCTATTTAACAAGCCTATTTAATAAGTCTATTTAATACGCCTATTTAATAAGCCTATTTAATAAGCCGATTAAATAAGCCTATTTATGAAGCCTATTTAATGAGCCTATTTAATAAGCCTATTTATTGAGCCTATTTAATACGTCCATTTAATAAGCCTGTTTAATAAACCTATTTAATAAGTATTTAATGAGCCTATTTAATAAGCCTAAGTTGCTGAATAAGCCTATTTAATAAGCCAAAGTTGCTGAAATAAGCCTATTTAATAAGCCAATTTAATAAGCCTAAGTTGCTGAATAAACCTATTTAATAAGCCTAAGTTGCTGAAATAAGGCTATTTAATAAGCCTAAGTTGCTGAAATAAGCCTATTTAATATGGCTATTTAATAAGTCTAAGTTGCTGAAATAAACCTATTTAATAAGCCTAAGTTGCTAAAATAAGCCTATTTAATGAGGCTATTTAATAAGTCTATTTAATAAGCCTATTTCATAAGCCTATTTAATAAGCCTATTTAATAAGCCTATTTAATACGCCTATTTAATAAACCTATTTAATAAGTATTTAATGAGCCTATTTAATAAGTCTATTTAATAAGCCTTTTAATAAGCCTATTTAATAAGTCTATTTAATAAGCCTATTTAATAAGTCTATTTAATAAGTTTATTTAATAAGCCTATTTAATAAGTATTTAATGAGCCTATTTAATAAGCCTATTTATTGAGCCTATTTAATAAGCCTATTTTTTGAGCCTATTTAATAAGCCTATTTATTGAGCCTATTTAATACGCCTAATTATTGAGCCTATTTCATAAGACTATTTAATAAGTCTATTTAATAAGCCTAATTAATAAGCCTATTTAATAAGCCTATTCAATAACTCTATTTAATAAGTCTATTTAATAAGCCTATTTAATAAGTATTTAATGAGCCTATTTAAAAAGCCTATTTATTGAGCCTATTTAATAAGCCTATTTATTGAGCCTATTTAATAAGCCTATTTAATAAGCCTATTTATTGAGCCTATTTAATAAGTCTATTTAATAAGCCTATTTAATAAGCCAATTTATTGAGCCTATTTAATAAGCCTATTTAATAAGTCTATTTAATAAGGCGATTTAATAAGCCTATTTAATAAGCCTATTTAATAAGCCTATTTATTGAGCCTATTTAATAAGTCAATTTAATAAGCCTATTTAATAAGCCTATTTAATAGATATTTAATGAGCCTATTTAATAAGTCTATTTAATAAGCCTATTTAATAAGTCTATTTAATCAGCGTAAGTTGCTGAAATAAGCCTATTTAATAAGCCCAAGTTGCTGAAATAAGCCTATTTAATAAGGCTATTTAATACGCCTAAGTTGCTGAAATAAGCCTATTTAATAAGAGAAAGTTGCTGAAATACGGCTATTTAATAAGCCTAAGTTGCTGAAATAAGCCTATTTAATAAGCCTAAGTTGCTGAAATAAGCCTATTTAATAAGGCTATTTAATAAGTCTATTTAATAAGCCTATTTAATAAGCCTATTTAATAAGCCTATTTAATAAGCCTATTTAATATGCCAATTTAATACACCTATTTAATAAGTATTTAATGAGCCTATTTAATACGTCTATTTAATAAGCCTTTTTAATAAGCCTATTTAATAAGTCTATTTAATAAGCCTATTTAATAAGCCTATTTATTGAGCCTATTTAATAAGTCAATTTAATAAGCCTATTTAATAAGCCTATTTAATAGATATTTAATGAGCCTATTTAATAAGTCTATTTAATAAGCCTATTTATTGAGCCTATTTAATAAATCTATTTAATAAGCATATTTAATAAGCCTATTTATTGAGCCTATTTAATAAGTCTATTTATTAAGTCTATTTAATAAGCCTATTTATTAAGCCTATTTAATAAGCCTATTTAATAAACCTATTTATTGAGCCTATTTAATAAGTCTATTTTAATAAGCCTATTTAATGAGCCTATTTAGTAAGCCTATTTAATAGATATTTAATGAGCCTATTTAATAAGCATATTTAATAAGCCTATTTATTGAGCCTATTTAATAAATCTATTTAATAAGCATATTTAATAAGCCTATTTATTGAGCCTATTTAATAAGTCTATTTATTAAGTCTATTTTAATAAGCCTATTTAATGAGCCTATTTAATGAGTATTTAATAAGCCTATTTAATAGGCCTATTTAATAAGTCTAAGTTGCTGAAATAAGACTATTTAATAAGCCTAAGTTGCTGAATAAGCCTATTTCATAAGCCTAAGTTGCTGAAATAAGTCTTTTTAATAAGTCTAAGTTGCTGAAATAAGCCTATTTAATAAGCCTAAGTTGCTGAAATTAGCCTATTTAATAAAGCTATTTAATAAGCCTAAGTTGCTGAATAAGTCTATTTAATAAGTCTAAGTTGCTGAAATAAGGCTATTTAATAAGCCTAAGTTGCTGAAATAAGGCTATTTAATAATTCTAAGTTGCTGAAATAAGCCTATTTAATAAGCCTAAGTTGCTGAAATAAGCCTGTTTAATAAGCCTAAGTTGCTGAAATAAGGCTATTTAATAATTCTAAGTTGCTGAAATAAGCCTATTTAATAAGCCTAAGTTGCTAAAATAAGCCTATTTAATAAGGATATTTAATAAGTCTATTTAATAAGCCTATTTAATAAGCCTATTTAATAAGCCTATTTAATAAGTCTAATTCATAAATCTATTTAATAAGCCTATTTAATAAGTATTTAATGTGCCTATTTAATAAGCCTATTTATTGAGCCTATTTAATAAGCCTATTTATTGAGCCTATTAAATAATCCTATTTATTGAGCCTATTTAATAAGCCTATTTAGTAAGCCTATTTAATGAGCCTATTTAATAAGCCTATTTAATAAGCCTATTTATTGAGCCTATTTAATAAGCCTATTTAATACGCCTATTTAATAAACCTATTTAATAAGTATTTAATGAGCCTATTTAACAAGTCTATTTAATAAGCCTTTTTAATAAGCCTATTTAATAAGTCTATTTAATAAGCCTATTTAATAAGTCTATTTAATAAGTCTATTTAATAAGCCTATTCAATAAGTATTTAATGAGCCTATTTAATAAGCCTATTTATTGAGCCTATTTAATAAGTCTATTTAATGAGCCTATTTAATTAGCCTATTTATTGAGCCTATTTAACAAGCCTATTTAATAAGTCTATTTAATACGCCTATTTAATAAGCCTATTTAATAAGCCGATTAAATAAGCCTATTTATGAAGCCTATTTAATGAGCATATTTAATAAGCCTATTTATTGAGCCTATTTAATAAGTCCATTTAATAAGCCTGTTTAATAAACCTATTTAATAAGTATTTAATGAGCCTATTTAATAAGCCTAAGTTGCTGAATAAGCCTATTTAATAAGCCAAAGTTGCTGAAATAAGCCTAATTAATAAGCCAATTTAATAAGCCTAAGTTGCTGAATAAACCTATTTAATAAGCCTAAGTTGCTGAAATAAGGCTATTTAATAAGCCTAAGTTGCTGAAATAAGCCTATTTAATATGGCTATTTAATAAGTCTAAGTTGCTGAAATAAACCTATTTAATAAGCCTAAGTTGCTAAAATAAGCCTATTTAATGAGGCTATTTAATAAGTCTATTTAATAAGCCTATTTCATAAGCCTATTTAATAAGCCTATTTAATAAGCCTATTTAATACGCCTATTTAATAAACCTATTTAATAAGTATTTAATGAGCCTATTTAATAAGTCTATTTAATAAGCCTTTTAATAAGCCTATTTAATAAGTCTATTTAATAAGCCTATTTAATAAGTCTATTTAATAAGTTTATTTAATAAGCCTATTTAATAAGTATTTAATGAGCCTATTTAATAAGCCTATTTATTGAGCCTATTTAATAAGCCTATTTTTTGAGCCTATTTAATAAGCCTATTTATTGAGCCTATTTAATAAGCCTCATTATTGAGCCTATTTCATAAGACTATTTAATAAGTCTATTTAATAAGCCTAATTAATAAGCCTATTTAATAAGCCTATTCAATAACTCTATTTAATAAGTCTATTTAATAAGCCTATTTAATAAGTATTTAATGAGCCTATTTAAAAAGCCTATTTATTGAGCCTATTTAATAAGCCTATTTAATAAGTCTATTTAATAAGGCGATTTAATAAGCCTATTTAATAAGCCTATTTAATAAGCCTATTTATTAAGCCTATTTAATAAGCTTATTTAATAAGCCTATTTAATACGCCTATTTAATAAACATATTTAATAAGTATTTAATGAGCCTATTTAATAAGTCTATTTAATAAGCCTTTTTAATAAGCCTATTTAATAAGTATTTAATGAGCCTATTTAATAAGCCTATTTATTGAGCCTATTTAATAAGCCTATTTTTTGAGCCTATTTAATAAGCCTATTTATTGAGCCTATTTAATAAGCCTAATTATTGAGCCTATTTCATAAGACTATTTAATAAGTCTATTTAATAAGCCTAATTAATAAGCCTATTTAATAAGCCTATTCAATAACTCTATTTAATAAGTCTATTTAATAAGCCTATTTAATAAGTATTTAATGAGCCTATTTAAAAAGCCTATTTATTGAGCCTATTTAATAAGCCTATTTATTGAGCCTATTTAATAAGCCTATTTAATAAGCCTATTTATTGAGCCTATTTAATAAGTCTATTTAATAAGCCTATTTAATAAGCCTATTTATTGCGCCTATTTAATAAGCCTATTTAATAAGTCTATTTAATAAGGCGATTTAATAAGCCTATTTAATAAGCCTATTTAATAAGCCTATTTATTGAGCCTATTTAATAAGTCAATTTAATAAGCCTATTTAATAAGCCTATTTAATAGATATTTAATGAGCCTATTTAATAAGTCTATTTAATAAGCCTATTTAATAAGCCTATTTAATCAGCGTAAGTTGCTGAAATAAGCCTATTTAATAAGCCCAAGTTGCTGAAATAAGCCTATTTAATAAGGCTATTTAATACGCCTAAGTTGCTGAAATAAGCCTATTTAATAAGAGAAAGTTGCTGAAATACGGCTATTTAATACGCCTAATTTGCTGAAATAAGCCTATTTAATAAGCCTAAGTTGCTGAAATAAGCCTATTTAATAAGCCTATTTAATAAGCCTATTTAATAAGCCTATTTAATACGCCTATTTAATAAACCTATTTAATAAGTATTTAATATACTATTTAATACGTCTATTTAATAAGCCTTTTTAATAAGCCTATTTAATAAGTCTATTTAATAAGCCTATTTAATAAGTCTATTTAATAAGTCTATTTAATAAGCCTATATAATAAGTATTTAATGAGCCTATTTAATAAGCCTATTTATTGAGCCTATTTAATAAGCCCATTTATTGAACCTATTTAATAAGCCTATTTAATAAGCCTATTTATTGAGCCTATTTAATAAATCTATTTAATAAGCATATTTAATAAGCCTATTTATTGAGCCTATTTAATAAGCCTATTTATTGAGCCTATTTAATAAATCTATTTATTAAGTCTATTTAATAAGCCTATTTATTAAGCCTATTTAATAAGCCTATTTAATAAACCTATTTATTGAGCCTATTTAATAAGTCTATTTTAATAAGCCTATTTAATGAGCCTATTTAATGAGTATTTAATGAGCCTATTTAATAAGTCTATTTAATAAGCCTATTTAATAGGCCTATTTAATAAGTCTAAGTTGCTGAAATAAGACTATTTAATAAGCCTAAGTTGCTGAATGAGCCTATTTCATAAGCCTAAGTTGCTGAAATAAGCCTTTTTAATAAGTCTAAGTTGCTGAAATTAGCCTATTTAATAAAGCTATTTAATAAGCCTAAGTTGCTGAATAAGTCTATTTAATAAGTCTAAGTTGCTGAAATAAGGCTATTTAATAAGCCTAAGTTGCTGAAATAAGCCTGTTTAATAAGCCTAAGTTGCTGAAATAAGGCTATTTAATAATTCTAAGTTGCTGAAATAAGCCTATTTAATAAGCCTAAGTTGCTAAAATAAGCCTATTTAATGAGGCTATTTAATAAGTCTATTTAATAAGCCTATTTAATAAGCCTATTTAATAAGCCTATTTAATAAGCCTATTTAATAAGTCTAATTCATAAATCTATTTAATAAGCCTATTTAATAAGTATTTAATGAGCCTATTTAATAAGCCTATTTATTGAGCTTATTTAATAAGCCTATTTATTGAGCCTATTAAATAAGCCTATTTATTGAGCCTATTTAATAAGCCTATTTAGTAAGCCTATTTAATGAGCCTATTTAATAAGCCTATTTAATAAGCCTATTTATTGAGCCTATTTAATAAGCCTATTTAATACGCCTATTTAATAAACCTATTTAATAAGTATTTAATGAGCCTATTTAATAAGTCTCTTTAATAAGCCTTTTTAATAAGCCTATTTAATAAGTCTATTTAATAAGCCTATTTAATAAGTCTATTTAATAAGTCTATTTAATAAGCCTATTCAATAAGTATTTAATGAGCCTATTTAATAAGCCTATTTATTGAGCCTATTTAATAAGTCTATTTAATGAGCCTATTTAATTAGCCTATTTATTGAACCTATTTAATAAGCCTATTTATTGAGCCTATTTAACAAGCCTATTTAATGAGTCTATTTAATACGCCTATTTAATAAGCCTATTTAATAAGCCGATTAAATAAGCCTATTTATGAAGCCTATTTAATGAGCCTATTTAATAAGCCTATTTATTGAGCCTATTTAATGAGTCCATTTAATAAGCCTGTTTAATAAGCCTATTTAATAAGTATTTAATGAGCCTATTTAATAAGCCTAAGTTGCTGAATAAGCCTATTTAATAAGCCAAAGTTGCTGAAATAAGCCTATTTAATAAGCCAATTTAATAAGCCTAAGTTGCTGAATAAACCTATTTAATAAGCCTAAGTTGCTGAAATAAGGCTATTTAATAAGCCTAAGTTGCTGAAATAAGCCTATTTAATATGGCTATTTAATAAGTCTAAGTTGCTGAAATAAACCTATTTAATAAGCCTAAGTTGCTAGAATAAGCCTATTTAATGAGGCTATTTAATAAGTCTATTTAATAAGCCTATTTCATAAGCCTATTTAATAAGCCTATTTAATAAGCCTATTTAATACGCCTATTTAATAAACCTATTTAATAAGTATTTAATGAGCCTATTTAATAAGTCTATTTAATAAGCCTTTTAATAAGCCTATTTAATAAGTCTATTTAATAAGCCTATTTAATAAGTCTATTTAATAAGTCTATTTAATAAGCCTATTTAATAAGTATTTAATGAGCCTATTTAATAAGCCTATTTATTGAGCCTATTTAATAAGCCTATTTTTGAGCCTATTTAATAAGCCTATTTATTGAGCCTATTTAATAAGCCTAATTATTGAGCCTATTTCATAGGACTATTTAATAAGTCTATTTAATAAGCCTAATTAATAAGCCTATTTAATAAGCCTATTCAATAACTCTATTTAATAAGTCTATTTAATAAGCCTATTTAATAAGTATTTAATGAGCCTATTTAAAAAGCCTATTTATTGAGCCTATTTAATAAGCCTATTTATTGAGCCTATTTAATAAGCCTATTTAATAAGCCTATTTATTGAGCCTATTTAATAAGTCTATTTAATAAGCCTATTTAATACGCCTATTTATTGAGCCTATTTAATAAGCCTATTTAATAAGTCTATTTAATAAGGCTATTTAATAAGCCTATTTAATAAGCCTATTTAATAAGCCTATTTAATAGGCCTATTTAATAAGTCTAAGTTGCTGAAATAAGACGATTTAATAAGCCTAAGTTGCTGAAATAAGCCTATTTAATAAGCCTAAGTTGCTGAAATAAGCCTATTTAATAAAGCTATTTAATAAGCCTAAGTTGCTGAATAAGTATATTTAATAAGTCTAAGTTGCTGAAATAAGGCTATTTAAAAAGCCTAAGTTGCTGAAATAAGCCTATTTAATAAGCCTAAGTTGCTGAAATAAGGCTATTTAATAAGTCTAAGTTGCTGAAATAAGCCTATTTAATAAGCCTAAGTTGCTAAAATAAGCCTATTTAATGAGGCTATTTAATAAGTCTATTTCATAAATCTATTTAATAAGCCTATTTAATAAGTATTTAATGAGCCTATTTAATAAGCCTATTTATTGAGCCTATTTAATAAGCCTATTTATTGAGCCTATTTAATAAGCCTATTTATTGATTCTATTTAATAAGCCTATTTATTAAGCCTATTTAATGAGCCTATTTAATAAGCCTATCTAATAAGCCAATTTATTGAGCCTATTTAATACGCCTATTTAATACGCCTATTTAATAAACCTATTTAATAAGTATTTAATGAGCCTATTTATTAAGTCTATTTAATAAGCCTTTTTAATAAGCCTATTTAATAAGTCTATTTAATAAGCCTATTTAATAAGTCTATTTAATAAGTCTATTTAATAAGCCTATTTAATAAGTATTTAATGAGCCTACTTAATAAGCCTATTTATTGAGCCTATTTAATAAGCCTATTTATTGAGCCTATTTAATTAGCCTATTTATTGAGCCTATTTAATAAGCCTATTTATTGAGCCTATTTAATAAGCCTATTTAATAAGTCTATTTAATATGCCTATTTAATAAGCCTATTTAATAAGCCGATTTAATAAGCCTATTTATGAAGCCTATTTAATGAGCCTATTTAATAAGTTTATTTATTGAGCCTATTTAATAAGTCCATTTAATAAGCCTGTTTAATAAGCCTATTTAATAAGTATTTAATGAGCCTATTTAATAAGCCTAAGTTGCTGAATAAGCCTATTTAATAAGCCAAAGTTGCTGAAATAAGCCTATTTAATAAGCCAATTTAATAAGCCTAAGTTGGTGAATAAGCCTATTTAATAAGTCTAAGTTGCTGAATAAGGCTATTTAATATACCTAAGTTGCTGAAATAAGCCTATGTAATAAGCCTAAGTTGCTGAAATAAGGCAATTTAGTAAGTCTAAGTTGCTGAAATAAGCCTATTTAATAAGCCTAAGTTGCTGAAATAAGCCTATTTAATAAGCCTAAGTTGCTGAAATAAGTATATTTAATCAGCGTAAGTTGCTGAAATAAGCCTATTTAATAAGCCCAAGTTGCTGAAATAAGCCTATTTAATAAGGCTATTTAATACGCCTAAGTTGCTGAAATAAGCCTATTTAATAAGCGTAAGTTACTGAAATACGGCTATTTAATAAGTCTAAGTTGCTGAAATAAGCCTATTTAATAAGCATAAGTTGCTGAAATAAGCCTATTTAATAAGCCTAAGTTGCTAAAATAAGCCTATTTAATAAGGCTATTTAATAAGCATAAGTTGCTGAAATACGCCAATTTAATAAGCTTAAGTTGCTGAAATAAGCCTATTTAATATGGCTATTTAATAAGTCTAAGTTGCTGAAATAAACCTATTTAATAAGCCTAAGTTTCTAAAATAAGCCTATTTAATGAGGCTATTTAATGAGTCTATTTAATAAGCCTATTTAATAAGCCTATTTAATAAGCTAATTAATAAGCCTATTTAATACGCCTATTTAATAAACCTATTTTATAAGTATTTAATGAGCCTATTTAATAAGTCTATTTAATAAGCCTTTTTAATAAGCCTATTTAATAAGTCTATTTAATAAGCCTATTTAATAAGTCTATTTAATAAGTCTATTTAATAAGCCTATTTAATAAGTATTTCATGAGCCTATTTAATACGCATATTTATTGAGCCTATTTAATAAGCCTATTTTTTTAGCCTATTTAATAAGCCTATTTATTGAGCCTATTTAATCAGCCTAATTATTGAGCATAATTAATAAGCCTATTTAATAAGTCTATTTAATAAGCCTATTTACTAAGCCTATTTAATAAGCCTATTCAATAACTCTATTTAATATGTGTATTTTATAAGCCTATTTAATAAGTATTTAATGAGCCTATTTAATAAGCCTATTTATTGAGCCTATTTAATAAGCCTATTTATTGAGCCTATTTAATAAGCCTATTTAATAAGCCTATTTATTGAGCCTATTTAATAAGTCTATTTAATAAGCCTATTTAATAAGCCTATTTATTGAGCCTATTTAATAAGCCTATTTAATAAGCCTATTTAATAAGCCTATTTAATGAGCCTATTTATTGATACTATTTAGTAAGTCTATTTAATAAGCCTATTTAATAAGCCTATTTAATAAGTATTTAATGAGCCTATTTAATAAGTCTATTTAATAAGCCTATTTAATAGGCCTATTTAATAAGTCTAAGTTGCTGAAATAAGACTATTTAATAAGCCTAAGTTGCTGAATAAGCCTATTTGATAAGCCTAAGTTGCTGAAATAAGCCTTTTTAATAAGTCTAAGTTGCTGAAATAAGGCAATTGAATAAGCCTAAGTTGCTGAAATAAGCCTATTTAATAAGCCTAAGTTGCTGAAAAAAGGCTATTTAATAAGCCTAAGTTGCTAAAATAAGCATATTTAATGAGGCCATTTAATAAGTCTATTTAATAAGCCTATTTAATAAGCCGATTTAATAAGCCTATTTAATAAGCCTATTTAATAAGTCTAATTAATAAATCTATTTAATAAGCCTATTTAATAAGTATTTAATGATCTATTTAATAAGCCTATTTATTGAGCCTATTTAATAAGCCTATTTATTGAGCCTATTTAATAAGCCTATTTTTGAGCCTATTTAATAAGCCTATTTATTAAGCCTATTTAATGAGCCTATTTAATAAGCCTATTTAATAAGCCTATTTAATAAGCCTATTTATTGAGCCTATTTAATAAGCCTATTTAATAAGCCTATTTAATAAACCTATTTAATAAGTATTTAATGGGCCTATTTAATAAGTCTATTTAATAAGCCTTTTTAATAAGCCTATTTAATAAGTCTATCTAATAAGCCTATTTAATAAGTCTATTTAATAAGTCTATTTAATAAGCCTATTTAATAAGTATTTAATGATCCTATTTAATAAGCCTATTTATTGAGCCTATTTAATAAGCCTATTTATTGAGCCTATTTAATTAGCCTATTTATTGAGCCTATTTAATAAGCCTATTTATTGAGCCTATTTAATAAGCCTATTTAATAAGTCTATTTAATACGCCTATTTAACAAGCCTATTTAATAAGCCGATTTAATAAGCCTATTTATGAAGCCTATTTAATGAGCCTACTTAATAGGCCTATTTATTGAGCCTATTTAATAAGCCTATCTATTGAGCCTATTTAATAAGCCTATTTAATAAGCCTAAGTTGCTGAATAAGCCTATTTAATAAGCCTAAGTTGCTGAAATAAGCCTATTTAATAAGCCTAAGTTGCTGAAATAAGCCTATTTAAAAAGCCTAAGTTGCTGAAATAAGGCTATTTAATGAGTCTAAGTTGCTGAAATACGCCAATTTAATAAGCCTAAGTTGCTGAAATAAGCCTATTTAATATGGCTATTTAATAAGTCTAAGTTGCTGAAATAAACCTATTTAATAAGCCTAAGATGCTAAAATAAGCCTATTTAATGAGGCTATTTAATAAGTCTATTTAATAAGCCTATTTAATAAGCCTATTTAATAAGCCTATTTAATATGCCTATTTAAATATTTATTAAATAGGCTTATTAAATAGACTTATTAAATAGAGTTATTGAATAGGCTTATTAAATAGGCTTATTAAATAGGCTTATTAAATAGACTTATTAAATAGGCTTATGAAATAGGCTCAATAATTAAGCTTATTAAATAGGCTCAATAAATAGGCTTATTAAATAGGCTCAAAAAATAGGCTTTTTAAATAGGCTCAATATATAGGCTTATTAAATAGGCTCATTAAATACTTATTAAATAGGCTTATTAAATAGACTTATTAAATAGACTTATTAAATAGGCTTATTAAATAGGCTTATTAAAAAGGCTTTTTAAATAGACTTATTAAATAGGCTCATTAAATACTTATTAAATATGTTTATTAAATAGGCGTATTAAATAGGCTTATTAAATAGGCTTATTAAATAGACTTATTAAATAGCCTCATTAAATAGACTTATTTTAGCAACTTAGGCTTATTAAATAGGTTTATTTCAGCAACTTAGACTTATTAAATAGCCTTATTAAATAGGCTTATTTCAGCAACTTAGGCTTATTAAATAAGCTTGTTTCAGCAACTTATGCTTATTAAATAGCCTTATTAAACAGGTTTATTTCAGCAACTTAGGCTTATTAAATAGCATTTTTAAATAGGTTTATTTCAGCAACTTATACTTATTAAATACACCTTTTTAAATAGGCTTAGTTCAGAAACTTAGGCTTATTAAATAGTCTTATTTCAGTAACTTAGGCTCATTAAATAGCCTCATTAATTAGGCTTATTCAGCAACTTAGGCTTATTAAATAGCCTTATTAAAAAGGCTTATTTCAGCAAGTTAGACTTATTAATTAGGTTTATTCAGCAACTTAGGCTTATTAAATAGGCTTATTCAGCAACTTAGGCTTATTAAATAGGCTTATTTCAGCAACTTAGGCTTATTAAATAGGCTCATTCAGAAACTTAGGCTTATTAAATAGGCTTATTTCAGCAACTTAGGCTTATTAAATAGGCTTATTCAGCAACTTAGGCTTATTAAATAGCCTTATTTCAGCAACTTAGACTTATTAAATAGGCTTATTCAGCAACTTAGGCTTATTAAATAGCCTTATTAAATAGGCTTATTTCAGCAACTTAGGCTTATTAAATAAGCTTATTTCAGCAACTTATGCTTATTAAATAGCCTTATTAAACAGGTTTATTTCAACAACTTAGGCTTATTAAATAGCATTTTTAAATAGGTTTATTTCAGCAACTTAGACTTATTAAATATACCTTTTTAAATAGGCTTAGTTCAGAAACTTAGGCTTAGTAAATAGTCTTATTTCAGCAACTTAGGCTCATTAAATAGCCTTATTAAATAGCCTTATTCAGCAACTTAGGCTTATTAAATAGCCTTATTAAATAGGCTTATTTCAGCAACTTAGGCTTATTAAATAGGCTCATTCAGAAACTTAGGCTTATTAAATAGGCTTATTCAGCAACTTAGGCTTATTAAATAGGCTTATTTCAGCAACTTAGGCTTATTAAATAGGCTCATTCAGAAACTTAGGCTTATGAAATAGGCTTATTTCAGCAACTTAGACTTATTAAATAGGCCTATTAAATAGGCTTATTAAATAGGCTTATTTCAGCAACTTAGACTTATTAAATAGGCCTATTAAATAGGCTTATTAAATAGACTTATTAACTAGGCTCATTAAATACTTATTAAATAGGCTTATTAAATAGGCTTATTAAATAGA
Source organism: Petromyzon marinus (assembly GCF_048934315.1). Classification (NCBI taxonomy): domain Eukaryota; kingdom Metazoa; phylum Chordata; class Hyperoartia; order Petromyzontiformes; family Petromyzontidae; genus Petromyzon; species Petromyzon marinus. Next base: position 2,455,107 of record NW_027422650.1, on the reverse strand, counting down.
CTTATTAAATAGGCTCAATAAATAGGCTTATTAAATAGGCTTATTAAATAGGCTCAATAAATAGGCTTATTAAATAGGCTTATTAAATAGGCTTATTAAATAGACTTATTAAATAGGCTTATTAAATAGGCTCAATAAATAGGCTTATTAAATAGGCTTATTAAATAGACTTATTAAATAGGCTTATTAAATAGGCTCAATAAATAGGCTTATTAAATAGGCTCAATAAATAGGCTTATTAAATAGGCTCAATAAATAGGCTTATTAAATAGGCTCAATAAATAGGCTTATTAAATAGGCTCATTAAATACTTGTTAAATAGGCTTATTAAATAGACTTATTAAATATACTTATTAAATAGGCTTATTAAATAGGCTAAATAAATAGGCTTATTAAATAGGCTTATTAAATAGGCTCAATAAATAGGCTTATTAAATAGGCTTATTAAATAGGCTTATTAAATAAGCTTATTAAATAGGCTCAATAAATAGGCTTATTAAATAGGCTCAATAAATAGGCTTATTAAATAGGCTCAATAAAAAGGCTTATTAAATAGGCTTATTAAATAGGCTTATTAAATAGGCTTATTAAATAGGCTTATTAAATAGGCTCAATAAATAGGCTTATTAAATAGGCTCAATAAATAGGCTTATTAAATAGGCTTATTAAATAGGCTTATTAAATAGACTTATTAAATAGGCTTATTAAATAGGCTCAATAAATAGGCTTATTAAATAGGCTCAATAAATAGGCTTATTAAATAGGCTCAATAAATAGGCGTATTAAATAGGCTCAATAAATAGGCTTATTAAATAGGCTCATTAAATACTTATTAAATAGGCTTATTAAATAGACTTATTAAATATACTTATTAAATAGGCTTATTAAATAGACTTATTAAATAGGCTTATTAAAAAAGGCTTATTAAATAGACATATTAAATAGGCTCATTAAATACTTATTAAATATATTTATTAAATAGGCGTATTAAATAGGCTTATTAAATAGCCTCATTAAATACTTATTAAATAGGCTTATTAAATAGGCTTATTAAATAGGCTTATTTCAGCAACTTAGGCTTATTGAATAGCCTTATTAAATAGGCTTATTTCAGCAACTTAGACTTATTAAATAGGTTTATTCAGAAACTTAGGCTTATTAAATAGGCTTATTTCAGCAACTTAGACTTATTAGATAGGCCTATTAAATAGGCTTATTAAATAGGCTTATTTCAACATCTTAGACTTATTAAATAGGCCTATTAAATAGGCTTATTAAATAGACTTATTAAATAGGCTCATTAAATACTTATTAAATAGGCTTATTAAATAGGCTTATTAAATAGACTTATTAAATAGGCTCAATAAATAGGCATATTAAATAGGCTTATTAAATAGGCTCAATGAATATGCTTATTAAATAGGCTTATTAAATAGGCTTATTAAATAGACTTATTAAATAGGCTTATTAAATAGGCTCAATAAATAGGCTTATTAAATAGGCTCAATAAATAGGCTTATTAAATAGGCTCAATAAATAGGCTTATTAAATAGGCTAAAAAATAGGCTTATTAAATAGGCTCATTAAATTAGCTTATTTTAGCAACTTAGGCTTATTAAATAGGTTTATTTCAGCAACTTAGACTTATTAAAGAGCCTTATTAAATAGGCTTATTTCAGCAACTTAGGCTTATTAAATAAGCTTATTTCAGCAACTTATGCTTATTAAATAGCCTTATTAAACAGGTTTATTTCAGCAACTTAGGCTTATTAAATAGCATTTTTAAATAGGTTTATTTCAGCAACTTAGACTTATTAAATATACCTTTTTAAATAGGCTTAGTTCAGAAACTTAGGCTTATTAAATAGTCTTATTTCTGCAACCTAGGCTCATTAAATAGCCTCATTAAATAGGCTTATTCAGCAACTTAGGCTTATTAAATAGCCTTATTAAATAGGCTTATTTCAGCAACTTAGACTTATTAAATAGGTTTATTCAGCAACTTAGGATTATTAAATAGGCTTATTCAGCAACTTAGGCTTATTAAATTGGCTTTTTTCAGCAACTTAGGCTTATTAAGTAGGCTCATTCAGAAACTTAGGCTTATTAAATAGGCTTATTTCAGCAACTTAGACTTATTAAATAGGCCTATTAAATAGGCTTATTAAATAGGCTTATTTCAGCAACTTAGGCTTATTAAATAGCATTTTAAATAGGTTTATTTCAGCAACTTAGACTTATTAAATATACCTTTTTAAATAGGCTTAGTTCAGAAACTTAGACTTATTAAATAGGCTTATTTCAGCAACTTAGGCTCATTAAATAGCCTTATTAAATAGGCTTATTTCAGCAACTTAGGCTTATTAAATAGGCTTATTTCAGCAACTTAAACTTATTAAATAGCATTATTTCAGCAACTCAGGCTTATTAAATAGCCTTATTTCAGCAACTTAGACTTATTAAATAGGCTTATTCAGCAACTTAGGCTTATTAAATAGCCTTATTAAATAGGCTTATTTCAGCAACTTAGACTTATTAAATAGGTTTATTCAGCAACTTAGGCTTATTAAATAGGCTTATTCAGCAACTTAGGCTTATTAAATAGGCTTATTTCAGCAACTTAGGCTTATTAAATAGGCTCATTCAGCAACTTAGGCTTATTAAATACGCTTATTTCAGCAACTTAGACTTATTAAATAGGCCTAATAAATAGGCTTATTAAATAGGCTTATTTCAGCAAATTAGACTTATTAAATAGGCCTATTAAATAGGCTTATTTCAGCAACTTAGGCTTATTAAATAGGCTTATTAAATAGGCTTATTTCAGCAACTTAGGCTTATTAAATAGGCTTATTTCAGCAACTTAGACTTATTAAATAGCCTTATTTCAGCAACTTACGCTTATTAAATAGGCTTATTTCAGCAACTTAGGCTTATTAAATAGCCTAATTAAGTAGGCTTATTTCAGCAACTTGGGCTTATTAAATAGGCTTATTTCAGCAACTTACGCTGATTAAAAAGGATCATTTCAGCAACTTAGACTTATTAAATAGGCGTATTAAATAGGCTGATTAAATAGGCTTATTTCAGCAACTTAGACTTATTAAATAGGCCTATTAAATAGGCTTATTAAATAGGCTTATTTCAGCAACTTAAACTTATTAAATAGCATTATTTCAGCAACTCAGCCTTATTAAATAGACTTATTTCAGCAACTTAGACTTATTAAATAGGCTTATTCAGCAACTTAGGCTTATTAAATAGCCTTATTAAATAGGCTTATTTCAGCAACTTAGACTTATTAAATAGGTTTATTCAGCAACTTAGGCTTATTAAATAGGCTTATTCAGCAACTTAGGCTTATTAAATAGGCTTATTTCAGCAACTTAGGCTTATTAAATAGGCTCATTCAGCAACTTAGGCTTATTAAATACGCTTATTTCAGCAACTTAGACTTATTAAATAGGCCTAATAAATAGGCTTATTAAATAGGCTTATTTCAGCAAATTAGACTTATTAAATAGGCTTATTTCAGCAACTTAGGCTTATTAAATAGGCTTATTAAATAGGCTTATTTCAGCAACTTAGGCTTATTAAATAGGCTTATTTCAGCAACTTAGACTTATTAAATAGCCTTATTTCAGCAACTTACGCTTATTAAATAGGCTTATTTCAGCAACTTAGGCTTATTAAATAGCCTAATTAAGTAGGCTTATTTCAGCAACTTGGGCTTATTAAATAGGCTTATTTCAGCAACTTACGCTGATTAAAAAGGATCATTTCAGCAACTTAGACTTATTAAATAGGCGTATTAAATAGGCTGATTAAATAGGCTTATTTCAGCAACTTAGACTTATTAAATAGGCCTATTAAATAGGCTTATTAAATAGGCTTATTTCAGCAACTTAAACTTATTAAATAGCATTATTTCAGCAACTCAGGCTTATTAAATAGCCTTATTTCAGCAACTTAGACTTATTAAATAGGCTTATTCAGCAACTTAGGCTTATTAAATAGCCTTATTAAATAGGCTTATTTCAGCAACTTAGACTTATTAAATAGGTTTATTCAGCAACTTAGGCTTATTAAATAGGCTTATTCAGCAACTTAGGCTTATTAAATAGGCTTATTTCAGCAACTTAGGCTTATTAAATAGGCTCATTCAGCAACTTAGGCTTATTAAATACGCTTATTTCAGCAACTTAGACTTATTAAATAGGCCTAATAAATAGGCTTATTAAATAGGCTTATTTCAGCAAATTAGACTTATTAAATAGGCCTATTAAATAGGCTTATTTCAGCAACTTAGGCTTATTAAATAGGCTTATTAAATAGGCTTATTTCAGCAACTTAGGCTTATTAAATAGGCTTATTTCAGCAACTTAGACTTATTAAATAGCCTTATTTCAGCAACTTACGCTTATTAAATAGGCTTATTTCAGCAACTTAGGCTTATTAAATAGCCTAATTAAGTAGGCTTATTTCAGCAACTTGGGCTTATTAAATAGGCTTATTTCAGCAACTTACGCTGATTAAAAAGAATCATTTTAGCAACTTAGACTTATTAAATAGGCCTATTAAATAGGCTTATTAAATAGACTTATTAAATAGGCTCATTAAATACTTAATAAATAGGCTTATTAAATAGGCTTATTAAATAGACTTATTAAATAGGCTCAATAAATAGGCATATTAAATAGGCTTATTAAATAGGCTCAATAAATAGGCTTATTAAATAGGCTTATTAAATAGGCTTATTAAAAAGACATATTAAATAGGCTTATTAAATAGGCTCAATAAATAGGCTTATTAAATAGGCTCAATAAATAGGCTTATTAAATAGGCTCAATAAATAGGCTTATTAAATAGGCTCAATAAATAGGCTTATTAAATAGGCTCATTAAATACTTATTAAATAGGCTTATTAAATAGACTTATTAAATAGACGTATTAAATAGGCTTATTAAATAGACATTAAATAGGCTTTTTAAAAAGGCTTATTAAATAGACGTATTAAATAGGCTCATTAAATACTTATTAAATATGTTTATTAAATAGGCATATTAAATAGGCTTATTAAATAGGCTTATTAAATAGGCTTATTAAATAGACATTAAATAGACTAATTAAATAGGCTTATTTTAGCAACTTAGGCTTATTAAATAGGTTTATTTCAGCAACTTAGACTTATTAAATAGCCTTATTAAATAGGCTTATTTCAGCAACTTACGCTTATTAAATAGCATTTTTAAATAGGTTTATTTCAGCAACTTAGACTTATTAAATATACCTTTTTAAATAGGCTTAGTTCAGAAACTTAGGCTTATTAAATTGGCTTATTTCAGCAACTTAAGCTCATTAAATAGCCTCATTAAATAGGCTTATTTCAGTAACTTAGGCTTATTAAATAGGCTTATTTCAGCAACTTAAACTTATTAAATAGCCTTATTTCAGCAACATAGGCTTATTAAATAGCCTTATTTCAGCAACTTAGACTTATTAAATAGGCTTATTCAGCAACTTAGGCTTATTAAATAGCCTTATTAAATAGGCTTATTTCAGCAACTTAGACTTATTAAATAGGTTTATTCAGCAACATAAGCTTATTATATAGGCTTATTCAGCAACTTAGGCTTATTAAATAGGCTTATTTCAGCAACTTAGGCTTAGTAAATAGGCTCATTCAGCAACTTAGGCTTATTAAATAGGCTTATTTCAGCAACTTAGACTTATTAAATAGGCCTATTAAATAGGCTTATTAAATAGGCTTATTTCAGCAACTTAGACTTATTAAATAGGCCTATTAAATAGGCTTATTAAATAGGCTTATTAAATAGGCTTATTTCAGCAACTTAGGCTTAGTAAATAGGCTTATTAAATAGGCTTATTTCAGCAACTTAGGCTTATTAAATAGGCTTATTTCAGCAACTTAGACTTATTAAATAGCCTTATTTCAGCAACTTACACTTATTAAATAGGCTTATTTCAGCAACTTAGGCTTATTAAATAGCCTAATTAAGTAGGCTTATTTCAGCAACTTGGGCTTATTAAATAGGCTTATTTCAGCAACTTACGCTGATTAAAAAGGCTTATTTCAGCAACTTAGACTTATTAAATAGCCTTATTTCAGCAACTTAGACTCATTAAATAGGCTTATTTCAGCAACTTAAACTTATTAAATAGCCTTATTTCAGCAACATAGGCTTATTAAATAGCCTTATTTCAGCAACTTAGACTTATTAAATAGGCTTATTCAGCAACTTAGGCTTATTAAATAGCCTTATTAAATAGGCTTATTTCAGCAACTTAGACTTATTAAATAGGTTTATTCAGCAACATAAGCTTATTATATAGGCTTATTCAGCAACTTAGGCTTATTAAATAGGCTTATTTCAGCAACTTAGGCTTAGTAAATAGGCTCATTCAGCAACTTAGGCTTATTAAATAGGCTTATTTCAGCAACTTAGACTTATTAAATAGGCCTATTAAATAGGCTTATTAAATAGGCTTATTTCAGCAACTTAGACTTATTAAATAGGCCTATTAAATAGGCTTATTAAATAGGCTTATTAAATAGGCTTATTTCAGCAACTTAGGCTTAGTAAATAGGCTTATTAAATAGGCTTATTTCAGCAACTTAGGCTTATTAAATAGGCTTATTTCAGCAACTTAGACTTATTAAATAGCCTTATTTCAGCAACTTACGCTTATTAAATAGGCTTATTTCAGCAACTTAGGCTTATTAAATAGCCTAATTAAGTAGGCTTATTTCAGCAACTTGGGCTTATTAAATAGGCTTATTTCAGCAACTTAGGCTCATTAAATAGCCTCATTAAATAGGCTTATTTCAGCAACTTAGGCTTATTAAATAGGCTTATTTCAGCAACTTAAACTTATTAAATAGCCTTATTTCAGCAACATAGGCTTATTAAATAGCCTTATTTCAGCAACATAGGCTTATTAAATAGCCTTATTTCAGCAACTTAGACTTATTAAATAGGCTTATTTCAGCAACTTAGACTTATTAAATAGGTTTATTCAGCAACATAAGCTTATTATATAGGCTTATTCAGCAACTTAGGCTTATTAAATAGGCTTATTTCAGCAACTTAGGCTTAGTAAATAGGCTCATTCAGCAACTTAGGCTTATTAAATAGGCTTATTTCAGCAACTTAGACTTATTAAATAGGCCTATTAAATAGGCTTATTAAATAGGCTTATTTCAGCAACTTAGACTTATTAAATAGGCCTATTAAATAGGCTTATTAAATAGGCTTATTAAATAGGCTTATTTCAGCAACTTAGGCTTAGTAAATAGGCTTATTAAATAGGCTTATTTCAGCAACTTAGGCTTATTAAATAGGCTTATTTCAGCAACTTAGACTTATTAAATAGCCTTATTTCAGCAACTTACGCTTATTAAATAGGCTTATTTCAGCAACTTAGGCTTATTAAATAGCCTAATTAAGTAGGCTTATTTCAGCAACTTGGGCTTATTAAATAGGCTTATTTCAGCAACTTACGCTGATTAAAAAGGCTTATTTCAGCAACTTAGACTTATTAAATAGCCTTATTTCAGCAACTTAGACTCATTAAATAGGCTTATTTCAGCAACTTATGCTTATTAAATATACTTATTTCAGCAACTTAGGCTTATTAAATAGGCTTATTTCAGGAACTTAGACTTATTAAATAGCCTTATTTTTCACAACTTAGGCTTATTAAATAGGCTTATTTCAGCAACTTAGGCTTATTAAATAGCCTCATTTCAGCAACTTAGATTTATTAAATAGGCTTATTTCAGCAACTTAGGCTTATTAAATAGCCTAATTAAGTAGGCTTATTTCAGAAACTTAGGCTTATTAAATAGGCTTATTTCAGCAACTTAGGCTCATTAAATAGCCTCATTAAATAGGCTTATTTCAGCAACTTAGGCTTATTAAATAGGCTTATTTCAGCAACTTAAACTTATTAAATAGCCTTATTTCAGCAACATAGGCTTATTAAATAGCCTTATTTCAGCAACTTAGACTTATTAAATAGGCTTATTCAGCAACTTAGGCTTATTAAATAGCCTTATTAAATAGGCTTATTTCAGCAACTTAGACTTATTAAATAGGTTTATTCAGCAACATAAGCTTATTATATAGGCTTATTCAGCAACTTAGGCTTATTAAATAGGCTTATTTCAGCAACTTAGGCTTAGTAAATAGGCTCATTCAGCAACTTAGGCTTATTAAATAGGCTTATTTCAGCAACTTAGACTTATTAAATAGGCCTATTAAATAGGCTTATTAAATAGGCTTATTTCAGCAACTTAGACTTATTAAATAGGCCTATTAAATAGGCTTATTAAATAGGCTTATTAAATAGGCTTATTTCAGCAACTTAGGCTTAGTAAATAGGCTTAATAAATAGGCTTATTTCAGCAACTTAGGCTTATTAAATAGGCTTATTTCAGCAACTTAGACTTATTAAATAGCCTTATTTCAGCAACTTACGCTTATTAAATAGGCTTATTTCAGCAACTTAGGCTTATTAAATAGCCTAATTAAGTAGGCTTATTTCAGCAACTTGGGCTTATTAAATAGGCTTATTTCAGCAACTTACGCTGATTAAAAAGGCTTATTTCAGCAACTTAGACTTATTAAATAGCCTTATTTCAGCAACTTAGACTCATTAAATAGGCTTATTTCAGCAACTTATGCTTATTAAATATACTTATTTCAGCAACTTAGGCTTATTAAATAGGCTTATTTCAGGAACTTAAACTTATTAAATAGCCTTATTTTTCACAACTTAGGCTTATTAAATAGGCTTATTTCAGCAACTTAGGCTTATTAAATAGCCTCATTTCAGCAACTTAGATTTATTAAATAGGCTTATTTCAGCAACTTAGGCTTATTAAATAGGCTTATTCAGCAACTTAGGCTTATTAAATAGGCTTATTTCAGCAACTTAGGCTTATTAAATAGGCTCATTCAGAAAAATAGGCTTATTAAATAGGCTTATTTCAGCAACTTAGACTTATTAAATAGGCCTATTAAATAGGCTTATTAAATAGACTTATTAAATAGGCTCATTAAATACTTATTAAATAGGCTTATTAAATAGGCTTATTAAATAGACTTATTAAATAGGCTCAATAAATAGGCTTATTAAATAGGCTCAATAAATAGGCTTATTAAATAGGCTCAATAAATAGGCTTATTAAATAGGCTCAATAAATAGGCTTATTAAATAGGCTCATTAAATACTTGTTAAATAGGCTTATTAAATAGACTTATTAAATAGACTTATTAAATAGGCTTATTAAATAGACTTATTAAATAGGCTTATTAAAAAGGCTTATTAAATAGACTTATTAAATAGACTTATTAAATAGGCTTATTAAATAGACTTATTAAATAGGCTTATTAAAAAGGCTTATTAAATAGACTTATTAAATAGGCTCATTAAATACTTATTAAATATGTTTATTAAATAGGCGTATTAAATAGGCTTATTAAATAGGCTTATTAAATAGACTAATTAAATAGGCTTATTTTAGCAACTTAGGCTTATTAAATAGGTTTATTTCAGCAACTTAGACTTATTAAGTAGCCTTATTAAATAGGCTTATTTCAGCAACTTATGCTTATTAAATAGCATTTTTAAATAGGTTTATTTCAGCAACTTAGACTTATTAAATAGGCTTATTTCAGCAACTTAAACTTATTAAATAGCCTTTTTTCAGCAACATAGGCTTATTAAATAGCCTTATTTCAGCAACTTAGACTTATTAAATAGGCTTATTCAGCAACTTAGGCTTATTAAATAGCCTTATTAAATAGGCTTATTTCAGCAACTTAGACTTATTAAATAGGTTTATTCAGCAACATAAGCTTATTATATAGGCTTATTCAGCAACTTAGGCTTATTAAATAGGCTTATTTCAGCAACTTAGGCTTAGTAAATAGGCTCATTCAGCAACTTAGGCTTATTAAATAGGCTTATTTCAGCAACTTAGACTTATTAAATAGACCTATTAAATAGGCTTATTAAATAGGCTTATTTCAGCAACTTAGACTTATTAAATAGGCCTATTAAATAGGCTTATTAAATAGGCTTATTAAATAGGCTTATTTCAGCAACTTAGGCTTAGTAAATAGGCTTATTAAATAGGCTTATTTCAGCAACTTAGGCTTATTAAATAGGCTTATTTCAGCAACTTAGGCTTATTAAATAGCCTTATTTCAGCAACTTACGCTTATTAAATAGCCTTATTTCAGCAACTTAGGCTTATTAAATAGCCTAATTAAGTAGGCTTATTTCAGCAACTTGGGCTTATTAAATAGGCTTATTTCAGCAACTTACGCTGATTAAAAAGGCTTATTTCAGCAACTTAGACTTATTAAATAGCCTTATTTCAGCAAATTAGACTCATTAAATAGGCTTATTTCAGCAACTTAGGCTTATTAAATAGCCTTATTTTTCACAACTTAGGCTTATTAAATAGGCTTATTTCAGCAACTTAGGCTTATTAAATAGCCTCATTTCAGCAACTTAGATTTATTAAATAGGCTTATTTCAGCAACTTAGGCTTATTAAATAGGCTTATTCAGCAACTTAGGCTTATTAAATAGGCTTATTTCAGCAACTTAGGCTTAGTAAATAGGCTTATTAAATAGGCTTATTTCAGCAACTTAGGCTTATTAAATAGGCTTATTTCAGCAACTTAGACTTATTAAATAGCCTTATTTCAGCAACTTACGCTTATTAAATAGGCTTATTTCAGCAACTTAGGCTTATTAAATAGCCTAATTAAGTAGGCTTATTTCAGCAACTTGGGCTTATTAAATAGGCTTATTTCAGCAACTTACGCTGATTAAAAAGGCTTATTTCAGCAACTTAGACTTATTAAATAGCCTTATTTCAGCAACTTAGACTCATTAAATAGGCTTATTCCAGCAACTTATGCTTATTAAATATACTTATTTCAGCAACTTAGGCTTATTAAATAGGCTTATTTCAGGAACTTAGACTTATTAAATAGCCTTATTTTTCACAACTTAGGCTTATTAAATAGGCTTATTTCAGCAACTTAGGCTTATTAAATAGCCTCATTTCAGCAACTTAGATTTATTAAATAGGCTTATTTCAGCAACTTAGGCTTATTAAATAGCCTAATTAAGTAGGCTTATTTCAGAAACTTAGGCTTATTAAATAGGCTTATTTCAGCAACTTAGGCTCATTAAATAGCCTCATTAAATAGGCTTATTTCAGCAACTTAGGCTTATTAAATAGGCTTATTTCAGCAACTTAAACTTATTAAATAGCCTTATTTCAGCAACATAGGCTTATTAAATAGCCTTATTTCAGCAACTTAGACTTATTAAATAGGCTTATTCAGCAACTTAGGCTTATTAAATAGCCTTATTAAATAGGCTTATTTCAGCAACTTAGACTTATTAAATAGGTTTATTCAGCAACATAAGCTTATTATATAGGCTTATTCAGCAACTTAGGCTTATTAAATAGGCTTATTTCAGCAACTTAGGCTTAGTAAATAGGCTCATTCAGCAACTTAGGCTTATTAAATAGGCTTATTTCAGCAACTTAGACTTATTAAATAGGCCTATTAAATAGGCTTATTAAATAGGCTTATTTCAGCAACTTAGACTTATTAAATAGGCCTATTAAATAGGCTTATTAAATAGGCTTATTAAATAGGCTTATTTCAGCAACTTAGGCTTAGTAAATAGGCTTATTAAATAGGCTTATTTCAGCAACTTAGGCTTATTAAATAGGCTTATTTCAGCAACTTAGACTTATTAAATAGCCTTATTTCAGCAACTTACGCTTATTAAATAGGCTTATTTCAGCAACTTAGGCTTATTAAATAGCCTAATTAAGTAGGCTTATTTCAGCAACTTGGGCTTATTAAATAGGCTTATTTCAGCAACTTACGCTGATTAAAAAGGCTTATTTCAGCAACTTAGACTTATTAAATAGCCTTATTTCAGCAACTTAGACTCATTAAATAGGCTTATTTCAGCAACTTATGCTTATTAAATATACTTATTTCAGCAACTTAGGCTTATTAAATAGGCTTATTTCAGGAACTTAGACTTATTAAATAGCCTTATTTTTCACAACTTAGGCTTATTAAATAGGCTTATTTCAGCAACTTAGGCTTATTAAATAGCCTCATTTCAGCAACTTAGATTTATTAAATAGGCTTATTTCAGCAACTTAGGCTTATTAAATAGGCTTATTCAGCAACTTAGGCTTATTAAATAGGCTTATTTCAGCAACTTAGGCTTATTAAATAGGCTCATTCAGAAAAATAGGCTTATTAAATAGGCTTATTTCAGCAACTTAGACTTATTAAATAGGCCTATTAAATAGGCTTATTAAATAGACTTATTAAATAGGCTCATTAAATACTTATTAAATAGGCTTATTAAATAGGCTTATTAAATAGACTTATTAAATAGGCTCAATAAATAGGCTTATTAAATAGGCTTATTAAATAGGCTCAATAGATAGGCTTATTAAATAGGCTCAATAAATAGGCTTATTAAATAGGCTCAATAAATAGGCTTATTAAATAGGCTCAATAAATAGGCTTATTAAATAGGCTCATTAAATACTTGTTAAATAGGCTTATTAAATAGACTTATTAAATAGACTTATTAAATAGGCTTATTAAATAGACTTATTAAATAGGCTTATTAAATAGACTTATTAAATAGGCTTATTAAAAAGGCTTATTAAATAGACTTATTAAATAGGCTCATTAAATACTTATTAAATATGTTTATTAAATAGGCGTATTAAATAGGCTTATTAAATAGGCTTATTAAATAGACTAATTAAATAGGCTTATTTTAGCAACTTAGACTTATTAAATAGCCTTATTAAATAGGATTATTTCAGCAACTTACGCTTATTAAATAGCATTTTTAAATAGGTTTATTTCAGCAACTTAGACTTATTAAATATACCTTTTTAAATAGGCTTAGTTCAGAAACTTAGGCTTATTAAATAGGCTTATTTCAGCAACTTAGGCTCATTAAATAGCCTCATTAAATAGGCTTATTTCAGCAACTTAGGCTTATTAAATAGGCTTATTTCAGCAACTTAAACTTATTAAATAGCCTTATTTCAGCAACATAGGCTTATTAAATAGCCTTATTTCAGCTACTTAGACTTATTAAATAGGCTTATTCAGCAACTTAGGCTTATTAAATAGCCTTATTAAATAGGCTTATTTCAGCAACTTAGACTTATTAAATAGGTTTATTCAGCAACATAAGCTTATTATATAGGCTTATTCAGCAACTTAGGCTTATTAAATAGGCTTATTTCAGCAACTTAGGCTTAGTAAATAGGCTCATTCAGCAACTTAGGCTTATTAAATAGGCTTATTTCAGCAACTTAGACTTATTAAATAGACCTATTAAATAGGCTTATTAAATAGGCTTATTTCAGCAACTTAGACTTATTAAATAGGCCTATTAAATAGGCTTATTAAATAGGCTTATTAAATAGGCTTATTTCAGCAACTTAGGCTTAGTAAATAGGCTTATTAAATAGGCTTATTTCAGCAACTTAGGCTTATTAAATAGGTTTATTTCAGCAACTTAGACTTATTAAATAGCCTTATTTCAGCAACTTACGCTTATTAAATAGGCTTATTTCAGCAACTTAGGCTTATTAAATAGCCTAATTAAGTAGGCTTATTTCAGCAACTTGGGCTTATTAAATAGGCTTATTTCAGCAACTTACGCTGATTAAAAAGGCTTATTTCAGCAACTTAGACTTATTAAATAGCCTTATTTCAGCAACTTAGACTCATTAAATAGGCTCATTTCAGCAACTTAGGCTTATTAAATAGCCTTATTTTTCACAACTTAGGCTTATTAAATAGGCTTATTTCAGCAACTTAGGCTTATTAAATAGCCTCATTTCAGCAACTTAGATTTATTAAATAGGCTTATTTCAGCAACTTAGGCTTATTAAATAGGCTTATTCAGCAACTTAGGCTTATTAAATAGGCTTATTTCAGCAACTTAGGCTTAGTAAATAGGCTTATTAAATAGGCTTATTTCAGCAACTTAGGCTTATTAAATAGGCTTATTTCAGCAACTTAGACTTATTAAATAGCCTTATTTCAGCAACTTACGCTTATTAAATAGGCTTATTTCAGCAACTTAGGCTTATTAAATAGCCTAATTAAGTAGGCTTATTTCAGCAACTTGGGCTTATTAAATAGGCTTATTTCAGCAACTTACGCTGATTAAAAAGGCTTATTTCAGCAACTTAGACTTATTAAATAGCCTTATTTCAGCAACTTAGACTCATTAAATAGGCTTATTTCAGCAACTTATGCTTATTAAATATACTTATTTCAGCAACTTAGGCTTATTAAATAGGCTTATTTCAGGAACTTAGACTTATTAAATAGCCTTATTTTTCACAACTTAGGCTTATTAAATAGGCTTATTTCAGCAACTTAGGCTTATTAAATAGCCTCATTTCAGCAACTTAGATTTATTAAATAGGCTTATTTCAGCAACTTAGGCTTATTAAATAGCCTAATTAAGTAGGCTTATTTCAGAAACTTAGGCTTATTAAATAGGCTTATTTCAGCAACTTAGGCTCATTAAATAGCCTCATTAAATAGGCTTATTTCAGCAACTTAGGCTTATTAAATAGGCTTATTTCAGCAACTTAAACTTATTAAATAGCCTTATTTCAGCAACATAGGCTTATTAAATAGCCTTATTTCAGCAACTTAAACTTATTAAATAGCCTTATTTCAGCAACTTAGGCTCATTAAATAGCCTCATTAAATAGGCTTATTTCAGCAACTTAGGCTTATTAAATAGGCTTATTTCAGCAACTTAAACTTATTAAATAGCCTTATTTCAGCAACTTAGGCTTATTAAATAGCCTTATTAAATAGGCTTATTTCAGCAACTTAGACTTATTAAATAGGTTTATTCAGCAACATAAGCTTATTATATAGGCTTATTCAGCAACTTAGGCTTATTAAATAGGCTTATTTCAGCAACTTAGGCTTAGTAAATAGGCTCATTCAGCAACTTAGGCTTATTAAATAGGCTTATTTCAGCCACTTAGACTTATTAAATAGGCCTATTAAATAGGCTTATTAAATAGGCTTATTTCAGCAACTTAGCCTTATTAAATAGGCCTATTAAATAGGCTTATTAAATAGGCTTATTAAATAGGCTTATTTCAGCAACTTAGGCTTAGTAAATAGGCTTATTAAATAGGCTTATTTCAGCAACTTAGGCTTATTAAATAGGCTTATTTCAGCAACTTAGACTTATTAAATAGCCTTATTTCAGCAACTTACGCTTATTAAATAGGCTTATTTCAGCAACTTAGGCTTATTAAATAGCCTAATTAAGTAGGCTTATTTCAGCAACTTGGGCTTATTAAATAGGCTTATTTCAGCAACTTACGCTGATTAAAAAGGCTTATTTCAGCAACTTAGACTTATTAAATAGCCTTATTTCAGCAACTTAGACTCATTAAATAGGCTTATTTCAGCAACTTATGCTTATTAAATATACTTATTTCAGCAACTTAGGCTTATTAAATAGGCTTATTTCAGGAACTTAGACTTATTAAATAGCCTTATTTTTCACAACTTAGGCTTATTAAATAGGCTTATTTCAGCAACTTAGGCTTATTAAATAGCCTCATTTCAGCAACTTAGATTTATTAAATAGGCTTATTTCAGCAACTTAGGCTTATTAAATAGGCTTATTCAGCAACTTAGGCTTATTAAATAGGCTTATTTCAGCAACTTAGGCTTATTAAATAGGCTCATTCAGAAAAATAGGCTTATTAAATAGGCTTATTTCAGCAACTTAGACTTATTAAATAGGCCTATTAAATAGGCTTATTAAATAGACTTATTAAATAGGCTCATTAAATACTTATTAAATAGGCTTATTAAATAGGCTTATTAAATAGACTTATTAAATAGGCTCAATAGATAGGCTTATTAAATAGGCTCAATAAATAGGCTTATTAAATAGGCTCAATAAATAGGCTTATTAAATAGGCTCAATAAATAGGCTTATTAAATAGGCTCATTAAATACTTGTTAAATAGGCTTATTAAATAGACTTATTAAATAGACTTATTAAATAGGCTTATTAAATAGACTTATTAAATAGGCTTATTAAAAAGGCTTATTAAATAGACTTATTAAATAGACTTATTAAATAGGCTTATTAAATAGACTTATTAAATAGGCTTATTAAAAAGGCTTATTAAATAGATTTATTAAATAGGCTCATTAAATACTTATTAAATATGTTTATTAAATAGGCGTATTAAATAGGCTTATTAAATAGGCTTATTAAATAGACTAATTAAATAGGCTTATTTTAGCAACTTAGGCTTATTAAATAGGTTTATTTCAGCAACTTAGACTTATTAAATAGCCTTATTAAATAGGCTTATTTCAGCAACTTACGCTTATTAAATAGCATTTTTAAATAGGTTTATTTCAGCAACTTAGACTTATTAAATATACCTTTTTAAATAGGCTTAGTTCAGAAACTTAGGCTTATTAAATAGGCTTAATTCAGCAACTTAGGCTCATTAAATAGCCTCATTAAATAGGCTTATTTCAGCAACTTAGGCTTATTAAATAGGCTTATTTCAGCAACTTAAATTTATTAAATAGCCTTATTTCAGCAACATAGGCTTATTAAATAGCCTTATTTCAGCAACTTAGACTTATTAAATAGGCTTATTCAGCAACTTAGGCTTATTAAATAGCCTTATTAAATAGGCTTATTTCAGCAACTTAGACTTATTAAATAGGTTTATTCAGCAACATAAGCTTATTATATAGGCTTATTCAGCAACTTAGGCTTATTAAATAGGCTTATTTCAGCAACTTAGGATTAGTAAATAGGCTCATTCAGCAACTTAGGCTTATTAAATAGGCTTATTTCAGCAACTTAGACTTATTAAATAGACCTATTAAATAGGCTTATTAAATAGGCTTATTTCAGCAACTTAGACTTATTAAATAGGCCTATTAAATAGGCTTATTAAATAGGCTTATTAAATAGGCTTATTTCAGCAACTTAGGCTTAGTAAATAGGCTTATTAAATAGGCTTATTTCAGCAACTTAGGCTTATTAAATAGGCTTATTTCAGCAACTTAGACTTATTAAATAGCCTTATTTCAGCAACTTACGCTTATTAAATAGGCTTATTTCAGCAACTTAGGCTTATTAAATAGCCTAATTAAGTAGGCTTATTTCAGCAACTTGGGCTTATTAAATAGGCTTATTTCAGCAACTTACGCTGATTAAAAAGGCTTATTTCAGCAACTTAGACTTATTAAATAGCCTTATTTCAGCAACTTAGACTCATTAAATAGGCTTATTTCAGCAACTTAGGCTTATTAAATAGCCTTATTTTTCACAACTTAGGCTTATTAAATAGGCTTATTTCAGCAACTTAGGCTTATTAAATAGCCTCATTTCAGCAACTTAGATTTATTAAATAGGCTTATTCAGCAACTTAGGCTTATTAAATAGGCTTATTCAGCAACTTAGGCTTATTAAATAGGCTTATTTCAGCAACTTAGGCTTATTAAATAGGCTCATTCAGAAAAATAGGCTCATTAAATAGGCTTATTTCAGCAACTTAGACTTATTAAATAGGCCTATTAAATAGGCTTATTAAATAGACTTATTAAATAGGCTCATTAAATACTTATTAAATAGGCTTATTAAATAGGCTTATTAAATAGACTTATTAAATAGGCTCAATAAATAGGCTTATTAAATAGGCTTATTAAATAGGCTCAATAGATAGGCTTATTTAATAGGCTTATTAAATAGGATTATTAAATAAACTTATTAAATAGGCTTATTAAATAGGCTTATTAAATACGCTTATTAAAAAAGGCTTATTAAATAGGCTCAATAAATATGCTTATTAAATAGGCTCAATAAATAGGCTTATTAAATAGGCTCATTAAATACTTATTAAATAGGCTTATTAAATAGACTTATTAAATAGGCTTATTAAATAGGCTTATTAAATACGCTTATTAAAAAGGCTTATTAAATAGGCTCAATAAATATGCTTATTAAATAGGCTCAATAAATAGGCTTATTAAATAGGCTCAATAAATAGGCTTATTAAATAGGCTCAATAAATAGGCTCATTAAATAGGCTCATTAAATACTTATTAAATAGGCTTATTAAATAGACTTATTAAATAGGCTTATTAAAAAGGCTTATTAAATAGACTTATTAAATAGGCTCATTAAATACTTATTAAATATGTTTATTAAATAGGCGTATTAAATAGGCGTATTAAATAAGCTTATTAAATAGGCTTAATAAATAGGCTTATTAAATAGACTTATTAAATAGCCTCATTAAATAGGCTTATTTTAGCAACTAAGGCTTATTAAATAGGTTTATTTCAGCAACTTAGACTTATTAAATAGCCTTATTAAATAGGCTTATTTCAGCAACTTAGGCTTATTAAATAAGCTTATTTCAGCAACTTATGCTTATTAAATAGCCTTATTAAACAGGTTTATTTCAGCAACTTAGGCTTATTAAATAACATTTTTAAATAGGTTTATTTCAGCAACTTAGACTTATTAAATATACCTTTTTAAATAGGCTTAGTTCAGAAACTTAGGCTTATTAAATAGGCTTATTTCAGCAACTTAGGCTTATTAAATAGCCTTATTTCAGCAACTTAGACTTATTAAATAGGCTTATTCAGCAACTTAGGCTTATTAAATAGCCTTATTAAATAGGCTTATTTCAGCAACTTAGACTTATTAAATAGGTTTATTCAGCAACTTATGCTTATTAAATAGGCTTATTCAGCAACTTAGGCTTATTAAATAGGCTTATTTCAGCAACTTAGACTTATTAAATAGGCCTATTAAATAGGCTTATTAAATAGGCTTATTTCAGCAAATTAGACTTATTAAATAGGCCTATTAAATAGGCTTATTAAATAGGCTTATTTCAGAAACTTAGGCTTATTAAATAGGCTTATTAAATAGGCTTATTTCAGCAACTTAGGCTTATTAAATAGGCTTATTTCAGCAACTTAGACTTATTAAATAGCCTTATTTCAGCAACTTACGCTTATTAAATAGGCTTATTTCAGCAACTTAGGCGTATTAAATAGCCTAATTAAGTAGGCTTATTTCAGCAACTTGGGCTTATTAAATAGGCTTATTTCAGCAACTTACGCTGATTAAAAAGGCTTATTTCAGCAACTTAGACTTATTAAATAGGCGTAATAAATAGGCTGATTAAA
Source organism: Petromyzon marinus (assembly GCF_048934315.1). Taxonomy (NCBI): domain Eukaryota; kingdom Metazoa; phylum Chordata; class Hyperoartia; order Petromyzontiformes; family Petromyzontidae; genus Petromyzon; species Petromyzon marinus. The sequence continues at coordinate 2,435,765 of NW_027422650.1, read as the reverse complement.
TAGGCTTATTTTATCAACTTAGACTTATTAAATAGGCCTATTAAATAGGCTTATTAAATAGACTTATTAAATAGGCTCATTAAATACTTATTAAATAGGCTTATTAAATAGGCTTATTAAATAGACTTATTAAATAGGCTCAATAAATAGGCATATTAAATAGGCTTATTAAATATGTTCAATAAATAGGCTTATTAAATAGGCTTATTAAATAGGCTTATTAAAAAGACGTATTAAATAGGCTTATTAAATAGGCTCAATAAATAGGCTTATTAAATAGGCTCAATAAATAGGCTTATTAAATAGGCTCAATAAATAGGCTTATTAAATAGGCTCAATAAATAGGCTTATTAAATAGGCTCATTAAATACTTATTAAATAGGCTTATTAAATAGACTTATTAAATAGATGTATTAAATAGGCTTATTAAATAGACTTATTAAATAGGCTTTTTAAAAAGGCTTATTAAATAGACGTATTAAATAGGCTCATTAAATACTTATTAAATATGTTTATTAAATAGGCGTATTAAATAGGCTTATTAAATAGGCTTATTAAATAGGCTTAATAAATAGGCTTATTAAATAGACTTATTAAATAGACTAATTAAATAGGCTTATTTTAGCAACTAAGGCTTATTAAATAGGTTTATTTCAGCAACTTAGACTTATTAAATAGCCTTATTAAATAGGCTTATTTCAGCAACTTAGGCTTATTAAATAAGCTTATTTCAGCAACTTATGCTTATTAAATAGCCATATTAAACAGGTTTATTTCAGCAACTTAGGCTTATTAAATAGCATTTTTAAATAGGTTTATTTCAGCAACTTAGACTTATTAAATATACCTTTTTAAATAGGCTTAGTTCAGAAACTTAGGCTTATTAAATATGCTTATTTCAGCAACTTAGGCTCATTAAATAGCCTCATTAAATAGGTTTATTTCAGCAACTTAGGCTTATTAAATAGGCTTATTTCAGCAACTTAAACTTATTAAATAGCCTTATTTCAGCAACGTAGGCTTATTAAATAGCCTTATTTCAGCAATTTAGTCTTATTAAATAGGCTTATTCAGCAACTTAGGCTTATTAAATAGCCTTATTAAATAGGCTTATTTCAGCAACTTAGACTTATTAAATAGGTTTATTCAGCAACTTAAGCTTATTAAATAGGCTTAATCAGCAACTTAGGCTTATTAAATAGGCTTATTTCAGCAACTTAGGCTTATTAAATAGGCTCATTCAGCAACATAGGCTTATTAAATAGGCTTATTTCAGCAACTTAGACTTATTAAATAGGCCTATTAAATAGGCTTATTAAATAGGCTGATTTCAGCAACTTAGACTTATTAAATAGGCCTATTAAATAGGCTTATTAAATAGGCTTATTAAATAGGCTTATTTCAGCAACTTAGGCTTAGTAAATAGGCTTATTAAATATGCTTATTTCAGCAACTTAGGCTTATTAAATAGGCTTATTTCAGCAACTTAGACTTATTAAATAGCCTTATTTCAGCAACTTACGCTTATTAAATAGGCTTATTTCAGCAACTTAGGCTTATTAAATAGCCTAATTAAGTAGGCTTATTTCAGCAACTTGGGCTTATTAAATAGACTTATTTCAGCAACTTACGCTGATTAAAAAGGCTTATTTCAGCAACTTAGACTTATTAAATAGCCTTATTTCAGCAACTTAGACTCATTAAATAGGCTTATTTCAGCAACTTATGCTTATTAAATATACTTATTTCAGCAACGTAGGCTTATTAAATAGGCTTATTTCAGGAACTTAGACTTATTAAATAGGCTTATTCAGCAACTTAGGCTTATTAAATAGGCTTATTTCAGCAACTTAGGCTTATTAAATAGCCTCATTTCAGCAACTTAGACTTATTAAATAGGCTAATTTCAGCAACTTAGGCTTATTAAATAGGCTTATTCAGCAACTTAGGCTTATTAAATAGGCTTATTTCAGCAACTTAGGCTTATTAAATAGGCTCATTCAGAAACTTAGGCTTATTAAATAGGCTTATTTCAGCAACTTAGACTTATTAAATAGGCCTATTAAATAGGCTTATGAAATAGACTTATTAAATAGGCTCATTAAATACTTATTAAATAGGCTTATTAAATAGGCTTATTAAATAGACTTATTAAATACTTATTAAATAGGCTCAATAAATAGGCTTATTAAATAGGCTTATGAAATAGACTTATTAAATAGGCTCATTAAATACTTATTAAATAGGCTTATTAAATAGGCTTATTAAATAGACTTATTAAATACTTATTAAATAGGCTCAATAAATAGGCGTATTAAATAGGCTCAATAAATAGGCTTATTAAATAGACTTATTAAATAGGCTCAATAAATAGGCTTATTAAATAGGCTTATTAAATAGGCTCAATAGATAGGCTTATTAAATAGGCTTATTAAATAGGCTTATTAAATAGACTTATTAAATATGCTTATTAAATAGGCTCAATAAATAGGCTTATTAAATAGGCTCAATAAATAGGCTCAATAAATAGGCTTATTAAATAGGCTCAATAAATAGGCTTATTAAATAGGCTCATTAAATACTTATTAAATAGGCTTATTAAATAGACTTATTAAATAGGCTTATTAAATAGGCTTATTAAATATGCTTATTAAAAAGGCTTATTAAATAGGCTCAATAAATATGCTTATTAAATAGGCTCAATAAATAAGATTATTAAATAGGCTCAATAAATAGGCTTATTAAATAGGCTCAATAAATAGGCTCATTAAATAGGCTCATTAAATACTTATTAAATAGGCTTATTAAATAGACTTATTAAATAGGCTTATTAAAAAGGCTTATTAAATAGACTTATTAAATAGGCTCATTAAATACTTATTAAATATGTTTATTAAATAGGCGTATTAAATAAGCTTATTAAATAAGCTTATTAAATAGGCTTAATAAATAGGCTTATTAAATAGACTTATTAAATAGCCTCATTAAATAGGCTTATTTTAGCAACTTAGGCTTATTAAATAGGTTTATTTCAGCAACTTAGACTTATTAAATAGCCTTATTAAATAGGCTTATTTCAGCAACTTAGGCTTATTAAATAAGCTTATTTCAGCAACTTATGCTTATTAAATAGCCCTATTAAACAGGTTTATTTCAGCAACTTAGGCTTATTAAATAGCATTTTTAAATAGGTTTATTTCAGCAACTTAGACTTATTAAATATACCTTTTTAAATAGGTTTAGTTCAGAAACTTAGGCTTATTAAATAGGTTTATTTCAGCAACTTAGACTTATTAAATAGCCTTATTAAATAGGCTTATTTCAGCAACTTAGGCTTATTAAATAAGCTTATTTCAGCAACTTATGCTTATTAAATAGCCCTATTAAACAGGTTTATTTCAGCAACTTAGGCTTATTAAATAGCATTTTTAAATAGGTTTATTTCAGCAACTTAGACTTATTAAATATACCTTTTTAAATAGGCTTAGTTCAGAAACTTAGGCTTATTAAATAGGCTTATTTCAGCAACTTAGGCTCATTAAATAGCCTCATTAAATAGGTTTATTTCAGCAACTTAGGCTTATTAAATAGGCTTATTTCAGCAACTTAAACTTATTAAATAGCCTTATTTTAGCAACGTAGGCTTATTAAATAGCCTTATTTCAGCAATTTAGTCTTATTAAATAGGCTTATTCAGCAACTTAGGCTTATTAAATAGCCTTATTAAATAGGCTTATTTCAGCAACTTAGACTTATTAAATAGCCTTATTTCAGCAACTTACGCTTATTAAATAGGCTTATTTCAGCAACTTAGACTTATTAAATAGCCTTATTTCAGCAACTTAGACTCATTAAATAGGCTTATTTCAGCAACTTATGCTTATTAAATATACTTATTTCAGCAACTTAGGCTTATTAAATAGGCTTATTTCAGGGACTTAGACTTATTAAATAGGCTTATTCAGCAACTTAGGCTTATTAAATAGGCTTATTTCAGCAACTTAGGCTTATTAAATAGCCTCATTTCAGCAACTTAGACTTATTAAATAGGCTAATTTCAGCAACTTAGGCTTATTAAATAGGCTTATTCAGCAACTTAGGCTTATTAAATAGGCTTATTTCAGCAACTTAGGCTTATTAAATAGGCTCATTCAGAAACTTAGGCTTATTAAATAGGCTTATTTCAGCAACTTAGACTTATTAAATAGGCCTATTAAATAGGCTTATGAAATAGACTTATTAAATAGGCTCATTAAATACTTATTAAATAGGCTTATTAAATAGGCTTATTAAATAGACTTATTAAATACTTATTAAATAGGCTCAATAAATAGGCTTATTAAATAGGCTTATGAAATAGACTTATTAAATAGGCTCATTAAATACTTATTAAATAGGCTTATTAAATAGGCTTATTAAATAGACTTATTAAATACTTATTAAATAGGCTCAATAAATAGGCGTATTAAATAGGCTCAATAAATAGGCTTATTAAATAGACTTATTAAATAGGCTCAATAAATAGGCTTATTAAATAGGCTTATTAAATAGGCTCAATAGATAGGCTTATTAAATAGGCTTATTAAATAGGCTTATTAAATAGACTTATTAAATAGGCTTATTAAATAGGCTCAATAAATAGGCTTATTAAATAGGCTCAATAAATAGGCTCAATAAATAGGCTTATTAAATAGGCTCAATAAATAGGCTTATTAAATAGGCTCATTAAATACTTATTAAATAGGCTTATTAAATAGACTTATTAAATAGGCTTATTAAATAGGCTTATTAAATACGCTTATTAAAAAGGCTTATTAAATAGGCTCAATAAATATGCTTATTAAATAGGCTCAATAAATAAGCTTATTAAATAGGCTCAATAAATAGGCTTATTAAATAGGCTCAATAAATAGGCTCATTAAATAGGCTCATTAAATACTTATTAAATAGGCTTATTAAATAGACTTATTAAATAGGCTTATTAAAAAGGCTTATTAAATAGACTTATTAAATAGGCTCATTAAATACTTATTAAATATGTTTATTAAATAGGCGTATTAAATAGGCTTATTAAATAAGCTTATTAAATAGGCTTAATAAATAGGCTTATTAAATAGACTTATTAAATAGCCTCATTAAATAGGCTTATTTTAGCAACTTAGGCTTATTAAATAGGTTTATTTCAGCAACTTAGACTTATTAAATAGCCTTATTAAATAGGCTTATTTCAGCAACTTAGGCTTATTAAATAAGCTTATTTCAGCAACTTATGCTTATTAAATAGCCCTATTAAACAGGTTTATTTCAGCAACTTAGGCTTATTAAATAGCATTTTTAAATAGGTTTATTTCAGCAACTTAGACTTATTAAATATACCTTTTTAAATAGGCTTAGTTCAGAAACTTAGGCTTATTAAATAGGCTTATTTCAGCAACTTAGGCTCATTAAATAGCCTCATTAAATAGGTTTATTTCAGCAACTTAGGCTTATTAAATAGGCTTATTTCAGCAACTTAAACTTATTAAATAGCCTTATTTCAGCAACGTAGGCTTATTAAATAGCCTTATTTCAGCAACTTAGACTTATTAAATAGGTTTATTCAGCAACTTAAGCTTATTAAATAGGCTTAATCAGCAACTTAGGTTTATTAAATAGGCTTATTTCAGCAACTTAGGCTTATCAAAATAGGCTCATTCAGCAACTTAGGCTTATTAAATAGGCTTATTTCAGCAACTTAGACTTATTAAATAGGCCTATTAAATAGGCTTATTAAATAGGCTGATTTCAGCAACTTAGACTTATTAAATAGGCCTATTAAATAGGCGTATTAAATAGGCTTATTAAATAGGCTTATTTCAGCAACTTAGGCTTAGTAAATAGGCTTATTAAATATGCTTATTTCAGCAACTTAGGCTTATTAAATAGGCTTATTTCAGCAACTTAGACTTATTAAATAGCCTTATTTCAGCAACTTACGCTTATTAAATAGGCTTATTTCAGTAACTTAGGCTTACTAAATAGCCTAATTAAGTAGGCTTATTTCAGCAACTTGGGCTTATTAAATAGACTTATTTCAGCAACTTACGCTGATTAAAAAGGCTTATTTCAGCAACTTAGACTTATTAAATAGCCTTATTTCAGCAACTTAGACTCATTAAATAGGCTTATTTCAGCAACTTATGCTTATTAAATATACTTATTTCAGCAACTTAGGCTTATTAAATAGGCTTATTTCAGCAACTTAAACTTATTAAATAGCCTTATTTTAGCAACGTAGGCTTATTAAATAGCCTTATTTCAGCAATTTAGTCTTATTAAATAGGCTTATTCAGCAACTTAGGCTTATTAAATAGCCTTATTAAATAGGCTTATTTCAGCAACTTAGACTTATTAAATAGCCTTATTTCAGCAACTTACGCTTATTAAATAGGCTTATTTCAGCAACTTAGACTTATTAAATAGCCTTATTTCAGCAACTTAGACTCATTAAATAGGCTTATTTCAGCAACTTATGCTTATTAAATATACTTATTTCAGCAACTTAGGCTTATTAAATAGGCTTATTTCAGGGACTTAGACTTATTAAATAGGCTTATTCAGCAACTTAGGCTTATTAAATAGGCTTATTTCAGCAACTTAGGCTTATTAAATAGCCTCATTTCAGCAACTTAGACTTATTAAATAGGCTAATTTCAGCAACTTAGGCTTATTAAATAGGCTTATTCAGCAACTTAGGCTTATTAAATAGGCTTATTTCAGCAACTTAGGCTTATTAAATAGGCTCATTCAGAAACTTAGGCTTATTAAATAGGCTTATTTCAGCAACTTAGACTTATTAAATAGGCCTATTAAATAGGCTTATGAAATAGACTTATTAAATAGGCTCATTAAATACTTATTAAATAGGCTTATTAAATAGGCTTATTAAATAGACTTATTAAATACTTATTAAATAGGCTCAATAAATAGGCTTATTAAATAGGCTTATTAAATAGACTTATTAAATACTTATTAAATAGGCTCAATAAATAGGCGTATTAAATAGGCTCAATAAATAGGCTTATTAAATAGACTTATTAAATAGGCTCAATAAATAGGCTTATTAAATAGGCTTATTAAATAGGCTCAATAGATAGGCTTATTAAATAGGCTTATTAAATAGGCTTATTAAATAGACTTATTAAATAGGCTTATTAAATAGGCTCAATAAATAGGCTTATTAAATAGGCTCAATAAATAGGCTCAATAAATAGGCTTATTAAATAGGCTCAATAAATAGGCTTATTAAATAGGCTCATTAAATACTTATTAAATAGGCTTATTAAATAGACTTATTAAATAGGCTTATTAAATAGGCTTATTAAATACGCTTATTAAAAAGGCTTATTAAATAGGCTCAATAAATATGCTTATTAAATAGGCTCAATAAATAAGCTTATTAAATAGGCTCAATAAATAGGCTTATTAAATAGGCTCAATAAATAGGCTCATTAAATAGGCTCATTAAATACTTATTAAATAGGCTTATTAAATAGACTTATTAAATAGGCTTATTAAAAAGGCTTATTAAATAGACTTATTAAATAGGCTCATTAAATACTTATTAAATATGTTTATTAAATAGGCGTATTAAATAGGCTTATTAAATAAGCTTATTAAATAGGCTTAATAAATAGGCTTATTAAATAGACTTATTAAATAGCCTCATTAAATAGGCTTATTTTAGCAACTTAGGCTTATTAAATAGGTTTATTTCAGCAACTTAGACTTATTAAATAGCCTTATTAAATAGGCTTATTTCAGCAACTTAGGCTTATTAAATAAGCTTATTTCAGCAACTTATGCTTATTAAATAGCCCTATTAAACAGGTTTATTTCAGCAACTTAGGCTTATTAAATAGCATTTTTAAATAGGTTTATTTCAGCAACTTAGACTTATTAAATATACCTTTTTAAATAGGCTTAGTTCAGAAACTTAGGCTTATTAAATAGGCTTATTTCAGCAACTTAGGCTCATTAAATAGCCTCATTAAATAGGTTTATTTCAGCAACTTAGGCTTATTAAATAGGCTTATTTCAGCAACTTAAACTTATTAAATAGCCTTATTTCAGCAACGTAGGCTTATTAAATAGCCTTATTTCAGCAATTTAGTCTTATTAAATACTCTTATTCAGCAACTTAGGCTTATTAAATAGCCTTATTAAATAGGCTTATTTCAGCAACTTAGACTTATTAAATAGGTTTATTCAGCAACTTAAGCTTATTAAATAGGCTTAATCAGCAACTTAGGTTTATTAAATAGGCTTATTTCAGCAACTTAGGCTTATCAAAATAGGCTCATTCAGCAACTTAGGCTTATTAAATAGGCTTATTTCAGCAACTTAGACTTATTAAATAGGCCTATTAAATAGGCTTATTAAATAGGCTGATTTCAGCAACTTAGACTTATTAAATAGGCCTATTAAATAGGCTTATTAAATAGGCTTATTAAATAGGCTTATTTCAGCAAATTAGGCTTAGTAAATAGGCTTATTAAATATGCTTATTTCAGCAACTTAGGCTTATTAAATAGGCTTATTTCAGCAACTTAGACTTATTAAATAGCCTTATTTCAGCAACTTACGCTTATTAAATAGGCTTATTTCAGTAACTTAGGCTTATTAAATAGCCTAATTAAGTAGGCTTATTTCAGCAACTTGGGCTTATTAAATAGACTTATTTCAGCAACTTACGCTGATTAAAAAGGCTTATTTCAGCAACTTAGACTTATTAAATAGCCTTATTTCAGCAACTTAGACTCATTAAATAGGCTTATTTCAGCAACTTATGCTTATTAAATATACTTATTTCAGCAACTTAGGCTTATTAAATAGGCTTATTTCAGGAACTTAGACTTATTAAATAGGCTTATTCAGCAACTTAGGCTTATTAAATAGGCTTATTTCAGCAACTTAGGCTTATTAAATAGCCTCATTTCAGCAACTTAGACTTATTAAATAGGCTAATTTCAGCAACTTAGGCTTATTAAATAGGCTTATTCAGCAACTTAGGCTTATTAAATAGGCTTATTTCAGCAACTTAGGCTTATTAAATAGGCTCATTCAGAAACTTAGGCTTATTAAATAGGCTTATTTCAGCAACTTAGACTTATTAAATAGGCCTATTAAATAGGCTTATGAAATAGACTTATTAAATAGGCTCATTAAATACTTATTAAATAGGCTTATTAAATAGGCTTATTAAATAGACTTATTAAATACTTATTAAATAGGCTCAATAAATAGGCTTATTAAATAGGCTTATGAAATAGACTTATTAAATAGGCTCATTAAATACTTATTAAATAGGCTTATTAAATAGGCTTATTAAATAGACTTATTAAATACTTATTAAATAGGCTCAATAAATAGGCGTATTAAATAGGCTCAATAAATAGGCTTATTAAATAGACTTATTAAATAGGCTTATTAAATAGACTTATTAAATAGGCTTATTAAATAGGCTCAATAGATAGGCTTATTAAATAGGCTTATTAAATAGGCTTATTAAATAGGCTTATTAAATAGACTTATTAAATAGGCTTATTAAATAGGCTCAATAGATAGGCTTATTAAATAGGCTTATTAAATAGGCTTATTAAATAGACTTATTAAATAGGCTTATTAAATAGGCTCAATAAATAGGCTTATTAAATAGGCTCAATAAATAGGCTCAATAAATAGGCTTATTAAATAGGCTCAATAAATAGGCTTATTAAATACTTATTAAATAGGCTTATTAAATAGACTTATTAAATAGGCTTATTAAATAGGCTTATTAAATACGCTTATTAAAAAGGCGTATTAAATAGGCTCAATAAATATGCTTATTAAATAGGCTCAATAAATAAGCTTATTAAATAGGCTCAATAAATAGGCTTATTAAATAGGCTCAATAAATAGGCTCATTAAATAGGCTCAATAAATACTTATTAAATAGGCTTATTAAATAGACTTATTAAATAGGCTTATTAAAAAGGCTTATTAAATAGACTTATTAAATAGGCTCATTAAATACTTATTAAATATGTTTATTAAATAGGCGTATTAAATAGGCTTATTAAATAAGCTTATTAAATAGGCTTAATAAATAGGCTTATTAAATAGACTTATTAAATAGCCTCATTAAATAGGCTTATTTTAGCAACTTAGGCTTATTAAATAGGTTTATTTCAGCAACTTAGACTTATTAAATAGCCTTATTAAATAGGCTTATTTCAGCAACTTAGGCTTATTAAATAAGCTTATTTCAGCAACTTATGCTTATTAAATAGCCCTATTAAACAGGTTTATTTCAGCAACTTAGGCTTATTAAATAGCATTTTTAAATAGGTTTATTTCAGCAACTTAGACTTATTAAATATACCTTTTTAAATAGGCTTAGTTCAGAAACTTAGGCTTATTAAATAGGCTTATTTCAGCAACTTAGGCTCATTAAATAGCCTCATTAAATAGGTTTATTTCAGCAACTTAGGCTTATTAAATAGGCTTATTTCAGCAACTTAAACTTATTAAATAGCCTTATTTCAGCAACGTAGGCTTATTAAATAGCCTTATTTCAGGAATTTAGTCTTATTAAATAGGCTTATTCAGCAACTTAGGCTTATTAAATAGCCTTATTAAATAGGCTTATTTCAGCAACTTAGACTTATTAAATAGGTTTATTCAGCAACTTAAGCTTATTAAATAGGCTTAATCAGCAACTTAGGTTTATTAAATAGGCTTATTTCAGCAACTTAGGCTTATCAAATAGGCTCATTCAGCAACTTAGGCTTATTAAATAGGCTTATTTCAGCAACTTAGACTTATTAAATAGGCCTATTAAATAGGCTTATTAAATAGGCTGATTTCAGCAACTTAGACTTATTAAATAGGCCTATTAAATAGGCTTATTAAATAGGCTTATTAAATAGGCTTATTTCAGCAACTTAGGCTTAGTAAATAGGCTTATTAAATATGCTTATTTCAGCAACTTAGGCTTATTAAATAGGCTTATTTCAGCAACTTAGACTTATTAAATAGCCTTATTTCAGCAACTTACGCTTATTAAATAGGCTTATTTCAGCAACTTAGGCTTATTAAATAGCCTAATTAAGTAGGCTTATTTCAGCAACTTGGGCTTATTAAATAGGCTTATTTCAGCAACTTACGCTGATTAAAAAGGCTTATTTCAGCAACTTAGACTTATTAAATAGCCTTATTTCAGCAACTTAGACTCATTAAATAGGCTTATTTCAGCAACTTATGCTTATTAAATATACTTATTTCAGCAACTTAGGCTTATTAAATATGCTTATTTCAGGATCTTAGACTTATTAAATAGCCTTATTTTTCACAACTTAGGCTTATTAAATAGGCTTATTTCAGCAACTTAGGCTTATTAAATAGCCTCATTTCAGCAACTTAGACTTATTAAATAGGCTTATTTCAGCAACTTAGGCTTATTAAATAGGCTTATTCAGCAACTTATTTCAGCAACTTAGGCTTATTAAATAGGCTCATTCAGAAACTTAGGCTTATTAAATAGGATTATTTCAGCAACTTAGACTTATTAAATAGGCCTATTAAATAGGCTTATGAAATAGACTTATTAAATAGGCTCATTAAATACTTATTAAATAGGCTTATTAAATAGGCTTATTATACAGACTTATTAAATACTTATTAAATAGGCTCAATAAATAGGCTTATTAAATAGGCTTATGAAATAGACTTATTAAATAGGCTCATTAAATACTTATTAAATAGGCTTATTAAATAGGCTTATTAAATAGACTTATTAAATACTTATTAAATAGGCTCAATAAATAGGCTTATTAAATAGGCTCAATGAATAGGCTTATTAAATAGACTTATTAAATAGGCTCAATAAATAGGCTTATTAAATAGGCTTATTAAATAGGCTCAATAGATAGGCTTATTAAATAGGCTTATTAAATAGGCTTATTAAATAGACTTATTAAATAGGCTTATTAAATAGGCTCATTAAATAGGCTTATTAAATAGGCTCAATAAATAGGTTTATTAAATAGGCTCAATAAATAGGCTTATTAAATAGGCTCAATAAATAGGCTTATTAAATAGGCTCATTAAATACTTATTAAATAGGCTTATTAAATAGACTTATTAAATAGGCTTATTAAATAGGCGTATTAAATACGCTTATTAAAAAGGCTTATTAAATAGGTTCAATAAATATGCTTATTAAATAGGCTCAATAAATAAGCTTATTAAATAGGCTCAATAAATAGGCTTATTAAATAGGCTCAATAAATAGGCTCATTAAATAGGCTCATTAAATACTTATTAAATAGGCTTATTAAATAGACCTATTAAATAGGCTTATTAAAAAGGCTTATTAAATAGACTTATTAAATAGGCTCATTAAATACTTATTAAATATGTTTATTAAATAGGCGTAATAAATAGGCTTATTAAATAAGCTTATTAAATAGGCTTAATAAATAGGCTTATTAAATAGGCTTATTAAATAGGCTTATTAAATAGGCTTATTAAATAGACTTATTAAATATCCTCATTAAATAGGCTTATTTTAGCAACTTAGGCTTATTAAATAGGCTTATTTCAGCAACTTAGAATTATTAAATAGCCTTATTTCAGCAACTTAGGCTTATTAAACAGGCTAATTTCAGCAACTTAGGCTTATTAAATAGCCTTATTTCAGCAACTTAGACTTATTAAATAGCCTTATTACAGCAACTTAAGCTTATTAAATAGGCTTATTTCAGCAACTTAGGCTCATTAAATAGCCTCATTAAATAGGCTTATTTCAGCAACTTAGGCTTATTAAATAGGCTTATTTCAGCAACTTAAACTTATTAAATAGCCTTATTTCAGCAACATAGGCTTATTAAATAGCCTTATTTCAGCAACTTAGACTTATTAAATAGGCTTATTCAGCAACTTAGGCTTATTAAATAGGCTTATTTCAGCAACTTAGGCTTATTAAATAGGCTCATTCAGCAACTTAGGCTTATTAAATAGGCTTATTTTTAGCAACTTAGACTTATTAAATAGGCCTATTAAATAGGCTTATTAAATAGGCTTATTTCAGCAACTTAGACTTATTAAATAGGCCTATTAAATAGGCTTATTAAATAGGCTTATTAAATAGGCTTATTTCAGCAACTTAGGCTTAGTAAATAGGCTTATTAAATAGGCTTATTTCAGCAACTTAGGCTTATTAAATAGGCTTATTTCAGCAACTTAGACTTATTAAATCGCCTTATTTCAGCAACTTACGCTTATTAAATAGGCTTATTTCAGCAACTTAGGCTTATTAAATAGCCTAATTAAGTAGGCTTATTTCAGCAACTTGGGCTTATTAAATAGGCTTATTTCAGCAACTTACGCTGATTAAAAAGGCTCATTTCAGCAACTTAGACTTATTAAATAGCCTTATTTCAGCAACTTAGACTCATTAAATAGGCTTATTTCAGCAACTTATGCTTATTAAATATACTTATTTCAGCAACTTAGGCTTATTAAATAGGCTTATTTCAGGAACTTAGACTTATTAAATAGCCTTATTTTTCACAACTTAGGCTTATTAAATAGGCTTATTTCAGCAACTTAGGCTTATTAAATAGCCTCATTTCAGCAACTTAGATTTATTAAATAGGCTTATTTCAGCAACTTAGGCTTATTAAATAGGCTTATTCAGCAACTTAGGCGTATTAAATAGGCTTATTTCAGCAACTTAGGCTTATTAAATAGGCTCATTCAGAAAAATAGGCTTATTAAATAGGCTTATTTCAGCAACTTAGACTTATTAAATAGGCCTATTAAATAGGCTTATTAAATAGACTTATTAAATAGGCTCATTAAATACTTATTAAATAGGCTTATTAAATAGGCTTATTAAATAGACTTATTAAATAGGCTCAATAAATAGGCTTATTAAATAGGCTTATTAAATAGGCTCAATAGATAGGCTTATTTAATAGGCTTATTAAATAGGCTTATTAAATAGACTTATTAAATAGGCTTATTAAATAGGCTCAATAAATAGGCTTATTAAATAGGCTCAATAAATAGGTTTATTAAATAGGCTCAATAAATAGGCTTATTAAATAGGCTCAATAAATAGGCTTATTAAATAGGCTCATTAAATACTTATTAAATAGGCTTATTAAATAGACTTATTAAATAGGCTTATTAAATAGGCTTATTAAATACGCTTATTAAAAAGGCTTATTAAATAGGCTCAATAAATATGCTTATTAAATAGGCTCAATAAATAGGCTTATTAAATAGGCTCAATAAATAGGCTTATTAAATAGGCTCAATAAATAGGCTCATTAAATAGGCTCATTAAATACTTATTAAATAGGCTTATTAAATAGGCTTATTAAAAAGGCTTATTAAATAGACTTATTAAATAGGCTCATTAAATATTTATTAAATATGTTTATTAAATAGGCGTATTAAATAGGCTTATTAAATAAGCTTATTAAATAGGCTTAATAAATAGGCTTATTAAATAGACTTATTAAATAGCCTCATTAAATAGGCTTATTTTAGCAACTTAGGCTTATTAAATAGGTTTATTTCAGCAACTTAGACTTATTAAATAGCCATATTAAATAGGCTTATTTCAGCAACTTAGGCTTATTAAATAAGCTTATTTCAGCAACTTATGCTTATTAAATAGCCTTATTAAACAGGTTTATTTCAGCAACTTAGGCTTATTAAATAACATTTTTAAATAGGTTTATTTCAGCAACTTAGACTTATTAAATATACCTTTTTAAATAGGCTTAGTTCAGAAACTTAGGCTTATTAAATAGGCTTATTTCAGCAACTTAGGCTTATTAAATAGCCTTATTTCAGCAACTTAGACTTATTAAATAGGCTTATTCAGCAACTTAGGCTTATTAAATAGCCTTATTAAATAGGCTTATTTCAGCAACTTAGACTTATTAAATAGGTTTATTCAGCAACTTATGCTTATTAAATAGGCTTATTCAGCAACTTAGGCTTATTAAATAGGCTTATTTCAGCAACTTAGACTTATTAAATAGGCCTATTAAATAGGCTTATTAAATAGGCTTATTTCAGCAAATTAGACTTATTAAATAGGCCTATTAAATAGGCTTATTAAATAGGCTTATTTCAGAAACTTAGGCTTATTAAATAGGCTTATTAAATAGGCTTATTTCAGCAACTTAGGCTTATTAAATAGGCTTATTTCAGCAACTTAGACTTATTAAATAGCCTTATTTCAGCAACTTACGCTTATTAAATAGACTTATTTCAGCAACTTAGGCTTATTAAATAGCCTAATTAAGTAGGCTTATTTCAGCAACTTGGGCTTATTAAATAGGCTTATTTCAGCAACTTACGCTGATTAAAAAGGCTTATTTCAGCAACTTAGACTTATTAAATAGGCGTAATAAATAGGCTGATTAAATAGGCTTATTTCATCAACTTAGACTTATTAAATAGGCCTATTAAATAGGCTTATTAAATAGACTTATTAAATAGGCGTAATAAATAGGCTGATTAAATAGGCTTATTAAATAGGCTTATTAAATAGACTTATTAAATAGGCTCAATAAATAGGCATATTAAATAGGCTTATTAAATAGGCTCAATAAATAGGCTTATTAAATAGGCTTATTAAATAGGCTTATTAAAAAGACGTATTAAATAGGCTTATTAAATAGGCTCAATAAATAGGCTTATTAAATAGGCTCAATAAATAGGCTTATTAAATAGGCTCAATAAATAGGCTTATTAAATAGGCTCATTAAATACTTATTAAATAGGCTTATTAAATAGACTTATTAAATAGACGTATTAAATAGGCTTATTAAATAGACTTATTAAATAGGCTTTTTAAAAAGGATTATTAAATAGACGTATTAAATAGGCTCATTAAATACTTATTAAATATGTTTATTAAATATGCGTATTAAATAGGCTTATTAAATAGGCTTATTAAATAGGCTTAATAAATAGGCTTATTAAATAGACTTATTAAATAGCCTCATGAAATAGGCTTATTTTAGCAACTTAGGCTTATTAAATAGGTTTATTTCAGCAACTTAGACTTATTAAATAGCCTTATTAAATAGGCTTATTTCAGCAACTTAGGCTTATTAAATAAGCTTATTTCAGCAACTTATGCTTATTAAATAGCCCTATTAAACAGGTTTATTTCAGCAACTTAGGCTTATTAAATAGCATTTTTAAATAGGTTTATTTCAGCAACTTAGACTTATTAAATATACCTTTTTAAATAGGTTTATTTCAGCAACTTAGGCTTATTAAATAGGCTTATTTCAGCAACTTAAACTTATTAAATAGCCTTATTTCAGCAACGTAGGCTTATTAAATAGCCTTATTTCAGCAATTTAGTCTTATTAAATAGGCTTATTCAGCAACATAGACTTATTAAATAGGTTTATTCAGCATAAGTTGCTGAAATAAGCCTATTTAATAAGTCTAAGTTGCTGAAATAAGGCTATTTAATAAGTCTAAGTTGCTGAAATAAGCCTTTTTAATCAGCGTAAGTTGCTGAAATAAGCCTATTTAATAAGCCCAAGTTGCTGAAATAAGCCTACTTAATAAGGCTATTTAATAAGCCTAAGTTGCTGAAATAAGCCTATTTAATAAGCGTAAGTTGCTGAAATAAGGCTATTTAATAAGTCTAAGTTGCTAAAATAAGCCTATTTAATAAGCCCAAGTTGCTAAAATAACCCTATTTAATAAGCATAAGTTGCTGAAATAAGCCTATTTAATAGGCCTATCTAATAAGTCTAAGTTGCAGAAATAAGCATATTTCATAAGCATATTTGATGAGCCTAAGTTGCTGAAATGTCTATTTAATAAGTCGTTTTAATAAGTCTAAGTTGCTAAAATAAGCCTATTTAATAAGGCTATTTAATAAGCCTAAGTTGCTGAAATAAGCCTATTTAATAAGGCTATTTAATGAGCCTAAGTTGCTGAAATAAGCCTATTTAATAAGCCTAAGTTTCTTAACTAAGCCTATTTAAAAAGGTATATTTAATAAGTCTAAGTTGCTGAAATAAACATATTTAAAAATGCTATTTAATAAGCCTAAGTTGCTAAAATAAACCTGTTTAATAAGGCTATTTAATAAGCATAAGTTGATGAAATAAGCCTATTTTATAAGCCTAAGTTGCTAAAATAAGCCTATTTAATGAGGCTATTTAATAAGTCTATTTAATAAGCCTATTTAATACGCCTATTTAATAAGTCTATTTAATAAGCCTATTTATTGAGCCTATTTAATAAGCCGATTTAATAAGTCTATTTAATAAGCCTATTTAATAAGCCTAATTAATAAGCCTATTTAATAAGACTATTTATTGAGCCTATTTAATATGCCTATTTAATAAGTCTATTTAATAAGCCTATTTAATAAGCCTAATTAATAAGCCTATTTAATAAGCCTATTTATTGAGCCTATTTAATGAGTCTATTTAATAAGCCTGTTTATTGAGCCTATTTAATAAGCCTATTTATTGAGCCTGTTTAATAAGCCTATTTATTGAGCCTATTTAATAAGCCTATTTATTGAGCCTATTTAATAAGCCTATTTAATAAGTCTATTTAATAAGCCTATTTAATAAGCCTATTTAATAAGCCTATTTATTGAGCCTATTTAATAAGCCTATTTAATAAGCCTATTTATTGAGCCTATTTAATAAGCCTATTTAATAAGCCTATTTAATAAGCCTATTTAATAAGTATTTAATGAGCCTATTGAATAAGTCTATTTAATAAGCCTATTTAATAGGCCTATTTAATAAGTCTAAGTTGCTGAAATAAGCCTATTTAATAAGCCTATTTAATAGGCCTATTTAATAAGTCTAAGTTGCTGAAATAAGCCTATTTAATAAGCCTAAGTTGCTGAAATAAACCTATTTAATAGGCCTATCTAATAAGTCTAAGTTGCAGAAATAAGCATATTTCATAAGCATATTTGATGAGCCTAAGTTGCTGAAATGTCTATTTAATAAGTCGTTTTAATAAGTCTGAGTTGCTAAAATAAGCCTATTTAATAAGGCTATTTAATAAGCCTAAGTTGCTGAAATAAGCCTATTTAATAAGGCTATTTAATGAGCCTAAGTTGCTGAAATAAACCTATTTAATAAGCCTAAGTTTCTGAACTATGCCTATTTAAAAAGGTATATTTAATAAGTCTAAGTTGCTGAAATAAACATATTTAAAAATGCTATTTAATAAGCCTAAGTTGCTGAAATAAACCTGTTTAATAAGGCTATTTAATAAGCATAAGTTGATGAAATAAGCCTATTTTATAAGCCTAAGTTGCTAAAATAAGCCTATTTAATGAGGCTATTTAATAAGTCTATTTAATAAGCCTTTTTATACGCCTATTTAATAAGTCTATTTAATAAGCATATTTAATAAGCCTATTTAATAAGCCTATTTAATAAGCCTATTTATTGAGCCTATTTAATATGCCTATTTAATAAGTCTATTTAATAAGCCTATTTAAGAAGCCTAATTAATAAGCCTATTTAATAAGCCTATTTATTGAGCCTATTTAATGAGTCTATTTAATAAGCCTGTTTAATAAACCTATTTAATAAGTATTGAATGAGCCTATTTAATAAGCCTAAGTTGCTGAAATAAGGCTATTTAATAAGTCTAAGTTGCTGAAATAAGCCTATTTAATAAGCCTAAGTTGCTGAAATAAGTATATTTAATAAGCATAAGTTGCTGAAATAAGCCTATTTAATAAGTCTAATTTGCTGAATAAGGCTATTTAATAAGTCTAAGTTGCTGAAATAAGCCTATTTAATAAGCCAAAGTTGCTGAAATAAGCCTACTTAATTAGGCTATTTAATAAGCCTAAGTTGCTGAAATAAGCCTATTTAACAAGCCTATTTAATAGGCCTATTTCATAAGTCTAAGTTGATGAAATAAGCCTATCTAATAAGCCTATTTAATAGGCCTATTTAATAAGTTTAAGTTGCTGAAATAAGCCTATTTAATAAGCCTAAGTTGCTGTATGAGCCTATTTAATAAGCCTAAGTTGCTGAAATAAGCCTATTTAATGAGCGTAAGTTGCTGAGTAAGCCTATTTAATAAGCCTAAGTTGCTGAATAAACCTATTTAATAAGTCTAAGTTGCTGAAATAAGCCTATTTAATAAGGCTATTTAATAAGCCTAAGTTGCTGAATAAGCCTATTTAATAAGTCTAAGTTGCTGAAATAAGGCTATTTAATAAGCCTAAGTTGATGAAATTAGGCTATTTAATAAGTTTAAGTTGCTGAAATAAGCCTGTTTAATAAGCCTAAGTTGCTGAAATAAGCCTATTTAGTAAGGCTATTTAATGAGCCTAAGTTGCTGAAATAAGCCTATTTAATAAGCCTAAGTTTCTGAACTAAGCCTATTTAATAAGCCTATTTAATAAGTCTAAGTTGCTGAAATAAACCTATTTAAAATGCTATTTAATAAGCCTAAGTTGGTGAAATAAACCTGTTTAATAAGGCTATTTAATAAGCATAAGTTGCTGAAATAAGCTTGTTTAATAAGCCTAAGTTGCTGAAATAAGCCTATTTAATGAGGCTATTTAATAAGTCTATTTAATAAGCCTATTTAATACGCCTATTTAATAAGTCTATTTAATAAGCATATTTAATAAGCCTATTTAATAAGCCTATTTATTGAGCCTATTTAATAAGCCTATTTATTGAGCCTATTTAATATGCCTATTTAATAAGTCTATTTAATAAGCCTATTTAATAAGCCTAATTAATAAGCCTATTTAATAAGCCTATTTATTGAGCCTATTTAATGAGTCTATTTAATAAGCCTGTTTAATAAACCTATTTAATAAGTATTGAATGAGCCTATTTAATAAGCCTAAGTTGCAGAATAAGCCTATTTAATAAGCCTAAGTTGCTGAAATAAGCCTATTTAATAAGCCTATTTAATAAGCCTAAGTTGCTGAATAAGCCTATTTAATAAGCCTAAGTTGCTGAAATAAGCCTATTTAATAAGTCTAAGTTGCTGAAATAAGGCTATTTAATAAGCCTAAGTTGCTGAAATAAGCCTATTTAATAAGCCTAAGTTGCTGAAATAAGCCTATTTAATAAGTCTAAGTTGCTGAAATAAGGCTATTTAATAAGTCTAAGTTGCTGAAATAAGCCTTTTTAATCAGTGTAAGTTGCTGAAATAAGCCTATTTAATAAGCCAAAGTTGACTTAATTAGGCTATTTAATAAGCCTAAGTTGCTGAAATAAGCCTATTTAATAAGCCTATTTAACAAGCCTATTTAATAGGCCTATTTAATAAGTCTAAGTTGATGAAATAAGCCTATTTAATAAGCCTATTTAATAGGCCTATTTAATAAGTCTAAGTTGCTGAAATAAGCCTATTTAATAAGCCTAAGTTGCTGAATGAGAATATTTAATACGCCTAAGTTGCTGAAATAAGCCTATTTAATGAGCCTAAGTTGCTGAATAAGCCTATTTAATAAGCCTAAGTTGCTGAATAAACCTATTTAATAAGTCTAAGTTGCTGAAATAAGCCTATTTAATAAGGCTATTTAATAAGCCTAAGTTGATGAATAAGCCTATTTAATAAGTCTAAGTTGCTGAAATAAGGCTATTTAATAAGCCTAAGTTGCTGAAATAAGGCTATTTAATAAGTTTAAGTTGCTGAAATAAGCCTGTTTTATAAGCCTAAGTTGCTGAAATAAGCCTATTTAGTAAGGCTATTTAATGAGCCTAAGTTGCTGAAATAAGCCTATTTAATAAGCCTAAGTTTCTGAACTAAGCCTATTTAATAAGCCTATTTAATAAGTCTAAGTTGCTGAAATAAACCTATTTAAAATGCTATTTAATAAGCCTAAGTTGCTGAAATAAACCTGTTTAATAAGGCTATTTAATAAGCATAAGTTGCTGAAATAAGCTTATTTAATAAGCCTAAGTTGCTGAAATAAGCCTATTTAATAAGGCTATTTAATAAGTCTTAGTTGCTGAAATAAACCTATTTAATAAGCCTAAGTTGCTAAAATAAGCCTATTTAATTAGGCTATTTAATAAGTCTATTTAATAAGCCTATTTAATAAGCCTATTTAATAAGCCTATTTAATAAGCCTATTTATTGAGCCTATTTAATAAGCCGATTTAATAAGTCTATTTAATAAGCCTATTTAATAAGCCGATTTATTGAGCCTATTTAATAAGTCTATTTAATAAGCCTATTTAATAAGCCTATTTATTGAGCCTATTTAATAAGTCTATTTAATAAGCCTATTTAATAAGTATTTAATGAGCCTATTTAATAAGCCTATTTTTTGAGCCTATTTAATAAGCCTATTTATTGAGCCTATTTAATAAGCATATTTATTGAGCCTATTTAATAAGCCTATTTATTGAGCCTATTTAATAAGCCTATTTAATAAGTCTATTTAATAAGCCTATTTAATAAGCCTATTTAATAAGCCTATTTATTGAGCCTATTTAATAAGCCTATTTAATAAGCCTATTTATTGAGCCTATTTAATAAGTCTATTTAATAAGCCTATTTAATAAGCCTATTTAATAAGTATTTAATGAGCCTATTTAATAAGTCTATTTAATAAGCCTATTTAATAGGCCTATTTAATAAGTCTAAGTTGCTGAAATAAGCCTATTTAATAAACCTATTTAATAGGCCTATTTAATAAGTCTATGTTGCTGAAATAAGCCTATTTAATAAGCCTAAGTTGCTGAATAAGCCTATTTAATAAGCCTAAGTTGCTGAATAAACCTATTTGATTAGTCTAAGTTGCTGAAATAAGCCTATTTAATAAGGCTATTTAATAAGCCTAAGTTGCTGAAATAAGCCTATTTAATAAGGCTATTTAATGAGCCTAAGTTGCTGAAATAAGACTATTTAATAAGCCTAAGTTTCTGAACTAAGCCTATTTAAAAAGGTATATTTAATAAGTCTAAGTTGCTGAAATAAACCTATTTAAAAATGCTATTTAATAAGCCTAAGTTGCTGACATAAACCTGTTTAATAAGGCTATTTAATAAGCATAAGTTGCTGAAATAAGCTTATTTAATAAGCCTAAGTTGCTGAAATAAACCTGTTTAATAAGGCTATTTAATAAGCATAAGTTGCTGAAATAAGCTTATTTAATAAGCCTAAGTTGCTGAAATATGCCTATTTAATAAGGCTCTTTAATAAGTCTAAGTTGCTGAAATAAACCTATTTAAAAAGCTTAAGTTGCTACAATAAGCCTATTTCATGAGGCTATTTAATAAGTCTATTTAATAAGTCTATTTAATAAGTCTATTTAATAAGTCTATTTAATAAGCCTATTTAATAAGACTATTTAATAAGTCTATTTAATAAGCCTATTTAATAAGTCTAATAAGTCTATTTAATAAGCCTATTTAATAAGCCTATTTATTGAGCCTATTTAATAAGCCTATTTATTGAGCCTATTTAATAAGCATATTTATTGAGCCTATTTAATAAGCCTATTTATTGAGCCTATTTAATAAGCCAATTTAATAAGTCTATTTAATAAGCCTATTTAATGAGCCGATTTATTGAGCCTATTTAATAAGTCTATTTAATAAGCCTATTTAATAAGCCTATTTATTGAGCCTATTTAATAAGTCTATTTAATAAGCCTATTTAATAAGCCTATTTAATAAGTATTTAATGAGCCTATTTAATAAGTCTATTCAATACGCCTATTTAATAGGCCTTTTTAATAAATCTAAGTTGCTGAAATAAGCCTATTTAATAAGCCTATTTAATAGGCCTATTTAATAAGTCTAAGTTGCTGAAATAAGCCTATTTAATAAGCTTAAGTTTCTGAATGAGCCTATTTAATAAGACTAAGTTGCTGAAATAAGCCTATTTAATGAGCCTAAGTTGCTGAATAAGGCTATTTAATAAGCCTAAGTTGCTGAAATATGGCTATTTAATAAGTTTAAGTTGCTGAAATAAGCCTGTTTAATAAGCCTAAGTTGCTGAAATAAGCCTATTTAATAAGGCTATTTAATGAGCATAAGTTGCTGAATTAAGCCTATTTAATAAGCCTAAGTTTCTGAACTAAGCCTATTTAATAAGCCTATTTAATAAGTCTAAGTTGCTGAAATAAACCTATTTAAAATGCTATTTAATAAGCCTAAGTTGCTGAAATAAACCTGTTTAATAAGGCTATTTAATAAGCATAAGTTGCTGAAATAAGCTTATTTAATAAGCCTAAGTTGCTGAAATAAGCCTATTTAATAAGGCTATTTAATAAGTCTAAGTTGCTGAAATAAACCTATTAAATAAGCCTAAGTTGCTAAAATAAGCCTATTTAATTAGGCTATTTAATAAGTCTATTTAATAAGCCTATTTAATAAGCCTATTTAATAAGCCTATTTAATAAGCCTATTTAATACGCCTATTTAATAAACATATTAAATATGTATTTAATGAGCCTATTTAATAAGTCTATTTAATAAGCCTTTTTAATAAGCCTATTTAATAAGTCTATTTAATAAGCCTATTTAATAAGTCTATTTAATAAGTCTATTTAATAAGCCTATTTAATAAGTATTTAATGAGCCTATTTAATAAGCCTATTTATTGAGCCTATTTAATAAGCCTATTTATTGAGCCTATTTAATAAGCCTATTTATTGAGCCTATTTAATAACCTATTTATTGAGCCTATTTAATAAGCCTATTTAATAAGTCTATTTAATAAGCCTATTTAATAAGCCTATTTAATAAGCCTATTTATTGAGCCTATTTAATAAGTCTATTTAATAAGCCTATTTAATAAGCCTAAGTTGCTAAAATAAGCCTATTTAATGAGGCTATTTAATAAGTCTATTTAATAAGCCTATTTAATAAGCCTATTTAATAAGCCTATTTAATACGCCTATTTAATAAACCTATTTAATAAGTATTTAATGAGCCTATTTAATAAGTCTATTTACTAAGCCTTTTTAATAAGCCTATTTAATAAACCTATTTAATAAGCCTATTTAATAAGTCTATTTAATAAGTCTATTTGTTAAGCCTATTTAATAAGTATTTAATGAGCCTATTTAATAAGCCTATTTATTGAGCCTATTTAATAAGCCTATTCATTGAGCCTATTTAATGAGCCTATTTATTGAGCCTATTTAATAAGCCTATTTATTAAGTCTATTTAATAAGCCTATTTAATAAGCCTATTTAATGAGCCTATTTAATGAGTCTATTTAATAAACCTGTTTAATAAGCCTATTTAACAAGTATTGAATGAGCCTATTTAATAAGCCTAAGTTGCTGAAATAAGCCTATTTAATAAGTCTAAATTGCTGAAATAAGGCTATTTAATAAGCATAAGTTGCTGAAATAAGGCTATTTAATAAGTCTAAGTTGCTGAAATAAGTATATTTAATAAGCATAAGTTGCTGAAATAAGCTTATTTAATAATTCTAAGTTGCTGAAATAAGGCTATTTAATAAGTCTAAGTTGCTGAAATAAGCCTTTTTAATCAGCGTAAGTTGCTGAAATAAGCCTATTTAATAAGCCCAAGTTGCTGAAATAAGCCTACTTAATAAGGCTATTTAACAAGCCTAAGTTGCTGAAATAAGCCTATTTAATAAGCGTAAGTTGCTGAAATAAGGCTATTTAATAAGTCTAAGTTGCTGAAATAAGCCTATTTAATAAGCCCAAGTTGCTGAAATAAGCCTATTTAATAAGCCTAAGTTGCTGAAATAAGCCTATTTAATAGGCCTATCTAATAAGTCTAAGTTGCAGAAATAAGCATATTTCATAAGCATATTTGATGAGCCTAAGTTGCTGAAATGTCTATTTAATAAGTCGTTTTAATAAGTCTAAGTTGCTAAAATAAGCCTATTTAATAAGGCTATTTAATAAGCCTAAGTTGCTGAAATAAGCCTATTTAATAAGGCTATTTAATGAGCCTAAGTTGCTGAAATAAGCCTATTTAATAAGCCTAAGTTTCTGAACTAAGCCTATTTAAAAAGGTATATTTAATTAGTCTAAGTTGCTGAAATAAACATATTTAAAAATGCTATTTAAAAAGCCTAAGTTGCTGAAATAAATCTGTTTAATAAGGCTATTTAATAAGCATAAGTTGATGAAATAAGCCTATTTTATAAGCCTAAGTTGCTAAAATAAGCCTATTTAATGAGGCTATTTAATAAGTCTATTTAATAAGCCTATTTAATACGCCTATTTAATAAGTCTATTTAATAAGCATATTTAATAAGCCTATTTAATAAGCCTATTTATTGAGCCTATTTAATAAGCCTATTTAATAAGCCTATTTAATAAGCCTATTTAATAAGCCTATTTATTGAGCCTATTTAATATGCCTATTTAATAAGTCTATTTAATTAGCCTATTTAATAAGCCTAATTAATAAGCCTATGTAATAAGCCTATTTATTGAGCCTATTTAATGAGTCTATTTAATAAGCCTGTTTAATAAGCCTATTTAATAAGTATTGAATGAGCCTATTTAATAAGCCTAAGTTGCAGAATAAGCCTATTTAATAAGCCTAAGTTGCTGAAATAAGCCTATTTAATAAGCCTATTTAATAAGCCTAAGTTGCTGAATAAGCCTATTTAATAAGCCTAAGTTGCTGAA
Source organism: Petromyzon marinus (assembly GCF_048934315.1). NCBI lineage: Eukaryota > Metazoa > Chordata > Hyperoartia > Petromyzontiformes > Petromyzontidae > Petromyzon > Petromyzon marinus. The sequence continues at coordinate 2,410,101 of NW_027422650.1, read as the reverse complement.
ATAAGCCTATTTAATAAGTCTAAGTTGCTGAAATAAGGCTATTTAATAAGCCTAAGTTGCTGAAATAAGCCTATTTAATAAGCCTAAGTTGCTGAAATAAGGCTATTTAATAAGTCTAAGTTGCTGAAATAAGCCTATTTAATAAGCCTAAGTTGCTGAAATAAGTATATTTAATAAGCATAAGTTGCTGAAATAAGCCTATTTAATAAGTCTAATTTGCTGAAATAAGGCTATTTAATAAGTCTAAGTTGCTGAAATAAGCCTTTTTAATCAGCGTAAGTTGCTGAAATAAGCCTATTTAATAAGCCAAAGTTGCTGAAATAAGCCTACTTAATTAGGCTATTTAATAAGCCTAAGTTGCTGAAATAAGCCTATTTAATAAGCCTATTTAACAAGCCTATTAAATAGGCCTATTTAATAAGTCTAAGTTGCTGAAATAAGCCTATTTAATGAGCCTAAGTTGCTGAATAAGCCTATTTAATAAGGCTATTTAATAAGCCTAAGTTGCTGAATAAGCCTATTTAATAAGTCTAAGTTGCTGAAATAAGGCTATTTAATAAGCCTAAGTTGCTGAAATAAGGCTATTTAATAAGTTTAAGTTGCTGAAATAAGCCTGTTTAATAAGCCTAAGTTGCTGAAATAAGCCTATTTAGTAAGGCTATTTAATGAGCCTAAGTTGCTGAAATAAGCCTATTTAATAAGCCTAAGTTTCTGAACTAAGCCTATTTAATAAGCCTATTTAATAAGTCTAAGTTGCTGAAATAAACCTATTTAAAATGCTATTTAATAAGCCTGAGTTGCTGAAATAAACCTGTTTAATAAGGCTATTTAATAAGCATAAGTTGCTGAAATAAGCTTTTTTAATAAGCCTAAGTTGCTGAAATAAGCCTATTTAATAAGCCTATTTAATAAGCCTATTTAATAAGCCTATTTAATACGCCTATTTAATAAACATATTAAATATGTATTTAATGAGCCTATTTAATAAGTCTATTTAATAAGCCTTTTTAATAAGCCTATTTAATAAGTCTATTTAATAAGCCTATTTAATAAGTCTATTTAATAAGTCTATTTAATAAGCCTATTTAATAAGTATTTAATGAGCCTATTTAATAAGCCTATTTATTGAGCCTATTTAATAAGCCTATTTATTGAGCCTATTTAATAAGCCTATTTATTGAGCCTATTTAATAACCTATTTATTGAGCCTATTTAATAAGCCTATTTAATAAGTCTATTTAATAAGCCTATTTAATAAGCCTATTTAATAAGCCTATTTATTGAGCCTATTTAATAAGTCTATTTAATAAGCCTATTTAATAAGCCTAAGTTGCTAAAATAAGCCTATTTAATGAGGCTATTTAATAAGTCTATTTAATAAGCCTATTTAATAAGCCTATTTAATAAGCCTATTTAATACGCCTATTTAATAAACCTATTTAATAAGTATTTAATGAGCCTATTTAATAAGTCTATTTACTAAGCCTTTTTAATAAGCCTATTTAATAAACCTATTTAATAAGCCTATTTAATAAGTCTATTTAATAAGTCTATTTGTTAAGCCTATTTAATAAGTATTTAATGAGCCTATTTAATAAGCCTATTTATTGAGCCTATTTAATAAGCCTATTCATTGAGCCTATTTAATGAGCCTATTTATTGAGCCTATTTAATAAGCCTATTTATTAAGTCTATTTAATAAGCCTATTTAATAAGCCTATTTAATGAGCCTATTTAATGAGTCTATTTAATAAACCTGTTTAATAAGCCTATTTAACAAGTATTGAATGAGCCTATTTAATAAGCCTAAGTTGCTGAAATAAGCCTATTTAATAAGTCTAAATTGCTGAAATAAGGCTATTTAATAAGCATAAGTTGCTGAAATAAGGCTATTTAATAAGTCTAAGTTGCTGAAATAAGTATATTTAATAAGCATAAGTTGCTGAAATAAGCTTATTTAATAATTCTAAGTTGCTGAAATAAGGCTATTTAATAAGTCTAAGTTGCTGAAATAAGCCTTTTTAATCAGCGTAAGTTGCTGAAATAAGCCTATTTAATAAGCCCAAGTTGCTGAAATAAGCCTACTTAATAAGGCTATTTAACAAGCCTAAGTTGCTGAAATAAGCCTATTTAATAAGCGTAAGTTGCTGAAATAAGGCTATTTAATAAGTCTAAGTTGCTGAAATAAGCCTATTTAATAAGCCCAAGTTGCTGAAATAAGCCTATTTAATAAGCCTAAGTTGCTGAAATAAGCCTATTTAATAGGCCTATCTAATAAGTCTAAGTTGCAGAAATAAGCATATTTCATAAGCATATTTGATGAGCCTAAGTTGCTGAAATGTCTATTTAATAAGTCGTTTTAATAAGTCTAAGTTGCTAAAATAAGCCTATTTAATAAGGCTATTTAATAAGCCTAAGTTGCTGAAATAAGCCTATTTAATAAGGCTATTTAATGAGCCTAAGTTGCTGAAATAAGCCTATTTAATAAGCCTAAGTTTCTGAACTAAGCCTATTTAAAAAGGTATATTTAATTAGTCTAAGTTGCTGAAATAAACATATTTAAAAATGCTATTTAAAAAGCCTAAGTTGCTGAAATAAATCTGTTTAATAAGGCTATTTAATAAGCATAAGTTGATGAAATAAGCCTATTTTATAAGCCTAAGTTGCTAAAATAAGCCTATTTAATGAGGCTATTTAATAAGTCTATTTAATAAGCCTATTTAATACGCCTATTTAATAAGTCTATTTAATAAGCATATTTAATAAGCCTATTTAATAAGCCTATTTATTGAGCCTATTTAATAAGCCTATTTAATAAGCCTATTTAATAAGCCTATTTAATAAGCCTATTTATTGAGCCTATTTAATATGCCTATTTAATAAGTCTATTTAATTAGCCTATTTAATAAGCCTAATTAATAAGCCTATGTAATAAGCCTATTTATTGAGCCTATTTAATGAGTCTATTTAATAAGCCTGTTTAATAAGCCTATTTAATAAGTATTGAATGAGCCTATTTAATAAGCCTAAGTTGCAGAATAAGCCTATTTAATAAGCCTAAGTTGCTGAAATAAGCCTATTTAATAAGCCTATTTAATAAGCCTAAGTTGCTGAATAAGCCTATTTAATAAGCCTAAGTTGCTGAAATAAGCCTATTTAATAAGTCTAAGTTGCTGAAATAAGGCTATTTAATAAGCCTAAGTTGCTGAAATAAGCCTATTTAATAAGCCTAAGTTGCTGAAATAAGGCTATTTAATAAGTCTAAGTTGCTGAAATAAGCCTATTTAATAAGCCTAAGTTGCTGAAATAAGTATATTTAATAAGCATAAGTTGCTGAAATAAGCCTATTTAATAAGTCTAATTTGCTGAAATAAGGCTATTTAATAAGTCTAAGTTGCTGAAATAAGCCTTTTTAATCAGCGTAAGTTGCTGAAATAAGCCTATTTAATAAGCCAAAGTTGCTGAAATAAGCCTACTTAATTAGGCTATTTAATAAGCCTAAGTTGCTGAAATAAGCCTATTTAATAAGCCTATTTAACAAGCCTATTAAATAGGCCTATTTAATAAGTCTAAGTTGCTGAAATAAGCCTATTTAATGAGCCTAAGTTGCTGAAATAAGCCTATTTAATAAGTCTAAATTGCTGAAATAAGGCTATTTAATAAGCATAAGTTGCTGAAATAAGGCTATTTAATAAGTCTAAGTTGCTGAAATAAGTATATTTAATAAGCATAAGTTGCTGAAATAAGCTTATTTAATAATTCTAAGTTGCTGAAATAAGGCTATTTAATAAGTCTAAGTTGCTGAAATAAGCCTTTTTAATCAGCGTAAGTTGCTGAAATAAGCCTATTTAATAAGCCCAAGTTGCTGAAATAAGCCTACTTAATAAGGCTATTTAACAAGCCTAAGTTGCTGAAATAAGCCTATTTAATAAGCGTAAGTTGCTGAAATAAGGCTATTTAATAAGTCTAAGTTGCTGAAATAAGCCTATTTAATAAGCCCAAGTTGCTGAAATAAGCCTATTTAATAAGCCTAAGTTGCTGAAATAAGCCTATTTAATAGGCCTATCTAATAAGTCTAAGTTGCAGAAATAAGCATATTTCATAAGCATATTTGATGAGCCTAAGTTGCTGAAATGTCTATTTAATAAGTCGTTTTAATAAGTCTAAGTTGCTAAAATAAGCCTATTTAATAAGGCTATTTAATAAGCCTAAGTTGCTGAAATAAGCCTATTTAATAAGGCTATTTAATGAGCCTAAGTTGCTGAAATAAGCCTATTTAATAAGCCTAAGTTTCTGAACTAAGCCTATTTAAAAAGGTATATTTAATTAGTCTAAGTTGCTGAAATAAACATATTTAAAAATGCTATTTAAAAAGCCTAAGTTGCTGAAATAAATCTGTTTAATAAGGCTATTTAATAAGCATAAGTTGATGAAATAAGCCTATTTTATAAGCCTAAGTTGCTAAAATAAGCCTATTTAATGAGGCTATTTAATAAGTCTATTTAATAAGCCTATTTAATACGCCTATTTAATAAGTCTATTTAATAAGCATATTTAATAAGCCTATTTAATAAGCCTATTTATTGAGCCTATTTAATAAGCCTATTTAATAAGCCTATTTAATAAGCCTATTTAATAAGCCTATTTATTGAGCCTATTTAATATGCCTATTTAATAAGTCTATTTAATTAGCCTATTTAATAAGCCTAATTAATAAGCCTATGTAATAAGCCTATTTATTGAGCCTATTTAATGAGTCTATTTAATAAGCCTGTTTAATAAGCCTATTTAATAAGTATTGAATGAGCCTATTTAATAAGCCTAAGTTGCAGAATAAGCCTATTTAATAAGCCTAAGTTGCTGAAATAAGCCTATTTAATAAGCCTATTTAATAAGCCTAAGTTGCTGAATAAGCCTATTTAATAAGCCTAAGTTGCTGAAATAAGCCTATTTAATAAGTCTAAGTTGCTGAAATAAGGCTATTTAATAAGCCTAAGTTGCTGAAATAAGCCTATTTAATAAGCCTAAGTTGCTGAAATAAGGCTATTTAATAAGTCTAAGTTGCTGAAATAAGCCTATTTAATAAGCCTAAGTTGCTGAAATAAGTATATTTAATAAGCATAAGTTGCTGAAATAAGCCTATTTAATAAGTCTAATTTGCTGAAATAAGGCTATTTAATAAGTCTAAGTTGCTGAAATAAGCCTTTTTAATCAGCGTAAGTTGCTGAAATAAGCCTATTTAATAAGCCAAAGTTGCTGAAATAAGCCTACTTAATTAGGCTATTTAATAAGCCTAAGTTGCTGAAATAAGCCTATTTAATAAGCCTATTTAACAAGCCTATTAAATAGGCCTATTTAATAAGTCTAAGTTGCTGAAATAAGCCTATTTAATGAGCCTAAGTTGCTGAATAAGCCTATTTAATAAGGCTATTTAATAAGCCTAAGTTGCTGAATAAGCCTATTTAATAAGTCTAAGTTGCTGAAATAAGGCTATTTAATAAGCCTAAGTTGCTGAAATAAGGCTATTTAATAAGTTTAAGTTGCTGAAATAAGCCTGTTTAATAAGCCTAAGTTGCTGAAATAAGCCTATTTAGTAAGGCTATTTAATGAGCCTAAGTTGCTGAAATAAGCCTATTTAATAAGCCTAAGTTTCTGAACTAAGCCTATTTAATAAGCCTATTTAATAAGTCTAAGTTGCTGAAATAAACCTATTTAAAATGCTATTTAATAAGCCTGAGTTGCTGAAATAAACCTGTTTAATAAGGCTATTTAATAAGCATAAGTTGCTGAAATAAGCTTTTTTAATAAGCCTAAGTTGCTGAAATAAGCCTATTTAATAAGCCTATTTAATAAGCCTATTTAATAAGCCTATTTAATACGCCTATTTAATAAACATATTAAATATGTATTTAATGAGCCTATTTAATAAGTCTATTTAATAAGCCTTTTTAATAAGCCTATTTAATAAGTCTATTTAATAAGCCTATTTAATAAGTCTATTTAATAAGTCTATTTAATAAGCCTATTTAATAAGTATTTAATGAGCCTATTTAATAAGCCTATTTATTGAGCCTATTTAATAAGCCTATTTATTGAGCCTATTTAATAAGCCTATTTATTGAGCCTATTTAATAACCTATTTATTGAGCCTATTTAATAAGCCTATTTAATAAGTCTATTTAATAAGCCTATTTAATAAGCCTATTTAATAAGCCTATTTATTGAGCCTATTTAATAAGTCTATTTAATAAGCCTATTTAATAAGCCTAAGTTGCTAAAATAAGCCTATTTAATGAGGCTATTTAATAAGTCTATTTAATAAGCCTATTTAATAAGCCTATTTAATAAGCCTATTTAATACGCCTATTTAATAAACCTATTTAATAAGTATTTAATGAGCCTATTTAATAAGTCTATTTACTAAGCCTTTTTAATAAGCCTATTTAATAAACCTATTTAATAAGCCTATTTAATAAGTCTATTTAATAAGTCTATTTGTTAAGCCTATTTAATAAGTATTTAATGAGCCTATTTAATAAGCCTATTTATTGAGCCTATTTAATAAGCCTATTCATTGAGCCTATTTAATGAGCCTATTTATTGAGCCTATTTAATAAGCCTATTTATTAAGTCTATTTAATAAGCCTATTTAATAAGCCTATTTAATGAGCCTATTTAATGAGTCTATTTAATAAACCTGTTTAATAAGCCTATTTAACAAGTATTGAATGAGCCTATTTAATAAGCCTAAGTTGCTGAAATAAGCCTATTTAATAAGTCTAAATTGCTGAAATAAGGCTATTTAATAAGCATAAGTTGCTGAAATAAGGCTATTTAATAAGTCTAAGTTGCTGAAATAAGTATATTTAATAAGCATAAGTTGCTGAAATAAGCTTATTTAATAATTCTAAGTTGCTGAAATAAGGCTATTTAATAAGTCTAAGTTGCTGAAATAAGCCTTTTTAATCAGCGTAAGTTGCTGAAATAAGCCTATTTAATAAGCCCAAGTTGCTGAAATAAGCCTACTTAATAAGGCTATTTAACAAGCCTAAGTTGCTGAAATAAGCCTATTTAATAAGCGTAAGTTGCTGAAATAAGGCTATTTAATAAGTCTAAGTTGCTGAAATAAGCCTATTTAATAAGCCCAAGTTGCTGAAATAAGCCTATTTAATAAGCCTAAGTTGCTGAAATAAGCCTATTTAATAGGCCTATCTAATAAGTCTAAGTTGCAGAAATAAGCATATTTCATAAGCATATTTGATGAGCCTAAGTTGCTGAAATGTCTATTTAATAAGTCGTTTTAATAAGTCTAAGTTGCTAAAATAAGCCTATTTAATAAGGCTATTTAATAAGCCTAAGTTGCTGAAATAAGCCTATTTAATAAGGCTATTTAATGAGCCTAAGTTGCTGAAATAAGCCTATTTAATAAGCCTAAGTTTCTGAACTAAGCCTATTTAAAAAGGTATATTTAATTAGTCTAAGTTGCTGAAATAAACATATTTAAAAATGCTATTTAAAAAGCCTAAGTTGCTGAAATAAATCTGTTTAATAAGGCTATTTAATAAGCATAAGTTGATGAAATAAGCCTATTTTATAAGCCTAAGTTGCTAAAATAAGCCTATTTAATGAGGCTATTTAATAAGTCTATTTAATAAGCCTATTTAATACGCCTATTTAATAAGTCTATTTAATAAGCATATTTAATAAGCCTATTTAATAAGCCTATTTATTGAGCCTATTTAATAAGCCTATTTAATAAGCCTATTTAATAAGCCTATTTAATAAGCCTATTTATTGAGCCTATTTAATATGCCTATTTAATAAGTCTATTTAATTAGCCTATTTAATAAGCCTAATTAATAAGCCTATGTAATAAGCCTATTTATTGAGCCTATTTAATGAGTCTATTTAATAAGCCTGTTTAATAAGCCTATTTAATAAGTATTGAATGAGCCTATTTAATAAGCCTAAGTTGCAGAATAAGCCTATTTAATAAGCCTAAGTTGCTGAAATAAGCCTATTTAATAAGCCTATTTAATAAGCCTAAGTTGCTGAATAAGCCTATTTAATAAGCCTAAGTTGCTGAAATAAGCCTATTTAATAAGTCTAAGTTGCTGAAATAAGGCTATTTAATAAGCCTAAGTTGCTGAAATAAGCCTATTTAATAAGCCTAAGTTGCTGAAATAAGGCTATTTAATAAGTCTAAGTTGCTGAAATAAGCCTATTTAATAAGCCTAAGTTGCTGAAATAAGTATATTTAATAAGCATAAGTTGCTGAAATAAGCCTATTTAATAAGTCTAATTTGCTGAAATAAGGCTATTTAATAAGTCTAAGTTGCTGAAATAAGCCTTTTTAATCAGCGTAAGTTGCTGAAATAAGCCTATTTAATAAGCCAAAGTTGCTGAAATAAGCCTACTTAATTAGGCTATTTAATAAGCCTAAGTTGCTGAAATAAGCCTATTTAATAAGCCTATTTAACAAGCCTATTAAATAGGCCTATTTAATAAGTCTAAGTTGCTGAAATAAGCCTATTTAATGAGCCTAAGTTGCTGAATAAGCCTATTTAATAAGGCTATTTAATAAGCCTAAGTTGCTGAATAAGCCTATTTAATAAGTCTAAGTTGCTGAAATAAGGCTATTTAATAAGCCTAAGTTGCTGAAATAAGGCTATTTAATAAGTTTAAGTTGCTGAAATAAGCCTGTTTAATAAGCCTAAGTTGCTGAAATAAGCCTATTTAGTAAGGCTATTTAATGAGCCTAAGTTGCTGAAATAAGCCTATTTAATAAGCCTAAGTTTCTGAACTAAGCCTATTTAATAAGCCTATTTAATAAGTCTAAGTTGCTGAAATAAACCTATTTAAAATGCTATTTAATAAGCCTGAGTTGCTGAAATAAACCTGTTTAATAAGGCTATTTAATAAGCATAAGTTGCTGAAATAAGCTTTTTTAATAAGCCTAAGTTGCTGAAATAAGCCTATTTAATAAGGCTATTTAATAAGTCTAAGTTGCTCAAATAAACCTATTTAATTAGCCTAAGTTGCTAAAATAAGCCTATTTAATTAGGCCATTTAATAAGTCTATTTAATAAGCCTATTTAATAAGCCTATTTAATAAGCCTATTTAATAAGCCTATTTATTGAGCCTATTTAATAAGCCGATTTAATAAGTCTATTTAATAAGCCTATTTAATAAGCCGATTTATTGAGCCTATTTAATAAGTCTATTTAATAGCCTATTTAATAAGCCTATTTATTGAGCCTATTTAATGAGTCTATTTAATAAGCCTATTTAAAAAGTATTTAATGAGCCTATTTAATAAGCCTATTTATTGAGCCTATTTAATAAGCCTATTTATTGAGTCTATTTAATAAGCCTATTTATTGAGCCTATTTAATAAGCCTATTTATTGAGCCTATTTAATAAGCCTATTTAATAAGTCTATTTAATAAGCCTATTTAATAAGCCTATTTAATAAGCCTATTTATTGAGCCTATTTAATAAGCCTATTTAATAAGCCTATTTATTGAGCCTATTTAATAAGTCTATTTAATAAGCCTATTTAATAAGCCTATTTAATAAGTATTTAATGAGCCTATTTAATAAGCCTATTTAATAAGCCTATTTAATAGGCCTATTTAATAAGTCTAAGTTGCTGAAATAAGCCTATTTAATAAGCCTATTTAATAGGCCTATTTAATAAGTCTAAGTTGCTGAAATAAGCCTATTTAATAAGCCTAAGTTGCTGAATAAGCCTATTTAATAAGCCTAAGTTGCTGAATAAACCTATTTAATAAGTCTAAGTTGCTGAAAAAAGCCTATTTAATAAGGCTATTTAATAAGCCTAAGTTGCTGAAATAAGCCTATTTAATAAGGCTATTTAATGAGCCTAAGTTACTGAAATAAGACTATTTAATAAGCCTAAGTTTCTGAACTAAGCCTATTTAAAAAGGTATATTTAATAAGTCTAAGTTGCTGAAATAAACCTATTTAAAAAGCTTAAGTTGCTAAAAGAAGCCTATTTCATGAGGCTATTTAATAAGTCTATTTAATAAGTCTATTTAATAAGTCTATTTAATAAGTCTATTTAATAAGCCTATTTAATAAGACTATTTAATAAGTCTATTTAATAAGCCTATTTAATAAGTCTAATAAGTCTATTTAATAAGCCTATTTAATAAGCCTATTTATTGAGCCTATTTAATAAGCCTATTTATTGAGCCTATTTAATAAGCATATTTATTGAGCCTATTTAATAAGCCTATTTATTGAGCCTATTTAATAAGCCGATTTAATAAGTCTATTTAATAAGCCTATTTAATAAGCCGATTTATTGAGCCTATTTAATAAGTCTATTTAATAAGTCTATTTAATAAGCCTATTTATTGAGCCTATTTAATAAGTCTATTTAATAAGCCTATTTAATAAGCCTATTTAATAAGTATTTAATGAGCCTATTTAATAAGTCTATTCAATACGCCTATTTAATAGGCCTTTTTTAATAAATCTAAGTTGCTGAAATAAGCCTATTTAATAAGCCTATTTAATAGGCCTATTTAATAAGTCTAAGTTGCTGAAATAAGCCTATTTAATAAGCCTAAGTTTCTGAATGAGCCTATTTAATAAGCCTAAGTTGCTGAAATAAGCCTATTTAATGAGCCTAAGTTGCTGAATAAGGCTATTTAATAAGCCTAAGTTGCTGAAATAAGGCTATTTAATAAGTTTAAGTTGCTGAAATAAGCCTGTTTAATAAGCCTAAGTTGCTGAAATAAGCCTATTTAATAAGGCTATTTAATGAGCCTAAGTTGCTGAATTAAGCCTATTTAATAAGCCTATTTAATAAGTCTAAGTTGCTGAAATAAACCTATTAAATAAGCCTAAGTTGCTAAAATAAGCCTATTTAATTAGGCTATTTAATAAGTCTATTTAATAAGCCTATTTAATAAGCCTATTTAATAAGCCTATTTAATAAGCCTATTTAATACGCCTATTTAATAAACATATTTAATAAGTATTTAATGAGCCTATTTAATAAGTCTATTTAATAAGCCTTTTTAATAAGCCTATTTAATAAGTCTATTTAATAAGCCTATTTAATAAGTCTATTTAATAAGTCTAATTAATAAGCCTATTTAATAAGTATTTAATGAGCCTATTTAATAAGCCTATTTATTGAGCCTATTTAATAAGCCTATTTATTGAGCCTATTTAATAAGCCTATTTATTGAGCCTATTTAATAAACCTATTTATTGAGCCTATTTAATAAGCCTATTTAATAAGTCTATTTAATAAGCCTATTTAATAAGCCTATTTAATAAGCCTATTTATTGAGCCTATTTAATAAGTCTATTTAATAAGCCTATTTAATAAGCCTAAGTTGCTAAAATAAGCCTATTTAATGAGGCTATTTAATAAGTCTATTTAATATGCCTATTTAATACGCCTATTTAATAAACATATTTAATAAGTATTTAATGAGCCTATTTAATAAGTCTATTTAATAAGCCTTTTTAATAAGCCTATTTACTAAGTCTATTTAATAAGCCTATTTAATAAGTCTATTTAATAAGTCTATTTAATAAGCCTATTTAATAAGTATTTAATGAGCCTATTTAATAAGCCTATTTATTGAGCCTATTTATTAAGCCTATTCATTGAGCCTATTTAATAAGCCTATTTATTGAGCCTATTTAATAAGCCTATTTATTAAGTCTATTTAATAAGCCTATTTAATAAGCCTAATTAATAAGCCTATTTAATAAGCCTATTTAATGAGCCTATTTAATGAGTCTATTTAATAAGCCTGTTTAATAAGCCTATTTAACAAGTATTGAATGAGCCTATTTAATAAGCCTAAGTTGCTGAAATAAGCCTATTTAATAAGTCTAAGTTGCTGAAATAAGGCTATTTAATAAGCCTAAGTTGCTGAAATAAGCCTATTTAATAAGCATACGTTGCTGAAATAAGGCTATTTAATAAGTCTAAGTTGCTGAAATAAGTATATTTAATAAGCATAAGTTGCTGAAATAAGCTTATTTAATAAGTCTAAGTTGCTGAAATAAGGCTATTTAATAAGTCTAAGTTGCTGAAATAAGCCTTTTTAATCAGCGTAAGTTGCTGAAATAAGCCTATTTAATAAGCCCAAGTTGCTGAAATAAGCCTACTTAATAAGGCTATTTAATAAGCCTAAGTTGCTGAAATAAGCCTATTTAATAAGCGTAAGTTGCTGAAATAAGGCTATTTAATAAGTCTAAGTTGCTGAAATAAGCCTATTTAATAAGCCCAAGTTGCTGAAATAAGCCTATTTAATAAGCCTAAGTTGCTGAAATAAGCCTATTTAATAGGCCTATCTAATAAGTCTAAGTTGCAGAAATAAGCATATTTCATAAGCATATTTGATGAGCCTAAGTTGCTGAAATGTCTATTTAATAAGTCGTTTTAATAAGTCTAAGTTGCTAAAATAAGCCTATTTAATAAGGCTATTTAATAAGCCTAAGTTGCTGAAATAAGCCTATTTAATAAGGCTATTTAATGAGCCTAAGTTGCTGAAATAAGCCTATTTAATAAGCCTAAGTTTCTGAACTAAGCCTATTTAAAAAGGTATATTTAATTAGTCTAAGTTGCTGAAATAAACATATTTAAAAATGCTATTTAATAAGCCTAAGTTGCTGAAATAAACCTGTTTAATAAGGCTATTTAATAAGCATAAGTTGATGAAATAAGCCTATTTTATAAGCCTAAGTTGCTAAAATAAGCCTATTTAATGAGGCTATTTAATTAGTCTATTTAATAAGCCTATTTAATACGCCTATTTAATAAGTCTATTTAATAAGCATATTTAATAAGCCTATTTAATAAGCCTATTTATTGAGCCTATTTAATAAGCCTATTTAATAAGCCTATTTAATAAGCCTATTTAATAAGCCTATTTATTGAGCCTATTTAATATGCCTATTTAATAAGTCTATTTAATAAGCCTATTTAATAAGCCTAATTAATAAGCCTATGTAATAAGCCTATTTATTGAGCCTATTTAATGAGTCTATTTAATAAGCCTGTTTAATAAGCCTATTTAATAAGTATTGAATGAGCCTATTTAATAAGCCTAAGTTGCAGAATAAGCCTATTTAATAAGCCTAAGTTGCTGAAATAAGCCTATTTAATAAGCCTATTTAATAAGCCTAAGTTGCTGAATAAGCCTATTTAATAAGCCTAAGTTGCTGAAATAAGCCTATTTAATAAGTCTAAGTTGCTGAAATAAGGCTATTTAATAAGCCTAAGTTGCTGAAATAAGCCTATTTAATAAGCCTAAGTTGCTGAAATAAGGCTATTTAATAAGTCTAAGTTGCTGAAATAAGCCTATTTAATAAGCCTAAGTTGCTGAAATAAGTATATTTAATAAGCATAAGTTGCTGAAATAAGCCTATTTAATAAGTCTAATTTGCTAAAATAAGGCTATTTAATAAGTCTAAGTTGCTGAAATAAGCCTTTTTAATCAGCGTAAGTTGCTGAAATAAGCCTATTTAATAAGCCAAAGTTGCTGAAATAAGCCTACTTAATTAGGCTATTTAATAAGCCTAAGTTGCTGAAATAAGCCTATTTAATAAGCCTATTTAACAAGCCTATTTAATAGGCCTATTTAATAAGTCTAAGTTGATGAAATAAGCCTATTTAATAAGCCTATTTAATAGGCCTATTTAATAAGTCTAAGTTGCTGAAATAAGCCTATTTAATAAGCCTAAGTTGCTGAATGAGCCTATTTAATAAGCCTAAGTTGCTGAAATAAGCCTATTTAATGAGCCTAAGTTGCTGAATAAGCCTATTTAATAAGCCTAAGTTGCTGAATATACCTATTTAATAAGTCTAAGTTGCTGAAATAAGCCTATTTAATAAGGCTATTTAATAAGCCTAAGTTGCTGAATAAGCCTATTTAATAAGTCTAAGTTGCTGAAATAAGGCTATTTAATAAGCCTAAGTTGCTGAAATAAGGCTATTTAATAAGTTTAAGTTGCTGAAATAAGCCTGTTTAATAAGCCTAAGTTGCTGAAATAAGCCTATTTAGTAAGGCTATTTAATGAGCCTAAGTTGCTGAAATAAGCCTATTTAATAAGCCTAAGTTTCTGAACTAAGCCTATTTAATAAGCCTATTTAATAAGTCTAAGTTGCTGAAAGAAACCTATTTAATAAGCCTAAGTTGCTAAAATAAGCCTATTTAATTAGGCCATTTAATACGTCTATTTAATAAGCCTATTTAATAAGCCTATTTAATAAGCCTATTTATTGAGCCTATTTAATAAGTCTATTTAATAAGCCTATTTAATAAGCCTATTTAATAAGTATTTAATGAGCCTATTTAATAAGTCTATTCAATACGCCTATTTAATAGGCCTTTTTTAATAAATCTAAGTTGCTGAAATAAGCCTCTTTAATAAGCCTATTTAATAGGCCTATTTAATAAGTCTAAGTTGCTGAAATAAGCCTATTTAATAAGCCTAAGTTTCTGAATGAGCCTATTTAATAAGCCTAAGTTGCTGAAATAAGCTATTTGATAAGTCTAAGTTGCTGAAATAAGCCTATTTAATAAGCCTAAGTTGCTGAATAAGGCTATTTAATAAGCCTAAGTTGCTGAAATAAGGCTATTTAATAAGTGTAAGTTGCTGAAATAAGCCTGTTTAATAAGCCTAAGTTGCTGAAATAAGCCTATTTAATAAGGCTATTTAATAAGTCTAAGTTGCTGAAATAAACCTATTAAATAAGCCTAAGTTGCTAAAATAAGCCTATTTAATTAGGCTATTTAATAAGTCTATTTAATAAGCCCATTTAATAAGCCTATTTAATAAGCCTATTTAATAAGCCTATTTAATACGCCTATTTAATAAACATATTTAATAAGTATTTAATGAGCCTATTTAATAAGTCTATTTAATAAGCCTTTTTAATAAGCCTATTTAATAAGTCTATTTAATAAGCCTATTTAATAAGTCTATTTAATAAGTCTATTTAATAAGCCTATTTAATAAGTATTTAATGAGCCTATTTAATAAGCCTATTTATTGAGCCTATTTAATAAGCCTATTTATTGAGCCTATTTAATAAGCCTATTTATTGAGCCTATTTAATAAGCCTATTTATTGAGCCTATTTAATAAGCCTATTTAATAAGTCTATTAAATAAGCCTATTTAATAAGCCTATTTAATAAGCCTATTTATTGAGCCTATTTAATAAGCCTATTTAATAAGCCTATTTATTGAGCCTATTTATTAAGTCTATTTAATAAGCCTATTTAATAAGCCTATTTAATAAGTATTTAATGAGCCTATTTAATAAGTCTATTTAATAAGCCTATTTAATAGGCCTATTTAATAAGTCTAAGTTGCTGAAATAAGCCTATTTAATAAGCCTATTTAATAGGTCTATTTAATAAGTCTAAGTTGCTGAAATAAGCCTATTTAATAAGCCTAAGTTGCTGAATAAGGCTATTTAATAAGCCTAAGTTGCTGAATAAACCTATTTAATAAGTCTAAGTTGCTGAAATAAGCCTATTTAATAAGCCTATTTAATAAGTATTTAATGAGCCTATTTAATAAGTCTATTCAATACGCCTATTTAATAGGCCTTTTTTAATAAATCTAAGTTGCTGAAATAAGCCTCTTTAATAAGCCTATTTAATAGGCCTATTTAATAAGTCTAAGTTGCTGAAATAAGCCTATTTAATAAGCCTAAGTTTCTGAATGAGCCTATTTAATAAGCCTAAGTTGCTGAAATAAGCTATTTGATAAGTCTAAGTTGCTGAAATAAGCCTATTTAATAAGCCTAAGTTGCTGAATAAGGCTATTTAATAAGCCTAAGTTGCTGAAATAAGGCTATTTAATAAGTTTAAGTTGCTGAAATAAGCCTGTTTAATAAGCCTAAGTTGCTGAAAAAAGCCTATTTAATAAGGCTATTTAATGAGCCTAAGTTGCTGAAATAAGCCTATTTAATAAGCCTAAGTTTCTGAACTAAGCCTATTTAATAAGCCTATTTAATAAGTCTAAGTTGCTGAAATAAACCTATTTAAAATGCTATTTAATAAGCCTAAGTTGCTGAAATAAACCTGTTTAATAAGGCTATTTAATAAGCATAAGTTGCTGAAATAAGGTTATTTAATAAGCCTAAGTTGCTGAAATAATCCTATTTAATAAGGCTATTTAATAAGTCTAAGTTGCTGAAATAAACCTATTAAATAAGCCTAAGTTGCTAAAATAAGCCTATTTAATTAGGCTATTTAATAAGTCTATTTAATAAGCCCATTTAATAAGCCTATTTAATAAGCCTATTTAATAAGCCTATTTAATACGCCTATTTAATAAACATATTTAATAAGTATTTAATGAGCCTATTAAATAAGTCTATTTAATAAGCCTTTTTAATAAGCCTATTTAATAAGTCTATTTAATAAGCCTATTTAATAAGTCTATTTAATAAGTCTATTTAATAAGCCTATTTAATAAGTATTTAATGAGCCTATTTAATAAGCCTATTTATTGAGCCTATTTAATTAGCCTATTTATTGAGCCTATTTAATAAGCCTATTTATTGAGCCTATTTAATAAGCCTATTTATTGAGCCTATTTAATAAGCCTATTTAATAAGTCTATTAAATAAGCCTATTTAATAAGCCTATTTAATAAGCCTATTTATTGAGCCTATTTAATAAGCCTATTTATTGAGCCTATTTATTAAGTCTATTTAATAAGCCTATTTAATAAGCCTATTTAATAAGTATTTAATGAGCCTATTTAATAAGTCTATTTAATAAGCCTATTTAATAGGCCTATTTAATAAGTCTAAGTTGCTGAAATAAGCCTATTTAATAAGCCTATTTAATAGGTCTATTTAATAAGTCTAAGTTGCTGAAATAAGCCTATTTAATAAGCCTAAGTTGCTGAATAAGGCTATTTAATAAGCCTAAGTTGCTGAATAAACCTATTTAATAAGTCTAAGTTGCTGAAATAAGCCTATTTAATAAGGCTATTTAATAAGCCTAAGTTGCTGAAATGAGCCTATTTAATAAGGCTATTTTATGAGCCTAAGTTGCTGAAATAAGACTATTTAATAAGCCTAAGTTTCTGAACTAAGCCTATTTAAAAAGGTATATTTAATAAGTCTAAGTTGCTGAAATAAACCTATTAAAAATGCTATTTAATAAGCCTAAGTTGCTGAAATAAACCTGTTTAATAAGGCTATTTAATAAGCATAAGTTGCTGAAATAAGCTTATTTAATAAGCCTAAGTTGCTGAAATAAGCCTATTTAATAAGGCTCTTTAATAAGTCTAAGTTGCTGAAATAAACCTATTTAATAAGCCTAAGTTGCTAAAATAAGCCTATTTCATGAGGCTATTTAATAAGTCTATTTAATAAGTCTATTTAATAAGTCTATTTAATAAGTCTATTTAATAAGCCTATTTAATAAGCCTATTTAATAAGCCTAATTAATACACCTATTTAATAAACATATTTAATAAGTATTTAATGAGCCTATTTAATAAGTCTATTTAATAAGCCTTTTTAATAAGACTATTTAATAAGTCTATTTAATAAGACTATTTAATAAGTCTATTTAATAAGTCTATTTAATAAGCGTATTTAATAAGTATTTAATGAGCCTATTTAATAAGCCTATTTATTGAGCCTATTTAATAAGCCTATTTATTGAGCCTATTTAATAAGCATATTTATTGAGCCTATTTAATAAGCCTATTTATTGAGCCTATTTAATAAGCCGATTTAATAAGTCTATTTAATAAGCCTATTTAATAAGCTTATTTAATAAGCCTATTTATTGAGCCTATTTAATAAGCCTATTTAATAAGTCGATTTAATAGGCCTATTTAATAAGTCTAAGTTGCTGAAATAAGCCTATTTAATAAGCCTATTTAATAGGCCTATTTAATAAGTATAAGTTGCTGAAATAAGCCTATTTAATAAGTCTAAGTTGCTGAAATAAACCTATTAAATAAGCCTAAGTTGCTAAAATAAGCCTATTTAATTAGGCTATTTAATAAGTCTATTTAATAAGCCTATTTAATAAGCCTATTTAATAAGCCTATTTAATACGCCTATTTAATAAACATATTTAATAAGTATTTAATGAGCCTATTTAATAAGTCTATTTAATAAGCCTTTTTAATAAGCCTATTTAATAAGTCTATTTAATAAGCCTATTTAATAAGTCTATTTAATAAGTCTATTTAATAAGCCTATTTAATAAGTATTTAATGAGCCTATTTAATAAGCCTATTTATTGAGCCTATTTAATAAGCCTATTTATTGAGCCTATTTAATAAGCCTATTTATTGAGCCTATTTAATAAGCCTATTTATTGAGCCTATTTAATAAGCCTATTTAATAAGTCTATTTAATACGCCTATTTAATAAGCCTATTTAATAAGCCTATTTATTGAGCCTATTTAATAAGCCTATTTAATAAGCCTATTTATTGAGCCTATTTATTAAGTCTATTTAATAAGCCTATTTAATAAGCCTATTTAATAAGTATTTAATGAGCCTATTTAATAAGTCTATTTAATAAGCCTATTTAATAGGCCTATTTAATAAGTCTAAGTTGCTGAAATAAGCCTATTTAATAAGCCTATTTAATAGGTCTATTTAATAAGTCTAAGTTGCTGAAATAAGCCTATTTAATAAGCCTAAGTTGCTGAATAAGGCTATTTAATAAGCCTAAGTTGCTGAATAAACCTATTTAATAAGTCTAAGTTGCTGAAATAAGCCTATTTAATAAGGCTATTTAATAAGCCTAAGTTGCTGAAATGAGCCTATTTAATAAGGCTATTTAATGAGCCTAAGTTGCTGAAATAAGACTATTTAATAAGCCTAAGTTTCTGAACTAAGCCTATTTAAAAAGGTATATTTAATAAGTCTAAGTTGCTGAAATAAACCTATTAAAAATGCTATTTAATAAGCCTAAGTTGCTGAAATAAACCTGTTTAATAAGGCTATTTAATAAGCATAAGTTGCTGAAATAAGCTTATTTAATAAGCCTAAGTTGCTGAAATAAGCCTATTTAATAAGGCTCTTTAATAAGTCTAAGTTGCTGAAATAAACCTATTTAATAAGCCTAAGTTGCTAAAATAAGCCTATTTCATGAGGCTATTTAATAAGTCTATTTAATAAGTCTATTTAATAAGTCTATTTAATAAGTCTATTTAATAAGCCTATTTAATAAGCCTATTTAATAAGACTAATTAATACACCTATTTAATAAACATATTTAATAAGTATTTAATGAGCCTATTTAATAAGTCTATTTAATAAGCCTTTTTAATAAGACTATTTAATAAGTCTATTTAATAAGACTATTTAATAAGTCTATTTAATAAGTCTATTTAATAAGCGTATTTAATAAGTATTTAATGAGCCTTTTTAATAAGCCTATTTATTGAGCCTATTTAATAAGCCTATTTATTGAGCCTATTTAATAAGCATATTTATTGAGCCTATTTAATAAGCCTATTTATTGAGCCTATTTAATAAGCCGATTTAATAAGTCTATTTAATAAGCCTATTTAATAAGCCTATTTAATAAGCCTATTTATTGAGCCTATTTAATAAGCCTATTTAATAAGTCGATTTATTGAGCCTATTTAATGCGTCTATTTAATAGGCCTATTTAATAAGCCTATTTAATAAGTATTTAATGAGCCTATTTAATAAGTCTATTTAATAAGCCTATTTAATAGGCCTATTTAATAAGTCTAAGTTGCTGAAATAAGCCTATTTAATAAGCCTATTTAATAGGCCTATTTAATAAGTATAAGTTGCTGAAATAAGCCTATTTAATAAGTCTAAGTTGCTGAAATTAACCTATTAAATAAGCCTAAGTTGCTAAAATAAGCCTATTTAATTAGGCTATTTAATAAGTCTATTTAATAAGCCTATTTAATAAGCCTATTTAATAAGCCTATTTAATACGCCTATTTAATAAACATATTTAATAAGTATTTAATGAGCCTATTTAATAAGTCTATTTAATAAGCCTTTTTAATAAGCCTATTTAATAAGTCTATTTAATAAGCCTATTTAATAAGTCTATTTAATAAGTCTATTTAATAAGCCTATTTAATAAGTATTTAATGAGCCTATTTAATAAGCCTATTTATTGAGCCTATTTAATAAGCCTATTTATTGAGCCTATTTAATAAGCCTATTTATTGAGCCTATTTAATAAGCCTATTTATTGAGCCTATTTAATAAGCCTATTTAATAAGTCTATTTAATACGCCTATTTAATAAGCCTATTTAATAAGCCTATTTATTGAGCCTATTTAATAAGCCTATTTAATAAGCCTATTTATTGAGCCTATTTAATAAGACTATTTAATAAGCCTATTTAATAAGCCTATTTAATAAGTATTTAATGAGCCTATTTAATAAGTCTATTTAATAAGCCTATTTAATAAGCCTATTTAATAAGTCTAAGTTGCTGAAATAAGCCTATTTAATAAGCCTATTTAATAGGCCTATTTAATAAGTCTAAGTTGCTGAAATAAGCCTATTTAATAAGCCTAAGTGCTGAATAAGGCTATTTAATAAGCCTAAGTTGCTGAATAAACCTATTTAATAAGTCTAAGTTGCTGAAATAAGCCTATTTAATAAGGCTATTTAATAAGCCTAAGTTGCTGAAATAAGCCTATTTAATAAGCTATTTAATGAGCCTAAGTTTCTGAAATAAGACTATTTAATAAGCCTAAGTTTCTGAACTAAGCCTATTTAAAAAGGTATATTTAATAAGTCTAAGTTGCTGAAATAAACCTATTTAAAAATGCTATTTAATAAGCCTAAGTTGCTGAAATAAACCTGTTTAATAAGGCTATTTAATAAGCATAAGTTGCTGAAATAAGCTTATTTAATAAGCCTAAGTTGCTGAAATAAGCCTATTTAATAAGGCTCTTTAATAAGTCTAAGTTGCTGAAATAAACCTATTTCATGAGGCTATTTA
Source organism: Petromyzon marinus (assembly GCF_048934315.1). Lineage (NCBI taxonomy): Eukaryota > Metazoa > Chordata > Hyperoartia > Petromyzontiformes > Petromyzontidae > Petromyzon > Petromyzon marinus. The sequence goes on along the minus strand of NW_027422650.1, from coordinate 2,389,103 downwards.
ATAAGTCTATTTAATAAGTCTATTTAATAAGTCTATTTAATAAGCATATTTAATAAGCCTATTTAATAAGCCTATTTAATAAGCCTAATTAATACACCTATTTAATAAACATATTTAATAAGTATTTAATGAGCCTATTTAATAAGTCTATTTAATAAGCCTTTTTAATAAGACTATTTAATAAGTCTATTTAATAAGACTATTTAATAAGTCTATTTAATAAGTCTATTTAATAAGCGTATTTAATAAGTATTTAATGAGCCTATTTAATAAGCCTATTTATTGAGCCTATTTAATAAGCCTATTTATTGAGCCTATTTAATAAGCATATTTATTGAGCCTATTTAATAAGCCTATTTATTGAGCCTATTTAATAAGCCGATTTAATAAGTCTATTTAATAAGCCTATTTAATAAGCTTATTTAATAAGCCTATTTATTGAGCCTATTTAATAAGCCTATTTAATAAGTCGATTTAATAGGCCTATTTAATAAGTCTAAGTTGCTGAAATAAGCCTATTTAATAAGCCTATTTAATAGGCCTATTTAATAAGTATAAGTTGCTGAAATAAGCCTATTTAATAAGTCTAAGTTGCTGAAATAAACCTATTAAATAAGCCTAAGTTGCTAAAATAAGCCTATTTAATTAGGCTATTTAATAAGTCTATTTAATAAGCCTATTTAATAAGCCTATTTAATAAGCCTATTTAATACGCCTATTTAATAAACATATTTAATAAGTATTTAATGAGCCTATTTAATAAGTCTATTTAATAAGCCTTTTTAATAAGCCTATTTAATAAGTCTATTTAATAAGCCTATTTAATAAGTCTATTTAATAAGTCTATTTAATAAGCCTATTTAATAAGTATTTAATGAGCCTATTTAATAAGCCTATTTATTGAGCCTATTTAATAAGCCTATTTATTGAGCCTATTTAATAAGCCTATTTATTGAGCCTATTTAATAAGCCTATTTATTGAGCCTATTTAATAAGCCTATTTAATAAGTCTATTTAATACGCCTATTTAATAAGCCTATTTAATAAGCCTATTTATTGAGCCTATTTAATAAGCCTATTTAATAAGCCTATTTATTGAGCCTATTTAATAAGACTATTTAATAAGCCTATTTAATAAGCCTATTTAATAAGTATTTAATGAGCCTATTTAATAAGTCTATTTAATAAGCCTATTTAATAAGCCTATTTAATAAGTCTAAGTTGCTGAAATAAGCCTATTTAATAAGCCTATTTAATAGGCCTATTTAATAAGTCTAAGTTGCTGAAATAAGCCTATTTAATAAGCCTAAGTGCTGAATAAGGCTATTTAATAAGCCTAAGTTGCTGAATAAACCTATTTAATAAGTCTAAGTTGCTGAAATAAGCCTATTTAATAAGGCTATTTAATAAGCCTAAGTTGCTGAAATAAGCCTATTTAATAAGGCTATTTAATGAGCCTAAGTTTCTGAAATAAGACTATTTAATAAGCCTAAGTTTCTGAACTAAGCCTATTTAAAAAGGTATATTTAATAAGTCTAAGTTGCTGAAATAAACCTATTTAATAAGCCTAAGTTGCTAAAATGAGGCTATTTAATAAGTCTATTTAATAAGTCTATTTAATAAGTCTATTTAATAAGTCTATTTAATAAGCCTATTTAATAAGCCTATTTAATAAGCCTAATTAATACACCTATTTAATAAACATATTTAATAAGTATTTAATGAGCCTATTTAATAAGTCTATTTAATAAGCCTTTTTAATAAGACTATTTAATAAGTCTATTTAATAAGACTGTTTAATAAGTCTATTTAATAAGTCTATTTAATAAGCGTATTTAATAAGTATTTAATGAGCCTATTTAATAAGCCTATTTATTGAGCCTATTTAATAAGCCTATTTATTGAGCCTATTTAATAAGTCTATTTAATAAGCCTTTTTAATAAGCCTATTTAATAAGTCTATTTAATAAGCCTATTTAATAAGTCTATTTAATAAGTCTATTTAATAAGCCTATTTAATAAGTATTTAATGAGCCTATTTAATAAGCCTATTTATTGAGCCTATTTAATAAGCCTATTTATTGAGCCTATTTAATAAGCCTATTTATTGAGCCTATTTAATAAGCCTATTTATTGAGCCTATTTAATAAGCCTATTTAATAAGTCTATTAAATAAGCCTATTTAATAAGCCTATTTAATAAGCCTATTTATTGAGCCTATTTAATAAGCCTATTTAATAAGCCTATTTATTGAGCCTATTTATTAAGTCTATTTAATAAGCCTATTTAATAAGCCTATTTAATAAGTATTTAATGAGCCTATTTAATAAGTCTATTTAATAAGCCTATTTAATAGGCCTATTTAATAAGTCTAAGTTGCTGAAATAAGCCTATTTAATAAGCCTATTTAATAGGTCTATTTAATAAGTCTAAGTTGCTGAAATAAGCCTATTTAATAAGCCTAAGTTGCTGAATAAGGCTATTTAATAAGCCTAAGTTGCTGAATAAACCTATTTAATAAGTCTAAGTTGCTGAAATAAGCCTATTTAATAAGGCTATTTAATAAGCCTAAGTTGCTGAAATGAGCCTATTTAATAAGGCTATTTAATGAGCCTAAGTTGCTGAAATAAGACTATTTAATAAGCCTAAGTTTCTGAACTAAGCCTATTTAAAAAGGTATATTTAATAAGTCTAAGTTGCTGAAATAAACCTATTAAAAATTCTATTTAATAAGCCTAAGTTGCTGAAATAAACCTGTTTAATAAGGCTATTTAATAAGCATAAGTTGCTGAAATAAGCTTATTTAATAAGCCTAAGTTGCTGAAATAAGCCTATTTAATAAGGCTCTTTAATAAGTCTAAGTTGCTGAAATAAACCTATTTAATAAGCCTAAGTTGCTAAAATAAGCCTATTTCATGAGGCTATTTAATAAGTCTATTTAATAAGTCTATTTAATAAGTCTATTTAATAAGTCTATTTAATAAGCCTATTTAATAAGCCTATTTAATAAGACTAATTAATACACCTATTTAATAAACATATTTAATAAGTATTTAATGAGCCTATTTAATAAGTCTATTTAATAAGCCTTTTTAATAAGACTATTTAATAAGTCTATTTAATAAGACTATTTAATAAGTCTATTTAATAAGTCTATTTAATAAGCGTATTTAATAAGTATTTAATGAGCCTTTTTAATAAGCCTATTTATTGAGCCTATTTAATAAGCCTATTTATTGAGCCTATTTAATAAGCATATTTATTGAGCCTATTTAATAAGCCTATTTATTGAGCCTATTTAATAAGCCGATTTAATAAGTCTATTTAATAAGCCTATTTAATAAGCCTATTTAATAAGCCTATTTATTGAGCCTATTTAATAAGCCTATTTAATAAGTCGATTTATTGAGCCTATTTAATGCGTCTATTTAATAGGCCTATTTAATAAGCCTATTTAATAAGTATTTAATGAGCCTATTTAATAAGTCTATTTAATAAGCCTATTTAATAGGCCTATTTAATAAGTCTAAGTTGCTGAAATAAGCCTATTTAATAAGCCTATTTAATAGGCCTATTTAATAAGTATAAGTTGCTGAAATAAGCCTATTTAATAAGTCTAAGTTGCTGAAATTAACCTATTAAATAAGCCTAAGTTGCTAAAATAAGCCTATTTAATTAGGCTATTTAATAAGTCTATTTAATAAGCCTATTTAATAAGCCTATTTAATAAGCCTATTTAATACGCCTATTTAATAAACATATTTAATAAGTATTTAATGAGCCTATTTAATAAGTCTATTTAATAAGCCTTTTTAATAAGCCTATTTAATAAGTCTATTTAATAAGCCTATTTAATAAGTCTATTTAATAAGTCTATTTAATAAGCCTATTTAATAAGTATTTAATGAGCCTATTTAATAAGCCTATTTATTGAGCCTATTTAATAAGCCTATTTATTGAGCCTATTTAATAAGCCTATTTATTGAGCCTATTTAATAAGCCTATTTATTGAGCCTATTTAATAAGCCTATTTAATAAGTCTATTTAATACGCCTATTTAATAAGCCTATTTAATAAGCCTATTTATTGAGCCTATTTAATAAGCCTATTTAATAAGCCTATTTATTGAGCCTATTTAATAAGACTATTTAATAAGCCTATTTAATAAGCCTATTTAATAAGTATTTAATGAGCCTATTTAATAAGTCTATTTAATAAGCCTATTTAATAAGCCTATTTAATAAGTCTAAGTTGCTGAAATAAGCCTATTTAATAAGCCTATTTAATAGGCCTATTTAATAAGTCTAAGTTGCTGAAATAAGCCTATTTAATAAGCCTAAGTGCTGAATAAGGCTATTTAATAAGCCTAAGTTGCTGAATAAACTATTTAATAAGTCTAAGTTGCTGAAATAAGCCTATTTAATAAGGCTATTTAATAAGCCTAAGTTGCTGAAATAAGCCTATTTAATAAGGCTATTTAATGAGCCTAAGTTTCTGAAATAAGACTATTTAATAAGCCTAAGTTTCTGAACTAAGCCTATTTAAAAAGGTATATTTAATAAGTCTAAGTTGCTGAAATAAACCTATTTAAAAATGCTATTTAATAAGCCTAAGTTGCTGAAATAAACCTGTTTAATAAGGCTATTTAATAAGCATAAGTTGCTGAAATAAGCTTATTTAATAAGCCTAAGTTGCTGAAATAAGCCTATTTAATAAGGCTCTTTAATAAGTCTAAGTTGCTGAAATAAACCTATTTCATGAGGCTATTTAATAAGTCTATTTAATAAGTCTATTTAATAAGTCTATTTAATAAGCATATTTAATAAGCCTATTTAATAAGCCTAATTAATACACCTATTTAATAAACATATTTAATAAGTATTTAAAGAGCCTATTTAATAAGTCTATTTAATAAGACTTTTTAATAAGACTATTTAATAAGTCTATTTAATAAGACTGTTTAATAAGTCTATTTAATAAGTCTATTTAATAAGCGTATTTAATAAGTATTTAATGAGCCTATTTAATAAGCCTATTTATTGAGCCTATTTAATAAGCCTATTTATTGAGCCTATTTAATAAGCATATTTATTGAGCCTATTTAATAAGCCTATTTATTGAGCCTATTTAATAAGCCGATTTAATAAGTCTATTTAATAAGCCTATTTAATAAGCCTATTTAATAAGCCTATTTATTGAGCCTATTTAATAAGCCTATTTAATAAGCCAATTTATTGAGCCTATTTAATAAGTCTATTTAATAAGCCTATTTAATAAGCCTATTTAATACGTATTTAATGAGCCTATTTAATAAGTCTATTTAATAAGCCTATTTAATAGGCCTATTTAATAAGTCTAAGTTGCTGAAATAATCCTATTTAATAAGCCTATTTAATAGGCCTATTTAATAAGTCTAAGTTGCTGAAATAAGCCTATTTAATAAGCCTAAGTTGCTGAATAAGCCTATTTAATAAGCCTAAGTTGCTGAATAAACCTATTTAATAAGTCTAAGTTGCTGAAATAAGCCTATTTAATAAGGCTATTTAATAAGCCTAAGTTGCTGAAATAAGCCTATTTAATAAGGCTATTTAATGAGCCTAAGTTGCTGAAATAAGACTATTTAATAAGCCTAAGTTTCTGAACTAAGCCTATTTAAAAAGGTATATTTAATAAGTCTAAGTTGCTGAAATAAACCTATTTAAAAATGCTATTTAATAAGCCTAAGTTGCTGAAATAAACCTGTTTAATAAGGCTATTTAATAAGCATAAGTTGCTGAAATAAGCTTATTTAATAAGCCTAAGTTGCTGAAATAAGCCTATTTAATAAGGCTCTTTAATAAGTCTAAGTTGCTGAAATAAACCTGTTTAATAAGGCTATTTAATAAGCATAAGTTGCTGAAATAAGCTTATTTAATAAGCCTAAGTTGCTAAAATAAGCCTATTTCATGAGGCTATTTAATAAGTCTATTTAATAAGTCTATTTAATAAGTCTATTTAATAAGTCTATTTAATAAGCCTATTTAATAAGCCTAATTAATACACCTATTTAATAAACATATTTAATAAGTATTTAATGAGCCTATTTAATAAGTCTATTTAATAAGCCTTTTTAATAAGACTATTTAATAAGTCTATTTAATAAGACTATTTAATAAGTCTATTTAATAAGTCTATTTAATAAGCGTATTTAATAAGTATTTAATGAGCCTATTTAATAAGCCTATTTATTGAGCCTATTTAATAAGCCTATTTATTGAGCCTATTTAATAAGCATATTTATTGAGCCTGTTTAATAAGCCTATTTATTGAGACTATTTATTAAGCTGATTTAATAAGTCTATTTAATAAGCCTATTTAATAAGCCTATTTATTGAGCCTATTTAATAAGCCTATTTAATAAGCCGATTTATTGAGCCTATTTAATAAGTCTATTTAATAAGCCTATTTAATAAGCCTATTTAATAAGTATTTAATGAGCCTATTTAATAAGCCTATTTAATAGGCCTATTTAATAAGTCTAAGTTGCTGAAATAAGCCTATTTAATAAGCCTAAGTTGCTGAATAAGCCTATTTAATAAGCCTAAGTTGCTGAAATAACCTATTTAATAAGTCTAAGTTGCTGAAATAAGCCTATTTAATAAGGCTATTTAATAAGCCTAAGTTGCTGAAATAAGCCTATTTCAAAAGGCTATTTAATGAGCCTAAGTTGCTGAAATAAGACTATTTAATAAGCCTAAGTTTCTGAACTAAGCCTATTTAAAAAGGTATATTTAATAAGTCTAAGTTGCTGAAATAAACCTATTTAAAAATGCTATTTAATAAGCCTAAGTTGCTGAAATAAACCTGTTTAATAAGGCTATTTAATAAGCATAAGTTGCTGAAATAAGCTTATTTAATAAGCCTAAGTTGCTGAAATAAGCCTATTTAATAAGGCTCTTTAATAAGTCTAAGTTGCTGAAATAAACCTATTTAATAAGCCTAAGTTGCTAAAATAAGCCTATTTCATGAGGCTATTTAATAAGTCTATTTAATAAGTCTATTTAATAAGTCTATTTAATAAGTCTATTTAATAAGCCTATTTAATAAGCCTAATTAATACACCTATTTAATAAACATATTTAATAAGTATTTAATGAGCCTATTTAATAAGTCTATTTAATAAGCCTTTTTAATAAGACTATTTAATAAGTCTATTTAATAAGACTATTTAATAAGTCTATTTAATAAGTCTATTTAATAAGCGTATTTAATAAGTATTTAATGAGCCTATTTAATAAGCCTATTTATTGAGCCTATTTAATAAGGCTATTTATTGAGCCTATTTAATAAGCATATTTATTGAGCCTGTTTAATAAGCCTATTTATTGAGACTATTTAATAAGCTGATTTAATAAGTCTATTTAATAAGCCTATTTAATAAGCCTATTTAATAAGCCTATTTATTGAGCCAATTTAATAAGCCTATTTAATAAGCCGATTTATTGAGCCTATTTAATAAGTCTATTTAATAAGCCTATTTAATAAGCCTATTTAATAAGTATTTAATGAGCCTATTTACTAAGTCTATTTAATAAGCCTATTTAATAGGCCTATTTAATAAGTATAAGTTGCTGAAATAAGCCTATTTAATAAGCCTATTTAATAGGCCTCTTTAATAAGTCTAAGTTGCTGAAATAAGCCTATTTAATAAGCCTAAGTTGCTGAATAAGCCTATTTAATAAGCCTAAGTTGCTGAATAAACCTATTTAATAAGTCTAAGTTGTTGAAATAAGCCTATTTAATAAGGCTATTTAATAAGCCTAAGTTGCTGAAATAAGCCTATTTCAAAAGGCTATTTAATGAGCCTAAGTTGCTGAAATAAGACTATTTAATAAGCCTAAGTTTCTGAACTAAGCCTATTTAAAAAGGTATATTTACTAAGTCTAAGTTGCTGAAATAAACCTATTTAAAAATGCTATTTAATAAGCCTAAGTTGCTGAAATAAACCTGTTTAATAAGGCTATTTAATAAGCATAAGTTGCTGAAATAAGCTTATTTAATAAGCCTAAGTTGCTGAAATAAGCCTATTTAATGAGGCTCTTTAATAAGTCTAAGTTGCTGAAATAAACCTATTTAATAAGCCTAAGTTGCTAAAATAAGCCTATTTCATGAGGCTATTTAATAAGTCTATTTAATAAGTCTATTTAATAAGTCTATTTAATAAGTCTATTTAATAAGCCTATTTAATAAGCCTAATTAATACACCTATTTAATAAACATATTTAATAAGTATTTAATGAGCCTATTTAATAAGTCTATTTAATAAGCCTTTTTAATAAGACTATTTAATAAGTCTATTTAATAAGACTATTTAATAAGTCTATTTAATAAGTCTATTTAATAAGCGTATTTAATAAGTATTTAATGAGCCTATTTAATAAGCCTATTTATTGAGCCTATTTAATAAGCCTATTTATTGAGCCTATTTAATAAGCATATTTATTGAGCCTGTTTAATAAGCCTATTTATTGAGACTATTTAATAAGCTGATTTAATAAGTCTATTTAATAAGCCTATTTAATAAGCCTATTTAATAAGCCTATTTATTGAGGCTATTTAATAAGCCTATTTAATAAGCCGATTTATTGAGCCTATTTAATAAGTCTATTTAATAAGCCTATTTAATAAGCCTATTTAATAAGTATTTAATGAGCCTATTTAATAAGTCTATTTAATAAGCCTATTTAATAGGCCTATTTAATAAGTATAAGTTGCTGAAATAAGCCTATTTAATAAGCCTATTTAATAGGCCTATTTAATAAGTCTAAGTTGCTGAAATAAGCCTATTTAATAAGCCTAAGTTGCTGAATAAGCCTATTTAATAAGCCTAAGTTGCTGAATAAACCTATTTAATAAGTCTAAGTTGCTGAAATAAACCTATTTAAAAATGCTATTTAATAAGCCTAAGTTGCTGAAATAAACCTGTTTAATAAGGCTATTTAATAAGCATAAGTTGCTGAAATAAGCTTATTTAATAAGCCTAAGTTGCTGAAATAAGCCTATTTAATAAGGCTCTTTAATAAGTCTAAGTTGCTGAAATAAACCTATTTAATAAGCCTAAGTTACTAAAATAAGCCTATTTCATGAGGCTATTTAATAAGTCTATTTAATAAGTCTATTTAATAAGCCTATTTAATAAGTCTATTTAATAAGCCTAATTAATACACCTATTTAATAAACATATTTAATAAGTATTTAATGAGCCTATTTAATAAGTCTATTTAATAAGCCTTTTTAATAAGACTATTTAATAAGTCTATTTAATAAGCCTATTTAATAAGTCTATTTAATAAGTCTATTTAATAAGCCTATTTAATAAGTATTTAATGAGCCTATTTAATAAGCCTATTTATTGAGCCTATTTAATAAGCCTATTTATTGAGCCTATTTAATAAGCATATTTATTGAGCCTATTTAATAAGCCTATTTATTGAGCCTATTTAATAAGCCGATTTAATAAGTCTATTTAATAAGCCTATTTAATAAGCCTATTTAATAAGCCTATTTATTGAGCCTATTTAATAAGCCTATTTAATAAGCCGATTTATTGAGCCTATTTAATAAGTCTATTTAATAAGCCTATTTAATAAGCCGATTTATTGAGCCTATTTAATAAGTCTATTTTATAAGCCTATTTAATAAGCCTATTTAATAAGTATTTAATGAGCCTATTTAATAAGTCTATTTAATAAGCCTATTTAATAGGCCTTTTTTAATAAGCCTAAGTTACTGAAATAAGCCTATTTAATAAGTCTAAGTTGCTGAAATAAGCCTATTTAATAAGCCTATTTAATAGGCCTATTTAATAAGTCTAAGTTGCTGAAATAAGCTTATTTAATAAGCCTAAGTTTCTGAATGAGCCTATTTAATAAGCCTAAGTTGCTGAAATAAGCCTATTAAATAAGCCTAAGTTGCTGAATAAGCCTATTTAATAAGCCTAAGTTGCTGAATAAACCTATTTAATAAGTCTAAGTTGCTGAAATAAGCATATTTAATAAGGCTATTTAATAAGCCTAAGTTGCTGAATAAGCCTATTTAATAAGGCTATTTAATGAGACTAAGTTGCTGAAATAAGACTATTTAATAAGCCTAAGTTTCTGAACTAAGCCTATTTTAAAAGGTATATTTAATAAGTCTAAGTTGCTGAAATAAACCTGTTTAATAAGGCTATTTAATAAGAATATGTTGCTGAAATAAGCTTATTTAATAAGCCTAAGTTGCTGAAATAAGCCTATTTAATAAAGCTCTTTAATAAGTCTAAGTTGCTGAAATAAACCTATTTAATAAGCCTAAGTTGCTAAAATAAGCCTATTTAATGAGGCTATTTAATACGTCTATTTAATAAGCCTATTTAATAAGCCTATTTAATAAGCCTATTTAATAAGCCTATTTAATGAGTCTATTTAATAAGTCTATTTAATAAGTATTTAATGAGCCTATTTAATAAGCCTATTTATTGAGCCTATTTAATAAGCCTATTTATTGAGCCTATTTAATAAGCCTATTTATTGAGCCTATTTAATAAGCCTATTTATTGAGCCTATTTAATAAGCCTATTTAATAAGTCTATTTAATAAGCCTATTTAATAAGCCTATTTAATAAGCCTATTTATTGAGCCTATTTAATAAGCCTATTTAATAAGCCTATTTATTGAGCCTATTTAATAAGTCTATTTAATAAGCCTATTTAACAAGCCTATTTAATTATTATTTAATGAGCCTGTTTAATAAGTCTATTTAATAAGCCTATTTAATAGGCCTATTTAATAAGTCTAAGTTGCTGAAATAAGCCTATTTAATAAGTCTATTTAATAGGCCTATTTAATAAGTCTAAGTTGCTGAAATAAGCCTATTTAATAAGCCTAAGTTTCTGAATGAGCCTATTTAATAAGCCTAAGTTGCCAAAATAAGCCTATTTAATAATCCTAAGTTGCTGAAAATAAGCCTATTTAATAAGCCTAAGTTGCTGAAATAAGGCTATTTAATAAGTCTAAGTTGCTGAAATAAGCCTATTTAATAAGCCTAAGTTGCTGAAATAAGTATATTTAATAAGCATAAGTTGCTGAAATAAGCCTATTTAATGAGTCTAGGTTGCTGAAATAAGGCTATTTAATAAGTCTAAGTTGCTGAAATAAGCCTTTTTAATCAGCGTAAGTTGCTGAAATAAGCCTATTTAATAAGCCCAAGTTGCTGAAATAAGCCTACTTAATTAGGCTATTTAATAAGCCTAAGTTGCTGAAATAAGCCTATTTAATAAGGCTATTTAATAAGCCTAAGTTGCTGAATAAGCCTATTTAATGAGCTATTTAATAAGTCTATTTAATAAGCCTATTTAATAAGCCTATTTAATAAGCCTATTTAATAAGCCTATGTAATAAGTCTATTTAATAAGTCTATTTAATAAGTATTTAATGAGCCTATTTAATAAGCCTATTTATTGAGCCTATTTATTGAGCCTATTTAATAAGCCTATTTTTTGAGCCTATTTAATAAGCCTATTTATTAAGTCTATTTAATAAGCCTATTTAATAAGCCTATTTATTGAGCCTATTTAATAAGCCTATTTAATAAGCCTATTTATTGAGCCTATTTAATAAGTCTATTTAATAAGCCTATTTAATAAGCCTATTTAATAAGTATTTAATGAGCCTATTTAATAAGTCTATTTAATAAGCCTATTTAATAGGCCTATTTAATAAGTCTAAGTTGCTGAAATAAGCCTATTTAATAAGCCTAAGTTTCTGAATGAGCCTATTTAATAAGCCTAAGTTGCTGAAATAAGCCTATTTAATAAGCCTAAGTTGCTGAATAAGCCTATTTAATAAGCCTAAGTTGCTGAAATAAGCCTATTTAATAAGTCTAAGTTGCTGAAATAAGGCTATTTAATAAGCCTAAGTTGCTGAAATAAGCCTATTTAATAAGCCTAAGTTGCTGAAATAAGGCTATTTAATAAGTCTAAGTTGCTGAAATAAGCCTATTTAATAAGCCTAAGTTGCTGAAATAAGTATATTTAATAAGCATAAGTTGCTGAAATAAGCCTATTTAATAAGCCTAAGTTGCTGAAATAAGTATATTTAATAAGCCTAAGTTGCTGAATAAGCCTATTTAATAAGCCTAAGTTGCTGAATAAACCTATTTAATAAGTCTAAGTTGCTGAAATAAACCTATTTAAAAATGCTATTTAATAAGCCTAAGTTGCTGAAATAAACCTGTTTAATAAGGCTATTTAATAAGCATAAGTTGCTGAAATAAGCTTATTTAATAAGCCTAAGTTGCTGAAATAAGCCTATTTAATAAGGCTCTTTAATAAGTCTAAGTTGCTGAAATAAACCTATTTAATAAGCCTAAGTTACTAAAATAAGCCTATTTCATGAGGCTATTTAATAAGTCTATTTAATAAGTCTATTTAATAAGCCTATTTAATAAGTCTATTTAATAAGCCTAATTAATACACCTATTTAATAAACATATTTAATAAGTATTTAATGAGCCTATTTAATAAGTCTATTTAATAAGCCTTTTTAATAAGACTATTTAATAAGTCTATTTAATAAGCCTATTTAATAAGTCTATTTAATAAGTCTATTTAATAAGCCTATTTAATAAGTATTTAATGAGCCTATTTAATAAGCCTATTTATTGAGCCTATTTAATAAGCCTATTTATTGAGCCTATTTAATAAGCATATTTATTGAGCCTATTTAATAAGCCTATTTATTGAGCCTATTTAATAAGCTGATTTAATAAGTCTATTTAATAAGCCTATTTAATAAGCCTATTTAATAAGCCTATTTATTGAGCCTATTTAATAAGCCTATTTAATAAGCCGATTTATTGAGCCTATTTAATAAGTCTATTTAATAAGCCTATTTAATAAGCCGATTTATTGAGCCTATTTAATAAGTCTATTTTATAAGCCTATTTAATAAGCCTATTTAATAAGTATTTAATGAGCCTATTTAATAAGTCTATTTAATAAGCCTATTTAATAGGCCTTTTTTAATAAGCCTAAGTTACTGAAATAAGCCTATTTAATAAGTCTAAGTTGCTGAAATAAGCCTATTTAATAAGCCTATTTAATAGGCCTATTTAATAAGTCTAAGTTGCTGAAATAAGCTTATTTAATAAGCCTAAGTTTCTGAATGAGCCTATTTAATAAGCCTAAGTTGCTGAAATAAGCCTATTAAATAAGCCTAAGTTGCTGAATAAGCCTATTTAATAAGCCTAAGTTGCTGAATAAACCTATTTAATAAGTCTAAGTTGCTGAAATAAGCATATTTAATAAGGCTATTTAATAAGCCTAAGTTGCTGAATAAGCCTATTTAATAAGGCTATTTAATGAGCCTAAGTTGCTGAAATAAGACTATTTAATAAGCCTAAGTTTCTGAACTAAGCCTATTTTAAAAGGTATATTTAATAAGTCTAAGTTGCTGAAATAAACCTGTTTAATAAGGCTATTTAATAAGAATATGTTGCTGAAATAAGCTTATTTAATAAGCCTAAGTTGCTGAAATAAGCCTATTTAATAAAGCTCTTTAATAAGTCTAAGTTGCTGAAATAAACCTATTTAATAAGCCTAAGTTGCTAAAATAAGCCTATTTAATGAGGCTATTTAATACGTCTATTTAATAAGCCTATTTAATAAGCCTATTTAATAAGCCTATTTAATAAGCCTATTTAATGAGTCTATTTAATAAGTCTATTTAATAAGTATTTAATGAGCCTATTTAATAAGCCTATTTATTGAGCCTATTTAATAAGCCTATTTATTGAGGCTATTTAATAAGCCTATTTATTGAGCCTATTTAATAAGCCTATTTATTGAGCCTATTTAATAAGCCTATTTAATAAGTCTATTTAATAAGCCTATTTAATAAGCCTATTTAATAAGCCTATTTATTGAGCCTATTTAATAAGCCTATTTAATAAGCCTATTTATTGAGCCTATTTAATAAGTCTATTTAATAAGCCTATTTAACAAGCCTATTTAATTATTATTTAATGAGCCTGTTTAATAAGTCTATTTAATAAGCCTATTTAATAGGCCTATTTAATAAGTCTAAGTTGCTGAAATAAGCCTATTTAATAAGCCTAAGTTTCTGAATGAGCCTATTTAATAAGCCTAAGTTGCCAAAATAAGCCTATTTAATAATCCTAAGTTGCTGAAAATAAGCCTATTTAATAAGCCTAAGTTGCTGAAATAAGCCTATTTAATAAGCCTAAGTTTCTGAATGAGCCTATTTAATAAGCCTAAGTTGCCAAAATAAGCCTATTTAATAATCCTAAGTTGCTGAAAATAAGCCTATTTAATAAGCCTAAGTTGCTGAAATAAGGCTATTTAATAAGTCTAAGTTGCTGAAATAAGCCTATTTAATAAGCCTAAGTTGCTGAAATAAGTATATTTAATAAGCATAAGTTGCTGAAATAAGCCTATTTAATGAGTCTAGGTTGCTGAAATAAGGCTATTTAATAAGTCTAAGTTGCTGAAATAAGCCTTTTTAATCAGCGTAAGTTGCTGAAATAAGCCTATTTAATAAGCCCAAGTTGCTGAAATAAGCCTACTTAATTAGGCTATTTAATAAGCCTAAGTTGCTGAAATAAGCCTATTTAATAAGCGTAAGTTGCTGAAATAAGGCTATTTAATAAGCCTAAGTTGCTGAAATAAGCCTATTTAATGAGCTATTTAATAAGTCTATTTAATAAGCCTATTTAATAAGCCTATTTAATAAGCCTATTTAATAAGCCTATGTAATAAGTCTATTTAATAAGTCTATTTAATAAGTATTTAATGAGCCTATTTAATAAGCCTATTTATTGAGCCTATTTATTGAGCCTATTTAATAAGCCTATTTTTTGAGCCTATTTAATAAGCCTATTTATTAAGTCTATTTAATAAGCCTATTTAATAAGCCTATTTATTGAGCCTATTTAATAAGCCTATTTAATAAGCCTATTTATTGAGCCTATTTAATAAGTCTATTTAATAAGCCTATTTAATAAGCCTATTTAATAAGTATTTAATGAGCCTATTTAATAAGTCTATTTAATAAGCCTATTTAATAGGCCTATTTAATAAGTCTAAGTTGCTGAAATAAGCCTATTTAATAAGCCTAAGTTTCTGAATGAGCCTATTTAATAAGCCTAAGTTGCTGAAATAAGCCTATTTAATAAGCCTAAGTTGCTGAATAAGCCTATTTAATAAGCCTAAGTTGCTGAAATAAGCCTATTTAATAAGTCTAAGTTGCTGAAATAAGGCTATTTAATAAGCCTAAGTTGCTGAAATAAGCCTATTTAATAAGCCTAAGTTGCTGAAATAAGGCTATTTAATAAGTCTAAGTTGCTGAAATAAGCCTATTTAATAAGCCTAAGTTGCTGAAATAAGTATATTTAATAAGCATAAGTTGCTGAAATAAGCCTATTTAATGAGTCTAAGTTGCTGAAATAAGGCTATTTAATAAGTCTAAGTTGCTGAAATAAGTCTTTTTAATCAGCGTAAGTTGCTGAAATAAGCTTACTTAATTAGGCTATTTAATAAGCCTAAGTTGCTGAAATAAGCCTATTTAATAAGCGTAAGTTACTGAAATAAGGCTATTTAATAAGCCTAAGTTGCTGAAATAAGCCTATTTAATAAGTCTAAGTTGCTGAAATAAGGCTATTTAATAAGCCTAAGTTGCTGAAATAAGCCTATTTAATAAGCCTAAGTTGCTGAAATAAGGCTATTTAATGAGTCCAAGTTGCTGAAATAAGCCGATTTAATAAGCCTAAGTTGCTGAAATAAGTATATTTAATAAGCCTAAGTTGCTGAAATAAGCCTGTTTAATAAGCCTAAGTTGCTGAAATAAGCCTATTTAATAAGCCTGTTTAACAAGCCTATTTAATATGCCTATTTAGTAAGTCTAAGTTGCTGAAATAAGGCTATTTAATAATCCTAAGTTGCTGAAATAAGCCTATTTAATAAGCCTAAGTTGCTGAAATAAGGCTATTTAATGAGTCCAAGTTGCTGAAATAAGCCGATTTAATAAGCCTAAGTTGCTGAAATAAGTATATTTAATAAGCATAAGTTGCTGAAATAAGCCTATTTAATAAGTCTAAGTTGCTGAAATAAGGGTATTTAATAAGCCTAAGTTGCTAAAATAAGGCTATTTAATAAGTTTAAGTTGCTGAAATAATCCTATTTAATAAGCCTAAGTTGCTGAAATAAGCCTATTTAATAAGGCTATTTAATGAGCCTAAGTTGCTGAAATAAGCCTATTTAATAAGTCTAAGTTTCTGAACTAAGCCTATTTAAAAAGGTATATTTAATAAGTCTAAGTTGCTGAAATAAGGCTATTTAATAAGCCTAAGTTGCTGAAATAAGCCTATTTAATAAGCCTACGTTGGTGAACTAAGCCTATATAAAAAGGTCTATTTAATAAGTCTAAGTTGCTGAAAAAACCTATTTAAAAATGCTATTTAATAAGCCTAAATTGCTAGAAATAAAACTGTTTAATAAGGCTATTTAATAAGCATAAGTTGCTGAAATAAGCCTATTTAATCAGCCTAAGTTGCTGAAATAAGCCTATTTAATAAGGCTATTTAATAAGTCTAAGTTGCAGAAATGAACCTATTTAATAATGCTATTTAATACGCCTAATTTGCCTAAATAAGCATATTTAACAAGCCTAAGTTGCTAAAATAAGCCTATTTAATAGGCCTATCTAATAAGTCTAAGTTGCAGAAATAAGCATATTTCATAAGCATATTTAATGAGCCTAAGTTGCTGAAATGTCTATTTAATAAGTCGGTTTAATAAGTCTAAGTTGCTAAAATAAGCCTATTTAATAAGGCTATTTAATAAGCCTAAGTTGCTGAAATAAGCCTATTTAATAAGGTTATTTAATGAGCCTAAGTTGCTGAAAAAAGCCTATTTAATAAGGCTATTTAATGAGCCTAAGTTGCTGAAATAAGCCTATTTAATAAGCCTAAGTTTCTGAACTAAGCCTATTTAAAAATACTATTTAATAAGCCTAAGTTGCTGAAATAAGCCTATTAAATAAGCGTAAGTTACTGAAATAAGGCTATTTAATAAGCCTATTTAATAAGCCTACGTTGCTGAATAAGCCTATTTAATAAGCCTAAGTTGCTGAAATAAGCCTATTTAATAAGTCTAAGTTGCTGAAATAAGGCTATTTAATAAGCCTAAGTTGCTGAAATAAGCCTATTTAATAAGCCTAAGTTGCTGAAATAAGGCTATTTAATAAGTCCAAGTTGCTGAAATAAGCAGATTTAATAAGCCTAAGTTGCTGAAACAAGTATATTTAATAAGCATAAGTTGCTGAAATAAGCCTATTTAATAAGTCTAAGTTGCTGAAATAAGCCTTTTTAATCAGCGTAAGTTGCTGAAATAAGCGTATTTAATAAGCCCAAGTTGCTGAAATAAGCCTACTTAATTAGGCTATTTAATAAGCCTAAGTTGCATAAATAAGCCTATTTAATAAGCGTAAGTTACTGAAATAAGGCTATTTAATAAGCCTATTTAATAAGCCTACGTTGCTGAATAAGCCTATTTAATAAGCCTAAGTTGCTGAAATAAGCGTATTTAATAAGTCTAAGTTGCTGAAATAAGGCTATTTAATAAGCCTAAGTTGCTGAAATAAGTCTATTTAATAAGCCTAAGTTGCTGAAATAAGCCTATTTAATAAGCCTAAGTTGCTGAAATAAGGCTATTTAATAAGTCCAAGTTGCTGAAATAAGCCTATTTAATAAGCCTAAGTTGCTGAAATAAGTATATTTAATAAGCATAAGTTGCTGAAATAAGCCTATTTAATAAGTCTAAGTTGCTGAAATAAGGCTATTTAATAAGTCTAAGTTGCTGAAATAAGCCTTTTTAATCAGCGTAAGTTGCTGAAATAAGCCTATTTAATAAGCCCAAGCTGCTGAAATAAGCCTACTTAATTAGGCTATTTAATAAGCCTAAGTTGCTGAAATAAGCCTATTTAATAAGCGTAAGTCGCTGAAATAAGGCTATTTAATAAGTCTAAGTTGCTGAAATAAGCCTATTTAATAAGCCTAAGTTGCTGAAATAAGCCTATTTAATAAGCCTATTTAATAAGCCTATTTAATAGGCCTATTTAATAAGTCTAAGTTGCTGAAATAAGCCTATTTAATAAGGCCATTTAATAAGCCTAAGTTGCTGAATAAGCCTATTTAATAAGTCTAAGTTGCTGAAATAAGGCTATTTAATAAGCCTAAATTGCTGAAATAAGGCTATTTAATAAGTTTAAGTTGCTGAAATAAGCCTATTTAATGAGCCTAAGTTGCTGAAATAAGCCTATTTAATAAGCCTAAGTTTCTGAACTAAGCCTATTTTAAAAGGTATATTTAATAAGTCTAAGTTGCTGAAATAAACCTATTTAAAAATGCTATTTAATAAGCCTAAGTTGCTGAATAAACCTATTTAATAAGTCTAAGTTGCTGAAATAAGCCTATTTAATAAGGCTATTTAATAAGCCTAAGTTGCTGAATAAGCCTATTTAATGAGCCTAAGTTGCTGAAATAAGCCTATTTAATAAGCCTAAGTTTCTGAACTAAGCCTATTTTAAAAGGTATATTTAATAAGTCTAAGTTGCTGAAATAAACCTATTTAAAAATGCTATTTAATAAGCCTAAGTTGCTGAAATAAACCTGTTTAATAAGGCTATTTAATAAGCATAAGTTGCTGAAATAAGCCTATTTAATAAGCCTAAGTTGCTGAATAAGCCTATTTCATAAGCCTAAGTTGCTGAAATAAGCCTTTTTAATATGTCTCAGTTGCTGAAATAAGCCTATTTAATAAGCCTAAGTTGCTGAAATAAGCCTATTTAAATAGGCTATTTAATAAGCCTAAGTTGCTGAATAAGCCTATTTAATAAGTCTAAGTTGCTGAAATAAGGCTATTTAATAAGCCTAAGTTGCTGAAGTAAGCCTATTTAATAAGCCTACGTTGGTGAACTAAGCCTATATAAAAAGGTCTATTTAATAAGTCTAAGTTGCTGAAAAAAACCTATTTAAAAATGCTATTTAATAAGCCTAAATTGCTAGAAATAAAACTGTTTAATAAGGCTATTTAATAAGCATAAGTTGCTGAAATAAGCCTATTTAATAAGCCTAAGATGCTGAAATAAGCCTATTTAATAAGGCTATTTAATAAGTCTAAGTTGCAGAAATGAACCTATTTAATAATGCTATTTAATACGCCTAATTTGCTTAACTAAGCATATTTAATAAGCCTACGTTGCTAAAATAAGCCTATTTAATAGGCCTATCTAATAAGTCTAAGTTGCAGAAATAAGCATATTTCATAAGCATATTTAATGAGCCTAAGTTGCTGAAATGTCTATTTAATAAGTCGGTTTAATAAGTCTAAGTTGCTAAAATAAGCCTATTTAATAAGGCTATTTAATAAGCCTAAGTTGCTGAAATAAGCCTATTTAATAAGGCTATTTAATGAGCCTAAGTTGCTGAAAAAAAGCCTATTTAATAAGGCTATTTAATGAACCTAAGTTGCTGAAATAAGCCTATTTAATAAGCCTAAGTTTCTGAACTAAGCCTATTTAAAAATACTATTTATTAAGCCTAAGTTGCTGAAATAAACCTGTTTAATAAGGCTATTTAATAAGCATAAGTTGCTGAAATAAGTCTATTTAATAAGCCTGAGTTGCTGAAATAAGCCTATTTAATAAGGCTATTTAATAAGTCTAAGTTGCTGAAATAAACCTATTTAATAAGCCTAAGTTGCTAAAATAAGCCTATTTAATGAGGCAATTTAATAAGTCTATTTAATAAGCCTATTTAATAAGCCTATTTAATACGCCTATTAATAAGCCTATTTAATACGCCTATTTAATACACCTATTTAATAAGTATTTAATGAGCCTATGTATTAAGTCTATTTAATAAGCCTTTTTAATAAGCCTATTTAATAAGTCTATTTAATAAGCCTATTTAATAAGCCTATTTAATATGCCTATTAATAAGCTTATTTAATATGCCTATTTAATACACCTATTTAATAAGTATTTAATGAGCCTATGTATTAAGTCTATTTAATAAGCCATTTTAATAAGCCTATTTAATAAGTATTTAATGAGCCTATTTAATAAGCCTATTTATTGAGCCTATTTAATAAGCCTATTTATTGAGCCTATTTAATAAGACTATTTAATAAGCCTATTTAATAAGCCTATTTATTGAGCCTATTTAATAAGTCTATTTAATACGCCTATTTAATGAGCCTATTTAATAAGCCTATTTAATAAGCCTATTTATTGAGCCTATTTAATAAGTCTATTTAATAAGCCTATTTAATAAGCCTCTTTATTGAGCCTATTTAATAAGTCTATTTAATAAGCCTATTTAATAAGTATTTAATGAGCCTATTTAATCAGTCTATTTAATAGGCCTATTTAATAAGTCTAAGTTGCTGAAATAAGCCTATTTAATAAGCCTAAGTTTCTGAATGAGCCTATTTAATAAGCCTAAGTTGCTGAAATAAGCCTATTTAATAAGCCTAAGTTGCTGAATAAGCCTATTTAATAAGCCTAAGTTGCTGAATAAACCTATTTAATAAGTCTAAGTTGCTGAAATAAGCCTATTTAATAACGCTATTTAATAAGCCTAAGTTGCTGAATAAGCCTATTTAATAAGTCTAAGTTTCTGAAATAAGGCTATTTAATAAGCCTAAGTTGCTGAAATAAGGCTATTTAATACGTCTAAGTTGCTGAAATAAGCCTATTTAATAAGCCTAATTTGCTGAAATAAGCCTATTTAATAAGGCTATTTAATGAGCCTAAGTTGCTGAAATAAGACTATTTAATAAGCCTGAGTTTCTGAACTAAGCCTATTTAAAAGGTATATTTAATAAGTCTAAGTTGCTGAAATAAACCTATTTAAAAATGCTATTTAATAAGCCTAAGTTGCTGAAATAAACCTGTTTAATAAGGCTATTTAATAAGCATAAGTTGCTGAAATAAGCTTATTTAATAAGCCTAAGTTGCTGAAATAAGCCTATTTAATAAGGCTCTTTAATAAGTCTATTTAATAAGCCTATTTAATAAGCCTATTTAATAAGCCTATTTAATACGCCTATTTAATAAACACATTTAATAAGTATTTAATGAGCATTTTTAATAAGCCTATTTAAAAAGTCTATTTAATAAGCCTTTTTAATAAGTCTATTTAATAAGTCTATTTAATAAGCCTATTTAATAAGTATTTAATGAGCCTATTTAATAAGTCTATTTAATAAGCCTTTTTAATAAGCCTATTTAATAAGCCGATTTAATAAGTCTATTTAATAAGCCTATTTAATAAGCCTATTTAATAAGCCTATTTATTGAGCCTATTTAATAAGTCTATTCAATAAGTCTATTTAATAAGCCTATTTAATGAGCCTATTTAATGAGTCTATTTAATAAGCCTATTTAATAAGCCTATTTAATAGGCCTATTGAATAAGTCTAAGTTGCTGAAATAAGCCTATTTAATAAGCCTAAGTTTCTGAATGAGCCTATTTAACAAGCCTAAGTTGCTGAAATAAGCCTATTAAATACGCCTAAGTTGCTGAATAAGCCTATTTAATAAGCCTAAGTTGCTGAATAAACCTATTTAATAAGTCTAAGTTGCTGAAATAAGCATATTTAATAAGGATATTTAATAAGCCTAAGTTGCTGAATAAGCCTATTTAATAAGGCTATTTAATGAGCCTAAGTTGCTGAAATAAGCCTATTTAATAAGCCTAAGTTTCTGAACTAAGCCTATTTAAAAAGGTATATTTAATAAGTCTAAGCTGCTGAAATAAACCTATTTAAATATGCTATTTAATAAGCCTAAGTTGCTGAAATAAACCAGATTAATAAGCCTATTTAATAAGCATAAGTTGCTGAAATAAGCTTATTTAATAAGCCTAAGTTGCTGAAATAAGCCTATTTAATAAGTCTATTTAATAAGTCTAAGTTGCTGAAATAAACCTATTTAATAAGCCTAAGTTGCTAAAATAAGCCTATTTAATGATGCTTTTTAATAAGTCTATTTAATAAGCCTATTTAATAAGCCTATTTAATAAGCCTATTTAATACGCCTATTTAATAAACATATTTAATAAGTATTTAATGAGCCTATGTATTAAGTCTATTTAATAAGCCATTTTAATAAGCCTATTTAATAAGTATTTAATGAACCTATTTAATAAGCCTATTTAATAAGCCTATTTATTGAGCCTATTTAATAAGCCTATTTAATAAGCCTATTTAATAAGCCTATTTAATAAGTATTTAATGAGCCTATTTAATAAGTCTATTTAATAAGCCTATTTAATAAGCCTATTTAATAAGTCTAAGTTGCTGAAACAAGCCTATTTAATAAGCCTATTTAATAGGCCTATTTAATAAGTCTAAGTTGCTGAAATAAGCCTATTTAATAAGCCTAAGTTGCTGAATAAGGCTATTTAATAAGCCTAAGTTGCTGAATAAACCTATTTAATAAGTCTAAGTTGCTGAAATAAGCCTATTTAATAAGGCTATTTAATAAGCCTAAGTTGCTTAAATAAACCTGTTTAATAAGGCTATTTAATAAGCATAAGTTGCTGAAATAAGCTTATTTAATAAGCCTAAGTTGCTGAAATAAGCCTATTTAATAAGGCTCTTTAATAAGTCTAAGTTGCTGAAATAAACCTATTTAATAAGCCTAAGTTGCTAAAATAAGCATATTTCATGAGGCTATTTAATAAGTCTATTTAATAAGTCTATTTAATAAGTCTATTTAATAAGCCTATTTAATAAGCCTATTTAATAAGCCTAATTAATACACCTATTTAATAAACATATTTAATAAGCATTTAATGAGCCTATTTAATAAGTCTATTTAATAAGCCTTTTAATAAGACTATTTAATAAGTCTATTTAATAAGACTATTTAATAAGTCTATTTAATAAGTCTATTTAATAAGCGTATTTAATAAGTATTTAATGAGCCTATTTAATAAGCCTATTTATTGAGCCTATTTAATAAGCCTATTTATTGAGCCTATTTAATAAGCATATTTATTGAGCCTATTTAATAAGCCTATTTATTGAGCCTATTTAATAAGCCGATTTAATAAGTCTATTTAATAAGCCTATTTAATAAGCCTATTTAATAAGCCTATTTATTGAGCCTATTTAATAAGCCTATTTAATAAGCCGATTTATTGAGCCTATTTAATAAGTCTATTTAATAAGCCTATTTAATTAGCCTATTTAATACGTATTTAATGAGCCTATTTAATAAGTCTATTTAATAAGCCTATTTAATAGGCCTATTTAATAAGTCTAAGTTGCTGAAATAAGCCTATTTAATAAGCCTATTTAATAGGCCTCTTTAATAAGTCTAAGTTGCTGAAATAAGCCTATTTAATAAGCCTAAGTTGCTGAATAAGCCTATTTAATAAGCCTAAGTTGCTGAATAAACCTATTTAATAAGTCTAAGTTGCTGAAATAAGCCTATTTAATAAGGCTATTTAATAAGCCTAAGTTGCTGAAATAAGCCTATTTAATAAGGCTATTTAATGAGCCTAAGTTGCTGAAATAAGACTATTTAATAAGCCTAAGTTTCTAAACTAAGCCTATTTAAAAAGGTATATTTAATAAGTCTAAGTTGCTGAAATAAACCTATTTAAAAATGCTATTTAATAAGCCTAAGTTGCTGAAATAAACCTGTTTAATAAGGCTATTTAATAAGCATAAGTTGCTGAAATAAGCTTATTTAATAAGCCTAAGTTGCTGAAATAAGCCTATTTAATAAGGCTCTTTAATAAGTCTAAGTTGCTGAAATAAACCTATTTAATAAGCCTAAGTTGCTAAAATAAGCCTATTTCATGAGGCTATTTAATAAGTCTATTTAATAAGTCTATTTAATAAGTCTATTTAATAAGTCTATTTAATAAGCCTATTTAATAAGCCTAATTAATACACCTATTTAATAAACATATTTAATAAGTATTTAATGAGCCTATTTAATAAGTCTATTTAATAAGCCTTTTTAATAAAACTATTTAATAAGTCTATTTAATAAGACTATTTAATAAGTCTATTTAATAAGTATTTAATGAGCCTATGTATTAAGTCTATTTAATAAGCCATTTTAATAAGCCTATTTAATAAGTATTTAATGAACCTATTTAATAAGCCTATTTAATAAGCCTATTTATTGAGCCTATTTAATAAGCCTATTTAATAAGCCTATTTAATAAGCCTATTTAATAAGTATTTAATGAGCCTATTTAATAAGTCTATTTAATAAGCCTATTTAATAAGCCTATTTAATAAGTCTAAGTTGCTGAAACAAGCCTATTTAATAAGCCTATTTAATAGGCCTATTTAATAAGTCTAAGTTGCTGAAATAAGCCTATTTAATAAGCCTAAGTTGCTGAATAAGGCTATTTAATAAGCCTAAGTTGCTGAATAAACCTATTTAATAAGTCTAAGTTGCTGAAATAAGCCTATTTAATAAGGCTATTTAATAAGCCTAAGTTGCTTAAATAAACCTGTTTAATAAGGCTATTTAATAAGCATAAGTTGCTGAAATAAGCTTATTTAATAAGCCTAAGTTGCTGAAATAAGCCTATTTAATAAGGCTCTTTAATAAGTCTAAGTTGCTGAAATAAACCTATTTAATAAGCCTAAGTTGCTAAAATAAGCATATTTCATGAGGCTATTTAATAAGTCTATTTAATAAGTCTATTTAATAAGTCTATTTAATAAGCCTATTTAATAAGCCTATTTAATAAGCCTAATTAATACACCTATTTAATAAACATATTTAATAAGTATTTAATGAGCCTATTTAATAAGTCTATTTAATAAGCCTTTTAATAAGACTATTTAATAAGTCTATTTAATAAGACTATTTAATAAGTCTATTTAATAAGTCTATTTAATAAGCGTATTTAATAAGTATTTAATGAGCCTATTTAATAAGCCTATTTATTGAGCCTATTTAATAAGCCTATTTATTGAGCCTATTTAATAAGCATATTTATTGAGCCTATTTAATAAGCCTATTTATTGAGCCTATTTAATAAGCCGATTTAATAAGTCTATTTAATAAGCCTATTTAATAAGCCTATTTAATAAGCCTATTTATTGAGCCTATTTAATAAGCCTATTTAATAAGCCGATTTATTGAGCCTATTTAATAAGTCTATTTAATAAGCCTATTTAATAAGCCTATTTAATACGTATTTAATGAGCCTATTTAATAAGTCTATTTAATAAGCCTATTTAATAGGCCTATTTAATAAGTCTAAGTTGCTGAAATAAGCCTATTTAATAAGCCTATTTAATAGGCCTCTTTAATAAGTCTAAGTTGCTGAAATAAGCCTATTTAATAAGCCTAAGTTGCTGAATAAGCCTATTTAATAAGCCTAAGTTGCTGAATAAACCTATTTAATAAGTCTAAGTTGCTGAAATAAGCCTATTTAATAAGGCTATTTAATAAGCCTAAGTTGCTGAAATAAGCCTATTTAATAAGGCTATTTAATGAGCCTAAGTTGCTGAAATAAGACTATTTAATAAGCCTAAGTTTCTGAACTAAGCCTATTTAAAAAGGTATATTTAATAAGTCTAAGTTGCTGAAATAAACCTATTTAAAAATGCTATTTAATAAGCCTAAGTTGCTGAAATAAACCTGTTTAATAAGGCTATTTAATAAGCATAAGTTGCTGAAATAAGCTTATTTAATAAGCCTAAGTTGCTGAAATAAGCCTATTTAATAAGGCTCTTTAATAAGTCTAAGTTGCTGAAATAAACCTATTTAATAAGCCTAAGTTGCTAAAATAAGCCTATTTCATGAGGCTATTTAATAAGTCTATTTAATAAGTCTATTTAATAAGTCTATTTAATAAGTCTATTTAATAAGCCTATTTAATAAGCCTAATTAATACACCTATTTAATAAACATATTTAATAAGTATTTAATGAGCCTATTTAATAAGTCTATTTAATAAGCCTTTTTAATAAAACTATTTAATAAGTCTATTTAATAAGACTATTTAATAAGTCTATTTAATAAGTCTATTTATTAAGCGTATTTAATAAGTATTTAATGAGCCTATTTAATAAGCCTATTTATTGAGCCTATTTAATAAGCCTATTTATTGAGCCTATTTAATAAGCATATTTATTGAGCCTGTTTAATAAGCCTATTTATTGAGACTATTTAATAAGCTGATTTAATAAGTCTATTTAATAAGCCTATTTAATAAGCCTATTTAATAAGCCTATTTATTGAGCCTATTTAATAAGCCTATTTAATAAGCCGATTTATTGAGCCTATTTAATAAGTCTATTTAATAAGCCTATTTAATAAGCCTATTTAATAAGTATTTAATGAGCCTATTTAATAAGTCTATTTAATAAGCCTATTTAATAGGCCTATTTAATAAGTATAAGTTGCTGAAATAAGCCTATTTAATAAGCCTATTTAATAGGCCTATTTAATAAGTCTAAGTTGCTGAAATAAGCCTATTTAATAAGCCTAAGTTGCTGAATAAGCCTATTTAATAAGCCTAAGTTGCTGAATAAACCTATTTAATAAGTCTAAGTTGCTGAAATAAGCCTATTTAATAAGGCTATTTAATAAGCCTAAGTTGCTGAAATAAGCCTATTTAATAAGGCTCTTTAATAAGTCTATTTAATAAGCCTATTTAATAAGCCTATTTAATAAGCCTATTTAATACGCCTATTTAATAAACACATTTAATAAGTATTTAATGAGCATTTTTAATAAGCCTATTTAAAAGTCTATTTAATAAGCCTTTTTAATAAGTCTATTTAATAAGTCTATTTAATAAGCCTATTTAATAAGTATTTAATGAGCCTATTTAATAAGTCTATTTAATAAGCCTTTTTAATAAGCCTATTTAATAAGCCGATTTAATAAGTCTATTTAATAAGCCTATTTAATAAGCCTATTTAATAAGCCTATTTATTGAGCCTATTTAATAAGTCTATTCAATAAGTCTATTTAATAAGCCTATTTAATGAGCCTATTTAATGAGTCTATTTAATAAGCCTATTTAATAAGCCTATTTAATAGGCCTATTGAATAAGTCTAAGTTGCTGAAATAAGCCTATTTAATAAGCCTAAGTTTCTGAATGAGCCTATTTAACAAGCCTAAGTTGCTGAAATAAGCCTATTAAATACGCCTAAGTTGCTGAATAAGCCTATTTAATAAGCCTAAGTTGCTGAATAAACCTATTTAATAAGTCTAAGTTGCTGAAATAAGCATATTTAATAAGGTATTTAATAAGCCTAAGTTGCTGAATAAGCCTATTTAATAAGGCTATTTAATGAGCCTAAGTTGCTGAAATAAGCCTATTTAATAAGCCTAAGTTTCTGAACTAAGCCTATTTAAAAAGGTATATTTAATAAGTCTAAGCTGCTGAAATAAACCTATTTAAATATGCTATTTAATAAGCCTAAGTTGCTGAAATAAACCAGATTAATAAGCCTATTTAATAAGCATACGTTGCTGAAATAAGCTTATTTAATAAGCCTAAGTTGCTGAAATAAGCCTATTTAATAAGTCTATTTAATAAGTCTAAGTTGCTGAAATAAACCTATTTAATAAGCCTAAGTTGCTAAAATAAGCCTATTTAATGATGCTATTTAATAAGTCTATTTAATAAGCCTATTTAATAAGCCTATTTAATAAGCCTATTTAATACGCCTATTTAATAAACATATTTAATAAGTATTTAATGAGCCTATGTATTAAGTCTATTTAATAAGCCATTTTAATAAGCCTATTTAATAAGTATTTAATGAACCTATTTAATAAGCCTATTTAATAAGCCTATTTATTGAGCCTATTTAATAAGCCTATTTAATAAGCCTATTTAATAAGCCTATTTAATAAGTATTTAATGAGCCTATTTAATAAGTCTATTTAATAAGCCTATTTAATAAGCCTATTTAATAAGTCTAAGTTGCTGAAACAAGCCTATTTAATAAGCCTATTTAATAGGCCTATTTAATAAGTCTAAGTTGCTGAAATAAGCCTATTTAATAAGCCTAAGTTGCTGAATAAGGCTATTTAATAAGCCTAAGTTGCTGAATAAACCTATTTAATAAGTCTAAGTTGCTGAAATAAGCCTATTTAATAAGGCTATTTAATAAGCCTAAGTTGCTTAAATAAACCTGTTTAATAAGGCTATTTAATAAGCATAAGTTGCTGAAATAAGCTTATTTAATAAGCCTAAGTTGCTGAAATAAGCCTATTTAATAAGGCTCTTTAATAAGTCTAAGTTGCTGAAATAAACCTATTTAATAAGCCTAAGTTGCTAAAATAAGCATATTTCATGAGGCTATTTAATAAGTCTATTTAATAAGTCTATTTAATAAGTCTATTTAATAAGCCTATTTAATAAGCCTATTTAATAAGCCTAATTAATACACCTATTTAATAAACATATTTAATAAGTATTTAATGAGCCTATTTAATAAGTCTATTTAATAAGCCTTTTAATAAGACTATTTAATAAGTCTATTTAATAAGACTATTTAATAAGTCTATTTAATAAGTCTATTTAATAAGCGTATTTAATAAGTATTTAATGAGCCTATTTAATAAGCCTATTTATTGAGCCTATTTAATAAGCCTATTTATTGAGCCTATTTAATAAGCATATTTATTGAGCCTATTTAATAAGCCTATTTATTGAGCCTATTTAATAAGCCGATTTAATAAGTCTATTTAATAAGCCTATTTAATAAGCCTATTTAATAAGCCTATTTATTGAGCCTATTTAATAAGCCTATTTAATAAGCCGATTTATTGAGCCTATTTAATAAGTCTATTTAATAAGCCTATTTAATAAGCCTATTTAATACGTATTTAATGAGCCTATTTAATAAGTCTATTTAATAAGCCTATTTAATAGGCCTATTTAATAAGTCTAAGTTGCTGAAATAAGCCTATTTAATAAGCCTATTTAATAGGCCTCTTTAATAAGTCTAAGTTGCTGAAATAAGCCTATTTAATAAGCCTAAGTTGCTGAATAAGCCTATTTAATAAGCCTAAGTTGCTGAATAAACCTATTTAATAAGTCTAAGTTGCTGAAATAAGCCTATTTAATAAGGCTATTTAATAAGCCTAAGTTGCTGAAATAAGCCTATTTAATAAGGCTATTTAATGAGCCTAAGTTGCTGAAATAAGACTATTTAATAAGCCTAAGTTTCTGAACTAAGCCTATTTAAAAAGGTATATTTAATAAGTCTAAGTTGCTGAAATAAACCTATTTAATAAGCCTAAGTTGCTAAAATAAGCCTATTTAATGATGCTATTTAATAAGTCTATTTAATAAGCCTATTTAATAAGCCTATTTAATAAGCCTATTTAATACGCCTATTTAATAAACATATTTAATAAGTATTTAATGAGCCTATGTATTAAGTCTATTTAATAAGCCATTTTAATAAGCCTATTTAATAAGTATTTAATGAACCTATTTAATAAGCCTATTTAATAAGCCTATTTATTGAGCCTATTTAATAAGCCTATTTAATAAGCCTATTTAATAAGCCTATTTAATAAGTATTTAATGAGCCTATTTAATAAGTCTATTTAATAAGCCTATTTAATAAGCCTATTTAATAAGTCTAAGTTGCTGAAACAAGCCTATTTAATAAGCCTATTTAATAGGCCTATTTAATAAGTCTAAGTTGCTGAAATAAGCCTATTTAATAAGCCTAAGTTGCTGAATAAGGCTATTTAATAAGCCTAAGTTGCTGAATAAACCTATTTAATAAGTCTAAGTTGCTGAAATAAGCCTATTTAATAAGGCTATTTAATAAGCCTAAGTTGCTTAAATAAACCTGTTTAATAAGGCTATTTAATAAGCATAAGTTGCTGAAATAAGCTTATTTAATAAGCCTAAGTTGCTGAAATAAGCCTATTTAATAAGGCTCTTTAATAAGTCTAAGTTGCTGAAATAAACCTATTTAATAAGCCTAAGTTGCTAAAATAAGCATATTTCATGAGGCTATTTAATAAGTCTATTTAATAAGTCTATTTAATAAGTCTATTTAATAAGCCTATTTAATAAGCCTATTTAATAAGCCTAATTAATACACCTATTTAATAAACATATTTAATAAGTATTTAATGAGCCTATTTAATAAGTCTATTTAATAAGCCTTTTAATAAGACTATTTAATAAGTCTATTTAATAAGACTATTTAATAAGTCTATTTAATAAGTCTATTTAATAAGCGTATTTAATAAGTATTTAATGAGCCTATTTAATAAGCCTATTTATTGAGCCTATTTAATAAGCCTATTTATTGAGCCTATTTAATAAGCATATTTATTGAGCCTATTTAATAAGCCTATTTATTGAGCCTATTTAATAAGCCGATTTAATAAGTCTATTTAATAAGCCTATTTAATAAGCCTATTTAATAAGCCTATTTATTGAGCCTATTTAATAAGCCTATTTAATAAGCCGATTTATTGAGCCTATTTAATAAGTCTATTTAATAAGCCTATTTAATAAGCCTATTTAATACGTATTTAATGAGCCTATTTAATAAGTCTATTTAATAAGCCTATTTAATAGGCCTATTTAATAAGTATAAGTTGCTGAAATAAGCCTATTTAATAAGCCTATTTAATAGGCCTATTTAATAAGTCTAAGTTGCTGAAATAAGCCTATTTAATAAGCCTAAGTTGCTGAATAAGCCTATTTAATAAGCCTAAGTTGCTGAATAAACCTATTTAATAAGTCTAAGTTGCTGAAATAAGCCTATTTAATAAGGCTATTTAATAAGCCTAAGTTGCTGAAATAAGCCTATTTCAAAAGGCTATTTAATGAGCCTAAGTTGCTGAAATAAGACTATTTAATAAGCCTAAGTTTCTGAACTAAGCCTATTTAAAAAGGTATATTTACTAAGTCTAAGTTGCTGAAATAAACCTATTTAAAATGCTATTTAATAAGCCTAAGTTGCTGAAATAAACCTGTTTAATAAGGCTATTTAATAAGCATAAGTTGCTGAAATAAGCTTATTTAATAAGCCTAAGTTGCTGAAATAAGCCTATTTAATAAGGCTCTTTAATAAGTATAAGTTGCTGAAATAAACCTATTTAATAAGCCTAAGTTACTAAAATAAGCCTATTTCATGAGGCTATTTAATAAGTCTATTTAATAAGTCTATTTAATAAGCCTATTTAATAAGTCTATTTAATAAGCCTAATTAATACACCTATTTAATAAACATATTTAATAAGTATTTAATGAGCCTATTTAATAAGTCTATTTAATAAGCCTTTTTAATAAGACTATTTAATAAGTCTATTTAATAAGCCTATTTAATAAGTCTATTTAATAAGTCTATTTAATAAGCCTATTTAATAAGTATTTAATGAGCCTATTTAATAAGCCTATTTATTGAGCCTATTTAATAAGCCTATTTATTGAGCCTATTTAATAAGCATATTTATTGAGCCTATTTAATAAGCCTATTTATTGAGCCTATTTAATAAGCCGATTTAATAAGTCTATTTAATAAGCCTATTTAATAAGCCTATTTAATAAGCCTATTTATTGAGCCTATTTAATAAGCCTATTTAATAAGCCGATTTATTGAGCCTATTTAATAAGTCTATTTAATAAGCCTATTTAATAAGCCTATTTAATACGTATTTAATGAGCCTATTTAATAAGTCTATTTAATAAGCCTATTTAATAGGCCTATTTAATAAGTCTAAGTTGCTGAAATAAGCCTATTTAATAAGCCTATTTAATAGGCCTCTTTAATAAGTCTACGTTGCTGAAATAAGCCTATTTAATAAGCCTAAGTTGCTGAATAAGCCTATTTAATAAGCCTAAGTTGCTGAATAAACCTATTTAATAAGTCTAAGTTGCTGAAATAAGCCTCTTTAATAAGGCTATTTAATAAGCCTAAGTTGCTGAAATAAGCCTATTTAATAAGGCTATTTAATGAGCCTAAGTTGCTGAAATAAGACTATTTAATAAGCCTAAGTTTCTGAACTAAGCCTATTTAAAAAGGTATATTTAATAAGTCTAAGTTGCTGAAATAAACCTATTTAAAAATGCTATTTAATAAGCCTAAGTTGCTGAAATAAACCTGTTTAATAAGGCTATTTAATAAGCATAAGTTGCTGAAATAAGCTTATTTAATAAGCCTAAGTTGCTGAAATAAGCCTATTTAATAAGGCTCTTTAATAAGTCTAAGTTGCTGAAATAAACCTATTTAATAAGCCTAAGTTGCTAAAATAAGCCTATTTCATGAGGCTATTTAATAAGTCTATTTAATAAGTCTATTTAATAAGTCTATTTAATAAGTCTATTTAATAAGCCTATTTAATAAGCCTAATTAATACACCTATTTAATAAACATATTTAATAAGTATTTAATGAGCCTATTTAATAAGTCTATTTAATAAGCCTTTTTAATAAAACTATTTAATAAGTCTATTTAATAAGACTATTTAATAAGTCTATTTAATAAGTCTATTTATTAAGCGTATTTAATAAGTATTTAATGAGCCTATTTAATAAGCCTATTTATTGAGCCTATTTAATAAGCCTATTTATTGAGCCTATTTAATAAGCATATTTATTGAGCCTGTTTAATAAGCCTATTTATTGAGACTATTTAATAAGCTGATTTAATAAGTCTATTTAATAAGCCTATTTAATAAGCCTATTTAATAAGCCTATTTATTGAGCCTATTTAATAAGCCTATTTAATAAGCCGATTTATTGAGCCTATTTAATAAGTCTATTTAATAAGCCTATTTAATAAGCCTATTTAATAAGTATTTAATGAGCCTATTTAATAAGTCTATTTAATAAGCCTATTTAATAGGCCTATTTAATAAGTATAAGTTGCTGAAATAAGCCTATTTAATAAGCCTATTTAATAGGCCTATTTAATAAGTCTAAGTTGCTGAAATAAGCCTATTTAATAAGCCTAAGTTGCTGAATAAGCCTATTTAATAAGCCTAAGTTGCTGAATAAACCTATTTAATAAGTCTAAGTTGCTGAAATAAGCCTATTTAATAAGGCTATTTAATAAGCCTAAGTTGCTGAAATAAGCCTATTTCAAAAGGCTATTTAATGAGCCTAAGTTGCTGAAATAAGACTATTTAATAAGCCTAAGTTTCTGAACTAAGCCTATTTAAAAAGGTATATTTACTAAGTCTAAGTTGCTGAAATAAACCTATTTAAAATGCTATTTAATAAGCCTAAGTTGCTGAAATAAACCTGTTTAATAAGGCTATTTAATAAGCATAAGTTGCTGAAATAAGCTTATTTAATAAGCCTAAGTTGCTGAAATAAGCCTATTTAATAAGGCTCTTTAATAAGTCTAAGTTGCTGAAATAAACCTATTTAATAAGCCTAAGTTACTAAAATAAGCCTATTTCATGAGGCTATTTAATAAGTCTATTTAATAAGTCTATTTAATAAGCCTATTTAATAAGTCTATTTAATAAGCCTAATTAATACACCTATTTAATAAACATATTTAATAAGTATTTAATGAGCCTATTTAATAAGTCTATTTAATAAGCCTTTTTAATAAGACTATTTAATAAGTCTATTTAATAAGCCTATTTAATAAGTCTATTTAATAAGTCTATTTAATAAGCCTATTTAATAAGTATTTAATGAGCCTATTTAATAAGCCTATTTATTGAGCCTATTTAATAAGCCTATTTATTGAGCCTATTTAATAAGCATATTTATTGAGCCTATTTAATAAGCCTATTTATTGAGCCTATTTAATAAGCCGATTTAATAAGTCTATTTAATAAGCCTATTTAATAAGCCTATTTAATAAGCCTATTTATTGAGCCTATTTAATAAGCCTATTTAATAAGCCGATTTATTGAGCCTATTTAATAAGTCTATTTAATAAGCCTATTTAATAAGCCTATTTAATACGTATTTAATGAGCCTATTTAATAAGTCTATTTAATAAGCCTATTTAATAGGCCTATTTAATAAGTCTAAGTTGCTGAAATAAGCCTATTTAATAAGCCTATTTAATAGGCCTCTTTAATAAGTCTAAGTTGCTGAAATAAGCCTATTTAATAAGCCTAAGTTGCTGAATAAGCCTATTTAATAAGCCTAAGTTGCTGAATAAACCTATTTAATAAGTCTAAGTTGCTGAAATAAGCCTATTTAATAAGGCTATTTAATAAGCCTAAGTTGCTGAAATAAGCCTATTTAATAAGGCTATTTAATGAGCCTAAGTTGCTGAAATAAGACTATTTAATAAGCCTAAGTTTCTGAACTAAGCCTATTTAAAAAGGTATATTTAATAAGTCTAAGTTGCTGAAATAAACCTATTTAAAAATGCTATTTAATAAGCCTAAGTTGCTGAAATAAACCTGTTTAATAAGGCTATTTAATAAGCATAAGTTGCTGAAATAAGCTTATTTAATAAGCCTAAGTTGCTGAAATAAGCCTATTTAATAAGGCTCTTTAATAAGTCTAAGTTGCTGAAATAAACCTATTTAATAAGCCTAAGTTGCTAAAATAAGCCTATTTCATGAGGCTATTTAATAAGTCTATTTAATAAGTCTATTTAATAAGTCTATTTAATAAGTCTATTTAATAAGCCTATTTAATAAGCCTAATTAATACACCTATTTAATAAACATATTTAATAAGTATTTAATGAGCCTATTTAATAAGTCTATTTAATAAGCCTTTTTAATAAAACTATTTAATAAGTCTATTTAATAAGACTATTTAATAAGTCTATTTAATAAGTCTATTTATTAAGCGTATTTAATAAGTATTTAATGAGCCTATTTAATAAGCCTATTTATTGAGCCTATTTAATAAGCCTATTTATTGAGCCTATTTAATAAGCATATTTATTGAGCCTGTTTAATAAGCCTATTTATTGAGACTATTTAATAAGCTGATTTAATAAGTCTATTTAATAAGCCTATTTAATAAGCCTATTTAATAAGCCTATTTATTGAGCCTATTTAATAAGCCTATTTAATAAGCCGATTTATTGAGCCTATTTAATAAGTCTATTTAATAAGCCTATTTAATAAGCCTATTTAATAAGTATTTAATGAGCCTATTTAATAAGTCTATTTAATAAGCCTATTTAATAGGCCTATTTAATAAGTATAAGTTGCTGAAATAAGCCTATTTAATAAGCCTATTTAATAGGCCTATTTAATAAGTCTAAGTTGCTGAAATAAGCCTATTTAATAAGCCTAAGTTGCTGAATAAGCCTATTTAATAAGCCTAAGTTGCTGAATAAACCTATTTAATAAGTCTAAGTTGCTGAAATAAGCCTATTTAATAAGGCTATTTAATAAGCCTAAGTTGCTGAAATAAGCCTATTTCAAAAGGCTATTTAATGAGCCTAAGTTGCTGAAATAAGACTATTTAATAAGCCTAAGTTTCTGAACTAAGCCTATTTAAAAAGGTATATTTACTAAGTCTAAGTTGCTGAAATAAACCTATTTAAAATGCT
Source organism: Petromyzon marinus (assembly GCF_048934315.1). Lineage (NCBI taxonomy): Eukaryota > Metazoa > Chordata > Hyperoartia > Petromyzontiformes > Petromyzontidae > Petromyzon > Petromyzon marinus. The sequence continues at coordinate 2,353,539 of NW_027422650.1, read as the reverse complement.
ATTTAATAAGCCTAAGTTGCTGAAATAAACCTGTTTAATAAGGCTATTTAATAAGCATAAGTTGCTGAAATAAGCTTATTTAATAAGCCTAAGTTGCTGAAATAAGCCTATTTAATAAGGCTCTTTAATAAGTCTAAGTTGCTGAAATAAACCTATTTAATAAGCCTAAGTTACTAAAATAAGCCTATTTCATGAGGCTATTTAATAAGTCTATTTAATAAGTCTATTTAATAAGCCTATTTAATAAGTCTATTTAATAAGCCTAATTAATACACCTATTTAATAAACATATTTAATAAGTATTTAATGAGCCTATTTAATAAGTCTATTTAATAAGCCTTTTTAATAAGACTATTTAATAAGTCTATTTAATAAGCCTATTTAATAAGTCTATTTAATAAGTCTATTTAATAAGCCTATTTAATAAGTATTTAATGAGCCTATTTAATAAGCCTATTTATTGAGCCTATTTAATAAGCCTATTTATTGAGCCTATTTAATAAGCATATTTATTGAGCCTATTTAATAAGCCTATTTATTGAGCCTATTTAATAAGCCGATTTAATAAGTCTATTTAATAAGCCTATTTAATAAGCCTATTTAATAAGCCTATTTATTGAGCCTATTTAATAAGCCTATTTAATAAGCCGATTTATTGAGCCTATTTAATAAGTCTATTTAATAAGCCTATTTAATAAGCCGATTTATTGAGCCTATTTAATAAGTCTATTTTATAAGCCTATTTAATAAGCCTATTTAATAAGTATTTAATGAGCCTATTTAATAAGTCTATTTAATAAGCCTATTTAATAGGCCTTTTTTAATAAGCCTAAGTTACTGAAATAAGCCTATTTAATAAGTCTAAGTTGCTGAAATAAGCCTATTTAATAAGCCTATTTAATAGGCCTATTTAATAAGTCTAAGTTGCTGAAATAAGCTTATTTAATAAGCCTAAGTTTCTGAATGAGCCTATTTAATAAGCCTAAGTTGCTGAAATAAGCCTATTAAATAAGCCTAAGTTGCTGAATAAGCCTATTTAATAAGCCTAAGTTGCTGAATAAACCTATTTAATAAGTCTAAGTTGCTGAAATAAGCATATTTAATAAGGCTATTTAATAAGCCTAAGTTGCTGAATAAGCCTATTTAATAAGGCTATTTAATGAGCCTAAGTTGCTGAAATAAGACTATTTAATAAGCCTAATTTTCTGAACTAAGCCTATTTAAAAAGGTATATTTAATAAGTCTAAGTTGCTGAAATAAACCTATTCAAAAATGCTATTTAATAAGCCTAAGTTGCTGAAATAAACCTGTTTAATAAGGCTATTTAATAAGCATAAGTTGCTGAAATAAGCTTATTTAATAAGCCTAAGTTGCTGAAATAAGCCTATTTAATAAGGCTCTTTAATAAGTCTAAGTTGCTGAAATAAACCTATTTAATAAGCCTAAGTTGCTAAAATAAGCCTATTTCATGAGGCTATTTAATAAGTCTATTTAATAAGTCTATTTAATAAGTCTATTTAATAAGTCTATTTAATAAGCCTATTTAATAAGCCTAATTAATACACCTATTTAATAAACATATTTAATAAGTATTTAATGAGCCTATTTAATAAGTCTATTTAATAAGCCTTTTTAATAAAACTATTTAATAAGTCTATTTAATAAGACTATTTAATAAGTCTATTTAATAAGTCTATTTATTAAGCGTATTTAATAAGTATTTAATGAGCCTATTTAATAAGCCTATTTATTGAGCCTATTTAATAAGCCTATTTATTGAGCCTATTTAATAAGCATATTTATTGAGCCTGTTTAATAAGCCTATTTATTGAGACTATTTAATAAGCTGATTTAATAAGTCTATTTAATAAGCCTATTTAATAAGCCTATTTAATAAGCCTATTTATTGAGCCTATTTAATAAGCCTATTTAATAAGCCGATTTATTGAGCCTATTTAATAAGTCTATTTAATAAGCCTATTTAATAAGCCTATTTAATAAGTATTTAATGAGCCTATTTAATAAGTCTATTTAATAAGCCTATTTAATAGGCCTATTTAATAAGTATAAGTTGCTGAAATAAGCCTATTTAATAAGCCTATTTAATAGGCCTATTTAATAAGTCTAAGTTGCTGAAATAAGCCTATTTAATAAGCCTAAGTTGCTGAATAAGCCTATTTAATAAGCCTAAGTTGCTGAATAAACCTATTTAATAAGTCTAAGTTGCTGAAATAAGCCTATTTAATAAGGCTATTTAATAAGTCTAAGTTGCTGAAATAAGCCTATTTCAAAAGGCTATTTAATGAGCCTAAGTTGCTGAAATAAGACTATTTAATAAGCCTAAGTTTCTGAACTAAGCCTATTTAAAAAGGTATATTTACTAAGTCTAAGTTGCTGAAATAAACCTATTTAAAATGCTATTTAATAAGCCTAAGTTGCTGAAATAAACCTGTTTAATAAGGCTATTTAATAAGCATAAGTTGCTGAAATAAGCTTATTTAATAAGCCTAAGTTGCTGAAATAAGCCTATTTAATAAGGCTCTTTAATAAGTCTAAGTTGCTGAAATAAACCTATTTAATAAGCCTAAGTTACTAAAATAAGCCTATTTCATGAGGCTATTTAATAAGTCTATTTAATAAGTCTATTTAATAAGCCTATTTAATAAGTCTATTTAATAAGCCTAATTAATACACCTATTTAATAAACATATTTAATAAGTATTTAATGAGCCTATTTAATAAGTCTATTTAATAAGCCTTTTTAATAAGACTATTTAATAAGTCTATTTAATAAGCCTATTTAATAAGTCTATTTAATATGTCTATTTAATAAGCCTATTTAATAAGTATTTAATGAGCCTATTTAATAAGCCTATTTATTGAGCCTATTTAATAAGCCTATTTATTGAGCCTATTTAATAAGCATATTTATTGAGCCTATTTAATAAGCCTATTTATTGAGCCTATTTAATAAGCCGATTTAATAAGTCTATTTAATAAGCCTATTTAATAAGCCTATTTAATAAGCCTATTTATTGAGCCTATTTAATAAGCCTATTTAATAAGCTGATTTATTGAGCCTATTTAATAAGTCTATTTTATAAGCCTATTTAATAAGCCTATTTAATAAGTATTTAATGAGCCTATTTAATAAGTCTATTTAATAAGCCTATTTAATAGGCCTTTTTTAATAAGCCTAAGTTACTGAAATAAGCCTATTTAATAAGTCTAAGTTGCTGAAATAAGCCTATTTAATAAGCCTATTTAATAGGCCTATTTAATAAGTCTAAGTTGCTGAAATAAGCTTATTTAATAAGCCTAAGTTTCTGAATGAGCCTATTTAATAAGCCTAAGTTGCTGAAATAAGCCTATTAAATAAGCCTAAGTTGCTGAATAAGCCTATTTAATAAGCCTAAGTTGCTGAATAAACCTATTTAATAAGTCTAAGTTGCTGAAATAAGCATATTTAATAAGGCTATTTAATAAGTCTATTTAATAAGTCTATTTAATAAGCCTATTTAATAAGTCTATTTAATAAGCCTAATTAATACACCTATTTAATAAACATATTTAATAAGTATTTAATGAGCCTATTTAATAAGTCTATTTAATAAGCCTTTTTAATAAGACTATTTAATAAGTCTATTTAATAAGCCTATTTAATAAGTCTATTTAATATGTCTATTTAATAAGCCTATTTAATAAGTATTTAATGAGCCTATTTAATAAGCCTATTTATTGAGCCTATTTAATAAGCCTATTTATTGAGCCTATTTAATAAGCATATTTATTGAGCCTATTTAATAAGCCTATTTATTGAGCCTATTTAATAAGCCGATTTAATAAGTCTATTTAATAAGCCTATTTAATAAGCCTATTTAATAAGCCTATTTATTGAGCCTATTTAATAAGCCTATTTAATAAGCTGATTTATTGAGCCTATTTAATAAGTCTATTTTATAAGCCTATTTAATAAGCCTATTTAATAAGTATTTAATGAGCCTATTTAATAAGTCTATTTAATAAGCCTATTTAATAGGCCTTTTTTAATAAGCCTAAGTTACTGAAATAAGCCTATTTAATAAGTCTAAGTTGCTGAAATAAGCCTATTTAATAAGCCTATTTAATAGGCCTATTTAATAAGTCTAAGTTGCTGAAATAAGCTTATTTAATAAGCCTAAGTTTCTGAATGAGCCTATTTAATAAGCCTAAGTTGCTGAAATAAGCCTATTAAATAAGCCTAAGTTGCTGAATAAGCCTATTTAATAAGCCTAAGTTGCTGAATAAACCTATTTAATAAGTCTAAGTTGCTGAAATAAGCATATTTAATAAGGCTATTTAATAAGCCTAAGTTGCTGATTAAGCCTATTTAATAAGGCTATTTAATGAGCCTAAGTTGCTGAAATAAGACTATTTAATAAGCCTAAGTTTCTGAACTAAGCCTATTTTAAAAGGTATATTTAATAAGTCTAAGTTGCTGAAATAAACCTGTTTAATAAGGCTATTTAATAAGAATAAGTTGCTGAAATAAGCTTATTTAATAAGCCTAAGTTGCTGAAATAAGCCTATTTAATAAAGCTTTTTTATAAGTCTAAGTTGCTGAAATAAACCTATTTAATAAGCCTAAGTTGCTAAAATAAGCCTATTTAATGAGGCTATTTAATACGTCTATTTAATAAGCCTATTTAATAAGCCTATTTAATAAGCCTATTTAATAAGCCTATTTAATGAGTCTATTTAATAAGTCTATTTAATAAGTATTTAATGAGCCTATTTAATAAGCCTATTTATTGAGCCTATTTAATAAGCCTATTTATTGAGCCTATTTAATAAGCCTATTTATTGAGCCTATTTAATAAGCCTATTTATTGAGCCTATTTAATAAGCCTATTTAATAAGTCTATTTAATAAGCCTATTTAATAAGCCTATTTAATAAGCCTATTTATTGAGCCTATTTAATAAGCCTATTTAATAAGCCTATTTATTGAGCCTATTTAATAAGTCTATTTAATAAGCCTATTTAACAAGCCTATTTAATAATTATTTAATGAGCCTGTTTAATAAGTCTATTTAATAAGCCTATTTAATAGGCCTATTTAATAAGTCTAAGTTGCTGAAATAAGCCTATTTAATAAGTCTATTTAATAGGCCTATTTAATAAGTCTAAGTTGCTGAAATAAGACTATTTAATAAGCCTAAGTTTCTGAATGAGCCTATTTAATAAGCCTAAGTTGCCAAAATAAGCCTATTTAATAAGCCTAAGTTGCTGAATAAGCCTATTTAATAAGCCTAAGTTGCTGAAATAAGCCTATTTAGTAAGTCTAAGTTGCTGAAATAAGCCTATTTAATAATCCTAAGTTGCTGAAATAAGCCTATTTAATAAGCCTAAGTTGCTGAAATAAGGCTATTTAATAAGTCTAAGTTGCTGAAATAAGCCTATTTAATAAGCCTAAGTTGCTGAAATAAGTATATTTAATAAGCATAAGTTGCTGAAATAAGCCTATTTAATGAGTCTAGGTTGCTGAAATAAGGCTATTTAATAAGTCTAAGTTGCTGAAATAAGCATTTTTAATCAGCGTAAGTTGCTGAAATAAGCCTATTTAATAAGCCCAAGTTGCTGAAATAAGCCTACTTAATTAGGCTATTTAATAAGCCTAAGTTGCTGAAATAAGCCTATTTAATAAGCGTAAGTTGCTGAAATAAGGCTATTTAATAAGCCTAAGTTGCTGAAATAAGCCTATTTAATGAGCTATTTAATAAGTCTATTTAATAAGCCTATTTAATAAGCCTATTTAATAAGCCTATTTAATAAGCCTATGTAATAAGTCTATTTAATAAGTCTATTTAATAAGTATTTAATGAGCCTATTTAATAAGCCTATTTATTGAGCCTATTTAATAAGCCTATTTATTGAGCCTATTTAATAAGCCTATTTATTGAGCCTATTTAATAAGCCTATTTATTAAGTCTATTTAATAAGCCTATTTAATAAGCCTATTTATTGAGCCTATTTAATAAGCCTATTTAATAAGCCTATTTATTGAGCCTATTTAATAAGTCTATTTAATAAGCCTATTTAATAAGCCTATTTAATAAGTATTTAATGAGCCTATTTAATAAGTCTATTTAATAAGCCTATTTAATAGGCCTATTTAATAAGTCTAAGTTGCTGAAATAAGCCTATTTAATAAGCCTAAGTTTCTGAATGAGCCTATTTAATAAGCCTAAGTTGCTGAAATAAGCCTATTTAATAAGCCTAAGTTGCTGAATAAGCCTATTTAATAAGCCTAAGTTGCTGAAATAAGCCTATTTAATAAGTCTAAGTTGCTGAAATAAGGCTATTTAATAAGCCTAAGTTGCTGAAATAAGCCTATTTAATAAGCCTAAGTTGCTGAAATAAGGCTATTTAATAAGTCTAAGTTGCTGAAATAAGTATTTTTAATCAGCGTAAGTTGCTGAAATAAGCCTACTTAATTAGGCTATTTAATAAGCCTAAGTTGCTGAAATAAGCCTATTCAATAAGCGTAAGTTACTGAAATAAGGCTATTTAATAAGCCTATTTAATAAGCCTAAGTTGCTGAAATAAGCCTATTTAATAAGTCTAAGTTGCTGAAATAAGGCTATTTAATAAGCCTAAGTTGCTGAAATAAGCCTATTTAATAAGCCTAAGTTGCTGAAATAAGGCTATTTAATGATTCCAAGTTGCTGAAATAAGCCGATTTAATAAGCCTAAGTTGCTGAAATAAGTATATTTAATAAGCTTAAGTTGCTGAAATAAGCCTGTTTAATAAGCCTAAGTTGCTGAAATAAGCCTATTTAATAAGCCTATTTAACAAGCCTATTTAATATGCCTATTTAGTAAGTCTAAGTTGCTGAAATAAGGCTATTTAATAAGCCTAAGTTGCTGAAATAAGCCTATTTAATAAGCCTAAGTTGCTGAAATAAGGCTATTTAATGAGTCCAAGTTGCTGAAATAAGCCGATTTAATAAGCCTAAGTTGCTGAAATAAGTATATTTAATAAGCATAAGTTGCTGAAATAAGCCTATTTAATAAGTCTAAGTTGCTGAAATAAGGGTATTTAATAAGCCTAAGTTGCTAAAATAAGGCTATTTAATAAGTTTAAGTTGCTGAAATAAGCCTATTTAATAAGCCTAAGTTGCTGAAATAAGCCTATTTAATAAGGCTATTTAATGAGCCTAAGTTGCTGAAATAAGCCTATTTAATAAGCCTAAGTTTCTGAACTAAGCCTATTTAAAAAGGTATATTTAATAAGTCTAAGTTGCAGAAATAAACCTATTTAAAAATGCTATTTAATAAGCCTAAGTTGCTGAAATAAACCTGTTTAATAAGGCTATTTAATAAGCATAAGTTGCTGAAATAAGCCTATTTAATAAGCCTAAGTTGCTGAATAAGCGTATTTCATAAGCCTAAGTTGCTGAAATAAGCCTTTTTAATATGTCTCAGTTGCTGAAATAAGCCTGTTTAAAAAGCCTAAGTCGCTGAAATAAGCCTATTTAAATAGACTATTTAATAAGCCTAAGTTGCTGAATAAGCCTATTTAATAAGTCTAAGTTGCTGAAATAAGGCTATTTAATAAGCCTAAGTTGCTGAAATAAGCCTATTTAATAAGCCTACGTTGGTGAACTAAGCCTATATAAAAAGGTCTATTTAATAAGTCTAAGTTGCTGAAAAAACCTATTTAAAAATGGAATTTAATAAGCCTAAATTGCTAGAAATAAAACTGTTTAATAAGGCTATTTAATAAGCATAAGTTGCTGAAATAAGCCTATTTAATCAGCCTAAGTTGCTGAAATAAGCCTATTTAATAAGGCTATTTAATAAGTCTAAGTTGCAGAAATGAACCTATTTAATAATGCTATTTAATACGCCTAATTTGCCTAAATAAGCATATTTAATAAGCCTAAGTTGCTAAAATAAGCCTATTTAATAGGCCTATCTAATAAGTCTAAGTTGCAGAAATAAGCATATTTCATAAGCATATTTAATGAGCCTAAGTTGCTGAAATGTCTATTTAATAAGTCGGTTTAATAAGTCTAAGTTGCTAAAATAAGCCTATTTAATAAGGCTATTTAATAAGCCTAAGTTGCTGAAATAAGCCTATTTAATAAGCCTAAGTTTCTGAACTAAGCCTATTTAAAAATACTATTTAATAAGCCTAAGTTGCTGAAATAAGCCTATTAAATAAGCGTAAGTTACTGAAATAAGGCTATTTAATAAGCTTATTTAATAAGCCTAAGTTGCTAAAATAAGCCTATTTAATAGGCCTATCTAATAAGTCTAAGTTGCAGAAATAAGCATATTTCATAAGCATATTTAATGAGCCTAAGTTGCTGAAATGTCTATTTAATAAGTCGGTTTAATAAGTCTAAGTTGCTAAAATAAGCCTATTTAATAAGGCTATTTAATGAGCCTAAGTTGCTGAAATAAGCCTATTTAATAAGCCTAAGTTTCTGAACTAAGCCTATTTAAAAATACTATTTAATACGCCTAAGTTGCTGAAATAAGCCTATTAAATAAGCGTAAGTTACTGAAATAAGGCTATTTAATAAGCTTATTTAATAAGCCTACGTTGCTGAATATGCCTATTTAATAAGCCTAAGTTGCTGAAATAAGCCTATTTAATAAGTCTAAGTTGCTGAAATAAGGCTATTTAATAAGCCTAAGCTGCTGAAATAAGCCTATTTAATAAGCCTAAGTTGCTGAAATAAGGCTATTTAATAAGTCCAAGTTGCTGAAATAAGCAGATTTAATAAGCCTAAGTTGCTGAAATAAGTATATTTAATAAGCATAAGTTGCTGAAATAAGCCTATTTAATAAGTCTAAGTTGCTGAAATAAGCCTTTTTAATCAGCGTAAGTTGCTGAAATAAGCCTATTTAATAAGCCCAAGTTGCTGAAATAAGCCTACTTAATTAGGCTATTTAATAAGCCTAAGTTGCTGAAATAAGCCTATTTAATAAGCGTAAGTTACTGAAATAAGGCTATTTAATAAGCCTATTTAATAAGCCTAAGTTGCTGAAATAAGCCTATTTAATAAGTCTAAGTTGCTGAAATAAGGCTATTTAATAAGCCTAAGTTGCTGAAATAAGCCTATTTAATAAGCCTAAGTTGCTGAAATAAGGCTATTTAATGATTCCAAGTTGCTGAAATAAGCCGATTTAATAAGCCTAAGTTGCTGAAATAAGTATATTTAATAAGCCTAAGTTGCTGAAATAAGCCTGTTTAATAAGCCTAAGTTGCTGAAATAAGCCTATTTAATAAGCCTATTTAACAAGCCTATTTAATATGCCTATTTAGTAAGTCTAAGTTGCTGAAATAAGGCTATTTAATAAGCCTAAGTTGCTGAAATAAGCCTATTTAATAAGCCTAAGTTGCTGAAATAAGGCTATTTAATGAGTCCAAGTTGCTGAAATAAGCCGATTTAATAAGCCTAAGTTGCTGAAATAAGTATATTTAATAAGCATAAGTTGCTGAAATAAGCCTATTTAATAAGTCTAAGTTGCTGAAATAAGGGTATTTAATAAGCCTAAGTTGCTAAAATAAGGCTATTTAATAAGTTTAAGTTGCTGAAATAAGCCTATTTAATAAGCCTAAGTTGCTGAAATAAGCCTATTTAATAAGGCTATTTAATGAGCCTAAGTTGCTGAAATAAGCCTATTTAATAAGCCTAAGTTTCTGAACTAAGCCTATTTAAAAAGGTATATTTAATAAGTCTAAGTTGCTGAAATAAACCTATTTAAAAATGCTATTTAATAAGCCTAAGTTGCTGAAATAAACCTGTTTAATAAGGCTATTTAATAAGCATAAGTTGCTGAAATAAGCCTATTTAATAAGCCTAAGTTGCTGAATAAGCGTATTTCATAAGCCTAAGTTGCTGAAATAAGCCTTTTTAATATGTCTCAGTTGCTGAAATAAGCCTATTTAAAAAGCCTAAGTCGCTGAAATAAGCCTATTTAAATAGGCTATTTAATAAGCCTAAGTTGCTGAATAAGCCTATTTAATAAGTCTAAGTTGCTGAAATAAGGCTATTTAATAAGCCTAAGTTGCTGAAATAAGCCTATTTAATAAGCCTACGTTGGTGAACTAAGCCTATATAAAAAGGTCTATTTAATAAGTCTAAGTTGCTGAAAAAACCTATTTAAAAATGGGATTTAATAAGCCTAAATTGCTAGAAATAAAACTGTTTAATAAGGCTATTTAATAAGCATAAGTTGCTGAAATAAGCCTATTTAATCAGCCTAAGTTGCTGAAATAAGCCTATTTAATAAGGCTATTTAATAAGTCTAAGTTGCAGAAATGAACCTATTTAATAATGCTATTTAATACGCCTAATTTGCCTAAATAAGCATATTTAATAAGCCTAAGTTGCTAAAATAAGCCTATTTAATAGGCCTATCTAATAAGTCTAAGTTGCAGAAATAAGCATATTTCATTAGCATATTTAATGAGCCTAAGTTGCTGAAATGTCTATTTAATAAGTCGGTTTAATAAGTCTAAGTTGCTAAAATAAGCCTATTTAATAAGGCTATTTAATAAGCCTAAGTTGCTGAAATAAGCCTATTTAATAAGCCTAAGTTTTTGAACTAAGCCTATTTAAAAATACTATTTAATAAGCCTAAGTTGCTGAAATAAGCCTATTAAATAAGCGTAAGTTACTGAAATAAGGCTATTTAATAAGCTTATTTAATAAGCCTAAGTTGCTAAAATAAGCCTATTTAATAGGCCTATCTAATAAGTCTAAGTTGCTAAAATAAGCCTATTTAATAAGGCTATTTAATGAGCCTAAGTTGCTGAAATAAGCCTATTTAATAAGCCTAAGTTTCTGAACTAAGCCTATTTAAAAATACTATTTAATACGCCTAAGTTGCTGAAATAAGCCTATTAAATAAGCGTAAGTTACTGAAATAAGGCTATTTAATAAGCTTATTTAATAAGCCTACGTTGCTGAATATGCCTATTTAATAAGCCTAAGTTGCTGAAATAAGCCTATTTAATAAGTCTAAGTTGCTGAAATAAGGCTATTTAATAAGCCTAAGCTGCTGAAATAAGCCTATTTAATAAGCCTAAGTTGCTGAAATAAGGCTATTTAATAAGTCCAAGTTGCTGAAATAAGCAGATTTAATAAGCCTAAGTTGCTGAAATAAGTATATTTAATAAGCATAAGTTGCTGAAATAAGCCTATTTAATAAGTCTAAGTTGCTGAAATAAGCCTTTTTAATCAGCGTAAGTTGCTGAAATAAGCCTATTTAATAAGCCCAAGTTGCTGAAATAAGCCTACTTAATTAGGCTATTTAATAAGCCTAAGTTGCTGAAATAAGCCTATTTAATAAGCGTAAGTTACTGAAATAAGGCTATTTAATAAGCCTATTTAATAAGCCTACGTTGCTGAATAAGCCTATTTAATAAGCCTAAGTTGCTGAAATAAGCGTATTTAATAAGTCTAAGTTGCTGAAATAAGGCTATTTAATAAACCTAAGTTGCTGAAATAAGTCTATTTAATAAGCCTAAGTTGCTGAAATAAGCCTATTTAATAAGCCTAAGTTGCTGAAATAAGGCTATTTAATAAGTCCAAGTTGCTGAAATAAGCCTATTTAATAAGCCTAAGTTGCTGAAATAAGTATATTTAATAAGCATAAGTTGCTGAAATAAGCCTATTTAATAAGTCTAAGTTGCTGAAATAAGGCTATTTAATAAGTCTAAGTTGCTGAAATAAGCCTTTTTAATCAGCGTAAGTTGCTGAAATAAGCCTATTTAATAAGCCCAAGCTGCTGAAATAAGCCTACTTAATTAGGCTATTTAATAAGCCTAAGTTGCTGAAATAAGCCTATTTAATAAGCGTAAGTCGCTGAAATAAGGCTATTTAATAAGTCTAAGTTGCTGAAATAAGCCTATTTAATAAGCCTAAGTTGCTGAAATTAGCCTATTTAATAAGCCTGTTTAATAAGCCTAAGTTGCTGAAATAAGCCTATTTAATAAGCCTATTTAATAAGCCTATTTAATAGGCCTATTTAATAAGTCTAAGTTGCTGAATAAGCCTATTTAATAAGCCTAAGTTGCTGAATAAACCTATTTAATAAGTCTAAGTTGCTGAAATAAGCCTATTTAATAAGGCTATTTAATAAGCCTAAGTTGCTGAATAAGCCTATTTAATAAGTCTAAGTTGCTGAAATAAGGCTATTTAATAAGCCTAAATTGCTGAAATAAGGCTATTTAATAAGTTTAAGTTGCTGAAATAAGCCTATTTAATGAGCCTAAGTTGCTGAAATAAGCCTATTTAATAAGCCTAAGTTTCTGAACTAAGCCTATTTTAAAAGGTATATTTAATAAGTCTAAGTTGCTGAAATAAACCTATTTAAAAATGCTATTTAATAAGCCTAAGTTGCTGAATAAACCTATTTAATAAGTCTAAGTTGCTGAAATAAGCCTATTTAATAAGGCTATTTAATAAGCCTAAGTTGCTGAATAAGCCTATTTAATGAGCCTAAGTTGCTGAAATAAGCCTATTTAATAAGCCTAAGTTTCTGAACTAAGCCTATTTTAAAAGGTATATTTAATAAGTCTAAGTTGCTGAAATAAACCTATTTAAAAATGCTATTTAATAAGCCTAAGTTGCTGAAATAAACCTGTTTAATAAGGCTATTTAATAAGCATAAGTTGCTGAAATAAGCCTATTTAATAAGCCTAAGTTGCTGAATAAGCCTATTTCATAAGCCTAAGTTGCTGAAATAAGCCTTTTTAATATGTCTCAGTTGCTGAAATAAGCCTATTTAATAAGCCTAAGTTGCTGAATAAGCCTATTTAATAAGTCTAAGTTGCTGAAATAAGGCTATTTAATAAGCCTAAGTTGCTGAAATAAGCCTATTTAATAAGCCTACGTTGGTGAACTAAGCCTATATAAAAAGGTCTAATTAATAAGTCTAAGTTGCTGAAAAAAACCTATTTAAAAATGCTATTTAATACGCCTAATTTGCTTAAATAAGCATATTTAATAAGCCTAAGTTGCTAAAATAAGCCTATTTAATAGGCCTATCTAATAAGTCTAAGTTGCAGAAATAAGCATATTTCATAAGCATATTTAATGAGCCTAAGTTGCTGAAATAAGCCTATTTAATAAGGCTCTTTAATAAGTCTAAGTTGCTGAAATAAACCTATTTAATAAGCCTAAGTTGCTAAAATAAGCCTATTTCATGAGGCTATTTAATAAGTCTATTTAATAAGTCTATTTAATAAGTCTATTTAATAAGTCTATTTAATAAGCCTATTTAATAAGCCTAATTAATACACCTATTTAATAAACATATTTAATAAGTATTTAATGAGCCTATTTAATAAGTCTATTTAATAAGCCTTTTTAATAAAACTATTTAATAAGTCTATTTAATAAGACTATTTAATAAGTCTATTTAATAAGTCTATTTATTAAGCGTATTTAATAAGTATTTAATGAGCCTATTTAATAAGCCTATTTATTGAGCCTATTTAATAAGCCTATTTATTGAGCCTATTTAATAAGCATATTTATTGAGCCTGTTTAATAAGCCTATTTATTGAGACTATTTAATAAGCTGATTTAATAAGTCTATTTAATAAGCCTATTTAATAAGCCTATTTAATAAGCCTATTTATTGAGCCTATTTAATAAGCCTATTTAATAAGCCGATTTATTGAGCCTATTTAATAAGTCTATTTAATAAGCCTATTTAATAAGCCTATTTAATAAGTATTTAATGAGCCTATTTAATAAGTCTATTTAATAAGCCTATTTAATAGGCCTATTTAATAAGTATAAGTTGCTGAAATAAGCCTATTTAATAAGCCTATTTAATAGGCCTATTTAATAAGTCTAAGTTGCTGAAATAAGCCTATTTAATAAGCCAAAGTTGCTGAATAAGCCTATTTAATAAGCCTAAGTTGCTGAAATAAGGCTATTTAATGATTCCAAGTTGCTGAAATAAGCCGATTTAATAAGCCTAAGTTGCTGAAATAAGTATATTTAATAAGCCTAAGTTGCTGAAATAAGCCTGTTTAATAAGCCTAAGTTGCTGAAATAAGCCTATTTAATAAGCCTATTTAACAAGCCTATTTAATATGCCTATTTAGTAAGTCTAAGTTGCTGAAATAAGGCTATTTAATAAGCCTAAGTTGCTGAAATAAGCCTATTTAATAAGCCTAAGTTGCTGAAATAAGGCTATTTAATGAGTCCAAGTTGCTGAAATAAGCCGATTTAATAAGCCTAAGTTGCTGAAATAAGTATATTTAATAAGCATAAGTTGCTGAAATAAGCCTATTTAATAAGTCTAAGTTGCTGAAATAAGGGTATTTAATAAGCCTAAGTTGCTAAAATAAGGCTATTTAATAAGTTTAAGTTGCTGAAATAAGCCTATTTAATAAGCCTAAGTTGCTGAAATAAGCCTATTTAATAAGGCTATTTAATGAGCCTAAGTTGCTGAAATAAGCCTATTTAATAAGCCTAAGTTTCTGAACTAAGCCTATTTAAAAAGGTATATTTAATAAGTCTAAGTTGCTGAAATAAACCTATTTAAAAATGCTATTTAATAAGCCTAAGTTGCTGAAATAAACCTGTTTAATAAGGCTATTTAATAAGCATAAGTTGCTGAAATAAGCCTATTTAATAAGCCTAAGTTGCTGAATAAGCGTATTTCATAAGCCTAAGTTGCTGAAATAAGCCTTTTTAATATGTCTCAGTTGCTGAAATAAGCCTATTTAAAAAGCCTAAGTCGCTGAAATAAGCCTATTTAAATAGGCTATTTAATAAGCCTAAGTTGCTGAATAAGCCTATTTAATAAGTCTAAGTTGCTGAAATAAGGCTATTTAATAAGCCTAAGTTGCTGAAATAAGCCTATTTAATAAGCCTACGTTGGTGAACTAAGCCTATATAAAAAGGTCTATTTAATAAGTCTAAGTTGCTGAAAAAACCTATTTAAAAATGGAATTTAATAAGCCTAAATTGCTAGAAATAAAACTGTTTAATAAGGCTATTTAATAAGCATAAGTTGCTGAAATAAGCCTATTTAATCAGCCTAAGTTGCTGAAATAAGCCTATTTAATAAGGCTATTTAATACGCCTAATTTGCCTAAATAAGCATATTTAATAAGCCTAAGTTGCTAAAATAAGCCTATTTAATAGGCCTATCTAATAAGTCTAAGTTGCAGAAATAAGCATATTTCATAAGCATATTTAATGAGCCTAAGTTGCTGAAATGTCTATTTAATAAGTCGGTTTAATAAGTCTAAGTTGCTAAAATAAGCCTATTTAATAAGGCTATTTAATAAGCCTAAGTTGCTGAAATAAGCCTATTTAATAAGCCTAAGTTTTTGAACTAAGCCTATTTAAAAATACTATTTAATAAGCCTAAGTTGCTGAAATAAGCCTATTAAATAAGCGTAAGTTACTGAAATAAGGCTATTTAATAAGCTTATTTAATAAGCCTAAGTTGCTAAAATAAGCCTATTTAATAGGCCTATCTAATAAGTCTAAGTTGCTAAAATAAGCCTATTTAATAAGGCTATTTAATGAGCCTAAGTTGCTGAAATAAGCCTATTTAATAAGCCTAAGTTTCTGAACTAAGCCTATTTAAAAATACTATTTAATACGCCTAAGTTGCTGAAATAAGCCTATTAAATAAGCGTAAGTTACTGAAATAAGGCTATTTAATAAGCTTATTTAATAAGCCTACGTTGCTGAATATGCCTATTTAATAAGCCTAAGTTGCTGAAATAAGCCTATTTAATAAGTCTAAGTTGCTGAAATAAGGCTATTTAATAAGCCTAAGCTGCTGAAATAAGCCTATTTAATAAGCCTAAGTTGCTGAAATAAGGCTATTTAATAAGTCCAAGTTGCTGAAATAAGCAGATTTAATAAGCCTAAGTTGCTGAAATAAGTATATTTAATAAGCATAAGTTGCTGAAATAAAAGCTATTTAATAAGTCTAAGTTGCTGAAATAAGCCTTTTTAATCAGCGTAAGTTGCTGAAATAAGCCTATTTAATAAGCCCAAGTTGCTGAAATAAGCCTACTTAATTAGGCTATTTAATAAGCCTAAGTTGCTGAAATAAGCCTATTTAATAAGCGTAAGTTACTGAAATAAGGCTATTTAATAAGCCTATTTAATAAGCCTACGTTGCTGAATAAGCCTATTTAATAAGCCTAAGTTGCTGAAATAAGCGTATTTAATAAGTCTAAGTTGCTGAAATAAGGCTATTTAATAAGCCTAAGTTGCTGAAATAAGTCTATTTAATAAGCCTAAGTTGCTGAAATAAGCCTATTTAATAAGCCTAAGTTGCTGAAATAAGGCTATTTAATAAGTCCAAGTTGCTGAAATAAGCCTATTTAATAAGCCTAAGTTGCTGAAATAAGTATATTTAATAAGCATAAGTTGCTGAAATAAGCCTATTTAATAAGTCTAAGTTGCTGAAATAAGGCTATTTAATAAGTCTAAGTTGCTGAAATAAGCCTTTTTAATCAGCGTAAGTTGCTGAAATAAGCCTATTTAATAAGCCCAAGCTGCTGAAATAAGCCTACTTAATTAGGCTATTTAATAAGCCTAAGTTGCTGAAATAAGCCTATTTAATAAGCGTAAGTCGCTGAAATAAGGCTATTTAATAAGTCTAAGTTGCTGAAATAAGCCTATTTAATAAGCCTAAGTTGCTGAAATTAGCCTATTTAATAAGCCTGTTTAATAAGCCTAAGTTGCTGAAATAAGCCTATTTAATAAGCCTATTTAATAAGCCTATTTAATAGGCCTATTTAATAAGTCTAAGTTGCTGAATAAGCCTATTTAATAAGCCTAAGTTGCTGAATAAACCTATTTAATAAGTCTAAGTTGCTGAAATAAGCCTATTTAATAAGGCTATTTAATAAGCCTAAGTTGCTGAATAAGCCTATTTAATAAGTCTAAGTTGCTGAAATAAGGCTATTTAATAAGCCTAAATTGCTGAAATAAGGCTATTTAATAAGTTTAAGTTGCTGAAATAAGCCTATTTAATGAGCCTAAGTTGCTGAAATAAGCCTATTTAATAAGCCTAAGTTTCTGAACTAAGCCTATTTTAAAAGGTATATTTAATAAGTCTAAGTTGCTGAAATAAACCTATTTAAAAATGCTATTTAATAAGCCTAAGTTGCTGAATAAACCTATTTAATAAGTCTAAGTTGCTGAAATAAGCCTATTTAATAAGGCTATTTAATAAGCCTAAGTTGCTGAATAAGCCTATTTAATGAGCCTAAGTTGCTGAAATAAGCCTATTTAATAAGCCTAAGTTTCTGAACTAAGCCTATTTTAAAAGGTATATTTAATAAGTCTAAGTTGCTGAAATAAACCTATTTAAAAATGCTATTTAATAAGCCTAAGTTGCTGAAATAAACCTGTTTAATAAGGCTATTTAATAAGCATAAGTTGCTGAAATAAGCCTATTTAATAAGCCTAAGTTGCTGAATAAGCCTATTTCATAAGCCTAAGTTGCTGAAATAAGCCTTTTTAATATGTCTCAGTTGCTGAAATAAGCCTATTTAATAAGCCTAAGTTGCTGAATAAGCCTATTTAATAAGTCTAAGTTGCTGAAATAAGGCTATTTAATAAGCCTAAGTTGCTGAAATAAGCCTATTTAATAAGCCTACGTTGGTGAACTAAGCCTATATAAAAAGGTCTATTTAATAAGTCTAAGTTGCTGAAAAAAACCTATTTAAAAATGCTATTTAATACGCCTAATTTGCTTAAATAAGCATATTTAATAAGCCTAAGTTGCTAAAATAAGCCTATTTAATAGGCCTATCTAATAAGTCTAAGTTGCAGAAATAAGCATATTTCATAAGCATATTTAATGAGCCTAAGTTGCTGAAATAAGCCTATTTAATAAGGCTCTTTAATAAGTCTAAGTTGCTGAAATAAACCTATTTAATAAGCCTAAGTTGCTAAAATAAGCCTATTTCATGAGGCTATTTAATAAGTCTATTTAATAAGTCTATTTAATAAGTCTATTTAATAAGTCTATTTAATAAGCCTATTTAATAAGCCTAATTAATACACCTATTTAATAAACATATTTAATAAGTATTTAATGAGCCTATTTAATAAGTCTATTTAATAAGCCTTTTTAATAAAACTATTTAATAAGTCTATTTAATAAGACTATTTAATAAGTCTATTTAATAAGTCTATTTATTAAGCGTATTTAATAAGTATTTAATGAGCCTATTTAATAAGCCTATTTATTGAGCCTATTTAATAAGCCTATTTATTGAGCCTATTTAATAAGCATATTTATTGAGCCTGTTTAATAAGCCTATTTATTGAGACTATTTAATAAGCTGATTTAATAAGTCTATTTAATAAGCCTATTTAATAAGCCTATTTACTAAGCCTATTTATTGAGCCTATTTAATAAGCCTATTTAATAAGCCGATTTATTGAGCCTATTTAATAAGTCTATTTAATAAGCCTATTTAATAAGCCTATTTAATAAGTATTTAATGAGCCTATTTAATAAGTCTATTTAATAAGCCTATTTAATAGGCCTATTTAATAAGTATAAGTTGCTGAAATAAGCCTATTTAATAAGCCTATTTAATAGGCCTATTTAATAAGTCTAAGTTGCTGAAATAAGCCTATTTAATAAGCCTAAGTTGCTGAATAAGCCTATTTAATAAGCCTAAGTTGCTGAATAAACCTATTTAATAAGTCTAAGTTGCTGAAATAAGCCTATTTAATAAGGCTATTTAATAAGCCTAAGTTGCTGAAATAAGCCTATTTCAAAAGGCTATTTAATGAGCCTAAGTTGCTGAAATAAGACTATTTAATAAGCCTAAGTTTCTGAACTAAGCCTATTTAAAAAGGTATATTTACTAAGTCTAAGTTGCTGAAATAAACCTATTTAAAATGCTATTTAATAAGCCTAAGTTGCTGAAATAAACCTGTTTAATAAGGCTATTTAATAAGCATAAGTTGCTGAAATAAGCTTATTTAATAAGCCTAAGTTGCTGAAATAAGCCTATTTAATAAGGCTCTTTAATAAGACTAAGTTGCTGAAATAAACCTATTTAATAAGCCTAAGTTACTAAAATAAGCCTATTTCATGAGGCTATTTAATAAGTCTATTTAATAAGTCTATTTAATAAGCCTATTTAATAAGTCTATTTAATAAGCCTAATTAATACACCTATTTAATAAACATATTTAATAAGTATTTAATGAGCCTATTTAATAAGTCTATTTAATAAGCCTTTTTAATAAGACTATTTAATAAGTCTATTTAATAAGCCTATTTAATAAGTCTATTTAATAAGTCTATTTAATAAGCCTATTTAATAAGTATTTAATGAGCCTATTTAATAAGCCTATTTATTGAGCCTATTTAATAAGCCTATTTATTGAGCCTATTTAATAAGCATATTTATTGAGCCTATTTAATAAGCCTATTTATTGAGCCTATTTAATAAGCCGATTTAATAAGTCTATTTAATAAGCCTATTTAATAAGCCTATTTAATAAGCCTATTTATTGAGCCTATTTAATAAGCCTATTTAATAAGCCGATTTATTGAGCCTATTTAATAAGTCTATTTAATAAGCCTATTTAATAAGCCGATTTATTGAGCCTATTTAATAAGTCTATTTTATAAGCCTATTTAATAAGCCTATTTAATAAGTATTTAATGAGCCTATTTAATAAGTCTATTTAATAAGCCTATTTAATAGGCCTTTTTTAATAAGCCTAAGTTACTGAAATAAGCCTATTTAATAAGTCTAAGTTGCTGAAATAAGCCTATTTAATAAGCCTATTTAATAGGCCTATTTAATAAGTCTAAGTTGCTGAAATAAGCTTATTTAATAAGCCTAAGTTTCTGAATGAGCCTATTTAATAAGCCTAAGTTGCTGAAATAAGCCTATTAAATAAGCCTAAGTTGCTGAATAAGCCTATTTAATAAACCTAAGTTGCTGAATAAACCTATTTAATAAGTCTAAGTTGCTGAAATAAGCATATTTAATAAGGCTATTTAATAAGCCTAAGTTGCTGAATAAGCCTATTTAATAAGGCTATTTAATGAGCCTAAGTTTCTGAAATAAGACTATTTAATAAGCCTAAGTTTCTGAACTAAGCCTATTTAAAAAGGTATATTTACTAAGTCTAAGTTGCTGAAATAAACCTATTTAAAAATGCTATTTAATAAGCCTAAGTTGCTGAAATAAACCTGTTTAATAAGGCTATTTAATAAGCATAAGTTGCTGAAATAAACTTATTTAATAAGCCTAAGTTGCTGAAATAAGCCTATTTAATAAGGCTCTTTAATAAGTCTAAGTTGCTGAAATAAACCTATTTAATAAGCCTAAGTTACTAAAATAAGCCTATTTCATGAGGCTATTTAATAAGTCTATTTAATAAGCCTATTTAATAAGTCTATTTAATAAGCCTAATTAATACACCTATTTAATAAACATATTTAATAAGTATTTAATGAGCCTATTTAATAAGTCTATTTAATAAGCCTTTTTAATAAGACTATTTAATAAGTCTATTTAATAAGCCTATTTAATAAGTCTATTTAATAAGTCTATTTAATAAGCCTATTTAATAAGTATTTAATGAGCCTATTTAATAAGCCTATTTATTGAGCCTATTTAATGAGCCTATTTATTGAGCCTATTTAATAAGCATATTTATTGAGCCTATTTAATAAGCCTATTTATTGAGCCTATTTAATAAGCCGATTTAATAAGTATATTTAATAAGCCTATTTAATAAGCCTATTTAATAAGCCTATTTATTGAGCCTATTTAATAAGCCTATTTAATAAGCCGATTTATTGAGCCTATTTAATAAGTCTATTTAATAAGCCTATTTAATAAGCCGATTTATTGAGCCTATTTAATAAGTCTATTTTATAAGCCTATTTAATAAGCCTATTTAATAAGTATTTAATGAGCCTATTTAATAAGTCTATTTAATAAGCCTATTTAATAGGCCTTTTTTAATAAGCCTAAGTTACTGAAATAAGCCTATTTAATAAGTCTAAGTTGCTGAAATAAGCCTATTTAATAAGCCTATTTAATAGGCCTATTTAATAAGTCTAAGTTGCTGAAATAAGCTTATTTAATAAGCCTAAGTTTCTGAATGAGCCTATTTAATAAGCCTAAGTTGCTGAAATAAGCCTATTAAATAAGCCTAAGTTGCTGAATAAGCCTATTTAATAAGCCTAAGTTGCTGAATAAACCTATTTAATAAGTCTAAGTTGCTGAAATAAGCATATTTAATAAGGCTATTTAATAAGCCTAAGTTGCTGAATAAGCCTATTTAATAAGGCTATTTAATGAGCCTAAGTTGCTGAAATAAGACTATTTAATAAGCCTAAGTTTCTGAACTAAGCCTATTTTAAAAGTTATATTTAATAAGTCTAAGTTGCTGAAATAAACCTGTTTAATAAGGCTATTTAATAAGAATAAGTTGCTGAAATAAGCTTATTTAATAAGCCTAAGTTGCTGAAATAAGCCTATTTAATAAAGCTTTTTTATAAGTCTAAGTTGCTGAAATAAACCTATTTAATAAGCCTAAGTTGCTAAAATAAGCCTATTTAATGAGGCTATTTAATACATCTATTTAATAAGCCTATTTAATAAGCCTATTTAATAAGCCTATTTAATAAGCCTATTTAATGAGTCTATTTAATAAGTCTATTTAATAAGTATTTAATGAGCCTATTTAATAAGCCTATTTATTGAGCCTATTTAATAAGCCTATTTATTGAGCCTATTTAATAAGCCTATTTATTGAGCCTATTTAATAAGCCTATTTATTGAGCCTATTTAATAAGCCTATTTAATAAGTCTATTTAATAAGCCTATTTAATAAGCCTATTTAATAAGCCTATTTATTGAGCCTATTTACTAAGCCTATTTAATAAGCCTATTTATTGAGCCTATTTAATAAGTCTATTTAATAAGCCTATTTAACAAGCCTATTTAATAATTATTTAATGAGCCTGTTTAATAAGTCTATTTAATAAGCCTATTTAATAGGCCTATTTAATAAGTCTAAGTTGCTGAAATAAGCCTATTTAATAAGTCTATTTAATAGGCCTATTTAATAAGTCTAAGTTGCTGAAATAAGCCTATTTAATAAGCCTAAGTTTCTGAATGAGACTATTTAATAAGCCTAAGTTGCCAAAATAAGCCTATTTAATAAGCCTAAGTTGCTGAATAAGCCTATTTAATAAGCCTAAGTTGCTGAAATAAGCCTATTTAGTAAGTCTAAGTTGCTGAAATAAGCCTATTTAATAATCCTAAGTTGCTGAAATAAGCCTATTTAATAAGCCTAAGTTGCTGAAATAAGGCTATTTAATAAGTCTAAGTTGCTGAAATAAGCCTATTTAATAAGCCTAAGTTGCTGAAATAAGTATATTTAATAAGCATAAGTTGCTGAAATAAGCCTATTTAATGAGTCTAGGTTGCTAAAATAAGGCTATTTAATAAGTCTAAGTTGCTGAAATAAGCCTTTTTAATCAGCGTAAGTTGCTGAAATAAGCCTATTTAATAAGCCCAAGTTGCTGAAATAAGCCTACTTAATTAGGCTATTTAATAAGCCTAAGTTGCTGAAATAAGCCTATTTAATAAGCGTAAGTTGCTGAAATAAGGCTATTTAATAAGCCTAAGTTGCTGAAATAAGCCTATTTAATGAGCTATTTAATAAGTCTATTTAATAAGCGTATTTAATAAGCCTATTTAATAAGCCTATTTAATAAGCCTATGTAATAAGTCTATTTAATAAGTCTATTTAATAAGTATTTAATGAGCCTATTTAATAAGCCTATTTATTGAGCCTATTTAATAAGCCTATTTATTGAGCCTATTTAATAAGCCTATTTATTGAGCCTATTTAATAAGCCTATTTATTAAGTCTATTTAATAGGCCTATTTAATAAGTCTAAGTTGCTGAAATAAGCCTATTTAATAAGCCTAAGTTTCTGAATGAGCCTATTTAATAAGCCTAAGTTGCTGAAATAAGCCTATTTAATAAGCCTAAGTTGCTGAATAAGCCTATTTAATAAGCCTAAGTTGCTGAAATAAGCCTATTTAATAAGTCTAATTTGCTGAAATAAGGCTATTTAATAAGCCTAAGTTGCTGAAATAAGCCTATTTAATAAGCCTAAGTTGCTGAAATAAGGCTATTTAATAAGTCTAAGTTGCTGAAATAAGTCTTTTTAATCAGCGTAAGTTGCTGAAATAAGCCTACTTAATTAGGCTATTTAATAAGCCTAAGTTGCTGAAATAAGCCTATTTAATAAGCGTAAGTTACTGAAATAAGGCTATTTAATAAGCCTATTTAATAAGCCTAAGTTGCTGAAATAAGCCTATTTAATAAGTCTAAGTTGCTGAAATAAGGCTATTTAATAAGCCTAAGTTGCTGAAATAAGCCTATTTAATAAGCCTAAGTTGCTGAAATAAGGCTATTTAATGAGTCCAAGTTGCTGAAATAAGCCGATTTAATAAGCCTAAGTTGCTGAAATAAGTATATTTAATAAGCCTAAGTTGCTGAAATAAGCCTGTTTAATAAGCCTAAGTTGCTGAAATAAGCCTATTTAATAAGCCTATTTAACAAGCCTATTTAATATGCCTATTTAGTATGTCTAAGTTGCTGAAATAAGGCTATTTAATAAGCCTAAGTTGCTGAAATAAGCCTATTTAATAAGCCTAAGTTGCTGAAATAAGGCTATTTAATGAGTCCAAGTTGCTGAAATAAGCCGATTTAATAAGCCTAAGTTGCTGAAATAAGTATATTTAATAAGCATAAGTTGCTGAAATAAGCCTATTTAATAAGTCTAAGTTGCTGAAATAAGGGTATTTAATAAGCCTAAGTTGCTAAAATAAGGCTATTTAATAAGTTTAAGTTGCTGAAATAAGCCTATTTAATAAGCCTAAGTTGCTGAAATAAGCCTATTTAATAAGGCTATTTAATGAGCCTAAGTTGCTGAAATAAGCCTATTTAATAAGCCTAAGTTTCTGAACTAAGCCTATTTAAAAAGGTATATTTAATAAGTCTAAGTTGCTGAAATAAACCTATTTAAAAATGCTATTTAATAAGCCTAAGTTGCTGAAATAAACCTGTTTAATAAGGCTATTTAATAAGCATAAGTTGCTGAAATAAGCCTATTTAATAAGCCTAAGTTGCTGAATAAGCGTATTTCATAAGCCTAAGTTGCTGAAATAAGCCTTTTTAATATGTCTCAGTTGCTGAAATAAGCCTATTTAAAAAGCCTAAGTCGCTGAAATAAGCCTATTTAAATAGGCTATTTAATAAGCCTAAGTTGCTGAATAAGCCTATTTAATAAGTCTAAGTTGCTGAAATAAGCCTATTTAATAAGCCTAAGTTTCTGAATGAGCCTATTTAATAAGCCTAAGTTGCTGAAATAAGCCTATTTAATAAGCCTAAGTTGCTGAATAAGCCTATTTAATAAGCCTAAGTTGCTGAAATAAGCCTATTTAATAAGTCTAATTTGCTGAAATAAGGCTATTTAATAAGCCTAAGTTGCTGAAATAAGCCTATTTAATAAGCCTAAGTTGCTGAAATAAGGCTATTTAATAAGTCTAAGTTGCTGAAATAAGTCTTTTTAATCAGCGTAAGTTGCTGAAATAAGCCTACTTAATTAGGCTATTTAATAAGCCTAAGTTGCTGAAATAAGCCTATTTAATAAGCGTAAGTTACTGAAATAAGGCTATTTAATAAGCCTATTTAATAAGCCTAAGTTGCTGAAATAAGCCTATTTAATAAGTCTAAGTTGCTGAAATAAGTCTATTTAATAAGCCTAAGTTGCTGAAATAAGCCTATTTAATAAGCCTAAGTTGCTGAAATAAGGCTATTTAATGAGTCCAAGTTGCTGAAATAAGCCGATTTAATAAGCCTAAGTTGCTGAAATAAGTATATTTAATAAGCCTAAGTTGCTGAAATAAGCCTGTTTAATAAGCCTAAGTTGCTGAAATAAGCCTATTTAATAAGCCTATTTAACAAGCCTATTTAATATGCCTATTTAGTAAGTCTAAGTTGCTGAAATAAGGCTATTTAATAAGCCTAAGTTGCTGAAATAAGCCTATTTAATAAGCCTAAGTTGCTGAAATAAGGCTATTTAATGAGTCCAAGTTGCTGAAATAAGCCGATTTAATAAGCCTAAGTTGCTGAAATAAGTATATTTAATAAGCATAAGTTGCTGAAATAAGCCTATTTAATAAGTCTAAGTTGCTGAAATAAGGGTATTTAATAAGCCTAAGTTGCTAAAATAAGGCTATTTAATAAGTTTAAGTTGCTGAAATAAGCCTATTTAATAAGCCTAAGTTGCTGAAATAAGCCTATTTAATAAGGCTATTTAATGAGCCTAAGTTGCTGAAATAAGCCTATTTAATAAGCCTAAGTTTCTGAACTAAGCCTATTTAAAAAGGTATATTTAATAAGTCTAAGTTGCTGAAATAAACCTATTTAAAAATGCTATTTAATAAGCCTAAGTTGCTGAAATAAACCTGTTTAATAAGGCTATTTAATAAGCATAAGTTGCTGAAATAAGCCTATTTAATAAGCCTAAGTTGCTGAATAAGCGTATTTCATAAGCCTAAGTTGCTGAAATAAGCCTTTTTAATATGTCTCAGTTGCTGAAATAAGCCTATTTAAAAAGCCTAAGTCGCTGAAATAAGCCTATTTAAATAGGCTATTTAATAAGCCTAAGTTGCTGAATAAGCCTATTTAATAAGTCTAAGTTGCTGAAATAAGGCTATTTAATAAGCCTAAGTTGCTGAAATAAGCCTATTTAATAAGCCTACGTTGGTGAACTAAGCCTATATAAAAAGGTCTATTTAATAAGTCTAAGTTGCTGAAAAAACCTATTTAAAAATGCTATCTAATAAGCCTAAATTGCTAGAAATAAAACTGTTTAATAAGGCTATTTAATAAGCATAAGTTGCTAAAATAAGCCTATTTAATGAGGCTATTTAATACATCTATTTAATAAGCCTATTTAATAAGCCTATTTAATAAGCCTATTTAATAAGCCTATTTAATGAGTCTATTTAATAAGTCTATTTAATAAGTATTTAATGAGCCTATTTAATAAGCCTATTTATTGAGCCTATTTAATAAGCCTATTTATTGAGCCTATTTAATAAGCCTATTTATTGAGCCTATTTAATAAGCCTATTTATTGAGCCTATTTAATAAGCCTATTTAATAAGTCTATTTAATAAGCCTATTTAATAAGCCTATTTAATAAGCCTATTTATTGAGCCTATTTACTAAGCCTATTTAATAAGCCTATTTATTGAGCCTATTTAATAAGTCTATTTAATAAGCCTATTTAACAAGCCTATTTAATAATTATTTAATGAGCCTGTTTAATAAGTCTATTTAATAAGCCTATTTAATAGGCCTATTTAATAAGTCTAAGTTGCTGAAATAAGCCTATTTAATAAGTCTATTTAATAGGCCTATTTAATAAGTCTAAGTTGCTGAAATAAGCCTATTTAATAAGCCTAAGTTTCTGAATGAGACTATTTAATAAGCCTAAGTTGCCAAAATAAGCCTATTTAATAAGCCTAAGTTGCTGAATAAGCCTATTTAATAAGCCTAAGTTGCTGAAATAAGCCTATTTAGTAAGTCTAAGTTGCTGAAATAAGCCTATTTAATAATCCTAAGTTGCTGAAATAAGCCTATTTAATAAGCCTAAGTTGCTGAAATAAGGCTATTTAATAAGTCTAAGTTGCTGAAATAAGCCTATTTAATAAGCCTAAGTTGCTGAAATAAGTATATTTAATAAGCATAAGTTGCTGAAATAAGCCTATTTAATGAGTCTAGGTTGCTAAAATAAGGCTATTTAATAAGTCTAAGTTGCTGAAATAAGCCTTTTTAATCAGCGTAAGTTGCTGAAATAAGCCTATTTAATAAGCCCAAGTTGCTGAAATAAGCCTACTTAATTAGGCTATTTAATAAGCCTAAGTTGCTGAAATAAGCCTATTTAATAAGCGTAAGTTGCTGAAATAAGGCTATTTAATAAGCCTAAGTTGCTGAAATAAGCCTATTTAATGAGCTATTTAATAAGTCTATTTAATAAGCGTATTTAATAAGCCTATTTAATAAGCCTATTTAATAAGCCTATGTAATAAGTCTATTTAATAAGTCTATTTAATAAGTATTTAATGAGCCTATTTAATAAGCCTATTTATTGAGCCTATTTAATAAGCCTATTTATTGAGCCTATTTAATAAGCCTATTTATTGAGCCTATTTAATAAGCCTATTTATTAAGTCTATTTAATAGGCCTATTTAATAAGTCTAAGTTGCTGAAATAAGCCTATTTAATAAGCCTAAGTTTCTGAATGAGCCTATTTAATAAGCCTAAGTTGCTGAAATAAGCCTATTTAATAAGCCTAAGTTGCTGAATAAGCCTATTTAATAAGCCTAAGTTGCTGAAATAAGCCTATTTAATAAGTCTAATTTGCTGAAATAAGGCTATTTAATAAGCCTAAGTTGCTGAAATAAGCCTATTTAATAAGCCTAAGTTGCTGAAATAAGGCTATTTAATAAGTCTAAGTTGCTGAAATAAGTCTTTTTAATCAGCGTAAGTTGCTGAAATAAGCCTACTTAATTAGGCTATTTAATAAGCCTAAGTTGCTGAAATAAGCCTATTTAATAAGCGTAAGTTACTGAAATAAGGCTATTTAATAAGCCTATTTAATAAGCCTAAGTTGCTGAAATAAGCCTATTTAATAAGTCTAAGTTGCTGAAATAAGGCTATTTAATAAGCCTAAGTTGCTGAAATAAGCCTATTTAATAAGCCTAAGTTGCTGAAATAAGGCTATTTAATGAGTCCAAGTTGCTGAAATAAGCCGATTTAATAAGCCTAAGTTGCTGAAATAAGTATATTTAATAAGCCTAAGTTGCTGAAATAAGCCTGTTTAATAAGCCTAAGTTGCTGAAATAAGCCTATTTAATAAGCCTATTTAACAAGCCTATTTAATATGCCTATTTAGTATGTCTAAGTTGCTGAAATAAGGCTATTTAATAAGCCTAAGTTGCTGAAATAAGCCTATTTAATAAGCCTAAGTTGCTGAAATAAGGCTATTTAATGAGTCCAAGTTGCTGAAATAAGCCGATTTAATAAGCCTAAGTTGCTGAAATAAGTATATTTAATAAGCATAAGTTGCTGAAATAAGCCTATTTAATAAGTCTAAGTTGCTGAAATAAGGGTATTTAATAAGCCTAAGTTGCTAAAATAAGGCTATTTAATAAGTTTAAGTTGCTGAAATAAGCCTATTTAATAAGCCTAAGTTGCTGAAATAAGCCTATTTAATAAGGCTATTTAATGAGCCTAAGTTGCTGAAATAAGCCTATTTAATAAGCCTAAGTTTCTGAACTAAGCCTATTTAAAAAGGTATATTTAATAAGTCTAAGTTGCTGAAATAAACCTATTTAAAAATGCTATTTAATAAGCCTAAGTTGCTGAAATAAACCTGTTTAATAAGGCTATTTAATAAGCATAAGTTGCTGAAATAAGCCTATTTAATAAGCCTAAGTTGCTGAATAAGCGTATTTCATAAGCCTAAGTTGCTGAAATAAGCCTTTTTAATATGTCTCAGTTGCTGAAATAAGCCTATTTAAAAAGCCTAAGTCGCTGAAATAAGCCTATTTAAATAGGCTATTTAATAAGCCTAAGTTGCTGAATAAGCCTATTTAATAAGTCTAAGTTGCTGAAATAAGCCTATTTAATAAGCCTAAGTTTCTGAATGAGCCTATTTAATAAGCCTAAGTTGCTGAAATAAGCCTATTTAATAAGCCTAAGTTGCTGAATAAGCCTATTTAATAAGCCTAAGTTGCTGAAATAAGCCTATTTAATAAGTCTAATTTGCTGAAATAAGGCTATTTAATAAGCCTAAGTTGCTGAAATAAGCCTATTTAATAAGCCTAAGTTGCTGAAATAAGGCTATTTAATAAGTCTAAGTTGCTGAAATAAGTCTTTTTAATCAGCGTAAGTTGCTGAAATAAGCCTACTTAATTAGGCTATTTAATAAGCCTAAGTTGCTGAAATAAGCCTATTTAATAAGCGTAAGTTACTGAAATAAGGCTATTTAATAAGCCTATTTAATAAGCCTAAGTTGCTGAAATAAGCCTATTTAATAAGTCTAAGTTGCTGAAATAAGTCTATTTAATAAGCCTAAGTTGCTGAAATAAGCCTATTTAATAAGCCTAAGTTGCTGAAATAAGGCTATTTAATGAGTCCAAGTTGCTGAAATAAGCCGATTTAATAAGCCTAAGTTGCTGAAATAAGTATATTTAATAAGCCTAAGTTGCTGAAATAAGCCTGTTTAATAAGCCTAAGTTGCTGAAATAAGCCTATTTAATAAGCCTATTTAACAAGCCTATTTAATATGCCTATTTAGTAAGTCTAAGTTGCTGAAATAAGGCTATTTAATAAGCCTAAGTTGCTGAAATAAGCCTATTTAATAAGCCTAAGTTGCTGAAATAAGGCTATTTAATGAGTCCAAGTTGCTGAAATAAGCCGATTTAATAAGCCTAAGTTGCTGAAATAAGTATATTTAATAAGCATAAGTTGCTGAAATAAGCCTATTTAATAAGTCTAAGTTGCTGAAATAAGGGTATTTAATAAGCCTAAGTTGCTAAAATAAGGCTATTTAATAAGTTTAAGTTGCTGAAATAAGCCTATTTAATAAGCCTAAGTTGCTGAAATAAGCCTATTTAATAAGGCTATTTAATGAGCCTAAGTTGCTGAAATAAGCCTATTTAATAAGCCTAAGTTTCTGAACTAAGCCTATTTAAAAAGGTATATTTAATAAGTCTAAGTTGCTGAAATAAACCTATTTAAAAATGCTATTTAATAAGCCTAAGTTGCTGAAATAAACCTGTTTAATAAGGCTATTTAATAAGCATAAGTTGCTGAAATAAGCCTATTTAATAAGCCTAAGTTGCTGAATAAGCGTATTTCATAAGCCTAAGTTGCTGAAATAAGCCTTTTTAATATGTCTCAGTTGCTGAAATAAGCCTATTTAAAAAGCCTAAGTCGCTGAAATAAGCCTATTTAAATAGGCTATTTAATAAGCCTAAGTTGCTGAATAAGCCTATTTAATAAGTCTAAGTTGCTGAAATAAGGCTATT
This sequence comes from Petromyzon marinus, assembly GCF_048934315.1. Taxonomy (NCBI): domain Eukaryota; kingdom Metazoa; phylum Chordata; class Hyperoartia; order Petromyzontiformes; family Petromyzontidae; genus Petromyzon; species Petromyzon marinus. The sequence continues at coordinate 2,323,364 of NW_027422650.1, read as the reverse complement.
TAATAAGCCTAAGTTGCTGAAATAAGCCTATTTAATAAGCCTACGTTGGTGAACTAAGCCTATATAAAAAGGTCTATTTAATAAGTCTAAGTTGCTGAAAAAACCTATTTAAAAATGCTATCTAATAAGCCTAAATTGCTAGAAATAAAACTGTTTAATAAGGCTATTTAATAAGCATAAGTTGCTGAAATAAGCCTATTTAATCAGCCTAAGTTGCTGAAATAAGCCTATTTAATAAGGCTATTTAATAAGTCTAAGTTGCAGAAATGAACCTATTTAATAATGCTATTTAATACGCCTAATTTGCCTAAATAAGCATATTTAATAAGCCTAAGTTGCTAAAATAAGCCTATTTAATAGGCCTATCTAATAAGTCTAAGTTGCAGAAATAAGCATATTTCATAAGCATATTTAATGAGCCTAAGTTGCTGAAATGTCTGTTTAATAAGTCGGTTTAATAAGTCTAAGTTGCTAAAATAAGCCTATTTAATAAGGCTATTTAATAAGCCTAAGTTGCTGAAATAAGCCTATTTAATAAGCCTAAGTTTCTGAACTAAGCCTATTTAAAAATACTATTTAATAAGCCTAAGTTGCTGAAATAAGCCTATTAAATAAGCGTAAGTTACTGAAATAAGGCTATTTAATAAGCTTATTTAATAAGCCTAAGTTGCTAAAATAAGCCTATTTAATAGGCCTATCTAATAAGTCTAAGTTGCAGAAATAAGCATATTTCATAAGCATATTTAATGAGCCTAAGTTGCTGAAATGTCTATTTAATAAGTCGGTTTAATAAGTCTAAGTTGCTAAAATAAGCCTATTTAATAAGGCTATTTAATGAGCCTAAGTTGCTGAAATAAGCCTATTTAATAAGCCTAAGTTTCTGAACTAAGCCTATTTAAAAATACTATTTAATAAGCCTAAGTTGCTGAAATAAGCCTATTAAATAAGCGTAAGTTACTGAAATAAGACTATTTAATAAGCTTATTTAATAAGCCTACGTTGCTGAATATGCCTATTTAATAAGCCTAAGTTGCTGAAATAAGCCTATTTAATAAGTCTAAGTTGCTGAAATAAGGCTATTTAATAAGCCTAAGCTGCTGAAATAAGCCTATTTAATAAGCCTAAGTTGCTGAAATAAGGCTATTTAATAAGTCCAAGTTGCTGAAATAAGCAGATTTAATAAGCCTAAGTTGCTGAAATAAGTATATTTAATAAGCATAAGTTGCTGAAATAAGCCTATTTAATAAGTCTAAGTTGCTGAAATAAGCCTATTTAATAAGCCTAAGTTGCTGAAATTAGCCTATTTAAAAAGCCTGTTTAATAAGCCTAAGTTGCTGAAATAAGCCTATTTAATAAGCCTAAGTTGCTGAAATTAGCCTATTTAATAAGCCTGTTTAATAAGCCTAAGTTACTGAAATAAGGCTATTTAATAAGCCTATTTAATAAGCCTACGTTGCTGAATAAGCCTATTTAATAAGCCTAAGTTGCTGAAATAAGCGTATTTAATAAGTCTAAGTTGCTGAAATAAGGCTATTTAATAAGCCTAAGTTGCTGAAATAAGTCTATTTAATAAGCCTAAGTTGCTGAAATAAGCCTATTTAATAAGCCTAAGTTGCTGAAATAAGGCTATTTAATAAGTCCAAGTTGCTGAAATAAGCCTATTTAATAAGCCTAAGTTGCTGAAATAAGTATATTTAATAAGCATAAGTTGCTGAAATAAGCCTATTTAATAAGTCTAAGTTGCTGAAATAAGGCTATTTAATAAGTCTAAGTTGCTGAAATAAGCCTTTTTAATCAGCGTAAGTTGCTGAAATAAGCCTATTTAATAAGCCCAAGCTGCTGAAATAAGCCTACTTAATTAGGCTATTTAATAAGCCTAAGTTGCTGAAATAAGCCTATTTAATAAGCGTAAGTCGCTGAAATAAGGCTATTTAATAAGTCTAAGTTGCTGAAATAAGCCTATTTAATAAGCCTAAGTTGCTGAAATTAGCCTATTTAATAAGCCTGTTTAATAAGCCTAAGTTGCTGAAATAAGCCTATTTAATAAGCCTATTTAATAAGCCTATTTAATAGGCCTATTTAATAAGTCTAAGTTGCTGAATAAGCCTATTTAATAAGCCTAAGTTGCTGAATAAACCTATTTAATAAGTCTAAGTTGCTGAAATAAGCCTATTTAATAAGGCTATTTAATAAGCCTAAGTTGCTGAATAAGCCTATTTAATAAGTCTAAGTTGCTGAAATAAGGCTATTTAATAAGCCTAAATTGCTGAAATAAGGCTATTTAATAAGTTTAAGTTGCTGAAATAAGCCTATTTAATGAGCCTAAGTTGCTGAAATAAGCCTATTTAATAAGCCTAAGTTTCTGAACTAAGCCTATTTTAAAAGGTATATTTTATAAGTCTAAGTTGCTGAAATAAACCTATTTAAAAATGCTATTTAATAAGCCTAAGTTGCTGAATAAACCTATTTAATAAGTCTAAGTTGCTGAAATAAGCCTATTTAATAAGGCTATTTAATAAGCCTAAGTTGCTGAATAAGCCTATTTAATGAGCCTAAGTTGCTGAAATAAGCCTATTTAATAAGCCTAAGTTTCTGAACTAAGCCTATTTTAAAAGGTATATTTAATAAGTCTAAGTTGCTGAAATAAACCTATTTAAAAATGCTATTTAATGAGCCTAAGTTGCTGAAATAAACCTGTTTAATAAGGCTATTTAATAAGCATAAGTTGCTGAAATAAGCCTATTTAATAAGCCTAAGTTGCTGAATAAGCCTATTTCATAAGCCTAAGTTGCTGAAATAAGCCTTTTTAATATGTCTCAGTTGCTGAAATAAGCCTATTTAATAAGCCTAAGTTGCTGAATAAGCCTATTTAATAAGTCTAAGTTGCTGAAATAAGGCTATTTAATAAGCCTAAGTTGCTGAAATAAGCCTATTTAATAAGCCTACGTTGGTGAACTAAGCCTATATAAAAAGGTCTATTTAATAAGTCTAAGTTGCTGAAAAAAACCTATTTAAAAATGCTATTTAATAAGCCTAAATTGCTAGAAATAAAACTGTTTAATAAGGCTATTTAATAAGCATAAGTTGCTGAAATAAGCCTATTTAATAAGCCTAAGTTGCTGAAATAAGCCTATTTAAAAAGGCTATTTAATAAGTCTAAGTTGCAGAAATGAACCTATTTAATAATGCTATTTAATACGCCTAATTTGCTTAAATAAGCATATTTAATAAGCCTAAGTTGCTAAAATAAGCCTATTTAATAGGCCTATCTAATAAGTCTAAGTTGCAGAAATAAGCATATTTCATAAGCATATTTAATGAGCCTAAGTTGCTGAAATGTCTATTTAATAAGTCGGTTTAATAAGTCTAAGTTGCTAAAATAAGCCTATTTAATAAGGCTATTTAATAAGCCTAAGTTGCTGAAATAAGCCTATTTAATAAGGCTATTTAATGAGCCTAAGTTGCTGAAAAAAGCCTATTTAATAAGGCTATTTAATGAGCCTAAGTTGCTGAAATAAGCCTATTTAATAAGCCTAAGTTTCTGAACTAAGCCTATTTAAAAATACTATTTAATAAGCCTAAGTTGCTGAAATAAACCTGTTTAATAAGGCTATTTAATAAGCATAAGTTGCTGAAATAAGTCTATTTAATAAGCCTGAGTTGCTGAAATAAGCCTATTTAATAAGGCTATTTAATAAGTCTAAGTTGCTGAAATAAACCTATTTAATAAGCCTAAGTTGCTAAAATAAGCCTATTTAATGAGGCTATTTAATAAGTCTATTTATTAAGCCTATTTAATAAGCCTATTTAATACGCCTATTAATAAGCCTATTTAATACGCCTATTTAATACACCTATTTAATAAGTATTTAATGAGCCTATGTATTAAGTCTATTTAATAAGCCTTTTTAATAAGCCTATTTAATAAGTCTATTTAATAAGCCTATTTAATAAGCCTATTTAATATGCCTATTAATAAGCTTATTTAATACGCCTATTTAATACACCTATTTAATAAGTATTTAATGAGCCTATGTATTAAGTCTATTTAATAAGCCATTTTAATAAGCCTATTTAATAAGTATTTAATGAGCCTATTTAATAAGCCTATTTATTGAGCCTATTTAATAAGCCTATTTATTGAGCCTATTTAATAAGACTATTTAATAAGCCTATTTAATAAGCCTATTTATTGAGCCTATTTAATAAGTCTATTTAATACGCCTATTTAATGAGCCTATTTAATAAGCCTATTTAATAAGCCTATTTATTGAGCCTATTTAATAAGTCCATTTAATAAGCCTATTTAATAAGCCTCTTTATTGAGCCTATTTAAAAAGTCTATTTAATTAGCCTATTTAATAAGTATTTAATGAGCCTATTTAATCAGTCTATTTAATAGGCCTATTTAATAAGTCTAAGTTGCTGAAATAAGCCTATTTAATAAGCCTAAGTTTCTGAATGAGCCTATTTAATAAGCCTAAGTTGCTGAAATAAGCCTATTTAATAAGCCTAAGTTGCTGAATAAGCCTATTTAATAAGCCTAAGTTGCTGAATAAACCTATTTAATAAGTCTAAGTTGCTGAAATAAGCCTATTTAATAAGGCTATTTAATAAGCCTAAGTTGCTGAATAAGCCTATTTAATAAGTCTAAGTTTCTGAAATAAGGCTATTTAATAAGCCTAAGTTGCTGAAATAAGGCTATTTAATAAGTCTAAGTTGCTGAAATAAGCCTATTTAATAAGCCTAAGTTGCTGAAATAAGCCTATTTAATAAGCCTAAGTTGCTGAATAAGCCTATTTCATAAGCTTAAGTTGCTGAAATAAGCCTTTTTAATATGTCTCAGTTGCTGAAATAAGCCTATTTAATAAGCCTAAGTTGCTGAATAAGCCTATTTAATAAGTCTAAGTTGCTAAAATAAGGCTATTTAATAAGCCTAAGTTGCTGAAATAAGCCTATTTAATAAGCCTACGTTGGTGAACTAAGCCTATATAAAAAGGTCTATTTAATAAGTCTAAGTTGCTGAAAAAAACCTATTTAAAAATGCTATTTAATAAGCCTAAATTGCTAGAAATAAAACTGTTTAATAAGGCTATTTAATAAGCATAAGTTCCTGAAATAAGCCTATTTAATAAGCCTAAGTTGCTGAAATAAGCCTATTTAATAAGGCTATTTAATAAGTCTAAGTTGCAGAAATGAACCTATTTAATAATGCTATTTAATACGCCTAATTTGCTTAAATAAGCATATTTAATAAGCCTAAGTTGCTAAAATAAGCCTATTTAATAGGCCTATCTAATAAGTCTAAGTTGCAGAAATAAGCATATTTCATAAGCATATTTAATGAGCCTAAGTTGCTGAAATGTCTATTTAATAAGTCGGTTTAATAAGTCTAAGTTGCTAAAATAAGCCTATTTAATAAGGCTATTTAATAAGCCTAAGTTGCTGAAATAAGCCTATTTAATAAGGCTATTTAATGAGCCTAAGTTGCTGAAAAAAGCCTATTTAATAAGGCTATTTAATGAGCCTAAGTTGCTGAAATAAGCCTATTTAATAAGCCTAAGTTTCTGAACTAAGCCTATTTAAAAATACTATTTAATAAGCCTAAGTTGCTGAAATAAACCTGTTTAATAAGGCTATTTAATAAGCATAAGTTGCTGAAATAAGTCTATTTAATAAGCCTGAGTTGCTGAAATAAGCCTATTTAATAAGGCTATTTAATAAGTCTAAGTTGCTGAAATAAACCTATTTAATAAGCCTAAGTTGCTAAAATAAGCCTATTTAATGAGGCTATTTAATAAGTCTATTTAATAAGCCTATTTAATAAGCCTATTTAATACGCCTATTAATAAGCCTATTTAATACGCCTATTTAATACACCTATTTAATAAGTATTTAATGAGCCTATGTATTAAGTCTATTTAATAAGCCTTTTTAATAAGCCTATTTAATAAGTCTATTTAATAAGCCTATTTAATAAGCCTATTTAATATGCCTATTAATAAGCTTATTTAATACGCCTATTTAATACACCTATTTAATAAGTATTTAATGAGCCTATGTATTAAGTCTATTTAATAAGCCATTTTAATAAGCCTATTTAATAAGTATTTAATGAGCCTATTTAATAAGCCTATTTATTGAGCCTATTTAATAAGCCTATTTATTGAGCCTATTTAATAAGACTATTTAATAAGCCTATTTAATAAGCCTATTTATTGAGCCTATTTAATAAGTCTATTTAATACGCCTATTTATTGAGCCTATTTAATAAGTCCATTTAATAAGCCTATTTAATAAGCCTCTTTATTGAGTCTATTTAATAAGTCTATTTAATTAGCCTATTTAATAAGTATTTAATGAGCCTATTTAATCAGTCTATTTAATAGGCCTATTTAATAAGTCTAAGTTGCTGAAATAAGCCTATTTAATAAGCCTAAGTTTCTGAATGAGCCTATTTAATAAGCCTAAGTTGCTGAAATAAGCCTATTTAATAAGCCTAAGTTGCTGAATAAGCCTATTTAATAAGCCTAAGTTGCTGAATAAACCTATTTAATAAGTCTAAGTTGCTGAAATAAGCCTATTTAATAAGGCTATTTAATAAGCCTAAGTTGCTGAATAAGCCTATTTAATAAGTCTAAGTTTCTGAAATAAGGCTATTTAATAAGCCTAAGTTGCTGAAATAAGGCTATTTAATAAGTCTAAGTTGCTGAAATAAGCCTATTTAATAAGCCTAAGTTGCTGAAATAAGCCTATTTAATAAGGCTATTTAATGAGCCTAAGTTGCTGAAATAAGACTATTTAATAAGCCTGAGTTTCTGAACTAAGCCTATTTAAAAAGGTATATTTAATAAGTCTAAGTTGCTGAAATAAACCTATTTAAAAATGCTATTTAATAAGCCTAAGTTGCTGAAATAAACCTGTTTAATAAGGCTATTTAATAAGCATAAGTTGCTGAAATAAGCTTATTTAATAAGCCTAAGTTGCTGAAATAAGCCTATTTAATAAGGCTCTTTAATAAGTCTATTTAATAAGCCTATTTAATAAGCCTATTTAATAAGCCTATTTAATACGCCTATTTAATAAACACATTTAATAAGTATTTAATGAGCATTTTTAATAAGCCTATTTAAAAAGTCTATTTAATAAGCCTTTTTAATAAGTCTATTTAATAAGTCTATTTAATAAGCCTATTTAATAAGTATTTAATGAGCCTTTTTAATAAGTCTATTTAATAAGCCTTTTAAAAAAGCCTATTTAATAAGCCGATTTAATAAGTCTATTTAATAAGCCTATTTAATAAGCCTATTTAATAAGCCTATTTATTGAGCCTATTTAATACGTCTATTCAATAAGTCTATTTAATAAGCCTATTTAATGAGCCTATTTAATGAGTCTATTTAATAAGCCTATTTAATAAGCCTATTTAATAGGCCTATTGAATAAGTCTAAGTTGCTGAAATAAGCCTATTTAATAAGCCTAAGTTTCTGAATGAGCCTATTTAACAAGCCTAAGTTGCTGAAATAAGCCTATTAAATACGCCTAAGTTGCTGAATAAGCCTATTTAATAAGCCTAAGTTGCTGAATAAACCTATTTAATAAGTCTAAGTTGCTGAAATAAGCATATTTAATAAGGATATTTAATAAGCCTAAGTTGCTGAATAAGCCTATTTAATAAGGCTATTTAATGAGCCTAAGTTGCTGAAATAAGCCTATTTAATAAGCCTAAGTTTCTGAACTAAGCCTATTTAAAAAGGTATATTTAATAAGTCTAAGCTGCTGAAATAAACCTATTTAAATATGCTATTTAATAAGCCTAAGTTGCTGAAATAAACCAGATTAATAAGCCTATTTAATAAGCATAAGTTGCTGAAATAAGCTTATTTAATAAGCCTAAGTTGCTGAAATAAGCCTATTTAATAAGTCTATTTAATAAGTCTAAGTTGCTGAAATAAACCTATTTAATAAGCCTAAGTTGCTAAAATAAGCCTATTTAATGAGGCTATTTAATAAGTCTATTTAATAAGCCTATTTAATAAGCCTATTTAATAAGCCTATTTAATACGCCTATTTAATAAACATATTTAATAAGTATTTAATGAGCCTATTTAATAAGTCTATTTAATAAGCCTATTTAATAAGCCTATTTAATAAGCCTATTTAATAAGCCTATTTAATACACCTATTTAATGAACATATTTAATAAGTATTTAATGAGCCTATTTAATAAGTCTATTTAATAAGCCTTTTTAATAAGCCTATTTAATAAGTCTATTTAATAAGCCTATTTAATGAGTCTATTTAATAAGTCTATTTAATAAGCCTATTTAATAAGTATTTAATAAGCCGATTTAATAAGTCTATTTAATAAACGTATTTAATAAGTCTATTTAATAAGTCTATTTAATAAGCCTATTTAATAAGTATTTAATAAGCCTATTTAATAAGCCTATTTATTGAGCCTATTTAATAAGTCTATTTAATAAGCCTATTTAATAAGCCTATTTAATGAGCCTATTTAATAAGTCTATTTAATAAGCCTATTTAATAGGCCTTTTTAATAAGTCTAAGTTGCTGAAATAAGCCTATTTAATAAGCCTATTTAATAGGCCTATTGAATAAGTCTAAGTTGCTGAAATAAGCCTATTTAATAAGCCTAAGTTTCTGAATGAGCCTATTTAATAAGCCTAAGTTGCTGAAATAAGCCTATTAAATAAGCCTAAGTTGCTGAATAAGCCTATTTAATAAGCCTAAGTTGCTGAATAAACCTATTTAATAAGTCTAAGTTGCTGAAATATGCATATTTAATAAGGCTATTTAATAAGCCTAAGTTGCTGAATAAGCCTATTTAATAAGGCTATTTAATGAGCCTAAGTTGCTGAAATAAGACTATTTAATAACCCTAAGTTTCTGAACTAAGCCTATTTAAAAAGGTATATTTAATAAGTCTAAGTTGCTGAAATAAACCTATTTAAAATGCTATTTAATAAGCCTAAGTTGCTGAAATAAACCGGTTTAATAAGGCTATTTAATAAGAATAAGTTGCTGAAATAAGCTTATTTAATAAGCCTAAGTTGCTGAATAAGCCTATTTCATAAGCCTAAGTTGCTGAAATAAGCCTTTTTAATATGTCTCAGTTGCTGAAATAAGCCTATTTAATAAGCCTAAGTTGCTGAAATAAGCCTATTTAAATAGGCTATTTAATAAGCCTAAGTTGCTGAATAAGCCTATTTAATAAGTCTAAGTTGCTGAAATAAGGCTATTTAATAAGCCTAAGTTGCTGAAATAAGCCTATTTAATGAGGCTATTTAATAAGTCTATTTAATAAGCCTATTTAATAAGCCTATTTAATAAGCCTATTTAATACGCCTATTTAATAAACATATTTAATAAATATTTAATGAGCCTATTTAATAAGTCTATTTAATAAGCCTATTTAATAAGCCTATTTAATAAGCCTATTTAATAAGCCTATTTAATACACCTATTTAATGAACATATTTAATAAGTATTTAATGAGCCTATTTAATAAGTCTATTTAATAAGCCTTTTTAATAAGCCTATTTAATAAGTCTATTTAATAAGCCTATTTAATAAGTCTATTTAATAAGTCTATTTAATAAGCCTATTTAATAAGTATTTAATAAGCCGATTTAATAAGTCTATTTAATAAGCCTATTTAATAAGTCTATTTAATAAGTCTATTTAATAAGCCAATTTAATAAGTATTTAATAAGCCTATTTAATAAGCCTATTTATTGAGCCTATTTAATAAGTCTATTTAATAAGCCAATTTAATAAGCCTATTTAATGAGCCTATTTAATAAGTCTATTTAATAAGCCTATTTAATAGGCCTTTTTAATAAGTCTAAGTTGCTGAAATAAGCCTATTTAATACGCCTATTTAATAGGCCTATTGAATAAGTCTAAGTTGCTGAAATAAGCCTATTTAATAAGCCTAAGTTTCTGAATGAGCCTATTTAATAAGCCTAAGTTGCTGAAATAAGCCTATTAAATAAGCCTAAGTTGCTGAATAAGCCTATTTAATAAGCCTAAGTTGCTGAATAAACCTATTTAATAAGTCTAAGTTGCTGAAATAAGCATATTTAATAAGGCTATTTAATAAGCCTAAGTTGCTGAATAAGCCTATTTAATAAGGCTATTTAATGAGCCTAAGTTGCTGAAATAAGACTATTTAATAACCCTAAGTTTCTGAACTAAGCCTATTTAAAAAGGTAGATTTAATAAGTCTAAGTTGCTGAAATAAACCTATTTAAAATGCTATTTAATAAGCCTAAGTTGCTGAAATAAACCGGTTTAATAAGGCTATTTAATAAGAATAAGTTGCTGAAATAAGCTTATTTAATAAGCCTAAGTTGCTGAATAAGCCTATTTCATAAGCCTAAGTTGCTGAAATAAGCCTTTTTAATATGTCTCAGTTGCTGAAATAAGCCTATTTAATAAGCCTAAGTTGCTGAAATAAGCCTATTTAAATAGGCTATTTAATAAGCCTAAGTTGCTGAATAATCCTATTTAATAAGTCTAAGTTGCTGAAATAAGGCTATTTAATAAGCCTAAGTTGCTGAAATAAGCCTATTTAATAAGCCTACGTTGGTGAACTAAGCCTCTATAAAAAGGTCTATTTAATAAGTTTAAGTTGCTGAAAAAAACCTATTTAAAAATGCTATTTAATAAGCCTAAATTGCTAGAAATAAACCTGTTTAATAAGGCTATTTAATAAGCATAAGTTGCTGAAATAAGCCTATTTAATAAGCCTAAGTTGCTGAAATAAGTCTATTTAATAAGGCTATTTAATAAGTCTAAGTTGCAGAAATGAACCTATTTAATAATGCTATTTAATACGCCTAATTTGCTTAAATAAGCAGATTTAATAAGCCTAAGTTGCTAAAATAAGCCTATTTAATAGGCCTATCTAATAAGTCTAAGTTGCAGAAATAAGCATATTTCATAAGCATATTTAATGAGCCTAAGTTGCTGAAATGTCTATTTAATAAGTCGGTTTAATAAGCCTAAGTTGCTGAAATAAGCCTATTTAATAAGGCTATTTAATGAGCCTAAGTTGCTGAAAAAAGCCTATTTAATAAGGCTATTTAATGAGCCTAAGTTGCTGAAATAAGCCTATTTAATAAGCCTAAGTTTCTGAACTAAGCCTATTTAAAAATACTATTTAATAAGCCTAAGTTGCTGAAATAAACCTGTTTAATAAGGCTATTTAATAAGCATAAGTTGCTGAAATAAGGCTATTTAATAAGCTTGAGTTGCTGAAATAAGCCTATTTAATAAGGCTATTTAATAAGTCTAAGTTGCTGAAATAAACCTATTTAATAAGCCTAAGTTGCTAAAATAAGCCTATTTAATGAGGCTATTTAATAAGTCTATTTAATAAGCCTATTTAATAAGCCTATTTAATATGCCTATTAATACGCCTATTTAATACGCCTATTTAATACACCTATTTAATAAGTATTTAATGAGCCTATGTATTAAGTCTATTTAATAAGCCTTTTTAATAAGCCTATTTAATAAGTCTATTTAATAAGCCTATTTAATAAGCCTATTTAATATGCCTATTAATAAGCTTATTTAATACGCCTATTTAATACACCTATTTAATAAGTATTTAATGAGCCTATGTATTAAGTCTATTTAATAAGCCATTTTAATAAGCCTATTTAATAAGTATTTAATGAACCTATTTAATAATCCTATTTATTGAGCCTATTTAATAAGCCTATTTATTGAGCCTATTTAATAAGACTATTTAATAAGCCTATTTAATAAGCTATTTATTGAGCCTATTTAATAAGTCTATTTAATACGCCTATTTAATAAGCCTATTTAATAAGCCTATTTAATAAGCCTATTTATTGAGCCTATTTAATAAGTCTATTTAATAAGCCTATTTAATAAGCCTCTTTATTGAGCCTATTTAATAAGTCTATTTAATAAGCCTATTTAATAAGTATTTAATGAGCCTATTTAATCAGTCTATTTAATAGGCCTATTTAATAAGTCTAAGTTGCTGAAATAAGCCTATTTAATAAGCCTAAGTTTCTGAATGAGCCTATTTAATAAGCCTAAGTTGCTGAAATAAGCCTATTTAATAAGCCTAAGTTGCTGAATAAGCCTATTTAATAAGCCTAAGTTGCTAAATAAACCTATTTAATAAGTCTAAGTTGCTGAAATAAGCCTATTTAATAAGGCTATTTAATAAGCCTAAGTTGCTGAATAAGCCTATTTAATAAGTCTAAGTTTCTGAAATAAGGCTATTTAATAAGCCTAAGTTGCTGAAATAAGGCTATTTAATAAGTCTAAGTTGCTGAAATAAGCCTATTTAATAAGCCTAAGTTGCTGAAATAAGCCTATTTAATAAGGCTATTTAATGAGCCTAAGTTGCTGAAATAAGACTATTTAATAAGCCTGAGTTTCTGAACTAAGACTATTTAAAAAGGTATATTTAATAAGTCTAAGTTGCTGAAATAAACCTATTTAAAAATGCTATTTAATAAGCCTAAGTTGCTGAAATAAACCTGTTTAATAAGGCTATTTAATAAGCATAAGTTGCTGAAATAAGCTTATTTAATAAGCCTAAGTTGCTGAAATAAGCCTATTTAATAAGGCTCTTTAATAAGTCTATTTAATAAGCGTATTTAATAAGCCTATTTAATAAGCCTATTTAATACGCCTATTTAATAAACACATTTAATAAGTATTTAATGAGCATTTTTAATCAGCCTATTTAAAAAGTCTATTTAATGAGCCTATTTAATAAGTCTATTTAATAAGCCTATTTAATAGGCCTATTTAATAAGTCTAAGTTGCTGAAATAAGCCTATTTAATAAGGCTATTTAATAAACCCAAGTTGCTGAATGAGCATATTTAATAAGCCTAAGTTGCTGAAATAAACCTATTTAATAAGCCTAAGTTGCTGAATAAGCCTATTTAATAAGCCTAAGTTGCTGAATTAACCTATTTAATAAGTCTAAGTTGCTGAAATAAGCATATTTAATAAGGCTATTTAATAAGCCTAAGTTGCTGAATAAGCCTATTTAATAAGGCTATTTAATGAGCCTAAGTTGCTGAAATAAGACTATTTAATAACCCTAAGTTTCTGAACTAAGCCTATTTAAAAAGGTATATTTAATAAGTCTAAGTTGCTGAAATAAACCTATTTAAAATGCTATTTAATAAGCCTAAGTTGCTGAAATAAACTGGTTTAATAAGGCTATTTAATAAGAATAAGTTGCTGAAATAAGCTTATTTAATAGGCCTAAGTTGCTGAATAAGCCTATTTCATAAGCCTAAGTTGCTGAAATAAGCCTTTTTAATATGTCTCAGTTGCTGAAATAAGCCTATTTAATAAGCCTAAGTTGCTGAAATAAGCCTATTTAAATAGGCTATTTAATAAGCCTAAGTTGCTGAATAAGCCTATTTAATAAGCCTAAGTTGCTGAAATAAGGCTATTTAATAAGCCTAAGTTGCTGCAATAAGCCTATTTAATAAGCCTACGTTGGTGAACTAAGCCTATATAAAAAGGTCTATTTAATAAGTCTAAGTTGCTGAAAAAAACCTATTTAAAAATGCTATTTAATAAGCCTAAATTGCTAGAAATAAACCTGTTTAATAAGGCTATTTAATAAGCATAAGTTGCTGAAATAAGCCTATTTAATAAGCCTAAGTTGCTGAAATAAGCCTATTTAATAAGGCTATTTAATAAGTCTAAGTTGCAGAAATGAACCTATTTAATAATGCTATTTAATACGCCTAATTTGCTTAAATAAGCATATTTAATAAGCCTAAGTTGGTAAAATATGCCTATTTAATAGGCCTATCTAATAAGTCTAAGTTGCAGAAATAAGCATATTTCATAAGCATATTTAATGAGCCTAAGTTGCTGAAATGTCTATTTAATAAGTCGGTTTAATAAGTCTAAGTTGCTAAAATAAGCCTATTTAATAAGGCTATTTAATAAGCCTAAGTTGCTGAAATAAGCCTATTTAATAAGGCTATTTAATGAGCCTAAGTTGCTGAAAAAAGCCTATTTAATAACGCTATTTAATGAGCCTAAGTTGCTGAAATAAGCCTATTTAATAAGCCTAAGTTTCTGAACTAAGCCTATTTAAAAATACTATTTAATAAGCCTAAGTTGCTGAAATAAACCTGTTTAATAAGGCTATTTAATAAGCATAAGTTGCTGAAATAAGGCTATTTAATAAGCCTGAGTTGCTGAAATAAGCCTATTTAATAAGGCTATTTAATAAGTCTAAGTTGCTGAAATAAACCTATTTAATAAGCCTAAGTTGCTAAAATAAGCCTATTTAATGAGGCTATTTAATAAGTCTATTTAATAAGCCTATTTAATAAGCCTATTTAATACGCCTATTAATAAGCCTATTTAATACACCTATTTAATACACCTATTTAATAAGTATTTAATGAGCCTATGTATTAAGTCTATTTAATAAGCCTTTTTAATAAGCCTATTTAATAAGTCTATTTAATAAGCCTATTTAATAAGCCTATTTAATATGGCTATTAATAAGCTTATTTAATACGCCTATTTAATACACCTATTTAATAAGTATTTAATGAGCCTATGTATTAAGTCTATTTAATAAGTCTATTTAATACACCTATTTAATAAGCCTATTTAATAAGCCTATTTAATAAGACTATTTATTGAGCCTATTTAATAAGTCTATTTAATAAGCCTATTTAATAAGCCTCTTTATTGAGCCTATTTAATAAGTCTATTTAATAAGCCTATTTAATAAGTATTTAATGAGCCTATTTAATCAGTCTATTTAATAGGCCTATTTAATAAGTCTAAGTTGCTGAAATAAGCCTATTTAATAAGCCTAAGTTTCTGAATGAGCCTATTTAATAAGCCTAAGTTGCTGAAATAAGCCTATTTAATAAGCCTAAGTTGCTGAATAAGCCTATTTAATAAGCCTAAGTTGCTGAATAAACCTATTTAATAAGTCTAAGTTGCTGAAATAAGCCTATTTAATAAGGCTATTTAATAAGCCTAAGTTGCTGAATAAGCCTATTTAATAAGTCTAAGTTTCTGAAATAAGGCTATTTAATAAGCCTAAGTTGCTGAAATAAGGCTATTTAATAGTCTAAGTTGCTGAAATAAGCCTATTTAATAAGCCTAAGTTGCTGAAATAAGCCTATTTATTAAGGCTATTTAATGAGCCTAAGTTGCTGAAATAAGACTATTTAATAAGCCTGAGTTTCTGAACTAAGACTATTTAAAAAGGTATATTTAATAAGTCTAAGTTGCTGAAATAAACCTATTTAAAAATGCTATTTAATAAGCCTAAGTTGCTGAAATAAACCTGTTTAATAAGGCTATTTAATAAGCATAAGTAAGTCTATTTTATAGGCCTATTTAATAAGCCTATTTATTGAGCCTATTTAATAAGTCTATTTAATAAGCCTATTTAATAGGCCTATTTAATAAGTCTAAGTTGCTGAAATAAGCCTATTTAATAATCCTAAGTTGCTGAAATAAGCCTATTTAATAAGGCTATTTAATAAGCATAAGTTGCTGAAATAAGCCTATTTAATAAGCTTAAGTTGCTGTAATAAGGCTATTTAATAAGTCTAAGTTGCTAAAATAAGCCTATTTAATAAGCCTAAGTTGCTGAAATAAGCCTATTTAATAAGCTTAAGTTGCTGTAATAAGGCTATTTAATAAGTCTAAGTTGCTGAAATAAGGCTATTTAATAAGGCTATTTAATAAGCCTAAGTTGCTGAATAAGCCTATTTAATAAGCCTAAGTTGCTGAAATAAGCCTATTTAATAAGCCGAAGTTGCTGAAATAAGCCTATTTAATAAGCCTAAGTTGCTGTAATAAGGCTATTTAATGAGTCTAAGTTGCTGAAAAAAGCCTAATTAATAAGCCTAAGTTGCTAAAATAAGCCTATTTAATGAGGCTATTTAATAAGTCTATTTAATAAGCTTATTTAATAAGCCTATTTAATAAGCCTATTTAATAAGCATATTTAATACGTCTATTTAATAAGTCTATTTAATTAGCCTATTTAATAAGTATATAATGAGCCTATTTAATAAGCCTATTTATTGAGCCTATTTAATAAGCCTAATCATTGAGCCTATTTAATAAGCCTATTTATTGAGCCTATTTAATGAGCCTATTTATTGAGCCTATTTAATAAGACTATTTAATGAGCCTATTTAATAAGCCTATTTAATAAGTCTATTTAATACGCCTATTTAATAAGCCTATTTAATAAGCCGATTTAATAAGCCTATTTATGAAGCCTATTTAATGAGCCTATTTAATAGGCCTATTTATTGAGCCTGTTTAATAAGTATTTTAATAAGCCTGTTTAATAAGCCTATTTAATAAGTATTTAATGAGCCTATTTAATAAGCCTAATTGCTGAATAAGCCTATGTAATAAGCCTAAGTTCCTGAAAAAAGCCTATATAATAAGCCTATTTAATAAGCCTAAGTTGCTGAATAAGCCTATTTAATAAGCCTAAGTTTCTGAATTAAGCCTATTTAAAAATGCTATTTAATCAGTCTAAGTTGCTGAAATAAACCTGTTTAATAAGGCTATTTAATAAGCATAAGTTGCTGAAATAAGCCTATTTAATAAGCCTAAGTTGCTGAAATAAGCCTATTTAATGAGGCTATTTAATAAGTCTATTTAATAAGCCTATTTAATAAGCCTATTTAATAAGCATATTAATAAGCCTATTTAATACGCCTATTTAATAAGCCTATTTAATACGCCTATTTATTAAGCCTATTTATTGAGCCTATTTAATAAGCCTATTTAATAAGCCTATTTAATAAGTCTATTTAATAAGCCTATTTAATAAGTCTATTTAATAAGTCTATTTAATAAGCCTATTTAATAAGTATTTAATGAGCCTATTTAATAAGCCTATTTATTGAGCCTATTTAATAAGCCTATTTATTGAGCCTATTTCATAAGCCTATTTAATAAGCCTATTTAATAAGCCTATTTATTGAGCCTATTTAATAAGTCTATGTAATAAGCCTATTTAATAAGCCTATTTAATAAGCCTATTTAATAAGCCTATTTATTGAGCCTATTTAATAAGCCTATTTAATAAGCCTATTTAATAAGCCTCTTTATTGAGCCTATTTAATAAGTCTATTTAATAAGCCTATTTAATAAGCCTATTTATTGAGCCTATTTAATAAGCCTATTTATTGAGACTATTTAATAAGCCTATTTAATAAGTCTATTTAATAAGCCTATTTAATAGGCCTATTTAATAAGTCTAAGTTGCTGAAATAAGCCTATTTAATAAGACTAAATTGCTGAATAAGCCTATTTCATAAGCCTAAGTTGCAGAAATAAGTCTTTTTAATAAGTCTAAGTTGCTGAAATAAGCCTATTTAATAAGCCTTGGTTGCTGAAATAAGCCTATTTAATAAGGCTATTTAATAAGCCTAAGTTGCTGAATAAGCCTATTTAATACGCCTAAGTTGCTGAAATAAGCCTATTTAATAAGCCTAAGTTGCTGAAATACGCCTATTTAATAAGCTTAAGTTGCTGTAATAAGGCTATTTAATAAGTCTAAGTTGCTGAAAAAAGCCTAATTAATAAGCCTAAGTTGCTAAAATAAGCCTATTTAATGAGGCTATTTAATAATTCTATTTAATAAGCCTATTTAATAAGCCTATTTAATAAGCCTATTTAATAAGCATATTGAATACGTCTATTTAATAAGTCTATTTAATAAGCCTATTTTATAGGCCTATTTAATAAGCCTATTTATTGAGCCTATTTAATAAGTCTATTTAATGAGCCTATTTAATAAGCATATTTAATAAGTATTTAATGAGCCTATTTAATAAGTCTATTTAATAAGCCTATTTAATAGGCCTATTTAATAAGTCTAAGTTGCTGAAATAAGCCTATTTAATAATCCTAAGTTGCTGAAATAAGCCTATTTAATAAGGCTATTTAATAAGCATAAGTTGCTGAAATAAGCCTATTTAATAAGCTTAAGTTGCTGTAATAAGGCTATTTAATAAGTCTAAGTTGCTAAAATAAGCCTATTTAATAAGCCTAAGTTGCTGAAATAAGCCTATTTAATAAGCTTAAGTTGCTGTAATAAGGCTATTTAATAAGTCGAAGTTGCTGAAATAAGGCTATTTAATAAGGCTATTTAATAAGCCTAAGTTGCTGAATAAGCCTATTTAATAAGCCTAAGTTGCTGAAATAAGCCTATTTAATAAGCCTAAGTTGCTGAAAAAAGCCTAATTAATAAGCCTAAGTTGCTAAAATAAGCCTATTTAATGAGGCTATTTAATAAGTCTATTTAATAAGCCTATTTAATAAGTATTTAATGAGCCTATTTGATAAGCCTATTTATTGAGCCTATTTAATAATCCTATTTATTGAGCCTATTTCATACGCCTATTTAATAAGCCTATTTAATAAGCCTATTTATTGAGCCTATTTAATAAGTCTATGTAATAAGCCTATTTAATAAGCCTATTTAATAAGCCTATTTAATAAGGCTATTTATTGAGCCTATTTAATAAGCCTATTTAATAAGCCTATTTAATAAGCCTCTTTATTGAGCCTATTTAATAAGTCTATTTAATAAGCCTATTTAAAAAGCCTATTTATTGAGCCTATTTAATAAGCCTATTTATTGAGCCTATTTAATAAGCCTATTTAATAAGTCTAAATAATAAGCCTATTTAATAGGCCTATTTAATAAGTCTAAGTTGCTGAAATAAGCCTATTTAATAAGACTAAATTGCTGAATAAGCCTATTTCATAAGCCTAAGTTGCAGAAATAAGTCTTTTTAATAAGTCTAAGTTGCTGAAATAAGCCTATTTAATAAGCCTTGGTTGCTGAAATAAGCCTATTTAATAAGGCTATTTAATAAGCCTAAGTTGCTGAATAAGCCTATTTAATAAGCCTAAGTTGCTGAAATAAGCCTATTTAATAAGCCTAAGTTGCTGAAATACGCCTATTTAATAAGCTTAAGTTGCTGTAATAAGGCTATTTAATAAGTCTAAGTTGCTGAAAAAAGCCTAATTAATAAGCCTAAGTTGCTAAAATAAGCCTATTTAATGAGGCTATTTAATAAGTCTATTTAATAAGCCTATTTAATAAGCCTATTTAATAAGCCTATTTAATAAGCATATTGAATACGTCTATTTAATAAGTCTATTTAATAAGCCTATTTTATAGGCCTATTTAATAAGCCTATTTATTGAGCCTATTTAATAAGTCTATTTAATGAGCCTATTTAATAAGCATATTTAATAAGTATTTAATGAGCCTATTTAATAAGTCTATTTAATAAGCCTATTTAATAGGCCTATTTAATAAGTCTAAGTTGCTGAAATAAGCCTATTTAATAATCCTAAGTTGCTGAAATAAGCCTATTTAATAAGGCTATTTAATAAGCATAAGTTGCTGAAATAAGCCTATTTAATAAGCTTAAGTTGCTGTAATAAGGCTATTTAATAAGTCTAAGTTGCTAAAATAAGCCTATTTAATAAGCCTAAGTTGCTGAAATAAGCCTATTTAATAAGCTTAAGTTGCTGTAATAAGGCTATTTAATAAGTCTAAGTTGCTGAAATAAGGCTATTTAATAAGGCTATTTAATAAGCCTAAGTTGCTGAATAAGCCTATTTAATAAGCCTAAGTTGCTGAAATAAGCCTATTTAATAAGCCTAAGTTGCTGAAAAAAGCCTAATTAATAAGCCTAAGTTGCTAAAATAAGCCTATTTAATGAGGCTATTTAATAAGTCTATTTAATAAGCCTATTTAATAAGTATTTAATGAGCCTATTTGATAAGCCTATTTATTGAGCCTATTTAATAATCCTATTTATTGAGCCTATTTCATAAGCCTATTTAATAAGCCTATTTAATAAGCCTATTTATTGAGCCTATTTAATAAGTCTATGTAATAAGCCTATTTAATAAGCCTATTTAATAAGCCTATTTAATAAGGCTATTTATTGAGCCTATTTAATAAGCCTATTTAATAAGCCTATTTAATAAGCCTCTTTATTGAGCCTATTTAATAAGTCTATTTAATAAGCCTATTTAATAAGCCTATTTATTGAGCCTATTTAATAAGCCTATTTATTGAGCCTATTTAATAAGCCTATTTAATAAGTCTATTTAATAAGCCTATTTAATAGGCCTATTTAATAAGTCTAAGTTGCTGAAATAAGCCTATTTAATAAGACTAAATTGCTGAATAAGCCTATTTCATAAGCCTAAGTTGCAGAAATAAGTCTTTTTAATAAGTTTAAGTTGCTGAAATAAGCCTATTTAATAAGCCTTGGTTGCTGAAATAAGCCTATTTAATAAGGCTATTTAATAAGCCTAAGTTGCTGAATAAGCCTATTTAATAAGCCTAAGTTGCTGAAATAAGCCTATTTAATAAGCCTAAGTTGCTGAAATACGCCTATTTAATAAGCTTAAGTTGCTGTAATAAGGCTATTTAATAAGTCTAAGTTGCTGAAAAAAGCCTAATTAATAAGCCTAAGTTGCTAAAATAAGCCTATTTAATGAGGCTATTTAATAAGTCTATTTAATAAGCCTATTTAATAAGCCTATTTAATAAGCCTATTTAATAAGCATATTGAATACGTCTATTTAATAAGTCTATTTAATAAGCCTATTTTATAGGCCTATTTAATAAGCCTATTTATTGAGCCTATTTAATAAGTCTATTTAATGAGCCTATTTAATAAGCATATTTAATAAGTATTTAATGAGCCTATTTAATAAGTCTATTTAATAAGCCTATTTAATAGGTCTATTTAATAAGTCTAAGTTGCTGAAATAAGCCTATTTAATAATCCTAAGTTGCTGAAATAAGCCTATTTAATAAGGCTATTTAATAAGCATAAGTTGCTGAAATAAGCCTATTTAATAAGCTTAAGTTGCTGTAATAAGGCTATTTAATAAGTCTAAGTTGCTAAAATAAGCCTATTTAATAAGCCTAAGTTGCTGAAATAAGCCTATTTAATAAGCTTAAGTTGCTGTAATGAGGCTATTTAATAAGTCTAAGTTGCTGAAATAAGGCTATTTAATAAGGCTATTTAATAAGCCTAAGTTGCTGAATAAGCCTATTTAATAAGCCTAAGTTGCTGAAATAAGCCTATTTAATAAGCCTAAGTTGCTGAAAAAAGCCAAATTAATAAGCCTAAGTTGCTAAAATAAGCCTATTTAATGAGGCTATTTAATAAGTCTATTTAATAAGCCTATTTAATAAGCCTATTTAATAAGCCTATTTAATAAGCATATTTAATACGTCTATTTAATAAGTCTATTTAATTAGCCTATTTAATGAGTATATAATGAGCCTATTTAATAAGCCTATTTATTGAGCCTATTTAATAAGCCTAATTATTGAGCCTATTTAATAAGCCTATTTATTGAGCCTATTTAATGAGCCTATTTATTGAGCCTATTTAATAAGACTATTTAATGAGCCTATTTAATAAGCCTATTTAATAGGTCTATTTAATACGCCTATTTAATAAGCCTATTTAATAAGACGATTTAATAAGCCTATTTATGAAGCCTATTTAATGAGCCTATTTAATAAGTATTTAATGAGCCTATTTAATAAGCCTAAGTTGCTGAATAAGCCTATTTAATAAGCCAAAGTTGCTGAAATAAGCCTATTTAATAAGCCTATTTAATAAGCCTAAGTTGCTGAATAAGCCTCTTTAATAAGCCTAAGTTGCTGAAATAAGCCTATTTAATAAGTCTAAGTTGCTGAAATAAGGCTATTTAATAAGCCTAAGTTGCTGAAATAAGCCTATTTAATAAGCCTAAGTTGCTGAAATAAGGCTATTTAATAAGTCTAAGTTGCTGAAATAAGCCTATTTAATAAGCCTAAGTTGCTGAAATAAGTATATTTAATAAGCATAAGTTGCTGAAATAAGCCTATTTAATAAGTCTAAGTTGCTGAGATAAGGCTATTTAATAAGTCTAAGTTGCTGAAATAAGCCTATTTAATCAGAGTAAGTTGCTGAAATAAGCATATTTAATAAGCCCAATTTGCTGAAATAAGCCTTTTTAATAAGGCAATTTAATACGCCTAAGTTGCTGAAATAAGCCTATTTAATAAGACTAAGTTGCTGAAATACGGCTATTTAATAAGCCTAAGTTGCTGAAATAAGCCTATTTAATAAGCATAAGTTGCTGAAATAAGCCTATTTAATAAGCCTAAGTTGCTGAAATAAGTCTATTTAAAAAGGCTATTTAATAAGCATAAGTTGCTGAAATACGCCAATTTAATAAGCATAAGTTGCTGAAATAAGCCTATTTAATATGGCTATTTAATTAGTCTAAGTTGCTGAAATAAACCATTTTAATAAGCCTAAGTTGCTAAAATAAGCCTATTTAATGAGGCTATTTAATAAGTCTATTTAATAATCCTATTTAATAAGCCTATTTAATAAGCTTAAGTTGCTGTAATAAGGCTATTTAATAAGTCTAAGTTGCTGAAATAAGGCTATTTAATAAGGCTATTTAATAAGCCTAAGTTGCTGAATAAGCCTATTTAATAAGCCTAAGTTGCTGAAATAAGCCTATTTAATAAGCCTAAGTTGCTGAAAAAAGCCAAATTAATAAGCCTAAGTTGCTAAAATAAGCCTATTTAATGAGGCTATTTAATAAGTCTATTTAATAAGCCTATTTAATAAGCCTATTTAATAAGCCTATTTAATAAGCATATTTAATACGTCTATTTAATAAGTCTATTTAATTAGCCTATTTAATGAGTATATAATGAGCCTATTTAATAAGCCTATTTATTGAGCCTATTTAATAAGCCTAATTATTGAGCCTATTTAATAAGCCTATTTATTGAGCCTATTTAATGAGCCTATTTATTGAGCCTATTTAATAAGACTATTTAATGAGCCTATTTAATAAGCCTATTTAATAAGTCTATTTAATACGCCTATTTAATAAGCCTATTTAATAAGACGATTTAATAAGCCTATTTATGAAGCCTATTTAATGAGCCTATTTAATAAGTATTTAATGAGCCTATTTAATAAGCCTAAGTTGCTGAATAAGCCTATTTAATAAGCCAAAGTTGCTGAAATAAGCCTATTTAATAAGCCTATTTAATAAGCCTAAGTTGCTGAATAAGCCTCTTTAATAAGCCTAAGTTGCTGAAATAAGCCTATTTAATAAGTCTAAGTTGCTGAAATCAGGCTATTTAATAAGCCTAAGTTGCTGAAATAAGCCTATTTAATAAGCCTAAGTTGCTGAAATAAGGCTATTTAATAAGTCTAAGTTGCTGAAATAAGCCTATTTAATAAGCCTAAGTTGCTGAAATAAGTATATTTAATAAGCATAAGTTGCTGAAATAAGCCTATTTAATAAGTCTAAGTTGCTGAGATAAGGCTATTTAATAAGTCTAAGTTGCTGAAATTAGCCTATTTAATCAGCGTAAGTTGCTGAAATAAGCCTATTTAATAAGCCCAATTTGCTGAAATAAGCCTTTTTAATAAGGCTATTTAATACGCCTAAGTTGCTGAAATAAGCCTATTTAATAAGAGTAAGTTGCTGAAGTACGGCTATTTAATAAGCCTAAGTTGCTGAAATAAGCCTATTTAATAAGCATAAGTTGCTGAAATAAGGCTATTTAATAAGTCTAAGTTGCTGAAATAAGCCTATTTAATAAGCCTAAGTTGCTGAAATAAGTATATTTAATAAGCATAAGTTGCTGAAATAAGCCTATTTAATAAGTCTAAGTTGCTGAGATAAGGCTATTTAATAAGTCTAAGTTGCTGAAATAAGCCTATTTAATCAGCGTAAGTTGCTGAAATAAGCCTATTTAATAAGCCCAATTTGCTGAAATAAGCCTTTTTAATAAGGCTATTTAATACGCATAAGTTGCTGAAATAAGCCTATTTAATAAGAGTAAGTTGCTGAAATACGGCTATTTAATAAGCCTAAGTTGCTGAAATAAGCCTATTTAATAAGCATAAGTTGCTGAAATAAGCCTATTTAATAAGCCTAAGTTGCTGAAATAAGTCTATTTAAAAAGGCTATTTAATAAGCATAAGTTGCTGAAATACGCCAATTTAATAAGCCTAAGTTGCTGAAATAAGCCTATTTAATATGGCTATTTAATTAGTCTAAGTTGCTGAAATAAACCATTTTAATAAGCCTAAGTTGCTAAAATAAGCCTATTTAATGAGGCTATTTAATAAGTCTATTTAATAATCCTATTTAATAAGCCTATTTAATAAGCTTAAGTTGCTGTAATAAGGCTATTTAATAAGTCTAAGTTGCTGAAATAAGGCTATTTAATAAGGCTATTTAATAAGCCTAAGTTGCTGAATAAGCCTATTTAATAAGCCTAAGTTGCTGAAATAAGCCTATTTAATAAGCCTAAGTTGCTGAAAAAAGCCAAATTAATAAGCCTAAGTTGCTAAAATAAGCCTATTTAATGAGGCTATTTAATAAGTCTATTTAATAAGCCTATTTAATAAGCCTATTTAATAAGCCTATTTAATAAGCATATTTAATACGTCTATTTAATAAGTCTATTTAATTAGCCTATTTAATGAGTATATAATGAGCCTATTTAATAAGCCTATTTATTGAGCCTATTTAATAAGCCTAATTATTGAGCCTATTTAATAAGCCTATTTATTGAGCCTATTTAATGAGCCTATTTATTGAGCCTATTTAATAAGACTATTTAATGAGCCTATTTAATAAGCCTATTTAATAAGTCAATTTAATACGCCTATTTAATAAGCCTATTTAATAAGACGATTTAATAAGCCTATTTATGAAGCCTATTTAATGAGCCTATTTAATAAGTATTTAATGAGCCTATTTAATAAGCCTAAGTTGCTGAATAAGCCTATTTAATAAGCCAAAGTTGCTGAAATAAGCCTATTTAATAAGCCTATTTAATAAGCCTAAGTTGCTGAATAAGCCTCTTTAATAAGCCTAAGTTGCTGAAATAAGCCTATTTAATAAGTCTAAGTTGCTGAAATAAGGCTATTTAATAAGCCTAAGTTGCTGAAATAAGCCTATTTAATAAGCCTAAGTTGCTGAAATAAGGCTATTTAATAAGTCTAAGTTGCTGAAATAAGCCTATTTAATAAGCCTAAGTTGCTGAAATAAGTATATTTAATAAGCATAAGTTGCTGAAATAAGCCTATTTAATAAGTCTAAGTTGCTGAGATAAGGCTATTTAATAAGTCTAAGTTGCTGAAATTAGCCTATTTAATCAGCGTAAGTTGCTGAAATAAGCCTATTTAATAAGCCCAATTTGCTGAAATAAGCCTTTTTAATAAGGCTATTTAATACGCCTAAGTTGCTGAAATAAGCCTATTTAATAAGAGTAAGTTGCTGAAGTACGGCTATTTAATAAGCCTAAGTTGCTGAAATAAGCCTATTTAATAAGCATAAGTTGCTGAAATAAGCCTATTTAATAAGCCTAAGTTGCTGAAATAAGTCTATTTAAAAAGGCTATTTAATAAGCATAAGTTGCTGAAATACGCCAATTTAATAAGCCTAAGTTGCTGAAATAAGCCTATTTAATAAGTCTAAGTTGCTGAAATAAGGCTATTTAATAAGCCTAAGTTGCTGAAATAAGCCTATTTAATAAGCCTAAGTTGCTGAAATAAGGCTATTTAATAAGTCTAAGTTGCTGAAATAAGCCTATTTAATAAGCCTAAGTTGCTGAAATAAGTATATTTAATAAGCATAAGTTGCTGAAATAAGCCTATTTAATAAGTCTAAGTTGCTGAGATAAGGCTATTTAATAAGTCTAAGTTGCTGAAATTAGCCTATTTAATCAGCGTAAGTTGCTGAAATAAGCCTATTTAATAAGCCCAATTTGCTGAAATAAGCCTTTTTAATAAGGCTATTTAATACGCCTAAGTTGCTGAAATAAGCCTATTTAATAAGAGTAAGTTGCTGAAGTACGGCTATTTAATAAGCCTAAGTTGCTGAAATAAGCCTATTTAATAAGCATAAGTTGCTGAAATAAGCCTATTTAATAAGCCTAAGTTGCTGAAATAAGTCTATTTAAAAAGGCTATTTAATAAGCATAAGTTGCTGAAATACGCCAATTTAATAAGCCTAAGTTGCTGAAATAAGCCTATTTAATATGGCTATTTAATTAGTCTAAGTTGCTGAAATAAACCATTTTAATAAGCCTAAGTTGCTAAAATAAGCCTATTTAATGAGGCTATTTAATAAGTCTATTTAATAATCCTATTTAATAAGCCTATTTAATAAGCCTATTTAATAAGCCTATTTAATACACCTATTTAATAAACCTATTTAATAAGTATTTAATGAGCCTATTTAATAAGTCTATTTAATAAGCCTTTTTAATAAGCCTATTTAATAAGTCTATTTAATAAGCCTATTTAATAAGTCTATTTAATAAGTCTATTTAATAAGCCTATTTAATAAGTATTTAATGAGCCTATTTAATAAGCCTATTTATTGAGCCTATTTAATAAGCTTAATAATTGAGCCTATTTCATAAGCCTATTTAATAAGTCTATTTAATAAGCCTATTTCATAAGCCTATTTAATATGCCTATTCAATAACTCTATTTAATAAGTCTATTTAATAAGCCTATTTAATAAGTATTAAATGAGCCTAATTAATAAGCCTATTTATTGAGCCTATTTAATAAGCCCATTTATTGAGCCTATTTAAAAAGCCTATTTAATAAGCCTATTTATTGAGTCTATTTAATAAGTCTATTTAAAAAGCCTATTTAATAAGCCGATTTATTGAGCCTATTTAATAAGTCTATTTATTAAGTCTATTTAATAAGCCTATTTATTAAGCCTATTTAATAAGCCTATTTAATAAGCCTATTTATTGAGCCTATTTAATCAACTTAGGCTGATTAAATAGGCATATTTAAGCAATTTAGGCTTATTAAATAGGCTTATTCAGCAACTTAGGCTTATTAAATAGCCTTATTAAATAGGCTTATTTCAGCAACTTAGGCTTATGAAATAGGCTTATTCAGCAACTTAGGCTTATTAAATAGTCTTATTTCAGCAACTTAGACTTATTAAATAGGCCTATTAAATAGGCTTATTAAATAGGCTCAATAAATAGGCTTATTAAATAGGCTTATTAAATAGGCTTAATAAATAGGCTTATTAAATAGACTTAATAAATAGACTTATTAAATAGGCTCAATAAATAGGCTTATTAAATAGGCTTATTAAATAGACTTATTAAATAGGCTCAATAAATAGGCTTATTAAATAGGCTTATTAAATAGGCTCAATAAATGGGCTTATTAAATAGGCTCAATAAATAGGCTTATTAATTAGGCTCATTAAATACTTATTAAATAGGCTTATTAAATAGACTTATTAAATAGAGTTATTGAACAGGCTTATTAAATAGGCTTATGAAATAGGCTTATTAAATAGACTTATTAAATAGGCTTATGAAATAGGCTCAATTATTAAGCTTACTAAATAGGCTCAATAAATAGGCTTATTAAATAGGCTCAAAAATAGGCTTTTAAATAGGCTCAATAAATAGGCTTATTAAATAGGCTCATTAAATACTTATTAAATAGGCTTATTAAATAGACTTATTAAATAGACTTATTAAATAGGCTTATTAAATAGACTTATTAAATAGGCTTATTAAAAAGGCTTATTAAATAGACTTATTAAATAGGCTCATTAAATACTTATTAAATAGGTTTATAAATAGGCGTATTAAATAGGCTTATTAAATAGGCTTATTAAATAGGCTTATTAAATAGACTTATTAAATAGCCTCATTAAATAGGCTTATTTTAGCAACTTAGGCTTATTAAAATGGTTTATTTCAGCAACTTAGACTTATTAAATTGCCATATTAAATAGGCTTATTTCAGCAACTTAGGCTTTTTAAATTGGCGTATTTCAGCAACTTATGCTTATTAAATAGCCTTTTTAAATAGGCTTATTTCAGCAACTTAGGCTTATTAAATAGGCTTATTTCAGCAACTTAGACTTATTAAATAACCTTATTTCAGCAACTTAGGCTTATTAAATAGGCTTATTTCAGCAACTTAGGCTTATTAAATAGCCTTATTTAAGCAACTTAGACTTATTAAATAGGCTTATTTCAGCAACTTAGGCTTATTAAATAGGCTTATTCAGCAACTTAGGCTTATTAAATAGGCTTATTAAATAGGCTTATTTCAGCAACTTTGGCTTATTAAATAGGCTAATTCAGCAACTTAGGCTTATTAAATAGGCTAATTAAATACTTATTAAATAGGCTTATTAAACAGGCTTATTAAATAGACTTATTAAACAGGCTCAATAAATAGGCCTATTAAATAGGCTCATTAAATAGGCTTCATAAATAGGCTTATTAAATCGGCTTATTAAATAGGCTTATTAAATAGACTTATTAAATAGGCTTATTAAATAGGCTCAATAAATAGGCCTATTAAATAGGCTCAATGAATAGGCTAATTAAATAGGCTCAATAAATAGGCTTTATTAAATAGACTCAATAAATAGGCTTATTAAATAGGCTCATTAAATACTTATTAAATAGGCTTATTAAATAGACTTATTAAATAGACTTATTAAATAGGCTTATTAAATAGACTTATTAAATAGGCTTATTAAAAAGACTTATTAAATAGACTTATTAAATAGGCTCATTAAATACTTATTAAATAGGTTTATTAAATAGGTGTATTAAATAGGCTTATTAAATAGGCTCAATAAATAGGCTTATTAAATAGGCTTATTAAATAGGCTCAATAAATAGGCTTATTAAATAGCCTCAATAAATAGGCTCATTAAATAGGCTCAATAAATAGGCTTATTAAATAGGCTCATTAAATACTTATTAAATAGGCTTATTAAATAGATTTATTAATTAGACTTATTAAATAGGCTTATTAAATAGGCTTATTAAATAGACTTATTAAATAGCCTCATTAAATAGGCTTATTTTAGCAACTTAGGCTTATTTCAGCAACTTAGACTTATTAAATAGCCTTATTTCAGCAACTTAGGCTTATTAAATAGGCTTATTTCAGCAACTTAGGCTTATTAAATAGCCTTATTTCAGCAACTTAGACTTATTAAATAGGCTTATTCAGCAACTTAGGCTTAAATAGGCTTATTAAATAGGCTTATTAAATAGGCTTATTAAATAGGCTTATTAAATAAACTTATTAAATAGCCTCATTAAATAGGCTTATTTCAGCAACTTAGGCTTATTAAATAGACTTATTTCAGCAACTTAGGCTTATTAAATAGGCTTATTTCAGCAACTTAGACTTATTAAAAAGACTTATTTCAGCAACTTAGGCTTATGAAATAGGCTTATTCAGCAACTTAGCTTATTAAATAGGCTTATTTCAGCAACTTAGACTTATTAAATAGGCCTATTAAATAGGCTTATTAAATAGACTGATTAAATAGGCTCATTAAATACATATTAAATAGGCTTATTAAATAGATTTATTAATTAGACTTATTAAATAGGCTTATTAAATAGGCTTATTAAATAGGCTCATTAAATAGACTTATTAAATAGCCTCATTAAATAGGCTTATTTTAGCAACTTAGGCTTATTAAATAGGTTTATTTCAGCAACTTAGACTTATTAAATAGCCCTATTAAATATGCTTATTTCAGCAACTTAGGCTTATTAAATAGGCTTATTTCAGCAACTTATGCTTATTAAATAGCCTTATTAAATAGGCTTATTTCAGCAACTTAGACTTATTAAATAGGCTTATTCAGCAACTTAGGCTTAAATAGGCTTATTAAATAGGCTTATTAAATAGGCTTATTAAATAGGCTTATTAAATAAACTTATTAAATAGCCTCATTAAATAGGCTTATTTTAGCAACTTAGGCTTATTAAATAGGTTTATTTCAGCAACTTAGACTTATTAAATAGCCCTATTAAATATGCTTATTTCAGCAACTTAGGCTTATTAAATAGGCTTATTTCAGCAACTTATGCTTATTAAATAGCCTTATTAAATAGGCTTATTTCAGCAACTTAGGATTATTAAATAGGCTTATTTCAGCAACTTAGACTTATTAAATAGGCCTATGAAATAGGCTTATTAAATAGACTTATTAAATAGGCTCATTAAATACTTATTAAATATGCTTATTAAATAGGCTTATTAAATAGACTTATTAAATAGGCTCAATAAATAGGCTTATTAAATAGGCCTATTAAATAGGCTTAGTAAATAGGCTCATTAAATAGACGTATTCAATATGCTTATTAAATAGTCTTATTAAATAGGCTTATTAAATAGGCTTATTAAATAGACTTATTAAATAGCCTCATTAAATAGGCTTATTTTAGCAACTTAGGCTTATTAATTAGGCTTTTTTTCAGCAACTTAGGACTTATTAAATAGCCTTATTGCAGCAACTTAAGCTTATTAAATAGGCTTATTTCAGCAACTTAGGCTTATTAAATAGGCTTATTTCAGAAACTTAGGCTTATTAAATAGGCTTATTCAGCAACTTAGGCTTATTAAATAGGCTTATTTCAGCAACTTAGACTTATTAAAAAGACTTATTTCAGCAACTTAGGCTTATGAAATAGGCTTATTCAGCAACTTAGGCTTAAATAGGCTTATTAAATAGGCTTATTAAATAGGCTTATTAAATAGGCTTATTAAATAAACTTATTAAATAGCCTCATTAAATAGGCTTATTTTAGCAACTTAGGCTTATTAAATAGGTTTATTTCAGCAACTTAGACTTATTAAATAGCCCTATTAAATATGCTTATTTCAGCAACTTAGGCTTATTAAATAGGCTTATTTCAGCAACTTATGCTTATTAAATAGCCTTATTAAATAGGCTTATTTCAGCAACTTAGGATTATTAAATAGGCTTATTTCAGCAACTTAGACTTATTAAATAGGCCTATGAAATAGGCTTATTAAATAGACTTATTAAATAGGCTCATTAAATACTTATTAAATATGCTTATTAAATAGGCTTATTAAATAGACTTATTAAATAGGCTCAATAAATAGGCTTATTAAATAGGCCTATTAAATAGGCTTAGTAAATAGGCTCATTAAATAGACGTATTCAATATGCTTATTAAATAGTCTTATTAAATAGGCTTATTAAATAGGCTTATTAAATAGACTTATTAAATAGCCTCATTAAATAGGCTTATTTTAGCAACTTAGGCTTATTAATTAGGCTTTTTTTCAGCAACTTAGGACTTATTAAATAGCCTTATTGCAGCAACTTAAGCTTATTAAATAGGCTTATTTCAGCAACTTAGGCTTATTAAATAGGCTTATTTCAGAAACTTAGGCTTATTAAATAGGCTTATTCAGCAACTTAGGCTTATTAAATAGGCTTATTTCAGCAACTTAGACTTATTAAAAAGACTTATTTCAGCAACTTAGGCTTATGAAATAGGCTTATTCAGCAACTTAGCTTATTAAATAGGCTTATTTCAGCAACTTAGACTTATTAAATAGGCCTATTAAATAGGCTTATTAAATAGACTGATTAAATAGGCTCATTAAATACATATTAAATAGGCTTATTAAATAGATGTATTAATTAGACTTATTAAATAGGCTTATTAAATAGGCTTATTAAATAGGCTCATTAAATAGACTTATTAAATAGCCTCATTAAATAGTCTTATTTTAGCAACTTAGGCTTATTAAATAGGCTTATTTAAGCAACTTAGACTTATTAAATAGCCTTATTTCAGCAACTTGGGCTTATTAAATAAGCTTATTTCAGCAACTTAGGCATATTAAATAGCCTTATTTCAGCAACTTAGACTTATTAAATAGGCTTATTCAGCAACTTAGGCTTAAATAGGCTTATTAAATAGGCTTATTAAATAGGCTTATTAAATAGGCTTATTAAATAAACTTATTAAATAGCCTCATTAAATAGGCTTATTTTAGCAACTTAGGCTTATTAAATAGGTTTATTTCAGCAACTTAGACTTATTAAATAGCCATATTAAATATGCTTATTTCAGCAACTTAGGCTTATTAAATAGGCTTATTTCAGCAACTTATGCTTATTAAATAGCCTTATTAAATAGGCTTATTTCAGCAACTTAGGATTATTAAATAGGCTTATTTCAGCAACTTAGACTTATTAAATAGGCCTATGA
Source organism: Petromyzon marinus (assembly GCF_048934315.1). Taxonomy (NCBI): domain Eukaryota; kingdom Metazoa; phylum Chordata; class Hyperoartia; order Petromyzontiformes; family Petromyzontidae; genus Petromyzon; species Petromyzon marinus. The sequence continues at coordinate 2,291,164 of NW_027422650.1, read as the reverse complement.
AATAGGCTTATTAAATAGACTTATTAAATAGGCTCACTAAATACTTATTAAATATGCTTATTAAATAGGCTTATTAAATAGACTTATTAAATAGGCTCAATAAATAGGCTTATTAAATAGGCCTATTAAATAGGCTTAGTAAATAGGCTCATTAAATAGACGTATTCAATATGCTTATTAAATAGTCTTATTAAATAGGCTTATTAAATAGGCTTATTAAATAGACTTATTAAATAGCCTCATTAAATAGGCTTATTTTAGCAACTTAGGCTTATTAATTAGGCTTTTTTCAGCAACTTAGGACTTATTAAATAGCCTTATTGCAGCAACTTAAGCTTATTAAATAGGCTTATTTCAGCAACTTAGGCTTATTAAATAGGCTTATTTCAGAAACTTAGGCTTATTAAATAGGCTTATTCAGCAACTTAGGCTTATTAAATAGGCTTATTTCAGCAACTTAGACTTATTAAAAAGACTTATTTCAGCAACTTAGGCTTATGAAATAGGCTTATTCAGCAACTTAGCTTATTAAATAGGCTTATTTCAGCAACTTAGACTTATTAAATAGGCCTATTAAATAGGCTTATTAAATAGACTGATTAAATAGGCTCATTAAATACACATTAAATAGGCTTATTAAATAGATTTATTAATTAGACTTATTAAATAGGCTTATTAAATAGGCTTATTAAATAGGCTCATTAAATAGACTTATTAAATAGCCTCATTAAATAGTCTTATTTTAGCAACTTAGGCTTATTAAATAGGCTTATTTCAGCAACTTAGGCATATTAAATAGCCTTATTTCAGCAACTTAGACTTATTAAATAGGCTTATTCAGCAACTTAGGCTTAAATAGGCTTATTAAATAGGCTTATTAAATAGGCTTATTAAATAGGCTTATTAAATAAACTTATTAAATAGCCTCATTAAATAGGCTTATTTTAGCAACTTAGGCTTATTAAATAGCCATATTAAATATGCTTATTTCAGCAGCTTATGCTTATTAAATAGCCTTATTAAATAGGCTTATTTCAGCAACATTAGGATTATTAAATAGGCTTATTTCAGCAACTTAGACTTATTAAATAGGCCTAATAAATAGGCTTATTAAATAGACTTATTAAATAGGCTCATTAAATACTTATTAAATAGGCTTATTAAATAGGCTTATTAAATAGACTTATTAAATAGGCTCAATAAATAGGCGTATTAAATAGGCTTATTAAATAGGCTTATTAAATAGGCTTATTAAATATGCGTATTAAATAGATTTATTAAATAGGCTCATTAAATAGGCTCAATAAATAGGCTTATTAAATAGGCTCAATAAATAGGCTTATTAAATAGGCTCAATAAATAGGCTTATTAAATAGGCTCAATAAATAGGCTTATTAAATAGGCTCATTAAATACTTATTAAATAGGCTTATTAAATAGACTTATTAAATAGACTTATTAAATAGGCTTATTAAATAGACTTATTAAATAGGCTTATTAAAAAGGCTTATTAAATAGACGTATTAAACAGTCTCATTAAATACTTATTAAATAGGTTTATTAAATAGGTGTATTAAATAGGCTTATTAAATAGGCTCAATAAATAGGCTTATTAAATGGGCTTATTAAATAGGCTCATTAAATAGGCTTAATAAATAGGCTGATTAAATAGGCGTATTAAATAGGCTTATTAAATAGACTCATTAAATAGGCTTATTAAATAGGCTCAATAAATAGGCTCATTAAATAGGCTCAATAAATAGGCTTATTAAATAGGCTCAATAATTAGGCTTATTAAATAGGCTCAATAAATAGGCTTATTAAATAGGCTCATTATATACTTATTAAATAGGCTTATTAAATAGACTTATTAAATAGACGTATTAAATATGCTTATTAAATCGGCTTATTAAATAGGCTTATTAAATAGGCTTATTAAATAGACTCATTAAATAGCCTCATTAAATAGGCTTATTTTAGCAACTTAGGCTTATTAATTAGGCTTTTTTCAGCAACTTAGACTTATTAAATAGCCTTATTACAGCAACTTAGGCTTATTAAATAGGCTTATTTCAGCAACTTAGGCTTATTAAATAGGCTTATTTCAGCAACTTAGGCTTATTAAATAGGCTTATTTCAGCAACTTAGGCTTATTAAATAGCCTTATTTCAGCAACTTAGACTTATTAAATAGGATTCTTCAGCAACTTAGGCTTAAATAGGCTTATTAAATAGGCTTATTAAATAGGTTTATTAAATAGGCTTATTAAATAAACTTATTAAATAGCCTCATTAAATAGGCTTATTTTAGCAACTTAGGCTTATTAAATAGGTTTATTTCAGCAACTTAGACTTATTAAATAGCCATATTAAATATGCTTATTTCAGCAACTTAGGCTTATTAAATAGGCTTATTTCAGCAGCTTATGCTTATTAAATAGCCTTATTAAATAGGCTTATTTCAGCAACTTAGGATTATTAAATAGGCTTATTTCAGCAACTTAGACTTATTAAATAGGCCTATTAAATAGGCTTATTAAATAGACTTATTAAATAGGCTCATTAAATACTTATTAAATAGGCTTATTAAATAGACTGATTAAATAGGCTCAATAAATAGGCGTATTAAATAGGCTTATTAAATAGGCTTATTAAATAGGCTTATTAAATAGGCTTATTAAATATGCGTATTAAATAGACTTATTAAATAGGCTTATTAAATAGGCTCAATAAATAGGCTTATTAAATAGGCTCAATAAATAGGCTTATTAAATAGACTCAATAAATAGGCTTATTAAATAGGCTCATTAAATACTTATTAAATAGGCTTATTAAATAGACTTATTAAATAGACTTATTAAATAGGCTTATTAAATAGACTTATTAAATAGGCTTATTAAAAAGGCTTATTAAATAGACTTATTAAACAGGCTCATTAAATACTTATTAAATAGGTTTATTAAATAGGCATATTAAATAGGCTTATTAAATAGGCTCAATAAATAGGCTTATCAAATGGGCTTATTAAATAGGCTCATTAAATAGGCTTATTAAATAGACTCATTAAATAGCCTCATTAAATAGGCTTATTTTAGCAACTTAGGCTTATTAATTAGGCTTTTTTCAGCAACTTAGACTTATTAAATAGCCTTATTACAGCAACTTAGGCTTATTAAATAGGCTTATTTCAGCAACTTAGGCTTATTAAATAGGCTTATTTCAGCAACTTAGGCTTATTAAATAGGCTTATTTTAGCAACTTAGGCTTATTAAATAGCCTTATTTCAGCAACTTAGACTTATTAAATAGGATTCTTCAGCAACTTAGGCTTAAATAGGCTTATTAAATAGGCTTATTAAATAGGTTTATTAAATAGGCTTATTAAATAAACTTATTAAATAGCCTCATTAAATAGGCTTATTTTAGCAACTTAGGCTTATTAAATAGGTTTATTTCAGCAACTTAGACTTATTAAATAGCCATATTAAATATGCTTATTTCAGCAACTTAGGCTTATTAAATAGGCTTATTTCAGCAGCTTATGCTTATTAAATAGCCTTATTAAATAGGCTTATTTCAGCAACTTAGGATTATTAAATAGGCTTATTTCAGCAACTTAGACTTATTAAATAGGCCTATTAAATAGGCTTATTAAATAGACTAATTAAATAGGCTCATTAAATACTTATTAAATAGGCTTATTAAATAGACTGATTAAATAGGCTCAATAAATAGGCGTATTAAATAGGCTTATTAAATAGGCTTATTAAATAGGCTTATTAAATAGCTTATTAAATATGCGTATTAAATAGACTTATTAAATAGGCTTATTAAATAGGCTCAATAAATAGGCTGATTAAATAGGCTCAATAAATAGGCTTATTAAATAGACTCAATAAATAGGCTTATTAAATAGGCTCATTAAATACTTATTAAATAGGCTTATTAAATAGACTTATTAAATAGACTTATTAAATAGGCTTATTAAATAGACTTATTAAATAGGCTTATTAAAAAGGCTTATTAAATAGACTTATTAAACAGGCTCATTAAATACTTATTAAATAGGTTTATTAAATAGGCGTATTAAATAGGCTTATTAAATAGGCTCAATAAATAGGCTTATCAAATGGGCTTATTAAATAGGCTCTTTTAATAGGCTTAATAAATAGGCTTATTAAATAGGCTTATTAAATAGACTCATTAAATAGTCTTATTAAATAGGCTCAATAAATAGGCTCATTAAATAGGCTCAATAAATAGGCTTATTAAATAGGCTCAATAATTAGGCTTATTAAATAGGCTCAATAAATAGGCTTATTAAATAGGCTCATTATATAATTATTAAATAGGCTTATTAAATAGACTTATTAAATAGACGTATTAAATATGCTTATTAAATAGGCTTATTAAATAGGCTCAATAAATAGGCTTATTAAATAGGCTCAATAAATAGGCTTATTAAATAGGCTCAATAAATAGGCTTATTAAATAGGCTCATTAAATACTTATTAAATAGGCTTATTAAATAGACTTATTAAATAGACTTATTAAATAGGCTTATTAAATAGACTTATTAAATAGGCTTATTAAAAAGGCTTATTAAATAGACTTATTAAACAGGCTCATTAAATACTTATTAAATAGGTTTATTAAATAGGCGTATTAAATAGGCTTATTAAATAGGCTCAATAAATAGGCTTATCAAATGGGCTTATTAAATAGGCTCTTTTAATAGGCTTAATAAATAGGCTTATTAAATAGGCTTATTAAATAGACTCATTAAATAGTCTTATTAAATAGGCTCAATAAATAGGCTCATTAAATAGGCTCAATAAATAGGCTTATTAAATAGGCTCAATAATTAGGCTTATTAAATAGGCTCAATAAATAGGCTTATTAAATAGGCTCATTATATACTTATTAAATAGGCTTATTAAATAGACTAATTAAATAGACGTATTAAATATGCTTATTAATTAGGCTTATTAAATAGGCTTATTAAATAGGCTTATTAAATAGACTTATTAAATAGCCTCATTAAATAGGCTTATTTTAGCAACTTAGGCTTATTAATTAGGCTTTTTTCACAACTTAGACTTATTAAATAGCCTTATTACAGCAACTTAAGCTTATTAAAGAGGCTTATTTCAGCAACTTAGGCTTATTAAATAGGCTTATTTCAGCAACTTAGGCTTATTAAATAGGCTTATTCAGCAACTTATGCTTATTAAATAGCCTTATTAAATAGCCTTATTTCAGCAACTTAGACTTATTAAATAGCCTTATTACAGCAACTTAAGCTTATTAAATAGGCTTATTTCAGCAACTTAGGCTTATTAAATAGGCTTATTTTAGCAACTTAGGCTTATTAAATAGGTTTATTTCAGCAACTTATGCTTATTAAATAGCCTTATTAAATAGGCTTATTTCAGCAACTTACGATTATTAAATAGGCTTATTTCAGCAACTTAGACTTATTAAATAGGCCTATGAAATAGGCTTATTAAATAGACTTATTAAATAGGCTCATTAAATACTTATTAAATATGCTCATTAAATAGGCTTATTAAATAGACTTATTAAATAGGCTCAATAAATAGGCTTATTAAATAGGCCTATAAAATAGGCTTATTAAATAGACTTATTAAATAGACGTATTCAATATGCTTATTAAATGGGCTTATTAAATAGGCTTATTAAATAGGCTTATTAAATAGACTTATTAAATAGCCTCATTAAATAGGCTTATTTTAGCAACTTAGGCTTATTAATTAGGCTTTTTTCAGCAACTTAGACTTATTAAATAGCCTTATTACAGCAACTTAAGCTTATTAAATAGGCATATTTCAGCAACTTAGGCTTATTAAATAGGCTTATTTCAGCAACTTAGGCTTATTAAATAGGCTTATTCAGCAACTTAGGCTTATTAAATAGCCTTATTAAATAGGCTTATTTCAGCAACCAAGGCTTATTAAATAGGCTTATTTCAGCAACTTAGACTTATTAAAAAGACTTATTTCTGCAACTTAGGCTTATGAAATAGGCTTATTCAGCAATTTAGTCTTATTAAATAGGCTTATTTCAGCAACTTAGACTTATTAAATAGGCCTATTAAATAGGCTTATTAAATAGACTGATTAAATAGGCTCATGAAATACTTATTAAATAGGCTTATTAAATAGGCTTATTAAATAGACTTATTAAATAGGCTCAATAAAGAGGCTTATTAAATAGGCTTATTAAATAGGCTTATTAAATAGGCTCAATAAATAGGCTTATTAAATAGGCTTATTAAATAGGCTTATTAAATAGGCTTATTACATAGACTTATTAAATAGGGTCAATAAATAGGCTTATTAAATAGGCTTATTAAATAGGCTTATTAAATAGGCTCAATAAATAGGCTTATTAAATACTTATTAAATAGGCTTATTAAATAGACTTATTAAATAGACTTATTAAATAGGCTTATTAAATAGACTTATTAAATAGGCTTATTAAATAGGCTTATTAAATAGGCTCAATAAATAGGCTTATTAAATAGGCTTATTAAATAGGCGTATTAAATAGGCTGAATAAATAGGCTTATTAAATAGACTTAATAAATAGACTTATTAAATAGGCTCAATAAATAGGCTTATTAAATAGGCTTATTAAATAGGCTTATTAAATAGGCTCAATAAATAGGCTTATTAAATAGGCTTATTAAATAGGCTCAATAAATGGGCTTATTAAATAGGCTCAATAAATAGGCTTATTAATTAGGCTCATTAAATACTTATTAAATAGGCTTATTAAATAGACTTATTAAATAGGCTTATTAAAAAGGCTTATTAAATAGACTTATTAAATAGGCTCATTAAATACTTATTAAATAGGTTTATAAATAGGCGTATTAAATAGGCTTATTAAATAGGCTTATTAAATAGGCTTATTAAATAGACTTATTAAATAGCCTCATTAAATAGGCTTATTTTAGCAACTTAGGCTTATTAAAATGGTTTATTTCAGCAACTTAGACTTATTAAATTGCCATATTAAATAGGCTTATTTCAGCAACTTAGGCTTATTAAATTGGCGTATTTCAGCAACTTATGCTTATTAAATAACCTTTTTAAATAGGCTTATTTCAGCAACTTAGGCTTCTTAAATAGGCTTATTTCAGCAACGTATGCTTATTAAATAGGCTTATTTCAGCAACTTAGACTTATTAAAAAGCCTTATCTCAGCAACTTAGACTTATTAAATAGGCTTATTTCAGCAACTTATGCTTATTAAATATACTTATTTCAGCAACTTAGGCTTATTAAATAGGCTTATTTCAGCAACTTAGACTTATTAAATAGCCTTATTTCAGCAACTTAGGCTTATTAAATAGGCTTATTTCAGCAACTTAGTCTTATTAAATAGCCTTATTTCAGCAACTTAGACTTATTAAATAGGTTTATTTCAGCAACTTAGGCTTATTAAATAGGCTTATTCAGCAACTTAGGCTTATTAAATAGGCTTATTTCAGCAACTTTGGCTTATTAAATAGGCTTATTCAGCAACTTAGGCTTATTAAATAGGCTCATTAAATACTTATTAAATAGGCTTATTAAACAGGCTTATTAAATAGACTTATTAAACAGGCTCAATAAATAGGCTTATTAAATAGGGTCATTAAATAGGCTTCATAAATAGGCTTATTAAATCGGCTTATTAAATAGGCTTATTAAATAGGCATATTAAATAGACTTAATAAATAGGCTTTTTAAATAGGCTCAATAAATAGGCCTATTAAATAGGCTCAATAAATAGGCTAATTAAATAGGCTCAATAAATAGGCTTATTAAATAGACTCAATAAATAGGCTTATTAAATAGGCTCATTAAATACTTATTAAATAGGCTTATTAAATAGACTTATTAAATTGGCTTATTAAATAGGCTTATTAAATAGGCTCAATAAATGGGCTTATTAAATAGGCTCAATAAATAGGCTTATTAATTAGGCTCATTAAATACTTATTAAATAGGCTTATTAAATAGACTTATTAAATAGGCTTATTAAAAAGGCTTATTAAATAGACTTATTAAATAGGCTCATTAAATACTTATTAAATAGGTTTATAAATAGGCGTATTAAATAGGCTTATTAAATAGGCTTATTAAATAGGCTCAATAAATAGGCTTATTAAATAGACTTATTAAATAGGCTTATTAAAAAGGCTTATTAAATAGACTTATTAAATAGGCTCATTAAATACTTATTAAATAGGTTTATAAATAGGCGTATTAAATAGGCTTATTAAATAGGCTTATTAAATAGGCTTATTAAATAGACTTATTAAATAGCCTCATTAAATAGGCTTATTTTAGCAACTTAGGCTTATTAAAATGGTTTATTTCAGCAACTTAGACTTATTAAATTGCCATATTAAATAGGCTTATTTCAGCAACTTAGGCTTATTAAATTGGCGTATTTCAGCAACTTATGCTTATTAAATAACCTTTTTAAATAGGCTTATTTCAGCAACTTAGGCTTATTAAATAGGCTTATTTCAGCAACGTATGCTTATTAAATAGGCTTATTTCAGCAACTTAGACTTATTAAAAAGCCTTATCTCAGCAACTTAGACTTATTAAATAGGCTTATTTCAGCAACTTATGCTTATTAAATATACTTATTTCAGCAACTTAGGCTTATTAAATAGGCTTATTTCAGCAACTTAGACTTATTAAATAGCCTTATTTCAGCAACTTAGGCTTATTAAATAGGCTTATTTCAGCAACTTAGTCTTATTAAATAGCCTTATTTCAGCAACTTAGACTTATTAAATAGGTTTATTTCAGCAACTTAGGCTTATTAAATAGGCTTATTCAGCAACTTAGGCTTATTAAATAGGCTTATTAAATAGGCTTATTTCAGCAACTTTGGCTTATTAAATAGGCTTATTCAGCAACTTAGGCTTATTAAATAGGTTCATTAAATACTTATTAAATAGGCTTATTAAACAGGCTTATTAAATAGACTTATTAAACAGGCTCAATAAATAGGCTTATTAAATAGGGTCATTAAATAGGCTTCATAAATAGGCTTATTAAATCGGCTTATTAAATAGGCTTATTAAATAGGCATATTAAATAGACTTAATAAATAGGCTTTTTAAATAGGCTCAATAAATAGGCCTATTAAATAGGCTCAATAAATAGGCTAATTAAATAGGCTCAATAAATAGGCTTATTAAATAGACTCAATAAATAGGCTTATTAAATAGGCTCATTAAATACTTATTAAATAGGCTTATTAAATAGACTTATTAAATAGACTTATTAAATAGGCTTATTAAATAGACTTATTAAATAGGCTTATTAAAAAGGCTTATTAAATAGACTTATTAAATACGCTCATTAAATACTTATTAAATAGGTTTATTAAATAGGCGTATTAAATAGGCTTATTAAATAGGCTCAATAAATAGGCTTATTAAATAGGCTTATTAAATAGGCTCAATAAATAGGCTTATTAAATAGCCTCAATAAATAGGCTCATTAAATAGGCTCAATAAATAGGCTTATTAAATAGGCTCATTAAATACTTATTAAATAGGCTTATTAAATAGATTTATTAATTAGACTTATTAAATAGGCTTATTAAATAGGCTTATTAAATAGACTTATTAAATAGCCTCATTAAATAGGCTTATTTTAGCAACTTAGGCTTATTTCAGCAACTTAGACTTATTAAATAGCCTTATTTCAGCAACTTAGGCTTATTAAATAGGCTTATTTCAGCAACTTAGGCTTATTAAATAGCCTTATTTCAGCAACTTAGACTTATTAAATAGGCTTATTCAGCAACTTAGGCTTAAATAGGCTTATTAAATAGGCTTATTAAATAGGCTTATTAAATAGGCTTATTAAATAGGCTTATTAAATAGACTTATTAAATGGGCTCATTAAATACTTATTAAATATGCTTATTAAATAGGCTTATTAAATAGACTTATTAAATAGGCTCAATAAATAGGTTTATTAAATAGACTTATTAAATAGCCTCATTAAATAGGCTTATTTTAGCAACTTAGGCTTATTAATTAGGCTTTTTTCAGCAACTTAGGACTTATTAAATAGCCTTATTGCAGCAACTTACGCTTATTAAATAGGGTTATTTCAGCAACTTAGGCTTATTAAATAGGCTTATTTCAGAAACTTAGGCTTATTAAATAGGCTTATTCAGCAACTTAGGCTTATTAAATAGCCTTATTAAATAGGCTTATTTCAGCAACTTAGGCTTATTAAATAGGCTTATTTCAGCAACTTAGACTTATTAAAAAGACTTATTTCAGCAACTTAGGCTTATGAAATAGGCTTATTCAGCAACTTAGCTTATTAAATAGGCTTATTTCAGCAACTTAGACTTATTAAATATGCCTATTAAATAGGCTTAATAAATAGACTGATTAAATAGGCTCATTAAATACATATTAAATAGGCTTATTAAATAGATTTATTAATTAGACTTATTAAATAGGCTTATTAAATAGGCTTATTAAATAGGCTCATTAAATAGACTTATTAAATAGCCTCATTAAATAGTCTTATTTTAGCAACTTAGGCTTATTAAATAGGCTTATTTAAGCAACTTAGACTTATTAAATAGCCTTATTTCAGCAACTTAGGCTTATTAAATAGGCTTATTTCAGCAACTTAGGCATATTAAATAGACTTATTTCAGCAACTTAGACTTATTAAATAGGCTTATTCAGCAACTTATGCTTATTAAATAACCTTTTTAAATAGGCTTATTTCAGCAACTTAGGCTTATTAAATAGGCTTATTTCAGCAACGTATGCTTATTAAATAGGCTTATTTCAGCAACTTAGACTTATTAAAAAGCCTTATCTCAGCAACTTAGACTTATTAAATAGGCTTATTTCAGCAACTTATGCTTATTAAATATACTTATTTCAGCAACTTATGCTTATTAAATAGGCTTATTTCAGCAACTTAGAGTTATTAAATAGCCTTATTTCAGCAACTTAGGCTTATTAAATAGGCTTATTTCAGCAACTTAGTCTTATTAAATAGCCTTATTTCAGCAACTTAGACTTATTAAATAGGTTTATTTCAGCAACTTAGGCTTATTAAATAGGCTTATTCAGCAACTTAGGCTTATTAAATAGGCTTATTAAATAGGCTTATTTCAGCAACTTTGGCTTATTAAATAGGCTTATTCAGCAACTTAGGCTTATTAAATAGGCTCATTAAATACTTATTAAATAGGCTTATTAAACAGGCTTATTAAATAGACTTATTAAACAGGCTCAATAAATAGGCTTATTAAATAGGGTCATTAAATAGGCTTCATAAATAGGCTTATTAAATCGGCTTATTAAATAGGCTTATTAAATAGGCATATTAAATAGACTTAATAAATAGGCTTTTTAAATAGGCTCAATAAATAGGCCTATTAAATAGGCTCAATAAATAGGCTAATTAAATAGGCTCAATAAATAGGCTTATTAAATAGACTCAATAAATAGGCTTATTAAATAGGCTCATTAAATACTTATTAAATAGGCTTATTAAATAGACTTATTAAATAGACTTATTAAATAGGCTTATTAAATAGACTTATTAAATAGGCTTATTAAAAAGGCTTATTAAATAGACTTATTAAATACGCTCATTAAATACTTATTAAATAGGTTTATTAAATAGGCGTATTAAATAGGCTTATTAAATAGGCTCAATAAATAGGCTTATTAAATAGGCTTATTAAATAGGCTCAATAAATAGGCTTATTAAATAGCCTCAATAAATAGGCTCATTAAATAGGCTCAATAAATAGGCTTATTAAATAGGCTCATTAAATACTTATTAAATAGGCTTATTAAATAGATTTATTAATTAGACTTATTAAATAGGCTTATTAAATAGGCTTATTAAATAGACTTATTAAATAGCCTCATTAAATAGGCTTATTTTAGCAACTTAGGCTTATTTCAGCAACTTAGACTTATTAAATAGCCTTATTTCAGCAACTTAGGCTTATTAAATAGGCTTATTTCAGCAACTTAGGCTTATTAAATAGCCTTATTTCAGCAACTTAGACTTATTAAATAGGCTTATTCAGCAACTTAGGCTTAAATAGGCTTATTAAATAGGCTTATTAAATAGGCTTATTAAATAGGCTTATTAAATAGGCTTATTAAATAGACTTATTAAATAGGCTCATTAAATACTTATTAAATATGCTTATTAAATAGGCTTATTAAATAGACTTATTAAATAGGCTCAATAAATAGGCTTATTAAATAGGCCTATTAAATAGGCTTATTAAATAGACTTATTAAATAGACGTATTCAATATGCTTATTAAATAGTCTTATTAAATAGGCTTATTAAATAGGCTTATTAAATAGACTTATTAAATAGCCTCATTAAATAGGCTTATTTTAGCAACTTAGGCTTATTAATTAGGCTTTTTTCAGCAACTTAGGACTTATTAAATAGCCTTATTGCAGCAACTTACGCTTATTAAATAGGGTTATTTCAGCAACTTAGGCTTATTAAATAGGCTTATTTCAGAAACTTAGGCTTATTAAATAGGCTTATTCAGCAACTTAGGCTTATTAAATAGCCTTATTAAATAGGCTTATTTCAGCAACTTAGGCTTATTAAATAGGCTTATTTCAGCAACTTAGACTTATTAAAAAGACTTATTTCAGCAACTTAGGCTTATGAAATAGGCTTATTCAGCAACTTAGCTTATTAAATAGGCTTATTTCAGCAACTTAGACTTATTAAATATGCCTATTAAATAGGCTTATTAAATAGACTGATTAAATAGGCTCATTAAATACATATTAAATAGGCTTATTAAATAGATTTATTAATTAGACTTATTAAATAGGCTTATTAAATAGGCTTATTAAATAGGCTCATTAAATAGACTTATTAAATAGCCTCATTAAATAGTCTTATTTTAGCAACTTAGGCTTATTAAATAGGCTTATTTAAGCAACTTAGACTTATTAAATAGCCTTATTTCAGCAACTTAGGCTTATTAAATAGGCTTATTTCAGCAACTTAGGCATATTAAATAGACTTATTTCAGCAACTTAGACTTATTAAATAGGCTTATTCAGCAACTTAGGCTTAAATAGGCTTATTAAATAGGCTTATTAAAGAGGCTTATTAAATAGCCTCATTAAATAGGCTTATTTTAGCAACTTAGGCTTATTAAATAGGCGTATTTCAGCAACTTAGGATTATTAAATAGGCTTATTTCAGCAACTTAGGCTTATTAAATAGGCTTATTCAGCAACTTAGGCTTATTAAATAGCCTTATTAAATAGGCTTATTTCAGCAACCAAGGCGTATTAAATAGGCTTATTTCAGCAACTTAGACTTATTAAAAATACTTATTTCTGCAACTTAGGCTTATGAAATAGGCTTATTCAGCAATTTAGTCTTATTAAATAGGCTTATTTCAGCAACTTAGACTTATTAAATAGGCCTATTAAATAGGCTTATTAAATAGACTGATTAAATAGGCTCATGAAATACTTATTAAATAGGCTTATTAAATAGGCTTATTAAATAGACTTATTAAATAGGCTCAATAAAGAGGCTTATTAAATAGGCTTATTAAATAGGCTTATTAAATAGGCTCAATAAATAGGCTTATTAAATAGGCTTATTAAATAGGCTTATTAAATAGGCTTATTACATAGACTTATTAAATAGGCTCAATAAATAGGCTTATTAAATAGGCTTATTAAATAGGCTTATTAAATAGGCTCAATAAATAGGCTTATTAAATACTTATTAAATAGGCTTATTAAATAGACTTATTAAATAGACTTATTAAATAGGCTTATTAAATAGACTTATTAAATAGGCTTATTAAATAGGCTTATTAAATAGGCTCAATAAATAGGCTTATTAAATAGGCTTATTAAATAGGCGTATTAAATAGGCTGAATAAATAGGCTTATTAAATAGACTTAATAAATAGACTTATTAAATAGGCTCAATAAATAGGCTTATTAAATAGGCTTATTAAATATACTTATTAAATAGGCTCAATAAATAGGCTTATTAAATAGGCTTATTAAATAGGCTCAATAAATGGGCTTATTAAATAGGCTCAATAAATAGGCTTATTAATTAGGCTCATTAAATACTTATTAAATAGGCTTATTAAATAGACTTATTAAATAGGCTTATTAAAAAGGCTTATTAAATAGACTTATTAAATAGGCTCATTAAATACTTATTAAATAGGTTTATAAATAGGCGTATTAAATAGGCTTATTAAATAGGCTTATTAAATAGGCTTATTAAATAGACTTATTAAATAACCTCATTAAATAGGCTTATTTTAGCAACTTAGGCTTATTAAAATGGTTTATTTCAGCAACTTAGACTTATTAAATTGCCATATTAAATAGGCTTATTTCAGCAACTTAGGCTTATTAAATTGGCGTATTTCAGCAACTTATGCTTATTAAATAGCCTTTTTAAATAGGCTTATTTCAGCAACTTAGGCTTATTAAATAGGCTTATTTCAGCAACGTATGCTTATTTAATAGGCTTATTTCAGCAACTTAGACTTATTAAAAAGCCTTATCTCAGCAACTTAGACTTATTAAATAGGCTTATTTCAGCAACTTATGCTTATTAAATATACTTATTTCAGCAACTTAGGCTTATTAAATAGGCTTATTTCAGCAACTTAGACTTATTAAATAGCCTTATTTCAGCAACTTAGGCTTATTAAATAGGCTTATTTCAGCAACTTAGGCATATTAAATAGACTTATTTCAGCAACTTAGACTTATTAAATAGGCTTATTCAGCAACTTAGGCTTAAATAGGCTTATTAAATAGGCTTATTAAAGAGGCTTATTAAATAGCCTCATTAAATAGGCTTATTTTAGCAACTTAGGCTTATTAAATAGGCGTATTTCAGCAACTTAGGATTATTAAATAGGCTTATTTCAGCAACTTAGGCTTATTAAATAGGCTTATTCAGCAACTTAGGCTTATTAAATAGCCTTATTAAATAGGCTTATTTCAGCAACCAAGGCGTATTAAATAGGCTTATTTCAGCAACTTAGACTTATTAAAAATACTTATTTCTGCAACTTAGGCTTATGAAATAGGCTTATTCAGCAATTTAGTCTTATTAAATAGGCTTATTTCAGCAACTTAGACTTATTAAATAGGCCTATTAAATAGGCTTATTAAATAGACTGATTAAATAGGCTCATGAAATACTTATTAAATAGGCTTATTAAATAGGCTTATTAAATAGACTTATTAAATAGGCTCAATAAAGAGGCTTATTAAATAGGCTTATTAAATAGGCTTATTAAATAGGCTCAATAAATAGGCTTATTAAATAGGCTTATTAAATAGGCTTATTAAATAGGCTTATTACATAGACTTATTAAATAGGCTCAATAAATAGGCTTATTAAATAGGCTTATTAAATAGGCTTATTAAATAGGCTCAATAAATAGGCTTATTAAATACTTATTAAATAGGCTTATTAAATAGACTTATTAAATAGACTTATTAAATAGGCTTATTAAATAGACTTATTAAATAGGCTTATTAAATAGGCTTATTAAATAGGCTCAATAAATAGGCTTATTAAATAGGCTTATTAAATAGGCGTATTAAATAGGCTGAATAAATAGGCTTATTAAATAGACTTAATAAATAGACTTATTAAATAGGCTCAATAAATAGGCTTATTAAATAGGCTTATTAAATATACTTATTAAATAGGCTCAATAAATAGGCTTATTAAATAGGCTTATTAAATAGGCTCAATAAATGGGCTTATTAAATAGGCTCAATAAATAGGCTTATTAATTAGGCTCATTAAATACTTATTAAATAGGCTTATTAAATAGACTTATTAAATAGGCTTATTAAAAAGGCTTATTAAATAGACTTATTAAATAGGCTCATTAAATACTTATTAAATAGGTTTATAAATAGGCGTATTAAATAGGCTTATTAAATAGGCTTATTAAATAGGCTTATTAAATAGACTTATTAAATAGCCTCATTAAATAGGCTTATTTTAGCAACTTAGGCTTATTAAAATGGTTTATTTCAGCAACTTAGACTTATTAAATTGCCATATTAAATAGGCTTATTTCAGCAACTTAGGCTTATTAAATTGGCGTATTTCAGCAACTTATGCTTATTAAATAGCCTTTTTAAATAGGCTTATTTCAGCAACTTAGGCTTATTAAATAGGCTTATTTCAGCAACGTATGCTTATTTAATAGGCTTATTTCAGCAACTTAGACTTATTAAAAAGCCTTATCTCAGCAACTTAGACTTATTAAATAGGCTTATTTCAGCAACTTATGCTTATTAAATATACTTATTTCAGCAACTTAGGCTTATTAAATAGGCTTATTTCAGCAACTTAGACTTATTAAATAGCCTTATTTCAGCAACTTAGGCGTATTAAATAGGCTTATTTCAGCAACTTAGTCTTATTATATAGCCTTATTTCAGCAACTTAGACTTATTAAATAGGCTTATTTCAGCAACTTAGGCTTATTAAATAGGCTTATTCAGCAACTTAGGCTTATTAAATAGGCTTATTAAATAGACTTATTAAATAGGCTCATTAAATACTTATTAAATATGCTTATTAAATAGGCTTATTAAATAGACTTATTAAATAGGCTCAATAAATAGGCTTATTAAATAGGCCTATTAAATAGGCTTATTAAATAGACTTATTAAATAGACGTATTCAATATGCTTATTAAATAGTCTTATTAAATAGGCTTATTAAATAGGCTTATTAAATAGACTTATTAAATAGCCTCATTAAATAGGCTTATTTTAGCAACTTAGGCTTATTAATTAGGCTTTTTTCAGCAACTTAGGACTTATTAAATAGCCTTATTGCAGCAACTTACGCTTATTAAATAGGGTTATTTCAGCAACTTAGGCTTATTAAATAGGCTTATTTCAGAAACTTAGGCTTATTAAATAGGCTTATTCAGCAACTTAGGCTTATTAAATAGCCTTATTAAATAGGCTTATTTCAGCAACTTAGGCTTATTAAATAGGCTTATTTCAGCAACTTAGACTTATTAAAAAGACTTATTTCAGCAACTTAGGCTTATGAAATAGGCTTATTCAGCAACTTAGCTTATTAAATAGGCTTATTTCAGCAACTTAGACTTATTAAATATGCCTATTAAATAGGCTTATTAAATAGACTGATTAAATAGGCTCATTAAATACATATTAAATAGGCTTATTAAATAGATTTATTAATTAGACTTATTAAATAGGCTTATTAAATAGGCTTATTAAATAGGCTCATTAAATAGACTTATTAAATAGCCTCATTAAATAGTCTTATTTTAGCAACTTAGGCTTATTAAATAGGCTTATTTAAGCAACTTAGACTTATTAAATAGCCTTATTTCAGCAACTTAGGCTTATTAAATAGGCTTATTTCAGCAACTTAGGCATATTAAATAGACTTATTTCAGCAACTTAGACTTATTAAATAGGCTTATTCAGCAACTTAGGCTTAAATAGGCTTATTAAATAGGCTTATTAAAGAGGCTTATTAAATAGGCTTATTAAATAGACTTATTAAATAGCCTCATTAAATAGGCTTATTTTAGCAACTTAGGCTTATTAAATAGGCGTATTTCAGCAACTTAGGATTATTAAATAGGCTTATTTCAGCAACTTAGGCTTATTAAATAGGCTTATTCAGCAACTTAGGCTTATTAAATAGCCTTATTAAATAGGCTTATTTCAGCAACCAAGGCGTATTAAATAGGCTTATTTCAGCAACTTAGACTTATTAAAAAGACTTATTTCTGCAACTTAGGCTTATGAAATAGGCTTATTCAGCAATTTAGTCTTATTAAATAGGCTTATTTCAGCAACTTAGACTTATTAAATAGGCCTATTAAATAGGCTTATTAAATAGACTTATTAAATAGGCTCAATAAATAGGCTTATTAAATAGGCTTATTAAATAGGCTTATTACATAGACTTATTAAATAGGCTCAATAAATAGGCTTATTAAATAGGCTTATTAAATAGGCTTATTAAATAGGCTTATTAAATAGGCTTATTAAATAGGCTTATTAAATAGGCTCAATAAATAGGCTTATTAAATACTTATTAAATAGGCTTATTAAATAGACTTATTAAATAGACTTATTAAATAGGCTTATTAAATAGACTTATTAAATAGGCTTATTAAATAGGCTTATTAAATAGGCTCAATAAATAGACTTATTAAATAGGCTTATTAAATAGGCGTATTAAATAGGCTGAATAAATAGGCTTATTAAATAGACTTAATAAATAGACTTATTAAATAGGCTCAATAAATAGGCTTATTAAATAGGCTTATTAAATAGACTTATTAAATAGGCTCAATAAATAGGCTTATTAAATAGGCTTATTAAATAGGCTCAATAAATGGGCTTATTAAATAGGCTCAATAAATAGGCTTATTAATTAGGCTCATTAAATACTTATTAAATAGGCTTATTAATTAGGCTCATTAAATACTTATTAAATAGGCTTATTAAAAAGGCTTATTAAATAGACTTATTAAATAGGCTCATTAAATACTTATTAAATAGGTTTATAAATAGGCGTATTAAATAGGCTTATTAAATAGGCTTATTAAATAGGCTTATTAAATAGACTTATTAAATAGCCTCATTAAATAGGCTTATTTTAGCAACTTAGGCTTATTAAAATGGTTTATTTCAGCAACTTAGACTTATTAAATTGCCATATTAAATAGGCTTATTTCAGCAACTTAGGCTTATTAAATTGGCGTATTTCAGCAACTTATGCTTATTAAATAGCCTTTTTAAATAGGCTTATTTCAGCAACTTAGGCTTATTAAATAGGCTTATTTCAGCAACGTATGCTTATTTAATAGGCTTATTTCAGCAACTTAGACTTATTAAAAAGCCTTATCTCAGCAACTTAGACTTATTAAATAGGCTTATTTCAGCAACTTATGCTTATTAAATATACTTATTTCAGCAACTTAGGCTTATTAAATAGGCTTATTTCAGCAACTTAGACTTATTAAATAGCCTTATTTCAGCAACTTAGGCTTATTAAATAGGCTTATTTCAGCAACTTAGTCTTATTAAATAGCCTTATTTCAGCAACTTAGACTTATTAAATAGGTTTATTTCAGCAACTTAGGCTTATTAAATAGGCTTATTCAGCAACTTAGGCTTATTAAATAGGCTTATTTCAGCAACTTTGGCTTATTAAATAGGCTTATTCAGCAACTTAGGCTTATTAAATAGGCTCATTAAATACTTATTAAATAGGCTTATTAAACAGGCTTATTAAATAGACTTATTAAACAGGCTCAATAAATAGGCTTATTAAATAGGGTCATTAAATAGGCTTCATAAATCGGCTTATTAAATCGGCTTATTAAATAGGCTTATTAAATAGGCATATTAAATAGACTTAATAAATAGGCTTTTTAAATAGGCTCAATAAATAGGCCTATTAAATAGGCTCAATAAATAGGCTAATTAAATAGGCTCAATAAATAGGCTTATTAAATAGACTCAATAAATAGGCTTATTAAATAGGCTCATTAAATACTTATTAAATAGGCTTATTAAATAGACTTATTAAATAGGCTTATTAAATAGGCTTATTAAATAGGCTCAATAAATGGGCTTATTAAATAGGCTCAATAAATAGGCTTATTAATTAGGCTCATTAAATACTTATTAAATAGGCTTATTAAATAGACTTATTAAATAGGCTTATTAAAAAGGCTTATTAAATAGACTTATTAAATAGGCTCATTAAATACTTATTAAATAGGTTTATAAATAGGCGTATTAAATAGGCTTATTAAATAGGCTTATTAAATAGGCTTATTAAATAGACTTATTAAATAGCCTCATTAAATAGGCTTATTTTAGCAACTTAGGCTTATTAAAATGGTTTATTTCAGCAACTTAGACTTATTAAATTGCCATATTAAATAGGCTTATTTCAGCAACTTAGGCTTATTAAATTGGCGTATTTCAGCAACTTATGCTTATTAAATAACCTTTTTAAATAGGCTTATTTCAGCAACTTAGGCTTATTAAATAGGCTTATTTCAGCAACGTATGCTTATTAAATAGGCTTATTTCAGCAACTTAGACTTATTAAAAAGCCTTATCTCAGCAACTTAGACTTATTAAATAGGCTTATTTCAGCAACTTATGCTTATTAAATATACTTATTTCAGCAACTTAGGCTTATTAAATAGGCTTATTTCAGCAACTTAGACTTATTAAATAGCCTTATTTCAGCAACTTAGGCTTATTAAATAGGCTTATTTCAGCAACTTAGTCTTATTAAATAGCCTTATTTCAGCAACTTAGACTTATTAAATAGGTTTATTTCAGCAACTTAGGCTTATTAAATAGGCTTATTCAGCAACTTAGGCTTATTAAATAGGCTTATTTCAGCAACTTTGGCTTATTAAATAGGCTTATTCAGCAACTTAGGCTTATTAAATAGGCTCATTAAATACTTATTAAATAGGCTTATTAAACAGGCTTATTAAATAGACTTATTAAACAGGCTCAATAAATAGGCTTATTAAATAGGGTCATTAAATAGGCTTCATAAATCGGCTTATTAAATCGGCTTATTAAATAGGCTTATTAAATAGGCATATTAAATAGACTTAATAAATAGGCTTTTTAAATAGGCTCAATAAATAGGCCTATTAAATAGGCTCAATAAATAGGCTAATTAAATAGGCTCAATAAATAGGCTTATTAAATAGACTCAATAAATAGGCTTATTAAATAGGCTCATTAAATACTTATTAAATAGGCTTATTAAATAGACTTATTAAATAGGCTTATTAAATAGGCTTATTAAATAGGCTCAATAAATGGGCTTATTAAATAGGCTCAATAAATAGGCTTATTAATTAGGCTCATTAAATACTTATTAAATAGGCTTATTAAATAGACTTATTAAATAGGCTTATTAAAAAGGCTTATTAAATAGACTTATTAAATAGGCTCATTAAATACTTATTAAATAGGTTTATAAATAGGCGTATTAAATAGGCTTATTAAATAGGCTTATTAAATAGGCTTATTAAATAGACTTATTAAATAGCCTCATTAAATAGGCTTATTTTAGCAACTTAGGCTTATTAAAATGGTTTATTTCAGCAACTTAGACTTATTAAATTGCCATATTAAATAGGCTTATTTCAGCAACTTAGGCTTATTAAATTGGCGTATTTCAGCAACTTATGCTTATTAAATAACCTTTTTAAATAGGCTTATTTCAGCAACTTAGGCTTATTAAATAGGCTTATTTCAGCAACGTATGCTTATTAAATAGGCTTATTTCAGCAACTTAGACTTATTAAAAAGCCTTATCTCAGCAACTTAGACTTATTAAATAGGCTTATTTCAGCAACTTATGCTTATTAAATATACTTATTTCAGCAACTTAGGCTTATTAAATAGGCTTATTTCAGCAACTTAGACTTATTAAATAGCCTTATTTCAGCAACTTAGGCTTATTAAATAGGCTTATTTCAGCAACTTAGTCTTATTAAATAGCCTTATTTCAGCAACTTAGACTTATTAAATAGGTTTATTTCAGCAACTTAGGCTTATTAAATAGGCTTATTCAGCAACTTAGGCTTATTAAATAGGCTTATTAAATAGGCTTATTTCAGCAACTTTGGCTTATTAAATAGGCTTATTCAGCAACTTAGGCTTATTAAATAGGCTCATTAAATACTTATTAAATAGGCTTATTAAACAGGCTTATTAAATAGACTTATTAAACAGGCTCAATAAATAGGCTTATTAAATAGGGTCATTAAATAGGCTTCATAAATAGGCTTATTAAATCGGCTTATTAAATAGGCTTATTAAATAGGCATATTAAATAGACTTAATAAATAGGCTTTTTAAATAGGCTCAATAAATAGGCCTATTAAATAGGCTCAATAAATAGGCTAATTAAATAGGCTCAATAAATAGGCTTATTAAATAGACTCAATAAATAGGCTTATTAAATAGGCTCATTAAATACTTATTAAATAGGCTTATTAAATAGACTTATTAAATAGACTTATTAAATAGGCTTATTAAATAGACTTATTAAATAGGCTTATTAAAAAGGCTTATTAAATAGACTTATTAAATACGCTCATTAAATACTTATTAAATAGGTTTATTAAATAGGCGTATTAAATAGGCTTATTAAATAGGCTCAATAAATAGGCTTATTAAATAGGCTTATTAAATATGCTCAATAAATAGGCTTATTAAATAGCCTCAATAAATAGGCTCATTAAATAGGCTCAATAAATAGGCTTATTAAATAGGCTCATTAAATACTTATTAAATAGGCTTATTAAATAGATTTATTAATTAGACTTATTAAATAGGCTTATTAAATAGGCTTATTAAATAGACTTATTAAATAGCCTCATTAAATAGGCTTATTTTAGCAACTTAGGCTTATTTCAGCAACTTAGACTTATTAAATAGCCTTATTTCAGCAACTTAGGCTTATTAAATAGGCTTATTTCAGCAACTTAGGCTTATTAAATAGCCTTATTTCAGCAACTTAGACTTATTAAATAGGCTTATTCAGCAACTTAGGCTTAAATAGGCTTATTAAATAGGCTTATTAAATAGGCTTATTAAATAGGCTTATTAAATAGGCTTATTAAATAGACTTATTAAATAGGCTCATTAAATACTTATTAAATATGCTTATTAAATAGGCTTATTAAATAGACTTATTAAATAGGCTCAATAAATAGGCTTATTAAATAGGCCTATTAAATAGGCTTATTAAATAGACTTATTAAATAGACGTATTCAATATGATTATTAAATAGTCTTATTAAATAGGCTTATTAAATAGGCTTATTAAATAGACTTATTAAATAGCCTCATTAAATAGGCTTATTTTAGCAACTTAGGCTTATTAATTAGGCTTTTTTCAGCAACTTAGGACTTATTAAATAGCCTTATTGCAGCAACTTACGCTTATTAAATAGGGTTATTTCAGCAACTTAGGCTTATTAAATAGGCTTATTTCAGAAACTTAGGCTTATTAAATAGGCTTATTCAGCAACTTAGGCTTATTCAATAGCCTTATTAAATAGGCTTATTTCAGCAACTTAGGCTTATTAAATAGGCTTATTTCAGCAACTTAGACTTATTAAAAAGACTTATTTCAGCAACTTAGGCTTATGAAATAGGCTTATTCAGCAACTTAGCTTATTAAATAGGCTTATTTCAGCAACTTAGACTTATTAAATATGCCTATTAAATAGGCTTAATAAATAGACTGATTAAATAGGCTCATTAAATACATATTAAATAGGCTTATTAAATAGATTTATTAATTAGACTTATTAAATAGGCTTATTAAATAGGCTTATTAAATAGGCTCATTAAATAGACTTATTAAATAGCCTCATTAAATAGTCTTATTTTAGCAACTTAGGCTTATTAAATAGGCTTATTTAAGCAACTTAGACTTATTAAATAGCCTTATTTCAGCAACTTAGGCTTATTAAATAGGCTTATTTCAGCAACTTAGGCATATTAAATAGACTTATTTCAGCAACTTAGACTTATTAAATAGGCTTATTCAGCAACTTATGCTTATTAAATAACCTTTTTAAATAGGCTTATTTCAGCAACTTAGGCTTATTAAATAGGCTTATTTCAGCAACGTATGCTTATTAAATAGGCTTATTTCAGCAACTTAGACTTATTAAAAAGCCTTATCTCAGCAACTTAGACTTATTAAATAGGCTTATTTCAGCAACGTATGCTTATTAAATATACTTATTTCAGCAACTTAGGCTTATTAAATAGGCTTATTTCAGCAACTTAGACTTATTAAATAGCCTTATTTCAGCAACTTAGGCTTATTAAATAGGCTTATTTCAGCAACTTAGTCTTATTAAATAGCCTTATTTCAGCAACTTAGACTTATTAAATAGGTTTATTTCAGCAACTTAGGCTTATTAAATAGGCTTATTCAGCAACTTAGGCTTATTAAATAGGCTTATTAAATAGGCTTATTTCAGCAACTTTGGCTTATTAAATAGGCTTATTCAGCAACTTAGGCTTATTAAATAGGCTCATTAAATACTTATTAAATAGGCTTATTAAACAGGCTTATTAAATAGACTTATTAAACAGGCTCAATAAATAGGCTTATTAAATAGGGTCATTAAATAGGCTTCATAAATAGGCTTATTAAATCGGCTTATTAAATAGGCTTATTAAATAGGCATATTAAATAGACTTAATAAATAGGCTTTTTAAATAGGCTCAATAAATAGGCCTATTAAATAGGCTCAATAAATAGGCTAATTAAATAGGCTCAATAAATAGGCTTATTAAATAGACTCAATAAATAGGCTTATTAAATAGGCTCATTAAATACTTATTAAATAGGCTTATTAAATAGACTTATTAAATAGACTTATTAAATAGGCTTATTAAATAGACTTATTAAATAGGCTTATTAAAAAGGCTTATTAAATAGACTTATTAAATACGCTCATTAAATACTTATTAAATAGGTTTATTAAATAGGCGTATTAAATAGGCTTATTAAATAGGCTCAATAAATAGGCTTATTAAATAGGCTTATTAAATAGGCTCAATAAATAGGCTTATTAAATAGCCTCAATAAATAGGCTCATTAAATAGGCTCAATAAATAGGCTTATTAAATAGGCTCATTAAATACTTATTAAATAGGCTTATTAAATAGACTTATTAAATAGCCTCATTAAATAGGCTTATTTTAGCAACTTAGGCTTATTTCAGCAACTTAGACTTATTAAATAGCCTTATTTCAGCAACTTAGGCTTATTAAATAGGCTTATTTCAGCAACTTAGGCTTATTAAATAGCCTTATTTCAGCAACTTAGACTTATTAAATAGGCTTATTCAGCAACTTAGGCTTAAATAGGCTTATTAAATAGGCTTATTAAATAGGCTTATTAAATAGGCTTATTAAATAGGCTTATTAAATAGGCTTATTAAATAGACTTATTAAATAGGCTCATTAAATACTTATTAAATATGCTTATTAAATAGGCTTATTAAATAGACTTATTAAATAGGCTCAATAAATAGGCTTATTAAATAGGCCTATTAAATAGGCTTATTAAATAGACTTATTAAATAGACGTATTCAATATGCTTATTAAATAGTCTTATTAAATAGGCTTATTAAATAGGCTTATTAAATAGACTTATTAAATAGCCTCATTAAATAGGCTTATTTTAGCAACTTAGGCTTATTAATTAGGCTTTTTTCAGCAACTTAGGACTTATTAAATAGCCTTATTGCAGCAACTTACGCTTATTAAATAGGGTTATTTCAGCAACTTAGGCTTATTAAATAGGCTTATTTCAGAAACTTAGGCTTATTAAATAGGCTTATTCAGCAACTTAGGCTTATTAAATAGCCTTATTAAATAGGCTTATTTCAGCAATTTAGGCTTATTAAATAGGCTTATTTCAGCAACTTAGACTTATTAAAAAGACTTATTTCAGCAACTTAGGCTTATGAAATAGGCTTATTCAGCAACTTAGCTTATTAAATAGGCTTATTTCAGCAACTTAGACTTATTAAATATGCCTATTAAATAGGCTTATTAAATAGACTGATTAAATAGGCTCATTAAATACATATTAAATAGGCTTATTAAATAGATTTATTAATTAGACTTATTAAATAGGCTTATTAAATAGGCTTATTAAATAGGCTCATTAAATAGACTTATTAAATAGCCTCATTAAATAGTCTTATTTTAGCAACTTAGGCTTATTAAATAGGCTTATTTAAGCAACTTAGACTTATTAAATAGCCTTATTTCAGCAACTTAGGCTTATTAAATAGGCTTATTTCAGCAACTTAGGCATATTAAATAGACTTATTTCAGCAACTTAGACTTATTAAATAGGCTTATTCAGCAACTTAGGCTTAAATAGGCTTATTAAATAGGCTTATTAAAGAGGCTTATTAAATAGGCTTATTAAATAGACTTATTAAATAGCCTCATTAAATAGGCTTATTTTAGCAACTTAGGCTTATTAAATAGGCGTATTTCAGCAACTTAGGATTATTAAATAGGCTTATTTCAGCAACTTAGGCTTATTAAATAGGCTTATTCAGCAACTTAGGCTTATTAAATAGCCTTATTAAATAGGCTTATTTCAGCAACCAAGGCGTATTAAATAGGCTTATTTCAGCAACTTAGACTTATTAAAAAGACTTATTTCTGCAACTTAGGCTTATGAAATAGGCTTATTCAGCAATTTAGTCTTATTAAATAGGCTTATTTCAGCAACTTAGACTTATTAAATAGGCCTATTAAATAGGCTTATTAAATAGACTGATTAAATAGGCTCATGAAATACTTATTAAATAGGCTTATTAAATAGGCTTATTAAATAGACTTATTAAATAGGCTCAATAAAGAGGCTTATTAAATAGGCTTATTAAATAGGCTTATTAAATAGGCTCAATAAATAGGCTTATTAAATAGGCTTATTAAATAGGCTTATTAAATAGGCTTATTACATAGACTTATTAAATAGGCTCAATAAATAGGCTTATTAAATAGGCTTATTAAATAGGCTTATTAAATAGGCTCAATAAATAGGCTTATTAAATACTTATTAAATAGGCTTATTAAATAGACTTATTAAATAGACTTATTAAATAGGCTTATTAAATAGACTTATTAAATAGGCTTATTAAATAGGCTTATTAAATAGGCTCAATAAATAGGCTTATTAAATAGGCTTATTAAATAGGCGTATTAAATAGGCTGAATAAATAGGCTTATTAAATAGACTTAATAAATAGACTTATTAAATAGGCTCAATAAATAGGCTTATTAAATAGGCTTATTAAATAGACTTATTAAATAGGCTCAATAAATAGGCTTATTAAATAGGCTTATTAAATAGGCTCAATAAATGGGCTTATTAAATAGGCTCAATAAATAGGCTTATTAATTAGGCTCATTAAATACTTATTAAATAGGCTTATTAAATAGACTTATTAAATAGGCTTATTAAAAAGGCTTATTAAATAGACTTATTAAATAGGCTCATTAAATACTTATTAAATAGGTTTATAAATAGGCGTATTAAATAGGCTTATTAAATAGGCTTATTAAATAGGCTTATTAAATAGACTTATTAAATAGCCTCATTAAATAGGCTTATTTTAGCAACTTAGGCTTATTAAAATGGTTTATTTCAGCAACTTAGACTTATTAAATTGCCTTTTTAAATAGGCTTATTTCAGCAACTTAGGCTTATTAAATAGGCTTATTTCAGCAACGTATGCTTATTTAATAGGCTTATTTCAGCAACTTAGACTTATTAAAAAGCCTTATCTCAGCAACTTAGACTTATTAAATAGGCTTATTTCAGCAACTTATGCTTATTAAATATACTTATTTCAGCAACTTAGGCTTATTAAATAGGCTTATTTCAGCAACTTAGACTTATTAAATAGCCTTATTTCAGCAACTTAGGCGTATTAAATAGGCTTATTTCAGCAACTTAGTCTTATTATATAGCCTTATTTCAGCAACTTAGACTTATTAAATAGGCTTATTTCAGCAACTTAGGCTTATTAAATAGGCTTATTCAGCAACTTAGGCTTATTAAATAGGCTTATTAAATAGACTTATTAAATAGGCTCATTAAATACTTATTAAATATGCTTATTAAATAGGCTTATTAAATAGACTTATTAAATAGGCTCAATAAATAGGCTTATTAAATAGGCCTATTAAATAGGCTTATTAAATAGACTTATTAAATAGACGTATTCAATATGCTTATTAAATAGTCTTATTAAATAGGCTTATTAAATAGGCTTATTAAATAGACTTATTAAATAGCCTCATTAAATAGGCTTATTTTAGCAACTTAGGCTTATTAATTAGGCTTTTTTCAGCAACTTAGGACTTATTAAATAGCCTTATTGCAGCAACTTACGCTTATTAAATAGGGTTATTTCAGCAACTTAGGCTTATTAAATAGGCTTATTTCAGAAACTTAGGCTTATTAAATAGGCTTATTCAGCAACTTAGGCTTATTAAATAGCCTTATTAAATAGGCTTATTTCAGCAACTTAGGCTTATTAAATAGGCTTATTTCAGCAACTTAGACTTATTAAAAAGACTTATTTCAGCAACTTAGGCTTATGAAATAGGCTTATTCAGCAACTTAGCTTATTAAATAGGCTTATTTCAGCAACTTAGACTTATTAAATATGCCTATTAAATAGGCTTATTAAATAGACTGATTAAATAGGCTCATTAAATACATATTAAATAGGCTTATTAAATAGATTTATTAATTAGACTTATTAAATAGGCTTATTAAATAGGCTTATTAAATAGGCTCATTAAATAGACTTATTAAATAGCCTCATTAAATAGTCTTATTTTAGCAACTTAGGCTTATTAAATAGGCTTATTTAAGCAACTTAGACTTATTAAATAGCCTTATTTCAGCAACTTAGGCTTATTAAATAGGCTTATTTCAGCAACTTAGGCATATTAAATAGACTTATTTCAGCAACTTAGACTTATTAAATAGGCTTATTCAGCAACTTAGGCTTAAATAGGCTTATTAAATAGGCTTATTAAAGAGGCTTATTAAATAGGCTTATTAAATAGACTTATTAAATAGCCTCATTAAATAGGCTTATTTTAGCAACTTAGGCTTATTAAATAGGCGTATTTCAGCAACTTAGGATTATTAAATAGGCTTATTTCAGCAACTTAGGCTTATTAAATAGGCTTATTCAGCAACTTAGGCTTATTAAATAGCCTTATTAAATAGGCTTATTTCAGCAACCAAGGCGTATTAAATAGGCTTATTTCAGCAACTTAGACTTATTAAAAAGACTTATTTCTGCAACTTAGGCTTATGAAATAGGCTTATTCAGCAATTTAGTCTTATTAAATAGGCTTATTTCAGCAACTTAGACTTATTAAATAGGCCTATTAAATAGGCTTATTAAATAGACTTATTAAATAGGCTCAATAAAGAGGCTTATTAAATAGGCTTATTAAATAGGCTTATTAAATAGGCTCAATAAATAGGCTTATTAAATAGGCTTATTAAATAGGCTTATTACATAGACTTATTAAATAGGCTCAATAAATAGGCTTATTAAATAGGCTTATTAAATAGGCTTATTAAATAGGCTCAATAAATAGGCTTATTAAATACTTATTAAATAGGCTTATTAAATAGACTTATTAAATAGACTTATTAAATAGGCTTATTAAATAGACTTATTAAATAGGCTTATTAAATAGGCTTATTAAATAGGCTCAATAAATAGGCTTATTAAATAGGCTTATTAAATAGGCGTATTAAATAGGCTGAATAAATAGGCTTATTAAATAGACTTAATAAATAGACTTATTAAATAGGCTCAATAAATAGGCTTATTAAATAGGCTTATTAAATAGACTTATTAAATAGGCTCAATAAATAGGCTTATTAAATAGGCTTATTAAATAGGCTCAATAAATGGGCTTATTAAATAGGCTCAATAAATAGGCTTATTAATTAGGCTCATTAAATACTTATTAAATAGGCTTATTAAATAGATTTATTAAATAGGCTTATTAAAAAGGCTTATTAAATAGACATTAAATAGGCTCATTAAATACTTATTAAATAGGTTTATAAATAGGCGTATTAAATAGGCTTATTAAATAGGCTTATTAAATAGGCTTATTAAATAGACTTATTAAATAGCCTCATTAAATAGGCTTATTTTAGCAACTTAGGCTTATTAAAATGGTTTATTTCAGCAACTTAGACTTATTAAATTGCCATATTAAATAGGCTTATTTCAGCAACTTAGGCTTATTAAATTGGCGTATTTCAGCAACTTATGCTTATTAAATAGCCTTTTTAAATAGGCTTATTTCAGCAACTTAGGCTTATTAAATAGGCTTATTTCAGCAACGTATGCTTATTTAATAGGCTTATTTCAGCAACTTAGACTTATTAAAAAGCCTTATCTCAGCAACTTAGACTTATTAAATAGGCTTATTTCAGCAACTTATGCTTATTAAATATACTTATTTCAGCAACTTAGGCTTATTAAATAGGCTTATTTCAGCAACTTAGACTTATTAAATAGCCTTATTTCAGCAACTTAGGCTTATTAAATAGGCTTATTTCAGCAACTTAGTCTTATTATATAGCCTTATTTCAGCAACTTAGACTTATTAAATAGGCTTATTTCAGCAACTTAGGCTTATTAAATAGGCTTATTCAGCAACTTAGGCTTATTAAATAGGCTTATTTCAGCAACTTTGGCTTATTAAATAGGCTTATTCAGCAACTTAGGCTTATTAAATAGGCTCATTAAATACTTATTAAATAGGCTTATTAAACAGGCTTATTAAATAGACTTATTAAACAGGCTCAATAAATAGGCTTATTAAATAGGGTCATTAAATAGGCTTCATAAATAGGCTTATTAAATCGGCTTATTAAATAGGCTTATTAAATAGGCATATTAAATAGACTTAATAAATAGGCTTTTTAAATAGGCTCAATAAATAGGCCTATTAAATAGGCTCAATAAATAGGCTAATTAAATAGGCTCAATAAATAGGCTTATTAAATAGACTCAATAAATAGGCTTATTAAATAGGCTCATTAAATACTTATTAAATAGGCTTATTAAATAGACTTATTAAATAGACTTATTAAATAGGCTTATTAAATAGACTTATTAAATAGGCTTATTAAAAAGGCTTATTAAATAGACTTATTAAATACGCTCATTAAATACTTATTAAATAGGTTTATTAAATAGGCGTATTAAATAGGCTTATTAAATAGGCTCAATAAATAGGCTTATTAAATAGACTTATTAAATAGGCTCAATAAATAGGCTTATTAAATAGCCTCAATAAATAGGCTCATTAAATAGGCTCAATAAATAGGCTTATTAAATAGGCTCATTAAATACTTATTAAATAGGCTTATTAAATAGATTTATTAATTAGACTTATTAAATAGGCTTATTAAATAGGCTTATTAAATAGACTTATTAAATAGCCTCATTAAATAGGCTTATTTTAGCAACTTAGGCTTATTTCAGCAACTTAGACTTATTAAATAGCCTTATTTCAGCAACTTAGGCTTATTAAATAGGCTTATTTCAGCAACTTAGGCTTATTAAATAGCCTTATTTCAGCAATTTAGACTTATTAAATAGGCTTATTCAGCAACTTAGGCTTAAATAGGCTTATTAAATAGGCTTATTAAATAGGCTTATTAAATAGGCTTATTAAATAGACTTATTAAATAGGCTCATTAAATACTTATTAAATATGCTTATTAAATAGGCTTATTAAATAGACTTATTAAATAGGCTCAATAAATAGGCTTATTAAATAGGCCTATTAAATAGGCTTATTAAATAGACTTATTAAATAGACGTATTCAATATGCTTATTAAATAGTCTTATTAAATAGGCTTATTAAATAGGCTTATTAAATAGACTTATTAAATAGCCTCATTAAATAGGCTTATTTTAGCAACTTAGGCTTATTAATTAGGCTTTTTTCAGCAACTTAGGACTTATTAAATAGCCTTATTGCAGCAACTTACGCTTATTAAATAGGGTTATTTCAGCAACTTAGGCTTATTAAATAGGCTTATTTCAGAAACTTAGGCTTATTAAATAGGCTTATTCAGCAACTTAGGCTTATTAAATAGCCTTATTAAATAGGCTTATTTCAGCAACTTAGGCTTATTAAATAGGCTTATTTCAGCAACTTAGACTTATTAAAAAGACTTATTTCAGCAACTTAGGCTTATGAAATAGGCTTATTCAGCAACTTAGCTTATTAAATAGGCTTATTTCAGCAACTTAGACTTATTAAATATGCCTATTAAATAGGCTTATTAAATAGACTGATTAAATAGGCTCATTAAATACATATTAAATAGGCTTATTAAATAGATTTATTAATTAGACTTATTAAATAGGCTTATTAAATAGGCTTATTAAATAGGCTCATTAAATAGACTTATTAAATAGCCTCATAAAATAGTCTTATTTTAGCAACTTAGGCTTATTAAATAGGCTTATTTAAGCAACTTAGACTTATTAAATAGCCTTATTTCAGCAACTTAGGCTTATTAAATAGGCTTATTTCAGCAACTTAGGCATATTAAATAGACTTATTTCAGCAACTTAGACTTATTAAATAGGCTTATTCAGCAACTTAGGCTTAAATAGGCTTATTAAATAGGCTTATTAAATAGGCTTATTAAATAGACTTATTAAATAGCCTCATTAAATAGGCTTATTTTAGCAACTTAGGCTTATTAATTAGGCTTTTTTCAGCAACTTAGGACTTATTAAATAGCCTTATTGCAGCAACTTACGCTTATTAAATAGGGTTATTTCAGCAACTTAGGCTTATTAAATAGGCTTATTTCAGAAACTTAGGCTTATTAAATAGGCTTATTCAGCAACTTAGGCTTATTAAATAGCCTTATTAAATAGGCTTATTTCAGCAACTTAGGCTTATTAAATAGGCTTATTTCAGCAACTTAGACTTATTAAAAAGACTTATTTCAGCAACTTAGGCTTATGAAATAGGCTTATTCAGCAACTTAGCTTATTAAATAGGCTTATTTCAGCAACTTAGACTTATTAAATATGCCTATTAAATAGGCTTATTAAATAGACTGATTAAATAGGCTCATTAAATACATATTAAATAGGCTTATTAAATAGATTTATTAATTAGAATTATTAAATAGGCTTATTAAATAGGCTTATTAAATAGGCTCATTAAATAGACTTATTAAATAGCCTCATTAAATAGTCTTATTTTAGCAACTTAGGCTTATTAAATAGGCTTATTTAAGCAACTTAGACTTATTAAATAGCCTTTTTTCAGCAACTTAGGCTTATTAAATAGGCTTATTTCAGCAACTTAGGCATATTAAATAGACTTATTTCAGCAACTTAGACTTATTAAATAGGCTTATTCAGCAACTTAGGCTTAAATAGGCTTATTAAATAGGCTTATTAAATAGGCTTATTAAATAGGCTTATTAAATAAACTTATTAAATAGCCTCATTAAATAGGCTTATTTTAGCAACTTAGGCTTATTAAATAGCCTTATTAAATAGGCTTATTTCAGCAACATTAGGATTATTAAATAGGCTTATTTCAGCAACTTAGACTTATTAAATAGGCCTATTAAATAGGCTTATTAAATAGACTTATTAAATAGGCTCATTAAATACTTATTAAATAGGCTTATTAAATAGGCTTATTAAATAGACTTATTAAATATGCGTATTAAATAGACTTATTAAATAGGCTTATTAAATAGGCTCAATAAATAGGCTTATTAAATAGGCTCAATAAATAGGCTTATTAAATAGGCTCAATAAATAGGCTTATTAAATAGGCTCAATAAATAGGCTTATTAAATAGGCTCAATAAATAGGCTTATTAAATAGGCTCAATAAATAGGCTTATTAAATAGGCTCAATAAATAGGCTTATTAAATAGGCTCATTAAATACTTATTAAATAGGCTTATTAAATAGACTTATTAAATAGACTTATTAAATAGGCTTATTAAATAGACTTATTAAATAGGCTTATTAAAAAGGCTTATTAAATAGACTTATTAAAGAGGCTCATTAAATACTTATTAAATAGGTTTATTAAATAGGCGTATTAAATTGACTTATTAAATAGGCTCAATAAATAGGCTTATTAAATGGGCTTATTAAATAGGCTCATTAAATAGGCTTAATAAATAGGCTCATTAAATAGACTTATTAAATAGCCTCATTAAATAGTCTTATTTTAGCAACTTAGGCTTATTAAATAGGCTTATTTAAGCAACTTAGACTTATTAAATAGCCTTATTTCAGCAACTTAGGCTTATTAAATAGGCTTATTTCAGCAACTTAGGCATATTAAATAGACTTATTTCAGCAACTTAGACTTATTAAATAGGCTTATTCAGCAACTTAGGCTTAAATAGGCTTATTAAATAGGCTTATTAAAGAGGCTTATTAAATAGGCTTATTAAATAGACTTAT
Organism: Petromyzon marinus; assembly: GCF_048934315.1. NCBI lineage: Eukaryota > Metazoa > Chordata > Hyperoartia > Petromyzontiformes > Petromyzontidae > Petromyzon > Petromyzon marinus. Next base: position 2,256,942 of record NW_027422650.1, on the reverse strand, counting down.
TAAATAGCCTCATTAAATAGGCTTATTTTAGCAACTTAGGCTTATTAAATAGGCGTATTTCAGCAACTTAGGATTATTAAATAGGCTTATTTCAGCAACTTAGGCTTATTAAATAGGCTTATTCAGCAACTTAGGCTTATTAAATAGCCTTATTAAATAGGCTTATTTCAGCAACCAAGGCGTATTAAATAGGCTTATTTCAGCAACTTAGACTTATTAAAAAGACTTATTTCTGCAACTTAGGCTTATGAAATAGGCTTATTCAGCAATTTAGTCTTATTAAATAGGCTTATTTCAGCAACTTAGACTTATTAAATAGGCCTATTAAATAGGCTTATTAAATAGACTTATTAAATAGGCTCAATAAAGAGGCTTATTAAATAGGCTTATTAAATAGGCTTATTAAATAGGCTCAATAAATAGGCTTATTAAATAGGCTTATTAAATAGGCTTATTACATAGACTTATTAAATAGGCTCAATAAATAGGCTTATTAAATAGGCTTATTAAATAGGCTTATTAAATAGGCTCAATAAATAGGCTTATTAAATACTTATTAAATAGGCTTATTAAATAGACTTATTAAATAGACTTATTAAATAGGCTTATTAAATAGACTTATTAAATAGGCTTATTAAATAGGCTTATTAAATAGGCTCAATAAATAGGCTTATTAAATAGGCTTATTAAATAGGCGTATTAAATAGGCTGAATAAATAGGCTTATTAAATAGACTTAATAAATAGACTTATTAAATAGGCTCAATAAATAGGCTTATTAAATAGGCTTATTAAATAGACTTATTAAATAGGCTCAATAAATAGGCTTATTAAATAGGCTTATTAAATAGGCTCAATAAATGGGCTTATTAAATAGGCTCAATAAATAGGCTTATTAATTAGGCTCATTAAATACTTATTAAATAGGCTTATTAAATAGATTTATTAAATAGGCTTATTAAAAAGGCTTATTAAATAGACATTAAATAGGCTCATTAAATACTTATTAAATAGGTTTATAAATAGGCGTATTAAATAGGCTTATTAAATAGGCTTATTAAATAGGCTTATTAAATAGACTTATTAAATAGCCTCATTAAATAGGCTTATTTTAGCAACTTAGGCTTATTAAAATGGTTTATTTCAGCAACTTAGACTTATTAAATTGCCATATTAAATAGGCTTATTTCAGCAACTTAGGCTTATTAAATTGGCGTATTTCAGCAACTTATGCTTATTAAATAGCCTTTTTAAATAGGCTTATTTCAGCAACTTAGGCTTATTAAATAGGCTTATTTCAGCAACGTATGCTTATTTAATAGGCTTATTTCAGCAACTTAGACTTATTAAAAAGCCTTATCTCAGCAACTTAGACTTATTAAATAGGCTTATTTCAGCAACTTATGCTTATTAAATATACTTATTTCAGCAACTTAGGCTTATTAAATAGGCTTATTTCAGCAACTTAGACTTATTAAATAGCCTTATTTCAGCAACTTAGGCTTATTAAATAGGCTTATTTCAGCAACTTAGTCTTATTATATAGCCTTATTTCAGCAACTTAGACTTATTAAATAGGCTTATTTCAGCAACTTAGGCTTATTAAATAGGCTTATTCAGCAACTTAGGCTTATTAAATAGGCTTATTTCAGCAACTTTGGCTTATTAAATAGGCTTATTCAGCAACTTAGGCTTATTAAATAGGCTCATTAAATACTTATTAAATAGGCTTATTAAACAGGCTTATTAAATAGACTTATTAAACAGGCTCAATAAATAGGCTTATTAAATAGGGTCATTAAATAGGCTTCATAAATAGGCTTATTAAATCGGCTTATTAAATAGGCTTATTAAATAGGCATATTAAATAGACTTAATAAATAGGCTTTTTAAATAGGCTCAATAAATAGGCCTATTAAATAGGCTCAATAAATAGGCTAATTAAATAGGCTCAATAAATAGGCTTATTAAATAGACTCAATAAATAGGCTTATTAAATAGGCTCATTAAATACTTATTAAATAGGCTTATTAAATAGACTTATTAAATAGACTTATTAAATAGGCTTATTAAATAGACTTATTAAATAGGCTTATTAAAAAGGCTTATTAAATAGACTTATTAAATACGCTCATTAAATACTTATTAAATAGGTTTATTAAATAGGCGTATTAAATAGGCTTATTAAATAGGCTCAATAAATAGGCTTATTAAATAGACTTATTAAATAGGCTCAATAAATAGGCTTATTAAATAGCCTCAATAAATAGGCTCATTAAATAGGCTCAATAAATAGGCTTATTAAATAGGCTCATTAAATACTTATTAAATAGGCTTATTAAATAGATTTATTAATTAGACTTATTAAATAGGCTTATTAAATAGGCTTATTAAATAGACTTATTAAATAGCCTCATTAAATAGGCTTATTTTAGCAACTTAGGCTTATTTCAGCAACTTAGACTTATTAAATAGCCTTATTTCAGCAACTTAGGCTTATTAAATAGGCTTATTTCAGCAACTTAGGCTTATTAAATAGCCTTATTTCAGCAATTTAGACTTATTAAATAGGCTTATTCAGCAACTTAGGCTTAAATAGGCTTATTAAATAGGCTTATTAAATAGGCTTATTAAATAGGCTTATTAAATAGACTTATTAAATAGGCTCATTAAATACTTATTAAATATGCTTATTAAATAGGCTTATTAAATAGACTTATTAAATAGGCTCAATAAATAGGCTTATTAAATAGGCCTATTAAATAGGCTTATTAAATAGACTTATTAAATAGACGTATTCAATATGCTTATTAAATAGTCTTATTAAATAGGCTTATTAAATAGGCTTATTAAATAGACTTATTAAATAGCCTCATTAAATAGGCTTATTTTAGCAACTTAGGCTTATTAATTAGGCTTTTTTCAGCAACTTAGGACTTATTAAATAGCCTTATTGCAGCAACTTACGCTTATTAAATAGGGTTATTTCAGCAACTTAGGCTTATTAAATAGGCTTATTTCAGAAACTTAGGCTTATTAAATAGGCTTATTCAGCAACTTAGGCTTATTAAATAGCCTTATTAAATAGGCTTATTTCAGCAACTTAGGCTTATTAAATAGGCTTATTTCAGCAACTTAGACTTATTAAAAAGACTTATTTCAGCAACTTAGGCTTATGAAATAGGCTTATTCAGCAACTTAGCTTATTAAATAGGCTTATTTCAGCAACTTAGACTTATTAAATATGCCTATTAAATAGGCTTATTAAATAGACTGATTAAATAGGCTCATTAAATACATATTAAATAGGCTTATTAAATAGATTTATTAATTAGACTTATTAAATAGGCTTATTAAATAGGCTTATTAAATAGGCTCATTAAATAGACTTATTAAATAGCCTCATAAAATAGTCTTATTTTAGCAACTTAGGCTTATTAAATAGGCTTATTTAAGCAACTTAGACTTATTAAATAGCCTTATTTCAGCAACTTAGGCTTATTAAATAGGCTTATTTCAGCAACTTAGGCATATTAAATAGACTTATTTCAGCAACTTAGACTTATTAAATAGGCTTATTCAGCAACTTAGGCTTAAATAGGCTTATTAAATAGGCTTATTAAATAGGCTTATTAAATAGACTTATTAAATAGCCTCATTAAATAGGCTTATTTTAGCAACTTAGGCTTATTAATTAGGCTTTTTTCAGCAACTTAGGACTTATTAAATAGCCTTATTGCAGCAACTTACGCTTATTAAATAGGGTTATTTCAGCAACTTAGGCTTATTAAATAGGCTTATTTCAGAAACTTAGGCTTATTAAATAGGCTTATTCAGCAACTTAGGCTTATTAAATAGCCTTATTAAATAGGCTTATTTCAGCAACTTAGGCTTATTAAATAGGCTTATTTCAGCAACTTAGACTTATTAAAAAGACTTATTTCAGCAACTTAGGCTTATGAAATAGGCTTATTCAGCAACTTAGCTTATTAAATAGGCTTATTTCAGCAACTTAGACTTATTAAATATGCCTATTAAATAGGCTTATTAAATAGACTGATTAAATAGGCTCATTAAATACATATTAAATAGGCTTATTAAATAGATTTATTAATTAGAATTATTAAATAGGCTTATTAAATAGGCTTATTAAATAGGCTCATTAAATAGACTTATTAAATAGCCTCATTAAATAGTCTTATTTTAGCAACTTAGGCTTATTAAATAGGCTTATTTAAGCAACTTAGACTTATTAAATAGCCTTTTTTCAGCAACTTAGGCTTATTAAATAGGCTTATTTCAGCAACTTAGGCATATTAAATAGACTTATTTCAGCAACTTAGACTTATTAAATAGGCTTATTCAGCAACTTAGGCTTAAATAGGCTTATTAAATAGGCTTATTAAATAGGCTTATTAAATAGGCTTATTAAATAAACTTATTAAATAGCCTCATTAAATAGGCTTATTTTAGCAACTTAGGCTTATTAAATAGCCTTATTAAATAGGCTTATTTCAGCAACATTAGGATTATTAAATAGGCTTATTTCAGCAACTTAGACTTATTAAATAGGCCTATTAAATAGGCTTATTAAATAGACTTATTAAATAGGCTCATTAAATACTTATTAAATAGGCTTATTAAATAGGCTTATTAAATAGACTTATTAAATATGCGTATTAAATAGACTTATTAAATAGGCTTATTAAATAGGCTCAATAAATAGGCTTATTAAATAGGCTCAATAAATAGGCTTATTAAATAGGCTCAATAAATAGGCTTATTAAATAGGCTCAATAAATAGGCTTATTAAATAGGCTCAATAAATAGGCTTATTAAATAGGCTCAATAAATAGGCTTATTAAATAGGCTCAATAAATAGGCTTATTAAATAGGCTCATTAAATACTTATTAAATAGGCTTATTAAATAGACTTATTAAATAGACTTATTAAATAGGCTTATTAAATAGACTTATTAAATAGGCTTATTAAAAAGGCTTATTAAATAGACTTATTAAAGAGGCTCATTAAATACTTATTAAATAGGTTTATTAAATAGGCGTATTAAATTGACTTATTAAATAGGCTCAATAAATAGGCTTATTAAATGGGCTTATTAAATAGGCTCATTAAATAGGCTTAATAAATAGGCTGATTAAATAGGCGTATTAAATAGGCTTATTAAATAGACTCATTAAATAGGCTTATTAAATAGGCTCAATAAATAGGCTCATTAAATAGGCTCAATAAATAGGCTTATTAAATAGGCTCAATAATTAGGCTTATTAAATAGGCTCAATAAATAGGCTTATTAAATAGGCTCATTATATACTTGTTAAATAGGCTTATTCAGCAACTTAGGCTTATTAAATAGGCTCATTAAATACTTATTAAATAGGCTTATTAAACAGGCTTATTAAATAGACTTATTAAACAGGCTCAATAAATAGGCTTATTAAATAGGGTCATTAAATAGGCTTCATAAATAGGCTTATTAAATCGGCTTATTAAATAGGCTTATTAAATAGGCATATTAAATAGACTTAATACATAGGCTTTTTAAATAGGCTCAATAAATAGGCCTATTAAATAGGCTCAATAAATAGGCTAATTAAATAGGCTCAATAAATAGGCTTATTAAATAGACTCAATAAATAGGCTTATTAAATAGGCTCATTAAATACTTATTAAATAGGCTTATTAAATAGACTTATTAAATAGACTTATTAAATAGGCTTATTAAATAGACTTATTAAATAGGCTTATTAAAAAGGCTTATTAAATAGACTTATTGAATACGCTCATTAAATACTTATTAAATAGGTTTATTAAATAGGCGTATTAAATAGGCTTATTAAATAGGCTCAATAAATAGGCTTATTAAATAGGCTTATTAAATAGACTGAATAAATAGGCTTATTAAATAGCCTCAATAAATAGGCTCATTAAATAGGCTCAATAAATAGGCTTATTAAATAGGCTCATTAAATACTTATCAAATAGGCTTATTAAATAGATTTATTAATTAGACTTATTAAATAGGCTTATTAAATAGGCTTATTAAATAGACTTATTAAATAGCCTCATTAAATAGGCTTATTTTAGCAACTTAGGCTTGTTTCAGCAACTTAGACTTATTAAATAGCCTTATTTCAGCAACTTAGGCTTATTAAATAGGCTTATTTCAGCAACTTAGGCTTATTAAATAGCCTTATTTCAGCAACTTAGACTTATTAAATAGGCTTATTCAGCAACTTAGGCTTAAATAGGCTTATTAAATAGGCTTATTAAATAGGCTTATTAAATAGGCTTATTAAATAGACTTATTAAATAGGCTCATTAAATACTTATTAAATATGCTTATTAAATAGGCTTATTAAATAGACTTATTAAATAGGCTCAATAAATAGGCTTATTAAATAGGCCTATTAAATAGGCTTATTAAATAGACTTATTAAATAGACGTATTCAATATGCTTATTAAATAGTCTTATTAAATAGGCTTATTAAATAGGCTCAATAATTAGGCTTATTAAATAGGCTCAATAAATAGGCTTATTAAATAGGCTCATTATATACTTGTTAAATAGGCTTATTAAATAGACTTATTAAATAGACATATTAAATATGCTTATTAAATCGGCTTATTAAATAGGCTTATTAAATAGGCTTATTAAATAGACTCATTAAATAGCCTCATTAAATAGGCTTATTTTAGCAACTTAGGCTTATTAATTAGGCTTTTTTCAGCATCTTAGACTTATTAAATAGCCTTATTACAGCAACTTAGGCTTATTAAATAGGCTTATTTCAGCAACTTAGGCTTATTAAATAGGCTTATTTCAGCAACTTAGGCTTATTAAATAGGCTTATTTCAGCAACTTAGGCTTATTAAATAGCCTTATTTCAGCAACTTAGACTTATTAAATAGGATTCTTCAGCAACTTAGGCTTAAATAGGCTTATTAAATAGGCTTATGAAATAGGTTTATTAATTAGGCTTATTAAATAAACTTATTAAATAGCCTCATTAAATAGGCTTATTTTAGCAACTTAGACTTATTAAATAGGCCTATTAAATAGGCTTATTAAATAGACTTATTAAATAGGCTCATCAAATACTTATTAAATAGGCTTATTAAATAGACTGATTAAATAGGCTCAATAAATAGGCGTATTAAATAGGCTTATTAAATAGGCTTATTAAATATGCGTATTAAATAGACTTATTAAATAGGCATATTAAATAGGCTCAATAAATAGGCTTATTAAATAGGCTCAATAAATAGGCTTATTAAATAGGCTCAATAAATAGGCTTATTAAATAGGCTCATTAAATACTTATTAAATAGGCTTATTAAATAGACTTATTAAATAGACTTATTAAATAGGCTTATTAAATAGACTTATTAAATAGGCTTATTAAAAAGGCTTATTAAATAGACTTATTAAACAGGCTCATTAAATACTTATTAAATAGGTTTATTAAATAGGCGTATTAAATAGGCTTATTAAATAGGCTCAATAAATAGGCTTATCAAATGGGCTTATTAAATAGGCTCTTTTAATAGGCTTAATAAATAGGCATATAAAATAGGCTTATTAAATAGACTCATTAAATAGTCTTATTAAATAGGCTCAATAAATAGGCTCATTAAATAGGCTCAATAAATAGGCTTATTAAATAGGCTCAATAATTAGGCTTATTAAATAGGCTCAATAAATAGGCTTATTAAATAGGCTCATTATATACTTATTAAATAGGCTTATTAAATAGACTTATTAAATAGACGTATTAAATATGCTTATTAAATAGGCTTATTAAATAGGCTTATTAAATAGGCTTATTAAATAGACTTATTAAATAGCCTCATTAAATAGGCTTATTTTAGCAACTTAGGCTTATTAAATAGGCTTATTTCTGCAACTTAGGCTTATTAAATAGGCCTATTAAATAGGCTTATTAAATAGACTTATTAAATAGGCTCATTAAATACTTATTAAATAGGCTTGTTAAATAGACTGATTAAATAGGCTCAATAAATAGGCGTATTAAATAGGCTTATTAAATAGGTTTATTAAATAAACTTATTAAATAGCCTCATTAAATAGGCTTATTTTAGCAACTTAGGCTTATTAAATAGGTTTATTTCAGCAACTTAGACTTATTAAATAGCCATATTAAATATGCTTATTTCAGCAACTTAGCCTTATTAAGTAGGTTTATTTCAGCAGCTTATGCTTATTAAATAGCCTTATTAAATAGGCTTATTTCAGCAACTTAGGATTATTAAATAGGCTTATTTCAGCAACTTAGACTTATTAAATAGGCCTATTAAATAGGCTTATTAAATAGACTTATTAAATAGGCTCATTAAATACTTATTAAATAGGCTTATTAAATAGACTGATTAAATAGGCTCAATAAATAGGCGTATTAATTAGGCTTATTAAATAGGCTCATTAAATAGGCTTATTAAATAGGCTTATTAAATATGCGTATTAAATAGGCTTATTAAATAGGCTTATTAAATAGGCTCAATAAATAGGCTTATTAAATAGGCTCAATAAATAGGCTTATTAAATAGGCTCAATAAATAGGCTTATTAAATAGGCTTATTAAATACTTATTAAATAGGCTTATTAAATAGACTTATTAAATAGACTTATTAAATAGGCTTATTAAATAGACTTATTAAATAGGCTTATTAAAAAGGCTTATTAAATAGACTTATTAAACAGGCTCATTAAATACTTATTAAATAGGTTTATTAAATAGGCGTATTAAATAGGCTTATTAAATAGGCTTATTAAATAGACTTATTAAATAGCCTCATTAAATAGGCTTATTTTAGCAACTTAGGCTTATTAATTAGGCTTTTTTCAGCAACTTAGACTTATTAAATAGCCTTATTACAGCAACTTAAGCTTATTAAAGAGGCTTATTTCAGCAACTTAGGCTTATTAAATAGGCTTATTTCAGCAACTTAGGCTTATTAAATAGGCCTATTAAATAGGCTTATTAAATAGACTTATTAAATAGGCTCATTAAATACTTATTAAATAGGCTTATTAAATAGACTGATTAAATAGGCTCAATAAATAGGCGTATTAAATAGGCTTATTAAATAGGTTTATTAAATAAACTTATTAAATAGCCTCATTAAATAGGCTTATTTTAGCAACTTAGGCTTATTAAATAGGTTTATTTCAGCAACTTAGACTTATTAAATAGCCATATTAAATATGCTTATTTCAGCAACTTAGCCTTATTAAGTAGGCTTATTTCAGCAGCTTATGCTTATTAAATAGCCTTATTAAATAGGCTTATTTCAGCAACTTAGGATTATTAAATAGGCTTATTTCAGCAACTTAGACTTATTAAATAGGCCTATTAAATAGGCTTATTAAATAGACTTATTAAATAGGCTCATTAAATACTTATTAAATAGGCTCATTAAATAGACTGATTAAATAGGCTCAATAAATAGGCGTATTAAATAGGCTTATTAAATACGCTTATTAAATAGGCTTATTAAATAGGCTTATTAAATATGCGTATTAAATAGACTTATTAAATAGGCTTATTAAATAGGCTCAATAAATAGGCTTATTAAATAGGCTCAATAAATAGGCTTATTAAATAGGCTCAATAAATAGGCTTATTAAATAGGCTCATTAAATACTTATTAAATAGGCTTATTAAATAGACTTATTAAATAGACTTATTAAATAGGCTTATTAAATAGACTTATTAAATAGGCTTATTAAAAAGGCTTATTAAATAGACTTATTAAACAGACTCATTAAATACTTATTAAATAGGTTTATTAAATAGGCGTATTAAATAGGCTTATTAAATAGGCTCAATAAATAGGCTTATCAAATGGGCTTATTAAATAGGCTCTTTTAATAGGCTTATTAAATAGGCTTATTAAATAGACTCATTAAATAGTCTTATTAAATAGGCTCAATAAATAGGCTCATTAAATAGGCTCAATAAATAGGCTTATTAAATAGGCTCAATAATTAGGCTTATTAAATAGGCTCAATAAATAGGCTTATTAAATAGGCTCATTATATACTTATTAAATAGGCTTATTAAATAGACTTATTAAATAGACGTATTAAATATGCTTATTAAATAGGCTTATTAAATAGGCTCAATAAATAGGCTTATTAAATAGGCTCAATAAATAGGCTTATTAAATAGGCTAAATAAATAGGCTTATTAAATAGGCTCAATAAATAGGCTTATTAAATAGGCTTATTAAATACTTATTAAATAGGCTTATTAAATAGACTTATTAAATAGACTTATTAAATAGGCTTATTAAATAGACTTATTAAATAGGCTTATTAAAAAGGCTTATTAAATAGACTTATTAAACAGGCTCATTAAATACTTATTAAATAGGTTTATTAAATAGGCGTATTAAATAGGCTTATTAAATAGGCTTATTAAATAGACTTATTAAATAGCCTCATTAAATAGGCTTATTTTAGCAACTTAGGCTTATTAATTAGGCTTTTTTCAGCAACTTAGACTTATTAAATAGCCTTATTACAGCAACTTAAGCTTATTAAAGAGGCTTATTTCAGCAACTTAGGCTTATTAAATAGGCTTATTTCAGCAACTTAGGCTTATTAAATAGGCCTATTAAATAGGCTTATTAAATAGACTTATTAAATAGGCTCATTAAATACTTATTAAATAGGCTTATTAAATAGACTGATTAAATAGGCTCAATAAATAGGCGTATTAAATAGGCTTATTAAATAGGTTTATTAAATAAACTTATTAAATAGCCTCATTAAATAGGCTTATTTTAGCAACTTAGGCTTATTAAATAGGTTTATTTCAGCAACTTAGACTTATTAAATAGCCATATTAAATATGCTTATTTCAGCAACTTAGCCTTATTAAGTAGGCTTATTTCAGCAGCTTATGCTTATTAAATAGCCTTATTAAATAGGCTTATTTCAGCAACTTAGGATTATTAAATAGGCCTATTAAATAGGCTTATTAAATAGACTTATTAAATAGGCTCATTAAATACTTATTAAATAGGCTCATTAAATAGACTGATTAAATAGGCTCAATAAATAGGCGTATTAAATAGGCTTATTAAATACGCTTATTAAATAGGCTTATTAAATAGGCTTATTAAATATGCGTATTAAATAGACTTATTAAATAGGCTTATTAAATAGGCTCAATAAATAGGCTTATTAAATAGGCTCAATAAATAGGCTTATTAAATAGGCTCAATAAATAGGCTTATTAAATAGGCTCATTAAATACTTATTAAATAGGCTTATTAAATAGACTTATTAAATAGACTTATTAAATAGGCTTATTAAATAGACTTATTAAATAGGCTTATTAAAAAGGCTTATTAAATAGACTTATTAAACAGACTCATTAAATACTTATTAAATAGGTTTATTAAATAGGCGTATTAAATAGGCTTATTAAATAGGCTCAATAAATAGGCTTATCAAATGGGCTTATTAAATAGGCTCTTTTAATAGGCTTATTAAATAGGCTTATTAAATAGACTCATTAAATAGTCTTATTAAATAGGCTCAATAAATAGGCTCATTAAATAGGCTCAATAAATAGGCTTATTAAATAGGCTCAATAATTAGGCTTATTAAATAGGCTCAATAAATAGGCTTATTAAATAGGCTCATTATATACTTATTAAATAGGCTTATTAAATAGACTTATTAAATAGACGTATTAAATATGCTTATTAAATAGGCTTATTAAATAGGCTTTTTAAAAAGGCTTATTAAATAGACTTATTAAATAGCCTCATTAAATAGGCTTATTTTAGCAACTTAGGCTTATTAATTAGGCTTTTTTCAGCAACTTAGACTTATTAAATAGCCTTATTACAGCAACTTAAGCTTATTAAAGAGGCTTATTTCAGCAACTTAGGCTTATTAAATAGGCTTATTTCAGCAACTTAGGCTTATTAAATAGGCTTATTCATCAACTTAGGCTTATTAAATAGCCTTATTAAATAGCCTTATTTCAGCAACTTAGACTTATTAAATAGCCTTATTACAGCAACTTAAGCTTATTAAATAGGCTTATTTCAGCAACTTAGGCTTATTAAATAGGCTTATTTTAGCAACTTAGGCTTATTAAATACGTTTATTTCAGCAACTTATGCTTATTAAATAGCCTTATTAAATAGGCTTATTTCAGCAACTTACGATTATTAAATAGGCTTATTTCACCAACTTAGACTTATTAAATAGGCCTATTAAATAGGCTTATTAAATAGACTTATTAAATAGGCTCATTAAATACTTATTAAATATGCTTATTAAATAGGCTTATTAAATAGACTTATTAAATAGGCTCAATAAATAGGGTTATTAAATAGGCCTATAAAATAGGCTTATTAAATAGACTTATTAAATAGACGTATTCAAAATGCTTATTAAATGGGCTTATTAAATAGGCTTATTAAATAGGCTTATTAAATAGACTTATTAAATAGCCTCATTAAATAGGCTTATTTTAGCAACTTAGGCTTATTAATTAGGCTTTTTTCAGCAACTTAGACTTATTAAATAGCCTTATTACAGCAACTTAGGCTTATTAAATAGGCTTATTTCAGCAACTTAGGCTTATTAAATAGGCATATTTCAGCAACTTAGGCTTATTAAATAGGCTTATTTCAGCAACTTAGGCTTATTAAATAGGCTTATTCAGCAACTTAGGCTTATTAAATAGCCTTATTAAATAGGCTTATTTCAGCAACCAAGGCTTATTAAATAGGCTTATTTCAGCAACTTAGACTTATTAAAAATACTTATTTCTGCAACTTAGGCTTATGAAATAGGCTTATTCAGCAATTTAGTCTTATTAAATAGGCTTATTTCAGCAACTTAGACTTATTAAATAGGCCTATTAAATAGGCTTATTAAATAGACTGATTAAATAGGCTCATGAAATACTTATTAAATAGGCTTATTAAATAGGCTTATTAAATAGACTTATTAAATAGGCTCAATAAAGAGGCTTATTAAATAGGCTTATTAAATAGGCTTATTAAATAGGCTCAATAAATAGGCTTATTAAATAGGCTTATTAAATAGGCTTATTAAATAGGCTTATTACATAGACTTATTAAATAGGCTCAATAAATAGGCTTATTAAATAGGCTTATTAAATAGGCTTATTAAATAGGCTCAATAAATAGGCTTATTAAATAGGCTCAATAAATAGGCTTATTAAATAGGCTCATTAAATACTTATTAAATAGGCTTATTAAATAGACTTATTAAATAGACTTATTAAATAGGCTTATTAAATCGACTTATTAAATAGGCTTATTAAATAGGCTTATTAAATAGGCTCAATAAATAGGCTTATTAAATAGGCTTATTAAATAGGCGTATTAAATAGGCTTATTAATAGGCTTATTAAATAGGCTTATTAAATAGGCTTATTAAATAGACTTATTAAATAGCCTCATTAAATAGGCTTATTTTAGCAACTTAGGCATATTAAATAGGTTTATTTCAGCAAATTAGACTTATTAAATAGCCTTATTAAATAGGCTTATTTCATCAACTTATGCTTATTAAATAGGCTTATTTCAGCAACTTATGCTTATTAAATAGCCTTATTAAACAGGTTTATTTCACCAACTTAGGCTTCTTAAATAGCATTTTTAAATAGGCTTAGTTCAGAAACTTAAGCTTATTAAATAGGCTTATTTCAGCAACTTAGGCTCAATAAATAGCCTTATTAAATAGGCTTTTTTCAGGAACTTAGGCTCATTAAATAGCCTTATTAAATAGGCTTATTTTAGCAACGTAGACTTATTAAATCGACTTATTAAATAGACATTTCAGCAACTTAGGCTCATTAAATATGCTTATGAAATATGCTTATTTGTGCAACTTAGACTTATTAGATAGGCCTATTAAATAGGCTTATTTTAGCAACTTAGGCTTATTAAATATGCTTATTTAAGCAAATTAGGCGTATTAAATAGCATTATTAAATAGGTTTATTTCTGCAACTTAGACTTATTAAATAGCCTTATTAAATAGGCTTATTTCAGCAACTTAGGCTTATTAAATAGGCTTATTTCAGCAACGTATGCTTTTTAAATAGCCTTATTAAACAGGTTTATTTCTAGCAATTTAGGCTTATTAAATAGCATTTTTAAATAGGTTTTTTTCAGCAACTTAGACTTATTAAATAGACCTTTTTATATAGGTTTAGTTCACCAACGTAGGCTTATTAAATAGGCTAATTTCAGCAACTTAGGCTCATTAAATTGCCTTATTTCAGCAACTTAGACTTATTAAATTGGCTTATTCAGCAACTTAGGCTTATAAAATAGCCTTATTAAATAGGCTTATTTCAGCAACTTAGGCTTATTAAATAGGCTTATTTCAGCAACTTAGACATATTAAAAAGGCTTATTTCAGCAACTTAGGCTTATGAAATAGGCTTATTCAGCAACTTAGGCTTATCAAATAGGCTTATTTCAGCAACGTATGCTTATTAAATAGCCTTATAAAACAGGCTTATTAAAAAAACAGGCTTATTAAATAGCATTTTTAAATAGGTTTATTTCAGCAACTTAGACTTATTAAATATACCTTTTTAAATAGGCTTAGTTCAGAAACTTAGGCTTATTAAATAGGCTTATTTTAGCAACGTAGGCTTATTAATTAGGCTTTTTTCAGCAACTTAGACTTATTAAATAGCCTTATTACAGCAACTTAAGCTTATTAAATAGGCTTATTTCAGCAACTTAGGCTTATTAAATAGGCTTATTTCAGAAACTTAGGCTTATTAAATAGGCTTATTCAGCAACTTAGGCTTATTAAATAGCCTTATTAAATAGGCTTATTTCAGCAACTTAGGCTTATTAAATAGGCTTATTTCAGCAACTTAGACTTATTAAAAATACTTATTTCAGCAACTTAGGCTAATGAAATAGGCTTATTCAGCAACTTAGGCTTATTAAATAGGCTTATTTCAGCAACTTAGACTTATTAAATAGGCCTATTAAATAGGCTTATTAAATAGACTGATTAAATAGGCTCATTAAATACATATTAAATAGGCTTATTAAATAGATTTATTAATTAGACTTATTAAATAGGCTTATTAAATAGGCTTATTAAATAGGCTCATTAAATAGACTTATTAAATAGCCTCATTAAATAGCCTTATTTCAGCAACTTAGACTTATTAAATAGGCTTATTCAGCAACTTAGGCTTAAATAGGCTTATTAAATAGGCTTATTAAATAGGCTTATTAAATAAACTTATTAAATAGCCTCATTAAATAGGCTTATTTTAGCAACTTAGGCTTATTAAATAGCCATATTAAATATGCTTATTTCAGCAACTTAGGCTTATTAAATAGGCTTATTTCAGCAGCTTATGCTTATTAAATAGCCTTATTAAATAGGCATATTTCAGCAACATTAGGATTATTATATAGGCTTATTTCAGCAACTTAGACTTATTAAATAGGCCTATTAAATATGCTTATTAAATAGACTTATTAAATAGGCTCATTAAATACTTATTAAATAGGCTTATTAAATAGACTGATTAAATAGGCTCAATAAATAGGCGTATTAAATAGGCTTATTAAATAGTCTTATTAAATAGGCTTATTAAATAGGCTTATTAAATATGCGTATTAAATAGACTTATTAAATAGGCTTATTAAATAGGCTCAATAAATAGGCTTATTAAATAGGCTCAATAAATAGGCTTATTACATAGGCTCAATAAATAGGCTTATTAAATAGGCTCATTAAATACTTATTAAATAGGCTTATTAAATAGACTTATTAAATAGACTTATTAAATAGGCTTATTAAATAGACTTATTAAATAGGCTTATTAAAAAGGCTTATTAAATAGACTTATTAAACAGGCTCATTAAATACTTATTAAATAGGTTTATTAAATAGGCGTATTAAATAGGCTTATTAAATAGGCTCAATAAATAGGCTTATCAAATGGGCTTATTAAATAGGCTCTTTTAATAGGCTTAATAAATAGGCTTATTAAATAGACTCATTAAATAGTCATATTAAATAGGCTCAATAAATAGGCTCATTAAATAGGCTCAATAAATAGGCTTATTAAATAGGCTCAATAATTAGGCTTTTAAATAGGCTCAATAAATAGGCTTATTAAATAGGCTCATTATATACTTATTAAATAGGCTTATTAAATAGACTTATTAAATAGACGTATTAAATATGCTTATTAAATAGGCTTATTAAATAGGCTTATTAAAAAGGCTTATTAAATAGACTTATTAAATACCCTCATTAAATAGGCTTATTTTAGCAACTTAGGCTTATTAATTAGGCTTTTTTCAGCAACTTAGACTTATTAAATAGCCTTATTACAGCAACTTAAGCTTATTAAAGAGGCTTATTTCAGCAACTTAAGCTTATTAAATAGGCTTATTTCAGCAACTTAGGCTTATTAAATAGGCTTATTCAGCAACTTAGGCTTATTAAATAGCCTTATTAAATAGCCTTATTTCAGCAACTTAGACTTATTAAATAGCCTTATTACAGCAACTTAAGCTTATTAAATAGGCTTATTTCAGCAACTTAGGCTCATTAAATAGCCTTATTTCAGCAACTTAGACTTATTAAATAGGCTTATTCAGCAACTTAGGCTTATAAAATAGCCTTATTAAATAGGCTTATTTCAGCAACTTAGGCTTATTAAATAGGCTTATTTCAGCAACTTAGACATATTAAAAAGGCTTATTTCAGCAACTTAGGCTTATGAAATAGGCTTATTCAGCAACTTAGGCTTATTAAATAGGCTTATTTCAGCAACGTATGCTTATTAAATAGCCTTATAAAACTGGCTTATTAAAAAACAGGCTTATTAAATAGCATTTTTAAATAGGTTTATTTCAGCAACTTAGACTTATTAAATATACCTTTTTAAATAGGCTTAGTTCAGAAACTTAGGCTTATTAAATAGGCTTATTTTAGCAACGTAGGCTTATTAATTAGGCTTTTTTCAGCAACTTAGACTTATTAAATAGCCTTATTACAGCAACTTAAGCTTATTAAATAGGCTTATTTCAGCAACTTAGGCTTATTAAATAGGCTTATTTCAGAAACTTAGGCTTATTAAATAGGCTTATTCAGCAACTTAGGCTTATTAAATAGCCTTATTAAATAGGCTTATTTCAGCAACTTAGGCTTATTAAATAGGCTTATTTCAGCAACTTAGACGTATTAAAAATACTTATTTCAGCAACTTAGGCTTATGAAATAGGCTTATTCAGCAACTTAGGCTTATTAAATAGGCTTATTTCAGCAACTTAGACTTATTAAATAGGCCTATTAAATAGGCTTATTAAATAGACTGATTAAATAGGCTCATTAAATACATATTAAATAGGCTTATTAAATAGATTTATTAATTAGACTTATTAAATAGGCTTATTAAATAGGCTTATTAAATAGGCTCATTAAATAGACTGATTAAATAGCCTCATTAAATAGCCTTATTTCAGCAACTTAGACTTATTGAATAGGCTTATTCAGCAACTTAGGCTTAAATAGGCTTATTAAATAGGCTTATTAAATAGGCTTATTAAATAAACTTATTAAATAGCCTCATTAAATAGGCTTATTTTAGCAACTTAGGCTTATTAAATAGCCATATTAAATATGCTTATTTCAGCAACTTAGGCTTATTAAATAGGCTTATTTCAGCAGCTTATGCTTATTAAATAGCCTTATTAAATAGGCTTATTTCAGCAACATTAGGATTATTAAATAGGCTTATTTCAGCAACTTAGACTTATTAAATAGGCCTATTAAATATGCTTTTAAATAGACTTATTAAATAGGCTCATTAAATACTTATTAAATAGGCTTATTAAATAGGCTTATTAAATAGACTTATTAAATAGGCTCAATAAATAGGCGTATTAAATAGGCTTATTAAATGGGCTTATTAAATAGGCTCATTAAATAGGCTTAATAAATAGGCTTATTAAATAGGTGTATTAAATAGGCTTATTAAATAGGCTTATTAAATAGACTCATTAAATAGGCTTATTAAATAGGCTCAATAAATAGGCTCATTAAATAGGCTCAATAAATAGGCTTATTAAATAGGCTTATTAAATAGACTTATTAAATAGACGTATTAAATATGCTTATTAAATAGGCGTATTAAATAGGCTCATTAAATAGGCTTATTAAATATGCATATTAAATAGACTTATTAAATAGGCTTATTAAATAGGCTCAATAAATAGGCTTATTAAATAGGCTCAATAAATAGGCTTATTAAATAGGCTCAATAAATAGGCTTATTAAATAGGCTCAATAAATAGGCTTATTAAATAGGCTCATTAAATACTTATTAAATAGGCTTATTAAATAGACTTATTAAATTGACTTATTAAATAGGCTTATTAAATAGACTTATTAAATAGGCTTATTAAAAAGGCTTATTAAATAGACTTATTAAACAGGCTCATTAAATACTTATTAAATAGGTTTATTAAATAGGCGTATTAAATAGGCTTATTAAATAGGCTCAATAAATATGCTTATTAAATGGGCTTATTAAATAGGCTCATTAAATAGGCTTAATAAATAGGCTTATTAAATAGGTGTATTAAATAGGCTTATTAAATAGGCTTATTAAATAGACTCATTAAATAGGCTTATTAAATAGGCTCAATAAATAGGCTCATTAAATAGGCTCATTATATACTTATTAAATAGGCTTATTAAATAGACTTATTAAATAGACGTATTAAATATGCTTATTAAATAGGCTTATTAAATAGGCTTATTAAATAGGCTTATTAAATAGACTTATTAAATAGCCTCATTAAATAGGCTTATTTTAGCAACTTAGGCTTATTAATTAGGCTTTTTTCAGCAACTTAGACTTATTAAATAGCCTTATTACAGCAACTTAGGCTTATTAAATAGGCTTATTTCAGCAACTTAGGCTTATTAAATAGGCTTATTTCAGCAACTTAGGCTTATTAAATAGGCTTATTTCAGCAACATAGGCTTATTAAATAGCCTTATTTCAGCAACTTAGACTTATTAAATAGGCTTATTCAGCAACTTAGGCTTAAATAGGCTTATTAAATAGGCTTATTAAATAGGCTTATTAAATAGGCTTATTAAATAAACTTATTAAATAGCCTCATTAAATAGGCTTATTTTAGCAACTTAGGCTTATTAAATAGCCATATTAAATATGCTTATTTCAGCAACTTAGGCTTATTAAATAGGCTTATTTCAGCAGCTTATGCTTATTAAATAGCCTTATTAAATAGGCTTATTTCAGCAACATTAGGATTATTAAATAGGCTTATTTCAGCAACTTAGACTTATTAAATAGCCCTATTAAATAGGCTCATTAAATACTTATTAAATAGGCTTATTAAATAGGCTTATTAAATAGACTTATTAAATAGGCTCAATAAATAGGCGTATTAAATAGGCTTATTAAATAGGCTTATTAAATAGGCTTATTAAATATGCGTATTAAATAGACTTATTAAATAGGCTTATTAAATAGGCTCAATTAATAGGCTCATTAAATAGGCTCAATAAATAGGCTTATTAAATAGGCTCAATAAATAGGCTTATTAAATAGGCTCAATAATAAACTTATTAAATAGGCTCATTAAATACTTATTAAATAGGCTTATTAAATAGACTTATTAAATAGACTTATTAAATAGGCTTATTAAATAGACTTATTAAATAGGCTTATTAAAAAGGGTCATTAAATAGGCTTAATAAATAGGCTTATTAAATAGGCGTATTAAATAGGCGTATTAAATAGGCTTATTAAATAGACTCATTAAATAGGCTTATTAAATAGGCTCAATAAATAGGCTTATTAAATAGTCTCAATAATTAGGCTTATTAAATAGGCTCAATAAATAGGCTTATTAAATAGGCTCATTATATACTTATTAAATAGGCTTATTAAATAGACTTATTAAATAGACGTATTACATATGCTTATTAAATAGGCTTATTAAATAGGCTTATTAAATAGGCTTATTAAATAGGCTTATTAAATAGACTTATTAAATAGCCTCATTAAATAGGCTTATTTTAGCAACTTAGGCTTATTAATTAGGCTTTTTTCAGCAACTTAGACTTATTAAATAGCCTTATTACAGCAACTTAGGCTTATTAAATAGGCTTATTTCAGCAACTTAGGCTTATTAAATAGGCTTATTTCAGCAACTTAGGCTTATTAAATAGGCTTATTTCAGCAACTTAGGCTTATTAAATAGCCTTATTTCAGCAACTTAGACGTATTAAATAGGATTATTCAGCAACTTAGGCTTAAATAGGCTTATTAAATAGGCATATTAAATAGGCTTATTAAATAGGCTTATTAAATAAACGTATTAAATAGCCTCATTAAATAGGCTTATTTTAGCAACTTAGGCTTATTAAATAGCCATATTAAATATGCTTATTTCAGCAACTTAGGCTTATTAAATAGGCTTATTTCAGCAGCTTATGCTTATTAAATAGCCTTATGAAATAGGCTTATTTCAGCAACATTAGGATTATTAAATAGGCTTATTTCAGCAAGTTAGACTTATTAAATAGCCCTAATAAATAGGCTTATTAAATATACTTATTAAATAGGCTCATTAAATACTTATTAAATAGGCTTATTAAATAGGCTTATTAAATAGACTTATTAAATAGGCTCAATAAATAGGCGTATTAAATAGGCTTATTAAATAGGCTTATTAAATAGGCTTATTAAATAGGCTTATTAAATATGCATATTAAATAGACTTATTAAATAGGCTTATTAAATAGGCTCAATAAATAGGCTTATTAAATAGGCTCAATAAATAGGCTTATTAAATAGGCTCAATAAATAGGCTTATTAAATAGGCTCAATAAATAGGCTTATTAAATAGGCTCATTAAATACTTATTAAATAGGCTTATTAAATAGACTTATTAAATAGGCTTATTTCAGCAACTTATGCTTATTAAACAGGCTTATTTCAGCAACTTATGCTTATTAAATAGCCTTATTAAACAGGTTTATTTCAGCAACTTAGGCTTCTTAAATATCATTTTTAAATAGGCTTAGTTCAGAAACTTAGGCTTATTAAATAGGCTTATTTCAGCAACTTAGGCTCATTAAATAGCCTTATTAAATAGGCTTTTTTCAGGAACTTAGGCTCATTAAATATCCTTATTAAATAGGCTTATTTCAGCAACTTAGGCTTATTAAATAGCCTTATTAAATGGTGTTATTTTAGCAACTTAGACTTATTAAATCGACTTATTAAATAGACATTTCAGCAACTTAGGCTCATTAAATATGCTTATGAAATATGCTTATTTGTGCAACTTAGACTTATTAGATAGGCCTATTAAATAGGCTTATTTTAGCAACTTAGGCTTATTAAATATGCTTATTTAAGCAAATTAGGCGTATTAAATAGCATTATTAAATAGGTTTATTTCTGAAACTTAGACTTATTAAATAGCCTCATTAAATAGGCTTATTTCAGCAACTTAGGCTTATTAAATAGGCTTATTTCAGCAACTTATGCTTATTAAATAGCCTTATTAAACAGGTTTATTTCTAGCAATTTAGGCTTATTAAATAGCATTTTTAAATAGGTTTTTTTCAGCAACTTAGACTTATTAAATAGACCTTTTTATATAGGTTTAGTTCACCAACGTAGGCTTATTAAAATAGGCTTATTTCAGCAACTTAGGCTCATTAAATAGCCTTATTTCAGCAACTTAGACTTATTAAATAGGCTTATTCAGCAACTTAGGTTTATTAAATAGCCTTATTAAATAGGCTTATTTCAGCAACTTAGGCTTATTAAATAGGCTTATTTCAGCAACTTAGACATATTAAAAAGGCTTATTTCAGCAACTTAGGCTTATGAAATAGGCTTATTCAGCAACTTAGGCTTATTAAATAGGCTTATTTCAGCAACGTATGCTTATTAAATAGCCTTATAAAACAGGTTTATTTCAGCAACTTAGGCTTATTAAATAGCATTTTTAAATAGGTTTATTTCAGCAACTTAGACTTATTAAATATACCTTTTTAAATAGGCTTAGTTCAGACAACTTAGGCTTATTAAATAGGCTTATTTTAGCAACGTAGGCTTATTAAATAGGCTTATTTCAGAAATTTAGGCTTATTAAATAGGTTTATTCAGCAACTTAGGCTTATTAAATAGCCTTATTAAATAAGCTTATTTCAGCAACTTAGGCTTATTAAATAGGCTTATTTCAGCAACTTAGGCTTATTAAATAGGCTTATTTCAGAAATTTAGGCTTATTAAATAGGTTTATTCAGCAACTTAGGCTTATTAAATAGCCTTATTAAATAAGCTTATTTCAGCAACTTAGGCTTATTAAATAGGCTTATTTCAGCAACTTAGACTTATTAAATAGGCCTATTAAATAGGCTTATTAAATAGACTGATTAAATAGGCTCATTAAATACATATTAAATAGGCTTATTAAATAGATTTATTAATTAGACTTATTAAATAGGCTTATTAAATAGGCTTATTAAATAGGCTCATTAAATAGACTTATTAAATAGCCTAATTAAATAGCCTTATTTCAGCAACTTAGACTTATTAAATAGGCTTTTTCAGCAACTTAGGCTTAAATAGGCTTATTAAATAGGCTTATTAAATAGGCTTATTAAATAAACTTATTAAATAGACTTATTAAATAGGCTTATTTTAGCAACTTAGGCTTATTAAATAGCCATATTAAATATGCTTATTTCAGCAACTTAGGCTTATTAAATAGGCTTATTTCAGCAGCTTATGCTTATTAAATAGCCTTATTAAATAGGCTTATTTCAGCAACATTAGGATTATTAAATAGGCTTATTTCAGCAACTTAGACTTATTAAATAGCCCTATTAAATAGGCTTATTAAATAGACTTATTAAATAGGCTCATTAAATACTTATTAAATAGGCTTATTAAATAGGCTTATTAAATAGACTTATTAAATAGGCTCAATAGATAGGCGTATTAAATAGGCTTATTAAATAGGCTTATTAAATAGGCTTATTAAATAGGCTTATTAAATAGGCTCAATAAATAGGCTTATTAAATAGGCTCAATAAATAGGCTTATTAAACAGGCTCAATAAATACTTATTAAATAGGTTTATTAAATAGGCGTATTAAATAGGCTTATTAAATAGGCTCAATAAATAGGCTTATTAAATGGGCTTATTAAATAGGCTCATTAAATAGGCTTAATAAATAGGCTTATTAAATAGGCGTATTAAATAGTCTTATTAAATAGGCTTATTAAATAGACTCATTAAATAGGCTTATTAAATAGGCTCAATAAATAGGCTCATTAAATAGGCTCAATAAATAGGCTTATTAAATAGGCTCAATAATTAGGCTTATTAAATAGGCTCAATAAATAGGCTTATTAAATAGGCTAATTATATACTTATTAAATAGGCTTATTAAATAGACTTATTAAATAGACATATTAAATATGCTTATTAAATAGGCTTATTAAATAGGCTTATTAAATAGGCTTATTAAATAGACTTATTAAATAGCCTCATTAAATAGGCTTATTTTAGCAACTTAGGCTTATTAATTCGGCTTTTTTCAGCAACTTAGACTTATTAAATAGCCTTATTACAGCAACTTAGGCTTATTAAATAGGCTTATTTCAGCAACTTAGGCTTATTAAATAGGCTTATTTCAGCAACTTAGGCTTATTAAATAGGCTTATTTCAGCAACTTAGGCTTATTAAATAGCCTTATTTCAGCAACTTAGACTTATTAAATAGGATTATTCAGCAACTTAGGCTTAAATAGGCTTATTAAATAGGCTTATTAAATAGGCTTATTAAATAGGCTTATTAAATAAACTTATTAAATAGCCTCATTAAATAGGCTTATTTTAGCAACTTAGGCTTATTAAATAGCCATATTAAATATGCTTATTTCAGCAACTTAGGCTTATTAAATAGGCTTATTTCAGCAGCTTATGCTTATTAAATAGCCTTATTAAATAGGCTTATTTCAGCAACATTAGGATTATTAAATAGGCTTATTTCAGCAACTTAGACTTATTAAATAGCCCTATTAAATAGGCGTATTAAATAGACTTATTAAATAGGCTCATTAAATACTTATTAAATAGGCTTATTAAATAGGCTTATTAAATAGACTTATTAAATAGGCTCAATAAATAGGCGTATTAAATAGGCTTATTAAATAGGCTTATTAAATAGGCTTATTAAATAGGCTTATTAATTATGCGTATTAAATAGACTTATTAAATAGGCTTATTAAATAGTCTCAATAAATAGGCTTATTAAATAGGCTCAATAAATAGGCTTATTAAATAGGCTCAATAAATAGGCTTATTAAATAGGCTCAATAATAAACTTATTAAATAGGCTCATTAAATACTTATTAAATAGGCTTATTAAATAGACTTATTAAATAGACTTATTAAATAGGCTTATTAAATATACTTATTAAATAGGCTTATTAAAAAGGCTTATTAAATAGACTTATTAAACAGGCTCATTAAATACTTATTAAAAAGGTTTATTAAATAGGCGTATTAAATAGGCTTAATAAATAGGCTTATTAAATAGGCGTATTAAATAGGCTTATTAAATAGGCTTATTAAATAGACTCATTAAATAGGCTAATTAAATAGGCTCAATAAATAGGCTCATTAAATAGGCTCAATAAATAGGCTTATTAAATAGGCTCAATAATTAGGCTTATTAAATAGGCTCAATAAATAGGCTTATTAAATAGGCTCATTATATACTTATTAAATAGGCTTATTAAATAGACTTATTAAATAGACGTATTAAATATGCTTATTAAATAGGCTTATTAAATAGGCTTATTAAATAGGCTTATTAAATAGACTTATTAAATAGCCTCATTAAATAGGCTTATTATAGCAACTTAGGCTTATTAATTAGGCTTTTTTCAGCAACTTAGACTTATTAAATAGCCTTATTACAGCAACTTAGGCTTATTAAATAGGCTTATTTCAGCAACTTAGGCTTATTAAATAGGCTTATTTCAGCAACTTAGGCTTATTAAATAGGCTTGTTTCAGCAACTTAGGCTTATTAAATAGCCTTATTTCAGCAACTTAGACTTATTAAATAGGATTATTCAGCAACTTAGGCTTAAATAGGCTTATTAAATAGGTTTATTAAATAGGCATATTAAATAGGCTTATTAAATAAACTTATTAAATAGCCTCATTAAATAGGCTTATTTTAGCAACTTAGGCTTATTAAATAGGTTTATTTCAGCAACTTAGACTTATTAAATAGCCATATTAAATATGCTTATTTCAGCAACTTAGGCTTATTAAATATGCTTATTTCAGCAGCTTATGCTTATTAAATAGCCTTATTAAATAGGCTTATTTCAGCAACTTATGATCATTAAATAGGCTTATTTCAGCTACTTAGACTTATTCAATAGGCCTATTAAATAGGCTTATTAAATAGACTTATTAAATAGGCTCATTAAATACTTATTAAATAGGCTTATTGAATAGGCTTATTAAATAGACTGATTAAATAGGCTCAATAAATAGGCGTATTAAATAGGCTTATTAAATAGGCTTATTAAATAGGCTTATTAAAAAGGCTTATTAAATAGACTTATTAAACAGGCTCATTAAATACTTATTAAATAGTTTTATTAAATAGGCGTATTAAATAGGCTTATTAAATAGGCGCAATAAATAGGTTTATCAAATGGGCTTATTAAATAGGCTCTTTTAATAGGCTTAATCAATAGGCTTATTAAATAGGCTTATTTCAGCAACTTAGGCTTATTAAATAGGCTTATTTCAGCAACTTAGACTTATTAAAAAGACTTATTTCAGCAACTTAGGCTTATGAAATAGGCTTATTCAGCAACTTAGGCTTATTAAATAGGCTTATTTAAGCAACTTAGACTTATTAAATAGGCCTATTAAATAGGCTTATTAAATAGACTGATTAAATAGGCTCATTAAATACATATTAAATAGGCTTATTAAATAGATTTATTAATTAGACTTATTAAATAGGCTTATTAAATAGGCTTATTAAATAGGCTCATTAAATAGACTTATTAAATAGCCTCATTAAATAGGCTTATTTTAGCAACTTAGACTTATTAAATAGCCTTATTTCAGCAACTTAGGCTTATTAAATAGGCTTATTTCAGCAACTTAGGCTTATTAAATATCCTTATTTCAGCAACTTAGACTTATTAAATAGGCTTATTCAGCAACTTAGGCTTAAATAGGCTTATTAAATAGGCTTATTAAATAGGCTTATTAAATAGGCTTATTAAATAAACTTATTAAATAGCCTCATTAAATAGGCTCATTTTAGCAACTTAGGCTTATTAAATAGCCATATTAAATATGCTTATTTCAGCAACTTAGGCTTATTAAATAGGCTTATTTCAGCAGCTTATGCTTATTAAATAGCCTTATTAAATAGGCTTATTTCAGCAACATTAGGATTATTAAATAGGCTTATTTCAGCAACTTAGACTTATTAAATAGGCCTATTAAATAGGCTTATTAAATAGACTTATTAAATAGGCTCATTAAATACTTATTAAATAAGCTTATTAAATAGGCTTATTAAATAGACTTATTAAATAGGCTCAATAAATAGGCGTATTAAATAGGCTTATTAAATAGGCTTATTAAATAGGCTTATTAAATAGGCTTATTAAATATGCGCATTAAATAGACTTATTAAATAGGTTTATTAAATAGGCTCAATAAATAGGCTTATTAAATAGGCTCAATAAATAGGATTATTAAATAGGCTCAATAAATAGGCTTATTAAATAGGCTCAATAAATAGGCTTATTAAATAGGCTCATTAAATACTTATTAAATAGGCTTATTAAAAAGGCTTCTTAAATAGACTTATTAAACAGGCTCATTAAATACTTATTAAATAGGTTTATTAAATAGGCGTATTAAATAGGCTTATTAAATAGGCTCAATAAATAGGCTTATTAAATGGGCTTATTAAATAGGCTCATTAAATAGGCTTAATAAATAGGCTTATTAAATAGGCGTATTAAATAGGCTTATTAAATAGGCTTATTAAATATACTCATTAAATAGGCTTATTAAATAGGCTCAATAAACAGGCTCATTAAATAGGCTCAATAAATAGGCTTATTAAATAGGCTCAATAATTAGGCTTATTTAATAGGCTCAATAAATAGGCTTATTAAATAGGCTCATTATATACTTATTAAATAGGCTTATTAAATAGACTTATTAAATAGATGTATTAAATATGCTTATTAAATAGGCTTATTAAATAGGCTTATTAAATAGGCTTATTAAATAGACTTATTAAATAGCCTCATTAAATAGGCTTATTTTAGCAACTTAGGCTTATTAATTAGGCTTTTTTCAGCAACTTAGACTTATTAAATAGCCTTATTACATCAACTTAGGCTTATTAAATAGGCTTATTTCTGCAACTTAGGCTTATTAAATAGGCTTATTTCAGCAACTTAGGCTTATTAAATAGGCTTATTAAATAGGCTTATTAAATAAACTTATTAAATAGCCTCATTAAATAGGCTTATTTTAGCAACTTAGGCTTATTAAATAGGTTTATTTCAGCAACTTAAACTTATTAAATACCCATATTAAATATGCTTATTTCAGCAACTTAGGCTTATTAAATAGGCTTATTTCAGCAGCTTATGCTTATTAAAAAGCCTTATTAAATAGGCTTATTTCACCAACTTAGGATTATTAAATAGGCTTATTTCAGCAACTTAGACATATTAAAAAGGCTTATTTCAGCAACTTAGGCTTATGAAATAGGCTTATTCAGCAACTTAGGCTTATTAAATAGGCTTATTTCAGCAACTTATGCTTATTAAATAGCCTTATAAAACAGGGTTATTTCAGCAACTTAGGCTTATTAAATAGCATTTTTAAATAGGTTTATTTCAGCAACTTAGACTTATTAAATATACCTTTTTAAATAGGCTTAGTTCAGAAACTTAGGCTTATTAAATAGGCTTATTTTAGCAATGTAGGCTTATTAATTAGGCTTTTTTCAGCAACTTAGACTTATTAAATAGCCTTATTACAGCAACTTAAGCTTATTAAATAGGCTCATTTTAGCAACTTAGGCTTATTAAATAGCCATATTAAATATGCTTATTTCAGCAACTTAGGCTTATTAAATAGGCTTATTTCAGCAGCTTATGCTTATTAAATAGCCTTATTAAATAGGCTTATTTCAGCAACATTAGGATTATTAAATAGGCTTATTTCAGCAACTTAGACTTATTAAATAGGCCTATTAAATAGGCTTATTAAATAGGCTTATTAAATAGGCTCATTAAATAGGCTCAATAAATAGGCTTATTAAATAGGCTCAATAATTAGGCTTATTAAATAGGCACAATAAATAGGCTTATTAAATAGGCTCATTATATACTTATTAAATAGGCTTATTAAATAGACTTATTAAATAGACGTATTAAATATGCTTATTAAATAGGCTTATTAAATAGGCTTATTAAATAGGCTTATTAAATAGACTTATTAAATTGCCTCATTAAATAGGCTTATTTTAGCAACTTAGGCTTATTAATTAGGCTTTTTTCAGCAACTTAGACTTATTAAATAGCCTTATTACTGCAACTTAGGCTTATGAAATAGGCTCATTCAGCAACTTAGGCTTATTAAATAGGCTTATTTCAGCAACTTAGACTTATTAAATAGGCCTATTAAATAGGCTTATTAAATAGACTGATTAAATAGGCTCATTAAATACATATTAAATAGGCTTATTAAATAGATTTATTAATTAGACTCATTAAATAGGCTTATTAAATAGGCTTATTAAATAGGCTTATTAAATACACTTATTAAATAGACTTATTAAATAGGCTTATTTTAGCAACTTAGGCTTATTAAATAGCCATATTAAATATGCTTATTTCAGCAACTTAGGCTTATTAAATAGGCTTATTTCAGCAGCTTATGCTTATTAAATAGCCTTATTAAATAGGCTTATTTCAGCAACATTAGGATTATTAAATAGGCTTATTTCAGCAACTTAGACTTATTAAATAGACATATTAAATAGGCTTATAAAATAGACTTATTAAATAGGCTCATTAAATACATATTAAATAGGCTTATTAAATAGGCTTATTAAATAGACTTATTAAATAGGCTCAATAAATAGGCGTATTAAATAGGCTTATTAAATAGGCTTATTAAATAGGCTTATTAAATAGGCTTATTAAATAGGCTCAATAAATAGGCTTATTAAATAGGCTCAATACATAGGCTTATTAAATAGGCTCATTAAATACTTATTAAATAGGCTTATTAAATAGACTTATTAAATAGACTTATTAAATAGGCTTATTAAATATACTTATTAAATAGGCTTATTAAAAAGGCTTATTAAATAGACTTATTAAACAGGCTCATTAAATACTTATTAAATAGGTTTATTAAATAGGCGTATTAAATAGGCTTATTAAATAGGCTCAATAAATAGGCTTATTAAATGGGCTTATTAAATAGGCTCATTAAATAGGCTTAATAAATAGGCTTATTAAATAGGCGTATTAAATAGTCTTATTAAATAGGCTTATTAAATAGACTCATTAAATAGGCTTATTAAATAGGCTCAATAAATAGGCTCATTAAATAGGCTCAATAAATAGGCTTATTAAATAGGCTCAATAATTAGGCTTATTAAATAGGTTCAATAAATAGGCTTATTAAATAGGCTCATTATATACTTATTAAATAGGCTTATTAAATAGACTTATTAAATAGACATATTAAATATGCTTATTAAATAGGCTTATTAAATAGGCTTATTAAATAGGCTTATTAAATAGACTTATTAAATAGCCTCATTAAATAGGCTTATTTTAGCAACTTAGGCTTATTAATTCGGCTTTTTTCAGCAACTTAGACTTATTAAATAGCCTTATTACAGCAACTTAGGCTTATTAAATAGGCTTATTTCAGCAACTTAGGCTTATTAAATAGGCTTATTTCAGCAACTTAGGCTTATTAAATAGGCTTATTTCAGCAACTTAGGCTTATTAAATAGCCTTATTTCAGCAACTTAGACTTATTAAATAGGATTATTCAGCAACTTAGGCTTAAATAGGTTTATTAAATAGGCTTATTAAATAGGCTTATTAAATAGGCTTATTAAATAAACTTATTAAATAGCCTCATTAAATAGGCTTATTTTAGCAACTTAGGCTTATTAAATAGCCATATTAAATATGCTTATTTCAGCAACTTAGGCTTATTAAATAGGCTTATTTCAGCAGCTTATGCTTATTAAATAGCCTTATTAAATAGGCTTATTTCAGCAACATTAGGATTATTAAATCGGCTTATTTCAGCAACTTAGACTTATTAAATAGCCCTATTAAATAGGCTTATTAAATAGACTTATTAAATAGGCTCATTAAATACTTATTAAATAGGCTTATTAAATAGGCTTATTAAATAGACTTATTAAATAGGCTCAATAAATAGGCGTATTAAATAGGCTTATTAAATAGGCTTATTAAATAGGCTTATTAAATAGGCTTATTAATTATGCGTATTAAATAGACTTATTAAATAGGCTTATTAAATAGTCTCAATAAATAGGCTTATTAAATAGGCTCAATAAATAGGCTTATTAAATAGGCTCAATTAATAGGCTTATTAAATAGGCTTATTAAATAAACTTATTAAATAGCCTCATTAAATAGGCTTATTTTAGCAACTTAGGCTTATTAAATAGCCATATTAAATATGCTTATTTCAGCAACTTAGGCTTATTAAATAGGCTTATTTCAGCAGCTTATGCTTATTAAATAGCCTTATTAAATAGGCTTATTTCAGCAACATTAGGATTATTAAATAGGCTTATTTCAGCAACTTAGACTTATTAAATAGCCCTATTAAATAGGCTTATTAAATAGACTTATTAAATAGGCTCATTAAATACTTATTAAATAGGCTTATTAAATAGGCTTATTAAATAGACTTATTAAATAGGCTCAATAAATAGGCGTATTAAATAGGCTTATTAAATAGGCTTATTAAATAGGCTTATTAAATAGGCTTATTAATTATGCGTATTAAATAGACTTATTAAATAGGCTTATTAAATAGTCTCAATAAATAGGCTTATTAAATAGGCTCAATAAATAGGCTTATTAAATAGGCTCAATAAATAGGCTTATTAAATAGGCTCAATAATAAACTTATTAAATAGGCTCATTAAATACTTATTAAATAGGCTTATTAAATAGACTTATTAAATAGACTTATTAAATAGGCTTATTAAATATACTTATTAAATAGGCTTATTAAAAAGGCTTATTAAATAGACTTATTAAACAGGCTCATTAAATACTTATTAAAAAGGTTTATTAAATAGGCGTATTAAATAGGCTTAATAAATAGGCTTATTAAATAGGCGTATTAAATAGGCTTATTAAATAGGCTTATTAAATAGACTCATTAAATAGGCTAATTAAATAGGCTCAATAAATAGGCTCATTAAATAGGCTCAATAAATAGGCTTATTAAATAGGCTCAATAATTAGGCTTATTAAATAGGTTCAATAAATAGGCTTATTAAATAGGCTCATTATATACTTATTAAATAGGCTTATTAAATAGACTTATTAAATAGACGTATTAAATATGCTTATTAAATAGGCTTATTAAATAGGCTTATTAAATAGGCTTATTAAATAGACTTATTAAATAGCCTCATTAAATAGGCTTATTTTAGCAACTTAGGCTTATTAAATAGGCTTATTTCAGCAACTTAGGCTTATTAAATAGGCTTATTAAATATGCTTATTAAATAAACTTATTAAATAGCCTCATTAAATAGGCTTATTTTAGCAACTTAGGCTTATTAAATAGGTTTATTTCAGCAACTTAGACTTATTAAATACCCATATTAAATATGCTTATTTCAGCAACTTAGGCTTATTAAATAGGCTTATTTCAGCAGCTTATGCTTATTAAATAGCCTTATTAAATAGGCTTATTTCACCAACTTAGGATTATTAAATAGGCTTATTTCAGCAACTTAGACATATTAAAAAGGCTTATTTCAGCAACTTAGGCTTATGAAATAGGCTTATTCAGCAACTTAGGCTTATTAAATAGGCTTATTTCAGCAACTTATGCTTATTAAATAGCCTTATAAAACAGGGTTATTTCAGCAACTTAGGCTTATTAAATAGCATTTTTAAATAGGTTTATTTCAGCAACTTAGACTTATTAAATATACCTTTTTAAATAGGCTTAGTTCAGAAACTTAGGCTTATTAAATAGGCTTATTTTAGCAACGTAGGCTTATTAATTAGGCTTTTTTCAGCAACTTAGACTTATTAAATAGCCTTATTACAGCAACTTAAGCTTATTAAATAGGCTCATTTTAGCAACTTAGGCTTATTAAATAGCCATATTAAATATGCTTATTTCAGCAACTTAGGCTTATTAAATAGGCTTATTTCAGCAGCTTATGCTTATTAAATAGCCTTATTAAATAGGCTTATTTCAGCAACATTAGGATTATTAAATAGGCTTATTTCAGCAACTTAGACTTATTAAATAGGCCTATTAAATAGGCTTATTAAATAGGCTTATTAAATAGGCTCATTAAATAGGCTCAATAAATAGGCTTATTAAATAGGCTCAATAATTAGGCTTATTAAATAGGCACAATAAATAGGCTTATTAAATAGGCTCATTATATACTTATTAAATAGGCTTATTAAATAGACTTATTAAATAGACGTATTAAATATGCTTATTAAATAGGCTTATTAAATAGGCTTATTAAATAGGCTTATTAAATAGACTTATTAAATAGCCTCATTAAATAGGCTTATTTTAGCAACTTAGGCTTATTAATTAGGCTTTTTTCAGCAACTTAGACTTATTAAATAGGCTTATTTCAGCAACTTAGACTTATTAAATAGGCCTATTAAATAGGCTTATTAAATAGACTGATTAAATAGGCTCATTAAATACATATTAAATAGGCTTATTAAATAGATTTATTAATTAGACTCATTAAATAGGCTTATTAAATAGGCTTATTAAATAGGCTCATTAAATAGACTTATTAAATAGCCTAATTAAATAGCCTTATTTCAGCAACTTAGACTTATTAAATAGGCTTATTCAGCAACTTAGGCTTAAATAGGCTTATTAAATAGGCTTATTAAATAGGCTTATTAAATAAACTTATTAAATAGACTTATTAAATAGGCTTATTTTAGCAACTTAGGCTTATTAAATAGCCATATTAAATATGCTTATTTCAGCAACATTAGGATTATTAAATAGGCTTATTTCAGCAACTTAGACTTATTAAATAGCCCTATTAAATAGGCTTATTAAATAGACTTATTAAATAGGCTCATTAAATACTTATTAAATAGGCTTATTAAATAGGCTTATTAAATAGACTTATTAAATAGGCTCAATAAATAGGCGTATTAAATAGGCTTATTAAATAGGCTTATTAAATAGGCTTATTAAATAGGCTTATTAAATAGGCTCAATAAATAGGCTTATTAAATAGGCTCAATACATAGGCTTATTAAATAGGCTCATTAAATACTTATTAAATAGGCTTATTAAATAGACTTATTAAATAGACTTATTAAATAGGCTTATTAAATATACTTATTAAATAGACTTATTAAACAGGCTCATTAAATACTTATTAAATAGGTTTATTAAATAGGCGTATTAAATAGGCTTATTAAATAGGCTCAATAAATAGGCTTATTAAATGGGCTTATTAAATAGGCTCATTAAATAGGCTTAATAAATAGGCTTATTAAATAGGCGTATTAAATAGTCTTATTAAATAGGCTTATTAAATAGACTCATTAAATAGGCTTATTAAATAGGCTCAATAAATAGGCTCATTAAATAGGCTCAATGAATAGGCTTATTAAATAGGCTCAATAATTAGGCTTATTAAATAGGCTCAATAAATAGGCTTATTAAATAGGCTCATTATATACTTATTAAATAGGCTTATTAAATAGACTTATTAAATAGACATATTAAATATGCTTATTAAATAGGCTTATTAAATAGGCTTATTAAATAGGCTTATTAAATAGACTTATTAAATAGCCTCATTAAATAGGCTTATTTTAGCAACTTAGGCTTATTAATTCGGCTTTTTTCAGCAACTTAGACTTATTAAATAGCCTTATTACAGCAACTTAGGCTTATTAAATAGGCTTATTTCAGCAACTTAGGCTTATTAAATAGGCTTATTTCAGCAACTTAGGCTTATTAAATAGGCTTATTTCAGCAACTTAGGCTTATTAAATAGCCTTATTTCAGCAACTTAGACTTATTAAATAGGATTATTCAGCAACTTAGGCTTAAATAGGCTTATTAAATAGGCTTATTAAATAGGCTTATTAAATAGGCTTATTAAATAAACTTATTAAATAGCCTCATTAAATAGGCTTATTTTAGCAACTTAGGCTTATTAAATAGCCATATTAAATATGCTTATTTCAGCAACTTAGGCTTATTAAATAGGCTTATTTCAGCAGCTTATGCTTATTAAATAGCCTTATTAAATAGGCTTATTTCAGCAACATTAGGATTATTAAATAGGCTTATTTCAGCAACTTGACTTATTAAATAGCCCTATTAAATAGGCTTATTAAATAGACTTATTAAATAGGCTCATTAAATACTTATTAAATAGGCTTATTAAATAGGCTTATTAAATAGACTTATTAAATAGGCTCAATAAATAGGCGTATTAAATAGGCTTATTAAATAGGCTTATTAAATAGGCTTATTAAATAGGCTTATTAATTATGCGTATTAAATAGACTTATTAAATAGGCTTATTAAATAGTCTCAATAAATAGGCTTATTAAATAGGCTCAATAAATAGGCTTATTAAATAGGCTCAATAAATAGGCTTATTAAATAGGCTCAATAATAAACTTATTAAATAGGCTCATTAAATACTTATTAAATAGGCTTATTAAATAGACTTATTAAATAGACTTATTAAATAGGCTTATTAAATATACTTATTAAATAGGCTTATTAAAAAGGCTTATTAAATAGACTTATTAAACAGGCTCATTAAATACTTATTAAAAAGGTTTATTAAATAGGCGTATTAAATAGGCTTAATAAATAGGCTTATTAAATAGGCGTATTAAATAGGCTTATTAAATAGGCTTATTAAATAGACTCATTAAATAGGCTAATTAAATAGGCTCAATAAATAGGCTCATTAAATAGGCTCAATAAATAGGCTTATTAAATAGGCTCAATAATTAGGCTTATTAAATAGGCTCAATAAATAGGCTTATTAAATAGGCTCATTATATACTTATTAAATAGGCTTATTAAATAGACTTATTAAATAGACGTATTAAATATGCTTATTAAATAGGCTTATTAAATAGGCTTATTAAATAGGCTTATTAAATAGACTTATTAAATAGCCTCATTAAATAGGCTTATTTTAGCAACTTAGGCTTATTAATTAGGCTTTTTTCAGCAACTTAGACTTATTAAATAGCCTTATTACAGCAACTTAGGCTTATTAAATAGGCTTATTTCAGCAACTTAGGCTTATTAAATAGGCTTATTTCAGCAACTTAGGCTTATTAAATAGGCTTGTTTCAGCAACTTAGGCTTATTAAATAGCCTTATTTCAGCAACTTAGACTTATTAAATAGGATTATTCAGCAACTTAGGCTTAAATAGGCTTATTAAATAGGCTTATTAAATAGGCTTATTAAATAGGCTTATTAAATAGGCTTATTAAATAAACTTATTAAATAGCCTCATTAAATAGGCTTATTTGAGCAACTTAGGCTTATTAAATAGGTTTATTTCAGCAACTTAGACTTATTAAATAGCCATATTAAATATGCTTATTTCAGCAACTTAGGCTTATTAAATAGGCTTATTTCAGCAGCTTATGCTTATTAAATAGCGTATTAAATAGGCTTATTTCAGCAACATTAGGATTATTAAATAGGCTTATTTCAGCAACTTAGACTTATTAAATAGCCCTATTAAATAGGCTTATTAAATAGACTTATTAAATAGGCTCATTAAATACTTATTAAATAGGCTTATTAAATAGGCTTATTAAATAGACTTATTAAATAGGCTCAATAAATAGGCGTATTAAATAGGCTTATTAAATAGGCTTATTAAATAGGCTTATTAAATAGGCTTATTAAATAGGCTCAATAAATAGGCTTATTAAATAGGCTCAATACATAGGCTTATTAAATAGGCTCATTAAATACTTATTAAATAGGCTTATTAAATAGACTTATTAAATAGACTTATTAAATAGGCTTATTAAATATACTTATTAAATAGGCTTATTAAAAAGGCGTATTAAATAGACTTATTAAACAGGCTCATTAAATACTTATTAAATAGGTTTATTAAATAGGCGTATTAAATAGGCTTATTAAATAGGCTCAATAAATAGGCTTATTAAATGGGCTTATTAAATAGGCTCATTAAATAGGCTTAATAAATAGGCTTATTAAATAGGCGTATTAAATAGTCTTATTAAATAGGCTTATTAAATAGACTCATTAAATAGGCTTATTAAATAGGCTCAATAAATAGGCTCATTAAATAGGCTCAATGAATAGGCTTATTAAATAGGCTCAATAATTAGGCTTATTAAATAGGCTCAATAAATAGGCTTATTAAATAGGCTCATTATATACTTATTAAATCGGCTTATTAAATAGACTTATTAAATAGACATATTA
Source organism: Petromyzon marinus (assembly GCF_048934315.1). Taxonomy (NCBI): domain Eukaryota; kingdom Metazoa; phylum Chordata; class Hyperoartia; order Petromyzontiformes; family Petromyzontidae; genus Petromyzon; species Petromyzon marinus. The sequence continues at coordinate 2,220,011 of NW_027422650.1, read as the reverse complement.
AATATGCTTATTAAATAGGCTTATTAAATAGGCTTATTAAATAGGCTTATTAAATAGACTTATTAAATAGCCTCATTAAATAGGCTTATTTTAGCAACTTAGGCTTATTAATTCGGCTTTTTTCAGCAACTTAAACTTATTAAATAGCCTTATTACAGCAACTTAGGCTTATTAAATAGGCTTATTTCAGCAACTTAGGCTTATTAAATAGGCTTATTTCAGCAACTTAGGCTTATTAAATAGGCTTATTTCAGCAACTTAGGCTTATTAAATAGCCTTATTTCAGCAACTTAGACTTATTAAATAGGATTATTCAGCAACTTAGGCTTAAATAGGCTTATTAAATAGGCTTATTAAATAGGCTTATTAAATAGGCTTATTAAATAAACTTATTAAATAGCCTCATTAAATAGGCTTATTTTAGCAACTTAGGCTTATTAAATAGCCATATTAAATATGCTTATTTCAGCAACTTAGGCTTATTAAATAGGCTTATTTCAGCAGCTTATGCTTATTAAATAGCCTTATTAAATAGGCTTATTTCAGCAACATTAGGATTATTAAATAGGCTTATTTCAGCAACTTAGACTTATTAAATAGCCCTATTAAATAGGCTTATTAAATAGACTTATTAAATAGGCTCATTAAATACTTATTAAATAGGCTTATTAAATAGGCTTATTAAACAGACTTATTAAATAGGCTCAATAAATAGGCGTATTAAATAGGCTTATTAAATAGGCTTATTAAATAGGCTTATTAAATAGGCTTATTAATTATGCGTATTAAATAGACTTATTAAATAGGCTTATTAAATAGTCTCAATAAATAGGCTTATTAAATAGGCTCAATAAATAGGCTTATTAAATAGGCTCAATAAATAGGCTTATTAAATAGGCTCAATAATAAACTTATTAAATAGGCTCATTAAATACTTATTAAATAGGCTTATTAAATAGACTTATTAAATAGACTTATTAAATAGGCTTATTAAATATACTTATTAAATAGGCTTATTAAAAAGGCTTATTAAATAGACTTATTAAACAGGCTCATTAAATACTTATTAAAAAGGTTTATTAAATAGGCGTATTAAATAGGCTTAATAAATAGGCTTATTAAATAGGCGTATTAAATAGGCTTATTAAATAGGCTTATTAAATAGACTCATTAAATAGGCTAATTAAATAGGCTCAATAAATAGGCTCATTAAATAGGCTCAATAAATAGGCTTATTAAATAGGCTCAATAATTAGGCTTATTAAATAGGCTCAATAAAAAGGCTTATTAAATAGGCTCATTATATACTTATTAAATAGGCTTATTAAATAGACTTATTAAATAGACATATTAAATATGCTTATTAAATAGGCTTATTAAATTGGCTTATTAAATAGGCTTATTAAATAGACTTATTAAATAGCCTCATTAAATAGGCTCATTATAGCAACTTAGGCTTATTAATTAGGCTTTTTTCAGCAACTTAGACTTATTAAATAGCCTTATTACAGCAACTTAGGCTTATTAAATAGGCTTATTTCAGCAACTTAGGCTTATTAAATAGGCTTATTTCAGCAACTTAGGCTTATTAAATAGGCTTGTTTCAGCAACTTAGGCTTATTAAATAGCCTTATTTCAGCAACTTAGACTTATTAAATAGGATTATTCAGCAACTTAGGCTTAAATAGGCTTATTAAATAGGCTTATTAAATAGGCTTATTAAATAGGCTTATTAAATAAACTTATTAAATAGCCTCATTAAATAGGCTTATTTTAGCAACTTAGGCTTATTAAATAGGTTTATTTCAGCAACTTAGACTTATTAAATAGCCATATTAAATATGCTTATTTCAGCAACTTAGGCTTATTAAATCTGCTTATTTCAGCAGCTTATGCTTATTAAATAGCCTTATTAAATAGGCTTATTTCAGCAACTTATGATCATTAAATAGGCTTATTTCAGCTACTTAGACTTATTCAATAGGCCTATTAAATAGGCTTATTAAATAGACTTATTAAATAGGCTCATTAAATACTTATTAAATAGGCTTATTAAATAGGTTTATTAAATAGACTGATTAAATAGGCTCAATAAATAGGCGTATTAAATAGGCTTATTAAATAGGCTTATTAAATAGGCTTATTAAATAGGCTTATTAAATATGCATATTAAATAGACTTATTAAATAGGCTTATTAAATAGACTTATTAAATAGGCTTATTAAAAAGGCTTATTAAATAGACTTATTAAACAGGCTCATTAAATACTTATTAAATAGTTTTATTAAATAGGCGTATTAAATAGGCTTATTAAATAGGCACAATAAATAGGTTTATCAAATGGGCTTATTAAATAGGCTCTTTTAATAGGCTTAATCAATAGGCTTATTAAATAGGCTTATTTCAGCAACTTAGGCTTATTAAATAGGCTTATTTCAGCAACTTAGACTTATTAAAAAGACTATTTCAGCAACTTAGGCTTATGAAATTTGGCTTATTCAGCAACTTAGGCTTATTAAATAGGCTTATTTCAGCAACTTAGACTTATTAAATAGGCCTATTAAATAGGCTTATTAAATAGACTGATTAAATAGGCTCATTAAATACATATTAAATAGGCTTATTAAATAGATTTATTAATTAGACTTATTAAATAGGCTTATTAAATAGGCTTATTAAATAGGCTCATTAAATAGACTTATTAAATAGCCTCATTAAATAGGCTTATTTTAGCAACTTAGACTTATTAAATAGCCTTATTTCAGCAACTTAGGCTTATTAAATAGGCTTATTTCAGCAACTTAGGCTTATTAAATATCCTTATTTCAGCAACTTAGACTTATTAAATAGGCTTATTCAGCAACTTAGGCTTAAATAGGCTTATTAAATAGGCTTATTAAATAGGCTTATTAAATAGGCTTATTAAATAAACTTATTAAATAGCCTCATTAAATAGGCTCATTTTAGCAACTTAGGCTTATTAAATAGCCATATTAAATATGCTTATTTCAGCAACTTAGGCTTATTAAATAGGCTTATTTCAGCAACTTAGACTTATTAAATAGGCCTATTAAATAGGCTTATTAAATAGACTTATTAAATAGGCTCATTAAATACTTATTAAATAAGCTTATTAAATAGGCTTATTAAATAGACTTATTAAATAGGTTCAATAAATAGGCGTATTAAATAGGCTTATTAAATAGGCTTATTAAATAGGCTTATTAAATAGGCTTATTAAATATGCGTATTAAATAGACTTATTAAATAGGTTTATTAAATAGGCTCAATAAATAGGCTTATTAAATAGGCTCAATAAATAGGATTATTAAATAGGCTCAATAAATAGGCTTATTAAATAGGCTCAATAAATAGGCTTATTAAATAGGCTCATTAAATACTTATTAAATAGGCTTATTAAATAGACTTATTAAATAGACTTATTAAATAGGCTTATTAAATAGACTTATTAAATAGGCTTATTAAAAAGGCTTCTTAAATAGACTTATTAAACAGGCTCATTAAATACTTATTAAATAGGTTTATTAAATAGGCGTATTAAATAGGCTTATTAAATAGGCTCAATAAATAGGCTTATTAAATGGGCTTATTAAATAGGCGTATTAAATAGGCTTATTAAATAGGCTTATTAAATAGACTCATTAAATAGGCTTATTAAATAGGCTCAATAAATAGGCTCATTAAATAGGCTCAATAAATAGGCTTATTAAATAGGCTCAATAATTAGGCTTATTAAATAGGCTCAATAAATAGGCTTATTAAATAGGCTCATTATATACTTATTAAATAGGCTTATTAAATAGACTTATTAAATAGGCTTATTAAATAGGCTTATTAAATAGGCTTATTAAATAGGCTTATTAAATAGACTTATTAAATAGCCTCATTAAATAGGCTTATTTTAGCAACTTAGGCTTATTAATTAGGCTTTTTTCAGCAACTTAGACTTATTAAATAGCCTTATTACAGCAACTTAGGCTTATTAAATAGGCTTATTTCTGCAACTTAGGCTTATTAAATAGGCTTATTTCAGCAACTTAGGCTTATTAAATAGGCTTATTAAATAGGCTTATTAAATAAACGTATTAAATAGCCTCATTAAATAGGCTTATTTTAGCAACTTAGGCTTATTAAATAGGTTTATTTCAGCAACTTAGACTTATTAAATAGCCATATTAAATATGCTTATTTCAGCAACTTAGGCTTATTAAATAGGCTTATTTCAGCAGCTTATGCTTATTAAATAGCCTTATTAAATAGGCTTATTTCACCAACTTAGGATTATTAAATAGGCTTATTTCAGCAACTTAGACATATTAAAAAGGCTTATTTCAGCAACTTAGGCTTATGAAATAGGCTTATTCAGCAACTTAGGCTTATTAAATAGGCTTATTTCAGCAACTTATGCTTATTAAATAGCCTTATAAAACAGGGTTATTTCAGCAACTTAGGCTTATTAAATAGCATTTTTAAATAGGTTTATTTCAGCAACTTAGACTTATTAAATATACCTTTTTAAATAGGCTTAGTTCAGAAACTTAGGCTTATTAAATAGGCTTATTTTAGCAACGTAGGCTTATTAATTAGGCTTTTTTCAGCAACTTAGACTTATTAAATAGCCTTATTACAGCAACTTAAGCTTATTAAATAGGCTCATTTTAGCAACTTAGGCTTATTAAATAGCCATATTAAATATGCTTATTTCAGCAACTTAGGCTTATTAAATAGGCTTATTTCAGCAGCTTATGCTTATTAAATAGCCTTATTAAATAGGCTTATTTCAGCAACATTAGGATTATTAAATAGGCTTATTTCAGCAACTTAGACTTATTAAATAGGCCTATTAAATAGGCTTATTAAATAGACTTAGTAAATAGGCTCATTAAATACTTATTAAATAAGCTTATTAAATAGGCTTATTAAATAGACTTATTAAATAGGCTCAATAAATAGGCGTATTAAATAGGCTTATTAAATAGGCTTATTAAATAGGCTTATTAAATAGGCTTATTAAATATGCGTATTAAATAGACTTATTAAATAGGCTTATTAAATAGACTTATTAAATAGGCTTATTAAAAAGGCTTATTAAATAGACTTATTAAACAGGCTCATTAAATACTTATTAAATAGTTTTATTAAATAGGCGTATTAAATAGGCTTATTAAATAGGCGCAATAAATAGGTTTATCAAATGGGCTTATTAAATAGGCTCTTTTAATAGGCTTAATCAATAGGCTTATTAAATAGGCTTATTTCAGCAACTTAGGCTTATTAAATAGGCTTATTTCAGCAACTTAGACTTATTAAAAAGACTTATTTCAGCAACTTAGGCTTATGAAATAGGCTTATTCAGCAACTTAGGCTTATTAAATAGGCTTATTCCAGCAACTTAGACTTATTAAATAGGCCTATTAAATAGGCTTATTAAATAGACTGATTAAATAGGCTCATTAAATACATATTAAATAGGCTTATTAAATAGATTTATTAATTAGACTTATTAAATAGGCTTATTAAATAGGCTTATTAAATAGGCTCATTAAATAGACTTATTAAATAGCCTCATTAAATAGGCTTATTTTAGCAACTTAGACTTATTAAATAGCCTTATTTCAGCAACTTAGGCTTATTAAATAGGCTTATTTCAGCAACTTAGGCTTATTAAATATCCTTATTTCAGCAACTTAGACTTATTAAATAGGCTTATTCAGCAACTTAGGCTTAAATAGGCTTATTAAATAGGCTTATTAAATAGGCTTATTAAATAGGCTTATTAAATAAACTTATTAAATAGCCTCATTAAATAGGCTCATTTTAGCAACTTAGGCTTATTAAATAGCCATATTAAATATGCTTATTTCAGCAACTTAGGCTTATTAAATAGGCTTATTTCAGCAGCTTATGCTTATTAAATAGCCTTATTAAATAGGCTTATTTCAGCAACATTAGGATTATTAAATAGGCTTATTTCAGCAACTTAGACTTATTAAATAGGCCTATTAAATAGGCTTATTAAATAGACTTATTAAATAGGCTCATTAAATACTTATTAAATAAGCTTATTAAATAGGCTTATTAAATAGACTTATTAAATAGGTTCAATAAATAGGCGTATTAAATAGGCTTATTAAATAGGCTTATTAAATAGGCTTATTAAATAGGCTTATTAAATATGCGTATTAAATAGACTTATTAAATAGGTTTATTAAATAGGCTCAATAAATAGGCTTATTAAATAGGCTCAATAAATAGGATTATTAAATAGGCTCAATAAATAGGCTTATTAAATAGGCTCAATAAATAGGCTTATTAAATAGGCTCATTAAATACTTATTAAATAGGCTAATTAAAAAGACTTATTAAATAGACTTATTAAATAGGCTTATTAAATAGACTTATTAAATAGGCTTATTAAAAAGGCTTCTTAAATAGACTTATTAAACAGGCTCATTAAATACTTATTAAATAGGTTTATTAAATAGGCGTATTAAATAGGCTTATTAAATAGGCTCAATAAATAGGCTTATTAAATGGGCTTATTAAATAGGCTCATTAAATAGGCTTAATAAATAGGCTTATTAAATAGGCGTATTAAATAGGCTTATTAAATAGGCTTATTAAATAGACTCATTAAATAGGCTTATTAAATAGGCTCAATAAATAGGCTCATTAAATAGGCTCAATAAATAGGCTTATTAAATAGGCTCAATAATTAGGCTTATTAAATAGGCTCAATAAATAGGCTTATTAAATAGGCTCATTATATACTTATTAAATAGGCTTATTAAATAGACTTATTAAATAGGCTTATTAAATAGGCTTATTAAATAGGCTTATTAAATAGGCTTATTAAATAGACTTATTAAATAGCCTCATTAAATAGGCTTATTTTAGCAACTTAGTCTTATTAATTAGGCTTTTTTCAGCAACTTAGACTTATTAAATAGCCTTATTACAGCAACTTAGGCTTATTAAATAGGCTTATTTCTGCAACTTAGGCTTATTAAATAGGCTTATTTCAGCAACTTAGGCTTATTAAATAGGCTTATTAAATAGGCTTATTAAATAAACGTATTAAATAGCCTCATTAAATACTTATTAAATAAGCTTATTAAATAGGCTTATTAAATAGACTTATTAAATAGGTTCAATAAATAGGCGTATTAAATAGGCTTATTAAATAGGCTTATTAAATAGGCTTATTAAATAGGCTTATTAAATATGCGTATTAAATAGACTTATTAAATAGGTTTATTAAATAGGCTCAATAAATAGGCTTATTAAATAGGCTCAATAAATAGGATTATTAAATAGGCTCAATAAATAGGCTTATTAAATAGGCTCAATAAATAGGCTTATTAAATAGGCTCATTAAATACTTATTAAATAGGCTAATTAAAAAGACTTATTAAATAGACTTATTAAATAGGCTTATTAAATAGACTTATTAAATAGGCTTATTAAAAAGGCTTCTTAAATAGACTTATTAAACAGGCTCATTAAATACTTATTAAATAGGTTTATTAAATAGGCGTATTAAATAGGCTTATTAAATAGGCTCAATAAATAGGCTTATTAAATGGGCTTATTAAATAGGCTCATTAAATAGGCTTAATAAATAGGCTTATTAAATAGGCGTATTAAATAGGCTTATTAAATAGGCTTATTAAATAGACTCATTAAATAGGCTTATTAAATAGGCTCAATAAATAGGCTCATTAAATAGGCTCAATAAATAGGCTTATTAAATAGGCTCAATAATTAGGCTTATTAAATAGGCTCAATAAATAGGCTTATTAAATAGGCTCATTATATACTTATTAAATAGGCTTATTAAATAGACTTATTAAATAGGCTTATTAAATAGGCTTATTAAATAGGCTTATTAAATAGGCTTATTAAATAGACTTATTAAATAGCCTCATTAAATAGGCTTATTTTAGCAACTTAGTCTTATTAATTAGGCTTTTTTCAGCAACTTAGACTTATTAAATAGCCTTATTACAGCAACTTAGGCTTATTAAATAGGCTTATTTCTGCAACTTAGGCTTATTAAATAGGCTTATTTCAGCAACTTAGGCTTATTAAATAGGCTTATTAAATAGGCTTATTAAATAAACGTATTAAATAGCCTCATTAAATAGGTTTATTTTAGCAACTTAGGCTTATTAAATAGGTTTATTTCAGCAACTTAGACTTATTAAATAGCCATATTAAATATGCTTATTTCAGCAACTTAGGCTTATTAAATAGGCTTATTTCAGCAGCTTATGCTTATTAAATAGCCTTATTAAATAGGCTTATTTCACCAACTTAGGATTATTAAATAGGCTTATTTCAGCAACTTAGACATATTAAAAAGGCTTATTTCAGCAACTTAGGCTTATGAAATAGGCTTATTCAGCAACTTAGGCTTATTAAATAGGCTTATTTCAGCAACTTATGCTTATTAAATAGCCTTATAAAACAGGGTTATTTCAGCAACTTAGGCTTATTAAATAGCATTTTTAAAAAGGTTTATTTCAGCAACTTAGACTTATTAAATATACCTTTTTAAATAGGCTTAGTTCAGAAACTTAGGCTTATTAAATAGGCTTATTTTAGCAACGTAGGCTTATTAATTAGGCTTTTTTCAGCAACTTAGACTTATTAAATAGCCTTATTACAGCAACTTAAGCTTATTAAATAGGCTCATTTTAGCAACTTAGGCTTATTAAATAGCCATATTAAATATGCTTATTTCAGCAACTTAGGCTTATTAAATAGGCTTATTTCAGCAGCTTATGCTTATTAAATAGCCTTATTAAATAGGCTTATTTCAGCAACATTAGGATTATTAAATAGGCTTATTTCAGCAACTTAGACTTATTAAATAGGCCTATTAAATAGACTTAGTAAATAGGCTCATTAAATAGGCGTATTAAATAGGCTTATTAAATAGGCTTATTAAATAGGCTTATTAAATAGGCTTATTAAATATGCGTATTAAATAGACTTATTAAATAGGCTTATTAAATAGGCTCAATAAATAGGCTTATTAAATAGGCTCAATAAATAAGATTATTAAATAGGCTCAATAAATAGGCTTATTAAATAGGCTCAATAAATAGGCTTATTAAATAGGCTCATTAAATACTTATTAAATAGGCTTATTAAATAGACTTATTAAATAGACTTATTAAATAGGCTTATTAAATAGGCTCAATAAATAGGCTTATTAAATAGGCTCAATAAATAAGATTATTAAATAGGCTCAATAAATAGGCTTATTAAATAGGCTCAATAAATAGGCTTATTAAATAGGCTCATTAAATACTTATTAAATAGGCTTATTAAATAGACTTATTAAATAGACTTATTAAATAAGCTTATTAAATAGGCTTATTAAATAGACTTATTAAATAGGCTCAATAAATAGGCGTATTAAATAGGCTTATTAAATAGGCTTATTAAATAGGCTTATTAAATAGGCTTATTAAATATGCGTATTAAATAGACTTATTAAATAGGCTTATTAAATAGGCTCAATAAATAGGCTTATTAAATAGGCTCAATAAATAAGATTATTAAATAGGCTCAATAAATAGGCTTATTAAATAGGCTCAATAAATAGGCTTATTAAATAGGCTCATTAAATACTTATTAAATAGGCTTATTAAATAGACTTATTAAATAGACTTATTAAATAGGCTTATTAAATAGACTTATTAAATAGGCTTATTAAAAAAGGCTTCTTAAATAGACTTATTAAACAGGCTCATTAAATACTTATTAAATAGGTTTATTAAATAGGCGTATTAAATAGGCTTATTAAATAGGCGTATTAAATAGGCTTATTAAATATGCTTATTAAATAGACTCATTAAATAGGCTTATTAAATAGGCTCAATAAATAGGCTCATTAAATAGGCTCAATAAATAGGCTTATTAAATAGGCTCAATAATTAGGCTTATTAAATAGGCTCAATAAATAGGCTTATTAAATAGGCTCATTATATACTTATTAAATAGGCTTATTAAATAGACTTATTAAATAGACGTATTAAATATGCTTATTAAATAGGCTTATTAAATAGGCTTATTAAATAGGCTTATTAAATAGACTTATTAAATAGCCTCATTAAATAGGCTTATTTTAGCAACTTAGGCTTATTAATTAGGCTTTTTTCAGCAACTTAGACTTATTAAATAGCCTTATTACAGCAACTTAGGCTTATTAAATAGGCTTATTTCTGCAACTTAGGCTTATTAAATAGGCTTATTTCAGCAACTTAGGCTTATTAAATAGGCTTATTAAATAGGCTTATTAAATAAACTTATTAAATAGCCTCATTAAATAGGCTTATTTTAGCAACTTAGGCTTATTAAATAGGTTTATTTCAGCAACTTAGACTTATTAAATAGCCATATTAAATATGTTTATTTCAGCAACTTAGGCTTATTAAATAGGCTTATTTCAGCAGCTTATGCTTATTAAATAGCCTTATTAAATAGGCTTATTTCATCAACTTAGGATTATTAAATAGGCTTATTTCAGCAACTTAGACATATTAAAAAGGCTTATTTCAGCAACTTAGGCTTATGAAATAGGCTTATTCAGCAACTTAGGCTTATTAAATAGGCTTATTTCAGCAACTTATGCTTATTAAATAGCCTTATAAAACAGGTTTATTTCAGCAACTTAGGCTTATTAAATAGCATTTTTAAATAGGTTTGTTTCAGCAACTTAGACTTATTAAATATACCTTTTTAAATAGGCTTAGTTCAGAAACTTAGGCTTATTAAATAGGCTTATTTTAGCAACGTAGGCTTATTAATTAGGCTTTTTTCAGCAACTTAGACTTATTAAATAGCCTTATTACAGCAACTTAAGCTTATTAAATAGGCTTATTTCAGCAACTTAGGCTTATTAAATAGGCTTATTTCAGAAACTTAGGCTTATTAAATAGGCTTATTTCAGCAACTTAGACTTATTAAATAGGCCTATTAAATAGGCTTATTAAATAGACTGATTAAATAGGCTCATTAAATACATATTAAATAGGCTTATTAAATAGATTTATTAATTAGACTTATTAAATAGGCTTATTAAACAGGCTTATTAAATAGGCTCATTAAATAGACTTATTAAATAGCCTCATTAAATAGCCTTATTTCAGCAACTTAGGCTTATTAAATAGGCTTATTTCAGCAACTTAGGCTTATTAAATAGCCTTATTTCAGCAACTTAGACTTATTAAATAGGCTTATTCAGCAACTTAGGCTTAAATAGGCTTATTAAATAGGCGTATTAAATAGGCTTATTAAATAGGCTTATTAAATAGGCTTATTAAATAAACTTATTAAATAGCCATATTAAATATGCTTATTTCAGCAACTTAGGCTTATTTAATAGGCTTGTTTCAGCAGCTTATGCTTATTAAATAGCCTTATTAAATAGGCTTATTTCAGCAACATTAGGATTATTAAATAGGCTTATTTCAGCAACTTAGACTTATTAAATAGGCCTATTAAATAGGCTTATTAAATAGACTTATTAAATAGGCTCATTAAATACTTATTAAATAGGCTTATTAAATAGGCTTATTAAATAGACTTATTAAATAGGCTCAATAAATAGGTGTATTAAATAGGCTTATTAAATAGGCTTATTAAATAGGCTTATTAAATAGGCTTATTAAATATGCGTATTAAATAGACTTATTAAATATGCTTATTAAATAGGCTCAATAAATAGGCTTATTAAATAGGCTCAATAAATAGGCTTATTAAATAGGCTCAATAAATAGGCTTATTAAATAGGCTCAATAAATAGGCTTATTAAATAGGCTCAATAAATAGGCTTATTAAATAGGCTCATTAAATACTTATTAAATAGGCTTATTAAATAGACTTATTAAATAGACTTATTAAATAGCCTCATTAAATAGGCTTATTTTAGCAACTTAGGCTTATTAATTAGGCTTTTTTCAGCAACTTAGACTTATTAAATAGCCTTATTACATCAACTTAGGCTTATTAAATAGGCTTATTTCTGCAACTTAGGCTTATTAAATAGGCTTATTTCAGCAACTTAGGCTTATTAAATAGGCTTATTAAATAGGCTTATTAAATAAACTTATTAAATAGCCTCATTAAATAGGCTTATTTCAGCAACTTAGGCTTATTAAATAGGCTTATTTCAGCAACTTATGCTTATTAAATAGCCTTATAAAACAGGGTTATTTCAGCAACTTAGGCTTATTAAATAGCATTTTTAAATAGGTTTATTTCAGCAACTTAGACTTATTAAATATACCTTTTTAAATAGGCTTAGTTCAGAAACTTAGGCTTATTAAATAGGCTTATTTTAGCAACGTAGGCTTATTAATTAGGCTTTTTTCAGCAACTTAGACTTATTAAATAGCCTTATTACAGCAACTTAAGCTTATTAAATAGGCTCATTTTAGCAACTTAGGCTTATTAAATAGCCATATTAAATATGCTTATTTCAGCAACTTAGGCTTATTAAATAGGCTTATTTCAGCAGCTTATGCTTATTAAATAGCCTTATTAAATAGGCTTATTTCAGCAACATTAGGATTATTAAATAGGCTTATTTCAGCAACTTAGACTTATTAAATAGGCCTATTAAATAGGCTTATTAAATAGACTTAGTAAATAGGCTCATTAAATACTTATTAAATAAGCTTATTAAATAGGCTTATTAAATAGACTTATTAAATAGGCTCAATAAATAGGCGTATTAAATAGGCTTATTAAATAGGCTTATTAAATAGGCCTATTAAATAGGCTTATTAAATATGCGTATTAAATAGACTTATTAAATAGGCTTATTAAATAGACTTATTAAATAGGCTTATTAAAAAGGCTTATTAAATAGACTTATTAAACAGGCTCATTAAATACTTATTAAATAGTTTTATTAAATAGGCGTATTAAATAGGCTTATTAAATAGGCGCAATAAATAGGTTTATCAAATGGGCTTATTAAATAGGCTCTTTTAATAGGCTTAATCAATAGGCTTATTAAATAGGCTTATTTCAGCAACTTAGGCTTATTAAATAGGCTTATTTCAGCAACTTAGACTTATTAAAAAGACTTATTTCAGCAACTTAGGCTTATGAAATAGGCTTATTCAGCAACTTAGGCTTATTAAATAGGCTTATTCCAGCAACTTAGACTTATTAAATAGGCCTATTAAATAGGCTTATTAAATAGACTGATTAAATAGGCTCATTAAATACATATTAAATAGGCTTATTAAATAGATTTATTAATTAGACTTATTAAATAGGCTTATTAAATAGGCTTATTAAATAGGCTCATTAAATAGACTTATTAAATAGCCTCATTAAATAGGCTTATTTTAGCAACTTAGACTTATTAAATAGCCTTATTTCAGCAACTTAGGCTTATTAAATAGGCTTATTTCAGCAACTTAGGCTTATTAAATATCCTTATTTCAGCAACTTAGACTTATTAAATAGGCTTATTCAGCAACTTAGGCTTAAATAGGCTTATTAAATAGGCTTATTAAATAGGCTTATTAAATAGGCTTATTAAATAAACTTATTAAATAGCCTCATTAAATAGGCTCATTTTAGCAACTTAGGCTTATTAAATAGCCATATTAAATATGCTTATTTCAGCAACTTAGGCTTATTAAATAGGCTTATTTCAGCAGCTTATGCTTATTAAATAGCCTTATTAAATAGGCTTATTTCAGCAACATTAGGATTATTAAATAGGCTTATTTCAGCAACTTAGACTTATTAAATAGGCCTATTAAATAGGCTTATTAAATAGACTTATTAAATAGGCTCATTAAATACTTATTAAATAAGCTTATTAAATAGGCTTATTAAATAGACTTATTAAATAGGTTCAATAAATAGGCGTATTAAATAGGCTTATTAAATAGGCTTATTAAATAGGCTTATTAAATAGGCTTATTAAATATGCGTATTAAATAGACTTATTAAATAGGTTTATTAAATAGGCTCAATAAATAGGCTTATTAAATAGGCTCAATAAATAGGATTATTAAATAGGCTCAATAAATAGGCTTATTAAATAGGCTCAATAAATAGGCTTATTAAATAGGCTCATTAAATACTTATTAAATAGGCTAATTAAAAAGACTTATTAAATAGACTTATTAAATAGGCTTATTAAATAGACTTATTAAATAGGCTTATTAAAAAGGCTTCTTAAATAGACTTATTAAACAGGCTCATTAAATACTTATTAAATAGGTTTATTAAATAGGCGTATTAAATAGGCTTATTAAATAGGCTCAATAAATAGGCTTATTAAATGGGCTTATTAAATAGGCTCATTAAATAGGCTTAATAAATAGGCTTATTAAATAGGCGTATTAAATAGGCTTATTAAATAGGCTTATTAAATAGACTAATTAAATAGGCTTATTAAATAGGCTCAATAAATAGGCTCATTAAATAGGCTCAATAAATAGGCTTATTAAATAGGCTCAATAATTAGGCTTATTAAATAGGCTCAATAAATAGGCTTATTTTAGCAACTTAGGCTTATTAATTAGGCTTTTTTCAGCAACTTAGACTTATTAAATAGCCTTATTACATCAACTTAGGCTTATTAAATAGGCTTATTTCTGCAACTTAGGCTTATTAAATAGGCTTATTTCAGCAACTTAGGCTTATTAAATAGGCTTATTAAATAGGCTTATTAAATAAACTTATTAAATAGCCTCATTAAATAGGCTTATTTTAGCAACTTAGGCTTATTAAATAGGTTTATTTCAGCAACTTAGACTTATTAAATAGCCATATTAAATATGCTTATTTCAGCAACTTAGGCTTATTAAATAGGCTTATTTCAGCAGCTTATGCTTATTAAATAGCCTTATTAAATAGGCTTATTTCATCAACTTAGGATTATTAAATAGGCTTATTTCAGCAACTTAGACTTATTAAAAAGGCTTATTTCAGCAACTTAGGCTTATGAAATAGGCTTATTCAGCAACTTAGGCTTATTAAATAGGCTTATTTCAGCAACTTATGCTTATTAAATAGCCTTATAAAACAGGTTTATTTCAGCAACTTAGGCTTATTAAATAGCATTTTTAAATAGGTTTGTTTCAGCAACTTAGACTTATTAAATATACCTTTTTAAATAGGCTTAGTTCAGAAACTTAGGCTTATTAAATAGGCTTATTTTAGCAACGTAGGCTTATTAATTAGGCTTTTTTCAGCAACTTAGACTTATTAAATAGCCTTATTACAGCAACTGAAGCTTATTAAATAGGCTTATTTCAGCAACTTAGGCTTATTAAATAGGCTTATTTCAGAAACTTAGGCTTATTAAATAGGCTTATTCAGCAACTTAGGCTTATGAAATAGCCTTATTAAATAGGCTATTTCAGCAACTTAGGCTTATTAAATAGGCTTATTTCAGCAACTTAGACTTATTAAAAATACTTATTTCAGCAATTTAGGCTTATGAAATAGGCATATTCAGCAACTTAGGCTTATTAAATAGGCTTATTTCAGCAACTTAGACTTATTAAATAGGCCTATTAAATAGGCTTATTAAATAGACTGATTAAATAGGCTCATTAAATACATATTAAATAGGCTTATTAAGTAGATTTATTAATTAGACTTATTAAATAGGCTTATTAAACAGGCTTATTAAATAGGCTCATTAAATAGACTTATTAAATGGCCTCATTAAATAGCCTTATTTCAGCAACTTAGGCTTATTAAATAGGCTTATTTCAGCAACTTAGGCTTATTAAATAGCCTTATTTCAGCAACTTAGACTTATTAAATAGGCTTATTCAGCAACTTAGGCTTAAATAGGCTTATTAAATAGGCATATTAAATAGGCTTATTAAATAGGCTTATTAAATAGGCTTATTAAATAAACTTATTAAATAGCCTCATTAAATAGGCTTATTTTATCAACTTAGGCTTATTAAATAGCCATATTAAATATGCTTATTTCAGCAACTTAGGCTTATTTAATAGGCTTGTTTCAGCAGCTTATGCTTATTAAATAGCCTTATTAAACAGGCTTATTTCAGCAACATTAGGATTATTAAATAGGCTTATTTCAGCAACTTAGACTTATTAAATAGGCCTATTAAATAGGCTTATTAAATAGACTTATTAAATAGGCTCATTAAATACTTATTAAATAGGCTTATTAAATAGGCTTATTAAATAGACTTATTAAATAGGCTCAATAAATAGGTGTATTAAATAGGCTTATTAAATAGGCTTATTAAAAAGGCTTATTAAATAGGCTCATTAAATACTTATTAAATAGGCTTATTAAATAGGCTTATTAAATAGACTTATTAAATAGGCTCAATAAATAGGTGTATTAAATAGGCTTATTAAATAGGCTTATTAAAAAGGCTTATTAAATAGGCTTATTAAATATGCGTATTAAATAGACTTATTAAATAGGCTTATTAAATAGGCTCAATAAATAGGCTTATTAAATAGGCTCAATAAATAGGCTTATTAAATAGGCTCAATAAATAGGCTTATTAAATAGGCTCAATATATAGGCTTATTAAATAGGCTCAATAAATAGGCTTATTAAATAGGCTCATTAAATACTTATTAAATAGGCTTATTAAATAGACTTATTAAATAGACTTATTAAATAGGCTTATTAAATAGACTTAATAAATAGGCTTATTAAAAAGGCTTATTAAATAGACTTATTAAACAGGCTCATTAAATACTTATTAAATAGGTTTATTAAATAGGCGAATTAAATAGGCTTATTAAATAGGCGCAATAAATAGGCTTATCAAATGGGCTTATTAAATAGGCTCTTTTAATAGGCTTAATAAATAGGCTTATTAAATAGGCGTATTAAATAGGCGTATTAAATAGGCTTATTAAATAGGCTCAATAAATAGGCTCATTAAATAGGCTCAATAAATAGGCTTATTAAATAGGCTCAATAATTAGGCTCATTAAATAGGCTCAATAAATAGGCTTATTAAATAGGCTCATTATATACTTATGAAAAGGCTTATTAAATAGACTTATTAGACGTATTAAATATGCTTATTAAATAGGCTTATTAAATAGGCTTATTAAATAGGCTTATTAAATAGACTTATTAAATAGCCTCATTAAATAGGCTTATTTTAGCAACTTAGGCTTATTAATTAGGCTTTTTCAGCAACTTAGACTTATTAAATAGCCTTATTACAGCAACTTAAGCTTATTGAATAGCCTTATTTCAGCAAACTTAGGCTTATTAAATAGGCTTATTTCAGAAACTTAGGCTTATTAAATAGGCTTATTCAGCAACTTAGGCTTATTAAATAGCCTTATTAAATAGGCTTATTTAAGCAACTTAGGCTTATTAAATAGGCTTATTCAGCAACTTAGGCTTATGAAATTGGCTTATTCAGCAACTTAGACTTATTAAATAGGCCTATTAAATAGCCTTATTAAATAGACTGATTAAATAGGCTCATTAAATACATATTAAATAGGCTTATTAAATAAATTTATTAATTAGACTTATTAAATAGGCTTATTAAATAGGCTTATTAAATAGGCTCATTAAATAGACTTATTAAATAGCCTCATTAAATAGGCTTATTTTAGCAACTTAGGCTTATTAAATAGGCTTATTTCAGCAACTTAGACTTATTAAATAGGCTTATTCAGCAACTTAGGCTTAAATAGGCTTATTAAATAGGCTTATTAAATAGGCTTATTAAATAGGCTTATTAAATAAACTTATTAAATAGCCTCATTAAATAGGCTTATTTTAGCAACTTAGGCTTATTAAATAGCCATATTAAATATGCTTGTTTCAGCAACTTAGGCTTATTAAATAGGCTTATTTCAGTAGCTTATGCTTATTAAATAGCCTTATTAAATAGGCTTATTTCAGCAACATTAGGATTATTAAATAGGCTTATTTCAGCAACTTAGACTTATTAAATAGGCCTATTAAATAGGCTTATTAAATAGACTTATTAAAAAGGCTCATTAAATACTTATTAAATTGGCTTATTAAATAGGCTTATAAAATAGACTTATTAAATAGGCTCAATAAATAGGCGTATTAAATAGGCTTATTAAATAGTCTTATTAAATAGGCTTATTAAATAGGCTTATTAAATATGCATATTAAATAGACTTATTAAATAGGCTTATTAAATATGCATATTAAATAGACTTATTAAATAGGCTTATTAAATAGGCTCAATAAATAGGCTTATTAAATAGGCTCAATAAATAGGCTTATTAAATAAACTTATTAAATAGCCTCATTAAATAGGCTTATTTTAGCAACTTAGGCTTATTAAATAGCCATATTAAATATGCTTATTTCAGCAACTTAGGCTTATTTAATAGGCTTGTTTCAGCAGCTTATGCTTATTAAATAGCCTTATTAAATAGGCTTATTTCAGCAACATTAGGATTATTAAATAGGCTTATTTCAGCAACTTAGACTTATTAAATAGGCCTATTAAATAGGCTTATTAAATAGACTTATTAAATAGGCTCATTAAATACTTATTAAATAGGCTTATTAAATAGGCTTATTAAATAGACTTATTAAATAGGCTCAATAAATAGGTGTATTAAATAGGCTTATTAAATAGGCTTATTAAATAGGCTTATTAAATATGCTTATTAAATATGCGTATTAAATAGACTTATTAAATAGGCTTATTAAATAGGCTCAATAAATAGGCTTATTAAATAGGCTCAATAAATAGGCTTATTAAATAGGCTCAATAAATAGGCTTATTAAATAGGCTCAATAAATAGGCTTATTAAATAGGCTCAATAAATAGGCTTATTAAATAGGCTCATTAAATACTTATTAAATAGGCTTATTAAATAGACTTATTAAATAGACTTATTAAATAGGCTTATTAAATAGACTTATTAAATAGGCTTATTAAATACTTATTAAATAGGTTTATTAAATAGGCGTATTAAATAGGCTTATTAAATAGGCTCAATAAATAGGCTTATTAAATGGGCTTATTAAATAGGCTCATTAAATAGGCTTAATAAATAGGCTTATTAAATAGGCGTATTAAATAGGCTTATTAAATAGACTCATTAAATATTCTTATTAAATAGGCTCAATAAATAGGCTCATTAAATAGGCTCAATAAATAGGCTTATTAAATAGGCTCAATAATTAGGCTTATTAAATAGGCTCAATAAATAGGCTTATTAAATAGGTTCATTATATACTTATTAAATAGGCTTATTAAATAGACTTATAAAATAGACGTATTAAATATGCTTATTAAATAGGCTTATTAAATAGGCTTATTAAATAGGCTTATTAAATAGACTTATTAAATAGCCTCATTAAATAGGCTTATTTTAGCAACTTAGGCTTATTAAATAGCCTTATTTCAGCAACTTAGACTTATTAAATAGGATTATTCAGCAACTTAGGCTTAAATAGGCTTATTATATAGGCTTATTAAATAGGCTTATTAAATAGGCTTATTAAATAAACTTATTAAATAGCCTCATTAAATAGGCTTATTAAATAGGCTTATTAAATATGCATATTAAATAGACTTATTAAAAAGGCTCATTAAATACTTATTAAATTGGCTTATTAAATAGGCTTATTAAATAGACTTATTAAATAGGCTCAATAAATAGGCGTATTAAATAGGCTTATTAAATAGTCTTATTAAATAGGCTTATTAAATAGGCTTATTAAATATGCATATTAAATAGACTTATTAAATAGGTTTATTAAATATGCATATTAAATAGACTTATTAAATAGGCTTATTAAATAGGCTCAATAAATAGGCTTATTAAATAGGCTCAATAAATAGGCTTATTAAATAAACTTATTAAATAGCCTCATTAAATAGGCTTATTTTAGCAACTTAGGCTTATTAAATAGCCATATTAAATATGCTTATTTCAGCAACTTAGGCTTATTTAATAGGCTTGTTTCAGCAGCTTATGCTTATTAAATAGCCTTATTAAATAGGCTTATTTCAGCAACATTAGGATTATTAAATAGGCTTATTTCAGCAACTTAGACTTATTAAATAGGCCTATTAAATAGGCTTATTAAATAGACTTATTAAATAGGCTCATTAAATACTTATTAAATAGGCTTATTAAATAGGCTTATTAAATAGACTTATTAAATAGGCTCAATAAATAGGTGTATTAAATAGGCTTATTAAATAGGCTTATTAAATAGGCTTATTAAATATGCTTATTAAATATGCGTATTAAATAGACTTATTAAATAGGCTTATTAAATAGGCTCAATAAATAGGCTTATTAAATAGGCTCAATAAATAGGCTTATTAAATAGGCTCAATAAATAGGCTTATTAAATAGGCTCAATAAATAGGCTTATTAAATAGGCTCAATAAATAGGCTTATTAAATAGGCTCATTAAATACTTATTAAATAGGCTTATTAAATAGACTTATTAAATAGACTTATTAAATAGGCTTATTAAATAGACTTATTAAATAGGCTTATTAAAAAGGCTTATTAAATAGACTTATTAAACAGGCTCATTAAATACTTATTAAATAGGTTTATTAAATAGGCGTATTAAATAGGCTTATTAAATAGGCTCAATAAATAGGCTTATTAAATGGGCTTATTAAATAGGCTCATTAAATAGGCTTAATAATTAGGCTTATTAAATAGGCGTATTAAATAGGCTTATTAAATAGACTCATTAAATATTCTTATTAAATAGGCTCAATAAATAGGCTCATTAAATAGGCTCAATAAATAGGCTTATTAAATAGGCTCAATAATTAGGCTTATTAAATAGGCTCAATAAATAGGCTTATTAAATAGGTTCATTATATACTTATTAAATAGGCTTATTAAATAGACTTATAAAATAGACGTATTAAATATGCTTATTAAATAGGCTTATTAAATAGGCTTATTAAATAGGCTTATTAAATAGACTTATTAAATAGCCTCATTAAATAGGCTTATTTTAGCAACTTAGGCTTATTAATTAGGCTTTTTTCAGCAACTTAGACTTATTAAATAGGCTTATTTCAGCAACTTAGGCTTATTAAATAGGCTTATTTCAGCAACTTAGGCTTATTAAATAGCCTTATTTCAGCAACTTAGACTTATTAAATAGGATTATTCAGCAACTTAGGCTTAAATAGGCTTATTATATAGGCTTATTAAATAGGCTTATTAAATAGGCTTATTAAATAAACTTATTAAATAGCCTAATTAAATAGGCTTATTAAATAGGCTTATTAAATATGCATATTAAATAGACTTATTAAATAGGCATATTAAATATGCATATTAAATAGACTTATTAAATAGGCTTATTAAATAGGCTCAATAAATAGGCTTATTAAATAGGCTCAATAAATAGGCTTATTAAATAAACTTATTAAATAGCCTCATTAAATAGGCTTATTTTAGCAACTTAGGCTTATTAAATAGCCATATTAAATATGCTTATTTCAGCAACTTAGGCTTATTTAATAGGCTTGTTTCAGCAGCTTATGCTTATTAAATAGCCTTATTAAATAGGCTTATTTCAGCAACATTAGGATTATTAAATAGGCTTATTTCAGCAACTTAGACTTATTAAATAGGCCTATTACATAGGCTTATTAAATAGACTTATTAAATAGGCTCATTAAATACTTATTAAATAGGCTTATTAAATAGGCTTATTAAATAGACTTATTAAATAGGCTCAATAAATAGGTGTATTAAATAGGCTTATTAAATAGGCTTATTAAATAGGCTTATTAAATATGCGTATTAAATAGACTTATTAAATAGGCTTATTAAATAGGCTCAATAAATAGGCTTATTAAATAGGCTCAATAAATAGGCTTATTAAATAGGCTCAATAAATAGGCTTATTAAATAGGCTCAATAAATAGGCTTATTAAATAGGCTCAATAAATAGGCTTATTAAATAGGCTCATTAAATACTTATTAAATAGGCTTATTAAATAGACTTATTAAATAGACTTATTAAATAGGCTTATTAAATAGACTTATTAAATAGGCTTATTAAAAAGGCTTATTAAATAGACTTATTAAACAGGCTCATTAAATACTTATTAAATAGGTTTATTAAATAGGCGTATTAAATAGGCTTATTAAATAGGCTCAATAAATAGGCTTATTAAATGGGCTTATTAAATAGGCTCATTAAATAGGCTTAATAAATAGGCTTATTAAATAGGCGTATTAAATAGGCTTATTAAATAGACTCATTAAATATTCTTATTAAATAGGCTCAATAAATAGGCTCATTAAATAGGCTCAATAAATAGGCTTATTAAATAAGCTCAATAATTAGGCTTATTAAATAGGCTCAATAAATAGGCTTATTAAATAGGTTCATTATATACTTATTAAATAGGCTTATTAAATAGACTTATAAAATAGACGTATTAAATATGCTTATTAAATAGGCTTATTAAATAGGCTTATTAAATAGGCTTATTAAATAGACTTATTAAATAGCCTCATTAAATAGGCTTATTTTAGCAACTTAGGCTTATTAATTAGGCTTTTTTCAGCAACTTAGACTTATTAAATAGCCTTATTACAGCAACTTAGGCTTATTAAATAGGTTTATTTCAGCAACTTAGGCTTATTAAATAGGCTTATTTCAGCAACTTAGGCTTATTAAATAGGCTTATTTCAGCAACTTAGGCTTATTAAATAGCCTTATTTCAGCAACTTAGAATTATTAAATAGGATTATTCAGCAACTTAGGCTTAAATAGGCTTATTATATAGGCTTATTAAATAGGCTTATTAAATAGGCTTATTAAATAAACTTATTAAATAGCCTCATTAAATAGGCTTATTAAATAGGCTTATTAAATATGCATATTAAATAGACTTATTAAATAGGCTTATTAAATATGCATATTAAATAGACTTATTAAATAGGCTTATTAAATAGGCTCAATAAATAGGCTTATTAAATAGGCTCAATAAATAGGCTTATTAAATAAACTTATTAAATAGCCTCATTAAATAGGCTTATTTTAGCAACTTAGGCTTATTAAATAGCCATATTAAATATGCTTATTTCAGCAACTTAGGCTTATTTAATAGGCTTGTTTCAGCAGCTTATGCTTATTAAATAGCCTTATTAAATAGGCTTATTTCAGCAACATTAGGATTATTAAATAGGCTTATTTCAGCAACTTAGACTTATTAAATAGGCCTATTAAATAGGCTTATTAAATAGACTTATTAAATAGGCTCATTAAATACTTATTAAATAGGCTTATTAAATAGGCTTATTAAATAGACTTATTAAATAGGCTCAATAAATAGGTGTATTAAATAGGCTTATTAAATAGGCTTATTAAATAGGCTTATTAAATAGGCTTATTAAATATGCGTATTAAATAGACTTATTAAATAGGCTTATTAAATAGGCTCAATAAATAGGCTTATTAAATAGGCTCAATAAATAGGCTTATTAAATAGGCTCAATAAATAGGCTTATTAAATAGGCTCAATAAATAGGCTTATTAAATAGGCTCAATAAATAGGCTTATTAAATAGGCTCATTAAATACTTATTAAATAGGCTTATTAAATAGACTTATTAAATAGACTTATTAAATAGGATTATTAAATAGACTTATTAAATAGGCTTATTAAAAAGGCTTATTAAATAGACTTATTAAACAGGCTCATTAAATACTTATTAAATAGGTTTATTAAATAGGCGTATTAAATAGGCTTATTAAATAGGCTCAATAAATAGGCTTATTAAATGGGCTTATTAAATAGGCTCATTAAATAGGCTTAATAAATAGGCTTATTAAATAGGCGTATTAAATAGGCTTATTAAATAGACTCATTAAATATTCTTATTAAATAGGCTCAATAAATAGGCTCATTAAATAGGCTCAATAAATAGGCTTATTAAATAGGCTCAATAATTAGGCTTATTAAATAGGCTCAATAAATAGGCTTATTAAATAGGTTCATTATATACTTATTAAATAGGCTTATTAAATAGACTTATAAAATAGACGTATTAAATATGCTTATTAAATAGGCTTATTAAATAGGCTTATTAAATAGGCTTATTAAATAGACTTATTAAATAGCCTCATTAAATAGCCTTATTTTAGCAACTTAGGCTTATTAATTAGGCTTTTTTCAGCAACTTAGACTTATTAAATAGCCTTATTACAGCAACTTAGGCTTATTAAATAGGTTTATTTCAGCAACTTAGGCTTATTAAATAGGCTTATTTCAGCAACTTAGGCTTATTAAATAGGCTTATTTCAGCAACTTAGGCTTATTAAATAGCCTTATTTCAGCAACTTAGACTTATTAAATAGGATTATTCAGCAACTTAGGCTTAAATAGGCTTATTATATAGGCTTATTAAATAGGCTTATTAAATAGGCTTATTAAATAAACTTATTAAATAGCCTCATTAAATAGGCTTATTTTAGCAACTTAGGCTTATTAAATAGGTTTATTTCAGCAACTTAGACTTATTAAATAGCCATATTAAATATGCTTATTTCAGCAACTTAGGCTTATTAAATAGGCTTATTTCAGCAGCTTATGCTTATTAAATAGCCTTATTAAATAGGCTTATTTCAGCAACTTAGGATTATTAAATAGGCTTATTTCAGCAACTTAGACTTATTCAATAGGCCTATTAAATAGGCTTATTAAATAGACTTATTAAATAGGCTCATTAAATACTTTTTAAATAGGCTTATTAAATAGGCTTATTAAATAGACTGATTAAAGAGGCTCAATAAATAGGCGTATTAAATAGGCTTATTAAAAAGGCTTATTAAATAGACTTATTAAACAGGCTCATTAAATACTTATTAAATAGTTTTATTAAATAGGCGAATTAAATAGGCTTATTAAATAGGCGCAATAAATAGGCTTATCAAATGGGCTTATTAAATAGGCTCTTTTAATAGGCTTAATAAATAGGCTTATTAAATAGGTGTATTAAATAGGCGTATTAAATAGGCTTATTAAATAGGCTCAATAAATAGGCTCATTAAATAGGCTCAATAAATAGGCTTATTAAATAGGCGCAATAATTAGGCTTATTAAATAGGCTCAATAAATAGGCTTATTAAATAGGCTCATTATATACTTATGAAAAGGCTTATTAAATAGACTTATTAAATAGACGTATTAAATATGCTTATTAAATAGGCTTATTAAATAGGCTTATTAAATAGGCTTATTAAATAGACTTATTAAATAGCCTCATTAAATAGGCTTATTTTAGCAACTTAAGCTTATTAATTAGGCTTTTTCAGCAACTTAGACTTATTAAATAGCCTTATTACAGCAACTTAAGCTTATTAAATAGCCTTATTTCAGCAAACTTAGGCTTATTAAATAGGCTTATTTCAGAAACTTAGGCTTATTAAATAGGCTTATTCAGCAACTTAGGCTTATTAAATAGCCTTATTAAATAGGCTTATTTAAGCAACTTAGGCTTATTAAATAGGCTTATTTCAGCAACTTAGACTTATTAAAAAGACTTATTTCAGCAACTTAGGCTTATGAAATAGGCTTATTCAGCAACTTAGGTTTATTAAATAGGCTTATTTCAGCAACTTAGACTTATTAAATAGGCCTATTAAATAGGCTTATTAAATAGACTGATTAAATAGGCTCATTAAATACATATTAAATATTCTTATTAAATAAATTTATTAATTAGACTTATTAAATAGGCTTATTAAATAGGCTTATTAAATAGGCTCATTAAATAGACTTATTAAATAGCCTCATTAAATAGGCTTATTTTAGCAACTTAGGCTTATTAAATAGGCTTATTTCAGCAACTTAGACTTATTAAATAGGCTTATTCAGCAACTTAGGCTTAAATAGGCTTATTAAATAGGCTTATTAAATAGGCTTATTAAATAAACTTATTAAATAGCCTCATTAAATAGGCTTATTTTAGCAACTTAGGCTTATTAAATAGCCATATTAAATATGCTTATTTCAGCAACTTAGGCTTATTAAATAGGCTTATTTCAGTAGCTTATGCTTATTAAATAGCCGTATTAAATAGGCTTATTTCAGCAACATTAGGATTATTAAATAGGCTTATTTCAGCAACTTAGACTTATTAAATAGGCCTATTAAATAGGCTTATTAAATAGACTTATTAAATAGGCTCATTAAATACTTATTAAATAGGCTTATTAAATAGGCTTATTAAATAGACTTATTAAATAGGCTCAATAAATAGGTGTATTAAATAGGCTTATTAAATAGGCTTATTAAATAGGCTTATTAAATAGGCTTATTAAATATGCGTATTAAATAGACTTATTAAATAGGCTTATTAAATAGGCTCAATAAATAGGCTTATTAAATAGGCTCAATAAATAGGCTTATTAAATAGGCTCAATAAATAGGCTTATTAAATAGGCTCAATAAATAGGCTTATTAAATAGGCTCAATAAATAGGCTTATTAAATAGGCTCATTAAATACTTATTAAATAGGCTTATTAAATAGACTTATTAAATAGACTTATTAAATAGGCTTATTAAATAGACTTATTAAATAGGCTTATTAAAAAGGCTTATTAAATAGACTTATTAAACAGGCTCATTAAATACTTATTAAATAGGTTTATTAAATAGGCGTATTAAATAGGCTTATTAAATAGGCTCAATAAATAGGCTTATTAAATGGGCTTATTAAATAGGCTCATTAAATAGGCTTAATAAATAGGCTTATTAAATAGGCGTATTAAATAGGCTTATTAAATAGACTCATTAAATATTCTTATTAAATAGGCTCAATAAATAGGCTCATTAAATAGGCTCAATAAATAGGCTTATTAAATAGGCTCAATAATTAGGCTTATTAAATAGGCTCAATAAATAGGCTTATTAAATAGGTTCATTATATACTTATTAAATAGGCTTATTAAATAGACTTATAAAATAGACGTATTAAATATGCTTATTAAATAGGCTTATTAAATAGGCTTATTAAATAGGCTTATTAAATAGACTTATTAAATAGCCTCATTAAATAGGCTTATTTTAGCAACTTAGGCTTATTAATTAGGCTTTTTTCAGCAACTTAGACTTATTAAATAGCCTTATTACAGCAACTTAGGCTTATTAAATAGGTTTATTTCAGCAACTTAGGCTTATTAAATAGGCTTATTTCAGCAACTTAGGCTTATTAAATAGGCTTATTTCAGCAACTTAGGCTTATTAAATAGCCTTATTTCAGCAACTTAGACTTATTAAATAGGATTATTCAGCAACTTAGGCTTAAATAGGCTTATTATATAGGCTTATTAAATAGGCTTATTAAATAGGCTTATTAAATAAACTTATTAAATAGCCTCAGTAAATAGGCTTATTTTAGCAACTTAGGCTTATTAAATAGGTTTATTTCAGCAACTTAGACTTATTAAATAGCCATATTAAATATGCTTATTTCAGCAACTTAGGCTTATTAAATAGGCTTATTTCAGCAGCTTATGCTTATTAAATAGCCTTATTAAATAGGCTTATTTCAGCAACTTAGGATTATTAAATAGGCTTATTTCAGCAACTTAGACTTATTCAATAGGCCTATTAAATAGGCTTATTAAATAGACTTATTAAATAGGCTCATTAAATACTTTTTAAATAGGCTTATTAAATAGGCTTATTAAATAGACTGATTAAAGAGGCTCAATAAATAGGCGTATTAAATAGGCTTATTAAAAAGGCTTATTAAATAGACTTATTAAACAGGCTCATTAAATACTTATTAAATAGTTTTATTAAATAGGCGAATTAAATAGGCTTATTAAATAGGCGCAATAAATAGGCTTATCAAATGGGCTTATTAAATAGGCTCTTTTAATAGGCTTAATAAATAGGCTTATTAAATAGGCGTATTAAATAGGCGTATTAAATAGGCTTATTAAATAGGCTCAATAAATAGGCTCATTAAATAGGCTCAATAAATAGGCTTATTAAATAGGCTCAATAATTAGGCTTATTAAATAGGCTCAATAAATAGGCTTATTAAATAGGCTCATTATATACTTATGAAAAGGCTTATTAAATAGACTTATTAAATAGACGTATTAAATATGCTTATTAAATAGGCTTATTAAATAGGCTTATTAAATAGGCTTATTAAATAGACTTATTAAATAGCCTCATTAAATAGGCTTATTTTAGCAACTTAAGCTTATTAATTAGGCTTTTTCAGCAACTTAGACTTATTAAATAGCCTTATTACAGCAACTTAAGCTTATTAAATAGCCTTATTTCAGCAAACTTAGGCTTATTAAATAGGCTTATTTCAGAAACTTAGGCTTATTAAATAGGCTTATTCAGCAACTTAGGCTTATTAAATAGCCTTATTAAATAGGCTTATTTAAGCAACTTAGGCTTATTAAATAGGCTTATTTCAGCAACTTAGACTTATTAAAAAGACTTATTTCAGCAACTTAGGCTTATGAAATAGGCTTATTCAGCAACTTAGGTTTATTAAATAGGCTTATTTCAGCAACTTAGACTTATTAAATAGGCCTATTAAATAGGCTTATTAAATAGACTGATTAAATAGGCTCATTAAATACATATTAAATATTCTTATTAAATAAATTTATTAATTAGACTTATTAAATAGGCTTATTAAATAGGCTTATTAAATAGGCTCATTAAATAGACTTATTAAATAGCCTCATTAAATAGGCTTATTTTAGCAACTTAGGCTTATTAAATAGGCTTATTTCAGCAACTTAGACTTATTAAATAGGCTTATTCAGCAACTTAGGCTTAAATAGGCTCATTAAATAGGCTTATTAAATAGGCTTATTAAATAAACTTATTAAATAGCCTCATTAAATAGGCTTATTTTAGCAACTTAGGCTTATTAAATAGCCATATTAAATATGCTTATTTCAGCAACTTAGGCTTATTAAATAGGCTTATTTCAGTAGCTTATGCTTATTAAATAGCCTTATTAAATAGGCTTATTTCAGCAACATTAGGATTATTAAATAGGCTTATTTCAGCAACTTAGACTTATTAAATAGGCCTATTAAATAGGCTTATTAAATAGACTTATTAAATAGGCTCATTAAATACTTATTAAATAGGCTTATTAAATAGACTTATTAAATAGACTTATTAAATAGGCTTATTAAATAGACTTATTAAATAGGCTTATTAAAAAGGCTTATTAAATAGACTTATTAAACAGGCTCATTAAATACTTATTAAATAGTTTTATTAAATAGGCGAATTAAATAGGCTTATTAAATAGGCGCAATAAATAGGCTTATCAAATGGGCTTATTAAATAGGCTCTTTTAATAGGCTTAATAAATAGGCTTATTAAATAGGCGTATTAAATAGGCGTATTAAATAGGCTTATTAAATAGGCTCAATAAATAGGCTCATTAAATAGGCTCAATAAATAGGCTTATTAAATAGGCTCAATAATTAGGCTTATTAAATAGGCTCAATAAATATGCTTATTAAATAGGCTCATTATATACTTATGAAAAGGCTTATTAAATAGACTTATTAAATAGACGTATTAAATATGCTTATTAAATAGGCTTATTAAATAGGCTTATTAAATAGGCTTATTAAATAGACTTATTAAATAGCCTCATTAAATAGGCTTATTTTAGCAACTTAGGCTTATTAATTAGGCTTTTTCAGCAACTTAGACTTATTAAATAGCCTTATTACAGCAACTTAAGCTTATTAAATAGCCTTATTTCAGCAAACTTAGGCTTATTAAATAGGCTTATTTCAGAAACTTAGGCTTATTAAATAGGCTTATTCAGCAACTTAGGCTTATTAAATAGCCTTATTAAATAGGCTTATTAAATAGACTGATTAAATAGGCTCATTAAATACATATTAAATATTCTTATTAAATAAATTTATTAATTAGACTTATTAAATAGGCTTATTAAATAGGCTTATTAAATAGGCTCATTAAATAGACTTATTAAATAGCCTCATTAAATAGGCTTATTTTAGCAACTTAGGCTTATTAAATAGGCTTATTTCAGCAACTTAGACTTATTAAATAGGCTTATTCAGCAACTTAGGCTTAAATAGGCTTATTAAATAGGCTTATTAAATAGGCTTATTAAATAGGCTTATTAAATAAACTTATTAAATAGCCTCATTAAATAGGCTTATTTTAGCAACTTAGGCTTATTAAATAGCCATATTAAATATGCTTATTTCAGCAACTTAGGCTTATTAAATAGGCTTATTTCAGTAGCTTATGCTTATTAAATAGCCTTATTAAATAGGCTTATTTCAGCAACATTAGGATTATTAAATAGGCTTATTTCAGCAACTTAGACTTATTAAATAGGCCTATTAAATAGGCTTATTAAATAGACTTATTAAATAGGCTCATTAAATACTTATTAAATAGGCTTATTAAATAGGCTTATTAAATAGACTTATTAAATAGGCTCAATAAATAGGCGTATTAAATAGGCTTATTAAATAGTCTTATTAAATAGGCTTATTAAATAGGCTTATTAAATATGCATATTAAATAGACTTATTAAATAGGCTTATTAAATAGGCTCAATAAATATGCTTATTAAATAGGCTCAATAAATAGGCTTATTAAATAGGCTCAATAAATAGGCTTATTAAATAGGCACAATAAATAGGCTTATTAAATAGGCTCATTAAATACTTATTAAATAGGCTTATTACTTAGACTTATTAAATAGACTTATTAAATAGGCTTATTAAATAGACTTATTAAATAGGCTTATTAAAAAGGCTTATTAAATAGACTTATTAAACAGGCTCATTAAATACTTATTAAATAGGTTTATTAAATAGGCATATTAAATAGGCTTATTAAATAGGCTCAATAAATAGGCTTATTAAATGGGTTTATTAAATAGGCTCATTAAATAGGCTTAATAAATAGGCTTATTAAATAGGCGTATTAAATAGGCTTATTAAATAGGCTTATTAAATAGACTCATTAAATAGGCTTATTAAATAGGCTCAATAAATAGGCTCATTAAATAGGCTCAATAAATAGGCTTATTAAATAGGCTCAATAATTAGGCTTATTAAATAGGCTCAATAAATAGGCTTATTAAATAGGCTCATTATATACTTATTAAATAGGCTTATTAAATAGACTTATTAAATAGACGTATTAAATATGCTTATTAAATAGGCTTATTAAATAGGCTTATTAAATAGGCTTATTAAATAGACTTATTAAATAGCCTCATTAAATAGGCTTATTTTAGCAACTTAGGCTTATTAATTAGGCTTTTTTCAGCAACTTAGACTTATTAAATAGCCTTATTACAGCAACTTAGGCTTATTAAATAGGCTTATTTCAGCAACTTAGGCTTAATAAATAGGCTTATTTCAGCAACTTAGGCTTATTAAATAGGCTTATTAAATAGGCTTATTAAATAGGCTTATTAAATAAACTTATTAAATAGCCCTATTAAATAGGCTTATTTCATCAACTTAGGATTATTAAATAGGCTTATTTCAGCAACTTAGACTTATTAAATAGGCCTATTAAATAGGCTTATTAAATAGACTTATTAAATAGGCTCATTAAATAGGCTCTATAAATAGGCCTAAGTTGCTGAATAAACCTATTTAATAAGCCTAAGTTGCTGAAATAAGCCTATTTAATAAGTCTAAGTTGCTGAAATAAGGCTATTTAATAAGCCTAAGTTGCTGAAATAAGCCTGTTTAATATGGCTATTTAATAAGTCTAAGTTGCTGAAATAAACCTATTTAATAAGCCTAAGTTGCTAAAATAAGCCTATTTAATGAGGCTATTTAATAAGTCTATTTAATAAGCCTATTTAATAAGCCTATTTAATAAGCCTATTTAATAAGCCTATTTAATACGCCTATTTAATAAACCTATTTAATAAGTATTTAATGAGCCTATTTAATACGTCTATTTAATAAGCCTTTTTAATAAGCCTATTTAATAAGTCTATTTAATAAGCCTATTATTAAGTCTATTTAATAAGTCTATTTAATAAGCCTATTTATTGAGCCTATTTAATAAGCCTAATTATTGAGCCTATTTCATAAGCCTATTTAATAAGTCTATTTAATAAGCCTATTATTAAGTCTATTTAATAAGCCTATTTAATAAGCCTATTTAATAAGCCTATTTCATAAGCCTATTTAATAAGTCTATTTAATAAGCCTAATTAATAAGCCTATTTAATAAGCCTATTCAATAACTCTATTTAATAAGTCTATTTAATAAGCCTATTTAATAAGTATTTAATGAGCCTATTTAAAAAGCCTATTTATTGAGCCTATTTAATAAGCCTATTTATTGAGCCTATTTAATACGCCTATTTAATAAGCCTATTTATTGAGCCTATTTAATAAGTCTATTTAATAAGCCTATTTAATAAGCCTATTTATTGAGCCTATTTAATAAGCCTATTTAATAAGTCTATTTAATAAGCCTATTTAATAAGCCTATTTAATAAGCCTATTTATTGAGCCTATTTAATAAGTCGATTTAATAAGCCTATTTAATAAGCCTATTTAATAAGTATTTAATGAGCCTATTTAATAAGTCTATTTAATAAGCCTATTTAATAGGCCTATTTAATAAGTCTAAGTTGCTGAAATAAGACTATTTAATAAGCCTAAGTTGCTGAATAAGCCTATTTCATAAGCCTAAGTTGCTGAAATAAGTCTTTTTAATAAGTCTAAGTTGCTGAAATAAGCCTAAGTTGCTGAAATAAGCCTATTTAATAAAGCTATTTAATAAGCCTAAGTTGCTGAATAAGTCTATTTAATAAGTCTAAGTTGCTGAAATAAGGCTATTTAAAAAGCCTAAGTTGCTGAAATAAGCCTATTTAATAAGCCTAAGTTGCTGAAATAAGGCTATTTAATAAGTCTAAGTTGCTGAAATAAGCCTATTTAATAAGCCTAAGTTGCAAAAAAAGCCTATTTAATGAGGCTATTTAATAAGTCTATTTAATAAGCCTATTTAATAAGCCTATTTAATAAGTCTAATTCATAAATCTATTTAATAAGCCTATTTAATAAGTATTTAATGAGCCTATTTAATAAGCCTATTTATTGAGCCTATTTAATGAGCCTATTTATTGAGCCTATTTATTGAGCCTATTTAATAAGTCGATTTAATAAGCCTATTTAATAAGCCTATTTAATAAGTATTTAATGAGCCAATTTAATAAGTCTATTTAATAAGCCTATTTAATAGGCCTATTTAATAAGTCTAAGTTGCTGAAATAAGACTATTTAATAAGCCTAAGTTGCTGAATAAGCCTATTTCATAAGCCTAAGTTGCTGAAATAAGTCTTTTTAATAAGTCTAAGTTGCTGAAATAAGCCTAAGTTGCTGAAATAAGCCTATTTAATAAAGCTATTTAATAAGCCTAAGTTGCTGAATAAGTCTATTTAATAAGTCTAAGTTGCTGAAATAAGGCTATTTAAAAAGCCTAAGTTGCTGAAATAAGCCTATTTAATAAGCCTAAGTTGCTGAAATAAGGCTATTTAATAAGTCTAAGTTGCTGAAATAAGCCTATTTAATAAGCCTAAGTTGCAAAAAAAGCCTATTTAATGAGGCTATTTAATAAGTCTATTTAATAAGCCTATTTAATAAGCCTATTTAATAAGTCTAATTCATAAATCTATTTAATAAGCCTATTTAATAAGTATTTAATGAGCCTATTTAATAAGCCTATTTATTGAGCCTATTTAATGAGCCTATTTATTGAGCCTATTTATTGAGCCTATTTAATAAGTCGATTTAATAAGCCTATTTAATAAGCCTATTTAATAAGTATTTAATGAGCCAATTTAATAAGTCTATTTAATAAGCCTATTTAATAGGCCTATTTAATAAGTCTAAGTTGCTGAAATAAGACTATTTAATAAGCCTAAGTTGCTGAATAAGCCTATTTCATAAGCCTAAGTTGCTGAAATAAGCCTTTTTAATAAGTGTAAGTTGCTGAAATAAGCCTAAGTTGCTGAAATAAGCCTATTTAATAAAGCTATGTAATAAGCCTAAGTTGCTGAATAAGTCTATTTAATAAGTCTAAGTTGCTAAAATAAGGCTATTTAAAAAGCCTAAGTTGCTGAAATAAGCCTATTTAATAAGCCTAAGTTGCTGAAATAAGGCTATTTAATTAGTCTAAGTTGCTGAAATAAGCCTATTTAATAAGCCTAAGTTGCTAAAATAAGCCTATTTAATGAGGCTATTTAATAAGTCTATTTAATAAGCCTATTTAATAAGCCTATTTAATACGCCTATTTAATAAGTCTAATTCATAAATCTATTTAATAAGCCTATTTAATAAGTATTTAATGAGCCTATTTAATAAGCCTATTTATTGAGCCTATTTAATAAGCTTATTTATTGAGCCTATTTAATAAGCCTATTTATTGATCCTATTTAATAAGCCTATTTATTAAGCCTAT
Organism: Petromyzon marinus; assembly: GCF_048934315.1. Taxonomy (NCBI): domain Eukaryota; kingdom Metazoa; phylum Chordata; class Hyperoartia; order Petromyzontiformes; family Petromyzontidae; genus Petromyzon; species Petromyzon marinus. Next base: position 2,185,490 of record NW_027422650.1, on the reverse strand, counting down.
TTAATGAGCCTATTTAATAAGCCTATTTATTGAGCCTATTTAATAAGCCTATTTAATACGCCTATTTAATAAACCTATTTAATAAGTATTTAATGAGCCTATTTAATAAGTCTATTTAATAAGTCTATTTAATAAGCATATTTAATAAATATTTAATGAGCCTACTTTATAAGCCTATTTATTGAGCCTATTTAATAAGCCTATTTAATAAGTCTATTTAATACGCCTATTTAATAAGCCTATTTAATAAGCCGATTTAATAAGCCTATTTATGAAGCCTATTTAATGAGCCTGTTTAATAAGCCTATTTATTGAGCCTATTTAATAAGCCCATTTAATAAGCCTGTTTAATAAGCCTATTTTATAAGTATTTAATGAGCCTATTTAATAAGCCTAAGTTGCTGAATAAGCCTATTTAATAAGCCAAAGTTCCTGAAATAAGCCTATTTAATAAGCCAATTTAATAAGCCTAAGTTGCTGAACAAGCCTATTTAATATGCCTAAGTTGCTGAAATAAGCCTATTTAATAAGTCTAAGTTGCTGAAATAAGGCTATTTAATAAGCCTAAGTTGCTGAAATAAGCCTATTTAATAAGCCTAAGTTGCTGAAATAAGGCTATTTAATAAGTCTAAGTTGCTGAAATAAGCCTATTTAATATGCCTAAGTTGCTGAAATAAGTATATTTAATAAGCATAAGTTGCTGAAATAAGCCTATTTAATAAGTCTAAGTTGCTGAGATAAGGCTATTTAATAAGTCTAAGTTGCTGAAATAAGCCTATTTAATAAGCCTAAGTTGCTGAAATAAGGCTATTTAATAAGTCTAAGTTGCTGAAATAAGCCTATTTAATAAGCCTAAGTTGCTAAAATAAGCCTATTTAATGAGGCTGTTTAATAAGTCTATTTAATAAGCCTATTTAATAAGCCTATTTAATAAGCCTATTTAATAAGTCTAATTCATAAATCTATTTAATAAGCCTATTTAATAAGCCTATTTATTGAGCCTATTTAATAACCCTATTTATTGATCCTATTTAATAAGCCTATTTATTAAGCCTATTTAATGAGCCTATTTAATAAGCCTATTTAATAAGCCTATTTATTGAGCCTATTTAATAAGCCTATTTAATACGCCTATTTAATAAACCTATTTAATAAGTATTTAATGAGCCTATTTAATAAGTCTATTTAATAAGCCTTTTTAATAAGCCTATTTAATAAGTCTATTTAAAAAGCCTATTTAATAAGTCTATTTAATAAGTCTATTTAATAAGCCTATTTAATAAGTATTTAATGAGCCTACTTAATAAGCCTATTTATTGAGCCTATTTAATAAGCCTATTTATTGAGCCTATTTAATTAGCCTATTTATTGAGCCTATTTAATAAGCGTATTTATTGAGCCTATTTAATAAGCCTATTTAATAAGCCTATTTATTGAGCCTATTTAATAAGCCTATTTAATACGCCTATTTAATAAACCTATTTAATAAGTATTTAATGAGCCTATTTAATACGTCTATTTAATAAGCCTTTTTAATAAGCCTATTTAATAAGTCTATTTAATAAGCCTATTTAATAAGTCTATTTAATAAGTCTATTTAATAAGCCTATTTAATAAGTATTTAATGAGCCTACTTAATAAGCCTATTTATTGAGCCTATTTAATAAGCCTATTTATTGAGCCTATTTAATTAGCCTATTTATTGAGCCTATTTAATAAGCCTATTTATTGAGCCTATTTAATAAGCCTATTTAATAAGTCTATTTAATACGCCTATTTAATAAGCCTATTTAATATGCCGATTTAATAAGCCCATTTATGAAGCCTATTTAATGAGCCTATTTAATAAGCCTTTTTATTGAGCCTATTTAATAAGTCCATTTAATAAGCCTGTTTAATAAGCCTAAGTTGCTGAATAAGCCTATTTAATAAGCCAAAGTTGCTGAAATAAGCCTATTTAATTAGCCAATTTAATAAGCCTAAGTTGCTGAATAAGCCTATTTAATAAGCCTAAGTTGCTGAAATAAGCCTATTTAATAAGTCTAAGTTTCTGAAATAAGGCTATTTAATAAGCCTAAGTTGCTGAAATAAGGCTATTTAATAAGTCTAAGTTGCTGAAATAAGCCTATTTAATCAGCGTAAGTTGCTGAAATAAGCCTATTTAATAAGGCTATTTAATATGCCTAAGTTGCTGAAATAAGCCTATTTAATAAGTGTAAGTTGCTGAAATAAGCCTATTTAATAAGACTAAGTTGCTGAGATAAGGCTATTTAATAAGTCTAAGTTGCTGAAATAAGCCTATTTAATCAGCGTAAGTTGCTGAAATAAGCCTATTTAATAAGGCTATTTAATACGCCTAAGTTGCTGAAATAAGCCTATTTAATAAGCGAAAGTTGCTGAAATACGGCTATTTAATAAGTCTAAGTTGCTGAAATAAGCCTATTTAATAAGCATAAGTTGCTGAAATAAGCCTATTTAATAAGCCTAAGTTGCAAAATAAGCCTATTTAATAAGGCTATTTAATAAGCATAAGTTGCTGAAATACGCCAATTTAATAAGCCTAAGTTGCTGAAATAAGCCTATTTAATATGGCCATTTAATAAGTCTAAGTTGCTGAAATAAACCTATTTAATAAGCCTAAGTTGCTAAAATAAGCCTATTTAATGAGGCTATTTAATAAGTTTATTTAATAAGCCTATTTAATAAGCCTATTTAATAAGCCTATTTAATAAGCCTATTTAATATGCCTATTTAATAAACCTATTTAATAAGTATTTAATGAGCCTATTTAATAAGTCTATTTAATAAGCCTTTTTAAAAAGCCTATTTAATAAGTCTATTTAATAAGCCTATTTAATAAGTATATTTAATAAGTCTATTTAATAAGCCTATTTAATAAGTATTTCATGAGCCTATTTAATACGCCTATTTATTGAGCCTATTTAATAAGCCTATTTTTTGAGCCTATTTAATAAGCCTATTTATTGAGCCTATTTAATCAGCCTAATTATTGAGCATAATTAATAAGCCTATTTAATAAGTCTATTTAATAAGCCTATTTAATAAGCCTATTTATTGAGCCTATTTAATGAGCCTATTTAATAAGCCTATTTAATAAGCCTATTTAATAAGCCTATTTAATGAGCCTATTTATTGAGCCTATTTAGTAAGTCTATTTAATAAGCCTATTTAATAAGCCTATTTAATAAGTATTTAATGAGCCTATTTAATAAGTCTATTTAATAAGCCTATTTAATAGGCCTATTTAATAAGTCTAAGTTGCTGAAATAAGACTATTTAATAAGCCTAAGTTGCTGAATAAGCCTATTTCATAAGCCTAAGTTGCTGAAATAAGCCTTTTTAATAAATCTAAGTTGCTGAAATAAGCCTATTTAATAAAGCTATTTAATAAGCCTAAGTTGCTGAATAAGTCTATTTAATAAGTCTAAGTTGCTGAAATAAGGCAATTTAATAAGCCTAAGTTGCTGAAATAAGCCTATTTAATAAGCCTAAGTTGCTGAAAAAAGGCTATTTAATAAGCCTAAGTTGCTAAAATAAGCATATTTAATTAGGCTATTTAATAAGTCTATTTAATAAGCCTATTTAATAAGCCTATTTAATAAGCCTATTTAATAAGCCTATTTAATAAGTCTAATTAATAAATCTATTTAATAAGCCGATTTAATAAGTATTTAATGAGCTATTTAATAAGCCTATTTATTGAGCCTATTTAATAAGCCTATTTATTGAGCCTATTTAATAAGCCTATTTTTGAGCCTATTTAATAAGCCTATTTATTAAGCCTATTTAATGAGCCTATTTAATAAGCCTATTAAATAAGCCTATTTATTGAGCCTATTTAATAAGCCTATTTAATACGCCTATTTAATAAACCTATTTAATAAGTATTTATTGAGCCTATTTAATAAGTCTATTTAATAAGCCTTTTTAATAAGCCTATTTAATAAGTCTATTTAATAAGCCTATTTAATACGTCTATTTAATAAGTCTATTTAATAAGCCTATTTAATAAGTATTTAACGATCCTATTTAATAAGCCTATTTATTGAGCCTATTTAATAAGCCTATTTATTGAGCCTATTTAATTAGCCTATTTATTGAGCCTATTTAATAAGCCTATTTATTGAGCCTATTTAATAAGCCTATTTAATGAGTCTATTTAATACGCCTATTTAATAAGCCTATTTAATAAGCCGATTTAATAAGCCTATTTATGAAGCCTATTTAATGAGCCTACTTAATATGCCTATTTATTGAGCCTATTTAATAAGTCTATTTAATAAGCCTGTTTAATAAGCCTATTTAATAAGTATTTAATGAGCCTATTTATTGAGCCTAAGTTGCTGAATAAGCCTATTTAATAAGCCAAAGTTGCTGAAATAAGCCTATTTAATAAGCCTATTTAATAAGCCTAAGTTGCTGAATAAGCCTATTTAATAAGCCTAAGTTGCTGAAATAAGCCTATTTAATAAGTCTAAGTTGCTGAAATAAGGCTATTTAATAAGCCTAATTTGCTGAAATAAGCCTATTTAAAAAGCCTAAGTTGCTGAAATAAGGCTATTTAATGAGTCTAAGTTGCTGAAATAAGCCTATTTAATAAGCCTAAGTTGCAGAAATAAGTATATTTAATAAGCATAAGTTGCTGAAATTAGCCTATTTAATAAGTCTAAGTTGCTGAAATAAGCCTATTTAATATGGCTATTTAATAAGTCTAAGTTGCTGAAATAAACCTACTTAATAAGCCTAAGTTGCTAAAATAAGCCTATTAAATGAGGCTATTTAATAAGTCTATTTAATAAGCCTATTTAATAAGCCTAAGTTGCTGAATAAGCCTATTTAATAAGTCTAAGTTGCTGAGATAAGGCTATTTAATAAGTCTAAGTTGCTGAAATAAGCCTATTTAATCAGCGTAAGTTGCTGAAATAAGCCTATTTAATAAGCCCAAGTTGCTGAAATAAGCCTATTTAATAAGGCTATTTAATACGCCTAAGTTGCTGAAATAAGCCTACTTAATAAGAGAAAGTTGCTGAAATACGGCTATTTAATAAGCCTAAGTTGCTGAAATAAGCCCATTTAATAAGCGTAAGTTGCTGAAATAAGGCTATTTAATAAGTCTAAGTTGCTAAAATAAACCTATTTAAAAATGCTATTTAATAAGCCTAAGTTGCTGAAATAAACCTGTTTAATAAGGCTATTTAATAAGCATAAGTTGCTGAAATAAGCTTATTTAATAAGCCTAAGTTGCTGAAATAAGCCTATTTAATAAGGCTATTTAATAAGTCTAAGTTGCTGAAATAAACCTATTTAATAAGCCTAAGTTGCTAAAATAAGCCTATTTAATGAGTCTATTTAATAAGCCTATTTAATAAGCCTATTTAATAAGCCTATTTAATAAGCCTATTTAATAAGCCTATTTAATACGCCTATTTAATACGCCTATTTAATAAACCTATTTAATAAGTATTTAATGAGCCTATTTAATAAGTCTATTTAATAAGCCTTTTTAATAAGCCTATTTAATAAGTCTATTTAATAAGCCTATTTAATAAGTCTATTTAATATGTCTATTTAATAAGTGTTCAATGAACCTATTTAATAAGCCTATTTATTGAGCCTATTTAAAAAGCCTATTTTTTTAGCCTATTTAATAAACCTATTTATTGAGCCTATTTAATAAGCTTAATAATTGAGCCTATTTCATAAGCCTATTTAATAAGTCTATTTAATAAGCCTATTTCATAAGCCGATCTAATAAGCCTATTCAATAACTCTATTTAATAAGTCTATTTAATAAGCCTATTTAATAAGTATTTAATGAGCCTATTTAATAAGCCTATTTATTGAGCCTATTTAATAAGCCCATTTATTGAACCTATTTAATAAGCCTATTTAATAAGCCTATTTATTGAGCCTATTTAATAAATCTATTTAATAAGCATATTTAATAAGCCTATTTATTGAGCCTATTTAATAAGTCTATTTATTAAGTCTATTTAATAAGCCTATTTATTAAGCCTATTTAATAAGCCTATTTAATAAACCTATTTATTGAGCCTATTTAATAAGTCTATTTTAATAACCCTATTTAATGAGCCTATTTAATGAGTATTTAATGAGCCTATTTAATAAGTCTATTTAATAAGCCTATTTAATAGGCCTATTTAATAAGTCTAAGTTGCTGAAATAAGACTATTTAATAAGCCTAAGTTGCTGAATAAGCCTATTTCATAAGCCTAAGTTGCTGAAATAAGCCTTTTTAATAAGTCTAAGTTGCTGAAATAAGCCTATTTAATAAGCCTAAGTTGCTGAAATTAGCCTATTTAATAAAGCTATTTAATAAGCCTAAGTTGCTGAATAAGTCTATTTAATAAGTCTAAGTTGCTGAAATAAGGCTATTTAATAAGCCTAAGTTGCTGAAATTAGCCTGTTTAATAAGCCTAAGTTGCTGAAATAAGGCTATTTAATAATTCTAAGTTGCTGAAATAAGCCTATTTAATAAGCCTAAGTTGCTAAAATAAGCCTATTTAATGAGGATATTTAATAAGTCTATTTAATAAGCCTATTTAATAAGCCTATTTAATAAGCCTATTTAATAAGCCTATTTAATAAGTCTAATTCATAAATCTATTTAATAAACCTATTTAATAAGCCTATTTATTGAGCCTATTTAATAAGCCTATTTATTGAGCCTATTAAATAAGCCTATTTATTGAGCCTATTTAATAAGCCTATTTAGTAAGCCTATTTAATGAGCCTATTTAATAAGCCTATTTAATAAGCCTATTTATTGGGCCTATTTAATAAGCCTATTTATTGAGCCTATTTAATGAGCCTATTTAATAAGCCTATTTAATAAGCCTATTTAATAAGCCTATTTAATGAGCCTATTTATTGAGCCTATTTAGTAAGTCTATTTAATAAGCCTATTTAATAAGCCTATTTAATAAGTATTTAATGAGCCTATTTAATAAGTCTATTTAATAAGCCTATTTAATAGGCCTATTTAATAAGTCTAAGTTGCTGAAATAAGACTATTTAATAAGCCTAAGTTGCTGAATAAGCCTATTTCATAAGCCTAAGTTGCTGAAATAAGCCTTTTTAATAAATCTAAGTTGCTGAAATAAGCCTATTTAATAAAGCTATTTAATAAGCCTAAGTTGCTGAATAAGTCTATTTAATAAGTCTAAGTTGCTGAAATAAGGCAATTTAATAAGCCTAAGTTGCTGAAATAAGCCTATTTAATAAGCCTAAGTTGCTGAAAAAAGGCTATTTAATAAGTCTAAGTTGCTGAAATAAGCCTATTTAATAAGCCTAAGTTGCTAAAATAAGCATATTTAATTAGGCTATTTAATAAGTCTATTTAATAAGCCTATTTAATAAGCCTATTTAATAAGCCTATTTAATAAGCCTATTTAATAAGTCTAATTAATAAATCTATTTAATAAGCCTATTTAATAAGTATTTAATGAGCTATTTAATAAGCCTATTTATTGAGCCTATTTAATAAGCCTATTTATTGAGCCTATTTAATAAGCCTATTTTTGAGCCTATTTAATAAGCCTATTTATTAAGCCTATTTAATGAGCCTATTTAATAAGCCTATTAAATAAGCCTATTTATTGAGCCTATTTAATAAGCCTATTTAATACGCCTATTTAATAACCTATTTAATAAGTATTTATTGAGCCTATTTAATAAGTCTATTTAATAAGCCTTTTTAATAAGCCTATTTAATAAGTCTATTTAATAAGCCTATTTAATACGTCTATTTAATAAGTCTATTTAATAAGCCTATTTAATAAGTATTTAACGATCCTATTTAATAAGCCTATTTATTGAGCCTATTTAATAAGCCTATTTATTGAGCCTATTTAATTAGCCTATTTATTGAGCCTATTTAATAAGCCTATTTATTGAGCCTATTTAATAAGCCTATTTAATGAGTCTATTTAATACGCCTATTTAATAAGCCTATTTAATAAGCCGATTTAATAAGCCTATTTATGAAGCCTATTTAATGAGCCTACTTAATATGCCTATTTATTGAGCCTATTTAATAAGTCTATTTAATAAGCCTGTTTAATAAGCCTATTTAATAAGTATTTAATGAGCCTATTTATTGAGCCTAAGTTGCTGAATAAGCCTATTTAATAAGCCAAAGTTGCTGAAATAAGCCTATTTAATAAGCCTATTTAATAAGCCTAAGTTGCTGAATAAGCCTATTTAATAAGCCTAAGTTGCTGAAATAAGCCTATTTAATAAGTCTAAGTTGCTGAAATAAGGCTATTTAATAAGCCTAATTTGCTGAAATAAGCCTATTTAAAAAGCCTAAGTTGCTGAAATAAGGCTATTTAATGAGTCTAAGTTGCTGAAATAAGCCTATTTAATAAGCCTAAGTTGCAGAAATAAGTATATTTAATAAGCATAAGTTGCTGAAATTAGCCTATTTAATAAGTCTAAGTTGCTGAGATAAGGCTATTTAATAAGCATAAGTTGCTGAAATACGCCAATTTAATAAGCCTAAGTTGCTGAAATAAGCCTATTTAATATGGCTATTTAATAAGTCTAAGTTGCTGAAATAAACCTACTTAATAAGCCTAAGTTGCTAAAATAAGCCTATTAAATGAGGCTATTTAATAAGTCTATTTAATAAGCCTATTTAATAAGCCTAAGTTGCTGAATAAGCCTATTTAATAAGTCTAAGTTGCTGAGATAAGGCTATTTAATAAGTCTAAGTTGCTGAAATAAGCCTATTTAATCAGCGTAAGATGCTGAAATAAGCCTATTTAATAAGCCCAAGTTGCTGAAATAAGCCTATTTAATAAGGCTATTTAATACGCCTAAGTTGCTGAAATAAGCCTACTTAATAAGAGAAAGTTGCTGAAATACGGCTATTTAATAAGCCTAAGTTGCTGAAATAAGCCTATTTAATAAGCATAAGTTGCTGAAATAAGCCTATTTAATAAGCCTAAGTTGCTGAAATAAGCCTAGTTAATAAGGCTATTTAATAAGCATAAGTTGCTGAAATACGCCAATTTAATAAGCCTAAGTTGCTAAAATAAGCCTATTAAATGAGGCTATTTAATGAGTCTATTTAATAAGCCTATTTAATAAGCCTATTTAATAAGCCTATTTAATAAGCCTATTTAATACGCCTATTTAATAAACCTATTTAATAAGTATTTAATGAGCCTATTTAATAAGTCTATTTAATAAGCCTTTTTAATAAGCCTATTTAATAAGTCTATTTAATAAGCCTATTTAATAAGTCTATTTAATAAGTCTATTTAATAAGTGTTCAATGAACCTATTTAATAAGCCTATTTATTGAGCCTATTTAAAAAGCCTATTTTTTAGCCTATTTAATAAACCTATTTATTGAGCCTATTTAATAAGCCCATTTATTGAACCTATTTAATAAGCCTATTTAATAAGCCTATTTATTGAGCCTATTTAATAAATCTATTTAATAAGCATATTTAATAAGCCTATTTATTGAGCCTATTTAATAAGTCTATTTATTAAGTCTATTTAATAAGCCTATTTATTAAGCCTATTTAATAAGCCTATTTAATAAACCTATTTATTGAGCCTATTTAATAAGTCTATTTTAATAAGCCTATTTAATGAGCCTATTTAATGAGTATTTAATGAGCCTATTTAATAAGTCTATTTAATAAGCCTATTTAATAGGCCTATTTAATAAGTCTAAGTTGCTGAAATAAGACTATTTAATAAGCCTAAGTTGCTGAATAAGCCTATTTCATAAGCCTAAGTTGCTGAAATAAGCCTTTTTAATAAGTCTAAGTTGCTGAAATAAGCCTATTTAATAAGCCTAAGTTGCTGAAATTAGCCTATTTAATAAAGCTATTTAATAAGCCTAAGTTGCTGAATAAGTCTATTTAATAAGTCTAAGTTGCTGAAATAAGGCTATTTAATAAGCCTAAGTTGCTGAAATTAGCCTGTTTAATAAGCCTAAGTTGCTGAAATAAGGCTATTTAATAATTCTAAGTTGCTGAAATAAGCCTATTTAATAAGCCTAAGTTGCTAAAATAAGCCTATTTAATGAGGATATTTAATAAGTCTATTTAATAAGCCTATTTAATAAGCCTATTTAATAAGCCTATTTAATAAGCCTATTTAATAAGTCTAATTCATAAATCTATTTAATAAACCTATTTAATAAGCCTATTTATTGAGCCTATTTAATAAGCCTATTTATTGAGCCTATTAAATAAGCCTATTTAATAAGTATTTAATGAGCCTATTTAATAAGTCTATTTAATAAGCCTTTTTAATAAGCCTATTTAATAAGTCTATTTAATAAGCCTATTTAATAAGTCTATTTAATAAGTCTATTTAATAAGCCTATTCAATAAGTATTTAATGAGCCTATTTAATAAGCCTATTTATTGAGCCTATTTAATAAGTCTATTTAATGAGCCTATTTAATTAGCCTATTTATTGAACCTATTTAATAAGCCTATTTATTGAGCCTATTTAACAAGCCTATTTAATAAGTCTATTTAATACACCTATTTAATAAGCCTATTTAATAAGCCGATTAAATAAGCCTATTTATGAAGCCTATTTAATGAGCCTATTTAATAAGCCTATTTATTGAGCCTATTTAATAAGTCCATTTAATAAGCCTGTTTAATAAACCTATTTAATAAGTATTTAATGAGCCTATTTAATAAGCCTAAGTTGCTGAATAAGCCTATTTAATAAGCCAAAGTTGCTGAAGTAAGCCTATTTAATAAGCCTAAGTTGCTAAAATAAGCTTATTTAATGAGGCTATTTAATAAGTCTATTTAATAAGCCTATTTCATAAGCCTATTTAATAAGCCTATTTAATAAGCCTATTTAATATGCCTATTTAATAAACCTATTTAATAAGCCTATTTATTGAGCCTATTTAATAAGCCTATTTATTGAGCCTATTAAATAAGCCTATTTATTGAGCCTATTTAATAAGCCTATTTAGTAAGCCTATTTAATGAGCCTATTTAATAAGCCTATTTAATAAGCCTATTTATTGAGCCTATTTAATAAGCCTATTTAATACGCCTATTTAATAAACCTATTTAATAAGTATTTAATGAGCCTATTTAATAAGTCTATTTAATAAGCCTTTTTAATAAGCCTATTTAATAAGTCTATTTAATAAGCCTATTTAATAAGTCTATTTAATAAGCCTAAGTTGCTGAATAAGCCTATTTAATAAGCCTAAGTTGCTGAAATAAGCCTATTTAATAAGTCTAAGTTGCTGAATAAGCCTATTTAATAAGCCTAAGTTGCTGAAATAAGCCTATTTAATAAGTCTAAGTTGCTGAAATAAGGCTATTTAATAAGCCTAATTTGCTGAAATAAGCCTATTTAAAAAGCCTAAGTTGCTGAAATAAGGCTATTTAATGAGTCTAAGTTGCTGAAATAAGCCTATTTAATAAGCCTAAGTTGCAGAAATAAGTATATTTAATAAGCATAAGTTGCTGAAATTAGCCTATTTAATAAGTCTAAGTTGCTGAGATAAGGCTATTTAATAAGCATAAGTTGCTGAAATACGCCAATTTAATAAGCCTAAGTTGCTGAAATAAGCCTATTTAATATGGCTATTTAATAAGTCTAAGTTGCTGAAATAAACCTACTTAATAAGCCTAAGTTGCTAAAATAAGCCTATTAAATGAGGCTATTTAATAAGTCTATTTAATAAGCCTATTTAATAAGCCTAAGTTGCTGAATAAGCCTATTTAATAAGTCTAAGTTGCTGAGATAAGGCTATTTAATAAGTCTAAGTTGCTGAAATAAGCCTATTTAATCAGCGTAAGTTGCTGAAATAAGCCTATTTAATAAGCCCAAGTTGCTGAAATAAGCCTATTTAATAAGGCTATTTAATACGCCTAAGTTGCTGAAATAAGCCTACTTAATAAGAGAAAGTTGCTGAAATACGGCTATTTAATAAGCCTAAGTTGCTGAAATAAGCCTATTTAATAAGCATAAGTTGCTGAAATAAGCCTATTTAATAAGCCTAAGTTGCTGAAATAAGCCTAGTTAATAAGGCTATTTAATAAGCATAAGTTGCTGAAATACGCCAATTTAATAAGCCTAAGTTGCTAAAATAAGCCTATTAAATGAGGCTATTTAATGAGTCTATTTAATAAGCCTATTTAATAAGCCTATTTAATAAGCCTATTTAATAAGCCTATTTAATACGCCTATTTAATAAACCTATTTAATAAGTATTTAATGAGCCTATTTAATAAGTCTATTTAATAAGCCTTTTTAATAAGCCTATTTAATAAGTCTATTTAATAAGCCTATTTAATAAGTCTATTTAATAAGTCTATTTAATAAGAGTTCAATGAACCTATTTAATAAGCCTATTTATTGAGCCTATTTAAAAAGCCTATTTTTTTAGCCTATTTAATAAACCTATTTATTGAGCCTATTTAATAAGCCCATTTATTGAACCTATTTAATAAGCCTATTTAATAAGCCTATTTATTGAGCCTATTTAATAAATCTATTTAATAAGCATATTTAATAAGCCTATTTATTGAGCCTATTTAATAAGTCTATTTATTAAGTCTATTTAATAAGCCTATTTATTAAGCCTATTTAATAAGCCTATTTAATAAACCTATTTATTGAGCCTATTTAATAAGTCTATTTTAATAAGCCTATTTAATGAGCCTATTTAATGAGTATTTAATGAGCCTATTTAATAAGTCTATTTAATAAGCCTATTTAATAGGCCTATTTAATAAGTCTAAGTTGCTGAAATAAGACTATTTAATAAGCCTAAGTTGCTGAATAAGCCTATTTCATAAGCCTAAGTTGCTGAAATAAGCCTTTTTAATAAGTCTAAGTTGCTGAAATAAGCCTATTTAATAAGCCTAAGTTGCTGAAATTAGCCTATTTAATAAAGCTATTTAATAAGCCTAAGTTGCTGAATAAGTCTATTTAATAAGTCTAAGTTGCTGAAATAAGGCTATTTAATAAGCCTAAGTTGCTGAAATTAGCCTGTTTAATAAGCCTAAGTTGCTGAAATAAGGCTATTTAATAATTCTAAGTTGCTGAAATAAGCCTATTTAATAAGCCTAAGTTGCTAAAATAAGCCTATTTAATGAGGATATTTAATAAGTCTATTTAATAAGCCTATTTAATAAGCCTATTTAATAAGCCTATTTAATAAGCCTATTTAATAAGTCTAATTCATAAATCTATTTAATAAACCTATTTAATAAGCCTATTTATTGAGCCTATTTAATAAGCCTATTAAATAAGCCTATTTATTGAGCCTATTTAATAAGCCTATTTAGTAAGCCTATTTAATGAGCCTATTTAATAAGCCTATTTAATAAGCCTATTTATTGGGCCTATTTAATAAGCCTATTTAATACGCCTATTTAATAAACCTATTTAATAAGTATTTAATGAGCCTATTTAATAAGTCTATTTAATAAGCCTTTTTAATAAGCCTATTTAATAAGTCTATTTAATAAGCCTATTTAATAAGTCTATTTAATAAGTCTATTTAATAAGCCTATTCAATAAGTATTTAATGAGCCTATTTAATAAGCCTATTTATTGAGCCTATTTAATAAGTCTATTTAATGAGCCTATTTAATTAGCCTATTTATTGAACCTATTTAATAAGCCTATTTATTGAGCCTATTTAACAAGCCTATTTAATAAGTCTATTTAATACGCCTATTTAATAAGCCTATTTAATAAGCCGATTAAATAAGCCTATTTATGAAGCCTATTTAATGAGCCTATTTAATAAGCCTATTTATTGAGCCTATTTAATAAGTCCATTTAATAAGCCTGTTTAATAAACCTATTTAATAAGTATTTAATGAGCCTATTTAATAAGCCTAAGTTGCTGAATAAGCCTATTTAATAAGCCAAAGTTGCTGAAGTAAGCCTATTTAATAAGCCTAAGTTGCTAAAATAAGCTTATTTAATGAGGCTATTTAATAAGTCTATTTAATAAGCCTATTTCATAAGCCTATTTAATAAGCCTATTTAATAAGCCTATTTAATATGCCTATTTAATAAACCTATTTAATAAGCCTATTTATTGAGCCTATTTAATAAGCCTATTTATTGAGCCTATTAAATAAGCCTATTTATTGAGCCTATTTAATAAGCCTATTTAGTAAGCCTATTTAATGAGCCTATTTAATAAGCCTATTTAATAAGCCTATTTATTGAGCCTATTTAATAAGCCTATTTAATACGCCTATTTAATAAACCTATTTAATAAGTATTTAATGAGCCTATTTAATAAGTCTATTTAATAAGCCTTTTTAATAAGCCTATTTAATAAGTCTATTTAATAAGCCTATTTAATAAGTCTATTTAATAAGCCTAAGTTGCTGAATAAGCCTATTTAATAAGCCTAAGTTGCTGAAATAAGCCTATTTAATAAGTCTAAGTTGCTGAATAAGCCTATTTAATAAGCCTAAGTTGCTGAAATAAGCCTATTTAATAAGTCTAAGTTGCTGAAATAAGGCTATTTAATAAGCCTAATTTGCTGAAATAAGCCTATTTAAAAAGCCTAAGTTGCTGAAATAAGGCTATTTAATGAGTCTAAGTTGCTGAAATAAGCCTATTTAATAAGCCTAAGTTGCAGAAATAAGTATATTTAATAAGCATAAGTTGCTGAAATTAGCCTATTTAATAAGTCTAAGTTGCTGAGATAAGGCTATTTAATAAGCATAAGTTGCTGAAATACGCCAATTTAATAAGCCTAAGTTGCTGAAATAAGCCTATTTAATATGGCTATTTAATAAGTCTAAGTTGCTGAAATAAACCTACTTAATAAGCCTAAGTTGCTAAAATAAGCCTATTAAATGAGGCTATTTAATAAGTCTATTTAATAAGCCTATTTAATAAGCCTAAGTTGCTGAATAAGCCTATTTAATAAGTCTAAGTTGCTGAGATAAGGCTATTTAATAAGTCTAAGTTGCTGAAATAAGCCTATTTAATCAGCGTAAGTTGCTGAAATAAGCCTATTTAATAAGCCCAAGTTGCTGAAATAAGCCTATTTAATAAGGCTATTTAATACGCCTAAGTTGCTGAAATAAGCCTACTTAATAAGAGAAAGTTGCTGAAATACGGCTATTTAATAAGCCTAAGTTGCTGAAATAAGCCTATTTAATAAGCATAAGTTGCTGAAATAAGCCTATTTAATAAGCCTAAGTTGCTGAAATAAGCCTAGTTAATAAGGCTATTTAATAAGCATAAGTTGCTGAAATACGCCAATTTAATAAGCCTAAGTTGCTAAAATAAGCCTATTAAATGAGGCTATTTAATGAGTCTATTTAATAAGCCTATTTAATAAGCCTATTTAATAAGCCTATTTAATAAGCCTATTTAATACACCTATTTAATAAACCTATTTAATAAGTATTTAATGAGCCTATTTAATAAGTCTATTTAATAAGCCTTTTTAATAAGCCTATTTAATAAGTCTATTTAATAAGCCTATTTAATAAGTCTATTTAATAAGTCTATTTAATAAGTGTTCAATGAACCTATTTAATAAGCCTATTTATTGAGCCTATTTAAAAAGCCTATTTTTTTAGCCTATTTAATAAACTTATTTATTGAGCCTATTTAATAAGCTTAATAATTGAGCCTATTTCATAAGCCTATTTAATAAGTCTATTTAATAAGCCTATTTCATAAGCCGATCTAATAAGCCTATTCAATAACTCTATTTAATAAGTCTATTTAATAAGCCTATTTAATAAGTATTTAATGAGCCTATTTAATAAGCCTATTTATTGAGCCTATTTAATAAGCTCATTTATTGAACCTATTTAATAAGCCTATTTAATAAGCCTATTTATTGAGCCTATTTAATAAATCTATTTAATAAGCATATTTAATAAGCCTATTTATTGAGCCTATTTAATAAGTCTATTTATTAAGTCTATTTAATAAGCCTATTTATTAAGCCTATTTAATAAGCCTATTTAATAAACCTATTTATTGAGCCTATTTAATAAGTCTATTTTAATAAGCCTATTTAATGAGCCTATTTAATGAGTATTTAATGAGCCTATTTAATAAGTCTATTTAATAAGCCTATTTAATAGGCCTATTTAATAAGTCTAAGTTGCTGAAATAAGACTATTTAATAAGCCTAAGTTGCTGAATAAGCCTATTTCATAAGCCTAAGTTGCTGAAATAAGCCTTTTTAATAAGTCTAAGTTGCTGAAATAAGCCTATTTAATAAGCCTAAGTTGCTGAAATTAGCCTATTTAATAAAGCTATTTAATAAGCCTAAGTTGCTGAATAAGTCTATTTAATAAGTCTAAGTTGCTGAAATAAGGCTATTTAATAAGCCTAAGTTGCTGAAATTAGCCTGTTTAATAAGCCTAAGTTGCTGAAATAAGGCTATTTAATAATTCTAAGTTGCTGAAATAAGCCTATTTAATGAGGATATTTAATAAGTCTATTTAATAAGCCTATTTAATAAGCCTATTTAATAAGCCTATTTAATAAGCCTATTTCATAAGTCTAATTCATACATCTATTTAATAAACCTATTTAATAAGCCTATTTATTGAGCCTATTTAATAAGCCTATTTATTGAGCCTATTAAATAAGCCTATTTATTGAGCCTATTTAATAAGCCTATTTAGTAAGCCTATTTAATGAGCCTATTTAATAAGCCTATTTAATAAGCCTATTTATTGGGCCTATTTAATAAGCCTATTTAATACGCCTATTTAATAAACCTATTTAATAAGTATTTAATGAGCCTATTTAATAAGTCTATTTAATAAGCCTTTTTAATAAGCCTATTTAATAAGTCTATTTAATAAGCCTATTTAATAAGTCTATTTAATAAGTCTATTTAATAAGCCTATTCAATAAGTATTTAATGAGCCTATTTAATAAGCCTATTTATTGAGCCTATTTAATAAGTCTATTTAATGAGCCTAATTAATTAGCCTATTTATTGAACCTATTTAATAAGCCTATTTATTGAGCCTATTTAACAAGCCTATTTAATAAGTCTATTTAATACGCCTATTTAATAAGCCTATTTAATAAGCCGATTAAATAAGCCTATTTATGAAGCCTATTTAATGAGCCTATTTAATAAGCCTATTTATTGAGCCTATTTAATAAGTCCATTTAATAAGCCTGTTTAATAAACCTATTTAATAAGTATTTAATGAGCCTATTTGATAAGCCTAAGTTGCTGAATAAGCCTATTTAATAAGCCAAAGTTGCTGAAGTAAGCCTATTTAATAAGCCTAAGTTGCTAAAATAAGCTTATTTAATGAGGCTATTTAATAAGTCTATTTAATAAGCCTATTTCATAAGCCTATTTAATAAGCCTATTTAATAAGCCTATTTAATATGCCTATTTAATAAACCTATTTAATAAGCCTATTTATTGAGCCTATTTAATAAGCCTATTTATTGAGCCTATTAAATAAGCCTATTTATTGAGCCTATTTAATAAGCCTATTTAGTAAGCCTATTTAATGAGCCTATTTAATAAGCCTATTTAATAAGCCTATTTATTGAGCCTATTTAATAAGCCTATTTAATACGCCTATTTAATAAACCTATTTAATAAGTATTTAATGAGCCTATTTAATAAGTCTATTTAATAAGCCTTTTTAATAAGCCTATTTAATAAGTCTATTTAATAAGCCTATTTAATAAGTCTATTTAATAAGTCTATTTAATAAGCCTATTCAATAAGTATTTAATGAGCCTATTTAATAAGCCTATTTATTGAGCCTATTTAATAAGTCTATTTAATGAGCCTATTTAATTAGCCTATTTATTGAACCTATTTAATAAGCCTATTTATTGAGCCTATTTAACAAGCCTATTTAATAAGTCTATTTAATACGCCTATTTAATAAGCCTATTTAATAAGCCGATTAAATAAGCCTATTTATGAAGCCTATTTAATGAGCCTATTTAATAAGCCTATTTATTGAGCCTATTTAATAAGTCCATTTAATAAGCCTGTTTAATAAACTTATTTAATAAGTATTTAATGAGCCTATTTAATAAGCCTAAGTTGCTGAATAAGCCTATTTAATAAGCCAAAGTAGCTGAAGTAAGCCTATTTAATAAGCCTAAGTTGCTGAATAAACCTATTTAATAAGCCTAAGTTGCTGAAATAAGGCTATTTAATAAGCCTAAGTTGCTGAAATAAGCCTATTTAATATGGCTATTTAATAAGTCTAAGTTGCTGAAATAAACCTATTTAATAAGCCTAAGTTGCTAAAATAAGCTTATTTAATGAGGCTATTTAATAAGTCTATTTAATAAGCCTATTTCATAAGCCTATTTAATAAGCCTATTTAATAAGCCTATTTAATATGCCTATTTAATAAACCTATTTAATAAGTATTTAATGAGCCTATTTAATAAGTCTATTTAATAAGCCTTTTAATAAGCCTATTTAATAAGTCTTTTTAATAAGTTTATTTAATAAGCCTATTTAATAAGTATTTAATGAGCCTATTTAATAAGCCTATTTATTGAGCCTATTTAATAAGCCTATTTTTTGAGCCTATTAATAAGCCTATTTATTGAGCCTATTTAATAAGCCTAATTATTGAGCCTATTTCATAAGACTATTTAATAAGTCTATTTAATAAGCCTAATTAATAAGCCTATTTAATAAGCCTATTCAATAACTCTATTTAATAAGTCTATTTAATAAGCCTATTTAATAAGTATTTAATGAGCCTATTTAAAAAGCCTATTTATTGAGCCTATTTAATAAGCCTATTTATTGAGCCTATTTAATAAGCCTATTTAATAAGCCTATTTATTGAGCCTATTTAATAAGTCTATTTAATAAGCCTATTTAATAAGCCTATTTATTGAGCCTATTTAATAAGCCTATTTAATAAGTCTATTTAATAAGGCGATTTAATAAGCCTATTTAATAAGCCTATTTATTGAGCCTATTTAATAAGTCTATTTAATAAGCCTATTTAATAAGCCTATTTATTGAGCCTATTTAATAAGCCTATTTAATAAGTCTATTTAATAAGGCGATTTAATAAGCCTATTTAATAAGCCTATTTAATAAGCCTATTTATTGAGCCTATTTAATAAGTCAATTTAATAAGCCTATTTAATAAGCCTATTTAATAGATATTTAATGAGCCTATTTAATAAGTCTATTTAATAAGCCTATTTAATAAGCCTATTTAATCAGCATAAGTTGCTGAAATAAGCCTATTTAATAAGCCCAAGTTGCTGAAATAAGCCTATTTAATAAGGCTATTTAATACGCCTAAGTTGCTGAAATAAGCCTATTTAATAAGAGAAAGTTGCTGAAATACGGCTATTTAATAAGCCTAAGTTGCTGAAATAAGCCTATTTAATAAGCCTAAGTTGCTGAAATAAGCCTATTTAATAAGGCTATTTAATAAGCCTATTTAATAAGCCTATTTAATACGCCTATTTAATAAACCTATTTAATAAGTATTTAATGAGCCTATTTAATACGTCTATTTAATAAGCCTTTTTAATAAGCCTATTTAATAAGTCTATTTAATAAGCCTATTTAATAAGCCTATTTATTGAGCCTATTTAATAAGTCAATTTAATAAGCCTATTTAATAAGCCTATTTAATATATATTTAATGAGCCTATTTAATAAGTCTATTTAATAACCCTATTTATTGAGCCTATTTAATAAATCTATTTAATAAGCATATTTAATAAGCCTATTTATTGAGCCTATTTAATAAGTCTATTTATTAAGTCTATTTAATAAGCCTATTTATTAAGCCTATTTAATAAGCCTATTTAATAAACCTATTTATTGAGCCTATTTAATAAGTCTATTTTAATAAGCCTATTTAATGAGTATTTTTTGAGCCTATTTAATAAGTCTATTTAATAAGCCTATTTAATAGGCCTATTTAATAAGTCTAAGTTGCTGAAATAAGACTATTTAATAAGCCTAAGTTGCTGAATAAGCCTATTTCATAAGCCTAAGTTGCTGAAATAAGCCTTTTTAATAAGTCTAAGTTGCTGAAATAAGCCTATTTAATAAGCCTAAGTTGCTGAAATTAGCCTATTTAATAAAGCTATTTAATAAGCCTAAGTTGCTGAATAAGTCTATTTAATAAGTCTAAGTTGCTGAAATAAGGCTATTTAATAAGCCTAAGTTGCTGAAATAAGGCTATTTAATAATTCTAAGTTGCTGAAATAAGCCTATTTAATAAGCCTAAGTTGCTGAAATAAGCCTGTTTAATAAGCCTAAGTTGCTGAAATAAGGCTATTTAATAATTCTAAGTTGCTGAAATAAGCCTATTTAATAAGCCTAAGTTGCTAAAATAAGCCTATTTAATGAGGATATTTAATAAGTCTATTTAATAAGCCTATTTAATAAGCCTATTTAATAAGCCTATTTAATAAGTCTAATTCATAAATCTATTTAATAAGCCTATTTAATAAGTATTTAATGTGCCTATTTAATAAGCCTATTTATTGAGCCTATTTAATAAGCCTATTTATTGAGCCTATTAAATAAGCCTATTTATTGAGCCTATTTAATAAGCCTATTTAGTAAGCCTATTTAATGAGCCTATTTAATAAGCCTATTTAATAAGCCTATTTATTGAGCCTATTTAATAAGCCTATTTAATACGCCTATTTAATAAACCTATTTAATAAGTATTTAATGAGCCTATTTAATAAGTCTATTTAATAAGCCTTTTTAATAAGCCTATTTAATAAGTCTATTTAATAAGCCTATTTAATAAGTCTATTTAATAAGTCTATTTAATAAGCCTATTCAATAAGTATTTAATGAGCCTATTTAATAAGCCTATTTATTGAGCCTATTTAATAAGTCTATTTAATGAGCCTATTTAATTAGCCTATTTATTGAGCCTATTTAACAAGCCTATTTAATAAGTCTATTTAATACGCCTATTTAATAAGCCTATTTAATAAGCCGATTAAATAAGCCTATTTATGAAGCCTATTTAATAAGTCTAATTAATAAATCTATTTAATAAGCCTATTTAATAAGTATTTAATGAGCAAATTTAATAAGCCTATTTATTGAGCCTATTTAATAAGCCTATTTATTGAGCCTATTTAATAAGCCTATTTTTGAGCCTATTTAATAAGCCTATTTATTAAGCCTATTTAATGAGCCTATTTAATAAGCCTATTAAATAAGCCTATTTATTGAGCCTATTTAATAAGCCTATTTAATACACCTATTTAATAAACCTATTTAATAAGTATTTATTGAGCCTATTTAATAAGTCTATTTAATAAGCCTTTTTAATAAGCCTATTTAATAAGTCTATTTAATAAGCCTATTTAATACGTCTATTTAATAAGTCTATTTAATAAGCCTATTTAATAAGTATTTAATGATCCTATTTAATAAGCCTATTTATTGAGCCTATTTAATAAGCCTATTTATTGAGCCTATTTAATTAGCCTATTTATTGAGCCTATTTAATAAACCTATTTAATAAGTATTTAATGAGCCTATTTAATAAGTCTATTTAATAAGCCTTTTTAATAAGCCTATTTAATAAATCTATTTAATAAGCCTATTTAATAAGTCTATTTAATAAGTCTATTTAATAAGCCTATTCAATAAGTATTTAATGAGCCTATTTAATAAGCCTATTTATTGAGCCTATTTAATAAGTCTATTTAATGAGCCTATTTAATTAGCCTATTTATTGAACCTATTTAATAAGCCTATTTATTGAGCCTATTTAACAAGCCTATTTAATAAGTCTATTTAATACGCCTATTTAATAAGCCTATTTAATAAGCCGATTAAATAAGCCTATTTATGAAGCCTATTTAATGAGCCTATTTAATAAGCCTATTTATTGAGCCTATTTAATAAGTCCATTTAATAAGCCTGTTTAATAAACCTATTTAATAAGTATTTAATGAGCCTATTTAATAAGCCTAAGTTGCTGAATAAGCCTATTTAATAAGCCAAAGTTGCTGAAGTAAGCCTATTTAATAAGCCAATTTAATAAGCCTAAGTTGCTGAATAAACCTATTTAATAAGCCTAAGTTGCTGAAATAAGGCTATTTAATAAGCCTAAGTTGCTGAAATAAGCCTATTTAATATGGCTATTTAATAAGTCTAAGTTGCTGAAATAAACCTATTTAATAAGCCTAAGTTGCTAAAATAAGCTTATTTAATGAGGCTATTTAATAAGTCTATTTAATAAGCCTATTTCATAAGCCTATTTAATAAGCCTATTTAATAAGCCTATTTAATACGCCTATTTAATAAACCTATTTAATAAGTATTTAATGAGCCTATTTAATAAGTCTATTTAATAAGCCTTTTAATAAGCCTATTTAATAAGTCTATTTAATAAGTTTATTTAATAAGCCTATTTAATACGTATTTAATGAGCCTATTTAATAAGCCTATTTATTGAGCCTATTTAATAAGCCTATTTTTTGAGCCTATTAATAAGCCTATTTATTGAGCCTATTTAATAAGCCTAATTATTGAGCCTATTTCATGAGACTATTTAATAAGTCTATTTAATAAGCCTAATTAATAAGCCTATTTAATAAGCCTATTCAATAACTCTATTTAATAAGTCTATTTAATAAGCCTATTTAATAAGTATTTAATGAGCCTATTTAAAAAGCCTATTTATTGAGCCTATTTAATAAGCCTATTTATTGAGCCTATTTAATAAGCCTATTTAATAAGCCTATTTATTGAGCCTATTTAATAAGTCTATTTAATAAGCCTATTTAATAAGCCTATTTATTGAGCCTATTTAATAAGCCTATTTAATAAGTCTATTTAATAAGGCGATTTAATAAGCCTATTTAATAAGCCTATTTATTGAGCCTATTTAATAAGTCTATTTAATAAGCCTATTTAATAAGCCTATTTATTGAGCCTATTTAATAAGCCTATTTAATAAGTCTATTTAATAAGGCGATTTAATAAGCCTATTTAATAAGCCTATTTAATAAGCCTATTTATTGAGCCTATTTAATAAGTCAATTTAATAAGCCTATTTAATAAGCCTATTTAATAGATATTTAATGAGCCTATTTAATAAGTCTATTTAATAAGCCTATTTAATAAGCCTATTTAATCAGCGTAAGTTGCTGAAATAAGCCTATTTAATAAGCCCAAGTTGCTGAAATAAGCCTATTTAATAAGGCTATTTAATACGCCTAAGTTGCTGAAATACGGCTATTTAATAAGCCTAAGTTGCTGAAATAAGCCTATTTAATACGCCTAAGTTGCTGAAATAAGCCTATTTAATAAGGCTATTTAATAAGTCTATTTAATAAGCCTATTTAATAAGCCTATTTAATAAGCCTATTTAATAAGCCTATTTAATACGCCTATTTAATTAACCTATTTAATAAGTATTTAATGAGCCTATTTAATACGTCTATTTAATAAGCCTTTTTAATAAGCCTATTTAATAAGTCTATTTAATAAGCCTATTTAATAAGCCTATTTATTGAGCCTATTTAATAAGTCAATTTAATAAGCCTATTTAATAAGCCTATTTAATAGATATTTAATGAGCCTATTTAATAAGTCTATTTAATAAGCCTATTTATTGAGCCTATTTAATAAATCTATTTAATAAGCATATTTAATAAGCCTATTTATTGAGCCTATTTAATAAGTCTATTTATTAAGTCTATTTAATAAGCCTATTTATTAAGCCTATTTAATAAGCCTATTTAATAAACATATTCATTGAGCCTATTTAATAAGTCTATTTTAATAAGCCTATTTAATGAGTATTTTTTGAGCCTATTTAATAAGTCTATTTAATAAGCCTATTTAATAGGCCTATTTAATAAGTCTAAGTTGCTGAAATAAGACTATTTAATAAGCCTAAGTTGCTGAATAAGCCTATTTCATAAGCCTAAGTTGCTGAAATAAGCCTTTTTAATAAGTCTAAGTCGCTGAAATAAGCCTATTTAATAAGCCTAAGTTGCTGAAATTAGCCTATTTAATAAAGCTATTTAATAAGCCTAAGTTGCTGAATAAGTCTATTTAATAAGTCTAAGTTGCTGAAATAATGCTATTTAATAAGCCTAAGTTGCTGAAATAAGGCTATTTAATAATTCTAAGTTGCTGAAATAAGCCTATTTAATAAGCCTAAGTTGCTGAAATAAGCCTGTTTAATAAGCCTAAGTTGCTGAAATAAGGCTATTTAATAATTCTAAGTTGCTGAAATAAGCCTATTTAATAAGCCTAAGTTGCTAAAATAAGCCTATTTAATGAGGATATTTAATAAGTCTATTTAATAAGCCTATTTAATAAGCCTATTTAATAAGCCTATTTAATAATTCTAATTCATAAATCTATTTAATAAGCCTATTTAATAAGTATTTAATGTGCCTATTTAATAAGCCTATTTATTGAGCCTATTTAATAAGCCTATTTATTGAGCCTATTAAATAAGCCTATTTATTGAGCCTATTTAATAAGCCTATTTAGTAAGCCTATTTAATGAGCCTATTTAATAAGCCTATTTAATAAGCCTATTTATTGAGCCTATTTAATAAGCCTATTTAATACGCCTATTTAATAAACCTATTTAATAAGTATTTAATGAGCCTATTCAATAAGTATTTAATGAGCCTATTTAATAAGCCTATTTATTGAGCCTATTTAATAAGTCTATTTAATGAGCCTATTTAATTAGCCTATTTATTGAGCCTATTTAACAAGCCTATTTAATAAGTCTATTTAATACGCCTATTTAATAAGCCTATTTAATAAGCCGATTAAATAAGCCTATTTATGAAGCCTATTTAATAAGTCTAATTAATAAATCTATTTAATAAGCCTATTTAATAAGTATTTAATGAGCAAATTTAATAAGCCTATTTATTGAGCCTATTTAATAAGCCTATTTATTGAGCCTATTTAATAAGCCTATTTTTGAGCCTATTTAATAAGCCTATTTATTAAGCCTATTTAATACGCCTATTTAATAAGCCGATTAAATAAGCCTATTTATGAAGCCTATTTAATGAGCCTATTTAATAAGCCTATTTATTGAGCCTATTTAATAAGTCCATTTAATAAGCCTGTTTAATAAACCTATTTAATAAGTATTTAATGAGCCTATTTGATAAGCCTAAGTTGCTGAATAAGCCTATTTAATAAGCCAAAGTTGCTGAAGTAAGCCTATTTAATAAGCCTAAGTTGCTAAAATAAGCTTATTTAATGAGGCTATTTAATAAGTCTATTTAATAAGCCTATTTCATAAGCCTATTTAATAAGCCTATTTAATAAGCCTATTTAATATGCCTATTTAATAAAGCTATTTAATAAGCCTATTTATTGAGCCTATTTAATAAGCCTATTTATTGAGCCTATTAAATAAGCCTATTTATTGAGCCTATTTAATAAGCCTATTTAGTAAGCCTATTTAATGAGCCTATTTAATAAGCCTATTTAATAAGCCTATTTATTGAGCCTATTTAATAAGCCTATTTAATACGCCTATTTAATAAACCTATTTAATAAGTATTTAATGAGCCTATTTAATAAGTCTATTTAATAAGCCTTTTTAATAAGCCTATTTAATAAGTCTATTTAATAAGCCTATTTAATAAGTCTATTTAATAAGTCTATTTAATAAGCCTATTCAATAAGTATTTAATGAGCCTATTTAATAAGCCTATTTATTGAGCCTATTTAATAAGTCTATTTAATGAGCCTATTTAATTAGCCTATTTATTGAACCTATTTAATAAGCCTATTTATTGAGCCTATTTAACAAGCCTATTTAATAAGTCTATTTAATACGCCTATTTAATAAGCCTATTTAATAAGCCGATTAAATAAGCCTATTTATGAAGCCTATTTAATGAGCCTATTTAATAAGCCTATTTATTGAGCCTATTTAATAAGTCCATTTAATAAGCCTGTTTAATAAACTTATTTAATAAGTATTTAATGAGCCTATTTAATAAGCCTAAGTTGCTGAATAAGCCTATTTAATAAGCCAAAGTAGCTGAAGTAAGCCTATTTAATAAGCCTAAGTTGCTGAATAAACCTATTTAATAAGCCTAAGTTGCTGAAATAAGGCTATTTAATAAGCCTAAGTTGCTGAAATAAGCCTATTTAATATGGCTATTTAATAAGTCTAAGTTGCTGAAATAAACCTATTTAATAAGCCTAAGTTGCTAAAATAAGCTTATTTAATGAGGCTATTTAATAATTCTATTTAATAAGCCTATTTCATAAGCCTATTTATTAAGCCTATTTAATAAGCCTATTTAATATGCCTATTTAATAAACCTATTTAATAAGTATTTAATGAGCCTATTTAATAAGTCTATTTAATAAGCCTTTTAATAAGCCTATTTAATAAGTCTATTTAATAAGTTTATTTAATAAGCCTATTTAATAAGTATTTAATGAGCCTATTTAATAAGCCTATTTATTGAGCCTATTTAATAAGCCTATTTTTTGAGCCTATTAATAAGCCTATTTATTGAGCCTATTTAATAAGCCTAATTATTGAGCCTATTTCATAAGACTATTTAATAAGCCTAATTAATAAGCCTATTTAATAAGCCTATTCAATAACTCTATTTAATAAGTCTATTTAATAAGCCTATTTAATAAGTATTTAATGAGCCTATTTAAAAAGCCTATTTATTGAGCCTATTTAATAAGCCTATTTATTGAGCCTATTTAATAAGCCTATTTAATAAGCCTATTTATTGAGCCTATTTAATAAGTCTATTTAATAAGCCTATTTAATAAGCCTATTTATTGAGCCTATTTAATAAGCCTATTTAATAAGTCTATTTAATAAGGCGATTTAATAAGCCTATTTAATAAGCCTATTTATTGAGCCTATTTAATAAGTCTATTTAATAAGCCTATTTAATAAGCCTATTTATTGAGCCTATTTAATAAGCCTATTTAATAAGTCTATTTAATAAGGCGATTTAATAAGCCTATTTAATAAGCCTATTTAATAAGCCTATTTATTGAGCCTATTTAATAAGTCAATTTAATAAGCCTATTTAATAAGCCTATTTAATAGATATTTAATGAGCCTATTTAATAAGTCTATTTAATAAGCCTATTTAATAAGCCTATTTAATCAGCGTAAGTTGCTGAAATAAGCCTATTTAATAAGCCCAAGTTGCTGAAATAAGCCTATTTAATAAGGCTATTTAATACGCCTAAGTTGCTGAAATAAGCCTATTTAATAAGAGAAAGTTGCTGAAATACGGCTATTTAATAAGCCTAAGTTGCTGAAATAAGCCTATTTAATAAGCCTAAGTTGCTGAAATAAGCCTATTTAATAAGGCTATTTAATAAGGCTATTTAATAAGCCTATTTAATACGCCTATTTAATAAACCTATTTAATAAGTATTTAATGAGCCTATTTAATACGTCTATTTAATAAGCCTTTTTAATAAGCCTATTTAATAAGTCTATTTAATAAGCCTATTTAATAAGCCTATTTAATACGCCTATTTAATAAACCTATTTAATAAGTATTTAATGAGCCTATTTAATACGTCTATTTAATAAGCCTTTTTAATAAGCCTATTTAATAAGTCTATTTAATAAGCCTATTTAATAAGCCTATTTAATAAGCCTATTTAATAAGCCTATTTATTGAGCCTATTTAATAAGCCTATTTATTAAGCCTATTTAATAAGCCTATTTAATAAGCCTATTTAATAAGTCTATTTAATACGCCTATTTAATAAGCCTTTTTAGTAAGCATATTTGATGAGCCTATTTAATAAGCCTATTTATTGAGCCTATTTAATAAGTCTATTTAATAAGCCTGTTTAATAAGCCTATTTAATAAGTATTTATTGAGCCTATTTAATAAGCCTGAGTTGCTGAATAAGCCTATTTAATAAGCCTGAGTTGCTGAAATAAGCCTATTTAATAAGCCTATTTAATGAGCCTAAGTTGCTGAATAAGCCTATTTAATAAGCCTGAGTTGCTGATATAAGCCTATTTAATAAGCCTATTTAATAAGCCTAAGTTGCTGAAATGAGGCTAATTAATAAGTCTAAGTTGCTGAAATGAGCCTATTTAATAAGCCTAAGTTGCTGAAATAAGGCTATTTAATAAGTCTAAGTTGCTGAAATAAGGCTATTTAATAAGCTTAAGTTGCTGAAATGAGCCTATTTAATAAGCCTAAGTTGCTGAAATAAGCTATTTGATAAGTCTAAGTTGCTGAAATAAGCCTATTTAATAAGCCTATTTAATAAGCCTAAGTTGCTGAAATAAGCCTATTTAATAAGCCTATTTAATAAGCCTAAGTTGCTGAATAAGCCTATTTAATAAGCCTGAGTTGCTGAAATAAGCCTATTTAATAAGCCTATTTAATAAGCCTAAGTTGCTGAATAAGCCTATTTAATGAGCCTGAGTTGCTGAAATAAGCCTATTTAATAAGCCTATTTAATAAGCCTAAGTTGCTGAAATGAGCCTATTTAATCAGCGTAAGTTGCTGAAATAAGCCTATTTAATAAGCCCAAGTTGCTGAAATAAGCCTATTTAATAAGGCTATTTAATAAGCCTAAGTTGCTGAAATAAGCCTATTTAATAAGCCTATTTAATAAGCCTAAGTTGCTGAATAAGCCTATTTAATAAGGCTATTTAATAAGCCTAAGTTGCTGAAATAAGCCTATTTAATAAGCCTATTTAATAAGCCTGAGTTGCTGATATAAGCCTATTTAATAAGCCTATTTAATAAGCCTAAGTTGCTGAAATGAGGCTAATTAATAAGTCTAAGTTGCTGAAATGAGCCTATTTAATAAGCCTAAGTTGCTGAAATAAGGCTATTTAATAAGTTTAAGTTGCTGAAATGAGCCTATTTAATAAGCCTAAGTTGCTGAAATAAGCTATTTGATAAGTCTAAGTTGCTGAAATAAGCCTATTTAATAAGCCTATTTAATAAGCCTAAGTTGCTGAAATAAGCCTATTTAATAAGGCTATTTCATAAGCCTAAGTTGCTGAAATAAGGCTATTTAATACGCTTAAGTTGCTGAAATGAGCCTATTTAATAAGCCTAAGTTGCTGAAATAAGCTATTTGATAAGTCTAAGTTGCTGAAATAAGCCTATTTAATAAGCCTAAGTTGCTAAAATAAGCCTATTTAAAGAGGCTATTTAATAAGTCTATTTAATAAGCCTATTTAATAAGCCTATTTAATGAGGCTATTTAATAAGTCTATTTAATAAGCCTATTTAATAAGCCTATTTAATAAGCCTATTTAATATGCCTATTTAATAAGTCTATTTAATAAGTCTATTTAATACGCCTATTTAATAAGTATTTAATGAGCCTATTTAATAAGCCTATTTATTGAGCCTATTTAATGAGCCTATTTATTAATCCTATTTAATAAGCCTATTTAATAAGCCTATTTAATAAGTCTATTTAATACGCCTATTTAATAAGCCTTTTTATTAAGCATATTTGATGAGCCTATTTAATAAGCCTATTTATTGAGCCTATTTAATAAGTCTATTTAATAAGCCTGTTTAATAAGCCTATTTAATAAGTATTTAATGAGCCTATTTAATAAGCCTGAGTTGCTGAATAAGCCTATTTAATAAGCCTGAGTTGCTGAAATGAGGCTAATTAATAAGTCTAAGTTGCTGAAATGAGCCTATTTAATAAGCCTAAGTTGCTGAAATAAGGCTATTTAATAAGTCTAAGTTGCTGAAATAAGGCTATTTAATAAGCTTAAGTTGCTGAAATGAGCCTATTTAATAAGCCTAAGTTGCTGAAATAAGCTATTTGATAAGTCTAAGTTGCTGAAATAAGCCTATTTAATAAGCCTATTTAATAAGTCTAAGTTGCTGAAATGAGCCTATTTAATAAGCCTAAGTTGCTGAAATAAGGCTATTTAATAAGTCTAAGTTGCTGAAATAAGGCTATTTAATACGCTTAAGTTGCTGAAATGAGCCTATTTAATAAGCCTAAGTTGCTGAAATAAGCTATTTGATAAGTCTAAGTTGCTGAAATAAGCCTATTTAATAAGCCTAAGTTGCTAAAATAAGCCTATTTAAAGAGGCTATTTAATAAGTCTATTTAATAAGCCTATTTAATAAGCCTATTTAATGAGGCTATTTAATAAGTCTATTTAATAAGCCTATTTAATAAGCCTATTTATTGAGCCTATTTAATAAGTCTATTTAATAAGCCTGTTTAATAAGCCTATTTAATAAGTATTTAATGAGCCTATTTAATAAGCCTGAGTTGCTGAATAAGCCTATTTAATAAGCCTGAGTTGCTGAAATAAGCCTATTTAATAAGCCTATTTAATAAGCCTAAGTTGCTGAATAAGCCTATTTAATAAGCCTGAGTTGCTGATATAAGCCTATTTAATAAGCCTATTTAATAAGCCTAAGTTGCTGAAATGAGGGTAATTAATAAGTCTAAGTTGCTGAAATGAGCCTATTTAATAAGCCTAAGTTGCTGAAATAAGGCTATTTAATAAGTCTAAGTTGCTGAAATAAGGCTATTTAATAAGCTTAAGTTGCTGAAATGAGCCTATTTAATAAGCCTAAGTTGCTGAAATAAGCCTATTTAATAAGCCTATTTAATAAGCCTAAGTTGCTGAAATAAGCCTATTTAATAAGGCTATTTCATAAGCCTAAGTTGCTGAAATAAGCCTATTTAATAAGTCTAAGTTGCTGAAATGAGCGTATTTAATAAGCCTAAGTTGCTGAAATAAGGCTATTTAATAAGTCTAAGTTGCTGAAATAAGGCTATTTAATACGCTTAAGTTGCTGAAATGAGCCTATTTAATAAGCCTAAGTTGCTGAAATAAGCTATTTGATAAGTCTAAGTTGCTGAAATAAGCCTATTTAATAAGCCTAAGTTGCTAGAATAAGCCTATTTAAAGAGGCTATTTAATAAGTCTATTTAATAAGCCTATTTAATAAGCCTATTTAATATGCCTATTTAATATGCCTATTTAATAAGTCTATTTAATAAGTCTATTTAATACGCCTATTTAATAAGTATTTAATGAGCCTATTTAATAAGCCTATTTATTGAGCCTATTTAATGAGCCTATTTATTAAGCCTATTTAATAAGCCTATTTAATAAGCCTATTTAATGAGTCTATTTAATAAGCCTACTTAATAAGCCTATTTAATAAGCCTATTAAATAAGCCTATTTATTAAGCATATTTGATGAGCCTATTTAATAAGCCTATTTATTGAGCCTATTTAATAAGTCTATTTAATAAGCCTGTTTAATAAGCCTATTTAATAAGTATTTAATGAGCCTATTTAATAAGCCTAAGTTGCTGAATAAGCCTATTTAATAAGCCTGAGTTGCTGAAATAAGCCTATTTAATAAGCCTATTTAATAAGCCTAAGTTGCTGAATAAGCCTATTTAATAAGCCTGAGTTGCTGAAATAAGCCTATTTAATAAGCCTATTTAATAAGCCTAAGTTGCTGAAATGAGGCTAATTAATAAGTCTAAGTTGCTGAAATGAGCCTATTTAATAAGCCTAAGTTGCTGAAATAAGGCTATTTAATAAGTCTAAGTTGCTGAAATAAGGCTATTTAATAAGCTTAAGTTGCTGAAATGAGCCTATTTAATAAGCCTAAGTTGCTGAAATAAGCTATTTGATAAGTCTAAGTTGCTGAAATAAGCCTATTTAATAAGCCTATTTAATAAGCCTAAGTTGCTGAAATAAGCCTATTTAATAAGCCCAAGTTGCTGAAATAAGCCTATTTAATAAGGCTATTTCATAAGCCTAAGTTGCTGAAATAAGCCTATTTAATAAGTCTAAGTTGCTGAAATGAGCCTATTTAATAAGCCTAAGTTGCTGAAATAAGGCTATTTAATAAGTCTAAGTTGCTGAAATAAGGCTATTTAATAAGCTTAAGTTGCTGAAATGAGCCTATTTAATAAGCCTAAGTTGCTGAAATAAGCTATTTGATAAGTCTAAGTTGCTGAAATAAGCCTATTTAATAAGCCTAAGTTGCTAAAATAAGCCTATTTAATGAGGCTATTTAATATGTCTATTTAATAAGCCTATTTAATAAGCCTATTTAATGAGGCTATTTAATAAGTCTATTTAATAAGCCTATTTAATAAGCCTATTTAATAAGCCTATTTAATATGCCTATTTAATAAGTCTATTTAATAAGTCTATTTAATACGCCTATTTAATAAGTATTTAATGAGCCTATTTAATAAGCCTATTTATTGAGCCTATTTAATAAGCCTATTTATTAAGCCTATTTAATAAGCCTATTTAATAAGCCTATTTAATAAGTCTATTTAATAAGCCTACTTAATAAGCCTATTTAATAAGCCTATTAAATAAGCCTATTTATTAAGCATATTTGATGAGCCTATTTAATAAGCCTATTTATTGAGCCTATTTAATAAGTCTATTTAATAAGCCTGTTTAATAAGCCTATTTAATAAGTATTTAATGAGCCTATTTATTAAGCCTAAGTTGCTGAATAAGCCTATTTAAAAAGCCTGAGTTGCTGAAATAAGCCTATGTAATAAGCCTATTTAATAAGCCTAAGTTGCTGAATAAGCCTATTTAATAAGCCTGAGTTGCTGAAATAAGCCTATTTAATAAGCCTATTTAATAAGCCGAAGTTGCTGAAATGAGCCTATTTAATCAGCGTAAGTTGCTGAAATAAGCCTATTTAATAAGCCCAAGTTGCTGAAATAAGCCTATTTAATAAGGCTATTTAATAAGCCTAAGTTGCTGAAATAAGCCTATTTAATAAGTCTAAGTTGCTGAAATGAGCCTATTTAATAAGCCTAAGTTGCTGAAATAAGGCTATTTAATAAGTCTAAGTTGCTGAAATAAGGCTATTTAATAAGTATAAGTTGCTGAAATAAGCCTATTTAAAAAGCCTAAGTTGCTAAAATAAGCCTATTTAATGAGGCTATTTAATAAGTCTATTTAATAAGCCTATTTAATAAGCCTATTTAATAAGCCTATTTAATATGCCTATTTAATAAGTCTATTTAATAAGTCTATTTAATACGCCTATTTAATAAGTATTTAATGAGCCTATTTAATAAGCCTATTTATTGAGCCTATTTAATAAGCCTATTTATTAAGCCTATTTAATAAGCCTATTTAATAAGTCTATTTATTACACCTATTTAATAAGCCTATTTATTAAGCATATTTGATGAGCCTATTTAATAAGCCTATTTATTGAGCCTATTTAATTAGTCTATTTAATAAGCCTGTTTAATAAGCCTATTTAATAAGTATTTAATGAGCCTATTTAATAAGCCTGAGTTGCTGAATAAGCCTATTTAATAAGCCTATTTAATAAGCCTGAGTTGCTGAATAAGCCTATTTAATAAGCCTGAGTTGCTGAAATAAGCCTATTTAATAAGCCTATTTAATAAGTCTAAGTTGCTGAAATAAGGCTATTTAATAAGCTTAAGTTGCTGAAATGAGCCTATTTAATAAGCCTAAGTTGCTGAAATAAGCTATTTGATAAGTCTAAGTTGCTGAAATAAGCCTATTTAATAAGCCTATTTAATAAGCCTAAGTTGCTGAAATAAGCCTATTTAATAAGCCCAAGTTTCTGAAATAAGCCTATTTAATAAGGCTATTTAATAAGCCTAAGTTGCTGAAATAAGCCTATTTAATAAGTCTAAGTTGCTAAAATGAGCCTATTTAATGAGGCTATTTAATAAGTCTATTTAATAAGCCTATTTAATAAGCCTATTTAATAAGCCTATTTAATATGCCTATTTAATAAGTCTATTTAATAAGTCTATTTAATACGCCTATTTAATAAGTATTTAATGAGCCTATTTAATAAGCCTATTTATTGAGCCTATTTAATAAGCCTATTTATTAAGCCTATTTAATAAGCCTATTTAATAAGCCTATTTATTAAGCATATTTGATGAGCCTATTTAATAAGCCTATTTATTGAGCCAATTTAATATGTCTATTTAATAAGCCTGTTTTATAAGCCTATTTAATAAGTATTTAATTAGCCTATTTAATAAGCCTAAGTTGCTTAAAAAGCCTATTTAATAAGCCTAAGTTTCTGAACTAAGCCTATTTAAAAAGGTATATTTAATAAGTCTAAGTTTCTGAAATAAACCTATTTAAAAATGCTATTTAATAAGCCTAAGTTGCTGAAATAAACCTGTTTAATAAGGCTATTTAATAAGCATAAGTTGCTGAAATAAGCTTATTTAATAAGCCTAAGTTGCTGAAATAAGCCTATTTAATAAGGCTATTTAATAAGTCTAAGTTGCTGAAATAAACGTATTTAATAAGCCTAAGTTGCTCAAATAAGCCTATTTAATGAGGCTATTTAATAAGTCCATTTAATAAGCCTATTTAATAAGCCTATTTAATACGCCTATTTAATAAGCCTTTTTAATTAGCCTATTTAATAAAGTCTATTTAAAAAGCCTATTTAATAAGTCTATTTAATAAGTCTATTTAATAAGACTATTTAATAAGTATTTAGTGAGCCTATTTAATAAGCCAATTTATTGAGCCTATTTAATAAGCCTATTTATTGAGCCTATTTAATAAGCCTATTTATTGAGCCTATTTAGTAAGCCTATTTATTGAGCCTATTTAATAAGCCTATTTAATAAGCCTATTTAATACGCCTATTTAATAAGCCTATTTAATAAGCCTATTTATTGAGCCTATTTAATAAGTCTATTTAATAAGCCTATTTATTGAGCCTATTTAATAAGTATTTAATGAGCCTATTTAATAAGTCTATTTAATAAGCCTATTTAATAGGCCTATTTAATAAGTCTAAGTTGCTGAAATAAGCTTATTTAATAAGCCTAAGTTGCTGAAATAAGCCTATATAATAAGGCTATTTAATAAGCATAAGTTGCTGAATTAAGCCTATTTAATAAGCCTATTTAATAAGTCTATTTAATAAGCCTATTTAATAAGCCTATTTAATAAGTATTTAATGAGCCTATTTAATAAGTCTATTTAATAAGCCTATTTAAAGAATATTCAATGAGCCTATTTATTAAGCCTATTTATTGAGCCTATTTAATAAGCCTATTTATTAAGCCTATTTAATAAGCCTATTTAATAAGCCTATTTAACAAGTCTATTTAATAAGCCTATTTAATAAGCCTATTTAATAAACATGTTTAATAAGCCTATTTATTAAGCCGATTTAATGAGCCTATTTAATAAGCCTATTTATTGAGCCTATTTAATAAGTCTATTTAATAAGCCTGTTTAATAAGCCTATTTAATATGTATTTAATGAGCCTATTTAATATAAGTTGCTGAATAAGCCTATTTAATAAGCCTAAGTTGCTGAATACGCCTATTTGATAAGCCTAAGTTGCTGAATACGCCTATTTAATAAGCCTAAGTTGCTGAAATAAGCCTATTTAATAAGCCTGAGTTGCTGAAATAAGCCTATTTAATAAGCCTATTTAATAAGCCTAAGTTGCTGAAATGAGGCTATTTAATAAGTCTAAGTTGCTGAAATGAGCCTATTTAATAAGCCTAAGTTGCTGAAATAAGGCTATTTAATAAGTCTAAGTTGCTGAAATAAGGCTATTTAATAAGCTTAAGTTGCTGAAATGAGCCTATTTAATAAGCCTAAGTAGCTGAAATAAGCTATTTGATAAGTCTAAGTTGCTGAAATAAGCCTATTTAATAAGCCTATTTAATAAGCCTAAGTTGCTGAAATGAGCCTATTTAATAAGCCTAAGTTGCTGAAATGAGCCTATTTAATAAGCCTAAGTTGCTGAAATAAGCTATTTGATAAGTCTAAGTTGCTGAAATAAGCCTATTTAATAAGCCTATTTAATAAGCCTAAGTTGCTGAAATGAGCCTATTTAATAAGCCTAAGTTGCTGAAATAAGCTATTTGATAAGTCTAAGTTGCTGAAATAAGCCTATTTAATAAGCCTAAGTTGCTAAAATAAGCCTATTTAATGAGGCTATTTAATAAGTCTATTTAATAAGCCTATTTAATAAGCCTATTTAATCAGCCTATTTAATAAGCCTATTTAAAGAGTATTCAATGAGCCTATTTATTAAGCCTATTTATTGATCCTATTTAATAAGCCTATTTATTAAGCCTATTTAATAAGCCTATTTAATAAGCCTATTTAATAAGCCTATTTAATAAGCCTATTTATTAAACATATTTAATACGCCTATTTATTAAGGCGATTTAATGAGCCTATTTAATAAGCCTATTTATTGAGCCTATTTAATAAGTCTATTTAATAAGCCTGTTTAATAAGCCTATTGAATAAGTATTTAATGAGCCTATTTAATATAAGTTGCTGAATAAGCCTATTTAATAAGCCTAAGTTGCTGAAATAAGTCTATTTAATAAGCCTATTTAATAAGCCTAAGTTGCTGAATAAGCCTATTTTTATTAAGCCTAATTTGTTGAAATAAGCCTGTTTAATAAGCCCAAGTTGCTGAAATAAGCCTATTTAATAAGGCTATTTAATAAGCCTAAGTTGCTGAAATAAGCCTATTTAATAAGCGTAAGTTGCTGAAATAAGGCTATTCAATAAGTCTAAGTTGCTGAAATAAGACTATTTAATAAGCCTAAGTTGCTGAATAAGCCTATTTAATAAGCCTAAGTTGCTGAAATAAGCCTATTTAATAAGTCTAAGTTGCTGAAATAAGGCTATTTAATAAGCCTATTTAATAAGCCTAAGTTGCTGAATAAGCCTATTTTTATTAAGCCTAAGTTGCTGAAATAAGCCTATTTAATAAGCCCAAGTTGCTGAAATAAGCCTATTTAATAAGGCTATTTAATAAGCCTAAGTTGCTGAAATAAGCCTATTTAATAAGCGTAAGTTGCTGAAATAATGCTATTTAATAGGCCTATCTAATAAGTCTAAGTTGCAGAAATAAGCAAATTTCATAAGCCTATTTAATGAGCCTAAGTTGCTGAAATGTCTATTTAACTAGTCGATTTAATAAGTCTAAGTTGCTAAAATAAGCCTATTTAATAAGGCTATTTAATAAGCCTATGTTGCTGAAATAAGCCTATTTAATAAGGCTATTTAATGAGCCTAAGTTGCTGAAATAAGCCTATTTAAAAAGCCTAAGTTTCTGAACTAAGCCTATTTAAAAAGGTATATTAAATAAGTCTAAGTTTCTGAATAAACCTATTTAAAAATGCTATTTAATAAATCTAAGTTGCTGAAATAAACCTGTTTAATAAGGCTATTTAATAAGCATAAGTTGCTGAAACAAGCTTATTTAATAAGCCTAAGTTGCTGAAATAAGCCTATTTAATAAGGCTATTTAATAAGTCTAAGTTGCTGAAATAAACATATTTAATAAGCCTTAGTTGCTATAATAAGCCAATTTAATGAGGCTATTTAATAAGTCCATTTAATAAGCCTATTTAATAAGCCTATTTAATACGCCTATTTAATACTCCTATTTAATATGCCTTTTTAATGAACTGATTTAATACGTATTTAATGAGCATATTTATTAAGTCTATTTAATAAGCCTTTTTAATAAGCCTATTTAATAAAGTCTATTTAATAAGCCTATTTAATAAGTCTATTTAATAAGTCTATTTAATAAGCCTATTTAATAAGTATTTAATGAGCCTATTTAATAAGCCTATTTATTGAGCCTATTTAAAAAGCCTATTTATTGAGCCTATTTAATAAGCCTATTTATTGAGCCTATTTAGTAAGCCTATTTATTGAGCCTATTTAATAAGCCTATTTAATACGCCTATTTAATAAGCCTATTTAATAAGCCTATTTAATAAGCCTATTTATTGAGCCTATTTAATAAGTCTATTTAATAAGCCTATTTAATAAGCCTATTTAATAAGTATTTAATGAGCCTATTTAATAAGTCTATTTAATAAGCCTATTTTATAGGCCTATTTAATGAGTCTAAGTTGCTGAAATAAGCTTATTTAATAAGCCTAAGTTGCTGAAATAAGCCTATATAATAAGGCTATTTATTAAGCATAAGTTGCTGAATTAAGCCTCTTTAATAAGCCTAAGTTGCTAAAATAAGCCTATTTAATGAGACTATTTGATAAGTCTATTTAATAAGCCTATTTAATAAGCCTATTTAATATGCCTATTTAATGAGCCTATTTAATACGCCGATTTAATAAACCTATTTAATAAGTATTTAATGAGCCTATTTAATAAGCCTATTCATTGAGCCTATTTAATGAGCCTATTCATTGAGCCTATTTAATAAGCCTATTTATTGAGCCTATTTAATAAGCCTATTTATTGAGCCTATTTAATAAGCCTATTTATTGAGCCTATTTAATAAGCCTATTTATTGAGCCTATTTAGTAAGCCTATTTATTGAGCCTATTTAATAAGCCTATTTAATAAGCCTATTT
Organism: Petromyzon marinus; assembly: GCF_048934315.1. Taxonomy (NCBI): domain Eukaryota; kingdom Metazoa; phylum Chordata; class Hyperoartia; order Petromyzontiformes; family Petromyzontidae; genus Petromyzon; species Petromyzon marinus. Next base: position 2,147,079 of record NW_027422650.1, on the reverse strand, counting down.
AATAAGCCTATTTAATAAGCCTATTTAATAAGCCTATTTATTGAGCCTATTTAATAAGTCTATTTAATAAGCCTATTTAATAAGCTTATTTAATAAGTATTTAATGAGCCTATTTAATAGGCCTATTTAATAAGTCTAAGTTGCTGAAATAAGCGTATTTAATAAGCCTAAGTTGCTGAAATAAGCCTATATAATAAGGCTATTTAATAAGCATAAGTTTCTGAATTAAGCCTATTTAATAAGCCTAAGTTGTTAAAATAAGCCTATTTAATGAGACTATTTAATAAGTCTATTTAATAAGCCTATTTAATAAGCCTATTTATTGAGCCCATTTCATACGCCTATTTAATAAGTCTATTTAATAAGCCTATTTAATAAGTCTTAGTTGCTGAAATAAGCCTATTTAATAAGCCCAAGTTGCTGAAATAAGCCTATTTAATAAGGCTGTTTAATACACCTAAGTTGCTGAAATAAGCCTATTTCATAAGCCTAAGTTGCTGAAATAAGGCTTTTTAATAAGTCTAAGTTGCTGAAATAAGCCTATTTAATAAGCCTAAGTTGCTAAAATAAGCCTATTTAATAAGGCTATTTAATAAGCCTAAGTTGCTGAATAAGCCTATTTAATAAGTCTACGTTGCTGAGATAAGGCTATTTAATAAGCCTAAGTTGCTGAAATGAGCCTTTTTAATAAGCCTAAGTTGCTGAAATAAGGCTATTTAATAAGTCTAAGTTGCTGAAATAAGCCTATTTAAAAAAGCCTAAGTTGCTAAAATAAGCCTATTTAATGATGCTATTTAATAAGTCTATTTAATAAGCCTATTTAATAAGCCTATTTAATAAGCCTATTTAATATGCCTATTTAATAAGTCTATTTAATAAGTCTATTTAATACGCCTATTTAATAAGTATTTAATGAGCCTATTTAATAAGCCTATTTATTGAGCCTATTTAATAAGCCTATTTAATAAGCCTATTTAATAAGCCTATTTAATAAGCCTATTTATTAAGCATATTTGATGAGCCTTTTTAATAAGCCTATTTATTGAGCCTATTTAATAAGTCTATTTTATAAGCCTGTTTAATAAGCCTATTTAATAAGTATTTAATGAGCCTATTTAATAAGCCTAAGTTGCTGAAAAAGCCTATTTAATAAGCCTAAGTTTCTGAACTAAGCCTATTTAAAAAGGTATATTTAATAAGTCTAAGTTTCTGAAATAAACCTATTTAAAAATGCTATTTAATAAGCCTAAGTTGCTGAAATAAACCTGTTTAATAAGGCTATTTAATAAGCATAAGTTGCTGAAATAAGCTTATTTAATAAGCCTAAGTTGCTGAAATAAGCCTATTTAATAAGGCTATTTAATAAGTCTAAGTTGCTGAAATAAACCTATTTAATAAGCCTAAGTTGCTAAAATAAGCCTATTTAACGAGGCTATTTAATAAGTCCATTTAATAAGCCTATTTAATAAGCCTATTTAATAAGCCTATTTATTAAGCATATTTGATGAGCCTATTTAATAAGCCTATTTATTGAGCCTATTTAATAAGTCTATTTTATAAGCCTGTTTAATAAGCCTATTTAATAAGTATTTAATGAGCCTATTTAATAAGCCTAAGTTGCTGAAAAAGCCTATTTAATAAGCCTAAGTTTCTGAACTAAGCCTATTTAAAAAGGTATATTTAATAAGTCTAAGTTTCTGAAATAAACCTATTTAAAAATGCTATTTAATAAGCCTAAGTTGCTGAAATAAACCTGTTTAATAAGGCTATTTAATAAGCATAAGTTGCTGAAATAAGCTTATTTAATAAGCCTAAGTTGCTGAAATAAGCCTATTTAATAAGGCTATTTAATAAGTCTAAGTTGCTGAAATAAACCTATTTAATAAGCCTAAGTTGCTAAAATAAGCCTATTTAATGAGGCTATTTAATGAGTCCATTTAATAAGTCCATTTAATAAGCCTATTTAATACGCCTATTTAATAAGCCTATTTAATACGCCTATTTAATGAACCTATATAATAAGTATTTAATGAGCCTATTTACTAAGTCTATTTAATAAGCCTTTTTAATAAGCCTATTTAATAAAGTCTATTTAATAAGCCTATTTAATACGTCTATTTAATAAGTCTATTTAATAAGCATATTTAATAAGTATTTAATGAGCCTATTTAATAAGCCTATTTATTGAGCCTATTTAATAAGCCTATTTATTGAGCCTATTTAATAAGCCTATTTATTGAGCCTATTTAGTAAGCCTATTTAATAAGCCTATTTAATAAGCCTATTTAATATGCCTATTTAATAAGCCTATTTAATAAGCCTATTTAATAAGCCTATTTATTGAGCCTATTTAATAAGCCTATTTAATAAGCCTATTTAATAAGCTATTTAATAAGTTTAAGTTGCTGAAATAAGCCTATTTATTAAGCCAAGTTGCTGAAATAAGCCTATTTCATAAGCCTAAGTTGCTGAAATAAGGCTATTTAATAAGCCTAAGTTGCTGAATAAGCCTATTTAATAAGCCTAAGTTGCTGAAATAAGCCTATTTAATAAGTCTAAGTTGCTGAAATAAGGCTATTTAATAAGCCTAAGTTGCTGAAAAAAGCCTATTTAATAAGCCTAAGTTGCTGAAATAAGGCTATTTAATAAGCCTAAGTTGCTGAATAAGCCTATTTAATAAGCCTAAGTTGCTGAAATAAGCCTATTTAATAAGTCTAAGTTGCTGAAATAAGGCTATTTAATAAGTCTAAGTTGCTGAAATAAGCCTATTTAAAAAAGCCTAAGTTGCTAAAATAAGCCTATTTAATGATGCTATTTAATAAGTCTATTTAATAAGCCTATTTAATGAGCCTATTAAATAAGCCTATTTAATGATGCTATTTAATAAGTCTATTTAATAAGTCTATTTAATACGCCTATTTAATAAGTATTTAATGAGCCTATTTAATAAGCCTATTTATGGAGCCTATTTAATAAGCCTATTTAATAAGCCTATTTAATAAGCCTATTTATTAAGCATATTTGATGAGCCTATTTAATAAGCCTATTTATTGAGCCTATTTAATAAGTCTATTTTATAAGCCTGTTTAATAATCCTATTTAATAAGTATTTAATGAGCCTATTTAATAAGCCTAAGTTGCTGAAAAAGCCTATTTAATAAGCCTAAGTTTCTGAACTAAGCCTATTTAAAAAGGTATATTTAATAAGTCTAAGTTTCTGAAATAAACCTATTTAAAAATGCTATTTAATAAGCCTAAGTTGCTGAAATAAACCTGTTTAATAAGGCTATTTAATAAGCATAAGTTGCTGAAATAAGCTTATTTAATAAGCCTAAGTTGCTGAAATAAGCCTATTTAATAAGGCTATTTAATAAGTCTCAGTTGCTGAAATAAACCTATTTAATAAGCCTAAGTTGCTAAAATAAGCCTATTTAATGAGGCTATTTAAGAAGTCAATTTAATAAGTCCATTTAATAAGCCTATTTAATACGCCTATTTAAAAAGCCTATTTAATACGCCTATTTAATAAACCTATATAATAAGTATTTAATGAGCCTATTTACTAAGTCTATTTAATAAGCCTTTTTAATAAGCCTATTTAATAAAGTCTATTTAATAAGCCTATTTAATAAGTCTATTTAATAAGTCTATTTAATAAGCCTATTTAATAAGTATTTAATGAGCCTATTTAATAAGCCTATTTATTGAGCCTATTTAATAAGCCTATTTATTGAGCCTATTTAATAAGCCTATTTATTGAGCCTATTTAGTAAGCCTATTTAATAAGCCTATTTAATAAGCCTATTTAATAAGCCTATTTAATAAGCCTATTTAATAAGCCTATTTAATAAGCCTATTTATTGAGCCTATTTAATAAGCCTATTTAATAAGCCTATTTAATAAGCTATTTAATAAGTCTAAGTTGCTGAAATAATTTTCGATTTAAAGCTTTCGTGACTGCAATGATTCATCTTCTTTGGTTCTTTCGGTAAAGTCACGTAGAATGAGAATAAAATAATAAATTGATAAAATAAAATAACACAATAATATTCTCACGACGTTTCGGCCACAACACAAGCGGCCTTCATCAGGTGAAGGGAGCGAGACTGTCTGGTAGGACAGCGCTGGAGTGAGAGAGCCACGTTCAGATCACGGCTTTTAAGCTGTGTGAGAGGAACAAAGAGCCTTGACGAAGGAATTAGCATAAAATTTAGCATTGAAAAGGCTGAATGATTAGCTTGTGACTGGTCACAGAAATAGCTATGTTAAAAGTTAAAGCATACACATCCGCAGAGGCACCCATTGTTAAAAGGAATTAGCATAGAATTTAGCATTGAAATAGCTAAATTAAGGCATTCGCTTGTAACTGCTACAGAAATAGTTACGTTGAAGTCAGAGCATACACATTCACCGAGGCACTTAGTACAAATCAAAACAGGAGAATTTAGCATTGAAATAACTAGGCGAATTTAGCATTGAAATAACTGGGTGATTTGCTGGTGACTGGTCACAGAATACTATATACTATATAGTGAACCAATAAAAACTAAAATATAAATTACCTTCATGTTATCAATAAACTCTATATTCTCCAATCAGCTAAGCTACCAACCATAAGTCGTTATATATCACAATGCTATATGGCGAAAAAATGGGTGGATTCTTACCCTCAAATTTCCGTACCACGGATAGCTACGGGCCCCGTTCAGACGGACGAGTTCGTCCATGGTCGGAACAGAGGAGGGGGAGAGAGACAGCTGCGAAGCCCTAGTATACTCCATGTTGTAAACCATACCATTAACCGTGGTGTGAGAGGTATTAAGAGGCAATGCTGGCGAAAGAGCTGCGGTCTGAAGGTCATCGTAAAATTACAATTAATTAAGAACAGAAATGATTTAACACATCTTTCCAGTGGTTACTAAGCCTGAATCCATCTTCTCGGTTGAAATTGTCTCTGTGCTTGTATATGTGAATGGCCTCATGAACGAATCTCTCATGGTAGCCAGTTGGTTTGCAAAGAACCTCCGTCTTGGAGAAGTCAATGTCATGTGAGCCCACTGAATTGTAACAGTGATCTGCCACGGCAGAGGAGTTCGTCTTACCGTGTTTCAAGTCTGCTTTATGTTCGCGGATGCGGTCCGAGATATGTCTTTTGGTTTCTCCAATGTAGCTACTACCACAGAGGCACTTTAGTTTGTAAACGCCCGGGTACTGTATGTCTGGAAGAGCATCTTTTACAGATGGAACTAAATCACGGATTTTGTGTACTGTGTTGAATCGGACCTGGATCTTGTGTTTATTCAGGATTTTGGAGATCTTTTTAGTGACCCCTGCAATGTAGGGTAAGGTGATGGTTTTGAGTGGCTCCACAAGAGGATCCTTCTTCATGACTGGAGTGATGGCTTTGCGGATTGTGTAGTCGGAGTAGCCATTAGCCCTGAGAGCCTGGTGTACGTGCTTGAGTTCACTGGTAATGCATTTCCGACCAGGAACACATTACCAGTGAACTCAAGCACGTACACCAGGCTCTCAGGGCTAATGGCTACTCCGACTACACAATCCTCAAAGCCATCACTCCAGTCATGAAGAAGGATCCTCTTGTGGAGCCACTCAAAACCATCACCTTACCCTACATTGCAGGGGTCACTAAAAAGATCTCCAAAATCCTGAATAAACACAAGATCCAGGTCCGATTCAACACAGTACACAAAATCCGTGATTTAGTTCCATCTGTAAAAGATGCTCTTCCAGACATACAGTACCCGGGCGTTTACAAACTAAAGTGCCTCTGTGGTAGTAGCTACATTGGAGAAACCAAAAGACATATCTCGGACCGCATCCGCGAAAATAAAGCAGACTTGAAACACGGTAAGACGAACTCCTCTGCCGTGGCAGATCACTGTTACAATTCAGTGGGCTCACATGACATTGACTTCTCCAAGACGGAGGTTCTTTGCAAACCAACTGGCTACCATGAGAGATTCGTTCATGAGGCCATTCACATATACAAGCACAGAGACAATTTCAACCGAGAAGATGGATTCAGGCTTAGTAACCACTGGAAAGATGTGTTAAATCATTTCTGTTCTTAATTAATTGTAATTTTACGATGACCTTCAGACCGCAGCTCTTTCGCCAGCATTGCCTCTTAATACCTCTCACACCACGGTTAATGGTATGGTTTACAACATGGAGTATACTAGGGCTTCGCAGCTGTCTCTCTCCCCCTCCTCTGTTCCGACCATGGACGAACTCGTCCGTCTGAACGGGGCCCGTAGCTATCCGTGGTACGGAAATTTGAGGGTAAGAATCCACCCATTTTTTCGCCATATAGCATTGTGATATATAACGACTTATGGTTGGTAGCTTAGCTGATTGGAGAATATAGAGTTTATTGATAACATGAAGGTAATTTATATTTTAGTTTTTATTGGTTCACTATATAGTATATAGTATTCTGTGACCAGTCACCAGCAAATCACCCAGTTATTTCAATGCTAAATTCGCCTAGTTATTTCAATGCTAAATTCTCCTGTTTTGATTTGTACTAAGTGCCTCGGTGAATGTGTATGCTCTGACTTCAACGTAACTATTTCTGTAGCAGTTACAAGCGAATGCCTTAATTTAGCTATTTCAATGCTAAATTCTATGCTAATTCCTTTTAACAATGGGTGCCTCTGCGGATGTGTATGCTTTAACTTTTAACATAGCTATTTCTGTGACCAGTCACAAGCTAATCATTCAGCCTTTTCAATGCTAAATTTTATGCTAATTCCTTCGTCAAGGCTCTTTGTTCCTCTCACACAGCTTAAAAGCCGTGATCTGAACGTGGCTCTCTCACTCCAGCGCTGTCCTACCAGACAGTCTCGCTCCCTTCACCTGATGAAGGCCGCTTGTGTTGTGGCCGAAACGTCGTGAGAATATTATTGTGTTATTTTATTTTATCAATTTATTATTTTATTCTCATTCTACGTGACTTTGCTGAAATAAGCCTATTTATTAAGCCCAAGTTGCTGAAATAAGCCTATTTAATAAGGCTGTTTAATAAGCCTAAGTTGCTGAAATAAGCCTATTTCATAAGCCTAAGTTGCTGAAATAAGGCTATTTAATAAGCCTAAGTTGCTGAATAAGCCTATTTAATAAGCCTAAGTTGCTGAAATAAGCCTATTTAATAAGTCTAAGTTGCTGAAATAAGGCTATTTAATAAGCCTAAGTTGCTGAAAAAAGCCTATTTAATAAGCCTAAGTTGCTGAAATAAGGCTATTTAATAAGACTAAGTTGCTGAATAAGCCTATTTAATAAGCCTAAGTTGCTGAAATAAGCCTATTTAATAAGTCTAAGTTGCTGAAATAAGGCTATTTAATAAGCCTAAGTTGCTGAAAAAAGACTATTTAATAAGCCTAAGTTGCTGAATAAGCCTATTTTTATTAAGCCTAAGTTGCTGAAATAAGCCTATTCAATAAGCCCAAGTTGCTGAAATAAGCCTATTTAATAAGGCTATTTAATAAGCCTAAGTTGCTGAAATAAGCCTATTTAATAAGCGTAAGTTGCTGAAATAATGCTATTTAATAAGCCTAAGTTGCTGAAATAAGCCTATTTAATAGGCCTATCTAATAAGTCTAAGTTGCAGAAATAAGAATATTTCATAAGCCTATTTAATGAGCCTAAGTTGCTGAAATGTCTATTTAACTAGTCGATTTAATAAGTCTGAGTTGCTAAAATAAGCCTATTTAATAAGGCTATTTAATAAGCCTATGTTGCTGAAATAAGCCTATTTAATAAGGCTATTTAATGAGCCTAAGTTGCTGAAATAAGCCTATTTAAAAAGCCTAAGTTTCTGAACTAAGCCTATTTAAATAGGTATATTTAATAAGTCTAAGTTTCTGAAATAAACCTATTTAAAAATGCTATTTAATAAATCTAAGTTGCTGAAATAAACCTGTTTAATAAGGCTATTTAATAAGCATAAGTTGCTGAAACAAGCTTATTTAATAAGCCTAAGTTGCTGAAATAAGCCTATTTAATAAGGCTATTTAATAAGTCTAAGTTGCTGAAATAAACATATTTAATAAGCCTAAGTTGCTAAAATAAGCCTATTTAATGAGGCTATTTAATAAGTCCATTTAATAAGCCTATTTAATAAGCCTATTTAATACGCCTATTTAATAAGCCTATTTAATACGCCTATTTAATAAACCGATTTAATAAGTATTTAATGAGCATATTTATTAAGTCTATTTAATAAGCCTTTTTAATAAGCCTATTTAATAAAGTCTATTTAATAAGCCTATTTAATAAGTCTATTTAATAAGTCTATTTAATAAGCCTATTTATTGAGCCTATTTAGTAAGCCTATTTAATAAGCCTATTTATTGAGCCTATTTAATAAGCCTATTTATTGAGCCTATTTAATAAGCCTATTTATTGAGCCTATTTAGTAAGCCTATTTATTGAGCCTATTTAATAAGCCTATTTAATAAGCCTATTTAATAAGCCTATTTAATAAGCCTATTTAATAAGCCTATTTATTGAGCCTATTTAATAAGTCTATTTAATAAGCCTATTTAATAAGCCTATTTAATAAGTATTTAATGAGCCTATTTAATAAGTCTATTTAATAAGCCTATTTTATAGGCCTATTTAATAAGTCTAAGTTGCTGAAATAAGCTTATTTAATAAGCCTAAGTTGCTGAAATAAGCCTATATAATAAGGCTATTTAATAAGCATAAGTTGCTGAATTAAGCCTATTTAATAAGCCTAAGTTGCTAAAATAAGCCTATTTAATGAGGCTATTTAATAAGTCCATTTAATAAGCCTATTTAATAAGCCTATTTAATACGCCTATTTAATAAGCCTATTTAATACGCCTATTTAATAAACCGATTTAATAAGTATTTAATGAGCATATTTATTAAGTCTATTTAATAAGCCTTTTTAATAAGCCTATTTAATAAAGTCTATTTAATAAGCCTATTTAATAAGTCTATTTAATAAGTCTATTTAATAAGCCTATTTATTGAGCCTATTTAGTAAGCCTATTTAATAAGCCTATTTATTGAGCCTATTTAATAAGCCTATTTATTGAGCCTATTTAATAAGCCTATTTATTGAGCCTATTTAGTAAGCCTATTTATTGAGCCTATTTAATAAGCCTATTTAATAAGCCTATTTAATAAGCCTATTTAATAAGCCTATTTATTGAGCCTATTTAATAAGTCTATTTAATAAGCCTATTTAATAAGCCTATTTAATAAGTATTTAATGAGCCTATTTAATAAGTCTATTTAATAAGCCTATTTTATAGGCCTATTTAATAAGTCTAAGTTGCTGAAATAAGCTTATTTAATAAGCCTAAGTTGCTGAAATAAGCCTATATAATAAGGCTATTTAATAAGTCTAAGTTGCTGAAATAAACCTATTTAATAAGCCTAAGTTGCTAAAATAAGCCTATTTAATGAGGCTATTTAATAAGTCTATTTAATAAGCCTATTTAATAAGCCTATTTATTGAGCCTATTTAATAAGTCTATTTAATAAGCCTATTTAATAAGCCTATTTAATAAGTATTTAATGTGCCTATTTAATAGGCCTATTTAATAAGTCTAAGTTGCTGAAATAAGCTTATTTAATAAGCCTAAGTTGCTGAAATAAGCCTATATAATAAGGCTATTTAATAAGCATAAGTTGCTGAAATAAGCCTATTTAATAAGCCCAAGTTGCTGAAATAAGCCTATTTAATAAGGCTGTTTAATAAGCCTAAGTTGCTGAAATAAGCCTATTTAATAAGCCTAAGTTGCTAAAATAAGCCTATTTAATAAGGCTATTTAATAAGCCTAAGTTGCTGAATAAGCCTATTTAATAAGTCTACGTTGCTGAGATAAGGCTATTTAATAAGCCTAAGTTGCTGAAATGAGCCTTTTTAATAAGCCTAAGTTGCTGAAATAAGGCTATTTAATAAGTCTAAGTTGCTGAAATAAGCCTATTTAAAAAGCCTAAGTTGCTAAAATAAGCCTATTTAATGAGGCTATTTAATAAGTCTATTTAATAAGCCTATTTAATAAGCCTATTTAATAAGCCTATTTAATATGCCTATTTAATAAGTCTATTTAATAAGTCTATTTAATACGCCTATTTAATAAGTATTTAATTAGCCTATTTAATAAGCCTATTTATTGAGCCTATTTAATAAGCCTATTTAATAAGCCTATTTAATAAGCCTATTTAATAAGCCTATTTATTAAGCATATTTGATGAGCCTATTTAATAAGCCTATTTATTGAGCCTATTTAATAAGTCTATTTTATAAGCCTGTTTAATAAGCCTATTTAATAAGTATTTAATGAGCCTATTTAATAAGCCTAAGTTGCTGAAAAAGCCTATTTAATAAGCCTAAGTTTCTGAACTAAGCCTATTTAAAAAGGTATATTTAATAAGTCTAAGTTTCTGAAATAAACCTATTTAAAAATGCTATTTAATAAGCCTAAGTTGCTGAAATAAACCTGTTTAATAAGGCTATTTAATAAGCATAAGTTGCTGAAATAAGCTTATTTAATAAGCCTAAGTTGCTGAAATAAGCCTATTTAATAAGGCTATTTAATAAGTCTAAGTTGCTGAAATGAACCTATTTAATAAGCCTAAGTTGCTAAAATAAGCCTATTTTATGAGGCTATTTAATAAGTCCATTTAATAAGCCTATTTAATAAGCCTATTTAATACGCCTATTTAATAAGCCTATTTAATACGCCTATTTAATAAACCTATATAATAAGTATTTAATGAGCCTATTTACTAAGTCTATTTAATAAGCCTTTTTAATAAACCTATTTAATAAAGTCTATTTAATAAGCCTATTTAATAAGTCTATTTAATAAGTCTATTTAATACGCCTATTTAATAAGTATTTAATGAGCCTATTTAATAAGCCTATTTATTGAGCCTATTTAATAGGCCTATTTAATAAGCCTATTTAATAAGCCTATTTAATAAGCCTATTTATTAAGCATATTTGATGAGCCTATTTAATAAGCCTATTTATTGAGCCTATTTAATAAGTCTATTTTAAAAGCCTGTTTAATAAACCTATTTAATAAGTATTTAATGAGCCTATTTAATAAGCCTAAGTTGCTGAAAAAGCCTATTTAATAAGCCTAAGTTTCTGAACTAAGCCTATTTAAAAAGGTATATTTAATAAGTCTAAGTTTCTGAAATAAACCTATTTAAAAATGCTATTTAATAAGCCTAAGTTGCTGAAATAAACCTGTTTAATAAGGCTATTTAATAAGCATAAGTTGCTGAAATAAGCGTATTTAATAAGCCTAAGTTGATGAAATAAGCCTATTTAATAAGGCTATTTAATAAGTCTAAGTTGCTGAAATAAACCTATTTAATAAGCCTAAGTTGCTAAAATAAGCCTATTTAATGAGGCTATTTAATAAGTCCATTTAATAAGCCTATTTAATAAGCCTATTTAATACGCCTATTTAATAAGCCTATTTAATACGCCTATTTAATAAACCTATATAATAAGTATTTAATGAGCCTATTTACTAAGTCTATTTAATAAGCCTTTTTAATAAGCCTATTTAATAAAGTCTATTTAATAAGCCTATTTAATAAGTCTATTTAATAAGTCTATTTAATAAGCCTATTTAATAAGTATTTAATGAGCCTATTTAATATGCCTATTTATTGAGCCTATTTTTTATAAGCCTATTTAACAAGCCTATTTAATAAGCCTATTTATTGAGCCTATTTAATAAGCCTTTTTAATAAGCCTATTTAATAAGCTATTTAATAAGTCTAAGTTGCTGAAATAAGCCTATTTAATAAGCCCAAGTTGCTGAAATAAGCCTATTTAATAAGGCTGTTTAATAAGCCTAAGTTGCTGAAATAAGCCTATTTCATAAGCCTAAGTTGCTGAAATAAGGCTATTTAATAAGCCTAAATTGCTGAATAAGCCTATTTAATAACCCTAAGTTGCTGAAATAAGCCTATTTAATAAGTCTAAGTTGCTGAAATAAGGCTATTTAATAAGCCTAAGTTGCTGAAAAAGCCTATTTAATAAGCCTAAGTTGCTGAAATAAGTCTATTTAATAAGCCTATTTAATAAGCCTAAGTTGCTAAAATAAGCCTATTTAATGAGGCTATTTAATAAGTCCATTTAATAAGCCTATTTAATAAGCCTATTTAATACGCCTATTTAATAAGCCTATTTAATACGCCTATTTAATAAACCTATATAATAAGTATTTAATGAGCCTATTTACTAAGTCTATTTAATAAGCCTTTTTAATAAGCCTATTTAATAAAGTCTATTTAATAAGCCTATTTAATAAGTCTATTTAATAAGTCTATTTAATACGCCTATTTAATAAGTATTTAATGAGCCTATTTAAAAAGCCTATTTATTGAGCCTATTTAATAAGCCTATTTAATAAGCCTATTTAATAAGCCTATTTAATAAGCCTATTTATTAAGCATATTTGATGAGCCTATTTAATAAGCCTATTTATTGAGCCTATTTAATAAGTCTATTTTATAAGCCTGTTTAATAAACCTATTTAATAAGTATTTAATGAGCCTATTTAATACGCCTAAGTTGCTGAAAAAGCCTATTTAATAAGCCTAAGTTTCTGAATTAAGCCTATTTAAAAAGGTATATTTAATAAGTCTAAGTTTCTGAAATAAACCTATTTAAAAATGCTATTTAATAAGCATAAGTTGCTGAAATAAGCGTATTTAATAAGCCTAAGTTGATGAAATAAGCCTATTTAATAAGGCTATTTAATAAGTCTAAGTTGCTGAAATAAACCTATTTAATAAGCCTAAGTTGCTAAAATAAGCCTATTTAATGAGGCTATTTAATAAGTCCATTTAATAAGCCTATTTAATAAGCCTATTTAATACGCCTATTTAATAAGCCTATTTAATACGCCTATTTAATAAACCTATATAATAAGTATTTAATGAGCCTATTTACTAAGTCTATTTAATAAGCCTTTTTAATAAGCCTATTTAATAAAGTCTATTTAATAAGCCTATTTAATAAGTCTATTTAATAAGTCTATTTAATAAGCCTATTTAATAAGTTTTTTTTAGCATAAAAATAGCATTTTTAAATAGGTTTATTTCAGCAACTTAGACTTATTAAATATACCTTTTTAAATAGGCTTAGTTCAGAAACTTAGGCTTATTAAATAGGCTTATTTCAGCAACTTAGGCTCATTAAATAGCCTCATTAAATAGGCTTATTTCAGCAACTTAGGCTTATTAATTAGGCTTATTTCAGCAACTTAAACTTATTAAATAGCCTTATTTCAGCAACGTAGGCTTATTAAATAGCCTTATTTCAGCAACTTAGACTTATTAAATAGGCTTATTCAGCAACTTAGACTTATTAAATAGGCCTATTAAATAGGCTTATTAAATAGACTTATTTCAGCAACTTAGACTTATTAAATAGGCCTATTAAATAGGCTTATTAAATAGACTTATTAACTAGGCTCATTAAATACTTATTAAATAGGCTTATTAAATAGGCTTATTAAATAGACTTATTAAATAGGCTCAATAAATAGGCATATTAAATAGGCTTATTAAATAGGCTCAATGAATAGGCTTATTAAATAGGCTTATTAAATAGGCTTATTAAATAGACTTATTAAATAGGCTTATTAAATAGGCTCAATAAATAGGCTTATTAAATAGGCTCAATAAATAGGCTTATTAAATAGGCTCAATAAATAGGCTTATTAAATAGGCTAAAAAAAGAGGCTTATTAAATAGGCTCATTAAATAGGCTTATTTTAGCAACTTAGGCTTATTAAATAGGTTTATTTCAGCAACTTAGACTTATTAAAGAGCCTTATTAAATAGGCTTATTTCAGCAACGTAGGCTTATTAAATAAGCTTATTTCAGCAACTTATGCTTATTAAATAGCCTTATTAAACAGGTTTATTTCAGCAACTTAGGCTTATTAAATAGCCTTATTAAATAGGCTTATTTCAGCAACTTAGACTTATTAAATAGGTTTATTCAGCAACTTAGGATTATTAAATAGGCTTATTCAGCAACTTAGGCTTATTAAATTGGCTTTTTTCAGCAACTTAGGCTTATTAAGTAGGCTCATTCAGAAACTTAGGCTTATTAAATAGGCTTATTTCAGCAACTTAGACTTATTAAATAGGCCTATTAAATAGGCTTATTAAATAGGCTTATTTCAGCAACTTAGGCTTATTAAATAGCATTTTTAAATAGGTTTATTTCAGCAACTTAGACTTATTAAATATACCTTTTTAAAATAGGCTTAGTTCAGAAACTTAGGCTTATTAAATAGGCTTATTTCAGCAACTTAGGCTCATTAAATAGCCTTATTAAATAGGCTTATTTCAGCAACTTAGGCTTATTAAATAGGCTTATTTCAGCAACTTAAACTTATTAAATAGCATTATTTCAGCAACTCAGGCTTATTAAATAGCCTTATTTCAGCAACTTAGACTTATTAAATAGGCTTATTCAGCAACTTAGGCTTATTAAATAGCCTTATTAAATAGGCTTATTTCAGCAACTTAGACTTATTAAATAGGTTTATTCAGCAACTTAGGCTTATTAAATAGGCTTATTCAGCAACTTAGGCTTATTAAATAGGCTTATTTCAGCAACTTAGGCTTATTAAATAGGCTCATTCAGCAACTTAGGCTTATTAAATACGCTTATTTCAGCAACTTAGACTTATTAAATAGGCCTAATAAATAGGCTTATTAAATAGGCTTATTTCAGCAAATTAGACTTATTAAATAGGCCTATTAAATAGGCTTATTTCAGCAACTTAGGCTTATTAAATAGGCGTATTAAATAGGCTTATTTCAGCAACTTAGGCTTATTAAATAGGCTTATTTCAGCAACTTAGACTTATTAAATAGCCTTATTTCAGCAACTTACGCTTATTAAATAGGCTTATTTCAGCAACTTAGGCTTATTAAATAGCCTAATTAAGTAGGCTTATTTCAGCAACTTGGGCTTATTAAATAGGCTTATTTCAGCAACTTACGCTGATTAAAAAGGATCATTTCAGCAACTTAGACTTATTAAATAGGCGTATTAAATAGGCTGATTAAATAGGCTTATTTCAGCAACTTAGACTTATTAAATAGGCCTATTAAATAGGCTTATTAAATAGGCTTATTTCAGCAACTTAAACTTATTAAATAGCATTATTTCAGCAACTCAGGCTTATTAAATAGCCTTATTTCAGCAACTTAGACTTATTAAATAGGCTTATTCAGCAACTTAGGCTTATTAAATAGCCTTATTAAATAGGCTTATTTCAGCAACTTAGACTTATTAAATAGGTTTATTCAGCAACTTAGGCTTATTAAATAGGCTTATTCAGCAACTTAGGCTTATTAAATAGGCTTATTTCAGCAAATTAGGCTTATTAAATAGGCTCATTCAGCAACTTAGGCTTATTAAATACGCTTATTTCAGCAACTTAGACTTATTAAATAGGCCTAATAAATAGGCTTATTAAATAGGCTTATTTCAGCAAATTAGACTTATTAAATAGGCCTATTAAATAGGCTTATTTCAGCAACTTAGGCTTATTAAATAGGCTTATTAAATAGGCTTATTTCAGCAACTTAGGCTTATTAAATAGGCTTATTTCAGCAACTTAGACTTATTAAATAGCCTTATTTCAGCAACTTACGCTTATTAAATAGGCTTATTTCAGCAACTTAGGCTTATTAAATAGCCTAATTAAGTAGGCTTATTTCAGCAACTTGGGCTTATTAAATAGGCTTATTTCAGCAACTTACGCTGATTAAAAAGGATCATTTCAGCAACTTAGACTTATTAAATAGGCGTATTAAATAGGCTGATTAAATAGGCTTATTTCAGCAACTTAGACTTATTAAATAGGCCTATTAAATAGGCTTATTAAATAGGCTTATTTCAGCAACTTAAACTTATTAAATAGCATTATTTCAGCAACTCAGGCTTATTAAATAGCCTTATTTCAGCAACTTAGACTTATTAAATAGGCTTATTCAGCAACTTAGGCTTATTAAATAGCCTTATTAAATAGGCTTATTTCAGCAACTTAGACTTATTAAATAGGTTTATTCAGCAACTTAGGCTTATTAAATAGGCTTATTCAGCAACTTAGGCTTATTAAATAGGCTTATTTCAGCAACTTAGGCTTATTAAATAGGCTCATTCAGCAACTTAGGCTTATTAAATACGCTTATTTCAGCAACTTAGACTTATTAAATAGGCCTAATAAATAGGCTTATTAAATAGGCTTATTTCAGCAAATTAGACTTATTAAATAGGCCTATTAAATAGGCTTATTTCAGCAACTTAGGCTTATTAAATAGGCTTATTAAATAGGCTTATTTCAGCAACTTAGGCTTATTAAATAGGCTTATTTCAGCAACTTAGACTTATTAAATAGCCTTATTTCAGCAACTTACGCTTATTAAATAGGCTTATTTCAGCAACTTAGGCTTATTAAATAGCCTAATTAAGTAGGCTTATTTCAGCAACTTGGGCTTATTAAATAGGCTTATTTCAGCAACTTACGCTGATTAAAAAGGATCATTTTAGCAACTTAGACTTATTAAATAGGCGTATTAAATAGGCTGATTAAATAGGCTTATTTCAGCAACTTAGACTTATTAAATAGGCCTATTAAATAGGCTTATTAAATAGACTTATTAAATAGGCTCATTAAATACTTATTAAATAGGCTTATTAAATAGGCTTATTAAATAGACTTATTAAATAGGCTCAATAAATAGGCATATTAAATAGGCTTATTAAATAGGCTCAATAAATAGGCTTATTAAATAGGCTTATTAAATAGGCTTATTAAAAAGACATATTAAATAGGCTTATTAAATAGGCTCAATAAATAGGCTTATTAAATAGGCTCAATAAATAGGCTTATTAAATAGGCTCAATAAATAGGCTTATTAAATAGGCTCAATAAATAGGCTTATTAAATAGGCTTTTTAAAAAGGCTTATTAAATAGACGTATTAAATAGGCTCATTAAATACTTATTAAATATGTTTATTAAATAGGCATATTAAATAGGCTTATTAAATAGGCTTATTAAATAGGCTTATTAAATAGACATTAAATAGACTAATTAAATAGGCTTATTTTAGCAACTTAGGCTTATTAAATAGGTTTATTTCAGCAACTTAGACTTATTAAATAGCCTTATTAAATAGGCTTATTTCAGCAACTTACGCTTATTAAATAGCATTTTTAAATAGGTTTATTTCAGCAACTTAGACTTATTAAATATACCTTTTTAAATAGGCTTAGTTCAGAAACTTAGGCTTATTAAATAGGCTTATTTCAGCAACTTAAGCTCATTAAATAGCCTCATTAAATAGGCTTATTTCAGCAACTTAGGCTTATTAAATAGCATTTTTAAATAGGTTTATTTCAGCAACTTAGACTTATTAAATATACCTTTTTAAATAGGCTTAGTTCAGAAACTTAGGCTTATTAAATAGTCTTATTTCTGCAACCTAGGCTCATTAAATAGCCTCATTAAATAGGCTTATTCAGCAACTTAGGCTTATTAAATAGCCTTATTAAATAGGCTTATTTCAGCAACTTAGACTTATTAAATAGGTTTATTCAGCAACTTAGGCTTATTAAATAAGCTTATTTCAGCAACTTATGCTTATTAAATAGCCTTATTAAACAGGTTTATTTCAACAACTTAGGCTTATTAAATAGCATTTTTAAATAGGTTTATTTCAGCAACTTAGACTTATTAAATATACCTTTGTAAATAGACTTAGTTCAGAAACTTAGGCTTAGTAAATAGTCTTATTTCAGCAACTTAGGCTCATTAAATAGCCTTATTAAATAGCCTTATTCAGCAACTTAGGCTTATTAAATAGCCTTATTAAATAGGCTTATTTCAGCAACTTAGGCTTATTAAATAGGCTCATTCAGAAACTTAGGCTTATTAAATAGGCTTATTCAGCAACTTAGGCTTATTAAATAGGCTTATTTCAGCAACTTAGGCTTATTAAATAGGCTCATTCAGAAACTTAGGCTTATGAAATAGGCTTATTTCAGCAACTTAGACTTATTAAATAGGCCTATTAAATAGGCTTATTAAATAGGCTTATTTCAGCAACTTAGACTTATTAAATAGGCCTATTAAATAGGCTTATTAAATAGACTTATTAACTAGGCTCATTAAATACTTATTAAATAGGCTTATTAAATAGGCTTATTAAATAGACTTATTAAATAGGCTCAATAAATAGGCTTATTAAATAGGCTTATTAAATAGGCTCAATAAATAGGCTTATTAAATAGGCTTATTAAATAGGCTTATTAAATAGACTTATTAAATAGGCTTATTAAATAGGCTCAATAAATAGGCTTATTAAATAGGCTTATTAAATAGACTTATTAAATAGGCTTATTAAATAGGCTCAATAAATAGGCTTATTAAATAGGCTCAATAAATAGGCTTATTAAATAGGCTCAATAAATAGGCTTATTAAATAGGCTCAATAAATAGGCTTATTAAATAGGCTCATTAAATACTTGTTAAATAGGCTTATTAAATAGACTTATTAAATAGACTTATTAAATAGGCTTATTAAATAGGCTAAATAAATAGGCTTATTAAATAGGCTTATTAAATAGGCTCAATAAATAGGCTTATTAAATAGGCTTATTAAATAGGCTTATTAAATAAGCTTATTAAATAGGCTCAATAAATAGGCTTATTAAATAGGCTCAATAAATAGGCTTATTAAATAGGCTCAATAAAAAGGCTTATTAAATAGGCTTATTAAATAGGCTTATTAAATAGGCTTATTAAATAGGCTTATTAAATAGGCTCAATAAATAGGCTTATTAAATAGGCTCAATAAATAGGCTTATTAAATAGGCTTATTAAATAGGCTTATTAAATAGACTTATTAAATAGGCTTATTAAATAGGCTCAATAAATAGGCTTATTAAATAGGCTCAATAAATAGGCTTATTAAATAGGCTCAATAAATAGGCGTATTAAATAGGCTCAATAAATAGGCTTATTAAATAGGCTCATTAAATACTTATTAAATAGGCTTATTAAATAGACTTATTAAATATACTTATTAAATAGGCTTATTAAATAGACTTATTAAATAGGCTTATTAAAAAAGGCTTATTAAATAGACATATTAAATAGGCTCATTAAATACTTATTAAATATGTTTATTAAATAGGCGTATTAAATAGGCTTATTAAATAGCCTCATTAAATACTTATTAAATAGGCTTATTAAATAGGCTTATTAAATAGGCTTATTTCAGCAACTTAGGCTTATTGAATAGCCTTATTAAATAGGCTTATTTCAGCAACTTAGACTTATTAAATAGGTTTATTCAGAAACTTAGGCTTATTAAATAGGCTTATTTCAGCAACTTAGACTTATTAGATAGGCCTATTAAATAGGCTTATTAAATAGGTTTATTTCAACATCTTAGACTTATTAAATAGGCCTATTAAATAGGCTTATTAAATAGACTTATTAAATAGGCTCATTAAATACTTATTAAATAGGCTTATTAAATAGGCTTATTAAATAGACTTATTAAATAGGCTCAATAAATAGGCATATTAAATAGGCTTATTAAATAGGCTCAATGAATAGGCTTATTAAATAGGCTTATTAAATAGGCTTATTAAATAGACTTATTAAATAGGCTTATTAAATAGGCTCAATAAATAGGCTTATTAAATAGGCTCAATAAATAGGCTTATTAAATAGGCTCAATAAATAGGCTTATTAAATAGGCTAAAAAAATAGGCTTATTAAATAGGCTCATTAAATAGGCTTATTTTAGCAACTTAGGCTTATTAAATAGGTTTATTTCAGCAACTTAGACTTATTAAAGAGCCTTATTAAATAGGCGTATTAAATAGGCTTATTAAATAGGCTTATTAAATAGGCTTATTAAATAGACTTATTAAATAGCCTCATTAAATAGACTTATTTTAGCAACTTAGGCTTATTAAATAGGTTTATTTCAGCAACTTAGACTTATTAAATAGCCTTATTAAATAGGCTTATTTCAGCAACTTAGGCTTATTAAATAAGCTTGTTTCAGCAACTTATGCTTATTAAATAGCCTTATTAAACAGGTTTATTTCAGCAACTTAGGCTTATTAAATAGCATTTTTAAATAGGTTTATTTCAGCAACTTATACTTATTAAATACACCTTTTTAAATAGGCTTAGTTCAGAAACTTAGGCTTATTAAATAGTCTTATTTCAGTAACTTAGGCTCATTAAATAGCCTCATTAATTAGGCTTATTCAGCAACTTAGGCTTATTAAATAGCCTTATTAAAAAGGCTTATTTCAGCAAGTTAGACTTATTAATTAGGTTTATTCAGCAACTTAGGCTTATTAAATAGGCTTATTCAGCAACTTAGGCTTATTAAATAGGCTTATTTCAGCAACTTAGGCTTATTAAATAGGCTCATTCAGAAACTTAGGCTTATTAAATAGGCTTATTTCAGCAACTTAGGCTTATTAAATAGGCTTATTCAGCAACTTAGGCTTATTAAATAGCCTTATTTCAGCAACTTAGACTTATTAAATAGGCTTATTCAGCAACTTAGGCTTATTAAATAGCCTTATTAAATAGGCTTATTTCAGCAACTTAGGCTTATTAAATAAGCTTATTTCAGCAACTTATGCTTATTAAATAGCCTTATTAAACAGGTTTATTTCAACAACTTAGGCTTATTAAATAGCATTTTTAAATAGGTTTATTTCAGCAACTTAGACTTATTAAATATACCTTTTTAAATAGACTTAGTTCAGAAACTTAGGCTTAGTAAATAGTCTTATTTCAGCAACTTAGGCTCATTAAATAGCCTTATTAAATAGCCTTATTCAGCAACTTAGGCTTATTAAATAGGCTCATTCAGAAACTTAGGCTTATTAAATAGGCTTATTCAGCAACTTAGGCTTATTAAATAGGCTTATTTCAGCAACTTAGGCTTATTAAATAGGCTCATTCAGAAACTTAGGCTTATGAAATAGGCTTATTTCAGCAACTTAGACTTATTAAATAGGCCTATTAAATAGGCTTATTAAATAGGCTTATTTCAGCAACTTAGACTTATTAAATAGGCCTATTAAATAGGCTTATTAAATAGACTTATTAACTAGGCTCATTAAATACTTATTAAATAGGCTTAGTAAATAGGCTTATTAAATAGACTTATTAAATAGGCTCAATAAATAGGCTTATTAAATAGGCTTATTAAATAGGCTCAATAAATAGGCTTATTAAATAGGCTTATTAAATAGGCTTATTAAATAGACTTATTAAATAGGCTTATTAAATAGGCTCAATAAATAGGCTTATTAAATAGGCTTATTAAATAGACTTATTAAATAGGCTTATTAAATAGGCTCAATAAATAGGCTTATTAAATAGGCTCAATAAATAGGCTTATTAAATAGGCTCAATAAATAGGCTTATTAAATAGGCTCAATAAATAGGCTTATTAAATAGGCTCATTAAATACTTGTTAAATAGGCTTATTAAATAGACTTATTAAATAGACTTATTAAATAGGCTTATTAAATAGGCTAAATAAATAGGCTTATTAAATAGGCTTATTAAATAGGCTCAATAAATAGGCTTATTAAATAGGCTTATTAAATAGGCTTATTAAATAAGCTTATTAAATAGGCTCAATAAATAGGCTTATTAAATAGGCTCAATAAATAGGCTTATTAAATAGGCTCAATAAAAAGGCGTATTAAATAGGCTTATTAAATAGGCTTATTAAATAGGCTTATTAAATAGGCTTATTAAATAGGCTCAATAAATAGGCTTATTAAATAGGCTCAATAAATAGGCTTATTAAATAGGCTTATTAAATAGGCTTATTAAATAGACTTATTAAATAGGCTTATTAAATAGGCTCAATAAATAGGCTTATTAAATAGGCTCAATAAATAGGCTTATTAAATAGGCTCAATAAATAGGCGTATTAAATAGGCTCAATAAATAGGCTTATTAAATAGGCTCATTAAATACTTATTAAATAGGCTTATTAAATAGACTTATTAAATATACTTATTAAATAGGCTTATTAAATAGACTTATTAAATAGGCTTATTAAAAAAGGCTTATTAAATAGACATATTAAATAGGCTCATTAAATACTTATTAAATATGTTTATTAAATAGGCGTATTAAATAGGCTTATTAAATAGCCTCATTAAATACTTATTAAATAGGCTTATTAAATAGGCTTATTAAATAGGCTTATTTCAGCAACTTAGGCTTATTGAATAGCCTTATTAAATAGGCTTATTTCAGCAACTTAGACTTATTAAATAGGTTTATTCAGAAACTTAGGCTTATTAAATAGGCTTATTTCAGCAACTTAGACTTATTAGATAGGCCTATTAAATAGGCTTATTAAATAGGCTTATTTCAACATCTTAGACTTATTAAATAGGCCTATTAAATAGGCTTATTAAATAGACTTATTAAATAGGCTCATTAAATACTTATTAAATAGGCTTATTAAATAGGCTTATTAAATAGACTTATTAAATAGGCTCAATAAATAGGCATATTAAATAGGCTTATTAAATAGGCTCAATGAATAGGCTTATTAAATAGGCTTATTAAATAGGCTTATTAAATAGACTTATTAAATAGGCTTATTAAATAGGCTCAATAAATAGGCTTATTAAATAGGCTCAATAAATAGGCTTATTAAATAGGCTCAATAAATAGGCTTATTAAATAGGCTAAAAAAATAGGCTTATTAAATAGGCTCATTAAATAGGCTTATTTTAGCAACTTAGGCTTATTAAATAGGTTTATTTCAGCAACTTAGACTTATTAAAGAGCCTTATTAAATAGGCTTATTTCAGCAACTTAGGCTTATTAAATAAGCTTATTTCAGCAACTTATGCTTATTAAATAGCCTTATTAAACAGGTTTATTTCAGCAACTTAGGCTTATTAAATAGCATTTTTAAATAGGTTTATTTCAGCAACTTAGACTTATTAAATATACCTTTTTAAATAGACTTAGTTCAGAAACTTAGGCTTAGTAAATAGTCTTATTTCAGCAACTTAGGCTCATTAAATAGCCTTATTAAATAGCCTTATTCAGCAACTTAGGCTTATTAAATAGCCTTATTAAATAGGCTTATTTCAGCAACTTAGGCTTATTAAATAGGCTCATTCAGAAACTTAGGCTTATTAAATAGGCTTATTCAGCAACTTAGGCTTATTAAATAGGCTTATTTCAGCAACTTAGGCTTATTAAATAGGCTCATTCAGAAACTTAGGCTTATTAAATAGGCTTATTTCAGCAACTTAGACTTATTAAATAGGCCTATTAAATAGGCTTATTAAATAGACTTATTAACTAGGCTCATTAAATACTTATTAAATAGGCTTATTAAATAGGCTTATTAAATAGACTTATTAAATAGGCTCAATAAATAGGCTTATTAAATAGGCTTATTAAATAGGCTCAATAAATAGGCTTATTAAATAGGCTTATTAAATAGGCTTATTAAATAGACTTATTAAATAGGCTTATTAAATAGGCTCAATAAATAGGCTTATTAAATAGGCTTATTAAATAGACTTATTAAATAGGCTTATTAAATAGGCTCAATAAATAGGCTTATTAAATAGGCTCAATAAATAGGCTTATTAAATAGGCTCAATAAATAGGCTTATTAAATAGGCTCAATAAATAGGCTTATTAAATAGGCTCATTAAATACTTGTTAAATAGGCTTATTAAATAGACTTATTAAATAGACTTATTAAATAGGCTTATTAAATAGGCTAAATAAATAGGCTTATTAAATAGGCTTATTAAATAGGCTCAATAAATAGGCTTATTAAATAGGCTTATTAAATAGGCTTATTAAATAAGCTTATTAAATAGGCTCAATAAATAGGCTTATTAAATAGGCTCAATAAATAGGCTTATTAAATAGGCTCAATAAAAAGGCATATTAAATAGGCTTATTAAATAGGCTTATTAAATAGGCTTATTAAATAGGCTTATTAAATAGGCTCAATAAATAGGCTTATTAAATAGGCTCAATAAATAGGCTTATTAAATAGGCTTATTAAATAGGCTTATTAAATAGACTTATTAAATAGGCTTATTAAATAGGCTCAATAAATAGGCTTATTAAATAGGCTCAATAAATAGGCTTATTAAATAGGCTCAATAAATAGGCGTATTAAATAGGCTCAATAAATAGGCTTATTAAATAGGCTCATTAAATACTTATTAAATAGGCTTATTAAATAGACTTATTAAATATACTTATTAAATAGGCTTATTAAATAGACTTATTAAATAGGCTTATTAAAAAAGGCTTATTAAATAGACATATTAAATAGGCTCATTAAATACTTATTAAATATGTTTATTAAATAGGCGTATTAAATAGGCTTATTAAATAGCCTCATTAAATACTTATTAAATAGGCTTATTAAATAGGCTTATTAAATAGGCTTATTTCAGCAACTTAGGCTTATTGAATAGCCTTATTAAATAGGCTTATTTCAGCAACTTAGACTTATTAAATAGGTTTATTCAGAAACTTAGGCTATTAAATAGGCTTATTTCAGCAACTTAGACTTATTAGATAGGCCTATTAAATAGGCTTATTAAATAGGCTTATTTCAACATCTTAGACTTATTAAATAGGCCTATTAAATAGGCTTATTAAATAGACTTATTAAATAGGCTCATTAAATACTTATTAAATAGGCTTATTAAATAGGCTTATTAAATAGACTTATTAAATAGGCTCAATAAATAGGCATATTAAATAGGCTTATTAAATAGGCTCAATGAATAGGCTTATTAAATAGGCTTATTAAATAGGCTTATTAAATAGACTTATTAAATAGGCTTATTAAATAGGCTCAATAAATAGGCTTATTAAATAGGCTCAATAAATAGGCTTATTAAATAGGCTAAAAAAATAGGCTTATTAAATAGGCTCATTAAATAGGCTTATTTTAGCAACTTAGGCTTATTAAATAGGTTTATTTCAGCAACTTAGACTTATTAAAGAGCCTTATTAAATAGGCTTATTTCAGCAACTTAGGCTTATTAAATAAGCTTATTTCAGCAACTTATGCTTATTAAATAGCCTTATTAAACAGGTTTATTTCAGCAACTTAGGCTTATTAAATAGCATTTTTAAATAGGTTTATTTCAGCAACTTAGACTTATTAAATATACCTTTTTAAATAGGCTTAGTTCAGAAACTTAGGCTTATTAAATAGTCTTATTTCTGCAACCTAGGCTCATTAAATAGCCTCATTAAATAGGCTTATTCAGCAACTTAGGCTTATTAAATAGCCTTATTAAATAGGCTTATTTCAGCAACTTAGACTTATTAAATAGGTTTATTCAGCAACTTAAGATTATTAAATAGGCTTATTCAGCAACTTAGGCTTATTAAATTGGCTTTTTTCAGCAACTTAGGCTTATTAAGTAGGCTCATTCAGAAACTTAGGCTTATTAAATAGGCTTATTTCAGCAACTTAGACTTATTAAATAGGCCTATTAAATAGGCTTATTAAATAGGCTTATTTCAGCAACTTAGGCTTATTAAATAGCATTTTTAAATAGGTTTATTTCAGCAACTTAGACTTATTAAATATACCTTTTTAAATAGGCTTAGTTCAGAAACTTAGGCTTATTAAATAGGCTTATTTCAGCAACTTAGGCTCATTAAATAGCCTTATTAAATAGGCTTATTTCAGCAACTTAGGCTTATTAAATAGCCTTATTAAATAGGTTTATTTCAGCAACTTAGGCTTATTAAATAGCCTTATTAAATAGGCTTATTAAATAGACTTATTAAATAGACTCATTAAATACTTATTAAATAGGCTTATTAAGTAGGCTTATTAAATAGACTTATTAAATAGGCTCAATAAATAGGCTTATTAAATAGGCTTATTAAATAGACTTATTAAATAGGCTTATTAAATAGGCTCAATAAATAGGCTTATTAAATAGGCTTATTAAATAGACTTATTAAATAGGCTTATTAAATAGGCTCAATAAATAGGCTTATTAAATAGGCTCAATAAATAGGCTTATTAAATAGGCTCAATAAATAGGCTTATTAAATAGGCTCAATAAATAGGCTTATTAAATAGGCTCATTAAATACTTGTTAAATAGGCTTATTAAATAGACTTATTAAATAGACTTATTAAATAGGCTTATTAAATAGGCTAAATAAATAGGCTTATTAAATAGGCTTATTAAATAGGCTCAATAAATAGGCTTATTAAATAGGCTTATTAAATAGGCTTATTAAATAAGCTTATTAAATAGGCTCAATAAATAGGCTTATTAAATAGGCTCAATAAATAGGCTTATTAAATAGGCTCAATAAAAAGGCGTATTAAATAGGCTTATTAAATAGGCTTATTAAATAGGCTTATTAAATAGGCTTATTAAATAGGCTCAATAAATAGGCTTATTAAATAGGCTCAATAAATAGGCTTATTAAATAGGCTTATTAAATAGGCTTATTAAATAGACTTATTAAATAGGCTTATTAAATAGGCTCAATAAATAGGCTTATTAAATAGGCTCAATAAATAGGCTTATTAAATAGGCTCAATAAATAGGCGTATTAAATAGGCTCAATAAATAGGCTTATTAAATAGGCTCATTAAATACTTATTAAATAGGCTTATTAAATAGACTTATTAAATATACTTATTAAATAGGCTTATTAAATAGACTTATTAAATAGGCTTATTAAAAAAGGCTTATTAAATAGACATATTAAATAGGCTCATTAAATACTTATTAAATATGTTTATTAAATAGGCGTATTAAATAGGCTTATTAAATAGCCTCATTAAATACTTATTAAATAGGCTTATTAAATAGGCTTATTAAATAGGCTTATTTCAGCAACTTAGGCTTATTGAATAGCCTTATTAAATAGGCTTATTTCAGCAACTTAGACTTATTAAATAGGTTTATTCAGAAACTTAGGCTTATTAAATAGGCTTATTTCAGCAACTTAGACTTATTAGATAGGCCTATTAAATAGGCTTATTAAATAGGCTTATTTCAACATCTTAGACTTATTAAATAGGCCTATTAAATAGGCTTATTAAATAGACTTATTAAATAGGCTCATTAAATACTTATTAAATAGGCTTATTAAATAGGCTTATTAAATAGACTTATTAAATAGGCTCAATAAATAGGCATATTAAATAGGCTTATTAAATAGGCTCAATGAATAGGCTTATTAAATAGGCTTATTAAATAGGCTTATTAAATAGACTTATTAAATAGGCTTATTAAATAGGCTCAATAAATAGGCTTATTAAATAGGCTCAATAAATAGGCTTATTAAATAGGCTCAATAAATAGGCTTATTAAATAGGCTAAAAAAATAGGCTTATTAAATAGGCTCATTAAATAGGCTTATTTTAGCAACTTAGGCTTATTAAATAGGTTTATTTCAGCAACTTAGACTTATTAAAGAGCCTTATTAAATAGGCTTATTTCAGCAACTTAGGCTTATTAAATAAGCTTATTTCAGCAACTTATGCTTATTAAATAGCCTTATTAAACAGGTTTATTTCAGCAACTTAGGCTTATTAAATAGCATTTTTAAATAGGTTTATTTCAGCAACTTAGACTTATTAAATATACCTTTTTAAATAGGCTTAGTTCAGAAACTTAGGCTTATTAAATAGTCTTATTTCTGCAACCTAGGCTCATTAAATAGCCTCATTAAATAGGCTTATTCAGCAACTTAGGCTTATTAAATAGCCTTATTAAATAGGCTTATTTCAGCAACTTAGACTTATTAAATAGGTTTATTCAGCAACTTAGGATTATTAAATAGGCTTATTCAGCAACTTAGGCTTATTAAATTGGCTTTTTTCAGCAACTTAGGCTTATTAAGTAGGCTCATTCAGAAACTTAGGCTTATTAAATAGGCTTATTTCAGCAACTTAGACTTATTAAATAGGCCTATTAAATAGGCTTATTAAATAGGCTTATTTCAGCAACTTAGGCTTATTAAATAGCATTTTTAAATAGGTTTATTTCAGCAACTTAGACTTATTAAATATACCTTTTTAAATAGGCTTAGTTCAGAAACTTAGGCTTATTAAATAGGCTTATTTCAGCAACTTAGGCTCATTAAATAGCCTTATTAAATAGGCTTATTTCTGCAACTTAGGCTTATTAAATAGGCTTATTTCAGCAACTTAAACTTATTAAATAGCATTATTTCAGCAACTCAGGCTTATTAAATAGCCTTATTTCAGCAACTTAGACTTATTAAAAAGGCTTATTCAGCAACTTAGGCTTATTAAATAGCCTTATTAAATAGGCTTATTTCAGCAACTTAGGCTTATTAAATAGGCTTATTTCAGCAACTTAGACTTATTAAATAGCCTTATTTCAGCAACTTACGCTTATTAAATAGGCTTATTTCAGCAACTTAGGCTTATTAAATAGCCTAATTAAGTAGGCTTATTTCAGCAACTTGGGCTTATTAAATAGGCTTATTTCAGCAACTTACGCTGATTAAAAAGGATCATTTCAGCAACTTAGACTTATTAAATAGGCGTATTAAATAGGCTGATTAAATAGGCTTATTTCAGCAACTTAGACTTATTAAATAGGCCTATTAAATAGGCTTATTAAATAGGCTTATTTCAGCAACTTAAACTTATTAAATAGCATTATTTCAGCAACTCAGGCTTATTAAATAGCCTTATTTCAGCAACTTAGACTTATTAAATAGGCTTATTCAGCAACTTAGGCTTATTAAATAGCCTTATTAAATAGGCTTATTTCAGCAACTTAGACTTATTAAATAGGTTTATTCAGCAACTTAGGCTTATTAAATAGGCTTATTCAGCAACTTAGGCTTATTAAATAGGCTTATTTCAGCAACTTAGGCTTATTAAATAGGCTCATTCAGCAACTTAGGCTTATTAAATACGCTTATTTCAGCAACTTAGACTTATTAAATAGGCCTAATAAATAGGCTTATTAAATAGGCTTATTTCAGCAAATTAGACTTATTAAATAGGCCTATTAAATAGGCTTATTTCAGCAACTTAGGCTTATTAAATAGGCGTATTAAATAGGCTTATTTCAGCAACTTAGGCTTATTAAATAGGCTTATTTCAGCAACTTAGACTTATTAAATAGCCTTATTTCAGCAACTTACGCTTATTAAATAGGCTTATTTCAGCAACTTAGGCTTATTAAATAGCCTAATTAAGTAGGCTTATTTCAGCAACTTGGGCTTATTAAATAGGCTTATTTCAGCAACTTACGCTGATTAAAAAGGATCATTTCAGCAACTTAGACTTATTAAATAGGCGTATTAAATAGGCTGATTAAATAGTCTTATTTCAGCAACTTAGACTTATTAAATAGGCCTATTAAATAGGCTTATTAAATAGGCTTATTTCAGCAACTTAAACTTATTAAATAGCATTATTTCAGCAACTCAGGCTTATTAAATAGCCTTATTTCAGCAACTTAGACTTATTAAATAGGCTTATTCAGCAACTTAGGCTTATTAAATAGCCTTATTAAATAGGCTTATTTCAGCAACTTAGACTTATTAAATAGGTTTATTCAGCAACTTAGGCTTATTAAATAGGCTTATTCAGCAACTTAGGCTTATTAAATAGGCTTATTTCAGCAACTTAGGCTTATTAAATAGGCTCATTCAGCAACTTAGGCTTATTAAATACGCTTATTTCAGCAACTTAGACTTATTAAATAGGCCTAATAAATAGGCTTATTAAATAGGCTTATTTCAGCAAATTAGACTTATTAAATAGGCCTATTAAATAGGCTTATTTCAGCAACTTAGGCTTATTAAATAGGCTTATTTCAGCAACTTAGACTTATTAAATAGCCTTATTTCAGTAACTTACGCTTATTAAATAGGCTTATTTCAGCAACTTAGGCTTATTAAATAGCCTAATTAAGTAGGCTTATTTCAGCAACTTGGGCTTATTAAATAGGCTTATTTCAGCAACTTACGCTGATTAAAAAGGATCATTTTAGCAACTTAGACTTATTAAATAGGCGTATTAAATAGGCTGATTAAATAGGCTTATTTCAGCAACTTAGACTTATTAAATAGGCCTATTAAATAGGCTTATTAAATAGACTTATTAAATAGGCTCATTAAATACTTATTAAATAGGCTTATTAAATAGGCTTATTAAATAGACTTATTAAATAGGCTCAATAAATAGGCATATTAAATAGGCTTATTAAATAGGCTCAATAAATAGGCTTATTAAATAGGCTTATTAAATAGGCTTATTAAAAAGACATATTAAATAGGCTTATTAAATAGGCTCAATAAATAGGCTTATTAAATAGGCTCAATAAATAGGCTTATTAAATAGGCTCAATAAATAGGCTTATTAAATAGGCTCAATAAATAGGCTTATTAAATAGGCTCAATAAATAGGCTTATTAAATAGGCTCATTAAATACTTATTAAATAGGCTTATTAAATAGACTTATTAAATAGACGTATTAAATAGGCTTATTAAATAGACTTATTAAATAGGCTTTTTAAAAAGGCTTATTAAATAGACGTATTAAATAGGCTCATTAAATACTTATTAAATATGTTTATTAAATAGGCATATTAAATAGGCTTATTAAATAGGCTTATTAAAAAGGCTTATTAAATAGACATTAAATAGACTAATTAAATAGGCTTATTTTAGCAACTTAGGCTTATTAAATAGGTTTATTTCAGCAACTTAGACTTATTAAATAGCCTTATTAAATAGGCTTATTTCAGCAACTTACGCTTATTAAATAGCATTTTTAAATAGGTTTATTTCAGCAACTTAGACTTATTAAATATACCTTTTTAAATAGGCTTAGTTCAGAAACTTAGGCTTATTAAATAGGCTTATTTCAGCAACTTAAGCTCATTAAATAGCCTCATTAAATAGGCTTATTTCAGCAACTTAGGCTTATTAAATAGGCTTATTTCAGCAACTTAAACTTATTAAATAGCCTTATTTCAGCAACATAGGCGTATTAAATAGCCTTATTTCAGCAACTTAGACTTATTAAATAGGCTTATTCAGCAACTTAGGCTTATTAAATAGCCTTATTAAATAGGCTTATTTCAGCAACTTAGACTTATTAAATAGGTTTATTCAGCAACATAAGCTTATTATATAGGCTTATTCAGCAACTTAGGCTTATTAAATAGGCTTATTTCAGCAACTTATGCTTAGTAAATAGGCTCATTCAGCAACTTAGGCTTATTAAATAGGCTTATTTCAGCAACTTAGACTTATTAAATAGGCCTATTAAATAGGCTTATTAAATAGGCTTATTTCAGCAACTTAGACTTATTAAATAGGCCTATTAAATAGGCTTATTAAATAGGCTTATTAAATAGGCTTATTTCAGCAACTTAGGCTTAGTAAATAGGCTTATTAAATAGGCTTATTTCAGCAACTTAGGCTTATTAAATAGGCTTATTTCAGCAACTTAGACTTATTAAATCGCCTTATTTCAGCAACTTACACTTATTAAATAGGCTTATTTCAGCAACTTAGGCTTATTAAATAGCCTAATTAAGTAGGCTTATTTCAGCAACTTGGGCTTATTAAATAGGCTTATTTCAGCAACTTACGCTGATTAAAAAGGCTTATTTCAGCAACTTAGACTTATTAAATAGCCTTATTTCAGCAACTTAGACTCATTAAATAGGCTTATTTCAGCAACTTAAACTTATTAAATAGCCTTATTTCAGCAACATAGGCTTATTAAATAGCCTTATTTCAGCAACTTAGACTTATTAAATAGGCTTATTCAGCAACTTAGGCTTATTAAATAGCCTTATTAAATAGGCTTATTTCAGCAACTTAGACTTATTAAATAGGTTTATTCAGCAACATAAGCTTATTATATAGGCTTATTCAGCAACTTAGGCTTATTAAATAGGCTTATTTCAGCAACTTAGGCTTAGTAAATAGGCTCATTCAGCAACTTAGGCTTATTAAATAGGCTTATTTCAGCAACTTAGGCTTATTAAATAGGCTTATTTCAGCAACTTAGACTTATTAAATAGCCTGATTTCAGCAACTTACGCTTATTAAATAGGCTTATTTCAGCAACTTAGGCTTATTAAATAGCCTAATTAAGTAGGCTTATTTCAGCAACTTGGGCTTATTAAATAGGCTTATTTCAGCAACTTACGCTGATTAAAGGGATCATTTCAGCAACTTAGACTTATTAAATAGGCGTATTAAATAGGCTGATTAAATAGGCTTATTTCAGCAACTTAGACTTATTAAATAGGCCTATTAAATAGGCTTATTAAATAGGCTTATTTCAGCAACTTAAACTTATTAAATAGCATTATTTCAGCAACTCAGGCTTATTAAATAGCCTTATTTCAGCAACTTAGACTTATTAAATAGGCTTATTCAGCAACTTAGGCTTATTAAATAGCCTTATTAAATAGGCTTATTTCAGCAACTTAGACTTATTAAATAGGTTTATTCAGCAACTTAGGCTTATTAAATAGGCTTATTCAGCAACTTAGGCTTATTAAATAGGCTTATTTCAGCAACTTAGGCTTATTAAATAGGCTCATTCAGCAACTTAGGCTTATTAAATACGCTTATTTCAGCAACTTAGACTTATTAAATAGGCCTAATAAATCGGCTTATTAAATAGGCTTATTTCAGCAAATTAGACTTATTAAATAGGCCTATTAAATAGGCTTATTTCAGCAACTTAGGCTTATTAAATAGGCTTATTAAATAGGCTTATTTCAGCAACTTAGGCTTATTAAATAGGCTTATTTCAGCAACTTAGACTTATTAAATAGCCTTATTTCAGCAACTTACGCTTATTAAATAGGCTTATTTCAGCAACTTAGGCTTATTAAATAGCCTAATTAAGTAGGCTTATTTCAGCAACTTGGGCTTATTAAATAGGCTTATTTCAGCAACTTACGCTGATTAAAAAGGATCATTTTAGCAACTTAGACTTATTAAATAGGCGTATTAAATAGGCTGATTAAATAGGCTTATTTCAGCAACTTAGACTTATTAAATAGGCCTATTAAAAAGGCTTATTAAATAGACTTATTAAATAGGCTCATTAAATACTTATTAAATAGGCTTATTAAATAGGCTTATTAAATAGACTTATTAAATAGGCTCAATAAATAGGCATATTAAATAGGCTTATTAAATAGGCTCAATAAATAGGCTTATTAAATAGGCTTATTAAATAGGCTTATTAAAAAGACATATTAAATAGGCTTATTAAATAGGCTCAATAAATAGGCTTATTAAATAGGCTCAATAAATAGGCTTATTAAATAGGCTCAATAAATAGGCTTATTAAATAGGCTCAATAAATAGGCGTATTAAATAGGCTCAATAAATAGGCTTATTAAATAGGCTCATTAAATACTTATTAAATAGGCTTATTAAATAGACTTATTAAATAGACGTATTAAATAGGCTTATTAAATAGACTTATTAAATAGGCTTTTTAAAAAGGCTTATTAAATAGACGTATTAAATAGGCTCATTAAATACTTATTAAATATGTTTATTAAATAGGCATATTAAATAGGCTTATTAAATAGGCTTATTAAAAAGGCTTATTAAATAGACATTAAATAGACTAATTAAATAGGCTTATTTTAGCAACTTAGGCTTATTAAATAGGTTTATTTCAGCAACTTAGACTTATTAAATAGCCTTATTAAATAGGCTTATTTCAGCAACTTACGCTTATTAAATAGCATTTTTAAATAGGTTTATTTCAGCAACTTAGACTTATTAAATATACCTTTTTAAATAGGCTTAGTTCAGAAACTTAGGCTTATTAAATAGGCTTATTTCAGCAACTTAAGCTCATTAAATAGCCTCATTAAATAGGCTTATTTCAGCAACTTAGGCTTATTAAATAGGCTTATTTCAGCAACTTAAACTTATTAAATAGCCTTATTTCAGCAACATAGGCGTATTAAATAGCCTTATTTCAGCAACTTAGACTTATTAAATAGGCTTATTCAGCAACTTAGGCTTATTAAATAGCCTTATTAAATAGGCTTATTTCAGCAACTTAGACTTATTAAATAGGTTTATTCAGCAACATAAGCTTATTATATAGGCTTATTCAGCAACTTAGGCTTATTAAATAGGCTTATTTCAGCAACTTAGGCTTAGTAAATAGGCTCATTCAGCAACTTAGGCTTATTAAATAGGCTTATTTCAGCAACTTAGACTTATTAAATAGGCCTATTAAATAGGCTTATTAAATAGGCTTATTTCAGCAACTTAGACTTATTAAATAGGCCTATTAAATAGGCTTATTAAATAGGCTTATTAAATAGGCTTATTTCAGCAACTTAGGCTTAGTAAATAGGCTTATTAAATAGGCTTATTTCAGCAACTTAGGCTTATTAAATAGGCTTATTTCAGCAACTTAAACTTATTAAATCGCCTTATTTCAGCAACTTACACTTATTAAATAGGCTTATTTCAGCAACTTAGGCTTATTAAATAGCCTAATTAAGTAGGCTTATTTCAGCAACTTGGGCTTATTAAATAGGCTTATTTCAGCAACTTACGCTGATTAAAAAGGCTTATTTCAGCAACTTAGACTTATTAAATAGCCTTATTTCAGCAACTTAGACTCATTAAATAGGCTTATTTCAGCAACTTAAACTTATTAAATAGCCTTATTTCAGCAACATAGGCTTATTAAATAGCCTTATTTCAGCAACTTAGACTTATTAAATAGGCTTATTCAGCAACTTAGGCTTATTAAATAGCCTTATTAAATAGGCTTATTTCAGCAACTTAGACTTATTAAATAGGTTTATTCAGCAACATAAGCTTATTATATAGGCTTATTCAGCAACTTAGGCTTATTAAATAGGCTTATTTCAGCAACTTAGGCTTAGTAAATAGGCTCATTCAGCAACTTAGGCTTATTAAATAGGCTTATTTCAGCAACTTAGACTTATTAAATAGGCCTATTAAATAGGCTTATTAAATAGGCTTATTTCAGCAACTTAGACTTATTAAATAGGCCTATTAAATAGGCTTATTAAATAGGCTTATTAAATAGGCTTATTTCAGCAACTTAGGCTTAGTAAATAGGCTTATTAAATAAGCTTATTTCAGCAACTTAGGCTTATTAAATAGGCTTATTTCAGCAACTTAGACTTATTAAATAGCCTTATTTCAGCAACTTACGCTTATTAAATAGGCTTATTTCAGCAACTTAGGCTTATTAAATAGCCTAATTAAGTAGGCATATTTCAGCAACTTGGGCTTATTAAATAGGCCTATTAAATAGGCTTATTAAATAGGCTTATTAAATAGGCTTATTTCAGCAACTTAGGCTTAGTAAATAGGCTTATTAAATAGGCTTATTTCAGCAACTTAGGCTTATTAAATAGGCTTATTTCAGCAACTTAGACTTATTAAATAGCCTTATTTCAGCAACTTACGCTTATTAAATAGGCTTATTTCAGCAACTTAGGCTTATTAAATAGCCTAATTAAGTAGGCTTATTTCAGCAACTTGGGCTTATTAAATAGGCTTATTTCAGCAACTTAGGCTCATTAAATAGCCTCATTAAATAGGCTTATTTCAGCAACTTAGGCTTATTAAATAGGCTTATTTCAGCAACTTAAACTTATTAAATAGCCTTATTTCAGCAACATAGGCTTATTAAATAGCCTTATTTCAGCAACATAGGCTTATTAAATAGCCTTATTTCAGCAACTTAGACTTATTAAATAGGCTTATTTCAGCAACTTAGACTTATTAAATAGCCTTTTTTCAGCAACTTAGGCTTATTAAATAGGCTTATTTCAGCAACTTAGTCTTATTAAATAGCCTTATTTCAGCAACTTAGACTTATTAAATAGGTTTATTTCAGCAACTTAGGCTTATTAAGTAGGCTTATTTCAGGAACTTAGACTTATTAAATAGGCCTATTAAATAGGCTTATTAAATAGGCTTATTTCAGCAACTTAGACTAATTAAATAGGCCTATTAAATAGGCTGTAAATAGGCTTATTAAATAGGCTTATTTCAGCAACTTAGGCTTATTAAATAGGCTTATTTCAGCAACTTAGACTTATTAAATAGCCTTATTTCAGCAACTTACGCTTATTAAATAGGCTTATTTCAGAAACTTAGGCTTATTAAATAGCCTAATTAAGTAGGCTTATTTCAGCAACTTGGGCTTATTAAATAGGCTTATTTCAGCAACTTACGCTGATTAAAAAGGCTTATTTCAGCAACTTAGACTTATTAAATAGCCTTATTTCAGCAACTTAGACTCATTAAATAGGCTTATTTCAGCAACTTATGCTTATTAAATATACTTATTTCAGCAACTTAGGCTTATTAAATAGGCTTATTTCAGGAACTTAGACTTATTAAATAGCCTTATTTTTTACAACTTAGGCTTATTAAATAGGCTTATTTCAGCAACTTAGGCTTATTAAATAGCCTCATTTCAGCAACTTAGATTTATTAAATAGGCTTATTTCAGCAACTTAGGCTTATTAAATAGCCTAATTAAGTAGGCTTATTTCAGAAACTTAGGCTTATTAAATAGGCTTATTTCAGCAACTTAGGCTCATTAAATAGCCTCATTAAATAGGCTTATTTCAGCAACTTAGGCTTATTAAATAGGCTTATTTCAGCAACTTAAACTTATTAAATAGCCTTATTTCAGCAACATAGGCTTATTAAATAGCCTTATTTCAGCAACTTAGACTTATTAAATAGGCTTATTCAGCAACTTAGGCTTATTAAATAGCCTTATTAAATAGGCTTATTTCAGCAACTTAGACTTATTAAATAGGTTTATTCAGCAACATAAGCTTATTATATAGGCTTATTCAGCAACTTAGGCTTATTAAATAGGCTTATTTCAGCAACTTAGGCTTAGTAAATAGGCTCATTCAGCAACTTAGGCTTATTAAATAGGCTTATTTCAGCAACTTAGACTTATTAAATAGGCCTATTAAATAGGCTTATTAAATAGGCTTATTTCAGCAACTTAGACTTATTAAATAGGCCTATTAAATAGGCTTATTAAATAGGCTTATTAAATAGGCTTATTTCAGCAACTTAGGCTTAGTAAATAGGCTTATTAAATAGGCTTATTTCAGCAACTTAGGCTTATTAAATAGGCTTATTTCAGCAACTTAGACTTATTAAATAGCCTTATTTCAGCAACTTACGCTTATTAAATAGGCTTATTTCAGCAACTTAAACTTATTAAATAGCCTTATTTCAGCAACATAGGCTTATTAAATAGCCTTATTTCAGCAACTTAGACTTATTAAATAGGCTTATTCAGCAACTTAGGCTTATTAAATAGGCTTATTTCAGGAACTTAGACTTATTAAATAGCCTTATTTTTCACAACTTAGGCTTATTAAATAGGCTTATTTCAGCAACTTAGGCTTATTAAATAGCCTCATTTCAGCAACTTA
The DNA here is from genome assembly GCF_048934315.1 of Petromyzon marinus. Lineage (NCBI taxonomy): Eukaryota > Metazoa > Chordata > Hyperoartia > Petromyzontiformes > Petromyzontidae > Petromyzon > Petromyzon marinus. The sequence goes on along the minus strand of NW_027422650.1, from coordinate 2,109,465 downwards.
GATTTATTAAATAGGCTTATTTCAGCAACTTAGGCTTATTAAATAGGCTTATTCAGCAACTTAGGCTTATTAAATAGGCTTATTTCAGCAACTTAGGCTTATTAAATAGGCTCATTCAGAAAAATAGGCTTATTAAATAGGCTTATTTCAGCAACTTAGACTTATTAAATAGGCCTATTAAATAGGCTTATTAAATAGACTTATTAAATAGGCTCATTAAATACTTATTAAATAGGCTTATTAAATAGGCTTATTAAATAGACTTATTAAATAGGCTCAATAAATAGGCTTATTAAATAGGCTTATTAAATAGGCTCAATAGATAGGCTTATTAAATAGGCTCAATAAATAGGCTCAATAAATAGGCTTATTAAATAGGCTCAATAAATAGGCTTATTAAATAGGCTCATTAAATACTTGTTAAATAGGCTTATTAAATAGACTTATTAAATAGACTTATTAAATAGGCTTATTAAATAGACTTATTAAATAGGCTTATTAAAAAGGCTTATTAAATAGACTTATTAAATAGACTTATTAAATAGGCTTATTAAATAGACTTATTAAATAGGCTTATTAAAAAGGCTTATTAAATAGACTTATTAAATAGGCTCATTAAATACTTATTAAATATGTTTATTAAATAGGCGTATTAAATAGGCTTATTAAATAGGCTTATTAAATAGACTAATTAAATAGGCTTATTTTAGCAACTTAGGCTTATTAAATAGGTTTATTTCAGCAACTTAGACTTATTAAATAGCCTTATTAAATAGGCTTATTTCAGCAACTTACGCTTATTAAATAGCATTTTTAAATAGGTTTATTTCAGCAACTTAGACTTATTAAATATACCTTTTTAAATAGGCTTAGTTCAGAAACTTAGGCTTATTAAATAGGCTTATTTCAGCAACTTAAGCTCATTAAATAGCCTCATTAAATAGGCTTATTCAGCAACTTAGGCTTATTAAATAGGCTTATTTCAGCAACTTAGGCTTATTAAATAGGCTCATTCAGAAAAATAGGCTTATTAAATAGGCTTATTTCAGCAACTTAGACTTATTAAATAGGCCTATTAAATAGGCTTATTAAATAGACTTATTAAATAGGCTCATTAAATACTTATTAAATAGGCTTATTAAATAGGCTTATTAAATAGACTTATTAAATAGGCTCAATAAATAGGCTTATTAAATAGGCTTATTAAATAGGCTCAATAGATAGGCTTATTAAATAGGCTCAATAAATAGGCTTATTAAATAGGCTCAATAAATAGGCTTATTAAATAGGCTCAATAAATAGGCTTATTAAATAGGCTCATTAAATACTTGTTAAATAGGCTTATTAAATAGACTTATTAAATAGACTTATTAAATAGGCTTATTAAATAGACTTATTAAATAGGCTTATTAAAAAGGCTTATTAAATAGACTTATTAAATAGACTTATTAAATAGGCTTATTAAATAGACTTATTAAATAGGCTTATTATAAAGGCTTATTAAATAGACTTATTAAATAGGCTCATTAAATACTTATTAAATATGTTTATTAAATAGGCGTATTAAATAGGCTTATTAAATAGGCTTATTAAATAGACTAATTAAATAGGCTTATTTTAGCAACTTAGGCTTATTAAATAGGTTTATTTCAGCAACTTAGACTTATTAAATAGCCTTATTAAATAGGCTTATTTCAGCAACTTACGCTTATTAAATAGCATTTTTAAATAGGTTTATTTCAGCAACTTAGACTTATTAAATATACCTTTTTAAATAGGCTTAGTTCAGAAACTTAGGCTTATTAAATAGGCTTATTTCAGCAACTTAGGCTCATTAAATAGCCTCATTAAATAGGCTTATTTCAGCAACTTAGGCTTATTAAATAGGCTTATTTCAGCAACTTAAACTTATTAAATAGCCTTATTTCAGCAACATAGGCTTATTAAATAGCCTTATTTCAGCAACTTAGACTTATTAAATAGGCTTATTCAGCAACTTAGGCTTATTAAATAGCCTTATTAAATAGGCTTATTTCAGCAACTTAGACTTATTAAATAGGTTTATTCAGCAACATAAGCTTATTATATAGGCTTATTCAGCAACTTAGGCTTATTAAATAGGCTTATTTCAGCAACTTAGGCTTAGTAAATAGGCTCATTCAGCAACTTAGGCTTATTAAATAGGCTTATTTCAGCAACTTAGACTTATTAAATAGACCTATTAAATAGGCTTATTAAATAGGCTTATTTCAGCAACTTAGACTTATTAAATAGGCCTATTAAATAGGCTTATTAAATAGGCTTATTAAATAGGCTTATTTCAGCAACTTAGGCTTATTAAATAGGCTCATTCAGAAAAATAGGCTTATTAAATAGGCTTATTTCAGCAACTTAGACTTATTAAATAGGCCTATTAAATAGGCTTATTAAATAGACTTATTAAATAGGCTCATTAAATACTTATTAAATAGGCTTATTAAATAGGCTTATTAAATAGACTTATTAAATAGGCTCAATAAATAGGCTTATTAAATAGGCTTATTAAATAGGCTCAATAGATAGGCTTATTAAATAGGCTCAATAAATAGGCTTATTAAATAGGCTCAATAAATAGGCTTATTAAATAGGCTCAATAAATAGGCTTATTAAATAGGCTCATTAAATACTTGTTAAATAGGCTTATTAAATAGACTTATTAAATAGACTTATTAAATAGGCTTATTAAATAGACTTATTAAATAGGCTTATTAAAAAGGCTTATTAAATAGACTTATTAAATAGACTTATTAAATAGGCTTATTAAATAGACTTATTAAATAGGCTTATTATAAAGGCTTATTAAATAGACTTATTAAATAGGCTCATTAAATACTTATTAAATATGTTTATTAAATAGGCGTATTAAATAGGCTTATTAAATAGGCTTATTAAATAGACTAATTAAATAGGCTTATTTTAGCAACTTAGGCTTATTAAATAGGTTTATTTCAGCAACTTAGACTTATTAAATAGCCTTATTAAATAGGCTTATTTCAGCAACTTACGCTTATTAAATAGCATTTTTAAATAGGTTTATTTCAGCAACTTAGACTTATTAAATATACCTTTTTAAATAGGCTTAGTTCAGAAACTTAGGCTTATTAAATAGGCTTATTTCAGCAACTTAGGCTCATTAAATAGCCTCATTAAATAGGCTTATTTCAGCAACTTAGGCTTATTAAATAGGCTTATTTCAGCAACTTAAACTTATTAAATAGCCTTATTTCAGCAACATAGGCTTATTAAATAGCCTTATTTCAGCAACTTAGACTTATTAAATAGGCTTATTCAGCAACTTAGGCTTATTAAATAGCCTTATTAAATAGGCTTATTTCAGCAACTTAGACTTATTAAATAGGTTTATTCAGCAACATAAGCTTATTATATAGGCTTATTCAGCAACTTAGGCTTATTAAATAGGCTTATTTCAGCAACTTAGGCTTAGTAAATAGGCTCATTCAGCAACTTAGGCTTATTAAATAGGCTTATTTCAGCAACTTAGACTTATTAAATAGACCTATTAAATAGGCTTATTAAATAGGCTTATTTCAGCAACTTAGACTTATTAAATAGGCCTATTAAATAGGCTTATTAAATAGGCTTATTAAATAGGCTTATTTCAGCAACTTAGGCTTAGTAAATAGGCTTATTAAATAGGCTTATTTCAGCAACTTAGGCTTATTAAATAGGCTTATTTCAGCAACTTAGACTTATTAAATAGCCTTATTTCAGCAACTTACGCTTATTAAATAGGCTTATTTCAGCAACTTAGGCTTATTAAATAGCCTAATTAAGTAGGCTTATTTCAGCAACTTGGGCTTATTAAATAGGCTTATTTCAGCAACTTACGCTGATTAAAAAGGCTTATTTCAGCAACTTAGACTTATTAAATAGCCTTATTTCAGCAACTTAGACTCATTAAATAGGCTTATTTCAGCAACTTATGCTTATTAAATATACTTATTTCAGCAACTTAGGCTTATTAAATAGGCTTATTTCAGGAACTTAGACTTATTAAATAGCCTTATTTTTCACAACTTAGGCTTATTAAATAGGCTTATTTCAGCAACTTAGGCTTATTAAATAGCCTCATTTCAGCAACTTAGATTTATTAAATAGGCTTATTTCAGCAACTTAGGCTTATTAAATAGGCTTATTCAGCAACTTAGGCTTATTAAATAGGCTTATTTCAGCAACTTAGGCTTATTAAATAGGCTCATTCAGAAAAATAGGCTTATTAAATAGGCTTATTTCAGCAACTTAGACTTATTAAATAGGCCTATTAAATAGGCTTATTAAATAGACTTATTAAATAGGCTCATTAAATACTTATTAAATAGGCTTATTAAATAGGCTTATTAAATAGACTTATTAAATAGGCTCAATAAATAGGCTTATTAAATAGGCTTATTAAATAGGCTCAATAGATAGGCTTATTTAATAGGCTTATTAAATAGGCTTATTAAATAAACTTATTAAATAGGCTTATTAAATAGGCTTATTAAATACGCTTATTAAAAAGGCTTATTAAATAGGCTCAATAAATATGCTTATTAAATAGGCTCAATAAATAGGCTTATTAAATAGGCTCATTAAATACTTATTAAATAGGCTTATTAAATAGACTTATTAAATAGGCTTATTAAATAGGCTTATTAAATACGCTTATTAAAAAGGCTTATTAAATAGGCTCAATAAATATGCTTATTAAATAGGCTCAATAAATAGGCTTATTAAATAGGCTCAATAAATAGGCTTATTAAATAGGCTCAATAAATAGGCTCATTAAATAGGCTCATTAAATACTTATTAAATAGGCTTATTAAATAGACTTATTAAATAGGCTTATTAAAAAGGCTTATTAAATAGACTTATTAAATAGGCTCATTAAATACTTATTAAATATGTTTATTAAATAGGCGTATTAAATAGGCTTATTAAATAAGCTTATTAAATAGGCTTAATAAATAGGCTTATTAAATAGACTTATTAAATAGCCTCATTAAATAGGCTTATTTTAGCAACTTAGGCTTATTAAATAGGTTTATTTCAGCAACTTAGACTTATTAAATAGCCTTATTAAATAGGCTTATTTCAGCAACTTAGGCTTATTAAATAAGCTTATTTCAGCAACTTATGCTTATTAAATAGCCTTATTAAACAGGTTTATTTCAGCAACTTAGGCTTATTAAATAACATTTTTAAATAGGTTTATTTCAGCAACTTAGACTTATTAAATATACCTTTTTAAATAGGCTTAGTTCAGAAACTTAGGCTTATTAAATAGGCTTATTTCAGCAACTTAGGCTTATTAAATAGCCTTATTTCAGCAACTTAGACTTATTAAATAGGCTTATTCAGCAACTTAGGCTTATTAAATAGCCTTATTAAATAGGCTTATTTCAGCAACTTAGACTTATTAAATAGGTTTATTCAGCAACTTATGCTTATTAAATAGGCTTATTCAGCAACTTAGGCTTATTAAATAGGCTTATTTCAGCAACTTAGACTTATTAAATAGGCCTATTAAATAGGCTTATTAAATAGGCTTATTTCAGCAAATTAGACTTATTAAATAGGCCTATTAAATAGGCTTATTAAATAGGCTTATTTCAGAAACTTAGGCTTATTAAATAGGCTTATTAAATAGGCTTATTTCAGCAACTTAGGCTTATTAAATAGGCTTATTTCAGCAACTTAGACTTATTAAATAGCCTTATTTCAGCAACTTACGCTTATTAAATAGGCTTATTTCAGCAACTTAGGCTTATTAAATAGCCTAATTAAGTAGGCTTATTTCAGCAACTTGGGCTTATTAAATAGGCTTATTTCAGCAACTTACGCTGATTAAAAAGGCTTATTTCAGCAACTTAGACTTATTAAATAGGCGTAATAAATAGGCTGATTAAATAGGCTTATTTTATCAACTTAGACTTATTAAATAGGCCTATTAAATAGGCTTATTTCAGCAACTTAGACTTATTAAATAGGCCTATTAAATAGGCTTATTAAATAGACTTATTAAATAGGCTCATTAAATACTTATTAAATAGGCTTATTAAATAGGCTTATTAAATAGACTTATTAAATAGGCTCAATAAATAGGCATATTAAATAGGCTTATTAAATAGGCTCAATAAATAGGCTTATTAAATAGGCTCAATAAATAGGCTTATTAAATAGGCTCAATAAATAGGCTTATTAAATAGGCTCAATAAATAGGCTTATTAAATAGGCTCAATAAATAGGCTTATTAAATAGGCTCATTAAATACTTATTAAATAGGCTTATTAAATAGACTTATTAAATAGACGTATTACATAGGCTTATTAAATAGACTTATTAAATAGGCTTTTTAAAAAGGCTTATTAAATAGACGTATTAAATAGGCTCATTAAATACTTATTAAATATGTTTATTAAATAGGCGTATTAAATAGGCTTATTAAATAGGCTTATTAAATAGGCTTAATAAATAGGCTTATTAAATAGACTTATTAAATAGACTAATTAAATAGGCTTATTTTAGCAACTAAGGCTTATTAAATAGGTTTATTTCAGCAACTTAGACTTATTAAATAGCCTTATTAAATAGGCTTATTTCAGCAACTTAGGCTTATTAAATAAGCTTATTTCAGCAACTTATGCTTATTAAATAGCCATATTAAACAGGTTTATTTCAGCAACTTAGGCTTATTAAATAGCATTTTTAAATAGGTTTATTTCAGCAACTTAGACTTATTAAATATACCTTTTTAAATAGGCTTAGTTCAGAAACTTAGGCTTATTAAATATGCTTATTTCAGCAACTTAGGCTCATTAAATAGCCTCATTAAATAGGTTTATTTCAGCAACTTAGGCTTATTAAATAGGCTTATTTCAGCAACTTAAACTTATTAAATAGCCTTATTTCAGCAACGTAGGCTTATTAAATAGCCTTATTTCAGCAATTTAGTCTTATTAAATAGGCTTATTCAGCAACTTAGGCTTATTAAATAGCCTTATTAAATAGGCTTATTTCAGCAACTTAGACTTATTAAATAGGTTTATTCAGCAACTTAAGCTTATTAAATAGGCTTAATCAGAAACTTAGGCTAATTAAATAGGCTTATTTCAGCAACTTAGGCTTATTAAATAGGCTCATTCAGCAACTTAGGCTTATTAAATAGGCTTATTTCAGCAACTTAGACTTATTAAATAGGCCTATTAAATAGGCTTATTAAATAGGCTGATTTCAGCAACTTAGACTTATTAAATAGGCCTATTAAATAGGCTTATTAAATAGGCTTATTAAATAGGCTTATTTCAGCAACTTAGGCTTAGTAAATAGGCTTATTAAATATGCTTATTTCAGCAACTTAGGCTTATTAAATAGGCTTATTTCAGCAACTTAGACTTATTAAATAGCCTTATTTCAGCAACTTACGCTTATTAAATAGGCTTATTTCAGCAACTTAGGCTTATTAAATAGCCTAATTAAGTAGGCTTATTTCAGCAACTTGGGCTTATTAAATAGACTTATTTCAGCAACTTACGCTGATTAAAAAGGCTTATTTCAGCAACTTAGACTTATTAAATAGCCTTATTTCAGCAACTTAGACTCATTAAATAGGCTTATTTCAGCAACTTATGCTTATTAAATATACTTATTTCAGCAACTTAGGCTTATTAAATAGGCTTATTTCAGGAACTTAGACTTATTAAATAGGCTTATTAAATAGGCTTATTAAATAGGCTTATTAAATAGGCTTATTAAATAGACTTATTAAATAGCCTCATTAAATAGGCTTATTTTAGCAACTTAGGCTTATTAAATAAGTTTATTTCAGCAACTTAGACTTATTAAAAAGCCTTATTAAATAGGCTTATTCAGCAACTTAGGCTTATTAAATAGGCTTATTTCAGCAACTTAGGCTTATTAAATAGCCTCATTTCAGCAACTTAGACTTATTAAATAGGCTAATTTCAGCAACTTACGCTTATTAAATAGGCTTATTCAGCAACTTAGGCTTATTAAATAGGCTTATTTCAGCAACTTAGGCTTATTAAATAGGCTCATTCAGAAACTTAGGCTTATTAAATAGGCTTATTTCAGCAACTTAGACTTATTAAATAGGCCTATTAAATAGGCTTATGAAATAGACTTATTAAATAGGCTCATTAAATACTTATTAAATAGGCTTATTAAATAGGCTTATTAAATAGACTTATTAAATACTTATTAAATAGGCTCAATAAATAGGCTTATTAAATAGGCTTATGAAATAGACTTATTAAATAGGCTCATTAAATACTTATTAAATAGGCTTATTAAATAGGCTTATTAAATAGACTTATTAAATACTTATTAAATAGGCTCAATAAATAGGCGTATTAAATAGGCTCAATAAATAGGCTTATTAAATAGACTTATTAAATAGGCTCAATAAATAGGCTTATTAAATAGGCTTATTAAATAGGCTCAATAGATAGGCTTATTAAATAGGCTTATTAAATAGGCTTATTAAATAGACTTATTAAATAGGCTTATTAAATAGGCTCAATAAATAGGCTTATTAAATAGGCTCAATAAATAGGCTCAATAAATAGGCTTATTAAATAGGCTCAATAAATAGGCTTATTAAATAGGCTCATTAAATACTTATTAAATAGGCTTATTAAATAGACTTATTAAATAGGCTTATTAAATAGGCTTATTAAATACGCTTATTAAAAAGGCTTATTAAATAGGCTCAATAAATATGCTTATTAAATAGGCTCAATAAATAAGCTTATTAAATAGGCTCAATAAATAGGCTTATTAAATAGGCTCAATAAATAGGCTCATTAAATAGGCTCATTAAATACTTATTAAATAGGCTTATTAAATAGACTTATTAAATAGGCTTATTAAAAAGGCTTATTAAATAGACTTATTAAATAGGCTCATTAAATACTTATTAAATATGTTTATTAAATAGGCATATTAAATAGGCTTATTAAATAGGCTTATTTCAGCAACTTAGGCTCATTAAATAGCCTCATTAAATAGGTTTATTTCAGCAACTTAGGCTTATTAAATAGGCTTATTTCAGCAACTTAAACTTATTAAATAGCCTTATTTCAGCAACGTAGGCTTATTAAATAGCCTTATTTCAGCAATTTGTCTTATTAAATAGGCTTATTCAGCAACTTAGGCTTATTAAATAGCCTTATTAAATAGGCTTATTTCAGCAACTTAGACTTATTAAATAGGTTTATTCAGCAACTTAAGCTTATTAAATAGGCTTAATCAGCAACTTAGGTTTATTAAATAGGCTTATTTCAGCAACTTAGGCTTATCAAATAGGCTCATTCAGCAACTTAGGCTTATTAAATAGGCTTATTTCAGCAACTTAGACTTATTAAATAGGCCTATTAAATAGGCTTATTAAATAGGCTGATTTCAGCAACTTAGACTTATTAAATAGGCCTATTAAATAGGCTTATTAAATAGCCTAATTAAATAGGCTTATTTCAGCAACTTAGGCTTAGTAAATAGGCTTATTAAATATGCTTATTTCAGCAACTTAGGCTTATTAAATAGGCTTATTTCAGCAACTTAGACTTATTAAATAGCCTTATTTCAGCAACTTACGCTTATTAAATAGGCTTATTTCAGCAACTTAGGCTTATTAAATAGCCTAATTAAGTAGGCTTATTTCAGCAACTTGGGCTTATTAAATAGGCTTATTTCAGCAACTTACGCTGATTAAAAAGGCTTATTTCAGCAACTTAGACTTATTAAATAGCCTTATTTCAGCAACTTAGACTCATTAAATAGGCTTATTTCAGCAACTTATGCTTATTAAATATACTTATTTCAGCAACTTAGGCTTATTAAATATGCTTATTTCAGGATCTTAGACTTATTAAATAGCCTTATTTTTCACAACTTAGGCTTATTAAATAGGCTTATTTCAGCAAATTAGGCTTATTAAATAGCCTCATTTCAGCAACTTAGACTTATTAAATAGGCTTATTTCAGCAACTTAGGCTTATTAAATAGGCTTATTCAGCAACTTAGGCTTATTAAATAGGCTTATTTCAGCAACTTAGGCTTATTAAATAGGCTCATTCAGAAACTTAGGCTTATTAAATAGGATTATTTCAGCAACTTAGACTTATTAAATAGGCCTATTAAATAGGCTTATGAAATAGACTTATTAAATAGGCTCATTAAATACTTATTAAATAGGCTTATTAAATAGGCTTATTAAACAGACTTATTAAATACTTATTAAATAGGCTCAATAAATAGGCTTATTAAATAGGCTTATGAAATAGACTTATTAAATAGGCTCATTAAATACTTATTAAATAGGCTTATTAAATAGGCTTATTAAATAGACTTATTAAATACTTATTAAATAGGCTCAATAAATAGGCTTATTAAATAGGCTCAATAAATAGGCTTATTAAATAGACTTATTAAATAGGCTCAATAAATAGGCTTATTAAATAGGCTTATTAAATAGGCTCAATAGATAGGCTTATTAAATAGGCTTATTAAATAGGCTTATTAAATAGACTTATTAAATAGGCTTATTAAATATGCTCATTAAATAGGCTTATTAAATAGGCTCAATAAATAGGTTTATTAAATAGGCTCAATAAATAGGCTTATTAAATAGGCTCAATAAATAGGCTTATTAAATAGGCTCATTAAATACTTATTAAATAGGCTTATTAAATAGACTTATTAAATAGGCTTATTAAATAGGCGTATTAAATACGCTTATTAAAAAGGCTTATTAAATAGGTTCAATAAATATGCTTATTAAATAGGCTCAATAAATAAGCTTATTAAATAGGCTCAATAAATAGGCTTATTAAAAAGGCTCAATAAATAGGCTCATTAAATAGGCTCATTAAATACTTATTAAATAGGCTTATTAAATAGACCTATTAAATAGGCTTATTAAAAAGGCTTATTAAATAGACTTATTAAATAGGCTCATTAAATACTTATTAAATATGTTTATTAAATAGGCGTATTAAATAGGCTTATTAAATAAGCTTATTAAATAGGCTTAATAAATAGGCTTATTAAATAGGCTCAATAAATAGGCTTATTAAATAGGCTCATTAAATACTTATTAAATAGGCTTATTAAATAGACTTATTAAATAGGCTTATTAAATAGGCTTATTAAATACGCTTATTAAAAAGGCTTATTAAATAGGCTCAATAAATATGCTTATTAAATAGGCTCAATAAATAAGCTTATTAAATAGGCTCAATAAATAGGCTTATTAAATAGGCTCAATAAATAGGCTCATTAAATAGGCTCATTAAATACTTATTAAATAGGCTTATTAAATAGACTTATTAAATAGGCTTATTAAAAAGGCTTATTAAATAGACTTATTAAATAGGCTCATTAAATACTTATTAAATATGTTTATTAAATAGGCATATTAAATAGGCTTATTAAATAGGCTTATTTCAGCAACTTAGGCTCATTAAATAGCCTCATTAAATAGGTTTATTTCAGCAACTTAGGCTTATTAAATAGGCTTATTTCAGCAACTTAAACTTATTAAATAGCCTTATTTCAGCAACGTAGGCTTATTAAATAGCCTTATTTCAGCAATTTGTCTTATTAAATAGGCTTATTCAGCAACTTAGGCTTATTAAATAGCCTTATTAAATAGGCTTATTTCAGCAACTTAGACTTATTAAATAGGCTTATTCAGCAACTTAGGCTTATTAAATAGCCTTTTTAAATAGGCTTATTTCAGCAACTTAGACTTATTAAATAGGTTTATTCAGCAACTTAGGCTTATTAAATAGGCTTATTCAGCAACTTAGGCTTATTAAATAGGCTTATTTCAGCAACATAGGCTTATTAAATAGGCTCATTCAGCAACTTAGGCTTATTAAATAGGCTTATTTCAGCAACTTAGACTTATTAAATAGGCCTATTAAATAGGCTTATTAAATAGGCTTATTTCAGCAACTTAGACTTATTAAATAGGCCTATTAAATAGGCTTATTAAATAGGCTTATTAAATAGGCTTATTTCAGCAACTTAGGCTTATTTAATAGGCTTATTAAATGGGCTTATTTCAGCAACTTAGGCTTATTAAATAGGCTTATTTCAGCAACTTAGACTTATTAAATAGCCTTATTTCAGCAACTTACGCTTATTAAATAGGCTTATTTCAGCAACTTAGGCTTATTAAATAGCCTAATTAAGTAGACTTATTTCAGCAACTTGGGATTATTAAAAATGCTTATTTCAGCAACTTAGACTTATTAAATAGCTTTATTTCAGAAACTTAGACTCATCAAATAGGTTTATTTCAGCAACTTATGCTCATTAAATATACTTATTTCAGCAACTTAGGCTTATTAAATAGGCTTATTTCAGCAACTTAGGCTTATTAAATAGCCTTATTTCAGCAACTTAAACTTATTAAATAGGCTTATTTCAGCAACTTAGGCTTATTAAATAGGCTTATTCAGCAACTTAGGCTTATTAAATAGGCTTATTTCAGCAACTTAGGCTTATTAAATAGGCTCATTCAGAAACTTAGGCTTATTAAATAGGCTTATTTCAGCAACTTAGACTTATTAAATAGGCTCATTCAGAAACTTAGGCTTATAAAATAGGCTTATTTCAGCAACTTAGACTTATTAAATAGGCCTATTAAATAGGCTTATTAAATAGGCTTATTTCTGCAACTTAGACTTATTAAATAGGCCTATTAAATAGGCTTATTAGATAGACTTATTAAATAGGCTCATTAAATACTTATTAATTAGGCTTATTAAATAGGCTTATTAAATAGACTTATTAAATAGGCTCAATAAATAGGCTTATTAAATAGGCTTATTAAATAGGCTCAAAAAATAGGCTTATTAAATAGGCTTATTAAATAGGCTTATTAAATAGACTTATTAAATAGGCTTATTAAATAGGCTCAATAAATAGGCTTATTAAATAGGCTCAATAAATAGGCTTATTAAATAGGCTCAATAAATAGGCTTATTAAATAGGCTCAATAAATAGGCTTATTAAATAGGCGCATTAAATACTTATTAAATAGGCTTATTAAATAGACTTATTAAATAGCCTTATTAAATAGGCTTATTTCAGCAACTTAGGCTTATTAAATAAGCTTATTTCAGCAACTTATGCTTATTAAATAGCCTTATTAAACAGGTTTATTTCAGCAACTTAGGCTTATTAAATAGCATTTTTAAATAGGTTTATTTCAGCAACTTAGACTTATTAAATATACCTTTTTAAATAGGCTTAGTTCAGAAACTTAGGCTTATTAAATAGGCTTATTTCAGCAACTGAGGCTCATTAAATAGCCTTATTAAATAGGCTTATTTCAGCAACTTAGGCTTATTAAATAGGCTTATTTCAGCAACTTAGGCTTATGAAATAGCCTTATTTCAGCAACTTAGACTTATTAAATAGGCTTATTCAGCAACTTAAGCTTATTAAATAGCCTTATTAAATAGGCTTATTTCAGCAACTTAGACTTATTAAATAGGTTTATTCAGCAACTTAGGCTTATTAAATAGGCTTATTCAGCAACTTAGGCTTATTAAATAGGCTTATTTCAGCAACTTAGGCAAATTAAATAGGCTCATTCAGCAAATTAGGCTTATTAAATAGGCTTATTTCAGCAACTTAGACTTATTAAATAGGCCTATTAAATAGGCTTATTAAATAGGCTTATTTCAGCAACTTAGACTTATTAAATAGGCCTATTAAATAGGCTTATTAAATAGGCTTATTAAATAGGCTTATTTCAGCAACTTAGGCTTATTAAATATGCTTATTAAATGGGCTTATTTCAGCAACTTAGGCTTATTAAATAGGCTTATTTCAGCAACTTAGACTTATTAAATAGACTTATTTCAGCAACTTACTCTGATTAAAAAGGCTTATTTCAGCAACTTAGACTTATTAAATAGCCTTATTTAAGCAACTTAGACTCATTAAATAGGTTTATTTCAGCAACTTATGCTTATTAAATATACTTATTTCAGCAACTTAGGCTTATTAAATAGGCTTATTTCAGCAACTTAGACTTATTAAATAGCTTTATTTCAGCAACTTAGGCTTATTAAATAGGCTTATTTCAGCAACTTAGGCTTATTAAATAGCCTTATTTCAGCAACTTAAACTTATTAAATAGGCTTATTTCAGCAACTGAGGCTTATTAAATAGGCTTATTCAGCAACTTAGGCTTATTAAATAGGCTTATTTCAGCAACTGAGGCTTATTAAATAGGCTCATTCAGAAACTTAGGCTTATTAAATAGGCTTATTTCAGCAACTTAGACTTATTAAATAGGCCTATTAAATAGGCTTATTAAATAGGCTTATTTCAGCAACTTAGACTTATTAAATAGGCCTATTAAATAGGCTTATTAAATAGACTTATTAAATAGGCTCATTAAATACTTATTAATTAGGCATATTAAATAGGCTTATTAAATAGACTTATTAAATAGGCTCAATAAATAGGCTTATTAAATAGGCTTATGAAATAGGCTCAATAAATAGGCTTATTAAATAGGCTTATTAAATAGGTTTATTAAATAGACTTATTAAATAGGCTTATTAAATAGGCTCAATAAATAGGCTTATTAAATATGCTCAATAAATAGGCTTATTAAATAGGCTCAATAAATAGGCTTATTAAATAGGCTCAAAAAATAGGCTTATTATATAGGCTCATTAAATACTTATTAAATAGACTTATTAAATAGACTTATTAAATAGGCTTATTAAATAGGCTTATTAAATAGGCTTTTAAATAGGCTTATTAAATAGACTTATTAAATAGCCTCATTAAATAGGTTTATTTCAGCAACTTAGACTTATTAAAGAGCCTTATTAAATAGGCTTATTTCAGCAACTTAGGCTTATTAAATAAGCTTATTTCAGCAACTTATTTTTATTAAATAGCCTTATTAAGCAGGTTTATTTCAGCAACTTAGGCTTATTAAATAGGCTTATTTCAGCAACTTAGACTTATTAATTAGGCTTATTAAATAGGCTTATTAAATAGACTTATTAAATAGGCTCAATAAATAGGCTTATTAAATAGGCTTATTAAATAGGCTAAAAAAATAGGCTTATTAAATAGGCTTATTAAATAGGCTTATTAAATAGACTTATTAAATAGGCTTATTAAATAGGCTCAATAAATAGGCTTATTAAATAGGCTCAATAAATAGGCTTATTAAATAGGCTCAATAAATAGGCTTATTAAATAGGCTCAATAAATAGGCTTATTAAATAGGCGCATTAAATACTTATTAAATAGGCTTATTAAATAGACTTATTAAATAGCCTTATTAAATAGGCTTATTTCAGCAACTTAGGATTATTAAATAAGCTTATTTCAGCAACTTATGCTTATTAAATAGCCTTATTAAACAGGTTTATTTCAGCAACTTAGGCTTATTAAATAGCATTTTTAAATAGGTTTATTTCAGCAACTTAGACTTATTAAATATACCTTTTTAAATAGGCTTAGTTCAGAAACTTAGGCTTATTAAATAGGCTTATTTCAGCAACTGAGGCTCATTAAATATCCTTATTAAATAGGCTTATTTCAGCAACTTAGGCTTATTAAATAGGCTTATTTCAGCAACTTAGGCTTATTAAATAGCCTTATTTCAGCAACTTAGACTTATTAAATAGGCTTATTCAGCAACTTAAGCTTATTAAATAGCCTTATTAAATAGGCTTATTTTAGCAACTTAGACTTATTAAATAGGTTTATTCAGCAACTTAGGCTTATTAAATAGGCTTATTCAGCAACTTAGGCTTATTAAATAGGCTTATTTCAGCAACTTAGGCAAATTAAATAGGCTCATTCAGCAACTTCGGCTTATTAAATAGGCTTATTTCAGCAACTTAGACTTATTAAATAGGCCTATTAAATAGGCTTATTAAATAGGCTTATTTCAGCAACTTAGACTTATTAAATAGGCCTATTAAATAGGCTTATTAAATAGGCTTATTAAATAGGCTTATTTCAGCAACTTAGGCTTATTAAATATGCTTATTAAATGGGCTTATTTCAGCAACTTAGGCTTATTAAATAGACTTATTTCAGCAACTTACGCTGATTAAAAAGGCTTATTTCAGCAACTTAGACTTATTAAATAGCCTTATTTAAGCAACTTAGACTCATTAAATAGGTTTATTTCAGCAACTTATGCTTATTAAATATACTTATTTCAGCAACTTAGGCTTATTAAATAGGCTTATTTCAGCAACTTAGACTTATTAAATAGCTTTATTTCAGCAACTTAGGCTTATTAAATAGGCTTATTTCAGCAACTTAGGCTTATTAAATAGCCTTATTTCAGCAACTTAAACTTATTAAATAGGCTTATTTCAGCAACTTAGGCTTATTAAATAGGCT
Organism: Petromyzon marinus; assembly: GCF_048934315.1. Lineage (NCBI taxonomy): Eukaryota > Metazoa > Chordata > Hyperoartia > Petromyzontiformes > Petromyzontidae > Petromyzon > Petromyzon marinus. Next base: position 2,093,001 of record NW_027422650.1, on the reverse strand, counting down.
TACTCAGCAACTTAGGCTTATTAAATTGGCTTATTTCAGCAACTTAGGCTTATTAAATAGGCTCATTCAGAAACTTAGGCTTATTAAATAGGCTTATTTCAGCAACTTAGACTTATTAAATAGGCCTATTAAATAGGCTTATTAAATAGGCTTATTTCAGCAACTTAGACTTATTAAATAGGCCTATTAAATAGGCTTATTAAATAGACTTATTAAATAGGCTCATTAAATACTTATTAATTAGGCTTATTAAATAGGCTTATTAATTAGACTTATTAAATAGGCTCAATAAATAGGCTTATTAAATAGGTTTATGAAATAGGCTCAATAAATAGGCTTATTAAATAGGCTTATTAAATAGGTTTATTAAATAGACTTATTAAATAGGCTTATTAAATAGGCTCAATAAATAGGCTTATTAAATATGCTCAATAAATAGGCTTATTAAATAGGCTCAATAAATAGGCTTATTAAATAGGCTCAATAAATAGGCTTATTATATAGGCTCATTAAATACTTATTAAATAGACTTATTAAATAGACTTATTAAATAGGCTTATTAAATAGGCTTATTAAATAGGCTTTTAAATAGGCTTATTAAATAGACTTATTAAATAGCCTCATTAAATAGGCTTATTTTAGCAACTTAGGCTTATTAAATAGGTTTATTTCAGCAACTTAGACTTATTAAAGAGCCTTATTAAATAGGCTTATTTCAGCAACTTAGGCTTATTAAATAAGCTTATTTCAGCAACTTATTTTTATTAAATAGCCTTATTAAGCAGGTTTATTTCAGCAACTCAGGCTTATTAAATAGCATTTTTAAATAGGTTTATTTCAGCAACTTAGACTTATTAAATAGCCTTATTAAATATACTTATTTCAGCAACTTAGACTTATTAAATAGGTTTATTCAGCAACTTAGACTTATTAAATAGACCTATTAAATAGGCTTATTAAATAGACTTATTAAATAGGCTTATTAAATAGGCTCAATAAATAGGCTTATTAAATAGGCTCAATAAATAGGCTTATTAAATAGGCTCAATAAATAGGTTTATTAAATAGGCTCAATAAATAGGCTTATTAAATAGGCGCATTAAATACTTATTAAATAGGCTTATTAAATAGACTTATTAAATAGCCTTATTAAATAGGCTTATTTCAGCAACTTAGGCTTATTAAATAAGCTTATTTCAGCAACTTATGCTTATTAAATAGCCTTATTAAACAGGTTTATTTCAGCAACTTAGGCTTATTAAATAGCATTTTTAAATAGGTTTATTTCAGCAACTTAGACTTATTAAATATACCTTTTTAAATAGGCTTAGTTCAGAAACTTAGGCTTATTAAATAGGCTTATTTCAGCAACTTAGGCTCATTAAATAGCCTTATTAAATAGGCTTATTTCAGCAACTTAGACTTATTAAATAGGCTTATTCAGCAACTTAGGCTTATTAAATAGCCTTTTTAAATAGGCTTATTTCAGCAACTTAGACTTATTAAATAGGTTTATTCAGCAACTTAGGCTTATTAAATAGGCTTATTCAGCAACTTAGGCTTATTAAATAGGCTTATTTCAGCAACATAGGCTTATTAAATAGGCTCATTCAGCAACTTAGGCTTATTAAATAGGCTTATTTCAGCAACTTAGACTTATTAAATAGGCCTATTAAATAGGCTTATTAAATAGGCTTATTTCAGCAACTTAGACTTATTAAATAGGCCTATTAAATAGGCTTATTAAATAGGCTTATTAAATAGGCTTATTTCAGCAACTTAGGCTTATTTAATAGGCTTATTAAATGGGCTTATTTCAGCAACTTAGGCTTATTAAATAGGCTTATTTCAGCAACTTAGACTTATTAAATAGCCTTATTTCAGCAACTTACGCTTATTAAATAGGCTTATTTCAGCAACTTAGGCTTATTAAATAGCCTAATTAAGTAGACTTATTTCAGCAACTTGGGATTATTAAAAATGCTTATTTCAGCAACTTAGACTTATTAAATAGCTTTATTTCAGAAACTTAGACTCATCAAATAGGTTTATTTCAGCAACTTATGCTCATTAAATATACTTATTTCAGCAACTTAGGCTTATTAAATAGGCTTATTTCAGCAACTTAGGCTTATTAAATAGCCTTATTTCAGCAACTTAAACTTATTAAATAGGCTTATTTCAGCAACTTAGGCTTATTAAATAGGCTTATTCAGCAACTTAGGCTTATTAAATAGGCTTATTTCAGCAACTTAGGCTTATTAAATAGGCTCATTCAGAAACTTAGGCTTATTAAATAGGCTTATTTCAGCAACTTAGGCTTATTAAATAGGCTCATTCAGAAACTTAGGCTTATAAAATAGGCTTATTTCAGCAACTTAGACTTATTAAATAGGCCTATTAAATAGGCTTATTAAATAGGCTTATTTCTGCAACTTAGACTTATTAAATAGGCCTATTAAATAGGCTTATTAGATAGACTTATTAAATAGGCTCATTAAATACTTATTAATTAGGCTTATTAAATAGGCTTATTAAATAGACTTATTAAATAGGCTCAATAAATAGGCTTATTAAATAGGCTTATTAAATAGGCTCAAAAAATAGGCTTATTAAATAGGCTTATTAAATAGGCTTATTAAATAGACTTATTAAATAGGCTTATTAAATAGGCTCAATAAATAGGCTTATTAAATAGGCTCAATAAATAGGCTTATTAAATAGGCTCAATAAATAGGCTTATTAAATAGGCTCAATAAATAGGCTTATTAAATAGGCGCATTAAATACTTATTAAATAGGCTTATTAAATAGACTTATTAAATAGCCTTATTAAATAGGCTTATTTCAGCAACTTAGGCTTATTAAATAAGCTTATTTCAGCAACTTATGCTTATTAAATAGCCTTATTAAACAGGTTTATTTCAGCAACTTAGGCTTATTAAATAGCATTTTTAAATAGGTTTATTTCAGCAACTTAGACTTATTAAATATACCTTTTTAAATAGGCTTAGTTCAGAAACTTAGGCTTATTAAATAGGCTTATTTCAGCAACTGAGGCTCATTAAATAGCCTTATTAAATAGGCTTATTTCAGCAACTTAGGCTTATTAAATAGGCTTATTTCAGCAACTTAGGCTTATGAAATAGCCTTATTTCAGCAACTTAGACTTATTAAATAGGCTTATTCAGCAACTTAAGCTTATTAAATAGCCTTATTAAATAGGCTTATTTCAGCAACTTAGACTTATTAAATAGGTTTATTCAGCAACTTAGGCTTATTAAATAGGCTTATTCAGCAACTTAGGCTTATTAAATAGGCTTATTTCAGCAACTTAGGCAAATTAAATAGGCTCATTCAGCAACTTAGGCTTATTAAATAGGCTTATTTCAGCAACTTAGACTTATTAAATAGGCCTATTAAATAGGCTTATTAAATAGGCTTATTTCAGCAACTTAGACTTATTAAATAGGCCTATTAAATAGGCTTATTAAATAGGCTTATTAAATAGGCTTATTTCAGCAACTTAGGCTTATTAAATATGCTTATTAAATGGGCTTATTTCAGCAACTTAGGCTTATTAAATAGGCTTATTTCAGCAACTTAGACTTATTAAATAGACTTATTTCAGCAACTTACTCTGATTAAAAAGGCTTATTTCAGCAACTTAGACTTATTAAATAGCCTTATTTAAGCAACTTAGACTCATTAAATAGGTTTATTTCAGCAACTTATGCTTATTAAATATACTTATTTCAGCAACTTAGGCTTATTAAATAGGCTTATTTCAGCAACTTAGACTTATTAAATAGCTTTATTTCAGCAACTTAGGCTTATTAAATAGGCTTATTTCAGCAACTTAGGCTTATTAAATAGCCTTATTTCAGCAACTTAAACTTATTAAATAGGCTTATTTCAGCAACTGAGGCTTATTAAATAGGCTTATTCAGCAACTTAGGCTTATTAAATAGGCTTATTTCAGCAACTGAGGCTTATTAAATAGGCTCATTCAGAAACTTAGGCTTATTAAATAGGCTTATTTCAGCAACTTAGACATATTAAATAGGCCTATTAAATAGGCTTATTAAATAGGCTTATTTCAGCAACTTAGACTTATTAAATAGGCCTATTAAATAGGCTTATTAAATAGACTTATTAAATAGGCTCATTAAATACTTATTAATTAGGCATATTAAATAGGCTTATTAAATAGACTTATTAAATAGGCTCAATAAATAGGCTTATTAAATAGGCTTATGAAATAGGCTCAATAAATAGGCTTATTAAATAGGCTTATTAAATAGGTTTATTAAATAGACTTATTAAATAGGCTTATTAAATAGGCTCAATAAATAGGCTTATTAAATATGCTCAATAAATAGGCTTATTAAATAGGCTCAATAAATAGGCTTATTAAATAGGCTCAAAAAATAGGCTTATTATATAGGCTCATTAAATACTTATTAAATAGACTTATTAAATAGACTTATTAAATAGGCTTATTAAATAGGCTTATTAAATAGGCTTTTAAATAGGCTTATTAAATAGACTTATTAAATAGCCTCATTAAATAGGTTTATTTCAGCAACTTAGACTTATTAAAGAGCCTTATTAAATAGGCTTATTTCAGCAACTTAGGCTTATTAAATAAGCTTATTTCAGCAACTTATTTTTATTAAATAGCCTTATTAAGCAGGTTTAATTCAGCAACTTAGGCTTATTAAATAGGCTTATTTCAGCAACTTAGACTTATTAATTATGCTTATTAAATAGGCTTATTAAATAGACTTATTAAATAGGCTCAATAAATAGGCTTATTAAATAGGCTTATTAAATAGGCTCAAAAAATAGGCTTATTAAATAGGCTTATTAAATAGGCTTATTAAATAGACTTATTAAATAGGCTTATTAAATAGGCTCAATAAATAGGCTTATTAAATAGGCTCAATAAATAGGCTTATTAAATAGGCTCAATAAATAGGCTTATTAAATAGGCTCAATAAATAGGCTTATTAAATAGGCGCATTAAATACTTATTAAATAGGCTTATTAAATAGACTTATTAAATAGCCTTATTAAATAGGCTTATTTCAGCAACTTAGGATTATTAAATAAGCTTATTTCAGCAACTTATGCTTATTAAATAGCCTTATTAAACAGGTTTATTTCAGCAACTTAGGCTTATTAAATAGCATTTTTAAATAGGTTTATTTCAGCAACTTAGACTTATTAAATATACCTTTTTAAATAGGCTTAGTTCAGAAACTTAGGCTTATTAAATAGGCTTATTTCAGCAACTGAGGCTCATTAAATATCCTTATTAAATAGGCTTATTTCAGCAACTTAGGCTTATTAAATAGGCTTATTTCAGCAACTTAGGCTTATTAAATAGCCTTATTTCAGCAACTTAGACTTATTAAATAGGCTTATTCAGCAACTTAAGCTTATTAAATAGCCTTATTAAATAGGCTTATTTTAGCAACTTAGACTTATTAAATAGGTTTATTCAGCAACTTAGGCTTATTAAATAGGCTTATTCAGCAACTTAGGCTTATTAAATAGGCTTATTTCAGCAACTTAGGCAAATTAAATAGGCTCATTCAGCAACTTCGGCTTATTAAATAGGCTTATTTCAGCAACTTAGACTTATTAAATAGGCCTATTAAATAGGCTTATTAAATAGGCTTATTTCAGCAACTTAGACTTATTAAATAGGCCTATTAAATAGGCTTATTAAATAGGCTTATTAAATAGGCTTATTTCAGCAACTTAGGCTTATTAAATATGCTTATTAAATGGGCTTATTTCAGCAACTTAGGCTTATTAAATAGACTTATTTCAGCAACTTACGCTGATTAAAAAGGCTTATTTCAGCAACTTAGACTTATTAAATAGCCTTATTTAAGCAACTTAGACTCATTAAATAGGTTTATTTCAGCAACTTATGCTTATTAAATATACTTATTTCAGCAACTTAGGCTTATTAAATAGGCTTATTTCAGCAACTTAGACTTATTAAATAGCTTTATTTCAGCAACTTAGGCTTATTAAATAGGCTTATTTCAGCAACTTAGGCTTATTAAATAGCCTTATTTCAGCAACTTAAACTTATTAAATAGGCTTATTTCAGCAACTTAGGCTTATTAAATAGGCTTACTCAGCAACTTAGGCTTATTAAATTGGCTTATTTCAGCAACTTAGGCTTATTAAATAGGCTCATTCAGAAACTTAGGCTTATTAAATAGGCTTATTTCAGCAACTTAGACTTATTAAATAGGCCTATTAAATAGGCTTATTAAATAGGCTTATTTCAGCAACTTAGACTTATTAAATAGGCCTATTAAATAGGCTTATTAAATAGACTTATTAAATAGGCTCATTAAATACTTATTAATTAGGCTTATTAAATAGGCTTATTAATTAGACTTATTAAATAGGCTCAATAAATAGGCTTATTAAATAGGTTTATGAAATAGGCTCAATAAATAGGCTTATTAAATAGGCTTATTAAATAGGTTTATTAAATAGACTTATTAAATAGGCTTATTAAATAGGCTCAATAAATAGGCTTATTAAATATGCTCAATAAATAGGCTTATTAAATAGGCTCAATAAATAGGCTTATTAAATAGGCTCAATAAATAGGCTTATTATATAGGCTCATTAAATACTTATTAAATAGACTTATTAAATAGACTTATTAAATAGGCTTATTAAATAGGCTTATTAAATAGGCTTTTAAATAGGCTTATTAAATAGACTTATTAAATAGCCTCATTAAATAGGCTTATTTTAGCAACTTAGGCTTATTAAATAGGTTTATTTCAGCAACTTAGACTTATTAAAGAGCCTTATTAAATAGGCTTATTTCAGCAACTTAGGCTTATTAAATAAGCTTATTTCAGCAACTTATTTTTATTAAATAGCCTTATTAAGCAGGTTTATTTCAGCAACTCAGGCTTATTAAATAGCATTTTTAAATAGGTTTATTTCAGCAACTTAGACTTATTAAATAGCCTTATTAAATATACTTATTTCAGCAACTTAGACTTATTAAATAGGTTTATTCAGCAACTTAGGCTTATTAAATAGGCTTATTCAGCAACTTAGGCTTATTTAATAGGCTTTTTTCAGCAACTTAGGCTTATTTAATAGGCTTATTTCAGCAACTTAGGCTTATTAAATAGGCTCATTCAGAAACTTAGGCTTATTAAATAGGCTTATTTCAGCAACTTAGACTTATTAAATAGGCCTATTAAATAGGCTTATTAAATAGGCTTATTTCAGCAACTTAGACTTATTAAATAGGCCTATTAAATAGGCTTATTAAATAGACTTATTAAATAGGCTCATTAAATAGGCTCAATAAATAGGCTTATTAAATAGGCTCAATAAATAGGCTTATTAAATAGGCTCAATAAATAGGCTTATTAAATAGGCTCAATAAATAGGCTTATTAAATAGGCGCATTAAATACTTATTAAATAGGCTTATTAAATAGACTTATTAAATAGGCTCAATAAATAGGCTTATTTCAGCAACTTAGGCTTATTTAATAGGCTTATTAAATAGGCTTATTAAATAGGCTTATTAAATAGGCTTATTTCAGCAACTTAGGCTTATTTAATAGGCTTATTAAATGGGCTTATTTCAGCAACTTAGGCTTATTAAATAGGCTTATTTCAGCAACTTAGACTTATTAAATAGCCTTATTTCAGCAACTTACGCTTATTAAATAGGCTTATTTCAGCAACTTAGGCTTATTAAATAGCCTAATTAAGTAGGCTTATTTCAGCAACTTGGGATTATTAAATAGACTTATTTCAGCAACTTACGCTGATTAAAAATGCTTATTTCAGCAACTTAGACTTATTAAATAGCTTTATTTCAGCAACTTAGACTCATTAAATAGGTTTATTTCAGCAACTTATGCTTATTAAATATACCTATTTCAGCAACTTAGGCTTTTTAAATAGGCTTATTTCAGCAACTTAGACTTATTAAATAGCTTTATTTCAGCAACTTAGGCTTATTAAATAGGCTTATTTCAGCAATTTAGGCTTATTAAATAGCCTTATTTCAGCAACTTAAACTTATTAAATAGGCTTATTTCAGCAACTTAGGCTTATTAAATAGGCTTATTCAGCAACTTAGGCTTATTAAATAGGCTTATTTCAGCAACTTAGGCTTATTAAATAGGCTCATTCAGAAACTTAGGCTTATTAAATAGGCTTATTTCAGCAACTTAGACTTATTAAATAGGCCTATTAAATAGGCTTATTAAATAGGCTTATTTCTGCAACTTAGACTTATTAAATAGGCCTATCAAATAGGCTTATTAAATAGACTTATTAAATAGGCTCATTAAATACTTATTAATTAGGCTTATTAAATAGGCTTATGAAATAGACTTATTAAATAGGCTCAATAAATAGGCTTATTAAATAGGCTTATTAAATAGGCTCAAAAAATAGGCTTATTAAATAGGCGTATTAAATAGGCTTATTAAATAGACTTATTAAATAGCCTTATTAAATAGGCTTATTTCAGCAACTTAGGCTTATTAAATAAGCTTATTTCAGCAACTTATGCTTATTAAATAGCCTTATTAAACAGGTTTATTTCAGCAACTTAGGCTTATTAAATAGCATTTTTAAATAGGTTTATTTCAGCAACTTAGACTTATTAAATATACCTTTTTAAATAGGCTTAGTTCAGAAACTTAGGCTTATTAAATAGGCTTATTTCAGCAACTGAGGCTCATTAAATAGCCTTATTAAATAGGCTTATTTCAGCAACTTAGGCTTATTAAATAGGCTTATTTCAGCAACTTAGGCTTATTAAATAGCCTTATTTCAGCAACTTAGACTTATTAAATAGGCTTATTCAGCAACTTAGGCTTATTAAATAGCCTAATTAAGTAGGCTTATTTCAGCAACTTGGGATTATTAAATAGACTTATTTCAGCAACTTACGCTGATTAAAAATGCTTATTTCAGCAACTTAGACTTATTAAATAGCTTTATTTCAGCAACTTAGACTCATTAAATAGGTTTATTTCAGCAACTTATGCTTATTAAATATACCTATTTCAGCAACTTAGGCTTATTAAATAACCTTATTTCAGCAACTTAGGCTTATTAAATAGGCTCATTCAGAAACTTAGGCTTACTAAATAGGCTTATTTCAGCAACTTAGACTAATTAAATAGGCCTATTAAATAGGCTTATTAAATAGGCTTTTTTCAGCAACTTAGGCTCATTAAATAGCCTTATTAAATAGGCTTATTAAATAGACTTATTAAATAGGCTCATTAAATACTTATTAAATAGGCTTATTAAATAGGCTTATTAAATAGACTTATTAAATAGGCTCAATAAATAGGCTTATTAAATAGGCTTATTAAATAGGCTCATTAAATACTTATTAAATAGGCTTATTAAATAGATTTATTAAATAGACTTATTAAATACGCTTATTAAATAGACTTATTAAATAGGCTTATTAAAAGGCTTATTAAATAGACTTATTAAATAGGCTCATTAAATACATATTAAATATGTTTATTAAATAGGCGTATTAAATAGGCTTATTAAATAGGCTTATTAAATAGGCTTATTAAATAGGCTTATTAAATAGACTCATTAAATAGGCTAATTTTAGCAACTTAGGCTTATTAAATAGGTTCATTTCAGCAACTTAGACTTATTAAATAGCCTCATTGAATAGGCTTATTTTAGCAACTTAGGCTTATTAAATAGGTTTATTTCAGCAACTTAGACTTATTAAATAGCCTTATTAAATAGGCTTATTTCAGCAACTTAGGCTTATTAAATAAGCTTATTTCAGCAACTTATGCTTATTAAATAGCCTTATTAAACAGGTTTATTTCAGCAACTTAGGCTTATTAAATAGCATTTTTAAATAGGTTTATTTCAGCAACTTAGACTTATTAAATATACCTTTTTAAATAGGCTTAGTTCAGAAACTTAGGCTTATTAAATAGGCTTATTTCAGCAACTTAAGCTCATTAAATAGCCTTATTAAATAGGCTTATTTCAGCAACTAAGGCTTATTAAATAGTCTTATTTCAGCAACTTAAACTTATTAAATAGCCTTATTTCAGCAACTTAGGCTCATTAAATAGCCTTATTTCAGCAACTTAGACTTATTAAATAGGCTTATTCAGCAACTTAGGCTTATTAAATAGCCTTATTGAATAGGCTTATTTCAGCAACTTAGACTTATTAAATAGGTTTATTCAGCAACTTAGGCTTATTAAATAGGCTTATTCAGCAACTTAGGCTTATTAAATAAGCTTATTTCAGCAACTTAGGCTTATTAAATAGGCTCATTCAGAAACTTAGGCTTATTAAATAGGCTTATTTCAGCAACTTAGACTTATTAAATAGGCCTATTAAATAGGCTTATTAAATAGGCTTATTTCAGCAACTTTGGCTCATTAAATAGCCTTATTAAATAGGCTTATTAAATAGACTTATTAAATAGGCTCATTAAATACTTATTAAATAGGCTTATTAAATAGGCTTATTAAATAGACTTATTAAATAGGCTCAATAAATAGGCTTATTAATTAGGCTTATTAAATAGGCTCAATAAATAGGCTCAATAAATAGGCTTATTAAATAGGCTCAATAAATAGGCTTATTAAATAGGCTCATTAAATACTTATTAAATAGGCTTATTAAATAGATTTATTAAATAGACTTATTAAATACGCTTATTAAATAGACTTATTAAATAGGCTTATTAAAAGGCTTATTAAATAGACTTATTAAATAGGCTCATTAAATACATATTAAATATGTTTATTAAATAGGCGTATTAAATAGGCTTATTAAATAGGCTTATTAAATAGGCTTATTAAATAGGCTTATTAAATAGACTCATTAAATAGGCTAATTTTAGCAACTTAGGCTTATTAAATAGGTTCATTTCAGCAACTTAGACTTATTAAATAGCCTCATTGAATAGGCTTATTTTAGCAACTTAGGCTTATTAAATAGGTTTATTTCAGCAACTTAGACTTATTAAATAGCCTTATTAAATAGGCTTATTTCAGCAACTTAGGCTTATTAAATAAGCTTATTTCAGCAACTTATGCTTATTAAATAGCCTTATTAAACAGGTTTATTTCAGCAACTTAGGCTTATTAAATAGCATTTTTAAATAGGTTTATTTCAGCAACTTAGACTTATTAAATATACCTTTTTAAATAGGCTTAGTTCAGAAACTTAGGCTTATTAAATAGGCTTATTTCAGCAACTTAAGCTCATTAAATAGCCTTATTAAATAGGCTTATTTCAGCAACTAAGGCTTATTAAATAGTCTTATTTCAGCAACTTAAACTTATTAAATAGCCTTATTTCAGCAACTTAGGCTCATTAAATAGCCTTATTTCAGCAACTTAGACTTATTAAATAGGCTTATTCAGCAACTTAGGCTTATTAAATAGCCTTATTGAATAGGCTTATTTCAGCAACTTAGACTTATTAAATAGGTTTATTCAGCAACTTAGGCTTATTAAATAGGCTTATTCAGCAACTTAGGCTTATTAAATAAGCTTATTTCAGCAACTTAGGCTTATTAAATAGGCTCATTCAGAAACTTAGGCTTATTAAATAGGCTTATTTCAGCAACTTAGACTTATTAAATAGGCCTATTAAATAGGCTTATTAAATAGGCTTATTTCAGCAACTTTGGCTCATTAAATAGCCTTATTAAATAGGCTTATTAAATAGATTTATTAAATAGGCTCATTAAATACTTATTAAATAGGCTTATTAAATAGGCTTATTAAATAGACTTATTAAATAGGCTCAATAAATAGGCTTATTAAATAGGCTTATTAAATAGGCTCAATAAATAGGCTTATTAAATAGGCTTATTAAATAGGCTTATTAAATAGACTTATTAAATAGGCTTATTAAATAGGCTCAATAAATAGGCTTATTAAATAGGCTCAATAAATAGGCTTATAAAATAGGCTCAATAAATAGGCTTATTAAATAGGCTCAATAAATAGGCATATTAAATACTTATTAAATAGGCTTATTAAATAGACTTATTAAATAGACTTATTAAATACGCTTATTAAATAGACTTATTAAATAGGCTTATTAAAAGGCTTATTAAATAGACTCATTAAATAGGCTCATTAAATACGTATTAAATATGTTTATTAAATAGGCGTATTAAATAGGCTTATTAAATAGGCTTATTAAATAGGCTTATTAAATAGGCTTATTAAATAGACTCATTAAATAGGCTAATTTTAGCAACTTAGGCTTATTAAATAGGTTTATTTCAGCAACTTAGACTTATTAAATAGCCTCATTGAATAGGCTTATTTTAGCAACTTAGGCTTATTAAATAGGTTTATTTCAGCAACTTAGACTTATTAAATAGCCTTATTAAATAGGCTTATTTCAGCAACTTAGGCTCATTAAATAAGCTTATTTCAGCAACTTAGGCTTATTAAATAGGCTTATTTCAGCAACTTAGACTTATTAAATAGCCTTATTTCAGCAACTTAGGCTTATTAAATAGGCTTATTTCAGCAACTTAGGCTTATTAAATAGCCTTATTTCAGCAACTTAGACTTATTAAATAGGCTTATTTCAGCAACTTAGGCTTATTAAATAGGCTTATTCAGCAACTTAGGCTTATTACATAGGCTTATTTCAGCAACTTAGACTTATTAAATAGGCCTGTTAAATAGGCTTATTAAATAGGTTTATTTCAGCAACTTAGACTTATTAAATAGGCCTATTAAATAGGCTTATTAAATAGACTTATTAAATAGGCACATTAAATACTTATTAAATAGGCTTATTAAATAGGCTTATTAAATAGGCTTATTAAATAGACTTATTAAATAGGCTCAATAAATAGGCTTATTAAATAGGCTTATTAAATAGGCTTATTAAATAGACTTATTAAATAGGCTTATTAAATAGGCTTAATAAATAGGCTTATTAAATAGGCTCAATAAATAGGCTTTTTAAATAGGCTCAATAAATAGGCATATTAAATAGGCTCATTAAATACTTATTAAATAGACTTATTAAATAGACTTATTAAATAGGCTTATTAAATAGGCTTATTAAATAGGCTTATTAAATAGGCTTATTAAATAGACTTATTAAATAGCCTCATTAAATAGGCTTATTTTAGCAACTTAGGCTTATTAAATAAGTTTATTTCAGCAACTTAGACTTATTAAAAAGCCTTATTAAATAGGCTTATTTCAGCAACTTAGGCTTATTAAATAAGCTTATTTCAGCAACTTATTCTTATTAAATAGCCTTATTAAACAGGTTTATTTCAGCAACTTAGGCTTATTAAGTAGCATTTTTAAATAGGTTTATTTCAGCAACTTAGACTTATTTAATAGGTTTATTCAGCAACTTAGGCTTATTAAATAGGCTTATTCAGCAACTTAGACTTATTTAATAGGCTTATTTCAGCAACTTAGGCTTATTTAATATGCTTATTAAATAGGCTTATTTCAGCAACTTAGGCTTATTAAATAAGCTTATTTCAGCAACTTATGCTTTTAAATAGCCTTATTAAACAGGTTTATTTCAGCAACTTAGGCTTATTAAATAGCATTTTTAAATAGGTTTATTTCAGCAACTTAGACTTATTAAATATACCCTTTTAAATAGGCTTAGTTCAGAAACTTAGGCTTATTAAATAGGCTTATTTCAGCAACTTAGGCTCATTAAATAGCCTTATTAAATAGGCTTATTTCAGCAACTTAGGCTTATTAAATAGGCTTATTTCAGCAACTTAGGCTTATTAAATAGGCTCATTCAGCAACTTAGGCTTATTAAATAGGCTTATTTCAGCAACTTAGACTTATTAAATAGGCCTATTAAATAGGCTTATTAAATAGGCTTATTTCAGCAACTTAGACTTATTAAATAGGCCTATTAAATAGGATTATTAAAAAGGCTTATTAAATAGGCTTATTTCAGCAACTTAGGCTTATTAAATAGGCTTATTAAATGGGCTTATTTCAGCAACTTAGGCTTATTAAATAGGCTTATTTCAGCAACTTAGACTTATTAAATAGCCTTATTTCAGCAACTTACGCTTATTAAATAGGCTTATTTCAGCAACTTAGGCTTATTAAATAGCCTAATTAAGTAGGCTTATTTCAGCAACTTGGGCTTATTAAATAGGCTTATTTCAGCAACTTACGCTGATTAAAAAGGCTTATTTCAGCAACTTAAACTTATTAAATAGCCTTATTTCAGCAACTTAGACTCATTAAATAGGTTTATTTCAGCAACTTATGCTTATTAAATATACTTATTTCAGCAACTTAGGCTTATTAAATAGGCTTATTTCAGCAACTTAGACTTATTAAATAGCCTTATTTCAGCAACTTAGGCTTATTAAATAGGCTTATTTCAGCAACTTAGGCTTATTAAATAGCCTTATTTCAGCAACTTAAACTTATTAAATAGGCTTATTTCAGCAACTTAGGCTTATTAAATAGGCTTATTCAGCAACTTAGGCTTATTAAATAGGCTTATTTCAGCAACTTAGGCTTATTAAATAGGTTTATTCAGCAATTTAGGCTTATTAAATAGGCTTATTCAGCAACTTAGGCTTATTAAATAGGCTTATTTCAGCAACTTAGGCTTATTAAATAGGCTCATTCAGCAACTTAGGCTTATTAAATAGGCTTATTTCAGCAACTTAGACTTATTAAATAGGCCTATTAAATAGGCGTATTAAATAAGCTTATTTCAGCAACTTAGACTTATTAAATAGGCCTATTAAATAGGATTATTAAAAATGCTTATTAAATAGGCTTATTTCAGCAACTTAGGCTTATTAAATAGGCTTATTAAATGGGCTTATTTCAGCAACTTAGGCTTATTAAATATGCTTATTTCAGCAACTTAGACTTATTAAATAGCCTTATTTCAGCAACTTACGCTTATTAAATAGGCTTATTTCAGCAACTTAGGCTTATTAAATAGCCTAATTAAGTAGGCTTATTTCAGCAACTTGGGCTTATTAAATAGGCTTATTTCAGCAACTTACGCTGATTAAAAAGGCTTATTACAGCAACTTAGACTTATTAAATAGCCTTATTTCAGCAACTTAGACTCATTAAATAGGTTTATTTCAGCAACTTATGCTTATTAAATATACTTATTTCAGCAACTTAGGCTTATTAAATAGGCTTATTTCAGCAACTTAAACTTATTAAATAGCCTTATTTCAGCAACTTAGGCTTATTAAATAGGCTTATTTCAGCAACTTAGGCTTATTAAATAGGCTCATTCAGAAACTTAGGCTTATTAAATAGGCTTATTTCAGCAACTTAGACTTATTGAATAGGCCTATTAAATAGGCTTCTTAAATAGGCTTATTTCAGCAACTTAGACTTATTAAATAGGCCTATTAAATAGGCTTATTAAATAGACTTATTAAATAGGCTCAATAAATAGGCTTATTAAATAGTCTTATTAAATAGGCTCAATAAATAGGCTTATTAAATAGGCTTATTAAATAGGCTCAATAAATAGGCTTATTAAATAGGCTCAATAAATAGGCTCATTAAATAGGCTCAATAAATAGGCTTATTAAATAGGCTCATTATATACTTATTAAATAGGCTTATTAAATAGACTTATTAAATAGACTTATTAAATAGGCTTATTAAATAGACTTATTAAATAGGCTTATTAAAAAGGCTTATTAAATAGACTTATTAAATAGGCTCATTAAATACTTATTAAATATGTTTATTAAATAGGCGTATTAAATAGGCTTATTAAATAGGCTTATTAAATAGGCTTATTAAATAGGCTTATTAAATAGACTTATTAAATAGCCTCATTGAATAGGCTTATTTTAGCAACTTAGGCTTATTAAATAGGTTTATTTCAGCAACTTAGACTTATTAAATAGGTTTATTTCAGCAACTTAGGCTTATTTAATAAGCTTATTTCAGCAACTTATGCTTATTAAATAGCCTTATTAAAAAGGCTTATTTCAGCAACTTAGGCTTATTAAATAGACTTATTAAATAGGCTCATTAAATACTTATTAATTAGTCTTATTAAATAGGCTTTTTTAAATAGACTTATTAAATAGGCTCAATAAATAGGCTTATTAAATAGTCTTATTAAATAGGCTCAATAAATAGGCTTATTAAATAGGCTTATTAAATAGGCTCAATAAATAGGCTTATTAAATAGGCTCAATAAATAGGCTCATTAAATAGGCTTATTAAATAGACTTATTAAATAGCCTCATTGAATAGGCTTATTTTAGCAACTTAGGCTTATTAAAATGGTTTATTTCAGCAACTTAGGCTTATTAAATAGCATTTTTAAATAGGTTTATTTCAGAAACTTAGACTTATTAAATATACCTTTTTAAATAGGCTTAGTTCAGAAACGTAGGCTTATTAAATAGGCTTATTTCAGCAACTTAGGCTCATTAAATAGCCTTATTAAATAGGCTTATTTCTGCAACTTAGGCTTATTAAATAGGCTTATTTCAGCAACTTAAACTTATTAAATAGCCTTATTTCAGCAACTTAGGCTTATTAAATAGCCTTATTTCAGCAACTTAGGCTTATTAAATAGCCTTATTAAATAGGCTTATTTCAGCAACTTAGACTCATTAAATAGGTTTATTTCAGCAACTTATGCTTATTAAATATACTTATTTCAGCAACTTAGGCTTATTAAATAGGCTTATTTCAGCAACTTAGACTTATTAAATAGCCTTATTTCAGCAACTTAGGCTTATTAAATAGGCTTATTTCAGCAACTTAGGCTTATTAAATAGGCTCATTCAGAAACTTAGGCTTATTAAATAGGCTTATTTCAGCAACTTAGACTTATTGAATAGGCCTATTAAATAGGCTTATTAAATAGGCTTATTTCAGCAACTTAGACTTATTAAATAGGCCTATTAAATAGGCTTATTAAATAGACTTATTAAATAGGCTCATTAAATACTTATTAATTAGTCTTATTAAATAGGCTTTTTTAAATAGACTTATTAAATAGGCTCAATAAATAGGCTTATTAAATAGTCTTATTAAATAGGCTCAATAAATAGGCTTATTAAATAGGCTTATTAAATAGGCTCAATAAATAGGCTTATTAAATAGGCTCAATAAATAGGCTCATTAAATAGGCTCAATAAATAGGCTTATTAAATAGGCTCATTATATACTTTTTAAATAGGCTTATTAAATAGACTTATTAAATAGACTTATTAAATAGGCTTATTAAATAGACTTATTAAATAGGCTTATTAAAAAGGCTTATTAAATAGACTTATTAAATAGGCTCATTAAATACTTATTAAATATGTTTATTAAATAGGCGTATTAAATAGGCTTATTAAATAGGCTTATTAAATAGGCTTATTAAATAGGCTTATTAAATAGACTTATTAAATAGCCTCATTGAATAGGCTTATTTTAGCAACTTAGGCTTATTAAATAGGTTTATTTCAGCAACTTCGACTTATTAAATAGGTTTATTTCAGCAACTTAGGCTTATTAAATAAGCTTATTTCAGCAACTTATGCTTATTAAATAGCCTTATTAAAATGGTTTATTTCAGCAACTTAGGCTTATTAAATAGCATTTTTAAATAGGTTTATTTCAGAAACTTAGACTTATTAAATATACCTTTTTAAATAGGCTTAGTTCAGAAACGTAGGCTTATTAAATAGGCTTATTTCAGCAACTTAGGCTCATTAAATAGCCTTATTAAATAGGCTTATTTCCGCAACTTAGGCTTATTAAATAGGCTTATTTCAGCAACTTAAACTTATTAAATAGCCTTATTTCAGCAACTTAGGCTTATTAAATAGCCTTATTTCAGCAACTTAGGCTTATTAAATAGCCTTATTAAATAGGCTTATTTCAGCAACTTAGACTTATTAAATAGGTTTATTCAGCAACTTAGGCTTATTAATTAGGCTTATTCAGCAACTTAGGCTTATTAAATAGGCTTATTTCAGCAACTTAGGCTTATTAAATAGGCTCATTCAGCAACTTAGGCTTATTAAATAGGCTTATTTCAGCAACTTAGACTTATTAAATAGGCCTATTAAATAGGCTTATTAAAAAGGCTTATTAAATAGGCTTATTTCAGCAACTTAGGCTTATTAAATAGGCTTATTAAATGGGCTTATTTCAGCAACTTAGGCTTATTAAATAGGCTTATTTCAGCAACTTAGACTTATTAAATAGCCTTATTTCAGCAACTTACGCTTATTAAATAGGCTTATTTCAGCAACTTAGGCTTATTAAATAGCCTAATTAAGTAGGCTTATTTCAGCAACTTGGGCTTATTAAATAGGCTTATTTCAGCAACTTACGCTGATTAAAAAGGCTTATTTCAGCAACTTAGACTTATTAAATAGCCTTATTTCAGCAACTTAGACTCATTAAATAGGTTTATTTCAGCAACTTAGGCTTATTAAATAGGCTTATTTCAGCAACTTAGGCTTATTAAATAGGCTCATTCAGAAACTTAGGCTTATTAAATAGGCGTATTTCAGCAACTTAGACTTATTAAATAAGCCTATTAAATAGACTTATTAAATAGGCTTATTTCAGCAACTTAGACTTATTAAATAGGCCTATTAAATAGGCTTATTAAATAGGCTTATTTCAGCAACTTAGACTTATTAAATAGGCCTATTAAATAGGCTTATTAAATAGACTTATTAAATAGGCTCAATAAATAGGCTTATTAAATAGGCTTATAAAATAGGCTCAATAAATAGGCTTATTAAATAGGCATATTAAATAGGCTTATTAAATAGACGTATTAAATAGGCTTATTAAATAGGCTCAATAAATAGGCTTATTAAATAAGCTCAATAAATAGGATTATTAAATAGGCTCAATAAATAGGCTTATTAAATAGGCTCAATAAATAGGCTTATTAAATAGGTGCATTAAATACTTATTAAATAGGCTTATTAAATAGACTTATTAAATAGACTTATTAAATAGGCTTATTAAATAGACTTATTAAATAGGCCTATTAAAAAGGTTTATTAATTAGACTTATTAAATAGGCTCATTAAATACTTATTAAATATGTTTATTAAATAGGCGTATTAAATAGGCTTATTAAATTAGCTTAATAAATAGGCTTATTAAATAGCCTCATTAAATACTTATTAAATAGGCTTATTAAATAGGCTTATTAAATATGCTTATTTCAGCAACTTAGGCTTATTAAATAGCCTTATTGAATAGGCTTATTTCAGCAACTTAGACTTATTAAATAGGTTTATTCAGCAACTTAGGCTTATTAAATAGGCTTATTCAGCAACTTAGGCTTATTAAATAAGCTTATTTCAGCAACTTAGGCTTATTAAATAGGCTCATTCAGAAACTTAGGCTTATTAAATAGGCTTATTTCAGCAACTTAGACTTATTAAATAGGCCTATTAAATAGGCTTATTAAATAGGCTTATTTCAGCAACTTTGGCTCATTAAATAGCCTTATTAAATAGGCTTATTAAATAGACGTATTAAATAGGCTCATTAAATACTTATTAAATAGGCTTATTAAATAGGCTTATCAAATAGACTTATTAAATAGGCTCAATAAATAGGCTTATTAAATAGGCTTATTAAATAGGGTCAATAAATAGGCTTATTAAATTGGCTTATTAAGTAGGCTTATTAAATAGACTTATTAAATAGGCTTATTAAATAGGCTCAATAAATAGGCTTATTAAATAGGCTCAATAAATAGGCTTATAAAATAGGCTCAATAAATAGGCTTATTAAATAGGCTCAATAAATAGGCATATTAAATAGGCTCATTAAATACTTATTAAATAGGCTTATTAAATAGACTTATTAAATAGACTTATTAAATACGCTTATTAAATAGACTTATTAAATAGGCTTATTAAAAGGCTTATTAAATAGACTCATTAAATAGGCTCATTAAATACGTATTAAATATGTTTATTAAATAGGCGTATTAAATAGGCTTTTTAAATAGGCTTATTAAATAGGCTTATTAAATAGGCTTATTAAATAGACTCATTAAATAGGCTAATTTTAGCAACTTAGGCTTATTAAATAGGTTTATTTCAGCAACTTAGACTTATTAAATAGCCTCATTGAATAGGCTTATTTTAGCAACTTAGGCTTATTAAATAGGTTTATTTCAGCAACTTAGACTTATTAAATAGCCTTATTAAATAGGCTTATTTCAGCAACTTAGGCTCATTAAATAAGCTTATTTCCGCAACTTATGCTTATTAAATAGCCTTATTAAACAGGTTTATTTCAGCAACTTAGGCTTATTAAATAGCATTTTTAAATAGGTTTATTCAGCAACTTAGGCTTATTAAATAGGCTTATTCAGCAACTTAGGCTTATTAAATAAGCTTATTTCAGCAACTTAGGCTTATTAAATAGGCTCATTCAGAAACTTAGGCTTACTAAATAGGCTTATTTCAGCAACTTAGACTAATTAAATAGGCCTATTAAATAGGCTTATTAAATAGGCTTATTTCAGCAACTTAGGCTCATTAAATAGCCTTATTAAATAGGCTTATTAAATAGACTTATTAAATAGGCTCATTAAATACTTATTAAATAGGCTTATTAAATAGGCTTATTAAATAGACTTATTAAATAGGCTCAATAAATAGGCTTATTAAATAGGCTTATTAAATAGGCTCAATAAATAGGCTTATTAAATAGGCTTATTAAATAGGCTTATTAAATAGACTTATTAAATAGGCTTATTAAATAGGCTCAATAAATAGGCTTATTAAATAGGCTCAATAAATAGGCTTATAAAATAGGCTCAATAAATAGGCTTATTAAATAGGCTCAATAAATAGGCTTATTAAATAGGCTCATTAAATACTTATTAAATAGGCTTATTAAATAGATTTATTAAATAGACTTATTAAATACGCTTATTAAATAGACTTATTAAATAGGCTTATTAAAAGGCTTATTAAATAGACTTATTAAATAGGCTCATTAAATACATATTAAATATGTTTATTAAATAGGCGTATTAAATAGGCTTATTAAATAGGCTTATTAAATAGGCTTATTAAATAGGCTTATTAAATAGACTCATTAAATAGGCTAATTTTAGCAACTTAGGCTTATTAAATAGGTTCATTTCAGCAACTTAGACTTATTAAATAGCCTCATTGAATAGGCTTATTTTAGCAACTTAGGCTTATTAAATAGGTTTATTTCAGCAACTTAGACTTATTAAATAGCCTTATTAAATAGGCTTATTTCAGCAACTTAGGCTTATTAAATAAGCTTATTTCAGCAACTTATGCTTATTAAATAGCCTTATTAAACAGGTTTATTTCAGCAACTTAGGCTTATTAAATATCATTTTTAAATAGGTTTATTTCAGCAACTTAGACTTATTAAATATACCTTTTTAAATAGGCTTAGTTCAGAAACTTAGGCTTATTAAATAGGCTTATTTCAGCAACTTAAGCTCATTAAATAGCCTTATTAAATAGGCTTATTTCAGCAACTAAGGCTTATTAAATAGTCTTATTTCAGCAACTTAAACTTATTAAATAGCCTTATTTCAGCAACTTAGGCTCATTAAATAGCCTTATTTCAGCAACTTAGACTTATTAAATAGGCTTATTCAGCAACTTAGGCTTATTAAATAGCCTTATTGAATAGGCTTATTTCAGCAACTTAGACTTATTAAATAGGTTTATTCAGCAACTTAGGCTTATTAAATAGGCTTATTCAGCAACTTAGGCTTATTAAATAAGCTTATTTCAGCAACTTAGGCTTATTAAATAGGCTCATTCAGAAACTTAGGCTTATTAAATAGGCTTATTTCAGCAACTTAGACTTATTAAATAGGCCTATTAAATAGGCTTATTAAATAGGCTTATTTCAGCAACTTTGGCTCATTAAATAGCCTTATTAAATAGGCTTATTAAATAGACTTATTAAATAGGCTCATTAAATACTTATTAAATAGGCTTATTAAATAGGCTTATTAAATAGACTTATTAAATAGGCTCAATAAATAGGCTTATTAAATAGGCTTATTAAATAGGCTCAATAAATAGGCTTATTAAATAGGCTTATTAAATAGGCTTATTAAATAGACTTATTAAATAGGCTTATTAAATAGGCTCAATAAATAGGCTTATTAAATAGGCTCAATAAATAGGCTTATAAAATAGGCTCAATAAATAGGCTTATTAAATAGGCTCAATAAATAGGCATATTAAATACTTATTAAATAGGCTTATTAAATAGACTTATTAAATACGCTTATTAAATAGACTTATTAAATAGGCTTATTAAAAGGCTTATTAAATAGACTCATTAAATAGGCTCATTAAATACGTATTAAATATGTTTATTAAATAGGCGTATTAAATAGGCTTATTAAATAGGCTTATTAAATAGGCTTATTAAATAGGCTTATTAAATAGACTCATTAAATAGGCTAATTTTAGCAACTTAGGCTTATTAAATAGGTTTATTTCAGCAACTTAGACTTATTAAATAGCCTCATTGAATAGGCTTATTTTAGCAACTTAGGCTTATTAAATAGGTTTATTTCAGCAACTTAGACTTATTAAATAGCCTTATTAAATAGGCTTATTTCAGCAACTTAGGCTCATTAAATAAGCTTATTTCAGCAACTTATGCTTATTAAATAGCCTTATTAAACAGGTTTATTTCAGCAACTTAGGCTTATTAAATAGCATTTTTAAATAGGTTTATTCATCAACTTAGGCTTATTAAATAGGCTTATTCAGCAACTTAGGCTTATTAAATAAGCTTATTTCAGCAACTTAGGCTTATTAAATAGGCTCATTCAGAAACTTAGGCTTACTAAATAGGCTTATTTCAGCAACTTAGACTAATTAAATAGGCCTATTAAATAGGCTTATTAAATAGGCTTATTTCAGCAACTTAGGCTCATTAAATAGCCTTATTAAATAGGCTTATTAAATAGACTTATTAAATAGGCTCATTAAATACTTATTAAATAGGCTTATTAAATAGGCTTATTAAATAGACTTATTAAATAGGCTCAATAAATAGGCTTATTAAATAGTCTTATTAAATAGGCTCAATAAATAGGCTTATTAAATAGGCTTATTAAATAGGCTTATTAAATAGACTTATTAAATAGGCTTATTAAATAGGCTCAATAAATAGGCTTATTAAATAGGCTCAATAAATAGGCTTATAAAATAGGCTCAATAAATAGGCTTATTAAATAGGCTCAATAAATAGGCTTATTAAATAGGCTCATTAAATACTTATTAAATAGGCTTATTAAATAGATTTATTAAATAGACTTATTAAATACGCTTATTAAATAGACTTATTAAATAGGCTTATTAAAAGGCTTATTAAATAGACTTATTAAATAGGCTCATTAAATACATATTAAATATGTTTATTAAATAGGCGTATTAAATAGGCTTATTAAATAGGCTTATTAAATAGGCTTATTAAATAGGCTTATTAAATAGACTCATTAAATAGGCTAATTTTAGCAACTTAGGCTTATTAAATAGGTTCATTTCAGCAACTTAGACTTATTAAATAGCCTCATTGAATAGGCTTATTTTAGCAACTTAGGTTTATTAAATAGGTTTATTTCAGCAACTTAGACTTATTAAATAGCCTTATTAAATAGGCTTATTTCAGCAACTTAGGCTTATTAAATAAGCTTATTTCAGCAACTTATGCTTATTAAATAGTCTTATTAAACAGGTTTATTTCAGCAACTTAGGCTTATTAAATAGCATTTTTAAATAGGTTTATTTCAGCAACTTAGACTTATTAAATTTACCTTTTTAAATAGGCTTAGTTCAGAAACTTAGGCTTATTAAATAGGCTTATTTCAGCAACTTAAGCTCATTAAATAGCCTTATTAAATAGGCTTATTTCAGCAACTAAGGCTTATTAAATAGTCTTATTTCAGCAACTTAAACTTATTAAATAGCCTTATTTCAGCAACTTAGGCTCATTAAATAGCCTTATTTCAGCAACTTAGACTTATTAAATAGGCTTATTCAGCAACTTAGGCTTATTAAATAGCCTTATTAAATAGGCTTATTTCAGCAACTTAGACTTATTAATTATTTTTATTCAGCAACGTAGGCTTATTAAATAGGCTCATTCAGCAACTTAGGCTTATTAAATAGGCTATTTTCAGCAACTTAGACTTATTAAATAGGCCTATTAAATAGGCTTATTAAATAGGCTTATTAAATAGGCTTATTTCAGCAACTTAGGCTTATTAAATAGGCTGATTAAATGGGCTTATTTCAGCAACTTAGGCTTATTAAATAGGCTTATTTCAGCAACTTAGACTTATTAAAGTGCCTTATTTCAGCAACTTATGCTTATTAAATAGGCTTATTTCAGCAACTTAGGCTTATTAAATAGCCTAATTAAGTAGGCTTATTTCAGCAACTTGAGCTTATTAAATAGGCTTATTTCAGCAACTTATGCTGATTAAAAAGGCTTATTTCAGCAACTTAGACTTATTAAATAGCCTTATTTCCGCAACTTAGACTCATTAAATAGGCTTATTTCAGCAACATATGCTTATTAAAAATACTTATTTCAGCAACTTAGGCTTATTAAATAGGCTTATTAAATAGGCTTATTAAATAGACTTATTAAATAGGCTCAATAAATAGGCTTATTAAATAGGCTTATTAAATAGGCTAAATAAATAGGCTTATTAAATAGGCTTATTAAATAGGCTTATTAAATAGACTTATTAAATAGGCTTATTAAATAGGCTCAATAAATAGGCTTATTAAATAGGCTCAATAAATAGGCTTATAAAATAGGCTCAATAAATAGGCTTATTAAATAGGCTCAATAAATAGGCTTATTAAATAGGCTCATTAAATACTTATTAAATAGGCTTATTAAATAGATTTATTAAATAGACTTATTAAATACGCTTATTAAATAGACTTATTAAATAGGCTTATTAAAAGGCTTATTAAATAGACTTATTAAATAGGCTCATTAAATACATATTAAATATGTTTATTAAATAGGCGTATTAAATAGGCTTATTAAATAGGCTTATTAAATAGGCTTATTAAATAGGCTTATTAAATAGACTCATTAAATAGGCTAATTTTAGCAACTTAGGCTTATTAAATAGGTTCATTTCAGCAACTTAGACTTATTAAATAGCCTCATTGAATAGGCTTTTTTTAGCAACTTAGGCTTATTAAATAGGTTTATTTCAGCAACTTAGACTTATTAAATAGCCTTATTAAATAGGCTTATTTCAGCAACTTAGGCTTATTAAATAAGCTTATTTCAGCAACTTATGCTTATTAAATAGCCTTATTAAACAGGTTTATTTCAGCAACTTAGGCTTATTAAATAGCATTTTTAAATAGTTTATTTCAGCAACTTAGACTTATTAAATTTACCTTTTTAAATAGGCTTAGTTCAGAAACTTAGGCTTATTAAATAGGCTTATTTCAGCAACTTAAGCTCATTAAATAGCCTTATTAAATAGGCTTATTTCAGCAACTAAGGCTTATTAAATAGTCTTATTTCAGCAACTTAAACTTATTAAATAGCCTTATTTCAGCAACTTAGGCTCATTAAATAGCCTTATTTCAGCAACTTAGACTTATTAAATAGGCTTATTCAGCAACTTAGGCTTATTAAATAGCCTTATTAAATAGGCGTATTTCAGCAACTTAGACTTATTAATTATTTTTATTCAGCAACTTAGGCTTATTAAATAGGCTTATTCAGCAATTTAAGCTTATTAAATAGGCTTATTTCAGCAACGTAGGCTTATTAAATAGGCTCATTCAGCAACTTAGGCTTATTAAATAGGCTATTTTCAGCAACTTAGACTTATTAAATAGGCCTATTAAATAGGCTTATTAAATAGGCTTATTAAATAGGCTTATTTCAGCAACTTAGGCTTATTAAATAGGCTGATTAAATGGGCTTATTTCAGCAACTTAGGCTTATTAAATAGGCTTATTTCAGCAACTTAGACTTATTAAAGTGCCTTATTTCAGCAACTTATGCTTATTAAATAGGCTTATTTCAGCAACTTAGGCTTATTAAATAGCCTAATTAAGTAGGCTTATTTCAGCAACTTGAGCTTATTAAATAGGCTTATTTCAGCAACTTATGCTGATTAAAAAGGCTTATTTCAGCAACTTAGACTTATTAAATAGCCTTATTTCTGCAACTTAGACTCATTAAATAGGCTTATTTCAGCAACATATGCTTATTAAAAATACTTATTTCAGCAACTTAGGCTTATTAAATAGGCTTATTAAATAGGCTTATTAAATAGACTTATTAAATAGGCTCAATAAATAGGCTTATTAAATAGGCTTATTAAATAGGCTAAATAAATAGGCTTATTAAATAGGCTTATTAAATAGGCTTATTAAATAGACTTATTAAATAGGCTTATTAAATAGGCTCAATAAATAGGCTTATTAAATAGGCTCAATAAATAGGCTTATAAAATAGGCTCAATAAATAGGCTTATTAAATAGGCTCAATAAATAGGCTTATTAAATAGGCTCATTAAATACTTATTAAATAGGCTTATTAAATAGATTTATTAAATAGACTTATTAAATACGCTTATTAAATAGACTTATTAAATAGGCTTATTAAAAGGCTTATTAAATAGACTTATTAAATAGGCTCATTAAATACATATTAAATATGTTTATTAAATAGGCGTATTAAATAGGCTTATTAAATAGGCTTATTAAATAGGCTTATTAAATAGGCTTATTAAATAGACTCATTAAATAGGCTAATTTTAGCAACTTAGGCTTATTAAATAGGTTCATTTCAGCAACTTAGACTTATTAAATAGCCTCATTGAATAGGCTTTTTTTAGCAACTTAGGCTTATTAAATAGGTTTATTTCAGCAACTTAGACTTATTAAATAGCCTTATTAAATAGGCTTATTTCAGCAACTTAGGCTTATTAAATAAGCTTATTTCAGCAACTTATGCTTATTAAATAGCCTTATTAAACAGGTTTATTTCAGCAACTTAGGCTTATTAAATAGCATTTTTAAATAGTTTATTTCAGCAACTTAGACTTATTAAATTTACCTTTTTAAATAGGCTTAGTTCAGAAACTTAGGCTTATTAAATAGGCTTATTTCAGCAACTTAAGCTCATTAAATAGCCTTATTAAATAGGCTTATTTCAGCAACTAAGGCTTATTAAATAGTCTTATTTCAGCAACTTAAACTTATTAAATAGCCTTATTTCAGCAACTTAGGCTCATTAAATAGCCTTATTTCAGCAACTTAGACTTATTAAATAGGCTTATTCAGCAACTTAGGCTTATTAAATAGCCTTATTAAATAGGCGTATTTCAGCAACTTAGACTTATTAATTATTTTTATTCAGCAACTTAGGCTTATTAAATAGGCTTATTCAGCAATTTAAGCTTATTAAATAGGCTTATTTCAGCAACGTAGGCTTATTAAATAGGCTCATTCAGCAACTTAGGCTTATTAAATAGGCTATTTTCAGCAACTTAGACTTATTAAATAGGCCTATTAAATAGGCTTATTAAATAGGCTTATTAAATAGGCTTATTTCAGCAACTTAGGCTTATTAAATAGGCTGATTAAATGGGCTTATTTCAGCAACTTAGGCTTATTAAATAGGCTTATTTCAGCAACTTATGCTGATTAAAAAGGCTTATTTCAGCAACTTAGACTTATTAAATAGCCTTATTTCCGCAACTTAGACTCATTAAATAGGCTTATTTCAGCAACATATGCTTATTAAAAATACTTATTTCAGCAACTTAGGCTTATTAAATAGGCTTATTTCAGCAACTTAGACTTATTAAATAGCCTTATTTCAGCAACTTAGGCTTATTAAATAGGCTTATTTCAGCAACTTAGGCTTATTAAATAGCCTTATTTCAGCAACTTAGACTTATTAAATAGGCTTATTTCAGCAACTTAGGCTTATTAAATAGGCTTATTCAGCAACTTAGGCTTATTAAATAGGCTTATTTCAGCAACTTAGGCTTATTAAATAGGCTCATTCAGAAACTTAGGCTTATTAAATAGGCTTATTTCAGCAACTTAGACTTATTAAATAGGCCTGTTAAATAGGCTTATTAAATAGGTTTATTTCAGCAACTTAGGCTTATTAAATAGGCTTATTCAGCAACTTAGGCTTATTAAATAGGCTTATTTCAGCAACTTAGGCTTATTAAATAGGCTCATTCAGAAACTTAGGCTTATTAAATAGGCTTATTCAGCAACTTAGGCTTATTAAATAGGCTTATTTCAGCAACTTAGGCTTATTAAATAGGCTCATTCAGAAACTTAGGCTTATTAAATAGGCTTATTTCAGCAACTTAGACTTATTAAATAGGCCTGTTAAATAGGCTTATTAAATAGGTTTATTTCAGCAACTTAGACTTATTAAATAGGCCTATTAAATAGGCTTATTAAATAGACTTATTAAATAGGCACATTAAATACTTATTAAATAGGTTTAATAAATAGGCTTATTAAATAGGCTTATTTCAGCAACTTAGGCTTATTAAATAGGCTTATTAAATGGGCTTATTTCAGCAACTTAGGCTTATTAAATAGGCTTATTTCAGCAACTTAGACTTATTAAATAGCCTTATTTCAGCAATTAGGCTTATTAAATAGGCTTATTTCAGCAACTTAGGCTTATTAAATAGCCTTATTTCAGCAACTTAGACTTATTAAATAGGCTTATTTCAGCAACTTAGGCTTATTAAATAGGCTTATTCAGCAACTTAGGCTTATTAAATAGGCTTATTTCAGCAACTTAGGCTTATTAAATAGGCACATTCAGAAACTTAGGCTTATTACATAGGCTTATTTCAGCAACTTAGACTTATTAAATAGGCCTGTTAAATAGGCTTATTAAATAGGCTTATTAAATAGGCTTATTAAATAGACTTATTAAATAGGCTTATTAAATAGGCTCAATAAATAGGCTTATTAAATAGGCTCAATAAATAGGCTTATTAAATAGGCTCAATAAATAGGCATATTAAATAGGCTCATTAAATACTTATTAAATAGACTTATTAAATAGACTTATTAAATAGGCTTATTAAATAGGCTTATTAAATAGGCTTATTAAATATGCTTATTAAATAGACTTATTAAATAGCCTCATTAAATAGGCTTATTTTAGCAACTTAGGCTTATTAAATAAGTTTATTTCAGCAACTTAGGCTTATTAAATAGGCTTATTTCAGCAACTTAGGCTTATTAAATAAGCTTATTTCAGCAACTTATTCTTATTAAATAGCCTTATTAAACAGGTTTATTTCAGCAACTTAGGCTTATTAAGTAGCATTTTTAAATAGGTTTATTTCAGCAACTTAGACTTATTAAATAGGTTTATTCAGCAACTTAGGCTTATTAAATAGGCTTATTCAGCAACTTAGGCTTATTTAATAGGCTTATTTCAGCAACTTAGGCTTATTTAATAGGCTTATTAAATAGGCTTATTTCAGCAACTTAGGCATATTAAATAAGCTTATTTCAGCAACTTATGCTTTTAAATAGCCTTATTAAACAGGTTTATTTCAGCAACTTAGGCTTATTAAATAGCATGTTTAAATAGGTTTATTTCAGCAACTTAGACTTATTAAATATACCTTTTTAAATAGGCTTAGTTCAGAAACTTAGGCTTATTAAATAGGCTTATTTCAGCAACTTAGGCTCATTAAATAGCCTTATTAAATAGGCTTATTTCAGCAACTAGGCTTATTAAATAGGCTTATTTCAGCAACTTAAACTTAATAAATAGCCTTATTTCAGCAACTTAGGCTCATTAAATAGCCTTATTTCAGCAACTTAGACTTATTAAATAGGCTTATTCAGCAATTAGGCTTATTAAATAGGCTTATTTCAGCAACTTAGGCTTATTAAATAGCCTTATTTCAGCAACTTAGACTTATTAAATAGGCTTATTTCAGCAACTTAGGCTTATTAAATAGGCTTATTCAGCAACTTAGGCTTATTTCAGCAACTTAGGCTTATTAAATAGGCACATTCAGAAACTTAGGCTTATTACATAGGCTTATTTCAGCAACTTAGACTTATTAAATAGGCCTGTTAAATAGGCTTATTAAATAGGCTTATTAAATAGGCTTATTAAATAGACTTATTAAATAGGCTTATTAAATAGGCTCAATAAATAGGCTTATTAAATAGGCTCAATAAATAGGCTTATTAAATAGGCTCAATAAATAGGCATATTAAATAGGCTCATTAAATACTTATTAAATAGACTTATTAAATAGACTTATTAAATAGGCTTATTAAATAGGCTTATTAAATAGGCTTATTAAATATGCTTATTAAATAGACTTATTAAATAGCCTCATTAAATAGGCTTATTTTAGCAACTTAGGCTTATTAAATAAGTTTATTTCAGCAACTTAGGCTTATTAAATAGGCTTATTTCAGCAACTTAGGCTTATTAAATAAGCTTATTTCAGCAACTTATTCTTATTAAATAGCCTTATTAAACAGGTTTATTTCAGCAACTTAGGCTTATTAAGTAGCATTTTTAAATAGGTTTATTTCAGCAACTTAGACTTATTAAATAGGTTTATTCAGCAACTTAGGCTTATTAAATAGGCTTATTCAGCAACTTAGGCTTATTTAATAGGCTTATTTCAGCAACTTAGGCTTATTTAATAGGCTTATTAAATAGGCTTATTTCAGCAACTTAGGCATATTAAATAAGCTTATTTCAGCAACTTATGCTTTTAAATAGCCTTATTAAACAGGTTTATTTCAGCAACTTAGGCTTATTAAATAGCATGTTTAAATAGGTTTATTTCAGCAACTTAGACTTATTAAATATACCTTTTTAAATAGGCTTAGTTCAGAAACTTAGGCTTATTAAATAGGCTTATTTCAGCAACTTAGGCTCATTAAATAGCCTTATTAAATAGGCTTATTTCAGCAACTAGGCTTATTAAATAGGCTTATTTCAGCAACTTAAACTTAATAAATAGCCTTATTTCAGCAACTTAGGCTCATTAAATAGCCTTATTTCAGCAACTTAGACTTATTAAATAGGCTTATTCAGCAACTTAGGCTTATTAAATAGCCTTATTTAATAGGCTTATTTCAGCAACTTATACTTATTAAATAGGTTTATTCAGCAACTTAGGCTTATTAAATAGGCTTATTCAGCAATTTAGGCTTATTAAATAGGCTTATTTCAGCAACTTAGGCTTATTAAATAGGCTCTTTCAGCAACTTAGGCTTATTAAATAGGCTATTTTCAGCAACTTAGACTTATTAAATAGGCCTATTAAATAGGCTTATTAAATAGGCTTATTAAATAGGCTTATTTCAGCAACTTAGGCTTATTAAATAGGCTTATTAAATGGGCTTATTTCAGCAACTTAGGCTTATTAAATAGGCTTATTTCAGCAACTTAGACTTATTAAATAGCATTATTTCAGCAACTTACGCTTATTAAATAGGCTTATTTCAGCAACTTAGGCTTATTAAATAGCCTAATTAAGTAGGCTTATTTCAGCAACTTGAGCTTATTAAATAGGCTTATTTCAGCAACTTATGCTGATTAAAAAGGCTTATTTCAGCAACTTAGACTTATTAAATAGCCTTATTTCAGCAACTTAGACTCATTAAATAGGCTTTTTCAGCAACTTATGCTTATTAAAAATACTTATTTCAGCAACTTAGGCTTATTAAATAGGCTTATTTCAGCAACTTAGACTTATTAAATAGCCTTATTTCAGCAACTTAGGCTTATTAAATAGGCTTATTTCAGCAACTTAGGCTTATTAAATAGCCTTATTTCAGCAACTTAGACTTATTAAATAGGCTTATTTCAGCAACTTAGGCTTTTTAAATAGGCTTATTCCGCAACTTAGGCTTATTAAATAGGCTTATTTCAGCAACTTAGACTTATTAAATAGGCCTGTTAAATAGGCTTATTAAATAGGTTTATTTCAGCAACTTAGACTTATTAAATAGGCCTATTAAATAGGCTTATTAAATAGACTTATTAAATAGGCTCATTAAAGAATTATTAAATAGGCGTATTAAATAGGCTTATTAAATAGACTTATTAAATAGGATCAATAAATAGGCTTATTAAATAGGCTTATTAAATAGACTTATTAAATAGGCTCAATAAATAGGCTTATTAAATAGGCTCATTAAATAGACGTATTAAATAGGCTTATTAAATAGACTTATTAAATCGGCTTATTAAATAGGCTCAATAAATAGGCTTATTAAATAGGCTCAATAAATATGCTTATTAAATAGGCTCAATAAGTAGGCTTAATAAATAGGCTCAATAAATAGGCTTATTAAATAGGCTTATTTCAGCAACTTAGACTTATTAAATAGGCCTATTAAATAGGCTTATTAAATAGGCTTATTTCAGCCACTTAGACTTATTAAAAAGGCCTATTAAATAGGCTTATTAAATAGACTTATTAAATAGGCTCATTAAATAATTATTAAATAGGCTTATTAAATAGGCTTATTAAATAGACTTATTAAATAGGATCAATAAATAGGCTTATTAAATAGGCTTATTAAATAGACGTATTAAATAGGCTCAATAAATAGGCTTATTAAATAGGCTTATTAAATAGGCTCAATAAATAGGCTTATTAAATAGACTTATTAAATCGGCTTATTAAATAGGCTCAATAAATAGGCTTATTAAATAGGCTCAATAAATATGCTTATTAAATAGGCTCAATAAGTAGGCTTAATAAATAGGCTCAATAAATAGGCTTATTAAATAGGCTCATTAAATACTTATTAAATAGGCTTATTAAATAGACTTATTAAATAGACTTATTATATAGGCCTATTAAATAGGCTTATTAAATAGACTTATTAAATAGGCACATTAAATACTTATTAAATAGGCGTATTAAATAGGCTTATTAAATAGGCTTATTAAATAGACTTATTAAATAGGCTCAATAACTAGGCTTATTAAATAGGCATATTAAATAGGCTCAATAAATAGGCTTATTAAATAGGCTCATTAAATAGACTTATTAAATAGGCTTATTAAATAGGCTCAATAAATAGGCTTATTAAATAGGCTCAATAAATAGGCTTATTAAATAGGCTCAATAAATAGGCATATTAAATAGGCTCATTAAATACTTATTAAATAGACTTATTAAATAGACTTATTAAATAGGCTTATTAAATAGGCTTATTAAATAGGCTTATTAAATAGGCTTATTAAATAGACTTATTAAATAGCCTCATTAAATAGGCTTATTTTAGCAACTTAGGCTTATTAAATAAGTTTATTTCAGCAACTTAGACTTATTAAATAGGCTCATTCAGAAACTTAGGCTTATTAAATAGGCTTATTTCAGCAACTTAGACTTATTAAAAAGGCCTATTAAATAGGCTTATTAAATAGACTTATTAAATAGGCTCATTAAATAATTATTAAATAGGCTTATTAAATAGGCTTATTAAATAGACTTATTAAATAGGATCAATAAATAGGCTTATTAAATAGGCTTATTAAATAGACTTATTAAATAGGCTCAATAAATAGGCTTATTAAATAGGCTTATTAAATAGGCTCAATAAATAGGCTTATTAAATAGGCTTATTAAATAGACTTATTAAATAGACTTATTAAATCGGCTTATTAAATAGGCTCAATAAATAGGCTTATTAAATAGGCTCAATAATAATGCTTATTAAATAGGCTCAATAAGTAGGCTTAATAAATAGGCTCAATAAATAGGCTTATTAAATAGGCTCATTAAATACTTATTAAATAGGCTTATTAAATAGACTTATTAAATAAACTTATTAAATAGGCTTATTAAATAGACTTATTAAATAGTCTTATTAAAAAGGCTTATTAAATAGGCTTATTAAATAGACTTATTTCAGCAACTTAGACTTATTAAATAGGTTTATTCAGCAACTTAGGCTTATTAAATAGGCTTATTCCGCAACTTAGGCTTATTAAATAGGCTTATTTCAGCAACTTAGGCTTATTAAATAGGCTCATTCAGAAACTTAGGCTTATTAAATAGGCTTATTTCAGCAACTTAGACTTATTAAATAGGCCTATTAAATAGGCTTATTAAATAGGCTTATTTCAGCAACTTAGACTTATTAAATAGGCCTATTAAATAGGCTTATTAAATAGACTTATTAAATAGGCTCATTAAATACTTATTAAATAGGCTTATTAAATAGGCTTATTAAATAGACTTATTAAATAGGCTCAATAAATAGGCTTATTAAATAGGCTTATTAAATAGGCTCAATAAATAGGCTTATTAATTAGGCTTATTAAATAGGCTTATTAAATAGAATTATTAAATAGGCTTATTAAATAGGCTCAATACATAGGCTTATTAAATAGGCTCAATAAATAGGCTTATTAAGTAGGCTCAATAAATAGGCTTATTAAATAGGCTCAATAAATAGGCTTATTAAATAGGCTCATTAAATACTTATTAAATAGGCTTATTAAATAGACTTATTAAATAGGCTCATTAAATACTTATTAAATATGTTTATTAAATAGGCGTATTAAATAGGCTTATTAAATAGGCTTATTAAATAGGCTTATTAAATAGGCTTATTAAATAGACTTATTAAATAGCCTCATTAAATAGGCTTATTTTAGCAACTTAGGCTTATTAAATAGGTTTATTTCAGCAACTTAGACTTATTAAATAGCATTATTAAATAGGCTTATTTCAGCAACTTATGCTTATTAAATAGCCTTATTAAACAGGTTTATTTCAGCAACTTAGGCTTATTAAATAGCATTTTAAATAGGTTTATTTCAGCAACTTAGACTTATTAAATATACCTTTTTAAATAGGCTTAGTTCAGAAACTTAGGCTTATTAAATAGGCTTATTTCAGCAACTTAGGCTCATTAAATAGCCTTATTAAATAGGCTTATTTCAGCAACTTAGGCTCATTAAATAGCCTTATTAAATAGGCTTATTTCACCAACTTAGGCGTATTAAATAGGCTTATTTCAGCAACTTAAACTTATTAAATAGCCTTATTTCAGCAACTTAGGCTTATTAAATAGCCTTATCTCAGCAACTTAGACTTATTAAATAGGCTTATTCAGCAACTTAGGCTTATTAAATAGCCTTATTAAATAGGCTTATTTCAGCAACTTAGACTTATTAAATAGGTTTATTCAGCAACTTAGGCTCATTAAAAAGGCTTATTTCAGCAACTTAGGCTTATTAAATAGGCTCATTCAGCAACTTAGGCTTATTAAATAGGCTTATTTCAGCAACTTAGACTTATTAAATAGGCCTATTAAATAGGCTTATTAAATAGGCTTATTAAATAGGCTTATTTCAGCAACTTAGGCTTATTAAATAGGCTTATTAAATAGGCTTATTTCAGCAACTTAGACTTATTAAATAGGCTTATTAAATATGCTTATTTCAGCAACTTAGGCTTATTAAATAGGCTTATTTCAGCAACTTAGACTTATTAAATAGCCTTATTTCAGCAACTTACGCTTATTAAATAGGCTTATTTCAGCAACTTAGGCTTATTAAATAGCCTAATTAAGTAGGCTTATTTCAGCAACTTGGGCTTATTAAATAGGCTTATTTCAGCAACTTACGCTGATTAAAAAGGCTTATTTCAGCAACTTAGACTTATTAAATAGCCTTATTTCAGCAACTTAGACTAATTAAATAGGCTTATTTCAGCAACTTATGCTTATTAAATATACTTATTTCAGCAACTTAGGCTTATTAAATAGGCTTATTTCAGCAACTTAGACTTATTAAATAGCCTTATTTCAGCAACTTAGGCTTATTAAATAGGCTTATTTCAGCAACTTAGACTTATTAAATAGCCTTATTTCAGCAACTTAGGCTTATTAAATAGGCTTATTTCAGCAACTTAGGCTTATTAAATAGCCTTATTTCAGCAACTTAGACTTATTAAATAGGCTTATTTCAGCAACTTAGGCTTATTAAATAGGCTTATTCAGCAACTTAGGCTTATTAAATGGGCTTATTAAATAGGCTTATTTCAGAAACTTAGGCTTATTAAATAGGCTTATTCACCAACTTAGCCTTATTAAATAGGCTCATTCAATACTTATTAAATAGGCTTATTAAACAGGCTTATTAAATAGACTCATTAAATAGGCTCAATAAATAGGCTTATTAAATAGGCTTATTAATTAGGCTTATTAAATAGGCTTATTAAATAGACTTATTAAATAGGCTTATTAAATAGGCTCAATAAATAGGCTTATTAAATAGGCTTATTAAATAGGCTTATTAAATAGGCTTATTAAATAGGCTCAATAAATAGGCTTATTAAATAGGCTTATTAAATATGCTTATTAAATAGACTTATTAAATAGGCGTATTAAATAGGCTTATTAAATAGACTTAGTAAATAGCCTCATTAAATAGGCTTATTTTAGCAACTTAGGCTTATTAAATAGGTTTATTTCAGCAACTTAGACTTATTAAATAGCCTTATTAAATAGGCTTATTAAACAGGCTTATTAAATAGACTCATTAAATAGGCTCAATAAATAGCCTTATTAAATAGGCTTATTAATTAGGCTTATTAAATAGGCTTATTAAATAGACTTATAAAATAGGCTTATTAAATTGGCTCAATAAATAGGCTTATTAAATAGGCTTATTAAATATGCTTATTAAATAGGGTCAATAAATAGGCTTATTAAATAGGCTTATTAAATATGCTTATTAAATAGACTTATTAAATAGGCGTATAAAATAGGCTTATTAAATAGACTTATTAAATAGCCTCATTAAATAGGCTTATTTTAGCAACTTAGGCTTATTAAGTAGGTTTATTCAGCAACTTAGGCTTATTAAATAGGCTTATTTCAGCAACTTAGGCTTATTAAATAGGCTTATTTCAGCAACTTAGACTTATTAAATAGGCCTATTAAATAGGCTTATTAAATAGGCTTATTTCAGCAACTTAGACTTATTAAATAGGCCTATTAAATAGGCTTATTAAATAGGCTAATTAAATAGGCTTATTTCAGCAACTTAGGCTTATTAAACAGGCTTATTAAATAGGCTTATTTCAGCAACTTAGGCTTATTAAATAGGCTTATTTCAGCAACTTAGACTTATTAAATAGTCTTATTTCAGCAACTTACGCTTATTAAATAGGCTTATTTCAGCAACTTAGGCTTATTAAATAGCCTAATTAAGTAGGCTTATTTCAGCAACTTGGGCTTATTAAATAGGCATATTTCAGCAACTTACGCTGATTAAAAAGGCTTATTTCAGCAACTTAGACTTATTAAATAGCCTTATTTCAGCAACTTACGCTTATTAAATAGGCTTATTTCAGCAACTTAGGCTTATTAAATAGCCTAATTAAGTAGGCTTATTTCAGCAACTTGGGCTTATTAAATAGGCTTATTTCAGCAACTTATGCTGATTAAAAAGGCTTATTTCAGCAACTTATGCTTATTAAATATACTTACTTCAGCAACTTAGGCTTATTAAATAGGCTTATTTCAGCAACTTAGACTTATTAAATAGCCTTATTTCAGCAACTTACACTTATTAAATAGGCTTATTCAGCAACTTAGGCTTATTAAATAGGCTTATTAAATAGGCTTATTTCAGCAACTTAGGCTTATTAAATAGGCTTATTCAGCAACTTAGGCTTATTAAATAGGCTCATTCAATACTTATTAAATAGGCTTATTAAACAGGCTTATTAAATAGACTCATTAAATAGGCTCAATAAATAGGCTTATTAAATAGGCTTATTAATTAGGCTTATTAAATAGGCTTATTAAATAGACTTATTAAATAGGCTTATTAAATAGGCTCAATAAAAAGGCTTATTAAATAGGCTTATTAAATAGGCTTATTAAATAGGCTTATTAAATAGGCTTATTAAATAGGCTCAATAAATAGGCTTATTAAATAGGCTTATTAAATATGCTTGTTAAATAGACTTATTAAATAGGCGTATTAAATAGGCTTATTAAATAGTATTATTAAATAGCCTCATTAAATAGGCTTATTTTAGCAACTTAGGCTTATTAAACAGGTTTATTTCAGCAACTTAGGCTTATTAAATAGCATTTTTAAATATGTTTATTTCAGCAACTTAGACTTATTAAATATATCTTTTTAAATAGGCTTAGTTGAGAAACTTAGGCTTATTAAATAGGCTTATTTCAGCAACTTAGGCTCATTAAATAGCCTTATTAAATAGGCTTATTTCAGCAACTTAGGCTTATTAAATAGCCTTATTAAATAGGCTTATTTTAGCAACTTAGACTTATTAAAACGACTTATTAAATAGACATTTCAGCAACTTAGGCTCATTAAATATGCTTATGAAATATGCTTATTTCTGCAACTTAGACTTATTAGATAGGCCTATTAAATAGGCTTATTTCAGCAACTTAGGCTTATTAAATAGGCTTATTTCAGCAACTTGGGCTTATGAAATAGGCTTATTTCAGCAACTTAGACTTATTAAATAGCCTTATTTCAGCAACTTACGCTTATTAAATAGGCTTATTTCAGCAACTTAGGCTTATTAAATAGCCTTATTAAGTAGGCTTATTTCAGCAACTTGGACTTATTAAATAGGCTTATTTCAGCAACTTACGCTGATTAAAAAGGCTTATTTCAGCAACTTAGACTTATTAAATAGCCTTATTTCAGCAACTTATACTTATTAAATAGGCTTATTTCTGCAACTTATGCTTATTAAATATACTTATTTCAGCAACTTAGGCTTATTAAATAGGCTTATTTCAGCAACTTAGACTTATTAAATAGCCTTATTTCAGCAACTTAGGCTTATTAAATAGGCTTATTTCAGCAACTTGGGCTTATTAAATAGCCTTATTTCAGCAACTTAGACTTATTAAATAGGCTTATTTCAGCAACTTAGGCTTATTAAATAGGCTCATTCACTACTTATTAAATAGGCTTATTAAACAGGCTTATTAAATAGACTCATTAAATAGGCTCATTAAATAGGCTTATTAAATAGGCTTATTAAATAGACTTATTAAATAGCCTCATTAAATAGGCTTATTTTAGCAACTTAGGCTTATTAAATAGGTTTATTTCAGCAACTTAGACTTATTAAATAGCCTTATTAAATAGGCTTATTTCAGCAACTTAGGCTTAATAAATAAGCTTATTTCAGCAACTTATGCTTATTAAATAGCCTTATTAAACAGGTTTATTTCAGCAACTTAGGCTTATTAAATAGGCTTATTTCAGCAACTTAGACTTATTAAATAGCCTTATTTCAGCAATTTACACTTATTAAATAGGCTTATTTCAGCAACTTAGGCTTATTAAATAGGCTTATTCAGCAACTTAGGCTTATTAAATAGGCTTATTAAATAGGCTTATTTCAGCAACTTAGGCTTATTAAATAGGCTCATTCAATACTTATTAAATAGGCATATTAAACAGGCTTATTAAATAGACTCATTAAATAGGCTCAATAAATAGGCTTATTAAATAGGCTTATTAATTAGGCTTATTAAATAGACTTATTAAATAGGCTTATTAAATAGGCTCAATAAATAGGCTTATTAAATAGGCTTATTAAATATGCTTATTAAATAGACTTATTAAATAGGCGTATTAAATAGGCTTATTAAATAGACTTATTAAATAGCCTCATTAAATTAGCTTATTTTAGCAACTTAGGCTTATTAAATAGGCTTATTTCAGCAACTTATGCTTATTAAATAGCCTTATTAAACAGGTTTATTTCAGCAACTTAGGCTTATTAAATAGCATTTTAAAATATGTTTATTTCAGCAACTTAGACTTATTAAATATACCTTTTTAAATAGGCTTAGTTGAGAAACTTAGGCTTATTAAATAGGCTTATTTCAGCAACTTAGGCTCATTAAATAGCCTTATTAAATAGGCTTATTTCAGCAACTTAGGCTTATTAAATAGCCTTATTAAATAGGCTTATTTTAGCAACTTAGACTTATTAAAACGACTTATTAAATAGACATTTCAGCAACTTAGGCTCATTAAATATGCTTATGAAATATGCTTATTTCTGCAACTTAGACTTATTAGATAGGCCTATTAAATAGGCTTATTTCAGCAACTTAGGCTTATTAAATAGCCTTATTTCAGCAACTTACGCTTATTAAATAGGCTTATTTCAGCAACTTAGGCTTATTAAATAGCCTTATTAAGTAGGCTTATTTCAGCAACTTGGACTTATTAAATAGGCTTATTTCAGCAACTTACACTGATTAAAAAGGCTTATTTCAGCAACTTAGACTTATTAAATAGCCTTATTTCAGCAACTTAGACTTATTAAATAGGCTTATTTCAGCAACTTATGCTTATTAAATATACTTATTTCAGCAACTTAGGCTTATTAAATAGGCTTATTTCAGCAACTTAGACTTATTAAATAGCCTTATTTCAGCAACTTAGGCTTATTAAATAGGCTTATTTCAGCAACTTGGGCTTATTAAATAGCCTTATTTCAGCAACTTAGACTTATTAAATAGGCTTATTTCAGCAACTTAGGCTTATTAAATAGGCTCATTCAATACTTATTAAATAGGCTTATTAAACAGGCTTATTAAATAGACTCATTAAATAGGCTCATTAAATAGGCTTATTAAATAGACTTATTAAATAGCCTCATTAAATAGGCTTATTTTAGCAACTTAGGCTTATTAAATAGGTTTATTTCAGCAACTTAGACTTATTAAATAGCCTTATTAAATAGGCTTATTTCAGCAACTTAGGCTTAATAAATAAGCTTATTTCAGCAACTTATGCTTATTAAATAGCCTTATTAAACAGGTTTATTTCAGCAACTTAGGCTTATTAAATAGGCTTATTTCAGCAACTTAGACTTATTAAATAGCCTTATTTCAGCAATTTACACTTATTAAATAGGCTTATTTCAGCAACTTAGGTTTATTAAATAGGCTTATTCAGCAACTCAGGCTTATTAAATAGGCTTATTAAATAGGCTTATTTCAGCAACTTAGGCTTATTAAATAGGCTCATTCAATACTTATTAAATAGGCGTATTAAACAGGCTTATTAAATATACTCATTAAATAGGCTCAATAAATAGGCTTATTAAATAGGCTTATTAATTAGGCTTATTAAATAGACTTATTAAATAGACTTATTAAATAGGCTTATTAAATAGGCTCAATAAAAAGGCTTATTAAATAGGCTTATTAAATAGGCTTATTAAATAGGCTTATTAAATAGGCTTATTAAATAGGCTCAATAAATAGGCTTATTAAATAGGCTTATTAAATATGCTTATTAAATAGACTTATTAAATAGGCGTATTAAACAGGCTTATTAAATAGACTTATTAAATAGCCTCATTAAATTAGCTTATTTTAGCAACTTAGGCTTATTAAATAGGCTTATTTCAGCAACTTATGCTTATTAAATAGCCTTATTAAACAGGTTTATTTCAGCAACTTAGGCTTATTAAATAGCATTTTAAAATATGTTTATTTC
Organism: Petromyzon marinus; assembly: GCF_048934315.1. Classification (NCBI taxonomy): domain Eukaryota; kingdom Metazoa; phylum Chordata; class Hyperoartia; order Petromyzontiformes; family Petromyzontidae; genus Petromyzon; species Petromyzon marinus. Next base: position 2,051,364 of record NW_027422650.1, on the reverse strand, counting down.
AGCAACTTAGACTTATTAAATATACCTTTTTAAATAGGCTTAGTTGAGAAACTTAGGCTTATTAAATAGGCTTATTTCAGCAACTTAGGCTCATTAAATAGCCTTATTAAATAGGCTTATTTCAGCAACTTAGGCTTATTAAATAGCCTTATTAAATAGGCTTATTTTAGCAACTTAGACTTATTAAAACGACTTATTAAATAGACATTTCAGCAACTTAGGCTCATTAAATATGCTTATGAAATATGCTTATTTCTGCAACTTAGACTTATTAGATAGGCCTATTAAATAGGCTTATTTCAGCAACTTAGGCTTATTAAATAGCCTTATTTCAGCAACTTACGCTTATTAAATAGGCTTATTTCAGCAACTTAGGCTTATTAAATAGCCTTATTAAGTAGGCTTATTTCAGCAACTTGGACTTATTAAATAGGCTTATTTCAGCAACTTACACTGATTAAAAAGGCTTATTTCAGCAACTTAGACTTATTAAATAGCCTTATTTCAGCAACTTAGACTTATTAAATAGGCTTATTTCAGCAACTTATGCTTATTAAATATACTTATTTCAGCAACTTAGGCTTATTAAATAGGCTTATTTCAGCAACTTAGACTTATTAAATAGCCTTATTTCAGCAACTTAGGCTTATTAAATAGGCTTATTTCAGCAACTTGGGCTTATTAAATAGCCTTATTTCAGCAACTTAGACTTATTAAATAGGCTTATTTCAGCAACTTAGGCTTATTAAATAGGCTCATTCAATACTTATTAAATAGGCTTATTAAACAGGCTTATTAAATAGACTCATTAAATAGGCTCATTAAATAGGCTTATTTCAGCAACTTAGGCTTATTAAATAAGCTTATTTCAGCAACTTATGCTTATTAAATAGCCTTATTAAACAGGTTTATTTCAGCAACTTAGGCTTATTAAATAGCATTTTTAAATTGGTTTATTTCAGCAACTTAGACTTATTAAATATACCTTTTTAAATAGGCTTAGTTCAGAAACTTAGGCTTATTAAATAGGCTTATTTCAGCAACTTAAGCTCATTAAATAGCCTTATTAAATAGGCTTATTTCAGCAACTAAGGCTTATTAAATAGTCTTATTTCAGCAACTTAAACTTATTAAATAGCCTTATTTCAGCAACTTAGGCTCATTAAATAGCCTTATTTCAGCAACTTAGACTTATTAAATAGGCTTATTCAGCAACTTAGGCTTATTAAATAGCCTTATTGAATAGGCTTATTTCAGCAACTTAGACTTATTAAATAGGTTTATTCAGCAACTTAGGCTTATTAAATAGGCTTATTCAGCAACTTAGGCTTATTAAATAAGCTTATTTCAGCAACTTAGGCTTATTAAATAGGCTCATTCAGAAACTTAGGCTTATTAAATAGGCTTATTTCAGCAACTTAGACTTATTAAATAGGCCTATTAAATAGGCTTATTAAATAGGCTTATTTCAGCAACTTTGGCTCATTAAATAGCCTTATTAAATAGGCTTATTAAATAGACTTATTAAATAGGCTCATTAAATACTTATTAAATAGGCTTATTAAATAGGCTTATTAAATAGACTTATTAAATAGGCTCAATAAATAGGCTTATTAATTAGGCTTATTAAATAGGCTCAATAAATAGGCTCAATAAATAGGCTTATTAAATAGGCTCAATAAATAGGCTTATTAAATAGGCTCATTAAATACTTATTAAATAGGCTTATTAAATAGATTTATTAAATAGACTTATTAAATACGCTTATTAAATAGACTTATTAAATAGGCTTATTAAAAGGCTTATTAAATAGACTTATTAAATAGGCTCATTAAATACATATTAAATATGTTTATTAAATAGGCGTATTAAATAGGCTTATTAAATAGGCTTATTAAATAGGCTTATTAAATAGGCTTATTAAATAGACTCATTAAATAGGCTAATTTTAGCAACTTAGGCTTATTAAATAGGTTCATTTCAGCAACTTAGACTTATTAAATAGCCTCATTGAATAGGCTTATTTTAGCAACTTAGGCTTATTAAATAGGTTTATTTCAGCAACTTAGACTTATTAAATAGCCTTATTAAATAGGCTTATTTCAGCAACTTAGGCTTATTAAATAAGCTTATTTCAGCAACTTATGCTTATTAAATAGCCTTATTAAACAGGTTTATTTCAGCAACTTAGGCTTATTAAATAGCATTTTTAAATAGGTTTATTTCAGCAACTTAGACTTATTAAATATACCTTTTTAAATAGGCTTAGTTCAGAAACTTAGGCTTATTAAATAGGCTTATTTCAGCAACTTAAGCTCATTAAATAGCCTTATTAAATAGGCTTATTTCAGCAACTAAGGCTTATTAAATAGTCTTATTTCAGCAACTTAAACTTATTAAATAGCCTTATTTCAGCAACTTAGGCTCATTAAATAGCCTTATTTCAGCAACTTAGACTTATTAAATAGGCTTATTCAGCAACTTAGGCTTATTAAATAGCCTTATTGAATAGGCTTATTTCAGCAACTTAGACTTATTAAATAGGTTTATTCAGCAACTTAGGCTTATTAAATAGGCTTATTCAGCAACTTAGGCTTATTAAATAAGCTTATTTCAGCAACTTAGGCTTATTAAATAGGCTCATTCAGAAACTTAGGCTTATTAAATAGGCTTATTTCAGCAACTTTGGCTCATTAAATAGCCTTATTAAATAGGCTTATTAAATAGACTTATTAAATAGGCTCATTAAATACTTATTAAATAGGCTTATTAAATAGGCTTATTAAATAGACTTATTAAATAGGCTCAATAAATAGGCTTATTAAATAGGCTTATTAAATAGGCTCAATAAATAGGCTTATTAAATAGGCTTATTAAATAGGCTTATTAAATAGACTTATTAAATAGGCTTATTAAATAGGCTCAATAAATAGGCATATTAAATACTTATTAAATAGGCTTATTAAATAGACTTATTAAATAGACTTATTAAATACGCTTATTAAATAGACTTATTAAATAGGCTTATTAAAAGGCTTATTAAATAGACTCATTAAATAGGCTCATTAAATACGTATTAAATATGTTTATTAAATAGGCGTATTAAATAGGCTTATTAAATAGGCTTATTAAATAGGCTTATTAAATAGGCTTATTAAATAGACTCATTAAATAGGCTAATTTTAGCAACTTAGGCTTATTAAATAGGTTTATTTCAGCAACTTAGACTTATTAAATAGCCTCATTGAATAGGCTTATTTTAGCAACTTAGGCTTATTAAATAGGTTTATTTCAGCAACTTAGACTTATTAAATAGCCTTATTAAATAGGCTTATTTCAGCAACTTAGGCTCATTAAATAAGCTTATTTCAGCAACTTAGGCTTATTAAATAGGCTTATTTCAGCAACTTAGACTTATTAAATAGCCTTATTTCAGCAACTTAGGCTTATTAAATAGGCTTATTTCAGCAACTTAGGCTTATTAAATAGCCTTATTTCAGCAACTTAGACTTATTAAATAGGCTTATTTCAGCAACTTAGGCTTATTAAATAGGCTTATTCAGCAACTTAGGCTTATTACATAGGCTTATTTCAGCAACTTAGACTTATTAAATAGGCCTGTTAAATAGGCTTATTAAATAGGTTTATTTCAGCAACTTAGACTTATTAAATAGGCCTATTAAATAGGCTTATTAAATAGACTTATTAAATAGGCACATTAAATACTTATTAAATAGGCTTATTAAATAGGCTTATTAAATAGGCTTATTAAATAGACTTATTAAATAGGCTCAATAAATAGGCTTATTAAATAGGCTTATTAAATAGGCTTATTAAATAGACTTATTAAATAGGCTTATTAAATAGGCTTAATAAATAGGCTTATTAAATAGGCTCAATAAATAGGCTTTTTAAATAGGCTCAATAAATAGGCATATTAAATAGGCTCATTAAATACTTATTAAATAGACTTATTAAATAGACTTATTAAATAGGCTTATTAAATAGGCTTATTAAATAGGCTTATTAAATAGGCTTATTAAATAGACTTATTAAATAGCCTCATTAAATAGGCTTATTTTAGCAACTTAGGCTTATTAAATAAGTTTATTTCAGCAACTTAGACTTATTAAAAAGCCTTATTAAATAGGCTTATTTCAGCAACTTAGGCTTATTAAATAAGCTTATTTCAGCAACTTATTCTTATTAAATAGCCTTATTAAACAGGTTTATTTCAGCAACTTAGGCTTATTAAGTAGCATTTTTAAATAGGTTTATTTCAGCAACTTAGACTTATTTAATAGGTTTATTCAGCAACTTAGGCTTATTAAATAGGCTTATTCAGCAACTTAGACTTATTTAATAGGCTTATTTCAGCAACTTAGGCTTATTTAATATGCTTATTAAATAGGCTTATTTCAGCAACTTAGGCTTATTAAATAAGCTTATTTCAGCAACTTATGCTTTTAAATAGCCTTATTAAACAGGTTTATTTCAGCAACTTAGGCTTATTAAATAGCATTTTTAAATAGGTTTATTTCAGCAACTTAGACTTATTAAATATACCTTTTTAAATAGGCTTAGTTCAGAAACTTAGGCTTATTAAATAGGCTTATTTCAGCAACTTAGGCTCATTAAATAGCCTTATTAAATAGGCTTATTTCAGCAACTTAGGCTTATTAAATAGGCTTATTTCAGCAACTTAGGCTTATTAAATAGGCTCATTCAGCAACTTAGGCTTATTAAATAGGCTTATTTCAGCAACTTAGACTTATTAAATAGGCCTATTAAATAGGCTTATTAAATAGGCTTATTTCAGCAACTTAGACTTATTAAATAGGCCTATTAAATAGGATTATTAAAAAGGCTTATTAAATAGGCTTATTTCAGCAACTTAGGCTTATTAAATAGGCTTATTAAATGGGCTTATTTCAGCAACTTAGGCTTATTAAATAGGCTTATTTCAGCAACTTAGACTTATTAAATAGCCTTATTTCAGCAACTTACGCTTATTAAATAGGCTTATTTCAGCAACTTAGGCTTATTAAATAGCCTAATTAAGTAGGCTTATTTCAGCAACTTGGGCTTATTAAATAGGCTTATTTCAGCAACTTACGCTGATTAAAAAGGCTTATTTCAGCAACTTAAACTTATTAAATAGCCTTATTTCAGCAACTTAGACTCATTAAATAGGTTTATTTCAGCAACTTATGCTTATTAAATATACTTATTTCAGCAACTTAGGCTTATTAAATAGGCTTATTTCAGCAACTTAGACTTATTAAATAGCCTTATTTCAGCAACTTAGGCTTATTAAATAGGCTTATTTCAGCAACTTAGGCTTATTAAATAGCCTTATTTCAGCAACTTAAACTTATTAAATAGGCTTATTTCAGCAACTTAGGCTTATTAAATAGGCTTATTCAGCAACTTAGGCTTATTAAATAGGCTTATTTCAGCAACTTAGGCTTATTAAATAGGTTTATTCAGCAATTTAGGCTTATTAAATAGGCTTATTCAGCAACTTAGGCTTATTAAATAGGCTTATTTCAGCAACTTAGGCTTATTAAATAGGCTCATTCAGCAACTTAGGCTTATTAAATAGGCTTATTTCAGCAACTTAGACTTATTAAATAGGCCTATTAAATAGGCGTATTAAATAAGCTTATTTCAGCAACTTAGACTTATTAAATAGGCCTATTAAATAGGATTATTAAAAATGCTTATTAAATAGGCTTATTTCAGCAACTTAGGCTTATTAAATAGGCTTATTAAATGGGCTTATTTCAGCAACTTAGGCTTATTAAATATGCTTATTTCAGCAACTTAGACTTATTAAATAGCCTTATTTCAGCAACTTACGCTTATTAAATAGGCTTATTTCAGCAACTTAGGCTTATTAAATAGCCTAATTAAGTAGGCTTATTTCAGCAACTTGGGCTTATTAAATAGGCTTATTTCAGCAACTTACGCTGATTAAAAAGGCTTATTTCAGCAACTTAGACTTATTAAATAGCCTTATTTCAGCAACTTAGACTCATTAAATAGGTTTATTTCAGCAACTTATGCTTATTAAATATACTTATTTCAGCAACTTAGGCTTATTAAATAGGCTTATTTCAGCAACTTAAACTTATTAAATAGCCTTATTTCAGCAACTTAGGCTTATTAAATAGGCTTATTTCAGCAACTTAGGCTTATTAAATAGGCTCATTCAGAAACTTAGGCTTATTAAATAGGCTTATTTCAGCAACTTAGACTTATTGAATAGGCCTATTAAATAGGCTTCTTAAATAGGCTTATTTCAGCAACTTAGACTTATTAAATAGGCCTATTAAATAGGCTTATTAAATAGACTTATTAAATAGGCTCAATAAATAGGCTTATTAAATAGTCTTATTAAATAGGCTCAATAAATAGGCTTATTAAATAGGCTTATTAAATAGGCTCAATAAATAGGCTTATTAAATAGGCTCAATAAATAGGCTCATTAAATAGGCTCAATAAATAGGCTTATTAAATAGGCTCATTATATACTTATTAAATAGGCTTATTAAATAGACTTATTAAATAGACTTATTAAATAGGCTTATTAAATAGACTTATTAAATAGGCTTATTAAAAAGGCTTATTAAATAGACTTATTAAATAGGCTCATTAAATACTTATTAAATATGTTTATTAAATAGGCGTATTAAATAGGCTTATTAAATAGGCTTATTAAATAGGCTTATTAAATAGGCTTATTAAATAGACTTATTAAATAGCCTCATTGAATAGGCTTATTTTAGCAACTTAGGCTTATTAAATAGGTTTATTTCAGCAACTTAGACTTATTAAATAGGTTTATTTCAGCAACTTAGGCTTATTTAATAAGCTTATTTCAGCAACTTATGCTTATTAAATAGCCTTATTAAAAAGGCTTATTTCAGCAACTTAGGCTTATTAAATAGACTTATTAAATAGGCTCATTAAATACTTATTAATTAGTCTTATTAAATAGGCTTTTTTAAATAGACTTATTAAATAGGCTCAATAAATAGGCTTATTAAATAGTCTTATTAAATAGGCTCAATAAATAGGCTTATTAAATAGGCTTATTAAATAGGCTCAATAAATAGGCTTATTAAATAGGCTCAATAAATAGGCTCATTAAATAGGCTTATTAAATAGACTTATTAAATAGCCTCATTGAATAGGCTTATTTTAGCAACTTAGGCTTATTAAAATGGTTTATTTCAGCAACTTAGGCTTATTAAATAGCATTTTTAAATAGGTTTATTTCAGAAACTTAGACTTATTAAATATACCTTTTTAAATAGGCTTAGTTCAGAAACGTAGGCTTATTAAATAGGCTTATTTCAGCAACTTAGGCTCATTAAATAGCCTTATTAAATAGGCTTATTTCTGCAACTTAGGCTTATTAAATAGGCTTATTTCAGCAACTTAAACTTATTAAATAGCCTTATTTCAGCAACTTAGGCTTATTAAATAGCCTTATTTCAGCAACTTAGGCTTATTAAATAGCCTTATTAAATAGGCTTATTTCAGCAACTTAGACTCATTAAATAGGTTTATTTCAGCAACTTATGCTTATTAAATATACTTATTTCAGCAACTTAGGCTTATTAAATAGGCTTATTTCAGCAACTTAGACTTATTAAATAGCCTTATTTCAGCAACTTAGGCTTATTAAATAGGCTTATTTCAGCAACTTAGGCTTATTAAATAGGCTCATTCAGAAACTTAGGCTTATTAAATAGGCTTATTTCAGCAACTTAGACTTATTGAATAGGCCTATTAAATAGGCTTATTAAATAGGCTTATTTCAGCAACTTAGACTTATTAAATAGGCCTATTAAATAGGCTTATTAAATAGACTTATTAAATAGGCTCATTAAATACTTATTAATTAGTCTTATTAAATAGGCTTTTTTAAATAGACTTATTAAATAGGCTCAATAAATAGGCTTATTAAATAGTCTTATTAAATAGGCTCAATAAATAGGCTTATTAAATAGGCTTATTAAATAGGCTCAATAAATAGGCTTATTAAATAGGCTCAATAAATAGGCTCATTAAATAGGCTCAATAAATAGGCTTATTAAATAGGCTCATTATATACTTTTTAAATAGGCTTATTAAATAGACTTATTAAATAGACTTATTAAATAGGCTTATTAAATAGACTTATTAAATAGGCTTATTAAAAAGGCTTATTAAATAGACTTATTAAATAGGCTCATTAAATACTTATTAAATATGTTTATTAAATAGGCGTATTAAATAGGCTTATTAAATAGGCTTATTAAATAGGCTTATTAAATAGGCTTATTAAATAGACTTATTAAATAGCCTCATTGAATAGGCTTATTTTAGCAACTTAGGCTTATTAAATAGGTTTATTTCAGCAACTTCGACTTATTAAATAGGTTTATTTCAGCAACTTAGGCTTATTAAATAAGCTTATTTCAGCAACTTATGCTTATTAAATAGCCTTATTAAAATGGTTTATTTCAGCAACTTAGGCTTATTAAATAGCATTTTTAAATAGGTTTATTTCAGAAACTTAGACTTATTAAATATACCTTTTTAAATAGGCTTAGTTCAGAAACGTAGGCTTATTAAATAGGCTTATTTCAGCAACTTAGGCTCATTAAATAGCCTTATTAAATAGGCTTATTTCCGCAACTTAGGCTTATTAAATAGGCTTATTTCAGCAACTTAAACTTATTAAATAGCCTTATTTCAGCAACTTAGGCTTATTAAATAGCCTTATTTCAGCAACTTAGGCTTATTAAATAGCCTTATTAAATAGGCTTATTTCAGCAACTTAGACTTATTAAATAGGTTTATTCAGCAACTTAGGCTTATTAAATAGGCTTATTCAGCAACTTAGGCTTATTAAATAGGCTTATTTCAGCAACTTAGGCTTATTAAATAGGCTCATTCAGCAACTTAGGCTTATTAAATAGTCTTATTTCAGCAACTTAGACTTATTAAATAGGCCTATTAAATAGGCTTATTAAAAAGGCTTATTAAATAGGCTTATTTCAGCAACTTAGGCTTATTAAATAGGCTTATTAAATGGGCTTATTTCAGCAACTTAGGCTTATTAAATAGGCTTATTTCAGCAACTTAGACTTATTAAATAGCCTTATTTCAGCAACTTACGCTTATTAAATAGGCTTATTTCAGCAACTTAGGCTTATTAAATAGCCTAATTAAGTAGGCTTATTTCAGCAACTTGGGCTTATTAAATAGGCTTATTTCAGCAACTTACGCTGATTAAAAAGGCTTATTTCAGCAACTTAGACTTATTAAATAGCCTTATTTCAGCAACTTAGACTCATTAAATAGGTTTATTTCAGCAACTTAGGCTTATTAAATAGGCTTATTTCAGCAACTTAGGCTTATTAAATAGGCTCATTCAGAAACTTAGGCTTATTAAATAGGCGTATTTCAGCAACTTAGACTTATTAAATAAGCCTATTAAATAGACTTATTAAATAGGCTTATTTCAGCAACTTAGACTTATTAAATAGGCCTATTAAATAGGCTTATTAAATAGGCTTATTTCAGCAACTTAGACTTATTAAATAGGCCTATTAAATAGGCTTATTAAATAGACTTATTAAATAGGCTCAATAAATAGGCTTATTAAATAGGCTTATAAAATAGGCTCAATAAATAGGCTTATTAAATAGGCATATTAAATAGGCTTATTAAATAGACGTATTAAATAGGCTTATTAAATAGGCTCAATAAATAGGCTTATTAAATAAGCTCAATAAATAGGCTTATTAAATAGGCTCAATAAATAGGCTTATTAAATAGGCTCAATAAATAGGCTTATTAAATAGGTGCATTAAATACTTATTAAATAGGCTTATTAAATAGACTTATTAAATAGACTTATTAAATAGGCTTATTAAATAGACTTATTAAATAGGCCTATTAAAAAGGTTTATTAATTAGACTTATTAAATAGGCTCATTAAATACTTATTAAATATGTTTATTAAATAGGCGTATTAAATAGGCTTATTAAATTAGCTTAATAAATAGGCTTATTAAATAGCCTCATTAAATACTTATTAAATAGGCTTATTAAATAGGCTTATTAAATATGCTTATTTCAGCAACTTAGGCTTATTAAATAGCCTTATTGAATAGGCTTATTTCAGCAACTTAGACTTATTAAATAGGTTTATTCAGCAACTTAGGCTTATTAAATAGGCTTATTCAGCAACTTAGGCTTATTAAATAAGCTTATTTCAGCAACTTAGGCTTATTAAATAGGCTCATTCAGAAACTTAGGCTTATTAAATAGGCTTATTTCAGCAACTTAGACTTATTAAATAGGCCTATTAAATAGGCTTATTAAATAGGCTTATTTCAGCAACTTTGGCTCATTAAATAGCCTTATTAAATAGGCTTATTAAATAGACTTATTAAATAGGCTCATTAAATACTTATTAAATAGGCTTATTAAATAGGCTTATCAAATAGACTTATTAAATAGGCTCAATAAATAGGCTTATTAAATAGGCTTATTAAATAGGCTCAATAAATAGGCTTATTAAATAGGCTTATTAAATAGGCTTATTAAATAGACTTATTAAATAGGCTTATTAAATAGGCTCAATAAATAGGCTTATTAAATAGGCTCAATAAATAGGCTTATAAAATAGGCTCAATAAATAGGCTTATTAAATAGGCTCAATAAATAGGCATATTAAATAGGCTCATTAAATACTTATTAAATAGGCTTATTAAATAGACTTATTAAATAGACTTATTAAATACGCTTATTAAATAGACTTATTAAATAGGCTTATTAAAAGGCTTATTAAATAGACTCATTAAATAGGCTCATTAAATACGTATTAAATATGTTTATTAAATAGGCGTATTAAATAGGCTTTTTAAATAGGCTTATTAAATAGGCTTATTAAATAGGCTTATTAAATAGACTCATTAAATAGGCTAATTTTAGCAACTTAGGCTTATTAAATAGGTTTATTTCAGCAACTTAGACTTATTAAATAGCCTCATTGAATAGGCTTATTTTAGCAACTTAGGCTTATTAAATAGGTTTATTTCAGCAACTTAGACTTATTAAATAGCCTTATTAAATAGGCTTATTTCAGCAACTTAGGCTCATTAAATAAGCTTATTTCCGCAACTTATGCTTATTAAATAGCCTTATTAAACAGGTTTATTTCAGCAACTTAGGCTTATTAAATAGCATTTTTAAATAGGTTTATTCAGCAACTTAGGCTTATTAAATAGGCTTATTCAGCAACTTAGGCTTATTAAATAAGCTTATTTCAGCAACTTAGGCTTATTAAATAGGCTCATTCAGAAACTTAGGCTTACTAAATAGGCTTATTTCAGCAACTTAGACTAATTAAATAGGCCTATTAAATAGGCTTATTAAATAGGCTTATTTCAGCAACTTAGGCTCATTAAATAGCCTTATTAAATAGGCTTATTAAATAGACTTATTAAATAGGCTCATTAAATACTTATTAAATAGGCTTATTAAATAGGCTTATTAAATAGACTTATTAAATAGGCTCAATAAATAGGCTTATTAAATAGGCTTATTAAATAGGCTCAATAAATAGGCTTATTAAATAGGCTTATTAAATAGGCTTATTAAATAGACTTATTAAATAGGCTTATTAAATAGGCTCAATAAATAGGCTTATTAAATAGGCTCAATAAATAGGCTTATAAAATAGGCTCAATAAATAGGCTTATTAAATAGGCTCAATAAATAGGCTTATTAAATAGGCTCATTAAATACTTATTAAATAGGCTTATTAAATAGATTTATTAAATAGACTTATTAAATACGCTTATTAAATAGACTTATTAAATAGGCTTATTAAAAGGCTTATTAAATAGACTTATTAAATAGGCTCATTAAATACATATTAAATATGTTTATTAAATAGGCGTATTAAATAGGCTTATTAAATAGGCTTATTAAATAGGCTTATTAAATAGGCTTATTAAATAGACTCATTAAATAGGCTAATTTTAGCAACTTAGGCTTATTAAATAGGTTCATTTCAGCAACTTAGACTTATTAAATAGCCTCATTGAATAGGCTTATTTTAGCAACTTAGGCTTATTAAATAGGTTTATTTCAGCAACTTAGACTTATTAAATAGCCTTATTAAATAGGCTTATTTCAGCAACTTAGGCTTATTAAATAAGCTTATTTCAGCAACTTATGCTTATTAAATAGCCTTATTAAACAGGTTTATTTCAGCAACTTAGGCTTATTAAATGCATTTTTAAATAGGTTTATTTCAGCAACTTAGACTTATTAAATATACCTTTTTAAATAGGCTTAGTTCAGAAACTTAGGCTTATTAAATAGGCTTATTTCAGCAACTTAAGCTCATTAAATAGCCTTATTAAATAGGCTTATTTCAGCAACTAAGGCTTATTAAATAGTCTTATTTCAGCAACTTAAACTTATTAAATAGCCTTATTTCAGCAACTTAGGCTCATTAAATAGCCTTATTTCAGCAACTTAGACTTATTAAATAGGCTTATTCAGCAACTTAGGCTTATTAAATAGCCTTATTGAATAGGCTTATTTCAGCAACTTAGACTTATTAAATAGGTTTATTCAGCAACTTAGGCTTATTAAATAGGCTTATTCAGCAACTTAGGCTTATTAAATAAGCTTATTTCAGCAACTTAGGCTTATTAAATAGGCTCATTCAGAAACTTAGGCTTATTAAATAGGCTTATTTCAGCAACTTAGACTTATTAAATAGGCCTATTAAATAGGCTTATTAAATAGGCTTATTTCAGCAACTTTGGCTCATTAAATAGCCTTATTAAATAGGCTTATTAAATAGACTTATTAAATAGGCTCATTAAATACTTATTAAATAGGCTTATTAAATAGGCTTATTAAATAGACTTATTAAATAGGCTCAATAAATAGGCTTATTAAATAGGCTTATTAAATAGGCTCAATAAATAGGCTTATTAAATAGGCTTATTAAATAGGCTTATTAAATAGACTTATTAAATAGGCTTATTAAATAGGCTCAATAAATAGGCTTATTAAATAGGCTCAATAAATAGGCTTATAAAATAGGCTCAATAAATAGGCTTATTAAATAGGCTCAATAAATAGGCATATTAAATACTTATTAAATAGGCTTATTAAATAGACTTATTAAATAGACTTATTAAATACGCTTATTAAATAGACTTATTAAATAGGCTTATTAAAAGGCTTATTAAATAGACTCATTAAATAGGCTCATTAAATACGTATTAAATATGTTTATTAAATAGGCGTATTAAATAGGCTTATTAAATAGGCTTATTAAATAGGCTTATTAAATAGGCTTATTAAATAGACTCATTAAATAGGCTAATTTTAGCAACTTAGGCTTATTAAATAGGTTTATTTCAGCAACTTAGACTTATTAAATAGCCTCATTGAATAGGCTTATTTTAGCAACTTAGGCTTATTAAATAGGTTTATTTCAGCAACTTAGACTTATTAAATAGCCTTATTAAATAGGCTTATTTCAGCAACTTAGGCTCATTAAATAAGCTTATTTCAGCAACTTATGCTTATTAAATAGCCTTATTAAACAGGTTTATTTCAGCAACTTAGGCTTATTAAATAGCATTTTTAAATAGGTTTATTCATCAACTTAGGCTTATTAAATAGGCTTATTCAGCAACTTAGGCTTATTAAATAAGCTTATTTCAGCAACTTAGGCTTATTAAATAGGCTCATTCAGAAACTTAGGCTTACTAAATAGGCTTATTTCAGCAACTTAGACTAATTAAATAGGCCTATTAAATAGGCTTATTAAATAGGCTTATTTCAGCAACTTAGGCTCATTAAATAGCCTTATTAAATAGGCTTATTAAATAGACTTATTAAATAGGCTCATTAAATACTTATTAAATAGGCTTATTAAATAGGCTTATTAAATAGACTTATTAAATAGGCTCAATAAATAGGCTTATTAAATAGTCTTATTAAATAGGCTCAATAAATAGGCTTATTAAATAGGCTTATTAAATAGGCTTATTAAATAGACTTATTAAATAGGCTTATTAAATAGGCTCAATAAATAGGCTTATTAAATAGGCTCAATAAATAGGCTTATAAAATAGGCTCAATAAATAGGCTTATTAAATAGGCTCAATAAATAGGCTTATTAAATAGGCTCATTAAATACTTATTAAATAGGCTTATTAAATAGATTTATTAAATAGACTTATTAAATACGCTTATTAAATAGACTTATTAAATAGGCTTATTAAAAGGCTTATTAAATAGACTTATTAAATAGGCTCATTAAATACATATTAAATATGTTTATTAAATAGGCGTATTAAATAGGCTTATTAAATAGGCTTATTAAATAGGCTTATTAAATAGGCTTATTAAATAGACTCATTAAATAGGCTAATTTTAGCAACTTAGGCTTATTAAATAGGTTCATTTCAGCAACTTAGACTTATTAAATAGCCTCATTGAATAGGCTTATTTTAGCAACTTAGGTTTATTAAATAGGTTTATTTCAGCAACTTAGACTTATTAAATAGCCTTATTAAATAGGCTTATTTCAGCAACTTAGGCTTATTAAATAGGTTTATTTCAGCAACTTCGACTTATTAAATAGGTTTATTTCAGCAACTTAGGCTTATTAAATAAGCTTATTTCAGCAACTTATGCTTATTAAATAGCCTTATTAAAATGGTTTATTTCAGCAACTTAGGCTTATTAAATAGCATTTTTAAATAGGTTTATTTCAGAAACTTAGACTTATTAAATATACCTTTTTAAATAGGCTTAGTTCAGAAACGTAGGCTTATTAAATAGGCTTATTTCAGCAACTTAGGCTCATTAAATAGCCTTATTAAATAGGCTTATTTCCGCAACTTAGGCTTATTAAATAGGCTTATTTCAGCAACTTAAACTTATTAAATAGCCTTATTTCAGCAACTTAGGCTTATTAAATAGCCTTATTTCAGCAACTTAGGCTTATTAAATAGCCTTATTAAATAGGCTTATTTCAGCAACTTAGACTTATTAAATAGGTTTATTCAGCAACTTAGGCTTATTAAATAGGCTTATTCAGCAACTTAGGCTTATTAAATAGGCTTATTTCAGCAACTTAGGCTTATTAAATAGGCTCATTCAGCAACTTAGGCTTATTAAATAGGCTTATTTCAGCAACTTAGACTTATTAAATAGGCCTATTAAATAGGCTTATTAAAAAGGCTTATTAAATAGGCTTATTTCAGCAACTTAGGCTTATTAAATAGGCTTATTAAATGGGCTTATTTCAGCAACTTAGGCTTATTAAATAGGCTTATTTCAGCAACTTAGACTTATTAAATAGCCTTATTTCAGCAACTTACGCTTATTAAATAGGCTTATTTCAGCAACTTAGGCTTATTAAATAGCCTAATTAAGTAGGCTTATTTCAGCAACTTGGGCTTATTAAATAGGCTTATTTCAGCAACTTACGCTGATTAAAAAGGCTTATTTCAGCAACTTAGACTTATTAAATAGCCTTATTTCAGCAACTTAGACTCATTAAATAGGTTTATTTCAGCAACTTAGGCTTATTAAATAGGCTTATTTCAGCAACTTAGGCTTATTAAATAGGCTCATTCAGAAACTTAGGCTTATTAAATAGGCGTATTTCAGCAACTTAGACTTATTAAATAAGCCTATTAAATAGACTTATTAAATAGGCTTATTTCAGCAACTTAGACTTATTAAATAGGCCTATTAAATAGGCTTATTAAATAGGCTTATTTCAGCAACTTAGACTTATTAAATAGGCCTATTAAATAGGCTTATTAAATAGACTTATTAAATAGGCTCAATAAATAGGCTTATTAAATAGGCTTATAAAATAGGCTCAATAAATAGGCTTATTAAATAGGCATATTAAATAGGCTTATTAAATAGACGTATTAAATAGGCTTATTAAATAGGCTCAATAAATAGGCTTATTAAATAAGCTCAATAAATAGGCTTATTAAATAGGCTCAATAAATAGGCTTATTAAATAGGCTCAATAAATAGGCTTATTAAATAGGTGCATTAAATACTTATTAAATAGGCTTATTAAATAGACTTATTAAATAGACTTATTAAATAGGCTTATTAAATAGACTTATTAAATAGGCCTATTAAAAAGGTTTATTAATTAGACTTATTAAATAGGCTCATTAAATACTTATTAAATATGTTTATTAAATAGGCGTATTAAATAGGCTTATTAAATTAGCTTAATAAATAGGCTTATTAAATAGCCTCATTAAATACTTATTAAATAGGCTTATTAAATAGGCTTATTAAATATGCTTATTTCAGCAACTTAGGCTTATTAAATAGCCTTATTGAATAGGCTTATTTCAGCAACTTAGACTTATTAAATAGGTTTATTCAGCAACTTAGGCTTATTAAATAGGCTTATTCAGCAACTTAGGCTTATTAAATAAGCTTATTTCAGCAACTTAGGCTTATTAAATAGGCTCATTCAGAAACTTAGGCTTATTAAATAGGCTTATTTCAGCAACTTAGACTTATTAAATAGGCCTATTAAATAGGCTTATTAAATAGGCTTATTTCAGCAACTTTGGCTCATTAAATAGCCTTATTAAATAGGCTTATTAAATAGACTTATTAAATAGGCTCATTAAATACTTATTAAATAGGCTTATTAAATAGGCTTATCAAATAGACTTATTAAATAGGCTCAATAAATAGGCTTATTAAATAGGCTTATTAAATAGGCTCAATAAATAGGCTTATTAAATAGGCTTATTAAATAGGCTTATTAAATAGACTTATTAAATAGGCTTATTAAATAGGCTCAATAAATAGGCTTATTAAATAGGCTCAATAAATAGGCTTATAAAATAGGCTCAATAAATAGGCTTATTAAATAGGCTCAATAAATAGGCATATTAAATAGGCTCATTAAATACTTATTAAATAGGCTTATTAAATAGACTTATTAAATAGACTTATTAAATACGCTTATTAAATAGACTTATTAAATAGGCTTATTAAAAGGCTTATTAAATAGACTCATTAAATAGGCTCATTAAATACGTATTAAATATGTTTATTAAATAGGCGTATTAAATAGGCTTTTTAAATAGGCTTATTAAATAGGCTTATTAAATAGGCTTATTAAATAGACTCATTAAATAGGCTAATTTTAGCAACTTAGGCTTATTAAATAGGTTTATTTCAGCAACTTAGACTTATTAAATAGCCTCATTGAATAGGCTTATTTTAGCAACTTAGGCTTATTAAATAGGTTTATTTCAGCAACTTAGACTTATTAAATAGCCTTATTAAATAGGCTTATTTCAGCAACTTAGGCTCATTAAATAAGCTTATTTCCGCAACTTATGCTTATTAAATAGCCTTATTAAACAGGTTTATTTCAGCAACTTAGGCTTATTAAATAGCATTTTTAAATAGGTTTATTCAGCAACTTAGGCTTATTAAATAGGCTTATTCAGCAACTTAGGCTTATTAAATAAGCTTATTTCAGCAACTTAGGCTTATTAAATAGGCTCATTCAGAAACTTAGGCTTACTAAATAGGCTTATTTCAGCAACTTAGACTAATTAAATAGGCCTATTAAATAGGCTTATTAAATAGGCTTATTTCAGCAACTTAGGCTCATTAAATAGCCTTATTAAATAGGCTTATTAAATAGACTTATTAAATAGGCTCATTAAATACTTATTAAATAGGCTTATTAAATAGGCTTATTAAATAGACTTATTAAATAGGCTCAATAAATAGGCTTATTAAATAGGCTTATTAAATAGGCTCAATAAATAGGCTTATTAAATAGGCTTATTAAATAGGCTTATTAAATAGACTTATTAAATAGGCTTATTAAATAGGCTCAATAAATAGGCTTATTAAATAGGCTCAATAAATAGGCTTATAAAATAGGCTCAATAAATAGGCTTATTAAATAGGCTCAATAAATAGGCTTATTAAATAGGCTCATTAAATACTTATTAAATAGGCTTATTAAATAGATTTATTAAATAGACTTATTAAATACGCTTATTAAATAGACTTATTAAATAGGCTTATTAAAAGGCTTATTAAATAGACTTATTAAATAGGCTCATTAAATACATATTAAATATGTTTATTAAATAGGCGTATTAAATAGGCTTATTAAATAGGCTTATTAAATAGGCTTATTAAATAGGCTTATTAAATAGACTCATTAAATAGGCTAATTTTAGCAACTTAGGCTTATTAAATAGGTTCATTTCAGCAACTTAGACTTATTAAATAGCCTCATTGAATAGGCTTATTTTAGCAACTTAGGCTTATTAAATAGGTTTATTTCAGCAACTTAGACTTATTAAATAGCCTTATTAAATAGGCTTATTTCAGCAACTTAGGCTTATTAAATAAGCTTATTTCAGCAACTTATGCTTATTAAATAGCCTTATTAAACAGGTTTATTTCAGCAACTTAGGCTTATTAAATAGCATTTTTAAATAGGTTTATTTCAGCAACTTAGACTTATTAAATATACCTTTTTAAATAGGCTTAGTTCAGAAACTTAGGCTTATTAAATAGGCTTATTTCAGCAACTTAAGCTCATTAAATAGCCTTATTAAATAGGCTTATTTCAGCAACTAAGGCTTATTAAATAGTCTTATTTCAGCAACTTAAACTTATTAAATAGCCTTATTTCAGCAACTTAGGCTCATTAAATAGCCTTATTTCAGCAACTTAGACTTATTAAATAGGCTTATTCAGCAACTTAGGCTTATTAAATAGCCTTATTGAATAGGCTTATTTCAGCAACTTAGACTTATTAAATAGGTTTATTCAGCAACTTAGGCTTATTAAATAGGCTTATTCAGCAACTTAGGCTTATTAAATAAGCTTATTTCAGCAACTTAGGCTTATTAAATAGGCTCATTCAGAAACTTAGGCTTATTAAATAGGCTTATTTCAGCAACTTAGACTTATTAAATAGGCCTATTAAATAGGCTTATTAAATAGGCTTATTTCAGCAACTTTGGCTCATTAAATAGCCTTATTAAATAGGCTTATTAAATAGACTTATTAAATAGGCTCATTAAATACTTATTAAATAGGCTTATTAAATAGGCTTATTAAATAGACTTATTAAATAGGCTCAATAAATAGGCTTATTAAATAGGCTTATTAAATAGGCTCAATAAATAGGCTTATTAAATAGGCTTATTAAATAGGCTTATTAAATAGACTTATTAAATAGGCTTATTAAATAGGCTCAATAAATAGGCTTATTAAATAGGCTCAATAAATAGGCTTATAAAATAGGCTCAATAAATAGGCTTATTAAATAGGCTCAATAAATAGGCATATTAAATACTTATTAAATAGGCTTATTAAATAGACTTATTAAATAGACTTATTAAATACGCTTATTAAATAGACTTATTAAATAGGCTTATTAAAAGGCTTATTAAATAGACTCATTAAATAGGCTCATTAAATACGTATTAAATATGTTTATTAAATAGGCGTATTAAATAGGCTTATTAAATAGGCTTATTAAATAGGCTTATTAAATAGGCTTATTAAATAGACTCATTAAATAGGCTAATTTTAGCAACTTAGGCTTATTAAATAGGTTTATTTCAGCAACTTAGACTTATTAAATAGCCTCATTGAATAGGCTTATTTTAGCAACTTAGGCTTATTAAATAGGTTTATTTCAGCAACTTAGACTTATTAAATAGCCTTATTAAATAGGCTTATTTCAGCAACTTAGGCTCATTAAATAAGCTTATTTCAGCAACTTATGCTTATTAAATAGCCTTATTAAACAGGTTTATTTCAGCAACTTAGGCTTATTAAATAGCATTTTTAAATAGGTTTATTCATCAACTTAGGCTTATTAAATAGGCTTATTCAGCAACTTAGGCTTATTAAATAAGCTTATTTCAGCAACTTAGGCTTATTAAATAGGCTCATTCAGAAACTTAGGCTTACTAAATAGGCTTATTTCAGCAACTTAGACTAATTAAATAGGCCTATTAAATAGGCTTATTAAATAGGCTTATTTCAGCAACTTAGGCTCATTAAATAGCCTTATTAAATAGGCTTATTAAATAGACTTATTAAATAGGCTCATTAAATACTTATTAAATAGGCTTATTAAATAGGCTTATTAAATAGACTTATTAAATAGGCTCAATAAATAGGCTTATTAAATAGTCTTATTAAATAGGCTCAATAAATAGGCTTATTAAATAGGCTTATTAAATAGGCTTATTAAATAGACTTATTAAATAGGCTTATTAAATAGGCTCAATAAATAGGCTTATTAAATAGGCTCAATAAATAGGCTTATAAAATAGGCTCAATAAATAGGCTTATTAAATAGGCTCAATAAATAGGCTTATTAAATAGGCTCATTAAATACTTATTAAATAGGCTTATTAAATAGATTTATTAAATAGACTTATTAAATACGCTTATTAAATAGACTTATTAAATAGGCTTATTAAAAGGCTTATTAAATAGACTTATTAAATAGGCTCATTAAATACATATTAAATATGTTTATTAAATAGGCGTATTAAATAGGCTTATTAAATAGGCTTATTAAATAGGCTTATTAAATAGGCTTATTAAATAGACTCATTAAATAGGCTAATTTTAGCAACTTAGGCTTATTAAATAGGTTCATTTCAGCAACTTAGACTTATTAAATAGCCTCATTGAATAGGCTTATTTTAGCAACTTAGGTTTATTAAATAGGTTTATTTCAGCAACTTAGACTTATTAAATAGCCTTATTAAATAGGCTTATTTCAGCAACTTAGGCTTATTAAATAAGCTTATTTCAACAACTTATGCTTATTAAATAGCCTTATTAAACAGGTTTATTTCAGCAACTTAGGCTTATTAAATAGCATTTTTAAATAGGTTTATTTCAGCAACTTAGACTTATTAAATTTACCTTTTTAAATAGGCTTAGTTCAGAAACTTAGGCTTATTAAATAGGCTTATTTCAGCAACTTAAGCTCATTAAATAGCCTTATTAAATAGGCTTATTTCAGCAACTAAGGCTTATTAAATAGTCTTATTTCAGCAACTTAAACTTATTAAATAGCCTTATTTATGCAACTTAGGCTCATTAAATAGCCTTATTTCAGCAACTTAGACTTATTAAATAGGCTTATTCAGCAACTTAGGCTTATTAAATAGCCTTATTAAATAGGCTTATTTCAGCAACTTAGACTTATTAATTATTTTTATTCAGCAACGTAGGCTTATTAAATAGGCTCATTCAGCAACTTAGGCTTATTAAATAGGCTATTTTCAGCAACTTAGACTTATTAAATAGGCCTATTAAATAGGCTTATTAAATAGGCTTATTAAATAGGCTTATTTCAGCAACTTAGGCTTATTAAATAGGCTGATTAAATGGGCTTATTTCAGCAACTTAGGCTTATTAAATAGGCTTATTTCAGCAACTTAGACTTATTAAAGTGCCTTATTTCAGCAACTTATGCTTATTAAATAGGCTTATTTCAGCAACTTAGGCTTATTAAATAGCCTAATTAAGTAGGCTTATTTCAGCAACTTGAGCTTATTAAATAGGCTTATTTCAGCAACTTATGCTGATTAAAAAGGCTTATTTCAGCAACTTAGACTTATTAAATAGCCTTATTTCCGCAACTTAGACTCATTAAATAGGCTTATTTCAGCAACATATGCTTATTAAAAATACTTATTTCAGCAACTTAGGCTTATTAAATAGGCTTATTAAATAGGCTTATTAAATAGACTTATTAAATAGGCTCAATAAATAGGCTTATTAAATAGGCTTATTAAATAGGCTAAATAAATAGGCTTATTAAATAGGCTTATTAAATAGGCTTATTAAATAGACTTATTAAATAGGCTTATTAAATAGGCTCAATAAATAGGCTTATTAAATAGGCTCAATAAATAGGCTTATAAAATAGGCTCAATAAATAGGCTTATTAAATAGGCTCAATAAATAGGCTTATTAAATAGGCTCATTAAATACTTATTAAATAGGCTTATTAAATAGATTTATTAAATAGACTTATTAAATACGCTTATTAAATAGACTTATTAAATAGGCTTATTAAAAGGCTTATTAAATCGACTTATTAAATAGGCTCATTAAATACATATTAAATATGTTTATTAAATAGGCGTATTAAATAGGCTTATTAAATAGGCTTATTAAATAGGCTTATTAAATAGGCTTATTAAATAGACTCATTAAATAGGCTAATTTTAGCAACTTAGGCTTATTAAATAGGTTCATTTCAGCAACTTAGACTTATTAAATAGCCTCATTGAATAGGCTTTTTTTAGCAACTTAGGCTTATTAAATAGGTTTATTTCAGCAACTTAGACTTATTAAATAGCCTTATTAAATAGGCTTATTTCAGCAACTTAGGCTTATTAAATAAGCTTATTTCAGCAACTTATGCTTATTAAATAGCCTTATTAAACAGGTTTATTTCAGCAACTTAGGCTTATTAAATAGCATTTTTAAATAGGTTTATTTCAGCAACTTAGACTTATTAAATTTACCTTTTTAAATAGGCTTAGTTCAGAAACTTAGGCTTATTAAATAGGCTTATTTCAGCAACTTAAGCTCATTAAATAGCCTTATTAAATAGGCTTATTTCAGCAACTAAGGCTTATTAAATAGTCTTATTTCAGCAACTTAAACTTATTAAATAGCCTTATTTCAGCAACTTAGGCTCATTAAATAGCCTTATTTCAGCAACTTAGACTTATTAAATAGGCTTATTCAGCAACTTAGGCTTATTAAATAGCCTTATTAAATAGGCGTATTTCAGCAACTTAGACTTATTAATTATTTTTATTCAGCAACTTAGGCTTATTAAATAGGCTTATTCAGCAATTTAAGCTTATTAAATAGGCTTATTTCAGCAACGTAGGCTTATTAAATAGGCTCATTCAGCAACTTAGGCTTATTAAATAGGCTATTTTCAGCAACTTAGACTTATTAAATAGGCCTATTAAATAGGCTTATTAAATAGGCTTATTAAATAGGCTTATTTCAGCAACTTAGGCTTATTAAATAGGCTGATTAAATGGGCTTATTTCAGCAACTTAGGCTTATTAAATAGGCTTATTTCAGCAACTTAGACTTATTAAAGTGCCTTATTTCAGCAACTTATGCTTATTAAATAGGCTTATTTCAGCAACTTAGGCTTATTAAATAGCCTAATTAATTAGGCTTATTTCAGCAACTTGAGCTTATTAAATAGGCTTATTTCAGCAACTTATGCTGATTAAAAAGGCTTATTTCAGCAACTTAGACTTATTAAATAGCCTTATTTCCGCAACTTAGACTCATTAAATAGGCTTATTTCAGCAACATATGCTTATTAAAAATACTTATTTCAGCAACTTAGGCTTATTAAATAGGCTTATTTCAGCAACTTAGACTTATTAAATAGCCTTATTTCAGCAACTTAGGCTTATTAAATAGGCTTATTTCAGCAACTTAGGCTTATTAAATAGCCTTATTTCAGCAACTTAGACTTATTAAATAGGCTTATTTCAGCAACTTAGGCTTATTAAATAGGCTTATTCAGCAACTTAGGCTTATTAAATAGGCTTATTTCAGCAACTTAGGCTTATTAAATAGGCTCATTCAGAAACTTAGGCTTATTAAATAGGCTTATTTCAGCAACTTAGACTTATTAAATAGGCCTGTTAAATAGGCTTATTAAATAGGTTTATTTCAGCAACTTAGACTTATTAAATAGGCCTATTAAATAGGCTTATTAAATAGACTTATTAAATAGGCACATTAAATACTTATTAAATAGGTTTAATAAATAGGCTTATTAAATAGGCTTATTTCAGCAACTTAGGCTTATTAAATAGGCTTATTAAATGGGCTTATTTCAGCAACTTAGGCTTATTAAATAGGCTTATTTCAGCAACTTAGACTTATTAAATAACCTTATTTCAGCAATTAGGCTTATTAAATAGGCTTATTTCAGCAACTTAGGCTTATTAAATAGCCTTATTTCAGCAACTTAGACTTATTAAATAGGCTTATTTCAGCAACTTAGGCTTATTAAATAGGCTTATTCAGCAACTTAGGCTTATTAAATAGGCTTATTTCAGCAACTTAGGCTTATTAAATAGGCACATTCAGAAACTTAGGCTTATTACATAGGCTTATTTCAGCAACTTAGACTTATTAAATAGGCCTGTTAAATAGGCTTATTAAATAGGCTTATTAAATAGGCTTATTAAATAGACTTATTAAATAGGCTTATTAAATAGGCTCAATAAATAGGCTTATTAAATAGGCTCAATAAATAGGCTTATTAAATAGGCTCAATAAATAGGCATATTAAATAGGCTCATTAAATACTTATTAAATAGACTTATTAAATAGACTTATTAAATAGGCTTATTAAATAGGCTTATTAAATAGGCTTATTAAATATGCTTATTAAATAGACTTATTAAATAGCCTCATTAAATAGGCTTATTTTAGCAACTTAGGCTTATTAAATAAGTTTATTTCAGCAACTTAGGCTTATTAAATAGGCTTATTTCAGCAACTTAGGCTTATTAAATAAGCTTATTTCAGCAACTTATTCTTATTAAATAGCCTTATTAAACAGGTTTATTTCAGCAACTTAGGCTTATTAAGTAGCATTTTTAAATAGGTTTATTTCAGCAACTTAGACTTATTAAATAGGTTTATTCAGCAACTTAGGCTTATTAAATAGGCTTATTCAGCAACTTAGGCTTATTTAATAGGCTTATTTCAGCAACTTAGGCTTATTTAATAGGCTTATTAAATAGGCTTATTTCAGCAACTTAGGCATATTAAATAAGCTTATTTCAGCAACTTATGCTTTTAAATAGCCTTATTAAACAGGTTTATTTCAGCAACTTAGGCTTATTAAATAGCATGTTTAAATAGGTTTATTTCAGCAACTTAGACTTATTAAATATACCTTTTTAAATAGGCTTAGTTCAGAAACTTAGGCTTATTAAATAGGCTTATTTCAGCAACTTAGGCTCATTAAATAGCCTTATTAAATAGGCTTATTTCAGCAACTAGGCTTATTAAATAGGCTTATTTCAGCAACTTAAACTTAATAAATAGCCTTATTTCAGCAACTTAGGCTCATTAAATAGCCTTATTTCAGCAACTTAGACTTATTAAATAGGCTTATTCAGCAACTTAGGCTTATTAAATAGCCTTATTTAATAGGCTTATTTCAGCAACTTATACTTATTAAATAGGTTTATTCAGCAACTTAGGCTTATTAAATAGGCTTATTCAGCAATTTAGGCTTATTAAATAGGCTTATTTCAGCAACTTAGGCTTATTAAATAGGCTCTTTCAGCAACTTAGGCTTATTAAATAGGCTATTTTCAGCAACTTAGACTTATTAAATAGGCCTATTAAATAGGCGTATTAAATAGGCTTATTAAATAGGCTTATTTCAGCAACTTAGGCTTATTAAATAGGCTTATTAAATGGGCTTATTTCAGCAACTTAGGCTTATTAAATAGGCTTATTTCAGCAACTTAGACTTATTAAATAGCATTATTTCAGCAACTTACGCTTATTAAATAGGCTTATTTCAGCAACTTAGGCTTATTAAATAGCCTAATTAAGTAGGCTTATTTCAGCAACTTGAGCTTATTAAATAGGCTTATTTCAGCAACTTATGCTGATTAAAAAGGCTTATTTCAGCAACTTAGACTTATTAAATAGCCTTATTTCAGCAACTTAGACTCATTAAATAGGCTTTTTCAGCAACTTATGCTTATTAAAAATACTTATTTCAGCAACTTAGGCTTATTAAATAGGCTTATTTCAGCAACTTAGACTTATTAAATAGCCTTATTTCAGCAACTTAGGCTTATTAAATAGGCTTATTTCAGCAACTTAGGCTTATTAAATAGCCTTATTTCAGCAACTTAGACTTATTAAATAGGCTTATTTCAGCAACTTAGGCTTTTTAAATAGGCTTATTCCGCAACTTAGGCTTATTAAATAGGCTTATTTCAGCAACTTAGACTTATTAAATAGGCCTGTTAAATAGGCTTATTAAATAGGTTTATTTCAGCAACTTAGACTTATTAAATAGGCCTATTAAATAGGCTTATTAAATAGACTTATTAAATAGGCTCATTAAAGAATTATTAAATAGGCGTATTAAATAGGCTTATTAAATAGACTTATTAAATAGGATCAATAAATAGGCTTATTAAATAGGCTTATTAAATAGACTTATTAAATAGGCTCAATAAATAGGCTTATTAAATAGGCTCATTAAATAGACGTATTAAATAGGCTTATTAAATAGACTTATTAAATCGGCTTATTAAATAGGCTCAATAAATAGGCTTATTAAATAGGCTCAATAAATATGCTTATTAAATAGGCTCAATAAGTAGGCTTAATAAATAGGCTCAATAAATAGGCTTATTAAATAGGCTTATTTCAGCAACTTAGACTTATTAAATAGGCCTATTAAATAGGCTTATTAAATAGGCTTATTTCAGCCACTTAGACTTATTAAAAAGGCCTATTAAATAGGCTTATTAAATAGACTTATTAAATAGGCTCATTAAATAATTATTAAATAGGCTTATTAAATAGGCTTATTAAATAGACTTATTAAATAGGATCAATAAATAGGCTTATTAAATAGGCTTATTAAATAGACGTATTAAATAGGCTCAATAAATAGGCTTATTAAATAGGCTTATTAAATAGGCTCAATAAATAGGCTTATTAAATAGACTTATTAAATCGGCTTATTAAATAGGCTCAATAAATAGGCTTATTAAATAGGCTCAATAAATATGCTTATTAAATAGGCTCAATAAGTAGGCTTAATAAATAGGCTCAATAAATAGGCTTATTAAATAGGCTCATTAAATACTTATTAAATAGGCTTATTAAATAGGCTTATTAAATAGACTTATTAAATAGGCTCAATAACTAGGCTTATTAAATAGGCATATTAAATAGGCTCAATAAATAGGCTTATTAAATAGGCTCATTAAATAGACTTATTAAATAGGCTTATTAAATAGGCTCAATAAATAGGCTTATTAAATAGGCTCAATAAATAGGCTTATTAAATAGGCTCAATAAATAGGCATATTAAATAGGCTCATTAAATACTTATTAAATAGACTTATTAAATAGACTTATTAAATAGGCTTATTAAATAGGCTTATTAAATAGGCTTATTAAATAGGCTTATTAAATAGACTTATTAAATAGCCTCATTAAATAGGCTTATTTTAGCAACTTAGGCTTATTAAATAAGTTTATTTCAGCAACTTAGACTTATTAAATAGGCTCATTCAGAAACTTAGGCTTATTAAATAGGCTTATTTCAGCAACTTAGACTTATTAAAAAGGCCTATTAAATAGGCTTATTAAATAGACTTATTAAATAGGCTCATTAAATAATTATTAAATAGGCTTATTAAATAGGCTTATTAAATAGACTTATTAAATAGGATCAATAAATAGGCTTATTAAATAGGCTTATTAAATAGACTTATTAAATAGGCTCAATAAATAGGCTTATTAAATAGGCTTATTAAATAGGCTCAATAAATAGGCTTATTAAATAGGCTTATTAAATAGACTTATTAAATAGACTTATTAAATCGGCTTATTAAATAGGCTCAATAAATAGGCTTATTAAATAGGCTCAATAATAATGCTTATTAAATAGGCTCAATAAGTAGGCTTAATAAATAGGCTCAATAAATAGGCTTATTAAATAGGCTCATTAAATACTTATTAAATAGGCTTATTAAATAGACTTATTAAATAAACTTATTAAATAGGCTTATTAAATAGACTTATTAAATAGTCTTATTAAAAAGGCTTATTAAATAGGCTTATTAAATAGACTTATTTCAGCAACTTAGACTTATTAAATAGGTTTATTCAGCAACTTAGGCTTATTAAATAGGCTTATTCCGCAACTTAGGCTTATTAAATAGGCTTATTTCAGCAACTTAGGCTTATTAAATAGGCTCATTCAGAAACTTAGGCTTATTAAATAGGCTTATTTCAGCAACTTAGACTTATTAAATAGGCCTATTAAATAGGCTTATTAAATAGGCTTATTTCAGCAACTTAGACTTATTAAATAGGCCTATTAAATAGGCTTATTAAATAGACTTATTAAATAGGCTCATTAAATACTTATTAAATAGGCTTATTAAATAGGCTTATTAAATAGACTTATTAAATAGGCTCAATAAATAGGCTTATTAAATAGGCTTATTAAATAGGCTCAATAAATAGGCTTATTAATTAGGCTTATTAAATAGGCTTATTAAATAGAATTATTAAATAGGCTTATTAAATAGGCTCAATACATAGGCTTATTAAATAGGCTCAATAAATAGGCTTATTAAGTAGGCTCAATAAATAGGCTTATTAAATAGGCTCAATAAATAGGCTTATTAAATAGGCTCATTAAATACTTATTAAATAGGCTTATTAAATAGACTTATTAAATAGGCTCATTAAATACTTATTAAATATGTTTATTAAATAGGCGTATTAAATAGGCTTATTAAATAGGCTTATTAAATAGGCTTATTAAATAGGCTTATTAAATAGACTTATTAAATAGCCTCATTAAATAGGCTTATTTTAGCAACTTAGGCTTATTAAATAGGTTTATTTCAGCAACTTAGACTTATTAAATAGCATTATTAAATAGGCTTATTTCAGCAACTTATGCTTATTAAATAGCCTTATTAAACAGGTTTATTTCAGCAACTTAGGCTTATTAAATAGCATTTTAAATAGGTTTATTTCAGCAACTTAGACTTATTAAATATACCTTTTTAAATAGGCTTAGTTCAGAAACTTAGGCTTATTAAATAGGCTTATTTCAGCAACTTAGGCTCATTAAATAGCCTTATTAAATAGGCTTATTTCAGCAACTTAGGCTCATTAAATAGCCTTATTAAATAGGCTTATTTCACCAACTTAGGCTTATTAAATAGGCTTATTTCAGCAACTTAAACTTATTAAATAGCCTTATTTCAGCAACTTAGGCTTATTAAATAGCCTTATCTCAGCAACTTAGACTTATTAAATAGGCTTATTCAGCAACTTAGGCTTATTAAATAGCCTTATTAAATAGGCTTATTTCAGCAACTTAGACTTATTAAATAGGTTTATTCAGCAACTTAGGCTCATTAAAAAGGCTTATTTCAGCAACTTAGGCTTATTAAATAGGCTCATTCAGCAACTTAGGCTTATTAAATAGGCTTATTTCAGCAACTTAGACTTATTAAATAGGCCTATTAAATAGGCTTATTAAATAGGCTTATTAAATAGGCTTATTTCAGCAACTTAGGCTTATTAAATAGGCTTATTAAATAGGCTTATTTCAGCAACTTAGACTTATTAAATAGGCTTATTAAATATGCTTATTTCAGCAACTTAGGCTTATTAAATAGGCTTATTTCAGCAACTTAGACTTATTAAATAGCCTTATTTCAGCAACTTACGCTTATTAAATAGGCTTATTTCAGCAACTTAGGCTTATTAAATAGCCTAATTAAGTAGGCTTATTTCAGCAACTTGGGCTTATTAAATAGGCTTATTTCAGCAACTTACGCTGATTAAAAAGGCTTATTTCAGCAACTTAGACTTATTAAATAGCCTTATTTCAGCAACTTAGACTTATTAAATAGGCTTATTTCAGCAACTTATGCTTATTAAATATACTTATTTCAGCAACTTAGGCTTATTAAATAGGCTTATTTCAGCAACTTAGACTTATTAAATAGCCTTATTTCAGCAACTTAGGCTTATTAAATAGGCTTATTTCAGCAACTTAGACTTATTAAATAGCCTTATTTCAGCAACTTAGGCTTATTAAATAGGCTTATTTCAGCAACTTAGGCTTATTAAATAGCCTTATTTCAGCAACTTAGACTTATTAAATAGGCTTATTTCAGCAACTTAGGCTTATTAAATAGGCTTATTCAGCAACTTAGGCTTATTAAATGGGCTTATTAAATAGGCTTATTTCAGAAACTTAGGCTTATTAAATAGGCTTATTCACCAACTTAGCCTTATTAAATAGGCTCATTCAATACTTATTAAATAGGCTTATTAAACAGGCTTATTAAATAGACTCATTAAATAGGCTCAATAAATAGGCTTATTAAATAGGCTTATTAATTAGGCTTATTAAATAGGCTTATTAAATAGACTTATTAAATAGGCTTATTAAATAGGCTCAATAAATAGGCTTATTAAATAGGCTTATTAAATAGGCTTATTAAATAGGCTTATTAAATAGGCTCAATAAATAGGCTTATTAAATAGGCTTATTAAATATGCTTATTAAATAGACTTATTAAATAGGCGTATTAAATAGGCTTATTAAATAGACTTAGTAAATAGCCTCATTAAATAGGCTTATTTTAGCAACTTAGGCTTATTAAATAGGTTTATTTCAGCAACTTAGACTTATTAAATAGCCTTATTAAATAGGCTTATTAAACAGGCTTATTAAATAGACTCATTAAATAGGCTCAATAAATAGCCTTATTAAATAGGCTTATTAATTAGGCTTATTAAATAGGCTTATTAAATAGACTTATAAAATAGGCTTATTAAATTGGCTCAATAAATAGGCTTATTAAATAGGCTTATTAAATATGCTTATTAAATAGGGTCAATAAATAGGCTTATTAAATAGGCTTATTAAATATGCTTATTAAATAGACTTATTAAATAGGCGTATAAAATAGGCTTATTAAATAGACTTATTAAATAGCCTCATTAAATAGGCTTATTTTAGCAACTTAGGCTTATTAAGTAGGTTTATTCAGCAACTTAGGCTTATTAAATAGGCTTATTTCAGCAACTTAGGCTTATTAAATAGGCTTATTTCAGCAACTTAGACTTATTAAATAGGCCTATTAAATAGGCTTATTAAATAGGCTTATTTCAGCAACTTAGACTTATTAAATAGGCCTATTAAATAGGCTTATTAAATAGGCTAATTAAATAGGCTTATTTCAGCAACTTAGGCTTATTAAACAGGCTTATTAAATAGGCTTATTTCAGCAACTTAGGCTTATTAAATAGGCTTATTTCAGCAACTTAGACTTATTAAATAGTCTTATTTCAGCAACTTACGCTTATTAAATAGGCTTATTTCAGCAACTTAGGCTTATTAAATAGCCTAATTAAGTAGGCTTATTTCAGCAACTTGGGCTTATTAAATAGGCATATTTCAGCAACTTACGCTGATTAAAAAGGCTTATTTCAGCAACTTAGACTTATTAAATAGCCTTATTTCAGCAACTTACGCTTATTAAATAGGCTTATTTCAGCAACTTAGGCTTATTAAATAGCCTAATTAAGTAGGCTTATTTCAGCAACTTGGGCTTATTAAATAGGCTTATTTCAGCAACTTATGCTGATTAAAAAGGCTTATTTCAGCAACTTATGCTTATTAAATATACTTACTTCAGCAACTTAGGCTTATTAAATAGGCTTATTTCAGCAACTTAGACTTATTAAATAGCCTTATTTCAGCAACTTACACTTATTAAATAGGCTTATTCAGCAACTTAGGCTTATTAAATAGGCTTATTAAATAGGCTTATTTCAGCAACTTAGGCTTATTAAATAGGCTTATTCAGCAACTTAGGCTTATTAAATAGGCTCATTCAATACTTATTAAATAGGCTTATTAAACAGGCTTATTAAATAGACTCATTAAATAGGCTCAATAAATAGGCTTATTAAATAGGCTTATTAATTAGGCTTATTAAATAGGCTTATTAAATAGACTTATTAAATAGGCTTATTAAATAGGCTCAATAAAAAGGCTTATTAAATAGGCTTATTAAATAGGCTTATTAAATAGGCTTATTAAATAGGCTTATTAAATAGGCTCAATAAATAGGCTTATTAAATAGGCTTATTAAATATGCTTGTTAAATAGACTTATTAAATAGGCGTATTAAATAGGCTTATTAAATAGTATTATTAAATAGCCTCATTAAATAGGCTTATTTTAGCAACTTAGGCTTATTAAACAGGTTTATTTCAGCAACTTAGGCTTATTAAATAGCATTTTTAAATATGTTTATTTCAGCAACTTAGACTTATTAAATATATCTTTTTAAATAGGCTTAGTTGAGAAACTTAGGCTTATTAAATAGGCTTATTTCAGCAACTTAGCCTCATTAAATAGCCTTATTAAATAGGCTTATTTCAGCAACTTAGGCTTATTAAATAGCCTTATTAAATAGGCTTATTTTAGCAACTTAGACTTATTAAAACGACTTATTAAATAGACATTTCAGCAACTTAGGCTCATTAAATATGCTTATGAAATATGCTTATTTCTGCAACTTAGACTTATTAGATAGGCCTATTAAATAGGCTTATTTCAGCAACTTAGGCTTATTAAATAGGCTTATTTCAGCAACTTGGGCTTATGAAATAGGCTTATTTCAGCAACTTAGACTTATTAAATAGCCTTATTTCAGCAACTTACGCTTATTAAATAGGCTTATTTCAGCAACTTAGGCTTATTAAATAGCCTTATTAAGTAGGCTTATTTCAGCAACTTGGACTTATTAAATAGGCTTATTTCAGCAACTTAGGCTTATTAAATAGCATTTTAAATAGGTTTATTTCAGCAACTTAGACTTATTAAATATACCTTTTTAAATAGGCTTAGTTCAGAAACTTAGGCTTATTAAATAGGCTTATTTCAGCAACTTAGGCTCATTAAATAGCCTTATTAAATAGGCTTATTTCAGCAACTTAGGCTCATTAAATAGCCTTATTAAATAGGCTTATTTCACCAACTTAGGCTTATTAAATAGGCTTATTTCAGCAACTTAAACTTATTAAATAGCCTTATTTCAGCAACTTAGGCTTATTAAATAGCCTTATCTCAGCAACTTAGACTTATTAAATAGGCTTATTCAGCAACTTAGGCTTATTAAATAGCCTTATTAAATAGGCTTATTTCAGCAACTTAGACTTATTAAATAGGTTTATTCAGCAACTTAGGCTCATTAAAAAGGCTTATTTCAGCAACTTAGGCTTATTAAATAGGCTCATTCAGCAACTTAGGCTTATTAAATAGGCTTATTTCAGCAACTTAGACTTATTAAATAGGCCTATTAAATAGGCTTATTAAATAGGCTTATTAAATAGGCTTATTTCAGCAACTTAGGCTTATTAAATAGGCTTATTAAATAGGCTTATTTCAGCAACTTAGACTTATTAAATAGGCTTATTAAATATGCTTATTTCAGCAACTTAGGCTTATTAAATAGGCTTATTTCAGCAACTTAGACTTATTAAATAGCCTTATTTCAGCAACTTACGCTTATTAAATAGGCTTATTTCAGCAACTTAGGCTTATTAAATAGCCTAATTAAGTAGGCTTATTTCAGCAACTTGGGCTTATTAAATAGGCTTATTTCAGCAACTTACGCTGATTAAAAAGGCTTATTTCAGCAACTTAGACTTATTAAATAGCCTTATTTCAGCAACTTAGACTTATTAAATAGGCTTATTTCAGCAACTTATGCTTATTAGATATACTTATTTCAGCAACTTAGGCTTATTAAATAGGCTTATTTCAGCAACTTAGACTTATTAAATAGCCTTATTTCAGCAACTTAGGCTTATTAAATAGGCTTATTTCAGCAACTTAGACTTATTAAATAGCCTTATTTCAGCAACTTAGGCTTATTAAATAGGCTTATTTCAGCAACTTAGGCTTATTAAATAGCCTTATTTCAGCAACTTAGACTTATTAAATAGGCTTATTTCAGCAACTTAGGCTTATTAAATAGGCTTATTCAGCAACTTAGGCTTATTAAATGGGCTTATTAAATAGGCTTATTTCAGAAACTTAGGCTTATTAAATAGGCTTATTCACCAACTTAGCCTTATTAAATAGGCTCATTCAATACTTATTAAATAGGCTTATTAAACAGGCTTATTAAATAGACTCATTAAATAGGCTCAATAAATAGGCTTATTAAATAGGCTTATTAATTAGGCTTATTAAATAGGCTTATTAAATAGACTTATTAAATAGGCTTATTAAATAGGCTCAATAAATAGGCTTATTAAATAGGCTTATTAAATAGGCTTATTAAATAGGCTTATTAAATAGGCTCAATAAATAGGCTTATTAAATAGGCTTATTAAATATGCTTATTAAATAGACTTATTAAATAGGCGTATTAAATAGGCTTATTAAATAGACTTAGTAAATAGCCTCATTAGATAGGCTTATTTTAGCAACTTAGGCTTATTAAATAGGTTTATTTCAGCAACTTAGACTTATTAAATAGCCTTATTAAATAGGCTTATTAAACAGGCTTATTAAATAGACTCATTAAATAGGCTCAATAAATAGCCTTATTAAATAGGCTTATTAAATAGACTTATAAAATAGGCTTATTAAATTGGCTCAATAAATAGGCTTATTAAATAGGCTTAATAAATATGCTTATTAAATAGGGTCAATAAATAGGCTTATTAAATTGGCTTATTAAATATGCTTATTAAATAGACTTATTAAATAGGCGTATAAAATAGGCTTATTAAATAGACTTATTAAATAGCCTCATTAAATAGGCTTATTTTAGCAACTTAGGCTTATTAAGTAGGTTTATTCAGCAACTTAGGCTTATTAAATAGGCTTATTTCAGCAACTTAGGCTTATTAAATAGGCTTATTTCAGCAACTTAGACTTATTAAATAGGCCTATTAAATAGGCTTATTAAATAGGCTTATTTCAGCAACTTAGACTTATTAAATAGGCCTATTAAATAGGCTTATTAAATAGGCTAATTAAATAGGCTTATTTCAGCAACTTAGGCTTATTAAACAGGCTTATTAAATAGGCTTATTTCAGCAACTTAGGCTTATTAAATAGGCTTATTTCAGCAACTTAGACTTATTAAATAGTCTTATTTCAGCAACTTACGCTTATTAAATAGGCTTATTTCAGCAACTTAGGCTTATTAAATAGCCTAATTAAGTAGGCTTATTTCAGCAACTTGGGCTTATTAAATAGGCATATTTCAGCAACTTACGCTGATTAAAAAGGCTTATTTCAGCAACTTAGACTTATTAAATAGCCTTATTTCAGCAACTTACGCTTATTAAATAGGCTTATTTCAGCAACTTAGGCTTATTAAATAGCCTAATTAAGTAGGCTTATTTCAGCAACTTGGGCTTATTAAATAGGCTTATTTCAGCAACTTATGCTGATTAAAAAGGCTTATTTCAGCAACTTATGCTTATTAAATATACTTACTTCAGCAACTTAGGCTTATTAAATAGGCTTATTTCAGCAACTTAGACTTATTAAATAGCCTTATTTCAGCAACTTACACTTATTAAATAGGCTTATTCAGCAACTTAGGCTTATTAAATAGGCTTATTAAATAGGCTTATTTCAGCAACTTAGGCTTATTAAATAGGCTTATTCAGCAACTTAGGCTTATTAAATAGGCTCATTCAATACTTATTAAATAGGCTTATTAAACAGGCTTATTAAATAGACTCATTAAATAGGCTCAATAAATAGGCTTATTAAATAGGCTTATTAATTAGGCTTATTAAATAGGCTTATTAAATAGACTTATTAAATAGGCTTATTAAATAGGCTCAATAAAAAGGCTTATTAAATAGGCTTATTAAATAGGCTTATTAAATAGGCTTATTAAATAGGCTTATTAAATAGGCTCAATAAATAGGCTTATTAAATAGGCTTATTAAATATGCTTGTTAAATAGACTTATTAAATAGGCGTATTAAATAGGCTTATTAAATAGTATTATTAAATAGCCTCATTAAATAGGCTTATTTTAGCAACTTAGGCTTATTAAACAGGTTTATTTCAGCAACTTAGGCTTATTAAATAGCATTTTTAAATATGTTTATTTCAGCAACTTAGACTTATTAAATATATCTTTTTAAATAGGCTTAGTTGAGAAACTTAGGCTTATTAAATAGGCTTATTTCAGCAACTTAGGCTCATTAAATAGCCTTATTAAATAGGCTTATTTCAGCAACTTAGGCTTATTAAATAGCCTTATTAAATAGGCTTATTTTAGCAACTTAGACTTATTAAAACGACTTATTAAATAGACATTTCAGCAACTTAGGCTCATTAAATATGCTTATGAAATATGCTTATTTCTGCAACTTAGACTTATTAGATAGGCCTATTAAATAGGCTTATTTCAGCAACTTAGGCTTATTAAATAGGCTTATTTCAGCAACTTGGGCTTATGAAATAGGCTTATTTCAGCAACTTAGACTTATTAAATAGCCTTATTTCAGCAACTTACGCTTATTAAATAGGCTTATTTCAGCAACTTAGGCTTATTAAATAGCCTTATTAAGTAGGCTTATTTCAGCAACTTGGACTTATTAAATAGGCTTATTTCAGCAACTTACGCTGATTAAAAAGGCTTATTTCAGCAACTTAGACTTATTAAATAGCCTTATTTCAGCAACTTATACTTATTAAATAGGCTTATTTCTGCAACTTATGCTTATTAAATATACTTATTTCAGCAACTTAGGCTTATTAAATAGGCTTATTTCAGCAACTTAGACTTATTAAATAGCCTTATTTCAGCAACTTAGGCTTATTAAATAGGCTTATTTCAGCAACTTGGGCTTATTAAATAGCCTTATTTCAGCAACTTAGACTTATTAAATAGGCTTATTTCAGCAACTTAGGCTTATTAAATAGGCTCATTCACTACTTATTAAATAGGCTTATTAAACAGGCTTATTAAATAGACTCATTAAATAGGCTCATTAAATAGGCTTATTAAATAGGCTTATTAAATAGACTTATTAAATAGCCTCATTAAATAGGCTTATTTTAGCAACTTAGGCTTATTAAATAGGTTTATTTCAGCAACTTAGACTTATTAAATAGCCTTATTAAATAGGCTTATTTCAGCAACTTAGGCTTAATAAATAAGCTTATTTCAGCAACTTATGCTTATTAAATAGCCTTATTAAACAGGTTTATTTCAGCAACTTAGGCTTATTAAATAGGCTTATTTCAGCAACTTAGACTTATTAAATAGCCTTATTTCAGCAATTTACACTTATTAAATAGGCTTATTTCAGCAACTTAGGCTTATTAAATAGGCTTATTCAGCAACTTAGGCTTATTAAATAGGCTTATTAAATAGGCTTATTTCAGCAACTTAGGCTTATTAAATAGGCTCATTCAATACTTATTAAATAGGCATATTAAACAGGCTTATTAAATAGACTCATTAAATAGGCTCAATAAATAGGCTTATTAAATAGGCTTATTAATTAGGCTTATTAAATAGACTTATTAAATAGACTTATTAAATAGGCTTATTAAATAGGCTCAATAAAAAGGCTTATTAAATAGGCTTATTAAATAGGCTTATTAAATAGGCTTATTAAATAGGCTTATTAAATAGGCTCAATAAATAGGCTTATTAAATAGGCTTATTAAATATGCTTATTAAATAGACTTATTAAATAGGCGTATTAAATAGGCTTATTAAATAGACTTATTAAATAGCCTCATTAAATTAGCTTATTTTAGCAACTTAGGCTTATTAAATAGGCTTATTTCAGCAACTTATGCTTATTAAATAGCCTTATTAAACAGGTTTATTTCAGCAACTTAGGCTTATTAAATAGCATTTTAAAATATGTTTATTTCAGCAACTTAGACTTATTAAATATACCTTTTTAAATAGGCTTAGTTGAGAAACTTAGGCTTATTAAATAGGCTTATTTCAGCAACTTAGGCTCATTAAATAGCCTTATTAAATAGGCTTATTTCAGCAACTTAGGCTTATTAAATAGCCTTATTAAATAGGCTTATTTTAGCAACTTAGACTTATTAAAACGACTTATTAAATAGACATTTCAGCAACTTAGGCTCATTAAATATGCTTATGAAATATGCTTATTTCTGCAACTTAGACTTATTAGATAGGCCTATTAAATAGGCTTATTTCAGCAACTTAGGCTTATTAAATAGCCTTATTTCAGCAACTTACGCTTATTAAATAGGCTTATTTCAGCAACTTAGGCTTATTAAATAGCCTTATTAAGTAGGCTTATTTCAGCAACTTGGACTTATTAAATAGGCTTATTTCAGCAACTTACACTGATTAAAAAGGCTTATTTCAGCAACTTAGACTTATTAAATAGCCTTATTTCAGCAACTTAGACTTATTAAATAGGCTTATTTCAGCAACTTATGCTTATTAAATATACTTATTTCAGCAACTTAGGCTTATTAAATAGGCTTATTTCAGCAACTTAGACTTATTAAATAGCCTTATTTCAGCAACTTAGGCTTATTAAATAGGCTTATTTCAGCAACTTGGGCTTATTAAATAGCCTTATTTCAGCAACTTAGACTTATTAAATAGGCTTATTTCAGCAACTTAGGCTTATTAAATAGGCTCATTCAATACTTATTAAATAGGCTTATTAAACAGGCTTATTAAATAGACTCATTAAATAGGCTCATTAAATAGGCTTATTAAATAGACTTATTAAATAGCCTCATTAAATAGGCTTATTTTAGCAACTTAGGCTTATTAAATAGGTTTATTTCAGCAACTTAGACTTATTAAATAGCCTTATTAAATAGGCTTATTTCAGCAACTTAGGCTTAATAAATAAGCTTATTTCAGCAACTTATGCTTATTAAATAGCCTTATTAAACAGGTTTATTTCAGCAACTTAGGCTTATTAAATAGGCTTATTTCAGCAACTTAGACTTATTAAATAGCCTTATTTCAGCAATTTACACTTATTAAATAGGCTTATTTCAGCAACTTAGGTTTATTAAATAGGCTTATTCAGCAACTTAGGCTTATTAAATAGGCTTATTAAATAGGCTTATTTCAGCAACTTAGGCTTATTAAATAGGCTCATTCAATACTTATTAAATAGGCGTATTAAACAGGCTTATTAAATATACTCATTAAATAGGCTCAATAAATAGGCTTATTAAATAGGCTTATTAATTAGGCTTATTAAATAGACTTATTAAATAGACTTATTAAATAGGCTTATTAAATAGGCTCAATAAAAAGGCTTATTAAATAGGCTTATTAAATAGGCTTATTAAATAGGCTTATTAAATAGGCTTATTAAATAGGCTCAATAAATAGGCTTATTAAATAGGCTTATTAAATATGCTTATTAAATAGACTTATTAAATAGGCGTATTAAACAGGCTTATTAAATAGACTTATTAAATAGCCTCATTAAATTAGCTTATTTTAGCAACTTAGGCTTATTAAATAGGCTTATTTCAGCAACTTATGCTTATTAAATAGCCTAATTAAACAGGTTTATTTCAGCAACTTAGGCTTATTAAATAGCATTTTAAAATATGTTTATTTCAGCAACTTAGACTTATTAAATATACCTTTTTAAATAGGCTTAGTTGAGAAACTTAGGCTTATTAAATAGGCTTATTTCAGCAACTTAGGCTCATTAAATAGCCTTATTAAATAGGCTTATTTCAGCAACTTAGGCTTATTAAATAGCCTTATTAAATAGGCTTATTTTAGCAACTTAGACTTATTAAAACGACTTATTAAATAGACATTTCAGCAACTTAGGCTCATTAAATATGCTTATGAAATATGCTTATTTCTGCAACTTAGACTTATTAGATAGGCCTATTAAATAGGCTTATTTCAGCAACTTAGGCTTATTAAATAGCCTTATTTCAGCAACTTACGCTTATTAAATAGGCTTATTTCAGCAACTTAGGCTTATTAAATAGCCTTATTAAGTAGGCTTATTTCAGCAACTTGGACTTATTAAATAGGCTTATTTCAGCAACTTACGCTGATTAAAAAGGCTTATTTCAGCAACTTAGACTTATTAAATAGCCTTATTTCAGCAACTTAGACTTATTAAATAGGCTTATTTCAGCAACTTATGCTTATTAAATATACTTATTTCAGCAACTTAGGCTTATTAAATAGGCTTATTTCAGCAACTTAGACTTATTAAATAGCCTTATTTCAGCAACTTAGGCTTATTAAATAGGCTTATTTCAGCAACTTGGGCTTATTAAATAGCCTTATTTCAGCAACTTAGACTTATTAAATAGGCTTATTTCAGCAACTTAGGCTTATTAAATAGGCTCATTCAATACTTATTAAATAGGCTTATTAAACAGGCTTATTAAATAGACTCATTAAATAGGCTCATTAAATAGGCTTATTAAATTGGCTTATTAAATAGACTTATTAAATAGCCTCATTAAATAGGCTTATTTTAGCAACTTAGGCTTATTAAATAGGTTTATTTCAGCAACTTAGACTTATTAAATAGCCTTATTAAATAGGCTTATTTCAGCAACTTAGGCTTAATAAATAAGCTTATTTCAGCAACTTATGCTTATTAAATAGCCTTATTAAACAGGTTTATTTCAGCAACTTAGGCTTATTAAATAGCTTTTTAAATAGGTTTATTTCAGCAACTTGAACTTATTAAATATACCTTTTTAAATAGGCTTAGTTCAGAAACTTAGGCTTATTAAATAGGCTTATTTCAGCAACTTAGGCTCATTAAATAGCCTTATTAAATAGGCTTATTTCAGCAACTTAGGCTTATTAAATAGGTTTATTTCAGCAACTTAAACTTATTAAATAGCCTTATTTCAGCAACTTAGGCTTATTAAATAGCCTTATTTCAGCTACTTAGACTTATTAAATAGGTTTATTCAGCAACTTAGGCTTATTAAATAGGCTTATTCAGCAACTTATGCTCATTAAATAGGCTTATTTCAGCAACTTAGGCTTATTAAATAGGCTCATTCAGCAACTTAGGCTTATTAAATAGGCTTATTTCAGCAACTTAGACTTATTAAATATACCTTTTTAAATAGGCTTAGTTCAGAAACTTAGGCTTATTAAATAGGCTTATTTCAGCAACTTAGGCTCATTAAATAGCCTTATTAAATAGGCTTATTTCAGCAACTTAGGCTTATTAAATAGGTTTATTTCAGCAACTTAAACTTATTAAATAGCCTTATTTCAGCAACTTAGGCTTATTAAATAGCCTTATTTCAGCTACTTAGACTTATTAAATAGGTTTATTCAGCAACTTAGGCTTATTAAATAGGCTTATTCAGCAACTTATGCTCATTAAATAGGCTTATTTCAGCAACTTAGGCTTATTAAATAGGCTCATTCAGCAACTTAGGCTTATTAAATAGGCTTATTTCAGCAACTTAGACTTATTAAATATACCTTTTTAAATAGGCTTAGTTCAGAAACTTAGGCTTATTAAATAGGCTTATTTCAGCAACTTAGGCTCATTAAATAGCCTTATTAAATAGGCTTATTTCAGCAACTTAGGCTTATTAAATAGGTTTATTTCAGCAACTTAAACTTATTAAATAGCCTTATTTCAGCAACTTAGGCTTATTAAATAGCCTTATTTCAGCTACTTAGACTTATTAAATAGGTTTATTCAGCAACTTAGGCTTATTAAATAGGCTTATTCAGCAACTTATGCTCATTAAATAGGCTTATTTCAGCAACTTAGGCTTATTAAATAGGCTCATTCAGCAACTTAGGCTTATTAAATAGGCTTATTTCAGCAACTTAGACTTATTAAATAGGCCTATTAAATAGGCTTATTAAATAGGCTTATTAAATAGGCTTATTAAATCAGAATCAGAATCAGAATCAGAAAGGGTTTTATTCGCCATGTAAGTTCACACCGACACGGAATTTACTTTGGCAGGATGGTGCATACATTCAACATATAGGAATCTAAAATCTTAAATAAGTTTTAAACAAGTCTTACTATAATAAGGGTTAAAAGTCTAACACTAAGGGGCTGAAGTATATAAAATTAAATAAATATCGAATATAAAATAGCTTTAAGATATAATTTTAAAATACAAATAGGGAAACATAGTTAATATCAGCAACGTGTCGTTATGTAGATCAAATGTTAAAAACAGTGTTAGCCCTTGGCCTTGTTTAACAGGCCAGCAGCAGATGGGAAGAAACTGTTTTTATGGCGTGAGGTTTTGGTCCTGATGGACCGAAGCCTTCTGCCGGAAGGGAGTAGCTGAAACAGAGAGTGTCCAGGGTGGGAGAAATCGGCCATAATCTTCCTCGCTCGCCTCATAGACCTTGTCGTGTGCAGGTCCTCGAGGGTCGGTAGATTGCAGGCAATTACCTTCTCAGCAGTGTGGATGATACGCTGCAGTCTGCTCTTGTCCTTGGCAGTGGCAGCAGCGTACCAGACGGTTATGGAGGAGGTGAGGATGGATTCAATGATCGCTGTATAGAATTGCACCATCATTGTCTTTGGCAGGTTGAATTTCTTCAGCTGCCGTAGAAAGTACATCCTCTGTTGAGCTTTCTTGGTGAGGGAGCTGATGTTCAATTCCCACTTGAGGTCCCGGGAGAG
Organism: Petromyzon marinus; assembly: GCF_048934315.1. Classification (NCBI taxonomy): domain Eukaryota; kingdom Metazoa; phylum Chordata; class Hyperoartia; order Petromyzontiformes; family Petromyzontidae; genus Petromyzon; species Petromyzon marinus. Next base: position 2,008,752 of record NW_027422650.1, on the reverse strand, counting down.
AATAGTGCCCAGGAAGCGGAAGGACTCTACAATTTTGACTGGGGAGTCTAACAGGGTGATGGGGGTGAGTGGTGCTGTATTCTTCCTGAAGTCCACAACCATCTCAACTGTCTTTAGAGCATTTAGCTCTAAGTTGTTCTGGCTACACCAGGTCACCAGATTGTCAGCTTCCCACCTATAGTCAGACTCATCCCCACCAGAGATCAGCCCAATGAGGGTGGTGTCATCCGCAAACTTCAATAGTTTGACGGACAGATGATTGGAGGTGCAGCTGTTGGTATACAGGGAGAAGAGCAGAGGGGAAAGGACGCAGCCCTGAGGAGTTCCGGTGCTGATGGACCTAGAGCCAGAGACTTGTGTTCCCAGCTTAACGCACTGCTTCCTGTCAGACAGGAAGTCTGTGATCCATTTACAGGTGGTGTATGGCACGTTCAGCTGGAAGAGCTTGTCCTGAAGCAGGGCAGGGATGATGGTGTTGAAGGCAGAGCTGAAGTCCACAAACAGGATCCTGGCGTAGGATGCAGGGGCGTCCAGATGCTGTAGGGTGAAGTGGAGGGCCATGTTAACTGCATCGTCCACAGACCTGTTGGCTCTGTAGGCAAACTGAAGGGGGTCCAGGAGAGGGTCTGTGATGGCTTTGAGGTGTGCCAGGACCAGGCGCTCAAAAGACTTCATTACCACAAATGTAAGGGCGACCGGTCTGTAATCATTTAGTCCTGTTGGCCTTAGCTTTTTGGGCACAGGGATGATGGTGAAGGACTTGAGACAGGCTGGTACATGGCATGTCTCCAGGGAGGTGTTAAAGATGTTGGTGAACACCGGAGACAGCTGGTCAGCGCAGTGCCTGAGGGTGGCTGGAGAGACAGAGTCCGGCCCGGCTGCTTTGCGTGGATTCTGCCTCTTGAAAAGTCTATTAACTTCTCCCTCCTGAAAGGAGATAGTCGTCTCTGTAGTATTGGTGGGGGATGGGGCCTCTTGGGTTGGAAGGGGTGGTTCAGGACAGTCCAATTGTCTTTCAAATCTACAGTAGAACTCGTTCAGGTCGTTGGCTAGGCGGGAGTCGTTAGTGGTGTGGGGGGCTCTGGGTTTGTAGTTGGTGATCTGCCTGAGCCCTCTCCAGACAGAAGCAGCGTCGTTTGTAGAGAACTGGTGTTTTAGTCTCTCTGAGTACAGTCGTTTAGCCTCTCTCACCGCTTTGCTAAACCTGTTCTTCGACTCCTTGAATCTGTCTCTATCTCCACTCCTAAACGCTTCCTCCTTCTCCAACCTCAACCTTCTGAGCTTTGCTGAGAACCAGGGCTTATTGTTGTTAAAGTTCACCCTGGTACGTGTTGGGATACAGCAGTCCTCACAGAAGCTGATGTAGGACGTCACAGCCTCTGTGAGTTCATCCAGACTATTGGTAGCAGTCGTGAACATATCCCAGTCAGTACAGTCTAAGCACGCCCGCAAATCTTCCACAGCCTCACTGGTCCACTGTTTAGATGTCCTCACAGCAGGTTTACAGAGTTTTAGTTTCTGCCTGTATGCAGGAATCAGGTGGACCATGGCATGGTCAGAGTGTCCTAGTGCTGCTCGGGGGACGGCGTGGTAGGCTCTACTGACTGTAGTGTAGCAGTGATCCAGAGTGTTCCCTTCTCTGGTTGGGCATTTAATGAATTGTATGTATTTGGGGAGTTCGTGGCTGAGATTACCTTTGTTAAAGTCGCCAAGTACGATAACCAACGAATCTGGATTTGCTCGCTCCACACTCAGAATCTGATCGGCGAGCATGCGTTGGGCCTCTTTAACCTGAGGACAAGGCGGCAAATAAACTCCGACCAAAATGAGCGACGCGAACTCGCGAGGCGAGTAAAACGGTTTACAGGTTATAAAAATTGATTCAAGGAGTGGAGAACAATGTTGCAGAATCACTGTGACATCTACACACCAGCCACTGTTAATGTAAAAACAAATACCACCGCCTTTCGTCTTGCCGGAGAGTACTATGTCACGATCCGATCTTACAAGATGGAATCCTGCTAGTTGTAGCGAAGTGTCCGGAATCAAATCACACAGCCATGTTTCCGTGAAGCACAATGCAGAAGCTGAAAGATAGTCTTTGTTTTTTACCATCAGTAGCTGAAGTTCATCCATTTTGTTGTACAGTGAACGTACGTTGGAGAGGAAAAAGCTCGGAAGCACTGTTCGGATCCCGCGTCTGCATAGCCGTACTAGAGCCCGCGACCGTTTACCCCTTGGGCGGCGTTTCGTTGCTTGAGCAAAGCCTAGTGCGGCATTGACTAGAATGCCTACTAATTCTGCCACTGGAAGCAGAAAAGTAGGAATTAAATCCACAGGAGTTGTTTCCCTGATATTTAAAAGTTCGTCTCTTGTTAGAGAACTCCGAAAATCTTGGCAAAACACTGAATTGACAGACAAAACAAGACAAAACAGGGCGCACCGACCGGCTGAGGCTACCATCATCAGCGCCATCTTCGCACCAGCACGGGTGTGCTGAACAGCAGGACTCTCTCACCAGCACTGGTGTGTTGAACAGTAGGCCCCTCTCACCAGCATGGGAGTGGTGAACAGCAGGCCCCTCTCACCAACACGGGTGTGATGAACAGTAGGCCTCTCTCACCAGCATGGGAGTGAACAGCAGGCCCCTCTCACCAACACGGTGGTGATGAACAGCACGCCCCTCACACCAGCACGGGTGTGATGAATAGTAGGCCTCTCTCACCAGCACGGGTGTGATGAACAGCAGGCCCCTCTCACCAGCACGGGTGTGTTGAACAGCAGGCCCCTCTCACCAGCACGGGTGTGTTGAACAGCAGGCCCCTCTCACCAGCACGGGTGTGTTGAACAGCAGGCCCCTCTCACCAGCACGGGTGTGCTGAACAGTAGGCCCCTCTCACCAGCACGGGTCTGTTGAACAGCAGGCCCCTCTCACCAGCACGGGTGTGCTGAACAGTAGGCCCCTCAACACGGGTGTGCTGAACAGCAGGCCTCTCTCACCAACACGGGTGTGCTGAACAGTAGGCCCCTCAACAGCAGGCCCCTCTCACCAGCACGGGTGTGCTGAACAGCAGGCCCCTCAACACGGGTGTGCTGAACAGCAGGCCTCTCTCACCAGCACCGGTGTGCTGAACAGCAGGCCCCTCTCACCAACACGGATGTGATGAACAGCAGGCCCCTCTCACCAGCACGGGTGTGCTGAACAGCAGGCCCCTCAACACGTGTGAGCTGAACAGCAGGCCTCTCTCACCAGCACGGGTGTGCTGAACAGCAGGCCCCTCTCACCAGCACGGGTGTGCTGAAAAGCAGGCCCCTCTCACCAGCACGGGTGTGTTGAACAGCAGGCCTCTCTCACCAGCAAGGGTGTGCTGAACAGCAGGCCCCTCAACACGGGTGTACTGAACAGCAGGCCTCTCTCACCAGCACGGGTGTGATGAACAGCAGGCCCCAAAACAGCAGGCCTCTCTCACCAGCACGGGTGTGATGAACAGCAGGCCTCTCTCACCAGCACGAGTGTGTTGAACAGCAAGCCCCTCTCAAGACAAAACAAGACAAAACTGGACAAAACAGGGCGCACCAAACGGCCGAGGCTGCCTTCATCGGCGCCTTCTTGGGAGGCTTATTTCAGCAACTTAGGCTTATTAAATAGGCTTATTAAATAGGCTTATTTCAGCAACTTAGGCTTATTAAATAGGCTTATTAAATAGGCTTATTTCAGCAACTTAGGCTTATTAAATAGGCTTATTTCAGCAAATTATACTTATTAAATAGCCTTATTTCAGCAACTTACGCATATTAAATAGGCTTATTTCAGCAACTTAGGCTTATTAAATAGCCTAATTAAGTAGGCTTATTTCAGCAACTTGGGCTTATTAAATAGGCTTATTTCAGCAACTTAGGCTTATTAAATAGGCTTATTTCAGCAACTTATGCTTATTAAATAGCCTTATTAAACAGGTTTATTTCAGCAACTTAGGCTTATTAAATATCATTTTAAAATATGTTTATTTCAGCAACTTAGACTTATTAAATATACCTTTTTAAATAGGCTTAGTTCAGAAACTTAGGCTTATTAAATAGGCTTATTTCAGCAACTTAGGCTCATTAAATAGCCTTATTAAATAGGCTTATTTCAGCAACTTAGGCTTATTAAATAGGTTTATTTCAGCAACTTAAACTTATTAAATAGCCTTATTTCAGCAACTTAGGCTTATTAAATAGCCTTATTTCAGCTACTTAGACTTATTAAATAGGCTTATTCAGCAACTTAGGCTTATTAAATAGCCTTATTAAATAGGCTTATTTCAACAACTTAGACTTATTAAATAGGTTTATTCAGCAACTTAGGCTTATTAAATAGGCTTATTCAGCAACTTATGCTCATTAAATAGGCTTATTTCAGCAAATTAGGCTTATTAAATAGGCTCATTCAGCAACTTAGGCTTATTAAATAGGCTTATTTCAGCAACTTAGACTTATTAAATAGGCCTATTAAATAGGCTTATTAAATAGGCTTATTAAATAGGCTTATTAAATACTTATTAAATAGGTTTATTAAATAGGCGTATTAAATAGGCTTATTAAATAGGCTTATTAAATAGGCTTATTAAATAGACTTATTAAATAGCCTCATTAAATAGGCTTATTTTAGCAAATTACGCTTATTAAATAGGCTTATTTCAGCAACTTAGGCTTATTAAATAGCCTAATTAAGTAGGCTTATTTCAGCAACTTGGGCTTATTAAATAGGCTTATTTCAGCAACTTACGCTGATTAAAAAGGCTTATTTCAGCAACTTAGGCTTATTAAATAGGCTTGTTCAGCAACTTAGGCTTATTAAATATGCTTATTTCAGCAACATAAACTTATTAAATAGCCTTATTTCAGCAACTTAGGCTTATTAATTAGCCTTATTTCAGCAACTTAGACGTATTAAATAGGCTTATTTCAGCAACTTAGACTTATTAAATAGGCTTATTCAGCAACTTAGGCGTATTAAATAGCCTTATTAAATAGGCTTATTTCAGCAACTTAGACTTATTAAATAGGTTTATTCAGCAACTTAGGCGTATTAAATAGGCTTATTCAGCAACTTAGGCTTATTAAATAGGCTTATTTCAGCAACTTAGGCTTATTAAATAGGCTCATTCAGCAACTTAGGCTTATTAAATAGGCTTATTTCAGCAACTTAGACTTATTAAATAGGCCTATTATATAGGCTTATTAAATAGGCTTATTTCAGCAACTTAGACTTATTAAATAGGCCTATTAAATAGGATTATTAAATAGGCTTATTAAATAGGCTTATTTCAGCAACTTAGGCTTATTAAACAGGCTCATTAAATAGGCTTATTTCAGCAACTTAGGCTTATTAAATAGGCTTATTTCAGCAACTTAGACTTATTAAATAGCCTTATTTCAGCAACTTACACTTATTAAATAGGCTTATTTCAGCAACTTAGGCTTATTAAATAGCCTAATTAAGTAGGCTTATTTCAGCAACTTGGGCTTATTAAATAGGCTTATTTCAGCAACTTACGCTGATTAAAAAGGCTTATTTCAGCAACTTAGACTTATTAAATAGCCTTATTTCAGCAACTTAGACTTATTAAATAGGCTTATTTCAGCAACTTATTCTTATTAAATATACTTATTTCAGCAACTTAGGCTTATTAAATAGGCTTATTCCAGCAACTTGGACTTATTAAATAGCCTTATTTCAGCAACTTAGACTTATTAAATAGGCTTATTTCAGCAACTTAGGTTTATTAAATAGGCTTATTCAGCAACTTAGGCTTATCAAATAGGCTTATTAAATAGGCTTATTTCAGCAACTTAGGCTCATTAAATAGGCTTATTCAGCAACTTAGGCTTATTAAATAGGCTCATTCAATACTTATTAAATAGGCTTATTAAACAGGCTTATTAAATAGACTCATTAAATAGGCTCAATAAATAGGCTTATTAAATAGGCTTATTAATTAGGCTTATTAAATAGGTTTATTAAATAGACTTATTAAATAGGCTTATTAAATAGGCTCAATAAATAGGCTCATTAAATAGGCTCAATAAATAGGCTTATTAAATAGGCTCAATAAATAGGCTTATTAAATAGGCACATTAAATACTTATTAAATAGGCTTATTAAATAGACTTATTAAATAGACTTATTAAATAGGCTTATTAAATAGGCTTATTAAATAGGCTTATTAAAAAGGCTTATTAAATAGGCTTATTAAATAGGCTCATTAAATACTTATTAAATAGGTTTATTAAATAGGCGTATTAAATAGGCTTATTAAATAGGCTTATTAAATAGGCTTATTAAATAGACTTATTAAATAGCCTCATTAAATAGGCTTATTTTAGCAAATTACGCTTATTAAATAGGCTTATTTCAGCAACTTAGGCTTATTAAATAGCCTAATTAAGTAGGCTTATTTCAGCAACTTGGGCTTATTAAATAGGCTTATTTCAGCAACTTACGCTGATTAAAAAGGCTTATTTCAGCAACTTAGGCTTATTAAATAGGCTTGTTCAGCAACTTAGGCTTATTAAATAGGCTTATTTCAGCAACATAAACTTATTAAATAGCCTTATTTCAGCAACTTAGGCTTATTAAATAGCCTTATTTCAGCAACTTAGACTTATTAAATAGGCTTATTTCAGCAACTTAGACTTATTAAATAGGCTTATTCAGCAACTTAGGCGTATTAAATAGCCTTATTAAATAGGCTTATTTCAGCAACTTAGACTTATTAAATAGGTTTATTCAGCAACTTAGGCGTATTAAATAGGCTTATTCAGCAACTTAGGCTTATTAAATAGGCTTATTTCAGCAACTTAGGCTTATTAAATAGGCTCATTCAGCAACTTAGGCTTATTAAATAGGCTTATTTCAGCAACTTAAACTTATTAAATAGGCCTATTATATAGGCTTATTAAATAGGCTTATTTCAGCAACTTAGACTTATTAAATAGGCCTATTAAATAGGCTTATTAAATAGGCTTATTAAATAGGCTTATTTCAGCAACTTAGGCTTATTAAACAGGCTCATTAAATAGGCTTATTTCAGCAACTTAGGCTTATTAAATAGGCTTATTTCAGCAACTTAGGCTTATTAAATAGGCTTATTTCAGCAACTTAGACTTATTAAATAGCCTTATTTCAGCAACTTACACTTATTAAATAGGCTTATTTCAGCAACTTAGGCTTATTAAATAGCCTAATTAAGTAGGCTTATTTCAGCAACTTGGGCTTATTAAATAGGCTTATTTCAGCAACTTACGCTGATTAAAAAGGCTTATTTCAGCAACTTAGACTTATTAAATAGCCTTATTTCAGCAACTTAGACTTATTAAATAGGCTTATTTCAGCAACTTATTCTTATTAAATATACTTATTTCAGCAACTTAGGCTTATTAAATAGGCTTATTCCAGCAACTTGGACTTATTAAATAGCCTTATTTCAGCAACTTAGACTTATTAAATAGGCTTATTTCAGCAACTTAGGTTTATTAAATAGGCTTATTCAGCAACTTAGGCTTATCAAATAGGCTTATTAAATAGGCTTATTTCAGCAACTTAGGATCATTAAATAGGCTTATTCAGCAACTTAGGCTTATTAAATAGGCTCATTCAATACTTATTAAATAGGCTTATTAAACAGGCTTATTAAATAGACTCATTGAATAGGCTCAATAAATAGGCTTATTAAATAGGCTTATTAATTAGGCTTATTAAATAGGTTTATTAAATAGACTTATTAAATAGGCTTATTAAATAGGCTCAATAAATAGGCTCATTAAATAGGCTCAATAAATAGGCTTATTAAATAGGCTCAATAAATAGGCTTATTAAATAGGCACATTAAATACTTATTAAATAGGCTTATTAAATAGACTTATTAAATAGACTTATTAAATAGGCTTATTAAATAGGCTTATTAAATAGGCTTATTAAAAAGGCTTATTAAATAGGCTTATTAAATAGGCTCATTAAATACTTATTAAATAGGTTTATTAAATAGGCGTATTAAATAGGCTTATTAAATAGGCTTATTAAATAGGCTTATTAAATAGACTTATTAAATAGCCTCATTAAATAGGCTTATTTTAGCAAATTACGCTTATTAAATAGGCTTATTTCAGCAACTTAGGCTTATTAAATAGCCTAATTAAGTAGGCTTATTTCAGCAACTTGGGCTTATTAAATAGGCTTATTTCAGCAACTTACGCTGATTAAAAAGGCTTATTTCAGCAACTTAGGCTTATTAAATAGGCTTGTTCAGCAACTTAGGCTTATTAAATAGGCTTATTTCAGCAACATAAACTTATTAAATAGCCTTATTTCAGCAACTTAGGCTTATTAAATAGCCTTATTTCAGCAACTTAGACTTATTAAATAGGCTTATTTCAGCAACTTAGACTTATTAAATAGGCTTATTCAGCAACTTAGGCGTATTAAATAGCCTTATTAAATAGGCTTATTTCAGCAACTTAGACTTATTAAATAGGTTTATTCAGCAACTTAGGCGTATTAAATAGGCTTATTCAGCAACTTAGGCTTATTAAATAGGCTTATTTCAGCAAATTAGGCTTATTAAATAGGCTCATTCAGCAACTTAGGCTTATTAAATAGGCTTATTTCAGCAACTTAGACTTATTAAATAGGCCTATTATATAGGCTTATTAAATAGGCTTATTTCAGCAACTTAGACTTATTAAATAGGCCTATTAAATAGGCTTATTAAATAGGCTTATTAAATAGGCTTATTTCAGCAACTTAGGCTTATTAAACAGGCTCATTAAATAGGCTTATTTCAGCAACTTAGGCTTATTAAATAGGCTTATTTCAGCAACTTAGGCTTATTAAATAGGCTTATTTCAGCAACTTAGACTTATTAAATAGCCTTATTTCAGCAACTTACACTTATTAAATAGGCTTATTTCAGCAACTTAGGCTTATTAAATAGCCTAATTAAGTAGGCTTATTTCAGCAACTTGGGCTTATTAAATAGGCTTATTTCAGCAACTTACGCTGATTAAAAAGGCTTATTTCAGCAACTTAGACTTATTAAATAGCCTTATTTCAGCAACTTAGACTTATTAAATAGGCTTATTTCAGCAACTTATTCTTATTAAATATACTTATTTCAGCAACTTAGGCTTATTAAATAGGCTTATTCCAGCAACTTGGACTTATTAAATAGCCTTATTTCAGCAACTTAGACTTATTAAATAGGCTTATTTCAGCAACTTAGGTTTATTAAATAGGCTTATTCAGCAACTTAGGCTTATCAAATAGGCTTATTAAATAGGCTTATTTCAGCAACTTAGGCTCATTAAATAGGCTTATTCAGCAACTTAGGCTTATTAAATAGGCTCATTCAATACTTATTAAATAGGCTTATTAAACAGGCTTATTAAATAGACTCATTAAATAGGCTCAATAAATAGGCTTATTAAATAGGCTTATTAATTAGGCTTATTAAATAGGTTTATTAAATAGACTTATTAAATAGGCTTATTAAATAGGCTCAATAAATAGGCTCATTAAATAGGCTCAATAAATAGGCTTATTAAATAGGCTCAATAAATAGGCTTATTAAATAGGCACATTAAATACTTATTAAATAGGCTTATTAAATAGACTTATTAAATAGACTTATTAAATAGGCTTATTAAATAGGCTTATTAAATAGGCTTATTAAAAAGGCTTATTAAATAGGCTTATTAAATAGGCTCATTAAATACTTATTAAATAGGTTTATTAAATAGGCGTATTAAATAGGCTTATTAAATAGGCTTATTAAATAGGCTTATTAAATAGACTTATTAAATAGCCTCATTAAATAGGCTTATTTTAGCAAATTACGCTTATTAAATAGGCTTATTTCAGCAACTTACGCTGATTAAAAAGGCTTATTTCAGCAACTTAGGCTTATTAAATAGGCTTGTTCAGCAACTTAGGCTTATTAAATAGGCTTATTTCAGCAACATAAACTTATTAAATAGCCTTATTTCAGCAACTTAGGCTTATTAAATAGCCTTATTTCAGCAACTTAGACTTATTAAATAGGCTTATTTCAGCAACTTAGACTTATTAAATAGGCTTATTCAGCAACTTAGGCGTATTAAATAGCCTTATTAAATAGGCTTATTTCAGCAACTTAGACTTATTAAATAGGTTTATTCAGCAACTTAGGCGTATTAAATAGGCTTATTCAGCAACTTAGGCTTATTAAATAGGCTTATTTCAGCAACTTAGGCTTATTAAATAGGCTCATTCAGCAACTTAGGCTTATTAAATAGGCTTATTTCAGCAACTTAGACTTATTAAATAGGCCTATTATATAGGCTTATTAAATAGGCTTATTTCAGCAACTTAGACTTATTAAATAGGCCTATTAAATAGGCTTATTAAATAGGCTTATTAAATAGGCTTATTTCAGCAACTTAGGCTTATTAAACAGGCTCATTAAATAGGCTTATTTCAGCAACTTAGGCTTATTAAATAGGCTTATTTCAGCAACTTAGGCTTATTAAATAGGCTTATTTCAGCAACTTAGACTTATTAAATAGCCTTATTTCAGCAACTTACACTTATTAAATAGGCTTATTTCAGCAACTTAGGCTTATTAAATAGCCTAATTAAGTAGGCTTATTTCAGCAACTTGGGCTTATTAAATAGGCTTATTTCAGCAACTTACGCTGATTAAAAAGGCTTATTTCAGCAACTTAGACTTATTAAATAGCCTTATTTCAGCAACTTAGACTTATTAAATAGGCTTATTTCAGCAACTTATTCTTATTAAATATACTTATTTCAGCAACTTAGGCTTATTAAATAGGCTTATTCCAGCAACTTGGACTTATTAAATAGCCTTATTTCAGCAACTTAGACTTATTAAATAGGCTTATTTCAGCAACTTAGGTTTATTAAATAGGCTTATTCAGCAACTTAGGCTTATCAAATAGGCTTATTAAATAGGCTTATTTCAGCAACTTAGGCTCATTAAATAGGCTTATTCAGCAACTTAGGCTTATTAAATAGGCTCATTCAATACTTATTAAATAGGCTTATTAAACAGGCTTATTAAATAGACTCATTAAATAGGCTCAATAAATAGGCTTATTAAATAGGCTTATTAATTAGGCTTATTAAATAGGTTTATTAAATAGACTTATTAAATAGGCTTATTAAATAGGCTCAATAAATAGGCTCATTAAATAGGCTCAATAAATAGGCTTATTAAATAGGCTCAATAAATAGGCTTATTAAATAGGCACATTAAATACTTATTAAATAGGCTTATTAAATAGACTTATTAAATAGACTTATTAAATAGGCTTATTAAATAGGCTTATTAAATAGGCTTATTAAAAAGGCTTATTAAATAGGCTTATTAAATAGGCTCATTAAATACTTATTAAATAGGTTTATTAAATAGGCGTATTAAATAGGCTTATTAAATAGGCTTATTAAATAGGCTTATTAAATAGACTTATTAAATAGCCTCATTAAATAGGCTTATTTTAGCAAATTACGCTTATTAAATAGGCTTATTTCAGCAACTTAGGCTTATTAAATAGCCTAATTAAGTAGGCTTATTTCAGCAACTTGGGCTTATTAAATAGGCTTATTTCAGCAACTTACGCTGATTAAAAAGGCTTATTTCAGCAACTTAGGCTTATTAAATAGGCTTGTTCAGCAACTTAGGCTTATTAAATAGGCTTATTTCAGCAACATAAACTTATTAAATAGCCTTATTTCAGCAACTTAGGCTTATTAAATAGCCTTATTTCAGCAACTTAGACTTATTAAATAGGCTTATTTCAGCAACTTAGAATTATTAAATAGGCTTATTCAGCAACTTAGGCGTATTAAATAGCCTTATTAAATAGGCTTATTTCAGCAACTTAGACTTATTAAATAGGTTTATTCAGCAACTTAGGCGTATTAAATAGGCTTATTCAGCAACTTAGGCTTATTAAATAGGCTTATTTCAGCAACTTAGGCTTATTAAATAGGCTCATTCAGCAACTTAGGCTTATTAAATAGGCTTATTTCAGCAACTTAGACTTATTAAATAGGCCTATTATATAGGCTTATTAAATAGGCTTATTTCAGCAACTTAGACTTATTAAATAGGCCTATTAAATAGGCTTATTAAATAGGCTTATTAAATAGGCTTATTTCAGCAACTTAGGCTTATTAAACAGGCTCATTAAATAGGCTTATTTCAGCAACTTAGGCTTATTAAATAGGCTTATTTCAGCAACTTAGTCTTATTAAATAGCCTTATTTCAGCAACTTACACTTATTAAATAGGCTTATTTCAGCAACTTAGGCTTATTAAATAGCCTAATTAAGTAGGCTTATTTCAGCAACTTGGGCTTATTAAATAGGCTTATTTCAGCAACTTACGCTGATTAAAAAGGCTTATTTCAGCAACTTAGACTTATTAAATAGCCTTATTTCAGCAACTTAGACTTATTAAATAGGCTTATTTCAGCAACTTATTCTTATTAAATATACTTATTTCAGCAACTTAGGCTTATTAAATAGGCTTATTCCAGCAACTTGGACTTATTAAATAGCCTTATTTCAGCAACTTAGACTTATTAAATAGGCTTATTTCAGCAACTTAGGTTTATTAAATAGGCTTATTCAGCAACTTAGGCTTATCAAATAGGCTTATTAAATAGGCTTATTTCAGCAACTTAGGCTCATTAAATAGGCTTATTCAGCAACTTAGGCTTATTAAATAGGCTCATTCAATACTTATTAAATAGGCTTATTAAACAGGCTTATTAAATAGACTCATTAAATAGGCTCAATAAATAGGCTTATTAAATAGGCTTATTAATTAGGCTTATTAAATAGGTTTATTAAATAGACTTATTAAATAGGCTTATTAAATAGGCTCAATAAATAGGCTCATTAAATAGGCTCAATAAATAGGCTTATTAAATAGGCTCAATAAATAGGCTTATTAAATAGGCACATTAAATACTTATTAAATAGGCTTATTAAATAGACTTATTAAATAGACTTATTAAATAGGCTTATTAAATAGGCTTATTAAATAGGCTTATTAAAAAGGCTTATTAAATAGGCTTATTAAATAGGCTCATTAAATACTTATTAAATAGGTTTATTAAATAGGTGTATTAAATAGGCTTATTAAATAGGCTTATTAAATAGGCTTATTAAATAGACTTATTAAATAGCCTCATTAAATAGGCTTATTTTAGCAAATTACGCTTATTAAATAGGCTTATTTCAGCAACTTAGGCTTATTAAATAGCCTAATTAAGTAGGCTTATTTCAGCAACTTGGGCTTATTAAATAGGCTTATTTCAGCAACTTACGCTGATTAAAAAGGCTTATTTCAGCAACTTAGGCTTATTAAATAGGCTTGTTCAGCAACTTAGGCTTATTAAATAGGCTTATTTCAGCAACATAAACTTATTAAATAGCCTTATTTCAGCAACTTAGGCTTATTAAATAGCCTTATTTCAGCAACTTAGACTTATTAAATAGGCTTATTTCAGCAACTTAGAATTATTAAATAGGCTTATTCAGCAACTTAGGCGTATTAAATAGCCTTATTAAATAGGCTTATTTCAGCAACTTAGACTTATTAAATAGGTTTATTCAGCAACTTAGGCGTATTAAATAGGCTTATTCAGCAACTTAGGCTTATTAAATAGGCTTATTTCAGCAACTTAGGCTTATTAAATAGGCTCATTCAGCAACTTAGGCTTATTAAATAGGCTTATTTCAGCAACTTAGACTTATTAAATAGGCCTATTATATAGGCTTATTAAATAGGCTTATTTCAGCAACTTAGACTTATTAAATAGGCCTATTAAATAGGCTTATTAAATAGGCTTATTAAATAGGCTTATTTCAGCAACTTAGGCTTATTAAACAGGCTCATTAAATAGGCTTATTTCAGCAACTTAGGCTTATTAAATAGGCTTATTTCAGCAACTTAGACTTATTAAATAGCCTTATTTCAGCAACTTACACTTATTAAATAGGCTTATTTCAGCAACTTAGGCTTATTAAATAGCCTAATTAAGTAGGCTTATTTCAGCAACTTGGGCTTATTAAATAGGCTTATTTCAGCAACTTACGCTGATTAAAAAGGCTTATTTCAGCAACTTAGACTTATTAAATAGCCTTATTTCAGCAACTTAGACTTATTAAATAGGCTTATTTCAGCAACTTATTCTTATTAAATATACTTATTTCAGCAACTTAGGCTTATTAAATAGGCTTATTCCAGCAACTTGGACTTATTAAATAGCCTTATTTCAGCAACTTAGACTTATTAAATAGGCTTATTTCAGCAACTTAGGTTTATTAAATAGGCTTATTCAGCAACTTAGGCTTATCAAATAGGCTTATTAAATAGGCTTATTTCAGCAACTTAGGCTCATTAAATAGGCTTATTCAGCAACTTAGGCTTATTAAATAGGCTCATTCAATACTTATTAAATAGGCTTATTAAACAGGCTTATTAAATAGACTCATTAAATAGGCTCAATAAATAGGCTTATTAAATAGGCTTATTAATTAGGCTTATTAAATAGGTTTATTAAATAGACTTATTAAATAGGCTTATTAAATAGGCTCAATAAATAGGCTCATTAAATAGGCTCAATAAATAGGCTTATTAAATAGGCTCAATAAATAGGCTTATTAAATAGGCACATTAAATACTTATTAAATAGGCTTATTAAATAGACTTATTAAATAGACTTATTAAATAGGCTTATTAAATAGGCTTATTAAATAGGCTTATTAAAAAGGCTTATTAAATAGGCTTATTAAATAGGCTCATTAAATACTTATTAAATAGGTTTATTAAATAGGCGTATTAAATAGGCTTATTAAATAGGCTTATTAAATAGGCTTATTAAATAGACTTATTAAATAGCCTCATTAAATAGGCTTATTTTAGCAAATTACGCTTATTAAATAGGCTTATTTCAGCAACTTAGGCTTATTAAATAGCCTAATTAAGTAGGCTTATTTCAGCAACTTGGGCTTATTAAATAGGCTTATTTCAGCAACTTACGCTGATTAAAAAGGCTTATTTCAGCAACTTAGGCTTATTAAATAGGCTTGTTCAGCAACTTAGGCTTATTAAATAGGCTTATTTCAGCAACTTAGGCTTATTAAATAAGCTTATTTCAGCAACATAAACTTATTAAATAGCCTTATTTCAGCAACTTAGGCTTATTAAATAGCCTTATTTCAGCAACTTAGACTTATTAAATAGGCTTATTCAGCAACTTAGGCGTATTAAATAGCCTTATTAAATAGGCTTATTTCAGCAACTTAGACTTATTAAATAGGTTTATTCAGCAACTTAGGCGTATTAAATAGGCTTATTCAGCAACTTAGGCTTATTAAATAGGCTTATTTCAGCAACTTAGGCTTATTAAATAGGCTCATTCAGCAACTTAGGCTTATTAAATAGGCTTATTTCAGCAACTTAGACTTATTAAATAGGCCTATTATATAGGCTTATTAAATAGGCTTATTTCAGCAACTTAGACTTATTAAATAGGCCTATTAAATAGGCTTATTAAATAGGCTTATTAAATAGGCTTATTTCAGCAACTAGGCTTATTAAACAGGCTCATTAAATAGGCTTATTTCAGCAACTTAGGCTTATTAAATAGGCTTATTTCAGCAACTTAGACTTATTAAATAGCCTTATTTCAGCAACTTACACTTATTAAATAGGCTTATTTCAGCAACTTAGGCTTATTAAATAGCCTAATTAAGTAGGCTTATTTCAGCAACTTGGGCTTATTAAATAGGCTTATTTCAGCAACTTACGCTGATTAAAAAGGCTTATTTCAGCAACTTAGACTTATTAAATAGCCTTATTTCAGCAACTTAGACTTATTAAATAGGCTTATTTCAGCAACTTATTCTTATTAAATATACTTATTTCAGCAACTTAGGCTTATTAAATAGGCTTATTCCAGCAACTTGGACTTATTAAATAGCCTTATTTCAGCAACTTAGACTTATTAAATAGGCTTATTTCAGCAACTTAGGTTTATTAAATAGGCTTATTCAGCAACTTAGGCTTATCAAATAGGCTTATTAAATAGGCTTATTTCAGCAACTTAGGCTCATTAAATAGGCTTATTCAGCAACTTAGGCTTATTAAATAGGCTCATTCAATACTTATTAAATAGGCTTATTAAACAGGCTTATTAAATAGACTCATTAAATAGGCTCAATAAATAGGCTTATTAAATAGGCTTATTAATTAGGCTTATTAAATAGGTTTATTAAATAGACTTATTAAATAGGCTTATTAAATAGGCTCAATAAATAGGCTCATTAAATAGGCTCAATAAATAGGCTTATTAAATAGGCTCAATAAATAGGCTTATTAAATAGGCACATTAAATACTTATTAAATAGGCTTATTAAATAGACTTATTAAATAGACTTATTAAATAGGCTTATTAAATAGGCTTATTGAATAGGCTTATTAAAAAGGCTTATTAAATAGGCTTATTAAATAGGCTCATTAAATACTTATTAAATAGGTTTATTAAATAGGCGTATTAAATAGGCTTATTAAATAGGCTTATTAAATAGGCTTATTAAATAGACTTATTAAATAGCCTCATTAAATAGGCTTATTTTAGCAAATTACGCTTATTAAATAGGCTTATTTCAGCAACTTAGGCTTATTAAATAGCCTAATTAAGTAGGCTTATTTCAGCAACTTGGGCTTATTAAATAGGCTTATTTCAGCAACTTACGCTGATTAAAAAGGCTTATTTCAGCAACTTAGGCTTATTAAATAGGCTTGTTCAGCAACTTAGGCTTATTAAATAGGCTTATTTCAGCAACATAAACTTATTAAATAGCCTTATTTCAGCAACTTAGGCTTATTAAATAGCCTTATTTCAGCAACTTAGACTTATTAAATAGGCTTATTTCAGCAACTTAGACTTATTAAATAGGCTTATTCAGCAACTTAGGCGTATTAAATAGCCTTATTAAATAGGCTTATTTCAGCAACTTAGACTTATTAAATAGGTTTATTCAGCAACTTAGGCGTATTAAATAGGCTTATTCAGCAACTTAGGCTTATTAAATAGGCTTATTTCAGCAACTTAGGCTTATTAAATAGGCTCATTCAGCAACTTAGGCTTATTAAATAGGCTTATTTCAGCAACTTAGACTTATTAAATAGGCCTATTATATAGGCTTATTAAATAGGCTTATTTCAGCAACTTAGACTTATTAAATAGGCCTATTAAATAGGCTTATTAAATAGGCTTATTAAATAGGCTTATTTCAGCAACTTAGGCTTATTAAACAGGCTCATTAAATAGGCTTATTTCAGCAACTTAGGCTTATTAAATAGGCTTATTTCAGCAACTTAGACTTATTAAATAGCCTTATTTCAGCAACTTACACTTATTAAATAGGCTTATTTCAGCAACTTAGGCTTATTAAATAGCCTAATTAAGTAGGCTTATTTCAGCAACTTGGGCTTATTAAATAGGCTTATTTCAGCAACTTACGCTGATTAAAAAGGCTTATTTCAGCAACTTAGACTTATTAAATAGCCTTATTTCAGCAACTTAGACTTATTAAATAGGCATATTTCAGCAACTTATTCTTATTAAATATACTTATTTCAGCAACTTAGGCTTATTAAATAGGCTTATTTCAGCAACTTACGCTGATTAAAAAGGCTTATTTCAGCAACTTAGGCTTATTAAATAGGCTTGTTCAGCAACTTAGGCTTATTAAATAGGCTTATTTCAGCAACATAAACTTATTAAATAGCCTTATTTCAGCAACTTAGGCTTATTAAATAGCCTTATTTCAGCAACTTAGACTTATTAAATAGGCTTATTTCAGCAACTTAGACTTATTAAATAGGCTTATTCAGCAACTTAGGCGTATTAAATAGCCTTATTAAATAGGCTTATTTCAGCAACTTAGACTTATTAAATAGGTTTATTCAGCAACTTAGGCGTATTAAATAGGCTTATTCAGCAACTTAGGCTTATTAAATAGGCTTATTTCAGCAACTTAGGCTTATTAAATAGGCTCATTCAGCAACTTAGGCTTATTAAATAGGCTTATTTCAGCAACTTAGACTTATTAAATAGGCCTATTATATAGGCTTATTAAATAGGCTTATTTCAGCAACTTAGACTTATTAAATAGGCCTATTAAATAGGCTTATTAAATAGGCTTATTAAATAGGCTTATTTCAGCAACTTAGGCTTATTAAACAGGCTCATTAAATAGGCTTATTTCAGCAACTTAGGCTTATTAAATAGGCTTATTTCAGCAACTTAGGCTTATTAAATAGGCTTATTTCAGCAACTTAGACTTATTAAATAGCCTTATTTCAGCAACTTACACTTATTAAATAGGCTTATTTCAGCAACTTAGGCTTATTAAATAGCCTAATTAAGTAGGCTTATTTCAGCAACTTGGGCTTATTAAATAGGCTTATTTCAGCAACTTACGCTGATTAAAAAGGCTTATTTCAGCAACTTAGACTTATTAAATAGCCTTATTTCAGCAACTTAGACTTATTAAATAGGCTTATTTCAGCAACTTATTCTTATTAAATATACTTATTTCAGCAACTTAGGCTTATTAAATAGGCTTATTCCAGCAACTTGGACTTATTAAATAGCCTTATTTCAGCAACTTAGACTTATTAAATAGGCTTATTTCAGCAACTTAGGTTTATTAAATAGGCTTATTCAGCAACTTAGGCTTATCAAATAGGCTTATTAAATAGGCTTATTTCAGCAACTTAGGCTCATTAAATAGGCTTATTCAGCAACTTAGGCTTATTAAATAGGCTCATTCAATACTTATTAAATAGGCTTATTAAACAGGCTTATTAAATAGACTCATTAAATAGGCTCAATAAATAGGCTTATTAAATAGGCTTATTAATTAGGCTTATTAAATAGGTTTATTAAATAGACTTATTAAATAGGCTTATTAAATAGGCTCAATAAATAGGCTCATTAAATAGGCTCAATAAATAGGCTTATTAAATAGGCTCAATAAATAGGCTTATTAAATAGGCACATTAAATACTTATTAAATAGGCTTATTAAATAGACTTATTAAATAGACTTATTAAATAGGCTTATTAAATAGGCTTATTAAATAGGCTTATTAAAAAGGCTTATTAAATAGGCTTATTAAATAGGCTCATTAAATACTTATTAAATAGGTTTATTAAATAGGCGTATTAAATAGGCTTATTAAATAGGCTTATTAAATAGGCTTATTAAATAGACTTATTAAATAGCCTCATTAAATAGGCTTATTTTAGCAAATTACGCTTATTAAATAGGCTTATTTCAGCAACTTAGGCTTATTAAATAGCCTAATTAAGTAGGCTTATTTCAGCAACTTGGGCTTATTAAATAGGCTTATTTCAGCAACTTACGCTGATTAAAAAGGCTTATTTCAGCAACTTAGGCTTATTAAATAGGCTTGTTCAGCAACTTAGGCTTATTAAATAGGCTTATTTCAGCAACATAAACTTATTAAATAGCCTTATTTCAGCAACTTAGGCTTATTAAATAGCCTTATTTCAGCAACTTAGACTTATTAAATAGGCTTATTTCAGCAACTTAGAATTATTAAATAGGCTTATTCAGCAACTTAGGCGTATTAAATAGCCTTATTAAATAGGCTTATTTCAGCAACTTAGACTTATTAAATAGGTTTATTCAGCAACTTAGGCGTATTAAATAGGCTTATTCAGCAACTTAGGCTTATTAAATAGGCTTATTTCAGCAACTTAGGCTTATTAAATAGGCTCATTCAGCAACTTAGGCTTATTAAATAGGCTTATTTCAGCAACTTAGACTTATTAAATAGGCCTATTATATAGGCTTATTAAATAGGCTTATTTCAGCAACTTAGACTTATTAAATAGGCCTATTAAATAGGCTTATTAAATAGGCTTATTAAATAGGCTTATTTCAGCAACTTAGGCTTATTAAACAGGCTCATTAAATAGGCTTATTTCAGCAACTTAGGCTTATTAAATAGGCTTATTTCAGCAACTTAGTCTTATTAAATAGCCTTATTTCAGCAACTTACACTTATTAAATAGGCTTATTTCAGCAACTTAGGCTTATTAAATAGCCTAATTAAGTAGGCTTATTTCAGCAACTTGGGCTTATTAAATAGGCTTATTTCAGCAACTTACGCTGATTAAAAAGGCTTATTTCAGCAACTTAGACTTATTAAATAGCCTTATTTCAGCAACTTAGACTTATTAAATAGGCTTATTTCAGCAACTTATTCTTATTAAATATACTTATTTCAGCAACTTAGGCTTATTAAATAGGCTTATTCCAGCAACTTGGACTTATTAAATAGCCTTATTTCAGCAACTTAGACTTATTAAATAGGCTTATTTCAGCAACTTAGGTTTATTAAATAGGCTTATTCAGCAACTTAGGCTTATCAAATAGGCTTATTAAATAGGCTTATTTCAGCAACTTAGGCTCATTAAATAGGCTTATTCAGCAACTTAGGCTTATTAAATAGGCTCATTCAATACTTATTAAATAGGCTTATTAAACAGGCTTATTAAATAGACTCATTAAATAGGCTCAATAAATAGGCTTATTAAATAGGCTTATTAATTAGGCTTATTAAATAGGTTTATTAAATAGACTTATTAAATAGGCTTATTAAATAGGCTCAATAAATAGGCTCATTAAATAGGCTCAATAAATAGGCTTATTAAATAGGCTCAATAAATAGGCTTATTAAATAGGCACATTAAATACTTATTAAATAGGCTTATTAAATAGACTTATTAAATAGACTTATTAAATAGGCTTATTAAATAGGCTTATTAAATAGGCTTATTAAAAAGGCTTATTAAATAGGCTTATTAAATAGGCTCATTAAATACTTATTAAATAGGTTTATTAAATAGGTGTATTAAATAGGCTTATTAAATAGGCTTATTAAATAGGCTTATTAAATAGACTTATTAAATAGCCTCATTAAATAGGCTTATTTTAGCAAATTACGCTTATTAAATAGGCTTATTTCAGCAACTTAGGCTTATTAAATAGCCTAATTAAGTAGGCTTATTTCAGCAACTTGGGCTTATTAAATAGGCTTATTTCAGCAACTTACGCTGATTAAAAAGGCTTATTTCAGCAACTTAGGCTTATTAAATAGGCTTGTTCAGCAACTTAGGCTTATTAAATAGGCTTATTTCAGCAACATAAACTTATTAAATAGCCTTATTTCAGCAACTTAGGCTTATTAAATAGCCTTATTTCAGCAACTTAGACTTATTAAATAGGCTTATTTCAGCAACTTAGAATTATTAAATAGGCTTATTCAGCAACTTAGGCGTATTAAATAGCCTTATTAAATAGGCTTATTTCAGCAACTTAGACTTATTAAATAGGTTTATTCAGCAACTTAGGCGTATTAAATAGGCTTATTCAGCAACTTAGGCTTATTAAATAGGCTTATTTCAGCAACTTAGGCTTATTAAATAGGCTCATTCAGCAACTTAGGCTTATTAAATAGGCTTATTTCAGCAACTTAGACTTATTAAATAGGCCTATTATATAGGCTTATTAAATAGGCTTATTTCAGCAACTTAGACTTATTAAATAGGCCTATTAAATAGGCTTATTAAATAGGCTTATTAAATAGGCTTATTTCAGCAACTTAGGCTTATTAAACAGGCTCATTAAATAGGCTTATTTCAGCAACTTAGGCTTATTAAATAGGCTTATTTCAGCAACTTAGACTTATTAAATAGCCTTATTTCAGCAACTTACACTTATTAAATAGGCTTATTTCAGCAACTTAGGCTTATTAAATAGCCTAATTAAGTAGGCTTATTTCAGCAACTTGGGCTTATTAAATAGGCTTATTTCAGCAACTTACGCTGATTAAAAAGGCTTATTTCAGCAACTTAGACTTATTAAATAGCCTTATTTCAGCAACTTAGACTTATTAAATAGGCTTATTTCAGCAACTTATTCTTATTAAATATACTTATTTCAGCAACTTAGGCTTATTAAATAGGCTTATTCCAGCAACTTGGACTTATTAAATAGCCTTATTTCAGCAACTTAGACTTATTAAATAGGCTTATTTCAGCAACTTAGGTTTATTAAATAGGCTTATTCAGCAACTTAGGCTTATCAAATAGGCTTATTAAATAGGCTTATTTCAGCAACTTAGGCTCATTAAATAGGCTTATTCAGCAACTTAGGCTTATTAAATAGGCTCATTCAATACTTATTAAATAGGCTTATTAAACAGGCTTATTAAATAGACTCATTAAATAGGCTCAATAAATAGGCTTATTAAATAGGCTTATTAATTAGGCTTATTAAATAGGTTTATTAAATAGACTTATTAAATAGGCTTATTAAATAGGCTCAATAAATAGGCTCATTAAATAGGCTCAATAAATAGGCTTATTAAATAGGCTCAATAAATAGGCTTATTAAATAGGCACATTAAATACTTATTAAATAGGCTTATTAAATAGACTTATTAAATAGACTTATTAAATAGGCTTATTAAATAGGCTTATTAAATAGGCTTATTAAAAAGGCTTATTAAATAGGCTTATTAAATAGGCTCATTAAATACTTATTAAATAGGTTTATTAAATAGGCGTATTAAATAGGCTTATTAAATAGGCTTATTAAATAGGCTTATTAAATAGACTTATTAAATAGCCTCATTAAATAGGCTTATTTTAGCAAATTACGCTTATTAAATAGGCTTATTTCAGCAACTTAGGCTTATTAAATAGCCTAATTAAGTAGGCTTATTTCAGCAACTTGGGCTTATTAAATAGGCTTATTTCAGCAACTTACGCTGATTAAAAAGGCTTATTTCAGCAACTTAGGCTTATTAAATAGGCTTGTTCAGCAACTTAGGCTTATTAAATAGGCTTATTTCAGCAACTTAGGCTTATTAAATAAGCTTATTTCAGCAACATAAACTTATTAAATAGCCTTATTTCAGCAACTTAGGCTTATTAAATAGCCTTATTTCAGCAACTTAGACTTATTAAATAGGCTTATTCAGCAACTTAGGCGTATTAAATAGCCTTATTAAATAGGCTTATTTCAGCAACTTAGACTTATTAAATAGGTTTATTCAGCAACTTAGGCGTATTAAATAGGCTTATTCAGCAACTTAGGCTTATTAAATAGGCTTATTTCAGCAACTTAGGCTTATTAAATAGGCTCATTCAGCAACTTAGGCTTATTAAATAGGCTTATTTCAGCAACTTAGACTTATTAAATAGGCCTATTATATAGGCTTATTAAATAGGCTTATTTCAGCAACTTAGACTTATTAAATAGGCCTATTAAATAGGCTTATTAAATAGGCTTATTAAATAGGCTTATTTCAGCAACTAGGCTTATTAAACAGGCTCATTAAATAGGCTTATTTCAGCAACTTAGGCTTATTAAATAGGCTTATTTCAGCAACTTAGACTTATTAAATAGCCTTATTTCAGCAACTTACACTTATTAAATAGGCTTATTTCAGCAACTTAGGCTTATTAAATAGCCTAATTAAGTAGGCTTATTTCAGCAACTTGGGCTTATTAAATAGGCTTATTTCAGCAACTTACGCTGATTAAAAAGGCTTATTTCAGCAACTTAGACTTATTAAATAGCCTTATTTCAGCAACTTAGACTTATTAAATAGGCTTATTTCAGCAACTTATTCTTATTAAATATACTTATTTCAGCAACTTAGGCTTATTAAATAGGCTTATTCCAGCAACTTGGACTTATTAAATAGCCTTATTTCAGCAACTTAGACTTATTAAATAGGCTTATTTCAGCAACTTAGGTTTATTAAATAGGCTTATTCAGCAACTTAGGCTTATCAAATAGGCTTATTAAATAGGCTTATTTCAGCAACTTAGGCTCATTAAATAGGCTTATTCAGCAACTTAGGCTTATTAAATAGGCTCATTCAATACTTATTAAATAGGCTTATTAAACAGGCTTATTAAATAGACTCATTAAATAGGCTCAATAAATAGGCTTATTAAATAGGCTTATTAATTAGGCTTATTAAATAGGTTTATTAAATAGACTTATTAAATAGGCTTATTAAATAGGCTCAATAAATAGGCTCATTAAATAGGCTCAATAAATAGGCTTATTAAATAGGCTCAATAAATAGGCTTATTAAATAGGCACATTAAATACTTATTAAATAGGCTTATTAAATAGACTTATTAAATAGACTTATTAAATAGGCTTATTAAATAGGCTTATTGAATAGGCTTATTAAAAAGGCTTATTAAATAGGCTTATTAAATAGGCTCATTAAATACTTATTAAATAGGTTTATTAAATAGGCGTATTAAATAGGCTTATTAAATAGGCTTATTAAATAGGCTTATTAAATAGACTTATTAAATAGCCTCATTAAATAGGCTTATTTTAGCAAATTACGCTTATTAAATAGGCTTATTTCAGCAACTTAGGCTTATTAAATAGCCTAATTAAGTAGGCTTATTTCAGCAACTTGGGCTTATTAAATAGGCTTATTTCAGCAACTTACGCTGATTAAAAAGGCTTATTTCAGCAACTTAGGCTTATTAAATAGGCTTGTTCAGCAACTTAGGCTTATTAAATAGGCTTATTTCAGCAACATAAACTTATTAAATAGCCTTATTTCAGCAACTTAGGCTTATTAAATAGCCTTATTTCAGCAACTTAGACTTATTAAATAGGCTTATTTCAGCAACTTAGACTTATTAAATAGGCTTATTCAGCAACTTAGGCGTATTAAATAGCCTTATTAAATAGGCTTATTTCAGCAACTTAGACTTATTAAATAGGTTTATTCAGCAACTTAGGCGTATTAAATAGGCTTATTCAGCAACTTAGGCTTATTAAATAGGCTTATTTCAGCAACTTAGGCTTATTAAATAGGCTCATTCAGCAACTTAGGCTTATTAAATAGGCTTATTTCAGCAACTTAGACTTATTAAATAGGCCTATTATATAGGCTTATTAAATAGGCTTATTTCAGCAACTTAGACTTATTAAATAGGCCTATTAAATAGGCTTATTAAATAGGCTTATTAAATAGGCTTATTTCAGCAACTTAGGCTTATTAAACAGGCTCATTAAATAGGCTTATTTCAGCAACTTAGGCTTATTAAATAGGCTTATTTCAGCAACTTAGACTTATTAAATAGCCTTATTTCAGCAACTTACACTTATTAAATAGGCTTATTTCAGCAACTTAGGCTTATTAAATAGCCTAATTAAGTAGGCTTATTTCAGCAACTTGGGCTTATTAAATAGGCTTATTTCAGCAACTTACGCTGATTAAAAAGGCTTATTTCAGCAACTTAGACTTATTAAATAGCCTTATTTCAGCAACTTAGACTTATTAAATAGGCATATTTCAGCAACTTATTCTTATTAAATATACTTATTTCAGCAACTTAGGCTTATTAAATAGGCTTATTCCAGCAACTTGGACTTATTAAATAGCCTTATTTCAGCAACTTAGACTTATTAAATAGGCTTATTTCAGCAACTTAGGTTTATTAAATAGGCTTATTCAGCAACTTAGGCTTATCAAATAGGCTTATTAAATAGGCTTATTTCAGCAACTTAGGCTCATTAAATAGGCTTATTCAGCAACTTAGGCTTATTAAATAGGCTCATTCAATACTTATTAAATAGGCTTATTAAACAGGCTTATTAAATAGACTCATTAAATAGGCTCAATAAATAGGCTTATTAAATAGGCTTATTAATTAGGCTTATTAAATAGGTTTATTAAATAGACTTATTAAATAGGCTTATTAAATAGGCTCAATAAATAGGCTCATTAAATAGGCTCAATAAATAGGCTTATTAAATAGGCTCAATAAATAGGCTTATTAAATAGGCACATTAAATACTTATTAAATAGGCTTATTAAATAGACTTATTAAATAGACTTATTAAATAGGCTTATTAAATAGGCTTATTAAATAGGCTTATTAAAAAGGCTTATTAAATAGGCTTATTAAATAGGCTCATTAAATACTTATTAAATAGGTTTATTAAATAGGCGTATTAAATAGGCTTATTAAATAGGCTTATTAAATAGGCTTATTAAATAGACTTATTAAATAGCCTCATTAAATAGGCTTATTTTAGCAAATTACGCTTATTAAATAGGCTTATTTCAGCAACTTAGGCTTATTAAATAGCCTAATTAAGTAGGCTTATTTCAGCAACTTGGGCTTATTAAATAGGCTTATTTCAGCAACTTACGCTGATTAAAAAGGCTTATTTCAGCAACTTAGGCTTATTAAATAGGCTTGTTCAGCAACTTAGGCTTATTAAATAGGCTTATTTCAGCAACATAAACTTATTAAATAGCCTTATTTCAGCAACTTAGGCTTATTAAATAGCCTTATTTCAGCAACTTAGACTTATTAAATAGGCTTATTTCAGCAACTTAGACTTATTAAATAGGCTTATTCAGCAACTTAGGCGTATTAAATAGCCTTATTAAATAGGCTTATTTCAGCAACTTAGACTTATTAAATAGGTTTATTCAGCAACTTAGGCGTATTAAATAGGCTTATTCAGCAACTTAGGCTTATTAAATAGGCTTATTTCAGCAACTTAGGCTTATTAAATAGGCTCATTCAGCAACTTAGGCTTATTAAATAGGCTTATTTCAGCAACTTAGACTTATTAAATAGGCCTATTATATAGGCTTATTAAATAGGCTTATTTCAGCAACTTAGACTTATTAAATAGGCCTATTAAATAGGCTTATTAAATAGGCTTATTAAATAGGCTTATTTCAGCAACTTAGGCTTATTAAACAGGCTCATTAAATAGGCTTATTTCAGCAACTTAGGCTTATTAAATAGGCTTATTTCAGCAACTTAGACTTATTAAATAGCCTTATTTCAGCAACTTACACTTATTAAATAGGCTTATTTCAGCAACTTAGGCTTATTAAATAGCCTAATTAAGTAGGCTTATTTCAGCAACTTGGGCTTATTAAATAGGCTTATTTCAGCAACTTACGCTGATTAAAAAGGCTTATTTCAGCAACTTAGACTTATTAAATAGCCTTATTTCAGCAACTTAGACTTATTAAATAGGCTTATTTCAGCAACTTATTCTTATTAAATATACTTATTTCAGCAACTTAGGCTTATTAAATAGGCTTATTCCAGCAACTTGGACTTATTAAATAGCCTTATTTCAGCAACTTAGACTTATTAAATAGGCTTATTTCAGCAACTTATTCTTATTAAATATACTTATTTCAGCAACTTAGGCTTATCAAATAGGCTTATTAAATAGGCTTATTTCAGCAACTTAGGCTCATTAAATAGGCTTATTCAGCAACTTAGGCTTATTAAATAGGCTCATTCAATACTTATTAAATAGGCTTATTAAACAGGCTTATTAAATAGACTCATTAAATAGGCTCAATAAATAGGCTTATTAAATAGGCTTATTAATTAGGCTTATTAAATAGGTTTATTAAATAGACTTATTAAATAGGCTTATTAAATAGGCTCAATAAATAGGCTCATTAAATAGGCTCAATAAATAGGCTTATTAAATAGGCTCAATAAATAGGCTTATTAAATAGGCACATTAAATACTTATTAAATAGGCTTATTAAATAGACTTATTAAATAGACTTATTAAATAGGCTTATTAAATAGGCTTATTAAATAGGCTTATTAAAAAGGCTTATTAAATAGGCTTATTAAATAGGCTCATTAAATACTTATTAAATAGGTTTATTAAATAGGCGTATTAAATAGGCTTATTAAATAGGCTTATTAAATAGGCTTATTAAATAGACTTATTAAATAGCCTCATT
Organism: Petromyzon marinus; assembly: GCF_048934315.1. NCBI lineage: Eukaryota > Metazoa > Chordata > Hyperoartia > Petromyzontiformes > Petromyzontidae > Petromyzon > Petromyzon marinus. Next base: position 1,980,803 of record NW_027422650.1, on the reverse strand, counting down.
AAATAGGCTTATTTTAGCAAATTACGCTTATTAAATAGGCTTATTTCAGCAACTTAGGCTTATTAAATAGCCTAATTAAGTAGGCTTATTTCAGCAACTTGGGCTTATTAAATAGGCTTATTTCAGCAACTTACGCTGATTAAAAAGGCTTATTTCAGCAACTTAGGCTTATTAAATAGGCTTGTTCAGCAACTTAGGCTTATTAAATAGCCTTATTTCAGCAACTTAGACTTATTAAATAGGCTTATTCAGCAACTTAGGCGTATTAAATAGCCTTATTAAATAGGCTTATTTCAGCAACTTAGACTTATTAAATAGGTTTATTCAGCAACTTAGGCGTATTAAATAGGCTTATTCAGCAACTTAGGCTTATTAAATAGGCTTATTTCAGCAACTTAGGATTATTAAATAGGCTCATTCAGCAACTTAGGCTTATTAAATAGGCTTATTTCAGCAACTTAGACTTATTAAATAGGCCTATTATATAGGCTTATTAAATAGGCTTATTTCAGCAACTTAGACTTATTAAATAGGCCTATTAAATAGGCTTATTAAATAGGCTTATTAAATAGGCTTATTTCAGCAACTAGGCTTATTAAACAGGCTCATTAAATAGGCTTATTTCAGCAACTTATGCTTATTAAATAGGCTTATTTCAGCAACTTAGACTTATTAAATAGCCTTATTTCAGCAACTTACACTTATTAAATAGGCTTATTTCAGCAACTTAGGCTTATTAAATAGCCTAATTAAGTAGGCTTATTTCAGCAACTTGGGCTTATTAAATAGGCTTATTTCAGCAACTTACGCTGATTAAAAAGGCTTATTTCAGCAACTTAGACTTATTAAATAGCCTTATTTCAGCAACTTAGACTTATTAAATAGGCTTATTTCAGCAACTTATTCTTATTAAATATACTTATTTCAGCAACTTAGGCTTATTAAATAGGCTTATTCCAGCAACTTGGACTTATTAAATAGCCTTATTTCAGCAACTTAGACTTATTAAATAGGCTTATTTCAGCAACTTAGGTTTATTAAATAGGCTTATTCAGCAACTTAGGCTTATCAAATAGGCTTATTAAATAGGCTTATTTCAGCAACTTAGGCTCATTAAATAGGCTTATTCAGCAACTTAGGCTTATTAAATAGGCTCATTCAATACTTATTAAATAGGCTTATTAAACAGGCTTATTAAATAGACTCATTAAATAGGCTCAATAAATAGGCTTATTAAATAGGCTTATTAATTAGGCTTATTAAATAAGTTTATTAAATAGACTTATTAAATAGGCTTATTAAATAGGCTCAATAAATAGGCTCATTAAATAGGCTCAATAAATAGGCTTATTAAATAGGCTCAATAAATAGGCTTATTAAATAGGCACATTAAATACTTATTAAATAGGCTTATTAAATAGACTTATTAAATAGACTTATTAAATAGGCTTATTAAATAGGCTTATTAAATAGGATTATTAAAAAGGCTTATTAAATAGGCTTATTAAATAGGCTCATTAAATACTTATTAAATAGGTTTATTAAATAGGCATATTAAATAGGCTTATTAAATAGGCTTATTAAATAGGCTTATTAAATAGACTTATTAAATAGCCTCATTAAATAGGCTTATTTTAGCAAATTACGCTTATTAAATAGGCTTATTTCAGCAACTTAGGCTTATTAAATAGCCTAATTAAGTAGGCTTATTTCAGCAACTTGGGCTTATTAAATAGGCTTATTTCAGCAACCTACGCTGATTAAAAAGGCTTATTTCAGCAACTTAGGCTTATTAAATAGGCTTGTTCAGCAACTTAGGCTTATTAAATAGGCTTATTTCAGCAACTTAGGCTTATTAAATAGCCTTATTTCAGCAACTTAGACTTATTAAATAGGCTTATTTCAGCAACTTAGACTTATTAAATAGGCTTATTCAGCAACTTAGGCGTATTAAATAGCCTTATTAAATAGGCTTATTTCAGCAACTTAGACTTATTAAATAGGTTTATTCAGCAACTTAGGCATATTAAATAGGCTTATTCAGCAACTTAGGCTTATTAAATAGGCTTATTTCAGCAACTTAGGCTTATTAAATAGGCTCATTCAGCAACTTAGGCTTATTAAATAGGCTTATTTCAGCAACTTAGACTTATTAAATAGGCCTATTATATAGGCTTATTAAATAGACTTATTTCAGCAACTTAGACTTATTAAATAGGCCTATTAAATAGGCTTATTAAATAGGCTTATTAAATAGGCTTATTTCAGCAACTTAGGCTTATTAAACAGGCTCATTAAATAGGCTTATTTCAGCAACTTAGACTTATTAAATAGCCTTATTTCAGCAACTTACACTTATTAAATAGGCTTATTTCAGCAACTTAGGCTTATTAAATAGCCTAATTAAGTAAGCTTATTTCAGCAACTTGGGCGTATTAAATAGGCTTATTTCAGCAACTTACGCTGATTAAAAAGGCTTATTTCAGCAACTTAGACTTATTAAATAGCCTTATTTCAGCAACTTAGACTTATTAAATAGGCTTATTTCAGCAACTTATTCTTATTAAATATACTTATTTCAGCAACTTAGGCTTATTAAATAGGCTTATTCCAGCAACTTGGACTTATTAAATAGCCTTATTTCAGCAACTTAGACTTATTAAATAGGCTTATTTCAGCAACTTAGGTTTATTAAATAGGCTTATTCAGCAACTTAGGCTTATCAAATAGGCTTATTAAATAGGCTTATTTCAGCAACTTAGGCTCATTAAATAGGCTTATTCAGCAACTTAGGCTTATTAAATAGGCTCATTCAATACTTATTAAATAGGCTTATTAAACAGGCTTATTAAATAGACTCATTAAATAGGCTCAATAAATAGGCTTATTAAATAGGCTTATTAATTAGGCTTATTAAATAGGTTTATTAAATAGACTTATTAAATAGGCTTATTAAATAGGCTCAATAAATAGGCTCATTAAATAGGCTCAATAAATGGGCTTATTAAATAGGCTCAATAAATAGGCTTATTAAATAGGCACATTAAATACTTATTAAATAGGCTTATTAAATAGACTTATTAAATAGACTTATTAAATAGGCTTATTAAATAGGCTTATTAAATAGGATTATTAAAAAGGCTTATTAAATAGGCTTATTAAATAGGCTCATTAAATACTTATTAAATAGGTTTATTAAATAGGCGTTTTAAATAGGCTTATTAAATAGGCTTATTAAATAGGCTTATTAAATAGACTTATTAAATAGCCTCATTAAATAGGCTTATTTTAGCAAATTACGCTTATTAAATAGGCTTATTTCAGCAACTTAGGCTTATTAAATAGCCTAATTAAGTAGGCTTATTTCAGCAACTTGGGCTTATTAAATAGGCTTATTTCAGCAACTTACGCTGATTAAAAAGGCTTATTTCAGCAACTTAGGCTTATTAAATAGGCTTGTTCAGCAACTTAGGCTTATTAAATAGGCTTATTTCAGCAACTTAGGCTTATTAAATAGGCTTATTTCAGCAACATAAACTTATTAAATAGCCTTATTTCAGCAACTTAGGCTTATTAAATAGCCTTATTTCAGCAACTTAGACTTATTAAATAGGCTTATTCAGCAACTTAGGCGTATTAAATAGCCTTATTAAATAGGCTTATTTCAGCAACTTAGACTTATTAAATAGGTTTATTCAGCAACTTAGGCGTATTAAACAGGCTTATTCAGCAACTTAGGCTTATTAAATAGGCTTATTTCAGCAACTTAGGCTTATTAAATAGGCTCATTCAGCAACTTAGGCTTATTAAATAGGCTTATTTCAGCAACTTAGACTTATTAAATAGGCCTATTATATAGGCTTATTAAATAGGCTTATTTCAGCAACTTAGACTTATTAAATAGGCCTATTAAATAGGCTTATTAAATAGGCTTATTAAATAGGCTTATTTCAGCAACTTAGGCTTATTAAACAGGCTCATTAAATAGGCTTATTTCAGCAACTTAGGCTTATTAAATAGGCTTATTTCAGCAACTTAGACTTATTAAATAGCCTTATTTCAGCAACTTACACTTATTAAATAGGCTTATTTCAGCAACTTAGGCTTATTAAATAGCCTAATTAAGTAGGTTTATTTCAGCAACTTGGGCTTATTAAATAGGCTTATTTCAGCAACTTACGCTGATTAAAAAGGCTTATTTCAGCAACTTAGACTTATTAAATAGCCTTATTTCAGCAACTTAGACTTATTAAATAGGCTTATTTCAGCAACTTATTCTTATTAAATATACTTATTTCAGCAACTTAGGCTTATTAAATAGGCTTATTCCAGCAACTTGGACTTATTAAATAGCCTTATTTCAGCAACTTAGGCTTATTTTAAATAGGCTTATTTCAGCAACTTAGGCTTATTAAATAGCCTTATTTCAGCAACTTAGACTTATTAAATAGGCTTATTTCAGCAACTTAGGTTTATTAAATAGGCTTATTCAGCAACTTAGGCTTATCAAATAGGCTTATTAAATAGGCTTATTTCAGCAACTTAGGCTTATTAAATAGGCTTATTCAGCAACTTAGGCTTATTAAATAGGCTCATTCAATACTTATTAAATAGGCTTATTAAACAGGCTTATTAAATAGACTCATTAAATAGGCTCAATAAATAGGCTTATTAAATAGGCTTATTAATTAGGCTTATTAAATAGGTTTATTAAATAGACTTATTAAATAGGCTTATTAAATAGGCTCAATAAATAGGCTCATTAAATAGGCTCAATAAATAGGCTTATTAAATAGGCTCAATAAATAGGCTTATTAAATAGGCACATTAAATACTTATTAAATAGGCTTATTAAATAGACTTATTAAATAGACTTATTAAATAGGCTTATTAAATAGGCTTATTAAATAGGCTTATTAAAAAGGCTTATTAAATATGCTTATTAAATAGGCTAATTAAATACTTATTAAATAGGTTTATTAAATAGGCGTATTAAATAGGCTTAATAAATAGGCTTATTAAATAGGCTTATTAAATAGACTTATTAAATAGCCTCATTAAATAGGCTTATTTTAGCAAATTACGCTTATTAAATAGGCTTATTTCAGCAACTTAGGCTTATTAAATAGCCTAATTAAGTAGGCTTATTTCAGCAACTTGGGCTTATTAAATAGGCTTATTTCAGCAACTTAGGCTTATTAAATAGGCTTGTTCAGCAACTTAGGCTTATTAAATAGGCTTATTTCAGCAACTTAGGCTTATTAAATATGCTCATTCAGAAAATTAAGCTTATTAAATAGGCTTATTTCAGCAACTTAGACTTATTAAATAGGCCTATTAAATAGGCTTATTAAATAGGCTTATTTCAGCAACTTAGACTTATTAAATAGGTCTATTAAATAGGCTTATTAAATAGACTTATTAAATAGGCTCATTAAATACTCATTAAATAGGCTTATTAAATAGACTTATTAAATAGGCTTATTAAATAGGCTCAATAAATAGGCTTATTAAATAGGCTCAATAAATAGGCTTATTAATTAGGCTCAATAAATAGGCTTATTAAATAGGCTCAATAAATAGGCTTATTAAATAGGCTCATTAAATACTTATTAAATAGGCTTATTAAATAGACTTATTAAATAGACTTATTAAATAGGCTTATTAAAAAGGCTTATTAAATAGACTTATTAAAAAGGCTCATTAAATACTTATTAAATATGTTTATTAAATAGGCGTATTAAATAGGCTTATTAAATAGGCTTATTAAATAGGCTTATTAAATAGACTTATTAAATAGCCTCATTAAATAGGCTTATTTTAGCAACTTAGGCTTATTAAATAGGTTTATTTCAGCAACTTAGACTTATTAAATAGCCTTATTAAATAGGCTTATTTCAGCAACTTAGGCTTATTAAATAAGCTTATTTCAGCAACTTATGCTTATTAAATAGCCTTATTAAACAGGTTTATTTCAGCAACTTAGGCTTATTAAATAGCATTTTTAAATAAGCAACTTAGGCTCATTAAATAGCCTTATTAAATAGGCTTATTTCAGCAACTTAGGCTTATTAAATATGCTCATTCAGAAAATTAAGCTTATTAAATAGGCTTATTTCAGCAACTTAGACTTATTAAATAGGCCTATTAAATAGGCTTATTAAATAGACTTATTAAATAGGCTCATTAAATACTTATTAAATAGTCTTATTAAATAGACTTATTAAATAGGCTTATTAAATAGGCTCAATAAATAGGCTTATTAAATAGGCTCAATAAATAGGCTTATTAAATAGGCTCAATAAATAGGCTTATTAAATAGGCTCAATAAATAGGCTTATTAAATAGGCTCATTAAATACTTATTAAATAGGCTTATTAAATAGACTTATTAAATAGACTTATTAAATAGGCTTATTAAATAGACTTATTAAATAGGCTTATTAAAAAGGCTTATTAAATAGACTTATTAAAAAGGCTCATTAAATACTTATTAAATATGTTTATTAAATAGGCGTATTAAATAGGCTTATTAAATAGGCTTATTAAATAGGCTTATTAAATAGGCTTATTAAATAGACTTATTAAATAGCCTCATTAAATAGGCTTATTTTAGCAACTTAGGCTTATTAAATAGGTTTATTTCAGCAACTTAGACTTATTAAATAGCCTTATTAAATAGGCTTATTTCAGCAACTTAGGCTTATTAAATAAGCTTATTTCAGCAACTTATGCTTGTTAAATAGCCTTATTAAACAGGTTTATTTCAGCAACTTAGGCTTATTAAATAGCATTTTTAAATCAGCAACTTAGGCTCATTAAATAGCCTTATTAAATAGGCTTATTTCAGCAACTTAGGCTTATAAAATAGGCTTATATCAGCAACTTAAACTTATTAAATAGCCTTATTTCCGCAACTTAGGCTTATTAAATAGCCTTATTTCAGCAACTTAGACTTATTAAATAGGCTTATTCAGCAACTTAGGCTTATTAAATAGCCTTATTAAATAGGCTTATTTCAGTAACTTAGACTTATTAAATAGGTTTATTCATCAACTTAGGCTTATTAAATAGGCTTATTAAGCAACTTAGGCTTATTAAATAGGCTTATTTCAGCAACTTAGGCTTATCAAATAGGCTCATTCAGCAACTTAGGCTTATTAAATAGGCTCATTTCAGCAACTTAGACTTATTAAATAGGAATAGTATATAGGCTTATTAAATAGGCTTATTTCAGCAACTTAGACTTATTAAATAGGCCTATTAAATAGGCTTATTAAATAGGCTTATTAAATAGGCTTATTTCAGCAACTTAGTCTTATTAAACAGGCTTATTAAATAGGCTTATTTCAGCAACTTAGGCTTATTAAATAGGCTTATTTCAGCAACTTAGACTTATTAAATAGCCTTATTTCAGCAAATTACGCTGATTAAAAAGGCTTATTTCAGCAACTTAGGCTTATTAAATAGGCTTGTTCAGCAACTTTGGCTTATTAAATAGGCTTATTTCAGCAACTTAGGCTTATTAAATAGGCTCATTCAGAAACTTATGCTTATTAAATAGGCTTATTTCAGCAACTTAGACTTATTAAATAGGCCTATTAAATAGGTTTATTAAATAGGCTTATTTCAGCAACTTAGACTTATTAAATAGCCTTATTTCAGCAAATTACGATTATTAAATAGGCTTATTTCAGCAACTTAGGCTTATTAAATAGCCTAATTAAGTAGGCTTATTTCAGCAACTTGGGCTTATTAAATAGGCTTATTTAAGCAAATTACGCTGATTAAAAAGGCTTATTTCAGCAACTTAGGCTTATTAAATAGGCTTGTTCAGCAACTTAGGCTTATTAAATAGGCTTATTTCAGCAACTTAGGCTAATTAAATAGGCTCATTCAGAAACTTAGGCTTATTAAATAGGCTTATTTCAGCAACTTAGACTTATTAAATAGGCCTATTAAATAGGTTTAATAAATAGGCTTATTTCAGCAACTTAGACTTATTAAATAGGTCTATTAAATAGGCTTATGAAATAGACTTATTAAATAGGCTCATTAAATACTTATTAAATAGGCTTAATAAATAGGCTTATTAAATAGACTTATTAAATAGGCTCAATAAATAGGCTTATTAAATAGGCTCAATAAATAGGCTTATTAAATAGGCTCAATAAATAGGCTTATTAAATAGGCTCAATAAATAGGCTTATTAAATAGGCTCAATAAATAGGCTTATTAAATAGGCTCATTAAATACTTATTAAATAGGCTTATTAAATAGACTTATTAAATAGACTTATTAAAAAGGCTTATTAAATAGACTTATTAAATAGGCTTATTAAAAAGGCTTATTAAATAGCCTTATTTCAGCAACTTAGACTTATTAAATAGGCTTATTTCAGCAACTTAGGCTTATTAAATAGGCTTATTCAGCAACTTAGGCTTATCAAATAGGCTTATTAAATAGGCTTATTTCAGCAACTTAGGCTTATTAAATAGGCTCATTCAATACTTATTAAATAGGCTTATTAAACAGGCTTATTAAATAGGCTCATTAAATACTTATTAAATAGGCTTATTAAATAGGCTTATTAAATAGACTTATTAAATAGGCTCAATAAATAGGCTTATTAAATAGGCTTATTAAATAGGCTCAATAAATAGGCTTATTAAATAGGCTTATTAAATAGACTTATTAAATAGGTTTATTAAATAGACTTATTAAATAGCCTCATTAAATAGGCTTATTTTAGCAAATTACGCTTATTAAATAGGCTTATTTCAGCAACTTAGGCTTATTAAATAGCCTAATTAAGTAGGCTTATTTCAGCAACTTGGGCTTATTAAATAGGCTTATTTCAGCAACTTACACTGATTAAAAAGGCTTATTTCAGCAACTTAGGCTTATTAAATAGGCTTGTTCAGCAACTTAGGCTTATTAAATAGGCTTATTTCAGCAACTTAGGCTTATTAAATATGCTCATTCAGAAAATTAAGCTTATTAAATAGGCTTATTTCAGCAACTTAGACTTATTAAATAGGCCTATTAAATAGGCTTATTAAATAGGCTTATTTCAGCAACTTAGACTTATTAAATAGGTCTATTAAATAGGCTTATTAAATAGACTTATTAAATAGGCTCATTAAATACTCATTAAATAGGCTTATTAAATAGACTTATTAAATAGGCTTATTAAATAGGCTCAATAAATAGGCTTATTAAATAGGCTCAATAAATAGGCTTATTAATTAGGCTCAATAAATAGGCTTATTAAATAGGCTCAATAAATAGGCTTATTAAATAGGCTCATTAAATACTTATTAAATAGGCTTATTAAATAGACTTATTAAATAGACTTATTAAATAGGCTTATTAAAAAGGCTTATTAAATAGACTTATTAAAAAGGCTCATTAAATACTTATTAAATATGTTTATTAAATAGGCGTATTAAATAGGCTTATTAAATAGGCTTATTAAATAGGCTTATTAAATAGACTTATTAAATAGCCTCATTAAATAGGCTTATTTTAGCAACTTAGGCTTATTAAATAGGTTTATTTCAGCAACTTAGACTTATTAAATAGCCTTATTAAATAGGCTTATTTCAGCAACTTAGGCTTATTAAATAAGCTTATTTCAGCAACTTATGCTTATTAAATAGCCTTATTAAACAGGTTTATTTCAGCAACTTAGGCTTATTAAATAGCATTTTTAAATCAGCAACTTAGGCTCATTAAATAGCCTTATTAAATAGGCTTATTTCAGCAACTTAGGCTTATTAAATATGCTCATTCAGAAAATTAAGCTTATTAAATAGGCTTATTTCAGCAACTTAGACTTATTAAATAGGCCTATTAAATAGGCTTATTAAATAGACTTATTAAATAGGCTCATTAAATACTTATTAAATAGTCTTATTAAATAGACTTATTAAATAGGCTTATTAAATAGGCTCAATAAATAGGCTTATTAAATAGGCTCAATAAATAGGCTTATTAAATAGGCTCAATAAATAGGCTTATTAAATAGGCTCAATAAATAGGCTTATTAAATAGGCTCATTAAATACTTATTAAATAGGCTTATTAAATAGGCTTATTAAATAGACTTATTAAATAGGCTTATTAAAAAGGCTTATTAAATAGACTTATTAAAAAGGCTCATTAAATACTTATTAAATATGTTTATTAAATAGGCGTATTAAATAGGCTTATTAAATAGGCTTATTAAATAGGCTTATTAAATAGGCTTATTAAATAGACTTATTAAATAGCCTCATTAAATAGGCTTATTTTAGCAACTTAGGCTTATTAAATAGGTTTATTTCAGCAACTTAGACTTATTAAATAGCCTTATTAAATAGGCTTATTTCAGCAACTTAGGCTTATTAAATAAGCTTATTTCAGCAACTTATGCTTATTAAATAGCCTTATTAAACAGGTTTATTTCAGCAACTTAGGCTTATTAAATAGCATTTTTAAATCAGCAACTTAGGCTCATTAAATAGCCTTATTAAATAGGCTTATTTCAGCAACTTAGGCTTATAAAATAGGCTTATATCAGCAACTTAAACTTATTAAATAGCCTTATTTCCGCAACTTAGGCTTATTAAATAGCCTTATTTCAGCAACTTAGACTTATTAAATAGGCTTATTCAGCAACTTAGGCTTATTAAATAGCCTTATTAAATAGGCTTATTTCAGTAACTTAGACTTATTAAATAGGTTTATTCATCAACTTAGGCTTATTAAATAGGCTTATTAAGCAACTTAGGCTTATTAAATAGGCTTATTTCAGCAACTTAGGCTTATCAAATAGGCTCATTCAGCAACTTAGGCTTATTAAATAGGCTCATTTCAGCAACTTAGACTTATTAAATAGGAATAGTATATAGGCTTATTAAATAGGCTTATTTCAGCAACTTAGACTTATTAAATAGGCCTATTAAATAGGCTTATTAAATAGGCTTATTAAATAGGCTTATTTCAGCAACTTAGTCTTATTAAACAGGCTTATTAAATAGGCTTATTTCAGCAACTTAGGCTTATTAAATAGGCTTATTTCAGCAACTTAGACTTATTAAATAGCCTTATTTCAGCAAATTACGCTGATTAAAAAGGCTTATTTCAGCAACTTAGGCTTATTAAATAGGCTTGTTCAGCAACTTAGGCTTATTAAATAGGCTTATTTCAGCAACTTAGGCTTATTAAATAGGCTCATTCAGAAACTTATGCTTATTAAATAGGCTTATTTCAGCAACTTAGACTTATTAAATAGGCCTATTAAATAGGTTTATTAAATAGGCTTATTTCAGCAACTTAGACTTATTAAATAGCCTTATTTCAGCAAATTACGATTATTAAATAGGCTTATTTCAGCAACTTAGGCTTATTAAATAGCCTAATTAAGTAGGCTTATTTCAGCAACTTGGGCTTATTAAATAGGCTTATTTAAGCAAATTACGCTGATTAAAAAGGCTTATTTCAGCAACTTAGGCTTATTAAATAGGCTTGTTCAGCAACTTAGGCTTATTAAATAGGCTTATTTCAGCAACTTAGGCTAATTAAATAGGCTCATTCAGAAACTTAGGCTTATTAAATAGGCTTATTTCAGCAACTTAGACTTATTAAATAGGCCTATTAAATAGGTTTAATAAATAGGCTTATTTCAGCAACTTAGACTTATTAAATAGGTCTATTAAATAGGCTTATTAAATAGACTTATTAAATAGGCTCATTAAATACTTATTAAATAGGCTTAATAAATAGGCTTATTAAATAGACTTATTAAATAGGCTCAATAAATAGGCTTATTAAATAGGCTCAATAAATAGGCTTATTAAATAGGCTCAATAAATAGGCTTATTAAATAGGCTCAATAAATAGGCTTATTAAATAGGCTCAATAAATAGGCTTATTAAATAGGCTCATTAAATACTTATTAAATAGGCTTATTAAATAGACTTATTAAATAGACTTATTAAAAAGGCTTATTAAATAGACTTATTAAATAGGCTTATTAAAAAGGCTTATTAAATAGCCTTATTTCAGCAACTTAGACTTATTAAATAGGCTTATTTCAGCAACTTAGGCTTATTAAATAGGCTTATTCAGCAACTTAGGCTTATCAAATAGGCTTATTAAATAGGCTTATTTCAGCAACTTAGGCTTATTAAATAGGCTTATTCAGCAACTTAGGCTTATTAAATAGGCTCATTCAATACTTATTAAATAGGCTTATTAAACAGGCTTATTAAATAGGCTCATTAAATACTTATTAAATAGGCTTATTAAATAGGCTTATTAAATAGACTTATTAAATAGGCTCAATAAATAGGCTTATTAAATAGGCTTATTAAATAGGCTCAATAAATAGGCTTATTAAATAGGCTTATTAAATAGACTTATTAAATAGGTTTATTAAATAGGCTCAATAAAGAGGCTTATTAAATAGGCTCAATAAATAGGCTTATTAAATAGGCTCAATAAATAGGCTTATTAAATAGGCTCAATAAATAGGCTTATTAAATAGGCTCATTAAATACTTATTAAATAGGCTTATTAAATAGACTTATTAAATAGACTTATTAAAAAGGCTTATTAAATAGACTTATTAAATAGGCTTATTAAAAAGGCTTATTAAATAGCCTTATTTCAGCAACTTAAACTTATTAAATAGGCTTATTTCAGCAACTTAGGCTTATTAAATAGGCTTATTCAGCAACTTAGGCTTATCAAATAGGCTTATTAAATAGGCTTATTTCAGCAACTTAGGCTTATTAAATAGGCTTATTCAGCAACTTAGGCTTATTAAATAGGCTCATTCAATACTTATTAAATAGGCTTATTAAACAGGCTTATTAAATAGACTCATTAAATAGGCTCAATAAATAGGCTTATTAAATAGGCCTATTAATTAGGCTTATTAAATAGGTTTATTAAATAGACTTATTAAATAGTCTTATTAAATAGGCTCAATAAATAGGCTCATTAAATAGTCTCAATAAATAGGCTTATTAAATAGGCTCAATAAATAGGCTTATTAAATAGGCTCATTAAATACTTATTAAATAGGCTTATTAAATAGACTCATTAAATAGGCTTATTAAAAAGGCTTATTAAATAGACTTATTAAAAAGGCTCATTAAATACTTATTAAATATGTTTATTAAATAGGCGTATTAAATAGGCTTATTAAATAGGCTTATTAAATAGGCTTATTAAATAGACTTATTAAATAGCCTCATTAAATAGGCTTATTTTAGCAACTTAGGCTTATTAAATAGGTTTATTTCAGCAACTTAGACTTTTTAAATAGCCTTATTAAATAGGCTTATTTCAGCAACTTAGGCTTATTAAATAAGCTTATTTCAGCAACTTATGCTTATTAAATAGCCTTATTAAACAGGTTTATTTCAGCAACTTAGGCTTATTAAATAGCATTTTTAAATCAGCAACTTAGGCTCATTAAATAGCCTTATTAAATAGGCTTATTTCAGCAACTTAGGCTTATTAAATATGCTCATTCAGAAAATTAAGCTTATTAAATAGGCTTATTTCAGCAACTTAGACTTATTAAATAGGCCTATTAAATAGGCTTATTAAATAGGCTTATTTCAGCAACTTAGACTTATTAAATAGGTCTATTAAATAGGCTTATTAAATAGACTTATTAAATAGGCTCATTAAATACTTATTAAATAGGCTTATTAAATAGGCTCAATAAATAGGCTTATTAAATAGGCTCAATAAATAGGCTTATTAAATAGGCTCAATAAATAGGCTTATTAAATAGGCTCAATAAATAGGCTTATTAAATAGGCTCATTAAATACTTATTAAATAGGCTTATTAAATAGACTTATTAAATAGACTTATTAAATAGGCTTATTAAATAGACTTATTAAATAGGCTTATTAAAAAGGCTTATTAAATAGACTTATTAAAAAGGCTCATTAAATACTTATTAAATATGTTTATTAAATAGGCGTATTAAATAGGCTTATTAAATAGGCTTATTAAATAGGCTTATTAAATAGGCTTATTAAATAGACTTATTAAATAGGCTTATTAAATAGACTTATCAAAATAGCCTCATTAAATAGGCTTATTTTAGCAACTTAGGCTTATTAAATAGGTTTATTTCAGCAACTTAGACTTATTAAATAGCCTTATTAAATAGGCTTATTTCAGCAACTTAGGCTTATTAAATAAGCTTATTTCAGCAACTTATGCTTATTAAATAGCCTTATTAAACAGGTTTATTTCAGCAACTTAGGCTTATTAAATAGCATTTTTAAATCAGCAACTTAGGCTCATTAAATAGCCTTATTAAATAGGTTTATTCATCAACTTAGTCTTATTAAATAGGCTTATTAAGCAACTTAGGCTTATTAAATAGGCTTATATCAGCAACTTAAACTTATTAAATAGCCTTATTTCCGCAACTTAGGCTTATTAAATAGCCTTATTTCAGCAACTTAGACTTATTAAATAGGCTTATTCAGCAACTTAGGCTTATTAAATAGCCTTATTAAATAGGCTTATTTCAGTAACTTAGACTTATTAAATAGGTTTATTCATCAACTTAGGCTTATTAAATAGGCGTATTAAGCAACTTAGGCTGATTAAATAGGCTTATTTCAGCAAATTAGGCTTATTAAATAGGCTCATTCAGCAACTTAGGCTTATTAAATAGGCTTATTTCAGCAACTTAGACTTATTAAATAGGACTATTATATAGGCTTATTAAATAGGCTTATTTCAGCAACTTAGACTTATTAAATAGGCCTATTAAATAGGCTTATTAAATAGGCTTATTAAATAGGCTTATTTCAGTAACTTAGGCTTATTAAACAGGCTTATTAAATAGGCTTATTTCAGCAACTTAGGCTTATTAAATAGGATTATTTCAGCAACTTAGACTTATTAAATAGGCCTATTAAATAGGCTTATTAAATAGGCTTATTAAATAGGCTTATTTCAGCAACTTAGGCTTATTAAACAGGCTTATTAAATAGGCTTATTTCAGCAACTTAGGCTTATTAAATAGCCTTATTTCAGCAAATTACGCTTATTAAATAGGCTTATTTCAGCAACTTAGGCTTATTAAATAGCCTAATTAAGTAGGCTTATTTCAGCAACTTGGGCTTATTAAATAGGCTTATTTAAGCAACTTACGCTGATTAAAAAGGCTTATTTCAGCAACTTAGGTTTATTAAATAGGCTTGTTCAGCAACTTAGGCTTATTAAATAGGCTTATTTCAGCAACTTAGGCTAATTAAATAGGCTCATTCAGAAACTTAGGCTTATTAAATAGGCTTATTTCAGCAACTTAGACTTATTAAATAGGCCTATTAAATAGGTTTATTAAATAGGCTTATTTCAGCAACTTAGACTTATTAAATAGGTCTATTAAATAGGCTTATTAAATAGACTTATTAAATAGGCTCATTAAATACTTATTAAATAGGCTTATTAAATAGGCTTATTAAATAGACTTATTAAATAGGCTCAATAAATAGGCTTATTAAATAGGCTTATTAAATAGGCTCAATAAATAGGCTTATTAAATAGGCTCAATAAATAGGCTTATTAAATAGGCTCAATAAATAGACTTATTAAATAGACTTATTAAAAAGGCTTATTAAATAGACTTATTAAATAGGCTTATTAAAAAGGCTTATTAAATAGCCTTATTTCAGCAACTTAGACTTATTAAATAGGCTTATTTCAGCAACTTAGGCTTATTAAATAGGCTTATTCAGCAACTTAGGCTTATCAAATAGGCTTATTAAATAGGCTTATTTCAGCAACTTAGGCTTATTAAATAGGCTTATTCAGCAACTTAGGCTTATTAAATAGGCTCATTCAATACTTATTAAATAGGCTTATTAAACAGGCTTATTAAATAGGCTCATTAAATACTTATTAAATAGGCTTATTAAATAGGCTTATTAAATAGACTTATTAAATAGGCTCAATAAATAGGCTTATTAAATAGGCTTATTAAATAGGCTCAATAAATAGGCTTATTAAATAGGCTTATTAAATAGACTTATTAAATAGGTTTATTAAATAGGCTCAATAAAGAGGCTTATTAAATAGGCTCAATAAATAGGCTTATTAAATAGGCTCAATAAATAGGCTTATTAAATAGGCTCAATAAATAGGCTTATTAAATAGGCTCATTAAATACTTATTAAATAGGCTTATTAAATAGACTTATTAAATAGACTTATTAAAAAGGCTTATTAAATAGACTTATTAAATAGGCTTATTAAAAAGGCTTATTAAATAGCCTTATTTCAGCAACTTAAACTTATTAAATAGGCTTATTTCAGCAACTTAGGCTTATTAAATAGGCTTATTCAGCAACTTAGGCTTATCAAATAGGCTTATTAAATAGGCTTATTTCAGCAACTTAGGCTTATTAAATAGGCTTATTCAGCAACTTAGGCTTATTAAATAGGCTCATTCAATACTTATTAAATAGGCTTATTAAACAGGCTTATTAAATAGACTCAATAAATAGGCTCAATAAATAGGCTTATTAAATAGGCTTATTAATTAGGCTTATTAAATAGGTTTATTAAATAGACTTATTAAATAGGCTTATTAAATAGGCTCAATAAATAGGCTCATTAAATAGGCTCAATAAATAGGCTTATTAAATAGGCTCAATAAATAGGCTTATTAAATAGGCTCATTAAATACTTATTAAATAGGCTTATTAAATAGACTTATTAAATAGACTTATTAAATAGGCTTATTAAATAGGCTTATTAAATAGGCTTATTAAAAAGGCTTATTAAATAGGCTTATTAAATAGGCTCATTAAATACTTATTAAATAGGTTTATTAAATAGGCGTATTAAATAGGCTTATTAAATAGGCTTATTAAATAGGCTTATTAAATAGACTTATTAAATTGCCTCATTAAAATAGCGTTATTTCAGCAACTTAGACTTATTAAATAGGCTTATTCAGCAACTTAGGCTTATTAAATAGCCTTATTAAATAGGCTTATTTCAGCAACTTAGGCTTATTAAATAGGCTTATTTCAGCAACTTAGACTTATTAAAAAGGCTTATTTCAGCAACTTAGGCTTATTAAATAGGCTTATTCAGCAACTTAGGCTTATTAAATAGGCTTTTTTCAGCAACTTAGACTTATTAAATAGGCCTATTAAATAGGCTTATTAAATAGACTTATTAAATAGGCTCATTAAATACTTATTAAGTAGGCTTATTAACTAGACTTATTAAATAGACTTATTAAATAGGCGTATTAAATAGGCTTATTAAATAGGCTTATTAAATAGGCTTATTAAATAGGCTCAATAAATAGGCTTATTAAATAGGCTCAATAAATAGGCTTATTAAATAGGCTCAATAAATAGGCTTATTAAATAGACTCAATAAATAGGCTTATTAAATAGGCTCATTAAATACTTATTAAATAGGCTTATCAAATAGACTTATTAAATAGCCTTATTAAATAGGCTTATTAAATAGACTTATTAAATAGGCTTAATAAAAAGGCTTATTAAATAGACTTATTAAAAAGGCTCATTAAATACTTATTAAATATGTTTATTAAATAGGCGTATTAAATAGGCTTATTAAATAGGCTTATTAAATAGGCTTATTAAATAGGCTTATTAAATAGACTCATTAAATAGCCTCATTAAATAGGCTTATTTTAGCAACTTAGACTTATTAAATAGGTTTATTTCAGCAACTTAGACTTATTAAATAGCCTTATTAAATAGGCTTATTTCAGCAACTTAGGCTTATTAAATAAGCTTATTTCAGCAACTTATGCTTATTAAATAGCCTTATTAAACAGATTTATTTCAGCAACTTAGGCTTATTAAATAGCATTTTTAAATCAGCAACTTAGGCTCATTAAATAGCCTTATTAAATAGGCTTATTTCAGCAACTTAGGCTTATTAAATAGGCTTATTTCAGCAACTTAAACTTATTAAATAGCCTTATTTCAGCAACTTAGGCTTATTAAATAGCCTTATTTCAGCAACTTAGACTTATTAAATAGGCTTGTTCAGCAACTTAGGCTTATTAAATAGCCTTATTAAATAGGCTTATTTCAGCAACTTAGACTTATTAAATAGGTTTATTCAGCAACTTAGGCTTATTAAATAGGCTTATTAAGCAACTTAGGCTTATTAAATAGGCTTATTTCAGCAACTTAGGCTTATTAAATAGGCTCATTCAGCAACTTAGGCTTATTAAATAGGCTTATTTCAGCAACTTAGACTTATTAAATAGGACTATTATATAGGCTTATTAAATAGGCTTATTTCAGCAACTTAGACTTATTAAATAGGCCTATTAAATAGGCTTATTAAATAGGCTTATTAAATAGGCTTATTTCAGCAACTTAGGCTTATTAAACAGGCTAATTAAATAGGCTTATTTCAGCAACTTAGGCTTATTAAATAGGCTTATTTCAGCAACTTAGACTTATTAAATAGCCTTATTTCAGCAAATTACGCTTATTAAATAGGCTTATTTCAGCAACTTAGGCTTATTAAATAGCCTAATTAAGTAGGCTTATTTCAGCAACTTGGGCTTATTAAATAGGCTTATTTCAGCAACTTACGCTGATTAAAAAGGCTTATTTCAGCAACTTAGGTTTATTAAATAGGCTTGTTCAGCAACTTAGGCTTATTAAATAGGCTTATTTCATCAACTTAGGCTTATTAAATAGGCTCATTCAGAAACTTAGGCTTATTAAATAGGCTTATTTCAGCAAATTAGACTTATTAAATAGGCCTATTAAATAGGTTTATTAAATAGGCTTATTTCAGCAACTTAGACTTATTAAATAGGTCTATTAAATAGGCTTATTAAATAGACTTCTTAAATAGGCTAATTAAATACTTATTAAATAGGCTTATTAAATAGGCGTATTAAATAGACTTATTAAATAGGCTGAATAAATAGGCTTATTAAATAGGCTTATTAAATAGGGTCAATAAATAGGCTTATTAAATAGGCTTATTAAATAGACTTATTAAATAGGCTTATTAAATAGGCTCAATAAATAGGCTTATTAAATAGGCTCAATAAATAGGCTTATTAAATAGGCTCAATAAATAGGCTTATTAAATAGGCTCAATAAATAGGCTTATTAAATAGGCTCAATAAATAGGCGTATTAAATATGCTCATTAAATACTTATTAAATAGGCTTATTAAATAGACGTATTAAATAGACTTATTAAACAGGCTTATTAAATAGACTCATTAAATAGGCTCAATAAATAGGGTTATTAAATAAGCTTATTAATTAGGCTTATTAAATTGGTTTATTAAATAGACTTATTAAATAGGCGTATTAAATAGGCTCAATAAATAGGCTCATTAAATAGGCTCAATAAATAGGCTTATTAAATAGGCTCAATAAATAGGCTTATTAAATAGGCTCATTAAATACTTATTAAATAGGCTTATTAAAAAGGCTTATTAAATAGACTTATTAAATAGGCTCATTAAATACTTATTAAATAGGTTTATTAAATAGGCGTATTAAATAGGCTTATTAAATAGGCTTATTAAATAGGCTTATTAAATAGACTTATTAAATTGCCTCATTAAAATAGCGTTATTTCAGCAACTTAGACTTATTAAATAGGCTTATTCAGCAACTTAGGCTTATTAAATAGCCTTATTAAAAAGGCTTATTTCAGCAACTTAGGCTTATTAAATAGGCTTATTCAGCAACTTAGGCTTATTAAATAGGCTTTTTTCAGCAACTTAGACTTATTAAATAGGCCTATTAAATAGACTTATTAAATAGGCTTATTAAATAGACTTATTAAATAGGCTTATTAAAAATGCTCATTAAATATTTATTAAATGTGTTTATTAAATAGGCGTATTAAATAGGCTTATTAAATAGGCTTATTAAATAGGCTTATTAAATAGGCTCAATAAATAGGCTTATTAAATAGGCTCAATAAATAGGCTTATTAAATAGGCTCAATAAATAGGCTTATTAAATAGGCTCAATAAATAGGCTTATTAAATAGGCTCATTAAATACTTATTAAATAGGCTTATCAAATAGACTTATTAAATAGCCTTATTAAATAGGCTTATTAAATAGACTTATTAAATAGGCTTAATAAAAAGGCTTATTAAATAGACTTATTAAAAAGGCTCATTAAATACTTATTAAATATGTTTATTAAATAGGCGTATTAAATAGGCTTATTAAATAGGCTTATTAAATAGGCTTATTAAATAGGTTATTAAATAGGCTTATTAAATAGACTTATTAAATAGCCTCATTAAATAGGCTTATTTTAGCAACTTAGACTTATTAAATAGGTTTATTTCAGCAACTTAGACTTATTAAATAGCCTTATTAAATAGGCTTATTTCAGCAACTTAGGCTTATTAAATAAGCTTATTTCAGCAACTTATGCTTATTAAATAGCCTTATTAAACAGATTTATTTCAGCAACTTAGGCTTATTAAATATCATTTTTAAATCAGCAACTTAGACTCATTAAATAGCCTTATTAAATAGCCTTATTTCAGCAACTTAGGCTTATTAAATAGGCTTATTTCAGCAACTTAAACTTATTAAATAGCCTTATTTCAGCAACGTAGGCTTATTAAATAGCCTTATTTCAGCAACTTAGACTTATTAAATAGGCTTATTCAACAACTTAGGCTTATTAAATAGCCTTATTAAATAGGCTTATTTCAGCAACTTAGACTTATTAAATAGGTGTATTCAGCAACTTAGGCTTATTAAATAGGCTTATTAAGCAACTTATGCTTATTAAATAGGCTTATTTCAGCAACTTAGGCTTATTAAATAGGCTCATTCAGCAACTTAGGCTTATTAAATAGGCTTATTTCAGCAACTTAGACTTATTAAATAGGACTATTATATAGGCTTATTAAATAGGCTTATTTCAGCAACTTAGACTTATTAAATAGGCCTATTAAATAGGCTTATTAAATAGGCTTATTAAATAGGCTTATTTCAGCAACTTAGGCTTATTAAACAGGCTAATTAAATAGGCTTATTTCAGCAACTTAGGCTTATTAAATAGGCTTATTTCAGCAACTTAGACTTATTAAATAGCCTTATTTCAGCAAATTACGCTTATTAAATAGGCTTATTTCAGCAACTTAGGCTTATTAAATAGCCTAATTAAGTAGGCTTATTTCACCAACTTGGGCTTATTAAATAGGCTTATTTCAGCAACTTACGCTGATTAAAAAGGCTTATTTCAGCAACTTAGGTTTATTAAATAGGCTTGTTCAGCAACTTAGGCTTATTAAATAGGCTTATTTCAGCAACTTAGTCTTATTAAATAGGCTCATTCAGAAACTTAGGCTTATTAAATAGGCTTATTTCAGCAAATTAGACTTATTAAATAGGCCTATTAAATAGGTTTATTAAATAGGCTTATTTCAGCAACTTAGACTTATTAAATAGGTCTATTAAATAGGCTTATTAAATAGACTTATTAAATAGGCTCATTAAATACTTATTAAATAGGCTTATTAAATAGGCATATTAAATAGACTTATTAAATAGGCTCAATAAATAGGCTTATTAAATAGGCTTATTAAATAGGGTCAATAAATAGGCTTATTAAATAGGCTTATTAAATAGACTTGTTAAATAGGCTTATTAAATAGGCTCAATAAATAGGCTTATTAAATAGGCTCAATAAATAGGCTTATTAAATAGGCTCAATAAATAGGCTTATTAAATAGGCTCAATAAATAGGCTTATTAAATAGGCTCATTAAATACTTATTAAATAGGCTTATTAAATAGACTTATTAAATAGACTTATTAAAAAGGCTTATTAAATAGACTTATTAAATAGGCTTATTAAAAAGGCTTATTAAATAGCCTTATTTCAGCAACTTAGGCTTATTAAATAACCTTATTAAATAGGCTTATTTCAGCAACTTAGGCTTATTAAATAGGCTTATTTCAGCAACTTAGACTTATTAAAAAGGCTTATTTTAGCAACTTAGGCTTATTAAATAGGCTTATTCAGCAACTTAGGCTTATTAAATAGGCTTTTTTCAGCAACTTAGACTTATTAAATAGGCCTATTAAATAGGCTTATTAAATAGACTTATTAAATAGGCTCATTAAATACTTATTAAGTAGGCTTATTAACTAGACTTATTAAATAGACTTATTAAATAGGCTTATTAAATAGACTTATTAAATAGGCTTATTAAAAATGCTCATTAAATACTTATTAAATGTGTTTATTAAATAGGCGTATTAAATAGGCTTATTAAATAGGCTTATTAAATAGGCTTATTAAATAGGCTCAATAAATAGGCTTATTAAATAGGCTCAATAAATAGGCTTATTAAATAGGCTCAATAAATAGGCTTATTAAATAGGCTCAATAAATAGGCTTATTAAATAGGCTCATTAAATACTTATTAAATAGGCTTATCAAATAGACTTATTAAATAGCCTTATTAAATAGGCTTATTAAATAGGCTTATTAAATAGGCTTATTAAATAGACTTATTAAATAGCCTCATTAAATAGGCTTATTTTAGCAACTTAGACTTATTAAATAGGTTTATTTCAGCAACTTAGACTTATTAAATAGCCTTATTAAATAGGCTTATTTCAGCAACTTAGGCTTATTAAATAAGCTTATTTCAGCAACTTATGCTTATTAAATAGCCTTATTAAACAGATTTATTTCAGCAACTTAGGCTTATTAAATAGCATTTTTAAATCAGCAACTTAGGCTCATTAAATAGCCTTATTAAATAGGCTTATTTCAGCAACTTAGGCTTATTAAATAGGCTTATTTCAGCAACTTAAACTTATTAAATAGCCTTATTTCAGCAACTTAGGCTTATTAAATAGCCTTATTTCAGCAACTTAGACTTATTAAATAGGCTTATTCAGCAACTTAGGCTTATTAAATAGCCTTATTAAATAGGCTTATTTCAGCAACTTAGACTTATTAAATAGGTTTATTCAGCAACTTAAGCTTATTAAATAGGCTTATTAAGCAACTTAGGCTTATTAAATAGGCTTATTTCAGCAACTTAGGCTTATTAAATAGGCTCATTCAGCAACTTAGGCTTATTAAATAGGCTTATTTCAGCAACTTAGACTTATTAAATAGGACTATTATATAGGCTTATTAAATAGGCTTATTTCAGCAACTTAGACTTATTAAATAGGCCTATTAAATAGGCTTATTAA
The DNA here is from genome assembly GCF_048934315.1 of Petromyzon marinus. Lineage (NCBI taxonomy): Eukaryota > Metazoa > Chordata > Hyperoartia > Petromyzontiformes > Petromyzontidae > Petromyzon > Petromyzon marinus. The sequence goes on along the minus strand of NW_027422650.1, from coordinate 1,957,558 downwards.
ATAGGCTTATTAAATAGGCTTATTTCAGCAACTTAGGCTTATTAAACAGGCTAATTAAATAGGCTTATTTCAGCAACTTAGGCTTATTAAATAGGCTTATTTCAGCAACTTAGACTTATTAAATAGCCTTATTTCAGCAAATTACGCTTATTAAATAGGCTTATTTCAGCAACTTAGGCTTATTAAATAGCCTAATTAAGTAGGCTTATTTGAGCAACTTGGGCTTATTAAATAGGCTTATTTCAGCAACTTACGCTGATTAAAAAGGCTTATTTCAGCAACTTAGGCTTATTAAATAGGCTTGTTCAGCAACTTAGGCTTATTAAATAGGCTTATTTCAGCAACTTAGGCTTATTAAATAGGCTCATTCAGAAACTTAGGCTTATTAAATAGGCTTATTTCAGCAAATTAGACTCATTAAATAGGCCTATTAAATAGGTTTATTAAATAGGCTTATTTCAGCAACTTAGACTTATTAAATAGGTCTATTAAATAGGCTTATTAAATAGACTTATTAAATAGGCTCATTAAATACTTATTAAATAGGCTTATTAAATAGGCGTATTAAATAGACTTATTAAATAGGCTCAATAAATAGGCTTATTAAATAGGCTTATTAAATAGGGTCAATAAATAGGCTTATTAAATAGGCTTATTAAATAGACTTATTAAATAGGCTTATTAAATAGGCTCAATAAATAGGCTTATTAAATAGGCTCAATAAATAGGTTTATTAAATAGGCTCAATAAATAGGCTTATTAAATAGGCTCAATAAATAGGCTTATTAAATAGGCTCATTAAATACTTATTAAATAGGCTTATTAAATAGACTTATTAAATAGACTTATTAAAAAGGCTTATTAAATATACTTATTAAATAGGCTTATTAAAAAGACTTATTAAATAGCCTTATTTCAGCAACTTAGACTTATTAAATAGGCTTATTTCAGCAACTTAGGCTTATTAAATAGGCTTATTCAGCAACTTAGGCTTATCAAATAGGCTTGTTAAATAGGCTTATTTCAGCAACAAAGGCTTATTAAATAGGCTTATTCAGCAACTTAGGCTTATTAAATAGGCTCATTCAATACTTATTAAATAGGCTTATTAAACAGGCTTATTAAATAGACTCATTAAATAGGCTCAATATATAGGCTTATTAAATAGGCTTATTAATTAGGCTTATTAAATAGGTTTATTAAATAGACTTATTAAATAGGCTTATTAAATAGGCTCAATAAATAGGCTCATTAAATAGGCTCAATAAATAGGCTCATTAAATAGGCTCAATAAATAGGCTTATTAAATAGGCTCAATAAATAGGCTTATTAAATAGGCTCATTTAATACTTATTAAATAGGCTTATTAAATAGACTTATTAAATAGACTTATTAAATAGGCTTATTAAATAGGCTTATTAAATAGGCTTATTAAAAAGGCTTATTAAATAGGCTTATTAAATAGGCTCATTAAATACTTATTAAATAGGTTTATTAAATAGGCGTATTAAATAGGCTTATTAAATAGGCTTATTAAATAGACTTATTAAATTGCCTCATTAAATAGGCTTATTTTAGCAACTTAGGCTTATTAAATAGGCTTATTTCAGCAACTTAGGCGTATTAAATAGCGTTATTTCAGCAACTTAGACTTATTAAATAGGCTTATTCAGCAACTTAGGCTTATTAAATAGCCTTATTAAAAAGGCTTATTTCAGCAACTTAGGCTTATTAAATAGGCTTATTCAGCAACTTAGGCTTATTAAATAGGCTTATTTCAGCAACTTAGACTTATTAAATAGGCCTATTAAATAGGCTTATTAAATAGACTTATTAAATAGGCTCATTAAATACTTATTAAGTAGGCTTATTAACTAGACTTATTAAATAGACTTATTAAATAGGCTTATTAAATAGACTTATTAAATAGGCTTATTAAAAATGCTCATTAAATACTTATTAAATGTGTTTATTAAATAGGCATATTAAATAGGCTTATTAAATAGGCTTATTATATAGGCTTATTAAATAGGCTTATTAAATAGGCTCAATAAATAGGCTTATTAAATAGGCTCAATAAATAGGCTTATTAAATAGGCTCAATAAATAAGCTTATTAAATAGGCTCAATAAATAGGCTTATTAAATAGGCTCATTAAATACTTATTAAATAGGCTTATCAAATAGACTTATTAAATAGCCTTATTAAATAGGCTTATTAAATAGACTTATTAAATAGGCTTATTAAAAAGGCTTATTAAATAGACTTATTAAAAAGGCTTATTTTAGCAACTTAGGCTTATTAAATAGGTTTATTTCAGCAACTTAGACTTATTAAATAGCCTTATTAAATAGGCTTATTTCAGCAACTTAGGCTTATTAAATAAGCTTATTTCAGCAACTTATGCTTATTAAATAGCCTTATTAAACAGGTTTATTTCAGCAACTTAGGCTTATTAAATAGCATTTTTAAATCAGCAACTTAGGCTCATTATATAGCCTTATTAAATAGGCTTATTTCAGCAACTTAGGCTTATTAAATAAGCTTATTTCAGCAACTTATGCTTATTAAATAGCATTATTAAACAGGTTTATTTCAGCAACTTAGGCTTATTAAATAGCATTTTTAAATCAGCAACTTAGGCTCATTATATAGCCTTATTAAATAGGCTTATTTCAGCAACTTAGACTTATTAAATAGGCTTATTCAGCAACTTAGGCTTATTAAATAGGCTCATTCAATACTTATTAAATAGGCTTATTAAACAGGCTTATTAAATAGACTCATTAAATAGGCTCAATATATAGGCTTATTAAATAGGCTTATTAATTAGGCTTTTTAAATAGGTTTATTAAATAGACTTATTAAATAGGCTTATTAAATAGGCTCAATAAATAGGCTCATTAAATAGGCTCAATAAATAGGCTCATTAAATAGGCTCAATAAATAGACTTATTAAATAGGCTCAATAAATAGGCTTATTAAATAGGCTCATTTAATACTTATTAAATAGGCTTATTAAATAGACTTATTAAATAGACTTATTAAATAGGCTTATTAAATAGGCTTATTAAATAGGCTTATTAAAAAGGCTTATTAAATAGGCTTATTAAATAGGCTCATTAAATACTTATTAAATAGGTTTATTAAATAGGCGTATTAAATAGGCTTATTAAATAGGCTTATTAAATAGACTTATTAAATTGCCTCATTAAATAGGCTTATTTTAGCAACTTAGGCTTATTAAATAGGCTTATTTCAGCAACTTAGGCGTATTAAATAGCGTTATTTCAGCAACTTAGACTTATTAAATAGGCTTATTCAGCAACTTAGGCTTATTAAATAGCCTTATTAAAAAGGCTTATTTCAGCAACTTAGGCTTATTAAATAGGCTTATTCAGCAACTTAGGCTTATTAAATAGGCTTATTTCAGCAACTTAGACTTATTAAATAGGCCTATTAAATAGGCTTATTAAATAGACTTATTAAATAGGCTCATTAAATACTTATTAAGTAGGCTTATTAACTAGACTTATTAAATAGACTTATTAAATAGGCTTATTAAATAGACTTATTAAATAGGCTTATTAAAAATGCTCATTAAATACTTATTAAATGTGTTTATTAAATAGGCATATTAAATAGGCTTATTAAATAGGCTTATTATATAGGCTTATTAAATAGGCTTATTAAATAGGCTCAATAAATAGGCTTATTAAATAGGCTCAATAAATAGGCTTATTAAATAGGCTCAATAAATAAGCTTATTAAATAGGCTCAATAAATAGGCTTATTAAATAGGCTCATTAAATACTTATTAAATAGGCTTATCAAATAGACTTATTAAATAGCCTTATTAAATAGGCTTATTAAATAGACTTATTAAATAGGCTTATTAAAAAGGCTTATTAAATAGACTTATTAAAAAGGCTTATTTTAGCAACTTAGGCTTATTAAATAGGTTTATTTCAGCAACTTAGACTTATTAAATAGCCTTATTAAATAGGCTTATTTCAGCAACTTAGGCTTATTAAATAAGCTTATTTCAGCAACTTATGCTTATTAAATAGCATTATTAAACAGGTTTATTTCAGCAAACTTAGGCTTATTAAATAGCATTTTTAAATCAGCAACTTAGGCTCATTATATAGCCTTATTAAATAGGCTTATTTCAGCAACTTAGACTTATTAAATAGGCTTATTCAGCAACTTAGACTTATTAAATAGGTTTATTCAGCAACTTAGGCTTATTAAATAGGCTTATTCAGCAACTTAGGCTTATTAAATAGGTTTATTCAGCAACTTAGGCTTATTAAATAGGCTTATTCAGCAACTTAGGCTTATTAAATAGGCTTATTTCAGCAACTTAGGCGTATTAAATAGCGTTATTTCAGCAACTTAGACTTATTAAATAGGCTTATTTCAGCAACTTAGACTTATTAAATAGGCCTTTTAAATAGGCTTATTAAATAGACTTATTAAATAGGCTCATTAAATACTTATTAAGTAGGCTTATTAACTAGACTTATTAAATAGACTTATTAAATAGGCTTATTAAATAGACTTATTAAATAGGCTTATTAAAAATGCTCATTAAATACTTATTAAATGTGTTTATTAAATAGGCGTATTAAATAGGCTTATTAAATAGGCTTATTAAATAGGCTTATTAAATAGACTTATTAAATATCCTCATTAAATAGGCTTATTTTAGCAACTTGGGCTTATTAAATAGGTTTATTTCAGCAACTTAGACTTATTAAAGAGCCTTATTAAATAGCCTTATTTCAGCAACTTAGACTTATTAAATAGGCTTATTCAGCAACTTAGGCTTATTAAATAGCCTTATTAAATAGGCTTATTTCAGCAACTTAGACTTATTAAATAGGTTTATTCAGCAACTTAGGCTTATTAAATAGGCTTATTCAGCAACTTAGGCTTATTAAATAGCCTTATTAAATAGGCTTATTTCAGCAACTTAGACTTATTAAATAGGTTTATTCAGCAACTTAGGCTTATTAAATAGGCTTATTAAGCAACTTAGGCTTATTAAATAGGACTATTATAGGCTTATTAAATAGGCTTATTTCAGCAACTTAGACTTATTAAATAGGACTATTATAGGCTTATTAAATAGGCTTATTTCAGCAACTTAGACTTATTAAATAGGCCTATTAAATAGGCTTATTAAATAGGCTTATTAAATAGGCTTATTTCAGCAACTTAGGCTTATTAAACAGGCTAATTAAATATGCTTATTTCAGCAACTTAGGCTTATTAAATAGGCTTATTTCAGCAACTTAGACTTATTAAATAGCCTTATTTCAGCAAATTACGCTTATTAAATAGGCTTATTTCAGCAACTTAGGCTTATTAAATAGCCTAATTAAGTAGGCTTATTTGAGCAACTTGGGTTTATTAAATAGGCTTATTTCAGCAACTTACGCTGATTAAAAAGGCTTATTTCAGCAACTTAGGCTTATTAAATAGGCATATTCAGCAACTTAGGCTTATTAAATAGGCTTATTTCAGCAACTTAGGCTTATTAAATAGGCTCATTCAGAAACTTAGGCTTATTAAATAGGCTTATTTCAGCAAATTAGACTTATTAAATAGGCCTATTAAATAGGTTTATTAAATAGGCTTATTTCAGCAACTTAGACTTATTAAATAGGTCTATTAAATAGGCTTATTAAATAGACTTATTAAATAGGCTCATTAAATACTTATTAAATAGGCTTATTAAATAGGCGTATTAAATAGACTTATTAAATAGGCTCAATAAATAGGCTTATTAAATAGGCTTATTAAAGAGGGTCAATAAATAGGCTTATTAAATAGGCTTATTAAATAGACTTATTAAATAGGCTTATTAAATAGGCTCAATAAATAGGCTTATTAAATAGGCTCAATAAATAGGTTTATTAAATAGGCTCAATAAATAGGCTTATTAAATAGGCTCAATAAATAGGCTTATTAAATAGGCTCATTAAATACTTATTAAATAGGCTTATTAAATAGACTTATTAAATAGACTTATTAAAAAGGCTTATTAAATAGACTCATTAAATAGGCTTATTAAAAAGACTTATTAAATAGCCTTATTTCAGCAACTTAGACTTATTAAATAGGCTTATTTCAGCAACTTAGGCTTATTAAATAGGCTTATTCAGCAACTTAGGCTTATCAAATAGGCTTATTAAATAGGCTTATTTCAGCAACTTAGGCTTATTAAATAGGCTTATTCAGCAACTTAGGCTTATTAAATAGGCTCATTCAATACTTATTAAATAGGCTTATAAAACAGGCTTATTAAATAGACTCATTAAATAGGCTCAATATATAGGCTTATTAAATAGGCTTATTAATTAGGCTTATTAAATAGGCTCATTAAATAGGCTCAATAAATAGGCTCATTAAATAGGCTCAATAAATAGGCTTATTAAATAGGCTCAATAAATAGGCTCATTAAATAGGCTCATTTAATACTTATTAAATAGGCTTATTAAATAGACTTATTAAATAGACTTATTAAATAGGCTTATTAAATAGGCTTATTAAATAGGCTTATTAAAAAGGCTTATTAAATAGGCTTATTAAATAGGCTCATTAAATAATTATTAAATAGGTTTATTAAATAGGCGTATTAAATAGGCTTATTACATAGGCTTATTAAATAGACTTATTAAATTGCCTCATTAAATAGGCTTATTTTAGCAACTTAGGCTTATTAAATAGGCTTATTTCAGCAACTTAGGCGTATTAAATAGCGTTATTTCAGCAACTTAGACTTATTAAATAGGCTTATTCAGCAACTTAGGCTTATTAAATAGCCTTATTAAAAAGGCTAATTTCAGCAACTTAGGCTTATTAAATAGGCTTATTCAGCAACTTAGGCTTATTAAATAGGCTTATTTCAGCAACTTAGACTTATTAAATAGGCCTATTAAATAGGCTTATTAAATAGACTTATTAAATAGGCTCATTAAATACTTATTAAGTAGGCTTATTAACTAGACTTATTAAATAGACTTATTAAATAGGCTTATTAAATAGACTTATTAAATAGGCTTATTAAAAATGCTCATTAAATACTTATTAAATGTGTTTATTAAATAGGCATATTAAATAGGCTTATTAAATAGGCTTATTAAATAGGCTTATTAAATAGGCTTATTAAATAGGCTCAATAAATAGGCTTATTAAATAGGCTCAATAAATAGGCTTATTAAATAGGCTCAAGAAATAAGCTTATTAAATAGGCTCAATAAATAGGCTTATTAAATAGGCTCATTAAATACTTATTAAATAGGCTTATCAAATAGACTTATTAAATAGCCTTATTAAAAGGCTTATTAAATAAGCTTATTTCAGCAACTTATGCTTATTAAATAGCCTTATTAAACAGGTTTATTTCAGCAACTTAGGCTTATTAAATAGCATTTTTAAATCAGCAACTTAGGCTCATTATATAGCCTTATTAAATAGGCTTATTTCAGCAACTTAGGCTTATTAAATAAGCTTATTTCAGCAACTTATGCTTATTAAATAGCATTATTAAACAGGTTTATTTCAGCAACTTAGGCTTATTAAATAGCATTTTTAAATCAGCAACTTAGGCTCATTATATAGCCTTATTAAATAGGCTTATTTCAGCAACTTAGACTTATTAAATAGGCTTATTCAGCAACTTAGACTTATTAAATAGGTTTATTCAGCAACTTAGGCTTATTAAATAGGCTTATTCAGCAACTTAGGCTTATTAAATAGGTTTATTCAGCAACTTAGGCTTATTAAATAGGCTTATTCAGCAACTTAGGCTTATTAAATAGGCTTATTTCAGCAACTTAGGCGTATTAAATAGCGTTATTTCAGCAACTTAGACTTATTAAATAGGCTTATTCAGCAACTTAGGCTTATTAAATAGCCTTATTAAAAAGGCTTATTTCAGCAACTTAGGCTTATTAAATAGGCTTATTCAGCAACTTAGGCTTATTAAATAGGCTTATTTCAGCAACTTAGACTTATTAAATAGGCCTATTAAATAGGCTTATTAAATAGACTTATTAAATAGGCTCATTAAATACTTATTAAGTAGGCTTATTAACTAGACTTATTAAATAGACTTATTAAATAGGCTTATTAAATAGACTTATTAAATAGGCTTATTAAAAATGCTCATTAAATACTTATTAAATGTGTTTATTAAATAGGCATATTAAATAGGCTTATTAAATAGGCTTATTAAATAGGCTTATTAAATAGGCTTATTAAATAGGCTCAATAAATAGGCTTATTAAATAGGCTCAATAAATAGGCTTATTAAATAGGCTCAAGAAATAAGCTTATTAAATAGGCTCAATAAATAGGCTTATTAAATAGGCTTATTTCAGCAACTTAGGCTTATTAAATAAGCTTATTTCAGCAACTTATGCTTATTAAATAGCATTATTAAACAGGTTTATTTCAGCAAACTTAGGCTTATTAAATAGCATTTTTAAATCAGCAACTTAGGCTCATTATATAGCCTTATTAAATAGGCTTATTTCAGCAACTTAGACTTATTAAATAGGCTTATTCAGCAACTTAGACTTATTAAATAGGTTTATTCAGCAACTTAGGCTTATTAAATAGGCTTATTCAGCAACTTAGGCTTATTAAATAGGTTTATTCAGCAACTTAGGCTTATTAAATAGGCTTATTCAGCAACTTAGGCTTATTAAATAGGCTTATTTCAGCAACTTAGGCGTATTAAATAGCGTTATTTCAGCAACTTAGACTTATTAAATAGGCTTATTTCAGCAACTTAGACTTATTAAATAGGCCTTTTAAATAGGCTTATTAAATAGACTTATTAAATAGGCTCATTAAATACTTATTAAGTAGGCTTATTAACTAGACTTATTAAATAGACTTATTAAATAGGCTTATTAAATAGACTTATTAAATAGGCTTATTAAAAATGCTCATTAAATACTTATTAAATGTGTTTATTAAATAGGCATATTAAAAAGGCTTATTAAATAGGCTTATTAAATAGGCTTATTAAATAGGCTTATTAAATAGGCTCAATAAATAGGCTTATTAAATAGGCTCAATAAATAGGCTTATTAAATAGGCTCAAGAAATAAGCTTATTAAATAGGCTCCATAAATAGGCTTATTAAATAGGCTCATTAAATACTTATTAAATAGGCTTATCAAATAGACTTATTAAATAGCCTTATTAAAAAGGCTTATTAAATAAGCTTATTTCAGCAACTTATGCTTATTAAATAGCCTTATTAAACAGGTTTATTTCAGCAACTTAGGCTTATTAAATAGCATTTTTAAATCAGCAACTTAGGCTCATTATATAGCCTTATTAAATAGGCTTATTTCAGCAACTTAGGCTTATTAAATAAGCTTATTTCAGCAACTTATGCTTATTAAATAGCATTATTAAACAGGTTTATTTCAGCAACTTAGGCTTATTAAATAGCATTTTTAAATCAGCAACTTAGGCTCATTATATAGCCTTATTAAATAGGCTTATTTCAGCAACTTAGACTTATTAAATAGGCTTATTCAGCAACTTAGACTTATTAAATAGGTTTATTCAGCAACTTAGGCTTATTAAATAGGCTTATTCAGCAACTTAGGCTTATTAAATAGGTTTATTCAGCAACTTAGGCTTATTAAATAGGCTTATTCAGCAACTTAGGCTTATTAAATAGGCTTATTTCAGCAACTTAGGCGTATTAAATAGCGTTATTTCAGCAACTTAGACTTATTAAATAGGCTTATTCAGCAACTTAGGCTTATTAAATAGCCTTATTAAAAAGGCTTATTTCAGCAACTTAGGCTTATTAAATAGGCTTATTCAGCAACTTAGGCTTATTAAATAGGCTTATTTCAGCAACTTAGACTTATTAAATAGGCCTATTAAATAGGCTTATTAAATAGACTTATTAAATAGGCTCATTAAATACTTATTAAGTAGGCTTATTAACTAGACTTATTAAATAGACTTATTAAATAGGCTTATTAAATAGACTTATTAAATAGGCTTATTAAAAATGCTCATTAAATACTTATTAAATGTGTTTATTAAATAGGCATATTAAATAGGCTTATTAAATAGGCTTATTAAATAGGCTTATTAAATAGGCTTATTAAATAGGCTCAATAAATAGGCTTATTAAATAGGCTCAATAAATAGGCTTATTAAATAGGCTCAAGAAATAAGCTTATTAAATAGGCTCAATAAATAGGCTTATTAAATAGGCTTATTTCAGCAACTTAGGCTTATTAAATAAGCTTATTTCAGCAACTTATGCTTATTAAATAGCATTATTAAACAGGTTTATTTCAGCAAACTTAGGCTTATTAAATAGCATTTTTAAATCAGCAACTTAGGCTCATTATATAGCCTTATTAAATAGGCTTATTTCAGCAACTTAGACTTATTAAATAGGCTTATTCAGCAACTTAGACTTATTAAATAGGTTTATTCAGCAACTTAGGCTTATTAAATAGGCTTATTCAGCAACTTAGGCTTATTAAATAGGTTTATTCAGCAACTTAGGCTTATTAAATAGGCTTATTCAGCAACTTAGGCTTATTAAATAGGCTTATTTCAGCAACTTAGGCGTATTAAATAGCGTTATTTCAGCAACTTAGACTTATTAAATAGGCTTATTCAGCAACTTAGGCTTATTAAATAGCCTTATTAAAAAGGCTTATTTCAGCAACTTAGGCTTATTAAATAGGCTTATTCAGCAACTTAGGCTTATTAAATAGGCTTATTTTAGCAACTTAGACTTATTAAATAGGCCTATTAAATAGGCTTATTAAATAGACTTATTAAATAGGCTCATTAAATACTTATTAAGTAGGCTTATTAACTAGACTTATTAAATAGACTTATTAAATAGGCTTATTAAATAGACTTATTAAATAGGCTTATTAAAAATGCTCATTAAATACTTATTAAATGTGTTTATTAAATAGGCATATTAAATAGGCTTATTAAATAGGCTTATTAAATAGGCTTATTAAATAGGCTTATTAAATAGGCTCAATAAATAGGCTTATTAAATAGGCTCAATAAATAGGCTTATTAAATAGGCTCAAGAAATAAGCTTATTAAATAGGCTCAATAAATAGGCTTATTAAATAGGCTCATTAAATACTTATTAAATAGGCTTATCAAATAGACTTATTAAATAGCCTTATTAAATAGGCTTATTAAATAGACTTATTAAATAGGCTTATTAAAAAGGCTTATTAAATAAGCTTATTTCAGCAACTTATGCTTATTAAATAGCCTTATTAAACAGGTTTATTTCAGCAACTTAGGCTTATTAAATAGCATTTTTAAATCAGCAACTTAGGCTCATTATATAGCCTTATTAAATAGGCTTATTTCAGCAACTTAGGCTTATTAAATAAGCTTATTTCAGCAACTTATGCTTATTAAATAGCATTATTAAACAGGTTTATTTCAGCAACTTAGGCTTATTAAATAGCATTTTTAAATCAGCAACTTAGGCTCATTATATAGCCTTATTAAATAGGCTTATTTCAGCAACTTAGACTTATTAAATAGGCTTATTCAGCAACTTAGACTTATTAAATAGGTTTATTCAGCAACTTAGGCTTATTAAATAGGCTTATTCAGCAACTTAGGCTTATTAAATAGGTTTATTCAGCAACTTAGGCTTATTAAATAGGCTTATTCAGCAACTTAGGCTTATTAAATAGGCTTATTTCAGCAACTTAGGCTTATTAAATAGGCTCATTCAGCAACTTAGGCTTATTAAATAGGCTCATTCAGCAACTTAGGCTTATTAAATAGGCTTATTTCAGCAACTTAGACTTATTAAATAGGCCTATTATATAGGCTTATTAATTAGGCGTATTTCAGCAACTTAGACTTATTAAATAGGCCTATTAAATAGGCTTATTAAATAGGCTTATTAAATAGGCTTATTTCAGCAACTTAGGCTTATTAAACAGGCTTATTAAATAGGCTTATTTCAGCAACTTAGGCTTATTAAATAGGCTTATTTCAGCAACTTAGACTTATTAAATAGCCTTATTTCAGCAACTTACACTTATTAAATAGGCTTATTTCAGCAACTTAGGCTTATTAAATAGCCTAATTAAGTAGGCTTATTTCAGCAACTTGGGCTTATTAAATAGGCTTATTTCAGCAACTTACGCTGATTAAAAAGGCTTATTTCAGCAACTTAGACTTATTAAATAGCCTTATTTCAGCAACTTAGACTTATTAAATAGGCTTATTTCAGCAACTTATTCTTATTAAATATACTTATTTCAGCAACTTAGGCTTATTAAATAGGCTTATTTCAGCAACTTGGACTTATTAAATAGCCTTATTTCAACAACTTAGGCTTATTAAATAGGCTTATTTCAGCAACTTAGGCTTATTAAATAGCGTTATTTCAGCAACTTAGACTTATTAAATAGGCTTATTTCAGCAACTTAGGCTTATTAAATAGGCTTATTCAGCAACTTAGGCTTATCAAATAGGCTTATTAAATAGGCTTATTTCAGCAACTTAGGCTTATTAAATAGGCATATTCAGCAACTTAGGCTTAATAAATAGGCTCATTCAATACTTATTAAATAGGCTTATTAAACAGGCTTATTAAATAGACTCATTAAATAGGCTCAATATATAGGCTTATTAAATAGGCTTATTAATTAGGCTTATTAAATAGGTTTATTAAATAGACTTATTAAATAGGCTTATTAAATAGGCTCAATAAATAGGCTCATTAAATAGGCTCAATAAATAGGCTTATTAAATAGGCTCAATAAATAGGTTTATTAAATAGGCTCATTAAATACTTATTAAATAGGCTTATTAAATAGACTTATTAAATAGACTTATTAAATAGGCTTATTAAATAGGCTTATTAAATAGGCTTATTAAAAAGGCTTATTAAATAGGCTTATTAAATAGGCTCATTAAATACTTATTAAATAGGTTTATTAAATAGGCGTATTAAATAGGCTTATTAAATAGGCTTATTAAATAGGCTTATTAAATAGACTTATTAAATAGCCTCATTAAATAGGCTTATTTTAGCAACTTAGGCTTATTAAATAGGCTTATTTCAGCAACTTAGGCTCATTAAATAGCGTTATTTCAGCAATTTAGACTTATTAAATAGGCTTATTCAGCAACTTAGGCTTATTAAATAGCCTTATTAAATAGGCTTATTTCAGCAACTTAGGCTTATTAAATAGGCTTATTTCAGCAACTTAGACTTATTAAATAGGCCTATTAAATAGGCTTATTAAATAGACTTATTAAATAGGCTCATTAAATACTTATTAAGTAGGCTTATAAACTAGACTTATTAAATAGACTTATTAAATAGGCTTATTAAATAGACTTATTAAATAGGCTTATTAAAAATGCTCATTAAATACTTATTAAATGTGTTTATTAAATAGGCGTATTAAATAGGCTTATAAAATAGGCTTATTAAATAGGCTTATTAAATAGACTTATTAAATATCCTCATTAAATAGGCTTATTTTAGCAACTTGGGCTTATTAAATAGGTTTATTTCAGCAACTTAGACTTATTAAAGAGCCTTATTAAATAGCCTTATTTCAGCAACTTAGACTTATTAAATAGGCTTATTCAGCAACTTAGGCTTATTAAATAGCCTTATTAAATAGGCTTATTTCAGCAACTTAGACTTATTAAATAGGTTTATTCAGCAACTTAGGCTTATTAAATAGGCTTATTCAGCAACTTAGGCTTATTAAATAGCCTTATTAAATAGGCTTATTTCAGCAACTTAGACTTATTAAATAGGTTTATTCAGCAACTTAGGCTTATTAAATAGGCTTATTAAGCAACTTAGGCTTATTAAATAGGACTATTATAGGCTTATTAAATAGGCTTATTTCAGCAACTTAGACTTATTAAATAGGACTATTATAGGCTTATTAAATAGGCTTATTTCAGCAACTTAGACTTATTAAATAGGCCTATTAAATAGGCTTATTAAATAGGCTTATTAAATAGGCTTATTTCAGCAACTTAGGCTTATTAAACAGGCTAATTAAATAGGCTTATTTCAGCAACTTAGGCTTATTAAATAGGCTTATTTCAGCAACTTAGACTTATTAAATAGCCTTATTTCAGCAAATTACGCTTATTAAATAGGCTTATTTCAGCAACTTAGGCTTATTAAATAGCCTAATTAAGTAGGCTTATTTGAGCAACTTGGGTTTATTAAATAGGCTTATTTCAGCAACTTACGCTGATTAAAAAGGCTTATTTCAGCAACTTAGGCTTATTAAATAGGCTTGTTCAGCAACTTAGGCTTATTAAATAGGCTTATTTCAGCAACTTAGGCTTATTAAATAGGCTCATTCAGAAACTTAGGCTTATTAAATAGGCTTATTTCAGCAAATTAGACTTATTAAATAGGCCTATTAAATAGGTTTATTAAATAGGCTTATTTCAGCAACTTAGACTTATTAAATAGGTCTATTAAATAGGCTTATTAAATAGACTTATTAAATAGGCTCATTAAAAATGCTCATTAAATACTTATTAAATGTGTTTATTAAATAGGCATATTAAAAAGGCTTATTAAATAGGCTTATTAAATAGGCTTATTAAATAGGCTTATTAAATAGGCTCAATAAATAGGCTTATTAAATAGGCTCAATAAATAGGCTTATTAAATAGGCTCAAGAAATAAGCTTATTAAATAGGCTCCATAAATAGGCTTATTAAATAGGCTCATTAAATACTTATTAAATAGGCTTATCAAATAGACTTATTAAATAGCCTTATTAAAAAGGCTTATTAAATAAGCTTATTTCAGCAACTTATGCTTATTAAATAGCCTTATTAAACAGGTTTATTTCAGCAACTTAGGCTTATTAAATAGCATTTTTAAATCAGCAACTTAGGCTCATTATATAGCCTTATTAAATAGGCTTATTTCAGCAACTTAGGCTTATTAAATAAGCTTATTTCAGCAACTTATGCTTATTAAATAGCATTATTAAACAGGTTTATTTCAGCAACTTAGGCTTATTAAATAGCATTTTTAAATCAGCAACTTAGGCTCATTATATAGCCTTATTAAATAGGCTTATTTCAGCAACTTAGACTTATTAAATAGGCTTATTCAGCAACTTAGACTTATTAAATAGGTTTATTCAGCAACTTAGGCTTATTAAATAGGCTTATTCAGCAACTTAGGCTTATTAAATAGGTTTATTCAGCAACTTAGGCTTATTAAATAGGCTTATTCAGCAACTTAGGCTTATTAAATAGGCTTATTTCAGCAACTTAGGCGTATTAAATAGCGTTATTTCAGCAACTTAGACTTATTAAATAGGCTTATTCAGCAACTTAGGCTTATTAAATAGCCTTATTAAAAAGGCTTATTTCAGCAACTTAGGCTTATTAAATAGGCTTATTCAGCAACTTAGGCTTATTAAATAGGCTTATTTCAGCAACTTAGACTTATTAAATAGGCCTATTAAATAGGCTTATTAAATAGACTTATTAAATAGGCTCATTAAATACTTATTAAGTAGGCTTATTAACTAGACTTATTAAATAGACTTATTAAATAGGCTTATTAAATAGACTTATTAAATAGGCTTATTAAAAATGCTCATTAAATACTTATTAAATGTGTTTATTAAATAGGCATATTAAATAGGCTTATTAAATAGGCTTATTAAATAGGCTTATTAAATAGGCTTATTAAATAGGCTCAATAAATAGGCTTATTAAATAGGCTCAATAAATAGGCTTATTAAATAGGCTCAAGAAATAAGCTTATTAAATAGGCTCAATAAATAGGCTTATTAAATAGGCTTATTTCAGCAACTTAGGCTTATTAAATAAGCTTATTTCAGCAACTTATGCTTATTAAATAGCATTATTAAACAGGTTTATTTCAGCAAACTTAGGCTTATTAAATAGCATTTTTAAATCAGCAACTTAGGCTCATTATATAGCCTTATTAAATAGGCTTATTTCAGCAACTTAGACTTATTAAATAGGCTTATTCAGCAACTTAGACTTATTAAATAGGTTTATTCAGCAACTTAGGCTTATTAAATAGGCTCATTCAGCAACTTAGGCTTATTAAATAGGTTTATTCAGCAACTTAGGCTTATTAAATAGGCTTATTCAGCAACTTAGGCTTATTAAATAGGCTTATTTCAGCAACTTAGGCGTATTAAATAGCGTTATTTCAGCAACTTAGACTTATTAAATAGGCTTATTCAGCAACTTAGGCTTATTAAATAGCCTTATTAAAAAGGCTTATTTCAGCAACTTAGGCTTATTAAATAGGCTTATTCAGCAACTTAGGCTTATTAAATAGGCTTATTTTAGCAACTTAGACTTATTAAATAGGCCTATTAAATAGGCTTATTAAATAGACTTATTAAATAGGCTCATTAAATACTTATTAAGTAGGCTTATTAACTAGACTTATTAAATAGACTTATTAAATAGGCTTATTAAATAGACTTATTAAATAGGCTTATTAAAAATGCTCATTAAATACTTATTAAATGTGTTTATTAAATAGGCATATTAAATAGGCTTATTAAATAGGCTTATTAAATAGGCTTATTAAATAGGCTTATTAAATAGGCTCAATAAATAGGCTTATTAAATAGGCTCAATAAATAGGCTTATTAAATAGGCTCAAGAAATAAGCTTATTAAATAGGCTCAATAAATAGGCTTATTAAATAGGCTCATTAAATACTTATTAAATAGGCTTATCAAATAGACTTATTAAATAGCCTTATTAAATAGGCTTATTAAATAGACTTATTAAATAGGCTTATTAAAAAGGCTTATTAAATAAGCTTATTTCAGCAACTTATGCTTATTAAATAGCCTTATTAAACAGGTTTATTTCAGCAACTTAGGCTTATTAAATAGCATTTTTAAATCAGCAACTTAGGCTCATTATATAGCCTTATTAAATAGGCTTATTTCAGCAACTTAGGCTTATTAAATAAGCTTATTTCAGCAACTTATGCTTATTAAATAGCATTATTAAACAGGTTTATTTCAGCAACTTAGGCTTATTAAATAGCATTTTTAAATCAGCAACTTAGGCTCATTATATAGCCTTATTAAATAGGCTTATTTCAGCAACTTAGACTTATTAAATAGGCTTATTCAGCAACTTAGACTTATTAAATAGGTTTATTCAGCAACTTAGGCTTATTAAATAGGCTTATTCAGCAACTTAGGCTTATTAAATAGGTTTATTCAGCAACTTAGGCTTATTAAATAGGCTTATTCAGCAACTTAGGCTTATTAAATAGGCTTATTTCAGCAACTTAGGCTTATTAAATAGGCTCATTCAGCAACTTAGGCTTATTAAATAGGCTCATTCAGCAACTTAGGCTTATTAAATAGGCTTATTTCAGCAACTTAGACTTATTAAATAGGCCTATTATATAGGCTTATTAATTAGGCGTATTTCAGCAACTTAGACTTATTAAATAGGCCTATTAAATAGGCTTATTAAATAGGCTTATTAAATAGGCTTATTTCAGCAACTTAGGCTTATTAAACAGGCTTATTAAATAGGCTTATTTCAGCAACTTAGGCTTATTAAATAGGCTTATTTCAGCAACTTAGACTTATTAAATAGCCTTATTTCAGCAACTTACACTTATTAAATAGGCTTATTTCAGCAACTTAGGCTTATTAAATAGCCTAATTAAGTAGGCTTATTTCAGCAACTTGGGCTTATTAAATAGGCTTATTTCAGCAACTTACGCTGATTAAAAAGGCTTATTTCAGCAACTTAGACTTATTAAATAGCCTTATTTCAGCAACTTAGACTTATTAAATAGGCTTATTTCAGCAACTTATTCTTATTAAATATACTTATTTCAGCAACTTAGGCTTATTAAATAGGCTTATTTCAGCAACTTGGACTTATTAAATAGCCTTATTTCAACAACTTAGGCTTATTAAATAGGCTTATTTCAGCAACTTAGGCTTATTAAATAGCGTTATTTCAGCAACTTAGACTTATTAAATAGGCTTATTTCAGCAACTTAGGCTTATTAAATAGGCTTATTCAGCAACTTAGGCTTATCAAATAGGCTTATTAAATAGGCTTATTTCAGCAACTTAGGCTTATTAAATAGGCATATTCAGCAACTTAGGCTTAATAAATAGGCTCATTCAATACTTATTAAATAGGCTTATTAAACAGGCTTATTAAATAGACTCATTAAATAGGCTCAATATATAGGCTTATTAAATAGGCTTATTA
This sequence comes from Petromyzon marinus, assembly GCF_048934315.1. Classification (NCBI taxonomy): domain Eukaryota; kingdom Metazoa; phylum Chordata; class Hyperoartia; order Petromyzontiformes; family Petromyzontidae; genus Petromyzon; species Petromyzon marinus. The sequence goes on along the minus strand of NW_027422650.1, from coordinate 1,939,243 downwards.
ATTAGGCTTATTAAATAGGTTTATTAAATAGACTTATTAAATAGGCTTATTAAATAGGCTCAATAAATAGGCTCATTAAATAGGCTCAATAAATAGGCTTATTAAATAGGCTCAATAAATAGGTTTATTAAATAGGCTCATTAAATACTTATTAAATAGGCTTATTAAATAGACTTATTAAATAGACTTATTAAATAGGCTTATTAAATAGGCTTATTAAATAGGCTTATTAAAAAGGCTTATTAAATAGGCTTATTAAATAGGCTCATTAAATACTTATTAAATAGGTTTATTAAATAGGCGTATTAAATAGGCTTATTAAATAGGCTTATTAAATAGGCTTATTAAATAGACTTATTAAATAGCCTCATTAAATAGGCTTATTTTAGCAACTTAGGCTTATTAAATAGGCTTATTTCAGCAACTTAGGCTCATTAAATAGCGTTATTTCAGCAATTTAGACTTATTAAATAGGCTTATTCAGCAACTTAGGCTTATTAAATAGCCTTATTAAATAGGCTTATTTCAGCAACTTAGGCTTATTAAATAGGCTTATTTCAGCAACTTAGACTTATTAAATAGGCCTATTAAATAGGCTTATTAAATAGACTTATTAAATAGGCTCATTAAATACTTATTAAGTAGGCTTATAAACTAGACTTATTAAATAGACTTATTAAATAGGCTTATTAAATAGACTTATTAAATAGGCTTATTAAAAATGCTCATTAAATACTTATTAAATGTGTTTATTAAATAGGCGTATTAAATAGGCTTATAAAATAGGCTTATTAAATAGGCTTATTAAATAGACTTATTAAATATCCTCATTAAATAGGCTTATTTTAGCAACTTGGGCTTATTAAATAGGTTTATTTCAGCAACTTAGACTTATTAAAGAGCCTTATTAAATAGCCTTATTTCAGCAACTTAGACTTATTAAATAGGCTTATTCAGCAACTTAGGCTTATTAAATAGCCTTATTAAATAGGCTTATTTCAGCAACTTAGACTTATTAAATAGGTTTATTCAGCAACTTAGGCTTATTAAATAGGCTTATTCAGCAACTTAGGCTTATTAAATAGCCTTATTAAATAGGCTTATTTCAGCAACTTAGACTTATTAAATAGGTTTATTCAGCAACTTAGGCTTATTAAATAGGCTTATTAAGCAACTTAGGCTTATTAAATAGGACTATTATAGGCTTATTAAATAGGCTTATTTCAGCAACTTAGACTTATTAAATAGGACTATTATAGGCTTATTAAATAGGCTTATTTCAGCAACTTAGACTTATTAAATAGGCCTATTAAATAGGCTTATTAAATAGGCTTATTAAATAGGCTTATTTCAGCAACTTAGGCTTATTAAACAGGCTAATTAAATAGGCTTATTTCAGCAACTTAGGCTTATTAAATAGGCTTATTTCAGCAACTTAGACTTATTAAATAGCCTTATTTCAGCAAATTACGCTTATTAAATAGGCTTATTTCAGCAACTTAGGCTTATTAAATAGCCTAATTAAGTAGGCTTATTTGAGCAACTTGGGTTTATTAAATAGGCTTATTTCAGCAACTTACGCTGATTAAAAAGGCTTATTTCAGCAACTTAGGCTTATTAAATAGGCTTGTTCAGCAACTTAGGCTTATTAAATAGGCTTATTTCAGCAACTTAGGCTTATTAAATAGGCTCATTCAGAAACTTAGGCTTATTAAATAGGCTTATTTCAGCAAATTAGACTTATTAAATAGGCCTATTAAATAGGTTTATTAAATAGGCTTATTTCAGCAACTTAGACTTATTAAATAGGTCTATTAAATAGGCTTATTAAATAGACTTATTAAATAGGCTCATTAAATACTTATTAAATAGGCTTATTAAATAGGCGTATTAAATAGACTTATTAAATAGGCTCAATAAATAGGCTTATTAAATAGGCTTATTAAATAGGGTCAATAAATAGGCTTATTAAATAGGCTTATTAAATAGACTTATTAAATAGGCTTATTAAATAGGCTCAATAAATAGGCTTATTAAATAGGCTCAATAAATAGGCTTATTAAATAGGCTCAATAAATAGGCTTATTAAATAGGCTCAATAAATAGGCTTATTAAATAGGCTCATTAAATACTTATTAAATAGGCTTATTAAATAGACTTATTAAATAGACTTATTAAAAAGGCTTATTAAATAGACTTATTAAATAGGCTTATTAAAAAGGCTTATTAAATAGCCTTATTTCAGCAACTTAGACTTATTAAATAGGCTTATTTCAGCAACTTAGGCTTATTAAATAGGCTTATTCAGCAACTTAGGCTTATCAAATAGGCTTATTAAATAGGCTTATTTCAGCAACTTAGGCTTATTAAATAGGCTTATTCAGCAACTTAGGCTTATTAAATAGGCTCATTCAATACTTATTAAATAGGCTTATTAAACAGGCTTATTAAATAGATTCATTAAATAGGCTCAATATATAGGCTTATTACATAGGCTTATTAATTAGGCTTATTAAATAGGTTTATTAAATAGACTTATTAAATAGGCTTATTAAATAGGCTCAATAAATAGGCTCATTAAATAGGCTCAATAAATAGGCTCATTAAATAGGCTCAATAAATAGGCTTATTAAATAGGCTCAATAAATAGGCTTATTAAATAGGCTCATTAAATACTTATTAAATAGGCTCAATAAATAGACTTATTAAATAGACTTATTAAATAGGCTTATTAAATAGGCTTATTAAATAGGCTTATTAAAAAGGCTTATTAAATAGGCTTATTAAATAGGCTCATTAAATACTTATTAAATAGGTTTATTAAATAGGCGTATTAAATAGGCTTATTAAATAGGCTTATTAAATAGGCTTATTAAATAGACTTATAAAATTGCCTCATTAAATAGGCTTATTTTAGCAACTTAGGCTTATTAAATAGGCTTATTTCAGCAACTTAGGCGTATTAAATAGCGTTATTTCAGCAACTTAGACTTATTAAATAGGCTTATTCAGCAACTTAGGCTTATTAAATAGCCTTATTAAATAGGCTTATTTCAGCAACTTAGGCTTATTAAATAGGCTTATGTCAGCAACTTAGACTTATTAAAAAGGCTTATTTCAGCAACTTAGGCTTATTAAATAGGCTTATTCAGCAACTTAGGCTTATTAAATAGGCTTATTTCAGCAACTTAGACTTATTAAATAGGCCTATTAAATAGGCTTATTAAATAGACTTATTAAATAGGCTCATTAAATACTTATTAAGTAGGCTTATTAACTAGACTTATTAAATAGACTTATTAAATAGGCTTATTAAATAGACTTATTAAATAGGCTTATTAAAAATGCTCATTAAATACTTATTAAATGTGTTTATTAAATAGGCATATTAAATAGGCTTATTAAATAGGCTTATTAAATAGGCTTATTAAATAGGCTTATTAAATAGGCTCAATAAATAGGCTTATTAAATAGGCTCAATAAATAGGCTTATTAAATAGGCTCAATAAATAGGCTTATTAAATAGGCTCAATAAATAGGCTTATTAAATAGGCTCATTAAATACTTATTAAATAGGCTCATCAAATAGACTTATTAAATAGCCTTATTAAATAGGCTTATTAAATAGACTTATTAAATAGGCTTATTAAAAAGGCGTATTAAATAGACTTATTAAAAAGGCTTATTTTAGCAACTTAGGCTTATTAAATAGGTTTATTTCAGCAACTTAGACTTATTAAATAGCCTTATTAAATAGGCTTATTTCAGCAACTTAGGCTTATTAAATAAGCTTATTTCAGCAACTTATGCTTATTAAATAGCCTTATTAAACAGGTTTATTTCAGCAACTTAGGCTTATTAAATAGCATTTTTAAATCAGCAACTTAGGCTCATTATATAGCCTTATTAAATAGGCTTATTTCAGCAACTTAGGCTCATTAAATAAGCTTCTTTCAGCAACTTATGCTTATTAAATAGCATTATTAAACAGGTTTATTTCAGCAACTTAGGCTTATTAAATAGCATTTTTAAATCAGCAACTTAGGCTCATTATATAGCCTTATTAAATAGGCTTATTTCAGCAACTTAGACTTATTAAATAGGCTTATTCAGCAACTTAGGCTTATTAAATAGCCTTATTAAATAGGCTTATTTCAGCAACTTAGACTTATTAAATAGGTTTATTCAGCAACTTAGGCTTATTAAATAGGCTTATTCAGCAACTTAGACTTATTAAATAGGTTTATTCAGCAACTTAGGCTTATTAAATAGGCTTATTTCAGCAACTTAGGCTTATTAAATAGGCTCATTCAGCAACTTAGGCTTATTAAATAGGCTTATTTCAGCAACTTAGACTTATTAAATAGGCCTATTATATAGGCTTATTAATTAGGCTTATTTCAGCAACTTAGACTTATTAAATAGGCCTATTAAATAGGCTTATTAAATAGGCTTATTAAATAGGCTTATTTCAGCAACTTAGGCTTATTAAATAGGCTTATTTCAGCAACTTAGACTTATTAAATAGCCTTATTTCAGCAACTTACACTTATTAAATAGGCTTATTTCAGCAACTTAGGCTTATTAAATAGCCTAATTAAGTAGGCTTATTTCAGCAACTTGGGCTTATTAAATAGGCTTATTTCAGCAACTTACGCTGATTAAAAAGGCTTATTTCAGCAACTTAGACTTATTAAATAGGCTTATTTCAGCAACTTATTCTTATTAAATATACTTGTTTCAGCAACTTAGGCTTATTAGATAGGCTTATTTCAACAACTTGGACTTATTAAATAGCCTTATTTCAACAACTTAGGCTTATTAAATAGGCTTATTTCAGCAACTTAGGCTTATTAAATAGCGTTATTTCAGCAACTTAGACTTATTAAATAGGCTTATTTCAGCAACTTAGGCTTATTAAATAGGCTTATTCAGCAACTTAGGCTTATCAAATAGGCTTATTAAATAGGCTTATTTCAGCAACTTAGGCTTATTAAATAGGCATATTCAGCAACTTAGGCTTATTAAATAGGCTCATTCAATACTTATTAAATAGGCTTATTAAACAGGCTTATTAAATAGACTCATTAAATAGGCTCAATATATAGGCTTATTAAATAGGCTTATTAATTAGGCTTATTAAATAGGTTTATTAAATAGACTTATTAAATAGGCTTATTAAATAGGCTCAATAAATAGGCTCATTAAATAGGCTCAATAAATAGGCTTATTAAATAGGCTCAATAAATAGGTTTATTAAATAGGCTCATTAAATACTTATTAAATAGGCTTATTAAACAGGCTTATTAAATAGACTCATTAAATAGGCTCAATATATAGGCTTATTAAATAGGCTTATTAATTAGGCTTATTAAATAGGTTTATTAAATAGACTTATTAAATAGGCTTATTAAATAGACTTATTAAATAGACTTATTAAATAGGCTTATTAAATAGGCTTATTAAATAGGCTTATTAAAAAGGCTTATTAAATAGGCTTATTAAATAGGCTCATTAAATACTTATTAAATAGGTTTATTAAATAGGCGTATTAAATAGGCTTATTAAATAGGCTTATTAAATAGGCTTATTAAATAGACTTATTAAATAGCCTCATTAAATAGGCTTATTTTAGCAACTTAGGCTTATTAAATAGGTGTATTTCAGCAACTTAGACTTATTAAATAGCCTTATTAAATAGGCTTATTTCAGCAACTTAGGCTTATTAAATAAGCTTATTTCAGCAACTTATGCTTATTAAATAGCCTTATTAAACAGGTTTATTTCAGCAACTTAGGCTTATTAAATAGCATTTTTAAATCAGCAACTTAGGCTCATTATATAGCCTTATTAAATAGGCTTATTTCAGCAACTTAGGCTTATTAAATAAGCTTCTTTCAGCAACTTATGCTTATTAAATAGCATTATTAAACAGGTTTATTTCAGCAACTTAGGCTTATTAAATAGCATTTTTAAATCAGCAACTTAGGCTCATTATATAGCCTTATTAAATAGGCTTATTTCAGCAACTTAGACTTATTAAATAGGCTTATTCAGCAACTTAGGCTTATTAAATAGCCTTATTAAATAGGCTTATTTCAGCAACTTAGACTTATTAAATAGGTGTATTCAGCAACTTAGGCTTATTAAATAGGCTTATTCAGCAACTTAGACTTATTAAATAGGTTTATTCAGCAACTTAGGCTTATTAAATAGGCTTATTTCAGCAACTTAGGCTTATTAAATAGGCTCATTCAGCAACTTAGGCTTATTAAATAGGCTTATTTCAGCAACTTAGACTTATTAAATAGGCCTATTATATAGGCTTATTAATTAGGCTTATTTCAGCAACTTAGACTTATTAAATAGGCCTATTAAATAGGCTTATTAAATAGGCTTATTAAACAGGCTTATTTCAGCAACTTAGGCTTATTAAATAGGCTTATTTCAGCAACTTAGACTTATTAAATAGCCTTATTTCAGCAACTTACACTTATTAAATAGGCTTATTTCAGCAACTTAGGCTTATTAAATAGCCTAATTAAGTAGGCTTATTTCAGCAACTTGGGCTTATTAAATAGGCTTATTTCAGCAACTTACGCTGATTAAAAAGGCTTATTTCAGCAACTTAGACTTATTAAATAGGCTTATTTCAGCAACTTATTCTTATTAAATATACTTATTTCAGCAACTTAGGCTTATTAAATAGGCTTATTTCAGCAACTTGGACTTATTAAATAGCCTTATTTCAACAACTTAGGCTTATTAAATAGGCTTATTTCAGCAACTTAGGCTTATTAAATAGCGTTATTTCAGCAACTTAGACTTATTAAATAGGCTTATTTCAGCAACTTAGGCTTATTAAATAGGCTTATTCAGCAACTTAGGCTTATCAAATAGGCTTATTAAATAGGCTTATTTCAGCAACTTAGGCTTATTAAATAGGCATATTCAGCAACTTAGGCTTATTAAATAGGCTCATTCAATACTTATTAAATAGGCTTATTAAACAGGCTTATTAAATAGACTCATTAAATAGGCTCAATATATAGGCTTATTAAATAGGCTTATTAATTAGGCTTATTAAATAGGTTTATTAAATAGACTTATTAAATAGGCTTATTAAATAGGCTCAATAAATAGGCTCATTAAATAGGCTCAATAAATATGCTTATTAAATAGGCTCAATAAATAGGTTTATTAAATAGGCTCATTAAATACTTATTAAATAGGCTTATTAAATAGACTTATTAAATAGACTTATTAAATAGGCTTATTAAATAGGCTTATTAAATAGGCTTATTAAATAGGCTTATTAAATAGACTTATTAAATAGCCTCATTAAATAGGCTTATTTTAGCAACTTAGGCTTATTAAATAGGTTTATTTCAGCAACTTAGACTTATTAAATAGCCTTATTAAATAGGCTTATTTCAGCAACTTAGGCTTATTAAATAAGCTTATTTCAGCAACTTATGCTTATTAAATAGCCTTATTAAACAGGTTTATTTCAGCAACTTAGGCTTATTAAATAGCATTTTAAATCAGCAACTTAGGCTCATTATATAGCCTTATTAAATAGGCTTATTTCAGCAACTTAGGCTTATTAAATAAGCTTCTTTCAGCAACTTATGCTTATTAAATAGCATTATTAAACAGGTTTATTTCAGCAACTTAGGCTTATTAAATAGCATTTTTAAATCAGCAACTTAGGCTCATTATATAGCCTTATTAAATAGGCTTATTTCAGCAACTTAGACTTATTAAATAGGCTTATTCAGCAACTTATTAAATAGGCTTATTCAGCAACTTAGGCTTATTAAATAGCCTTATTAAATAGGCTTATTTTAGCAACTTGGGCTTATTAAATAGGTTTATTTCAGCAACTTAGACTTATTAAAGAGCCTTATAAAATAGGCTTATTTCAGCAACTTAGGCTTATTAAATAAGCTTATTTCAGCAACTTATGCTTATTAAATAGCCTTATTAAACAGGTTTATTTCAGCAAATTAGGCTTATTAAATAGGCTTATTTCAGCAACTTAGGCTTATTAAATAGGCTTGTTCAGCAACTTAGGCTTATTAAATAGGCTTATTTCAGCAACTTAGGCTTATTAAATAGGCTCATTCAGAAACTTAGGCTTATTAAATAGGCTTATTTCAGCAAATTAGACATTAAATAGGCCTATTAAATAGGTTTATTAAATAGGCTTATTTCAGCAACTTAGACTTATTAAATAGGTCTATTAAATAGGCTTATTAAATAGACTTATTAAATAGGCTCATTAAATACTTATTAAATAGGCTTATTAAATAGGCGTATTAAATAGACTTATTAAATAGGCTCAATAAATAGGCTTATTAAATAGGCTTATTAAATAGGGTCAATAAATAGGCTTATTAAATAGGCTTATTAAATAGACTTATTAAATAGGCTTATTAAATAGGCTCAATAAATAGGCTTATTAAATAGGCTCAATAAATAGGCTTATTAAATAGGCTCAATAAATAGGCTTATTAAATAGGCTCAATAAATAGGCTTATTAAATAGGCTCATTAAATACTTATTAAATAGGCTTATTAAATAGACTTATTAAATAGACTTATTAAAAAGGCTTATTAAATAGACTTATTAAATAGGCTTATTAAAAAGGCTTATTAAATAGCCTTATTTCAGCAACTTAGACTTATTAAATAGGCTTATTTCAGCAACTTAGGCTTATTAAATAGGCTTATTCAGCAACTTAGGCTTATCAAATAGGCTTATTAAATAGGCTTATTTCAGCAACTTAGGCTTATTAAATAGGCATATTCAGCAACTTAGGCTTATTAAATAGGCTCATTCAATACTTATTAAATAGGCTTATTAAACAGGCTTATTAAATAGACTCATTAAATAGGCTCAATATATAGGCTTATTAAATAGGCTTATTAATTAGGCTTATTAAATAGGTTTATTAAATAGACTTATTAAATAGGCTTATTAAATAGGCTCAATAAATAGGCTCATTAAATAGGCTCAATAAATAGGCTTATTAAATAGGCTCAATAAATAGGTTTATTAAATAGGCTCATTAAATACTTATTAAATAGGCTTATTAAATAGACTTATTAAATAGACTTATTAAATAGGCTTATTAAATAGGCTTATTAAATAGGCTTATTAAAAAGGCTTATTAAATAGGCTTATTAAATAGGCTCATTAAATACTTATTAAATAGGTTTATTAAATAGGCGTATTAAATAGGCTTATTAAATAGGCTTATTAAATAGGCTTATTAAATAGACTTATTAAATAGCCTCATTAAATAGGCTTATTTTAGCAACTTAGGCTTATTAAATAGGCTTATTTCAGCAACTTAGGCTTATTAAATAGCGTTATTTCAGCAATTTAGACTTATTAAATAGGCTTATTCAGCAACTTAGGCTTATTAAATAGACTTATTAAATAGGCTTATTTCAGCAACTTAGGCTTATTAAATAGGCTTATTTCAGCAACTTAGACTTATTAAATAGGCCTATTAAATAGGCTTATTAAATAGACTTATTAAATAGGCTCATTAAATACTTATTAAGTAGGCTTATAAACTAGACTTATTAAATAGGCGTATTAAATAGGCTTATTAAATAGGCTTATTAAATAGGCTTATTAAATAGACTTATTAAATATCCTCATTAAATAGGCTTATTTTAGCAACTTGGGCTTATTAAATAGGTTTATTTCAGCAACTTAGACTTATTAAAGAGCCTTATAAAATAGGCTTATTTCAGCAACTTAGGCTTATTAAATAAGCTTATTTCAGCAACTTATGCTTATTAAATAGCCTTATTAAACAGGTTTATTTCAGCAAATTAGGCTTATTAAATAGCATTTTTAAATCGGTTTATTTCAGCAACTTAGACTTATTAAATAGGCTTATTTCAGCAACTTAGACGTATTAAATAGGCCTATTATATAGGCTTATTAAATAGCCTTATTTCAGCAACTTAGACTTATTAAATAGGCCTATTAAATAGGCTTATTAAATAGGCTTATTAAATAGGCTTATTTCAGCAACTTAGGCTTATTAAACAGGCTTATTAAATAGGCTTATTTCAGCAACTTAGGCTTATTAAATAGGCTTATTTCAGCAACTTAGACTTATTAAATAGCCTTATTTCAGCAACTTACACTTATTAAATAGGCTTATTTCAGCAACTTAGGCTTATTAAATAGCCTAATTAAGTAGGCTTATTTCAGCAACTTGGGCTTATTAAATAGGCTTATTTCAGCAACTTACGCTGATTAAAAAGGCTTATTTCAGCAACTTAGACTTATTAAATAGCCTTATTTCAGCAACTTAGACTTATTAAATAGGCTTATTTCAGCAACTTATTCTTATTAAATATACTTATTTCAGCAACTTAGGCTTTTTAAATAGGTTTATTTCAGCAACTTGGACTTATTAAATAGCCTTATTTCAGCAACTTAGGCTTATTAAATAGGCTTATTTCAGCAACTTAGGCTTATTAAATATAGTTATTTCAGCAACTTATACTTATTAAATAGGCTTATTTCAGCAACTTAGGCTTATTAAATAGGCTTATTCAGCAACTTAGGCTTATCAAATAGGCTTATTAAATAGGCTTATTTCAGCAACTTAGGCTTATTAAATAGGCTTATTCAGCAACTTAGACTTATTAAATAGGCCTATTAAATAGGCTTATTAAATAGACTTATTAAATAGGCTCATTAAATACTTATTAAGTAGGCTTATTAACTAGACTTATTAAATAGACTTATTAAATAGGCTTATTAAATAGACTTATTAAATAGGCTTATTAAAAATGCTCATTAAATACTTATTAAATGTGTTTATTAAATAGGCGTATTAAATAGGCTTATTAAATAGGCTTATTAAATAGGCTTATTAAATAGACTTATTAAATATCCTCATTAAATAGGCTTATTTTAGCAACTTGGGCTTATTAAATAGGTTTATTTCAGCAACTTAGACTTATTAAAGAGCCTTATAAAATAGGCTTATTTCAGCAACTTAGGCTTATTAAATAAGCTTATTTCAGCAACTTATGCTTATTAAATAGCCTTATTAAACAGGTTTATTTCAGCAACTTAGGCTTATTAAATAGCATTTTTAAATAGGTTTATTTCAGCAACTTAGACTTATTAAATATACCTTTTTAAATAGGCTTAGTTCAGAAACACAGGCTTATTAAATAGTCTTATTTCAGCAACTTAGGCTCATTAAATAGCCTTATTAAATAGGCTTATTTCAGCAACTTAAGCTTATTAAATAGGCTTATTTCAGCAACTTAGACTTATTAAATAGCCTTATTTCAGCAACTTAGGCTTATTAAATAGCCTTATTAAATAGGCTTATTTCAGCAACTTAGACTTATTAAATAGGTTTATTCAGCAACTTAGGCTTATTAAATAGGCTTATTCAGCAACTTAGGCTCATTAAATAGGCTTATTTCAGCAACTTAGACTTATTAAATAGGTTTATTCAGCAACTTAGGCTTATTAAATAGGCTCATTCAGAAACTTAGGCTTATTAAACAGGCTTATTTCAGCAACTTAGACTTATTAAATAGGCCTATTAAATAGACTGATTAAATAGGCTCATTAAATACTTATGAAATAGGCTTATTAAATAGACTTATTAAATAGACTTATTAAATAGGCTCATTAAATACTCATTAAATATGTTTATTAAATAGGTGTATTAATTAGGCTTATTAAATAGACTTATTAAATAGGCTCAATAAATCAGCTTATTAAATAGGCTTATTAAATAGGCTCAATAAATAGGCTTATTAAATAGGCTTATTAAATAGGCTTATTAAATAGACTTATTAAATCGGCTTATTAAATAGGCTCAATAAATAGGCTTATTAAATAGGCTCAATAAATATGCTTATTAAATAGGCTCAATAAATAGGCTTATTAAATAGGCTCAATAAATAGGCTTATTAAATAGGCTCATTAAATACTTATTAAATAGGCTTATTAAATAGACTTATTAAATAGACTTATTAAATAGGCTTATTAAATAGACTTATTAAATAGTCTTATTAAAAAAGCTTATTAAATAGACTTATTAAATAGGCTCATTAAATACTCATTAAATATGTTTATTAAATAGGTGTATTAATTAGGCTTATTAAATAGGCTTATTAAATAGGCTTATTAAATAGACTTATTAAATAGACTTATTAAATAGACTTATTAAATAGACTTATTAAATAGGCTCATTAAATACTTATTAAATAGGCTTATTAAATAGGCTTATTAAATAGACTTATTAAATAGGCTCAATAAATAGGCTTATTAAATAGGCTTATTAAATAGACTTATTAAATAGGCTCAATAAATCGGCTTATTAAATAGGCTTATTAAATAGGCTCAATAAATAGGCTTATTAAATAGGCTTATTAAATAGGCTTATTAAATAGACTTATTAAATCGGCTTATTAAATAGGCTTATTAAATAGACTTATTAAATAGGCTCAATAAATAGGCTTATTAAATAGGCTTATTAAATAGACTTATTAAATAGGCTCAATAAATCGGCTTATTAAATAGGCTTATTAAATAGGCTCAATAAATAGGCTTATTAAATAGGCTTATTAAATAGGCTTATTAAATAGACTTATTAAATCGGCTTATTAAATAGGCTCAATAAATAGGCTTATTAAATAGGCTGAATAAATATGCTTATTAAATAGGCTCATTAAATACTTATTAAATAGGCTTATTAAATAGACTTATTAAATAGACTTATTAAATAGGCTTATTAAATAGACTTATTAAATAGTCTTATTAAAAAGGCTTATTAAATAGACTTATTAAATAGGCTCATTAAATACTCATTAAATATGTTTATTAAATAGGTGTATTAATTAGGCTTATTAAATAGACTTATTAAATAGGCTCAATAAATAGGCTTATTAAATAGGCTTATTAAATAGGCTTATTAAATAGACTTATTAAATCGGCTTATTAAATAGGCTCAATAAATAGGCTTATTAAATAGGCTCAATAAATATGCTTATTAAATAGGCTCAATAAATAGGCTTATTAAATAGGCTCAATAAATAGGCTTATTAAATAGGCTCATTAAATACTTATTAAATAGGCTTATTAAATAGTCTTATTAAAAAGGCTTATTAAATAGACTTATTAAATAGGCTCATTAAATACTCATTAAATATGTTTATTAAATAGGTGTATTAATTAGGCTTATTAAATAGACTTATTAAATAGGCTCAATAAATCAGCTTATTAAATAGGCTTATTAAATAGGCTCAATAAATAGGCTTATTAAATAGGCTTATTAAATAGGCTTATTAAATAGACTTATTAAATCGGCTTATTAAATAGGCTCAAAAAATAGGCTTATTAAATAGGCTCAATAAATATGCTTATTAAATAGGCTCAATAAATAGGCTTATTAAATAGGCTCAATAAATAGGCTTATTAAATAGGCTCATTAAATACGTATTATATAGGCTTAGTAAATAGACTTATTAAATAGACTTATTAAATAGGCTTATTAAATAGACTTATTAAATAGTCTTATTAAAAAGGCTTATTAAATAGACTTATTAAATAGGCTCATTAAATACTCATTAAATATGTTTATTAAATAGGTGTATTAATTAGGCTTATTAAATAGGCTTATTAAATAGACTTATTAAATAGGCTTATTAAATAGACTTATTAAATAGCCTCATGAAATAGGCTTATTTTAGCAACTTAGGCTTATTAAATAGGTTTATTTCAGCAACTTAGACTTATTAAAGAGCCTTATTAAATAGGCTTATTTCAGCAACTTAGGCTTATTAAATAGGCTTATTAAACAGGTTTATTTCAGCAACTTAGGCTTATTAAATAGCATTTTTAAATAGGTTTATTTCAGCAACTTAGACTTATTAAATATACCTTTTTAAATAGGCTTAGTTCAGAAACTTAGGCTTATTAAATAGTCTTATTTCAGCAACTTAGGCACATTAAATAGCCTTATGAAATAGGCTTATTTCAGCAACTTAGGCTTATTAAATAGCCGTATTAAATAGGCTTATTTCAGCAACTTAGACTTATTAAATAGGTTTATTCAGCAACTTAGGCTTATTAAATAGGCTTATTCAGCAACTTAGGCTTATTAAATAGGCTTATTTCAGCAACTTAGACTTATTAAATAGGCCTATTAAATAGGCTTATTAAATAGGCTTATTTCAGCAACTTAGACTTATTAAATAGTCCTATTAAATAGGCTTATTAAATAGACTTATTAAATAGGCTCATTAAATACTTATTAAATAGGCTTATTAAATAGGCTTATTAAATAGACTTATTAAATAGGCTCAATAAATCGGCTTATTAAATAGGCTTATTAAATAGGCTCAATAAATAGGCTTATTAAATAGGCTTATTAAATAGGCTTATTAAATAGACTTATTAAATCGGCTTATTAAATAGGCTCAATAAATAGGCTCAATAAATATGCCTATTAAATAGGCTCAATAAATAGGCTTATTAAATAGACTTATTAAATAGACTTATTAAATAGTCTTATTAAATAGACTTATTAAATAGTCTTATTAAATAGACTTATTAAATAGTCTTATTAAAAAGGCTTATTAAATAGACTTATTAAAAAGGCTCATTAAATAGGCTTATTAAATAGGCTCAATAAATAGGCTTATTAAATAGGCTCAATAAATAGGCTTATTAAATAGGCTCAATAAATAGGCTTATTAAATAGGCTAATTAAATACTTATTAAATAGACTTATTAAATAGACTCATTAAATAGGCTTATTAAATAAGCTTATTAAATAGGCTTATTAAATAGGCTTATTAAATAGACGTATTAAATAGCCTCATTAAATAGGCTTATTTTAGCAACTTAGGCTTATTAAATAGGTTTATTTCAGCAACTTAGACTTATTAAAGAGCCTTATTAAATAGGCTTATTTCAGCAACTTAGGCTTATTAAATAAGCTTATTTCAGCAACTTATTCTTATTAAATAGCCTTATTAAACAGGTTTATTTCAGCAACTTAGGCTTATTAAATAGCATTTTTAAATAGGTTTATTTCAGCAACTTAGACTTATTAAATATACCTTTTTAAATAGGCTTAGTTCAGAAACACAGGCTTATTAAATAGTCTTATTTCAGCAACTTAGGCTCATTAAATAGCCTTATTAAATAGGCTTATTTCAGCAACTTAGGCTTATTAAATAGGCTTTTTTCAGCAACTTATACTTATTAAATAGCCTTATTTCAGCAACTTAGGCTTATTAAATAGCCTTATTAAATAGGCTTATTTCAGCAACTTAGACTTATTAAATAGGTTTATTCAGCAACTTAGGCTTATGAAATAGGCTTATTCAGCAACTTAGGCTCATTAAATAGGCTTATTTCAAACAACTTAGACTTATTAAATAGGTTTATTCAGCAACTTAGGCTTATTAAATAGGCTCATTCAGAAACTTAGACTTATTAAACAGGCTTATTTCAGCAACTTAGACTTATTAAATAGGCCTATTAAATAGACTGATTAAATAGGCTCATTAAATACTTATGAAATAGGCTTATTAAATAGACGTATTAAATAGGCTCAATAAAGAGGCTTATTAAATAGGCTTATTAAATAGATTTATTAAATAGGCTCAATAAATAGGCTTATTAAATAGGCTTATTAAATAGGCCTATTAAATAGGCCTATTAAATAGACTTATTAAATAGGCTCAATAAATAGGCCTATTAAATAGGCTTATTAAATAGGCTAATTAAATACTTATGAAATAGGCTTATTAAATAGACTTATTAAATAGGCTCAATAAATAGCCTTATTAAATAGGCTCATTAAATACTTATTAAATAGGCTGATTAAATAGGCTGATTAAATAGGCTTATTAAATAGGCTTATTAAATAGGCATATTAAATAGGCTTATTAAATAGGCTTATTAAATAGGCTTATTAAATAGCCTCATTAAATAGGCTTATTTTAGCAACTTAGGCTTATTAAATAGGTTTATTTCAGCAACTTAGACTTATTAAATAGCCTTATTAAATAGGCTTATTTCAGCAACTCAGGCTTATTAAATAGGCTTATTTCAGCAACTTATGCTTATTAAATAGCCTCATTAAACAGGTTTATTTCAGCAACTTAGGCTTATTAAATAGTATTTTTAAATAGGCTTAGTTCAGAAACTTAGGCTTATTAAATAGGCTTATTCAGCAACTTAGGCTTATTAAATATGCTTATTTCAGCAACTTAGGCTTATTAAATAGGCTCATTCAGAAACTTAGGCTTATTAAATAGGCTTATTTCAGCAACTTAGACTTATTAAATAGGCCTATTAAATAGACTGATTAAATAGGCTCATTAAATACTTATGAAATAGGCTTATTAAATAGACTTATTAAATAGGCTCAATAAAGAGGCTTATTAAATAGGAATATTAAATTGGCTTATTAAATAGGCTCAATAAATAGGCTTATTAAATAGGCTTATTAAATAGGCTTATTAAATAGGCTTATCAAATAGGCTTATTAAATAGACTTATTAAATAGCCTCATTAAATAGGCTTATTTTAGCAACTTAGGCTTATTAATTAGGTTTATTTCAGCAACTTAGACTTATTAAATAGCCTTATTAAATAGGTTTATTTCAGCAACTCAGGCTTATTAAATAGGCTTATTTCAGCAACTTATGCTTATTAAATAGCCTCATTAAACAGGTTTATTTCAGCAACTTAGGCTTATTAAATAGTATTTTAAATAGGCTTAGTTCAGAAACTTAGGCTTATTAAATAGGCTTATTTAAGCAACTTAGGCTCATTAAATAGCCTTATTAAATAGGCTTATTTCAGCAACTTAGGCTTATTAAATAGCCTTATTTCAGCAACTTAGGCTTATTAAATAGCCTTATTCAATAGGCTTATTTCAGCAACTTAGACTTATTAAATAGGTTTATTCAGCAACTTAGGCTTATTAAATAGGCTTATTCAGCAACTTAGGCTTATTAAATAGGCTTATTTCAGCAACTTAGGCTTATTAAAGAGGCTCATTCAGAAACTTAGGCTTATTAAATAGGCTTATTTCAGCAACTTAGACTTATTAAATAGGCCTATTAAATAGACTGATTAAATAGGCTAATTAAATACTTATGAAATAGGCTTATTAAATAGACTTATTAAATAGGCTCAATAAAGAGGCTTATTAAATAGGCTTATTAAATATGCTTATTAAATAGGCTCAATAAATAGGCTTATTAAATAGGCTTATTAAATAGGCTTATTAAATAGGCCTATTAAATAGACTTATTAAATAGGCTCAATAAATAGGCTTATTAAATAGGCTTATTAAATAGGCTTATTAAATAGGCTCAATAAATAGGCTTATTAAATAGGCTCAATAAATAGGCTTATTAAATAGGCTCATTAAATACTTATTACATAGGCTTATTAAATAGACGTATTAAATAGACTTATTAAATAGGCTTATTAAATAGACTTATTAAATAGGCTTATTAAAAAGGCTTATTAAATAGACTTAATGCATAGGCTAATAAATACTTATTAAATAGGTGTATTAAATAGGTGTATTAAATAGGCTTATTAAATAGGCTTATTAAATAGACTTATTAAATAGCCTCATTAAATAGGCTTATTTTAGCAACTTAGGCTTATTAAATAGGTTTATTTCAGCAACTTAGACTTATTAAATAGCCTTATTAAATAGGCTTATTTCAGCAACTCAGGCTTATTAAATAGGCTTATTTCAGCAACTTATGCTTATTAAATAGCCTTATTAAACAGGTTTATTTCAGCAACTTAGGCTTATTAAATAGTATTTTTAAATAGGCTTAGTTCAGAAACTTAGTCTTATTAAATAGCCTTATTAAATAGGCTTATTTCAGCAACTTAGACTCATTAAATAGCTTATTAAATAGGCTTTTTTCAGCAACTTAGGCTCATTAAATAGCCTTATTAAATAGGCTTATTTCAGCAACTTAGGCTTATTAAATAGCCTTATTAAATAGGCTTATTTTAGCAACTTAGACTTATTAAATCGACTTATTAAATAGACATTTCAGCAACTTAGGCTCATTAAATATGCTTATGAAATATGCTTATTTCTGCAACTTAGACTTATTAGATAGGCCTATTAAATAGGCTTATTTTAGCAACTTAGGCTTATTAAATATGCTTATTTAAGCAAATTAGGCGTATTAAATAGCATTATTAAATAGGTTTATTTCTGCAACTTAGACTTATTAAATAGCCTTATTAAATAGGCTTATTTCAGCAACTTAGGCTTATTAAATAGGCTTATTTCAGCAACTTATGCTTATTAAATAGCCTTATTTCAGCAATTTAGACTTATTAAATAGGCTTATTCAGCAACATAGGCTTATTAAATAGCCTATTTAAATAGGCTTATTTCAGCAACTTAGGCTTATTAAATAGGCTTATTTCAGCAACTGAGACATATTAAAAAGGCTTATTTCAGCAACTTAGGCTTATGAAATAGGCTTATTCAGCAACTTAGGCTTATTAAATAGGCTTATTTCAGCAACTTATGCTTATTAAATAGCCTTATTAAACAGGTTTATTTCAGCAACTTAGGCTTATTAAATAGCATTTTTAAATAGGTTTATTTCAGCAACTTAGACTTATTAAATAAACCTTTTTAAATAGGCTTAGTTCAGAAACTTAGGCTTATTAAGTAGGCTTATTTCAGCAACTTAGGCTCATTAAATAGCCTTATTAAATAGGCTTATTTCAGCAACTTAGGCTTATTAAATAGGCTTATTTCAGCAACTTAAACTTATTAAATAGCCTTATTTCAGCAACTTAGGCTTATTAAATACCCTTATTTCAGCAACTTAGACTAATTAAATAGGCTTATTCAGCAACTTAGGCTTATTAAATAGCCTTATTAAATAGGCTTATTTCAGCAACTTAGACTTATTAAATATGCTCATTCAGCAACTTGGGCTTATTAAATAACCGTATTAAATAGGCTTATTTCAGCAACTTAGACTTATTAAATAGGCTTATTCAGAAACTTAAGCTTATTAAATAGGCTTATTTCAGCAACTTAGGCTTATTAAATATGCTCATTCAGCAACTTGGGCTTATTAAATAACCTTATTAAATAGGCTTATTTCAGCAACTTAGACTTATTAAATAGGCCTATTAAATAGACTTATTAAATAGACTTATTAAATAGGCTCATTAAATACTTATTAAGTAGGAATATTAACTAGACATATTAAATAGACTTATTAAATAGACTTTTTAAATAGGCTGATTAAAAATGCTCATTAAATACTTATTAAATGTGTTTATTAAATAGGCGTATTAAATAGGCTTATTAAATAGACTTATTAAATAGACTTATTAAATAGTCTTATTAAATAGACTTATTAAATAGTCTTATTAAATAGACTTATTAAATAGTCTTATTAAAAAGGCTTATTAAATAGACTTATTAAAAAGGCTCATTAAATACTTATTAAATATGTTTATTAAATAGGTGTATTAATTAGGCTTATTAAATAGGCTTATTAAATAGGCTTATTAAATAGACTTATTAAATAGACTTATTAAATAGACTTATTAAATAGGCTCAATAAATAGGCTTATTAAATAGGCTCAATAAATAGGCTTATTAAATAGGCTCAATAAATAGGCTTATTAAATAGGCTCAATAAATAGGCTTATTAAATAGGCTAATTAAATACTTATTAAATAGACTTATTAAATAGACTCATTAAATAGGCTTATTAAATAAGCTTATTAAATAGGCTTATTAAATAGGCTTATTAAATAGACGTATTAAATAGCCTCATTAAATAGGCTTATTTTAGCAACTTAGGCTTATTAAATAGGTTTATTTCAGCAACTTAGACTTATTAAAGAGCCTTATTAAATAGGCTTATTTCAGCAACTTAGGCTTATTAAATAAGCTTATTTCAGCAACTTATTCTTATTAAATAGCCTTATTAAACAGGTTTATTTCAGCAACTTAGGCTTATTAAATAGCATTTTTAAATAGGTTTATTTCAGCAACTTAGACTTATTAAATATACCTTTTTAAATAGGCTTAGTTCAGAAACACAGGCTTATTAAATAGTCTTATTTCAGCAACTTAGGCTCATTAAATAGCCTTATTAAATAGGCTTATTTCAGCAACTTAGGCTTATTAAATAGGCTTATTTCAGCAACTTAGACTTATTAAATAGCCTTATTTCAGCAACTTAGGCTTATTAAATAGCCTTATTAAATAGGCTTATTTCAGCAACTTAGACTTATTAAATAGGTTTATTCAGCAACTTAGGCTTATGAAATAGGCTTATTCAGCAACTTAGGCTCATTAAATAGGCTTATTTCAAACAACTTAGACTTATTAAATAGGTTTATTCAGCAACTTAGGCTTATTAAATAGGCTCATTCAGAAACTTAGACTTATTAAACAGGCTTATTTCAGCAACTTAGACTTATTAAATAGGCCTATTAAATAGGCTTATTAAATAGACGTATTAAATAGGCTCAATAAAGAGGCTTATTAAATAGGCTTATTAAATAGATTTATTAAATAGGCTCAATAAATAGGCTTATTAAATAGGCTTATTAAATAGGCCTATTAAATAGGCCTATTAAATAGACTTATTAAATAGGCTCAATAAATAGGCTTATTAAATAGGCTTATTAAATAGGCTTATTAAATAGGCTTATTAAATAAGCTCAATAAATAGGCTTATTAAATAGGCTCAATAAATAGCCTTATTAAATAGGCTCATTAAATACTTATTAAATAGGCTGATTAAATAGGCTTATTAAATAGGCTTATTAAATAGGCTTATTAAATAGGCATATTAAATAGGCTTATTAAATAGGCTTATTAAATAAGCTCAATAAATAGGCTTATTAAATAGGCTCAATAAATAGCCTTATTAAATAGGCTCATTAAATACTTATTAAATAGGCTGATTAAATAGGCTGATTAAATAGGCTTATTAAATAGGCTTATTAAATAGGCATATTAAATAGGCTTATTAAATAGGCTTATTAAATAGACTTATTAAATAGCCTCATTAAATAGGCTTATTTTAGCAACTTAGGCTTATTAAATAGGTTTATTTCAGCAACTTAGACTTATTAAATAGCCTTATTAAATAGGCTTATTTCAGCAACTCAGGCTTATTAAATAGGCTTATTTCAGCAACTTATGCTTATTAAATAGCCTCATTAAACAGGTTTATTTCAGCAACTTAGGCTTATTAAATAGTATTTTTAAATAGGCTTAGTTCAGAAACTTAGGCTTATTAAATAGGCTTATTCAGCAACTTAGGCTTATTAAATAGGCTTATTTCAGCAACTTAGGCTTATTAAATAGGCTCATTCAGAAACTTAGGCTTATTAAATAGGCTTATTTCAGCAACTTAGACTTATTAAATAGGCCTATTAAATAGACTGATTAAATAGGCTCATTAAATACTTATGAAATAGGCTCATTAAATAGACTTATTAAATAGGCTCAATAAAGAGGCTTATTAAATAGGAATATTAAATTGGCTTATTAAATAGGCTCAATAAATAGGCTTATTAAATAGGCTTATTAAATAGGCTTATTAAATAGGCTTATCAAATAGGCTTATTAAATAGACTTATTAAATAGCCTCATTAAATAGGCTTATTTTAGCAACTTAGGCTTATTAATTAGGTTTATTTCAGCAACTTAGACTTATTAAATAGCCTTATTAAATAGGTTTATTTCAGCAACTCAGGCTTATTAAATAGGCTTATTTCAGCAACTTATGCTTATTAAATAGCCTCATTAAACAGGTTTATTTCAGCAACTTAGGCTTATTAAATAGTATTTTAAATAGGCTTAGTTCAGAAACTTAGGCTTATTAAATAGGCTTATTTAAGCAACTTAGGCTCATTAAATAGCCTTATTAAATAGGCTTATTTCAGCAACTTAGGCTTATTAAATAGCCTTATTTCAGCAACTTAGGCTTATTAAATAGCCTTATTCAATAGGCTTATTTCAGCAACTTAGACTTATTAAATAGGTTTATTCAGCAACTTAGGCTTATTAAATAGGCTTATTCAGCAACTTAGGCTTATTAAATAGGCTTATTTCAGCAACTTAGGCTTATTAAATAGGCTCATTCAGAAACTTAGGCTTATTAAATAGGCTTATTTCAGCAACTTAGACTTATTAAATAGGCCTATTAAATAGACTGATTAAATAGGCTAATTAAATACTTATGAAATAGGCTTATTAAATAGACTTATTAAATAGGCTCAATAAAGAGGCTTATTAAATAGGCTTATTAAATATGCTTATTAAATAGGCTCAATAAATAGGCTTATTAAATAGGCTTATTAAATATGCTTATTAAATAGGCCTATTAAATAGACTTATTAAATAGGCTCAATAAATAGGCTTATTAAATAGGCTTATTAAATAGGCTTATTAAATAGGCTCAATAAATAGGCTTATTAAATAGGCTCAATAAATAGGCTTATTAAATAGGCTCATTAAATACTTATTACATAGGCTTATTAAATAGACGTATTAAATAGACTTATTAAATAGGCTTATTAAATAGACTTATTAAATAGGCTTATTAAAAAGGCTTATTAAATAGACTTAATGCATAGGCTAATTAAGTACTTATTAAATAGGTGTATTAAATAGGTGTATTAAATAGGCTTATTAAATAGGCTTATTAAATAGACTTATTAAATAGCCTCATTAAATAGGCTTATTTTAGCAACTTAGGCTTATTAAATAGGTTTATTTCAGCAACTTAGACTTATTAAATAGCCGTATTAAATAGGCTTATTTCAGCAACTCAGGCTTATTAAATAGGCTTATTTCAGCAACTTATGCTTATTAAATAGCCTTATTAAACAGGTTTATTTCAGCAACTTAGGCTTATTAAATAGTATTTTTAAATAGGCTTAGTTCAGAAACTTAGGCTTATTAAATAGCCTTATTAAATAGGCTTATTTCAGCAACTTAGACTCATTAAATAGCTTATTAAATAGGCTTTTTTCAGCAACTTAGGCTCATTAAATAGCCTTATTAAATAGGCTTATTTCAGCAACTTAGGCTTATTAAATAGCCTTATTAAATAGGCTTATTTTAGCAACTTAGACTTATTAAATCGACTTATTAAATAGACATTTCAGCAACTTAGGCTCATTAAATATGCTTATGAAATATGCTTATTTCTGCAACTTAGACTTATTAGATAGGCCTATTAAATAGGCTTATTTTAGCAACTTAGGCTTATTAAATATGCTTATTTAAGCAAATTAGGCGTATTAAATAGCATTATTAAATAGGTTTATTTCTGCAACTTAGACTTATTAAATAGCCTTATTAAATAGGCTTATTTCAGCAACTTAGGCTTATTAAATAGGCTTATTTCAGCAACTTATGCTTATTAAATAGCCTTATTTCAGCAATTTAGACTTATTAAATAGGCTTATTCAGCAACATAGGCTTATTAAATAGCCTATTTAAATAGGCTTATTTCAGCAACTTAGGCTTATTAAATAGGCTTATTTCAGCAACTGAGACATATTAAAAAGGCTTATTTCAGCAACTTAGGCTTATGAAATAGGCTTATTCAGCAACTTAGGCTTATTAAATAGGCTTATTTCAGCAACTTATGCTTATTAAATAGCCTTATTAAACAGGTTTATTTCAGCAACTTAGGCTTATTAAATAGCATTTTTAAATAGGTTTATTTCAGCAACTTAGACTTATTAAATAAACCTTTTTAAATAGGCTTAGTTCAGAAACTTAGGCTTATTAAGTAGGCTTATTTCAGCAACTTAGGCTCATTAAATAGCCTTATTAAATAGGCTTATTTCAGCAACTTAGGCTTATTAAATAGGCTTATTTCAGCAACTTAAACTTATTAAATAGCCTTATTTCAGCAACTTAGGCTTATTAAATACCCTTATTTCAGCAACTTAGACTAATTAAATAGGCTTATTCAGCAACTTAGGCTTATTAAATAGCCTTATTAAATAGGCTTATTTCAGCAACTTAGACTTATTAAATATGCTCATTCAGCAACTTGGGCTTATTAAATAACCTTATTAAATAGGCTTATTTCAGCAACTTAGACTTATTAAATAGGCTTATTCAGAAACTTAAGCTTATTAAATAGGCTTATTTCAGCAACTTAGGCTTATTAAATATGCTCATTCAGCAACTTGGGCTTATTAAATAACCTTATTAAATAGGCTTATTTCAGCAACTTAGACTTATTAAATAGGCCTATTAAATAGACTTATTAAATAGACTTATTAAATAGGCTCATTAAATACTTATTAAGTAGGAATATTAACTAGACATATTAAATAGACTTATTAAATAGACTTTTTAAATAGGCTGATTAAAAATGCTCATTAAATACTTATTAAATGTGTTTATTAAATAGGCGTATTAAATAGGCTTATTAAATAGACTTATTAAATAGACTTATTAAATAGTCTTATTAAATAGACTTATTAAATAGTCTTATTAAATAGACTTATTAAATAGTCTTATTAAAAAGGCTTATTAAATAGACTTATTAAAAAGGCTCATTAAATACTTATTAAATATGTTTATTAAATAGGTGTATTAATTAGGCTTATTAAATAGGCTTATTAAATAGGCTTATTAAATAGACTTATTAAATAGACTTATTAAATAGACTTATTAAATAGGCTCAATAAATAGGCTTATTAAATAGGCTCAATAAATAGGCTTATTAAATAGGCTCAATAAATAGGCTTATTAAATAGGCTCAATAAATAGGCTTATTAAATAGGCTAATTAAATACTTATTAAATAGACTTATTAAATAGACTCATTAAATAGGCTTATTAAATAAGCTTATTAAATAGGCTTATTAAATAGGCTTATTAAATAGACGTATTAAATAGCCTCATTAAATAGGCTTATTTTAGCAACTTAGGCTTATTAAATAGGTTTATTTCAGCAACTTAGACTTATTAAAGAGCCTTATTAAATAGGCTTATTTCAGCAACTTAGGCTTATTAAATAAGCTTATTTCAGCAACTTATTCTTATTAAATAGCCTTATTAAACAGGTTTATTTCAGCAACTTAGGCTTATTAAATAGCATTTTTAAATAGGTTTATTTCAGCAACTTAGACTTATTAAATATACCTTTTTAAATAGGCTTAGTTCAGAAACACAGGCTTATTAAATAGTCTTATTTCAGCAACTTAGGCTCATTAAATAGCCTTATTAAATAGGCTTATTTCAGCAACTTAGGCTTATTAAATAGGCTTATTTCAGCAACTTAGACTTATTAAATAGCCTTATTTCAGCAACTTAGGCTTATTAAATAGCATTATTAAATAGGCTTATTTCAGCAACTTAGACTTATTAAATAGGTTTATTCAGCAACTTAGGCTTATGAAATAGGCTTATTCAGCAACTTAGGCTCATTAAATAGGCTTATTTCAAACAACTTAGACTTATTAAATAGGTTTATTCAGCAACTTAGGCTTATTAAATAGGCTCATTCAGAAACTTAGACTTATTAAACAGGCTTATTTCAGCAACTTAGACTTATTAAATAGGCCTATTAAATAGGCTTATTAAATAGACGTATTAAATAGGCTCAATAAAGAGGCTTATTAAATAGGCTTATTAAATAGATTTATTAAATAGGCTCAATAAATAGGCTTATTAAATAGGCTTATTAAATAGGCCTATTAAATAGGCCTATTAAATAGACTTATTAAATAGGCTCAATAAATAGGCTTATTAAATAGGCTTATTAAATAGGCTTATTAAATAGGCTTATTAAATAAGCTCAATAAATAGGCTTATTAAATAGGCTCAATAAATAGCCTTATTAAATAGGCTCATTAAATACTTATTAAATAGGCTGATTAAATAGGCTTATTAAATAGGCTTATTAAATAGGCTTATTAAATAGGCATATTAAATAGGCTTATTAAATAGGCTTATTAAATAAGCTCAATAAATAGGCTTATTAAATAGGCTCAATAAATAGCCTTATTAAATAGGCTCATTAAATACTTATTAAATAGGCTGATTAAATAGGCTGATTAAATAGGCTTATTAAATAGGCTTATTAAATAGGCATATTAAATAGGCTTATTAAATAGGCTTATTAAATAGACTTATTAAATAGCCTCATTAAATAGGCTTATTTTAGCAACTTAGGCTTATTAAATAGGTTTATTTCAGCAACTTAGACTTATTAAATAGCCTTATTAAATAGGCTTATTTCAGCAACTCAGGCTTATTAAATAGGCTTATTTCAGCAACTTATGCTTATTAAATAGCCTCATTAAACAGGTTTATTTCAGCAACTTAGGCTTATTAAATAGTATTTTTAAATAGGCTTAGTTCAGAAACTTAGGCTTATTAAATAGGCTTATTCAGCAACTTAGGCTTATTAAATAGGCTTATTTCAGCAACTTAGGCTTATTAAATAGGCTCATTCAGAAACTTAGGCTTATTAAATAGGCTTATTATAGCAACTTAGACTTATTAAATAGGCCTATTAAATAGACTGATTAAATAGGCTCATTAAATACTTATGAAATAGGCTCATTAAATAGACTTATTAAATAGGCTCAATAAAGAGGCTTATTAAATAGGAATATTAAATTGGCTTATTAAATAGGCTCAATAAATAGGCTTATTAAATAGGCTTATTAAATAGGCTTATTAAATAGGCTTATCAAATAGGCTTATTAAATAGACTTATTAAATAGCCTCATTAAATAGGCTTATTTTAGCAACTTAGGCTTATTAATTAGGTTTATTTCAGCAACTTAGACTTATTAAATAGCCTTATTGAATAGGTTTATTTCAGCAACTCAGGCTTATTAAATAGGCTTATTTCAGCAACTTATGCTTATTAAATAGCCTCATTAAACAGGTTTATTTCAGCAACTTAGGCTTATTAAATAGTATTTTAAATAGGCTTAGTTCAGAAACTTAGGCTTATTAAATAGGCTTATTTAAGCAACTTAGGCTCATTAAATAGCCTTATTAAATAGGCTTATTTCAGCAACTTAGGCTTATTAAATAGCCTTATTTCAGCAACTTAGGCTTATTAAATAGCCTTATTCAATAGGCTTATTTCAGCAACTTAGACTTATTAAATAGGTTTATTCAGCAACTTAGGCTTATTAAATAGGCTTATTCAGCAACTTAGGCTTATTAAATAGGCTTATTTCAGCAACTTAGGCTTATTAAATAGGCTCATTCAGAAACTTAGGCTTATTAAATAGGCTTATTTCAGCAACTTAGACTTATTAAATAGGCCTATTAAATAGACTGATTAAATAGGCTAATTAAATACTTATGAAATAGGCTTATTAAATAGACTTATTAAATAGGCTCAATAAAGAGGCTTATTAAATAGGCTTATTAAATATGCTTATTAAATAGGCTCAATAAATAGGCTTATTAAATAGGCTTATTAAATAGGCTTATTAAATAGGCCTATTAAATAGACTTATTAAATAGGCTCAATAAATAGGCTTATTAAATAGGCTTATTAAATAGGCTTATTAAATAGGCTCAATAAATAGGCTTATTAAATAGGCTCAATAAATAGGCTTATTAAATAGGCTCATTAAATACTTATTACATAGGCTTATTAAATAGACGTATTAAATAGACTTATTAAATAGGCTTATTAAATAGACTTATTAAATAGGCTTATTAAAAAGGCTTATTAAATAGACTTAATGCATAGGCTAATTAAGTACTTATTAAATAGGTGTATTAAATAGGTGTATTAAATAGGCTTATTAAATAGGCTTATTAAATAGACTTATTAAATAGCCTCATTAAATAGGCTTATTTTAGCAACTTAGGCTTATTAAATAGGTTTATTTCAGCAACTTAGACTTATTAAATAGCCTTATTAAATAGGCTTATTTCAGCAACTCAGGCTTATTAAATAGGCTTATTTCAGCAACTTATGCTTATTAAATAGCCTTATTAAACAGGTTTATTTCAGCAACTTAGGCTTATTAAATAGTATTTTTAAATAGGCTTAGTTCAGAAACTTAGGCTTATTAAATAGCCTTATTAAATAGGCTTATTTCAGCAACTTAGACTCATTAAATAGCTTATTAAATAGGCTTTTTTCAGCAACTTAGGCTCATTAAATAGCCTTATTAAATAGGCTTATTTCAGCAACTTAGGCTTATTAAATAGCCTTATTAAATAGGCTTATTTTAGCAACTTAGACTTATTAAATCGACTTATTAAATAGACATTTCAGCAACTTAGGCTCATTAAATATGCTTATGAAATATGCTTATTTCTGCAACTTAGACTTATTAGATAGGCCTATTAAATAGGCTTATTTTAGCAACTTAGGCTTATTAAATATGCTTATTTAAGCAAATTAGGCGTATTAAATAGCATTATTAAATAGGTTTATTTCTGCAACTTAGACTTATTAAATAGCCTTATTAAATAGGCTTATTTCAGCAACTTAGGCTTATTAAATAGGCTTATTTCAGCAACTTATGCTTATTAAATAGCCTTATTTCAGCAATTTAGACTTATTAAATAGGCTTATTCAGCAACATAGGCTTATTAAATAGCCTATTTAAATAGGCTTATTTCAGCAACTTAGGCTTATTAAATAGGCTTATTTCAGCAACTTAGGCACATTAAATAGCCTTATGAAATAGGCTTATTTCAGCAACTTATGCTTATTAAATAGCCTTATTTCAGCAATTTAGACTTATTAAACAGGCTTATTTCAGCAACTTAGACTTATTAAATAGGCCTATTAAATAGGCTTATTAAATAGACGTATTAAATAGGCTCAATAAAGAGGCTTATTAAATAGGCTTATTAAATAGATTTATTAAATAGGCTCAATAAATAGGCTTATTAAATAGGCTTATTAAATAGGCCTATTAAATAGGCCTATTAAATAGACTTATTAAATAGGCTCAATAAATAGGCTTATTAAATAGGCTTATTAAATAGGCTTATTAAATAGGCTTATTAAATAAGCTCAATAAATAGGCTTATTAAATAGGCTCAATAAATAGCCTTATTAAATAGGCTCATTAAATACTTATTAAATAGGCTGATTAAATAGGCTTATTAAATAGGCTTATTAAATAGGCTTATTAAATAGGCATATTAAATAGGCTTATTAAATAGGCTTATTAAATAAGCTCAATAAATAGGCTTATTAAATAGCCTCAATAAATAGCCTTATTAAATAGGCTCATTAAATACTTATTAAATAGGCTGATTAAATAGGCTGATTAAATAGGCTTATTAAATAGGCTTATTAAATAGGCATATTAAATAGGCTTATTAAATAGGCTTATTAAATAGACTTATTAAATAGCCTCATTAAATAGGCTTATTTTAGCAACTTAGGCTTATTAAATAGGTTTATTTCAGCAACTTAGACTTATTAAATAGCCTTATTAAATAGGCTTATTTCAGCAACTCAGGCTTATTAAATAGGCTTATTTCAGCAACTTATGCTTATTAAATAGCCTCATTAAACAGGTTTATTTCAGCAACTTAGGCTTATTAAATAGTATTTTTAAATAGGCTTAGTTCAGAAACTTAGGCTTATTAAATAGGCTTATTCAGCAACTTAGGCTTATTAAATAGGCTTATTTCAGCAACTTAGGCTTATTAAATAGGCTCATTCAGAAACTTAGGCTTATTAAATAGGCTTATTATAGCAACTTAGACTTATTAAATAGGCCTATTAAATAGACTGATTAAATAGGCTCATTAAATACTTATGAAATAGGCTCATTAAATAGACTTATTAAATAGGCTCAATAAAGAGGCTTATTAAATAGGAATATTAAATTGGCTTATTAAATAGGCTCAATAAATAGGCTTATTAAATAGGCTTATTAAATAGGCTTATTAAATAGGCTTATCAAATAGGCTTATTAAATAGACTTATTAAATAGCCTCATTAAATAGGCTTATTTTAGCAACTTAGGCTTATTAATTAGGTTTATTTCAGCAACTTAGACTTATTAAATAGCCTTATTGAATAGGTTTATTTCAGCAACTCAGGCTTATTAAATAGGCTTATTTCAGCAACTTATGCTTATTAAATAGCCTCATTAAACAGGTTTATTTCAGCAACTTAGGCTTATTAAATAGTATTTTAAATAGGCTTAGTTCAGAAACTTAGGCTTATTAAATAGGCTTATTTAAGCAACTTAGGCTCATTAAATAGCCTTATTAAATAGGCTTATTTCAGCAACTTAGGCTTATTAAATAGCCTTATTTCAGCAACTTAGGCTTATTAAATAGCCTTATTCAATAGGCTTATTTCAGCAACTTAGACTTATTAAATAGGTTTATTCAGCAACTTAGGCTTATTAAATAGGCTTATTCAGCAACTTAGGCTTATTAAATAGGCTTATTTCAGCAACTTAGGCTTATTAAATAGGCTCATTCAGAAACTTAGGCTTATTAAATAGGCTTATTTCAGCAACTTAGACTTATTAAATAGGCCTATTAAATAGACTGATTAAATAGGCTAATTAAATACTTATGAAATAGGCTTATTAAATAGACTTATTAAATAGGCTCAATAAAGAGGCTTATTAAATAGGCTTATTAAATATGCTTATTAAATAGGCTCAATAAATAGGCTTATTAAATAGGCTTATTAAATAGGCTTATTAAATAGGCCTATTAAATAGACTTATTAAATAGGCTCAATAAATAGGCTTATTAAATAGGCTTATTAAATAGGCTTATTAAATAGGCTCAATAAATAGGCTTATTAAATAGGCTCAATAAATAGGCTTATTAAATAGGCTCATTAAATACTTATTACATAGGCTTATTAAATAGACGTATTAAATAGACTTATTAAATAGGCTTATTAAATAGACTTATTAAATAGGCTTATTAAAAAGGCTTATTAAATAGACTTAATGCATAGGCTAATTAAGTACTTATTAAATAGGTGTATTAAATAGGTGTATTAAATAGGCTTATTAAATAGGCTTATTAAATAGACTTATTAAATAGCCTCATTAAATAGGCTTATTTTAGCAACTTAGGCTTATTAAATAGGTTTATTTCAGCAACTTAGACTTATTAAATAGCCTTATTAAATAGGCTTATTTCAGCAACTCAGGCTTATTAAATAGGCTTATTTCAGCAACTTATGCTTATTAAATAGCCTTATTAAACAGGTTTATTTCAGCAACTTAGGCTTATTAAATAGTATTTTTAAATAGGCTTAGTTCAGAAACTTAGGCTTATTAAATAGCCTTATTAAATAGGCTTATTTCAGCAACTTAGACTCATTAAATAGCTTATTAAATAGGCTTTTTTCAGCAACTTAGGCTCATTAAATAGCCTTATTAAATAGGCTTATTTCAGCAACTTAGGCTTATTAAATAGCCTTATTAAATAGGCTTATTTTAGCAACTTAGACTTATTAAATCGACTTATTAAATAGACATTTCAGCAA
The DNA here is from genome assembly GCF_048934315.1 of Petromyzon marinus. Taxonomy (NCBI): domain Eukaryota; kingdom Metazoa; phylum Chordata; class Hyperoartia; order Petromyzontiformes; family Petromyzontidae; genus Petromyzon; species Petromyzon marinus. The sequence continues at coordinate 1,907,688 of NW_027422650.1, read as the reverse complement.
CTTAGGCTCATTAAATATGCTTATGAAATATGCTTATTTCTGCAACTTAGACTTATTAGATAGGCCTATTAAATAGGCTTATTTTAGCAACTTAGGCTTATTAAATATGCTTATTTAAGCAAATTAGGCGTATTAAATAGCATTATTAAATAGGTTTATTTCTGCAACTTAGACTTATTAAATAGCCTTATTAAATAGGCTTATTTCAGCAACTTAGGCTTATTAAATAGGCTTATTTCAGCAACTTATGCTTATTAAATAGCCTTATTTCAGCAATTTAGACTTATTAAATAGGCTTATTCAGCAACATAGGCTTATTAAATAGCCTATTTAAATAGGCTTATTTCAGCAACTTAGGCTTATTAAATAGGCTTATTTCAGCAACTGAGACATATTAAAAAGGCTTATTTCAGCAACTTAGGCTTATGAAATAGGCTTATTCAGCAACTTAGGCTTATTAAATAGGCTTATTTCAGCAACTTATGCTTATTAAATAGCCTTATTAAACAGGTTTATTTCAGCAACTTAGGCTTATTAAATAGCATTTTTAAATAGGTTTATTTCAGCAACTTAGACTTATTAAATAAACCTTTTTAAATAGGCTTAGTTCAGAAACTTAGGCTTATTAAGTAGGCTTATTTCAGCAACTTAGGCTCATTAAATAGCCTTATTAAATAGGCTTATTTCAGCAACTTAGGCTTATTAAATAGGCTTATTTCAGCAACTTAAACTTATTAAATAGCCTTATTTCAGCAACTTAGGCTTATTAAATACCCTTATTTCAGCAACTTAGACTAATTAAATAGGCTTATTCAGCAACTTAGGCTTATTAAATAGCCTTATTAAATAGGCTTATTTCAGCAACTTAGACTTATTAAATATGCTCATTCAGCAACTTGGGCTTATTAAATAACCTTATTAAATAGGCTTATTTCAGCAACTTAGACTTATTAAATAGGCTTATTCAGAAACTTAAGCTTATTAAATAGGCTTATTTCAGCAACTTAGGCTTATTAAATATGCTCATTCAGCAACTTGGGCTTATTAAATAACCTTATTAAATAGGCTTATTTCAGCAACTTAGACTTATTAAATAGGCCTATTAAATAGACTTATTAAATAGACTTATTAAATAGGCTCATTAAATACTTATTAAGTAGGAATATTAACTAGACATATTAAATAGACTTATTAAATAGACTTTTTAAATAGGCTGATTAAAAATGCTCATTAAATACTTATTAAATGTGTTTATTAAATAGGCGTATTAAATAGGCTTATTAAATAGACTTATTAAATAGACTTATTAAATAGTCTTATTAAATAGACTTATTAAATAGTCTTATTAAATAGACTTATTAAATAGTCTTATTAAAAAGGCTTATTAAATAGACTTATTAAAAAGGCTCATTAAATACTTATTAAATATGTTTATTAAATAGGTGTATTAATTAGGCTTATTAAATAGGCTTATTAAATAGACGTATTAAATAGCCTCATTAAATAGGCTTATTTTAGCAACTTAGGCTTATTAAATAGGTTTATTTCAGCAACTTAGACTTATTAAAGAGCCTTATTAAATAGGCTTATTTCAGCAACTTAGGCTTATTAAATAAGCTTATTTCAGCAACTTATTCTTATTAAATAGCCTTATTAAACAGGTTTATTTCAGCAACTTAGGCTTATTAAATAGCATTTTTAAATAGGTTTATTTCAGCAACTTAGACTTATTAAATATACCTTTTTAAATAGGCTTAGTTCAGAAACACAGGCTTATTAAATAGTCTTATTTCAGCAACTTAGGCTCATTAAATAGCCTTATTAAATAGGCTTATTTCAGCAACTTAGGCTTATTAAATAGGCTTATTTCAGCAACTTAGACTTATTAAATAGCCTTATTTCAGCAACTTAGGCTTATTAAATAGCCTTATTAAATAGGCTTATTTCAGCAACTTAGACTTATTAAATAGGTTTATTCAGCAACTTAGGCTTATGAAATAGGCTTATTCAGCAACTTAGGCTCATTAAATAGGCTTATTTCAAACAACTTAGACTTATTAAATAGGTTTATTCAGCAACTTAGGCTTATTAAATAGGCTCATTCAGAAACTTAGACTTATTAAACAGGCTTATTTCAGCAACTTAGACTTATTAAATAGGCCTATTAAATAGACTGATTAAATAGGCTCATTAAATACTTATGAAATAGGCTTATTAAATAGACGTATTAAATAGGCTCAATAAAGAGGCTTATTAAATAGGCTTATTAAATAGATTTATTAAATAGGCTCAATAAATAGGCTTATTAAATAGGCTTATTAAATAGGCCTATTAAATAGGCCTATTAAATAGACTTATTAAATAGGCTCAATAAATAGGCTTATTAAATAGGCTTATTAAATAGGCTTATTAAATAGGCTTATTAAATAAGCTCAATAAATAGGCTTATTAAATAGGCTCAATAAATAGCCTTATTAAATAGGCTCATTAAATACTTATTAAATAGGCTGATTAAATAGGCTTATTAAATAGGCTTATTAAATAGGCTTATTAAATAGGCATATTAAATAGGCTTATTAAATAGGCTTATTAAATAGACTTATTAAATAGCCTCATTAAATAGGCTTATTTTAGCAACTTAGGCTTATTAAATAGGTTTATTTCAGCAACTTAGACTTATTAAATAGCCTTATTAAATAGGCTTATTTCAGCAACTCAGGCTTATTAAATAGGCTTATTTCAGCAACTTATGCTTATTAAATAGCCTCATTAAACAGGTTTATTTCAGCAACTTAGGCTTATTAAATAGTATTTTTAAATAGGCTTAGTTCAGAAACTTAGGCTTATTAAATAGGCTTATTCAGCAACTTAGGCTTATTAAATAGGCTTATTTCAGCAACTTAGGCTTATTAAATAGGCTCATTCAGAAACTTAGGCTTATTAAATAGGCTTATTTCAGCAACTTAGACTTATTAAATAGGCCTATTAAATAGACTGATTAAATAGGCTCATTAAATACTTATGAAATAGGCTTATTAAATAGACTTATTAAATAGGCTCAATAAAGAGGCTTATTAAATAGGAATATTAAATTGGCTTATTAAATAGGCTCAATAAATAGGCTTATTAAATAGGCTTATTAAATAGGCTTATTAAATAGGCTTATCAAATAGGCTTATTAAATAGACTTATTAAATAGCCTCATTAAATAGGCTTATTTTAGCAACTTAGGCTTATTAATTAGGTTTATTTCAGCAACTTAGACTTATTAAATAGCCTTATTAAATAGGTTTATTTCAGCAACTCAAGCTTATTAAATAGGCTTATTTCAGCATCTTATGCTTATTAAATAGCCTCATTAAACAGGTTTATTTCAGCAACTTAGGCTTATTAAATAGTATTTTAAATAGGCTTAGTTCAGAAACTTAGGCTTATTAAATAGGCTTATTTAAGCAACTTAGGCTCATTAAATAGCCTTATTAAATAGGCTTATTTCAGCAACTTAGGCTTATTAAATAGCCTTATTTCAGCAACTTAGGCTTATTAAATAGCCTTATTCAATAGGCTTATTTCAGCAACTTAGACTTATTAAATAGGTTTATTCAGCAACTTAGGCTTATTAAATAGGCTTATTCAGCAACTTAGGCTTATTAAATAGGCTTATTTCAGCAACTTAGGCTTATTAAATAGGCTCATTCAGAAACTTAGGCTTATTAAATAGGCCTATTAAATAGACTGATTAAATAGGCTAATTAAATACTTATGAAATAGGCTTATTAAATAGACTTATTAAATAGGCTCAATAAAGAGGCTTATTAAATAGGCTTATTAAATATGCTTATTAAATAGGCTCAATAAATAGGCTTATTAAATAGGCTTATTAAATAGGCTTATTAAATAGGCCTATTAAATAGACTTATTAAATAGGCTCAATAAATAGGCTTATTAAATAGGCTTATTAAATAGGCTTATTAAATAGGCTCAATAAATAGGCTTATTAAATAGGCTCAATAAATAGGCTTATTAAATAGGCTCATTAAATACTTATTACATAGGCTTATTAAATAGACGTATTAAATAGACTTATTAAATAGGCTTATTAAATAGACTTATTAAATAGGCTTATTAAAAAGGCTTATTAAATAGACTTAATGCATAGGCTAATTAAATACTTATTAAATAGGTGTATTAAATAGGTGTATTAAATAGGCTTATTAAATAGGCTTATTAAATAGACTTATTAAATAGCCTCATTAAATAGGCTTATTTTAGCAACTTAGGCTTATTAAATAGGTTTATTTCAGCAACTTAGACTTATTAAATAGCCTTATTAAATAGGCTTATTTCAGCAACTCAGGCTTATTAAATAGGCTTATTTCAGCAACTTATGCTTATTAAATAGCCTTATTAAACAGGTTTATTTCAGCAACTTAGGCTTATTAAATAGTATTTTTAAATAGGCTTAGTTCAGAAACTTAGGCTTATTAAATAGCCTTATTAAATAGGCTTATTTCAGCAACTTAGACTCATTAAATAGCTTATTAAATAGGCTTTTTTCAGCAACTTAGGCTCATTAAATAGCCTTATTAAATAGGCTTATTTCAGCAACTTAGGCTTATTAAATAGCCTTATTAAATAGGCTTATTTTAGCAACTTAGACTTATTAAATCGACTTATTAAATAGACATTTCAGCAACTTAGGCTCATTAAATATGCTTATGAAATAGGCTTATTTCTGCAACTTAGACTTATTAGATAGGCCTATTAAATAGGCTTATTTTAGCAACTTAGGCTTATTAAATATGCTTATTTAAGCAAATTAGGCGTATTAAATAGCATTATTAAATAGGTTTATTTCTGCAACTTAGACTTATTAAATAGCCTTATTAAATAGGCTTATTTCAGCAACTTAGGTTTATTAAATAGGCTTATTTCAGCAACTTATGCTTATTAAATAGCCTTATTTCAGCAATTTAGACTTATTAAATAGGCTTATTCAGCAACATAGGCTTATTAAATAGCCTATTTAAATAGGCTTATTTCAGCAACTTAGGCTTATTAAATAGGCTTATTTCAGCAACTGAGACATATTAAAAAGGCTTATTTCAGCAACTTAGGCTTATGAAATAGGCTTATTCAGCAACTTAGGCTCATTAAATAGGCTTATTTCAGCAACTTATGCTTATTAAATAGCCTTATTAAACAGGTTTATTTCAGCAACTTAGGCTTATTAAATAGCATTTTTAAATAGGTTTATTTCAGCAACTTAGACTTATTAAATAAACCTTTTTAAATAGGCTTAGTTCAGAAACTTAGGCTTATTAAGTAGGCTTATTTCAGCAACTTAGGCTCATTAAATAGCCTTATTAAATAGGCTTATTTCAGCAACTTAGGCTTATTAAATAGGCTTATTTCAGCAACTTAAACTTATTAAATAGCCTTATTTCAGCAACTTAGGCTTATTAAATACCCTCATTTCAGCAACTTAGACTAATTAAATAGGCTTATTCAGCAACTTAGGCTTATTAAATAGCCTTATTAAATAGGCTTATTTCAGCAACTTAGACTTATTAAATATGCTCATTCAGCAACTTGGGCTTATTAAATAACCTTATTAAATAGGCTTATTTCAGCAACTTAGACTTATTAAATAGGCTTATTCAGAAACTTAGGCTTATTAAATAGGCTTATTTCAGCAACTTAGGCTTATTAAATATGCTCATTCAGCAACTTGGGCTTATTAAATAACCTTATTAAATAGGCTTATTTCAGCAACTTAGACTTATTAAATAGGCCTATTAAATAGACTTATTAAATAGACTTATTAAATAGGCTCATTAAATACTTATTAAGTAGGAATATTAACTAGACATATTAAATAGACTTATTAAATAGACTTTTTAAATAGGCTGATTAAAAATGCTCATTAAATACTTATTAAATGTGTTTATTAAATAGGCGTATTAAATAGGCTTATTAAATAGGCTTATTAAATAGGCTTATTAAATAGACTTATTAAAGAGCCTTATTAAATAGGCTTATTTCAGCAACTTAGGCTTATTAAATAAGCTTATTTCAGCAACTTATGCTTATTAAATAGCCTTATTAAACAGGTTTATTTCAGCAACTTAGGCTTATTAAATAGCATTTTTAAATAGGTTTATTTCAGCAACTTAGACTTATTAAATATACCTTTTTAAATAGGCTTAGTTCAGAAACTCAGGCTTATTAAATAGTCTTATTTCAGCAACTTAGGCTTATTAAATAGGCTTATTTCAGCAACTTAGACTTATTAAATAGTCTTATTTCAGCAACTTAGGCTTATTAAATAGCCTTATTTCAGAAACTTAGACTTATTAAATAGGCTTATTCAGCAACTTAGGCTTATTAAATAGCCTTATTAAATAGGCTTATTTCAGCAAATTAGACTTATTAAATAGGTTTATTCAGCAACTTAGGCTTATTAAATAGGCTTATTCAGCAACTTAGGCTTATTAAATAGGCTTATTTCAGCAACTTAGGCTTATTAAATAGGCTCAATAAAGAGGCTTATTAAATAGGCTTATTAAATATGCTTATTAAATAGGCTCAATAAATAGGCTTATTAAATAGGCTTATTAAATAGGCTTATTAAATAGGCCTATTAAATAGACTTATTAAATAGGCTCAATAAATAGGCTTATTAAATAGGCTTATTAAATAGGCTTATTAAATAGGCTCAATAAATAGGCTTATTAAATAGGCTCAATAAATAGGCTTATTAAATAGGCTCATTAAATACTTATTACATAGGCTTATTAAATAGACGTATTAAATAGACTTATTAAATAGGCTTATTAAATAGACTTATTAAATAGGCTTATTAAAAAGGCTTATTAAATAGACTTAATGCATAGGCTAATTAAATACTTATTAAATAGGTGTATTAAATAGGTGTATTAAATAGGCTTATTAAATAGGCTTATTAAATAGACTTATTAAATAGCCTCATTAAATAGGCTTATTTTAGCAACTTAGGCTTATTAAATAGGTTTATTTCAGCAACTTAGACTTATTAAATAGCCTTATTAAATAGGCTTATTTCAGCAACTCAGGCTTATTAAATAGGCTTATTTCAGCAACTTATGCTTATTAAATAGCCTTATTAAACAGGTTTATTTCAGCAACTTAGGCTTATTAAATAGTATTTTTAAATAGGCTTAGTTCAGAAACTTAGGCTTATTAAATAGCCTTATTAAATAGGCTTATTTCAGCAACTTAGACTCATTAAATAGCTTATTAAATAGGCTTTTTTCAGCAACTTAGGCTCATTAAATAGCCTTATTAAATAGGCTTATTTCAGCAACTTAGGCTTATTAAATAGCCTTATTAAATAGGCTTATTTTAGCAACTTAGACTTATTAAATCGACTTATTAAATAGACATTTCAGCAACTTAGGCTCATTAAATATGCTTATGAAATATGCTTATTTCTGCAACTTAGACTTATTAGATAGGCCTATTAAATAGGCTTATTTTAGCAACTTAGGCTTATTAAATATGCTTATTTAAGCAAATTAGGCGTATTAAATAGCATTATTAATAAGTCTATTTAATAAGACTATTTAATAAGTCTATTTAATAAGTCTATTTAATAAGCCTATTTAATAAGTATTTAATGAGCCTATTTAATAAGCCTATTTATTGAGCCTATTTAATAAGCCTATTTATTGAGCCTATTTAATAAGCATATTTATTGAGCCTATTTAATAAGCCTATTTATTGAGCCTATTTAATAAGCCGATTTATTAAGCCTATTTAATATGCCTATTTATTGAGCCTATTTAATAAGCCTATTTAATAAGCCGATTTATTGAGCCTATTTAATAAGTCTATTTAATAAGCCTATTTAATAAACCTATTTAATAAGTATTTAATGAGCCTATTTAATATGTCTATTTAATAAGCCTATTTAATAGGCCTATTTAATACGTCTAAGTTGCTGAAATAAGCCTATTTAATAAGCTTATTTAATAGGCCTATTTAATAAGTCTAAGTTGCTGAAATAAGCCTATTTAATAAGCCTAAGTTGCTGAATAAGCCTATTTAATAAGCCTAAGTTGCTGAATAAACCTATTTAATAAGTCTAAGTTGCTAAAATAAGCCTATTTAATACGGCTATTTAATAAGCCTAAGTTGCTGAAATAAGCCTATTTCATAAGGCTATTTAATAAGCCTAAGTTGCTGAAATAAGACTATTTAATAAGCCTAAGTTTCTGAACTAAGCCTATTTAAAAAGGTATATTTAATAAGTCTAAGTTGCTGAAATAAACCTATTTAAAAATGCTATTTAATAAGCCTAAGTTGCTGAAATAAACCTGTTTAATAAGGCTATTTAATAAGCATAAGTTGCTGAAATAAGCTTATTTAATAAGTCTAAGTTGCTGAAATAAACCTATTTAATAAGCCTAAGTTGCTAAAATAAGCCTATTTCATGAGGCTATTTAATAAGTCTATTTAATAAGTCTATTTCATAAGTCTATTTAATAAGTCTATTTAATAAGCCTATTTAATAAGCCTATTTAATAAGCCTGATTAATACACCTATTTAATAAACATATTTAATGAGTATTTAATGAGCCTATTTAATAAGTCTACTTAATAAGCCTTTTTAATAAGACTATTTAATAAGTCTATTTAATAAGCCTATTTAATAAGTCTATTTAATAAGCCTATTTAATAAGCCTATTTAATAAGTATTTAATGAGCCTATTTAATAAGTCTATTTAATAAGCCTATTTAATAGGCCTTTTTTAATAAATCTAAGTTGCTGAAATAAGCCTATTTAATAAGCCTATTTAATAGGCCTATTTAATAAGTCTAAGTTGCTGAAATAAGCTTATTTAATAAGCCTAAGTTTCTGAATGAGCCTATTTAATAAGCCTAAGTTGCTGAAATAAGCCTATTAAATAAGCCTAAGTTGCTGAATAAGCCTATTTAATAAGCCTAAGTTGCTGAATAAACCTATTTAATAAGTCTAAGTTGCTGAAATAAGCATATTTAATAAGGCTATTTAATAAGCCTAAGTTGCTGAATAAGCCTATTTAATAAGGCTATTTAATGAGCCTAAGTTGCTGAAATAAGACTATTTAATAAGCCTAAGTTTCTGAACTAAGCCTATTTTAAAAGGTATATTTAATAAGTCTAAGTTGCTGAAATAAACCTATTTAAAAATGCTATTTAATAAGCCTAAGTTGCTGAAATAAACCTGTTTAATAAGGCTATTTAATAAGAATAAGTTGCTGAAATAAGCTTATTTAATAAGCCTAAGTTGCTAAAATAAGCCTATTTAATGAGGGTATTTAATACGCCTATATAATAAGCCTATTTAATAAGCCTATTTAATAAGCCTATTTAATAAGCCTATTTAATGAGTCTATTTAATAAGTCTATTTAATAAGTATTTAATGAGCCTATTTAATAAGCCTATTTATTGAGCCTATTTAATAAGCCTATTTATTGAGCCTATTTAATAAGCCTATTTATTGAGCCTATTTAATAAGCCTATTTATTGAGCCTATTTAATAAGCCTATTTAATAAGTCTATTTAATAAGCCTATTTAATAAGCCTATTTAATAAGCCTATTTATTGAGCCTATTTAATAAGCCTATTTAATAAGCCTATTTAATAAGTCTATTTAATACGCCTATTTAACAAGCCTATTTAATAATTATTTAATGAGCCTGTTTAATAAGTCTATTTAATACGCCTATTTAACAGGCCTATTTAATAAGTCTAAGTTGCTGAAATAAGCCTATTTAATAAGCCTAAGTTTCTGAATGAGCCTATTTAATAAGCCTAAGTTGCCGAAATAAGCCTATTTAATAAGCCTAAGTTGCTGAATAAGCCTATTTAATAAGCCTAAGTTGCTGAAATAAGCCTATTTAGTAAGTCTAAGTTGCTGAAATAAGCCTATTTAATAAGCCTAAGTTTCTAATGAGCCTATTTAATAAGCCTAAGTTGCCGAAATAAGCCTATTTAATAAGCCTAAGTTGCTGAATAAGCCTATTTAATAAGCCTAAGTTGCTGAAATAAGCCTATTTAGTAAGTCTAAGTTGCTGAAATAAGCCTATTTAATAAGCCTAAGTTGCTGAAATAAGCCTATTTAATAAGCCTAAGTTGCTGAAATAAGGCTATTTAATAAGTCTAAGTTGCTGAAATAAGCCTATTTAATAAGCCTAAGTTGCTGAAATAAGTATATTTAATAAGCATAAGTTGCTGAAATAAGCCTATTTAATGAGTCTAGGTTGCTGAAATAAGGCTATTTAATAAGTTTAAGTTGCTGAAATAAGCCTTTTTAATCAGCGTAAGTTGCTGAAATAAGCTTATTTAATAAGCCCAAGTTGCTGAAATAAGCCTACTTAATTAGGCTATTTAATAAGCCTAAGTTGCTGAAATAAGCCTATTTAATGAGCTATTTAATAAGTCTATTTAATAAGCCTATTTAATAAGCCTATTTAATAAGCCTATTTAATAAGCCTATGTAATAAGTCTATTTAATAAGTCTATTTAATAAGTATTTAATGAGCCTATTTAATAAGCCTATTTATTGAGCCTATTTAATAAGCCTATTTACTGAGCCTATTTAATAAGCCTATTTATTGAGCCTATTTAATAAGCCTATTTAATAAGTCTATTTAATAAGCCTATTTAATAAGCCTATTTATTGAGCCTATTTAATAAGCCTATTTAATAAGCCTATTTATTCAGCCTATTTAATAAGTCTATTTAATAAGCCTATTTAATAAGCCTATTTAATAAGTATTTAATGAGCCTATTTAATAAGTCTATTTAATATGCCTATTTAATAGGCCTATTTAATAAGTCTAAGTTGCTGAAATAAGCCTATTTAATAAGCCTAAGTTTCTGAATGAGCCTATTTAATAAGCCTAAGTTGCTGAAATAAGCCTATTTAATAAGCCTAAGTTGCTGAATAAGCCTATTTAATAAGCCTAAGTTGCTGAAATAAGCCTATTTAATAAGACTAAGTTGCTGAAATAAGGCTATTTAATAAGCCTAAGTTGCTGAAATAAGCCTGTTTAATAAGCCTAAGTTGCTGAAATAAGGCTATTTAATAAGTCTAATTGCTGAAATAAGCCTATTTAATAAGCCTAAGTTGCTGAAATAAGTATATTTAATAAGCATAAGTTGCTGAAATAAGCCTATTTAATGAGTCTAAGTTGCTGAAATAAGCCTATTTAATAAGTCTAAGTTGCTGAAATAAGTCTTTTTAATCAGCGTAAGTTGGTGAAATAAGCCTACTTAATTAGGCTATTTAATAAGCCTAAGTTGCTGAAATAAGCCTATTTAATAAGCGTAAGTTACTGAAATAAGGCTATTTAATAAGCCTATTTAATAAGCCTACGTTGCTGAATAAGCCTATTTAATAAGCCTAAGTTGCTGAAATAAGCCTATTTAATAAGTCTAAGTTGCTGAAATAAGGCTATTTAATAAGCCTAAGTTGCTGAAATAAGCCTATTTAATAAGCCTAAGTTGTTGAAATAAGGCTATTTAATGAGTCCAAGTTGCTGAAATAAGCCGATTTAATAAGCCTAAGTTGCTGAAATAAGTATATTTAATAAGCATAAGTTGCTGAAATTAGCCTATTTAATAAGTCTAAGTTGCTGAAATAAGGCTATTTAATAAGTCTAAGTTGCTGAAATAAGCCTTTTTAATCAGCGTAAGTTGCTGAAATACGCCTATTTAATAAGCCCAAGTTGCTGAAATAAGCCTACTTAATTAGGCTATTTAATAAGCCTAAGTTGCTGAAATAAGCCTATTTAATATGCGTAAGTTACTGAAATAAGGCTATTTAATAAGTCTAAGTTGCTGAAATAAGCCTATTTAATAAGCCTAAGTTGCTGAAATAAGCCTATTTAATAAGCCTGTTTAATAAGCCTAAGTTGCTGAAATAAGCCTATTTAATAAGCCTATTTAATAAGCCTATTTAATAGGCCTATTTAATAAGTCTAAGTTGCTGAATAAGCCTATTTAATAAGCCTAAGTTGCTGAATAAACCTATTTAATAAGCCTAAGTTGCTGAAATAAGGCTATTTAATAAGCCTAAGTTGCTGAATAAGCCTATTTAATAAGTCTAAGTTGCTGAAATAAGGGTATTTAATAAGCCTAAGTTGCTAAAATAAGGCTATTTAATAAGTTTAAGTTGCTGAAATAAGCCTATTTAATAAGCCTAAGTTGCTGAAATAAGCCTATTTAATAAGGCTATTTAATGAGCCTAAGTTGCTGAAATAAGCCTATTTAATAAGCCTAAGTTTCTGAACTAAGCCTATTTAAAAAGGTATATTTAATAAGTCTAAGTTGCTGAAATAAACCTATTTAAAAATGCTATTTAATAAGCCTAAGTTGCTGAAATAAACCTGTTTAATAAGGCTATTTAATAAGCATAAGTTGCTGAAATAAGCCTATTTAATAAGCCTAAGTTGCTGAATAAGCGTATTTCATAAGCCTAAGTTGCTGAAATAAGCCTTTTTAATATGTCTCAGTTGCTGAAATAAGCCTATTTAATAAGCCTAAGTTGCTGAAATAAGCCTATTTAAATAGGCTATTTAATAAGCCTAAGTTGCTGAATAAGCCTATTTAATAAGTCTAAGTTGCTGAAATAAGGCTATTTAATAAGCCTAAGTTGCTGAAATAAGCCTATTTAATAAGCCTAAGTTGCTGAAATAAGCCTATTTAATAAGGCTATTTAATGAGCCTAAGTTGCTGAAATAAGCCTATTTAATAAGCCTAAGTTTCTGAACTAAGCCTATTTAAAAAGGTATATTTAATAATTCTAAGTTGCTGAAAAAAACCTATTTAAAAATGCTATTTAATAAGCCTAAATTGCTAGAAATAAACCTGTTTAATAAGGCTATTTAATAAGCATAATTTGCTGTAATAAGCCTATTTAATAAGCCTAAGTTGCTGAAATAAGCCTATTTAATAAGGCTATTTAATAAGTCTAAGTTGCAGAAATGAACCTATTTAATAATGCTATTTAATACGCCTAATTTGCCTAAATAAGCATATTTAATAAGCCTAAGTTGCTAAAATAAGCCTATTTAATAGGCCTATCTAATAAGTCTAAGTTGCAGAAATAAGCATATTTCATAAGCATATTTAATGAGCCTAAGTTGCTGAAATGTCTATTTAATAAGTCGGTTTAATAAGTCTAAGTTGCTAAAATAAGCCTATTTAATAAGGCTATTTAATAAGCCTAAGTTGCTGAAATAAGCCTATTTAATAAGGTTATTTAATGAGCCTAAGTTGCTGAAAAAAGCCTATTTAATAAGGTTATTTAATGAGCCTAAGTTGCTGAAATAAGCCTATTTAATAAGCCTAAGTTTCTGAACTAAGCCTATTTAAAAATACTATTTAATAAGCCTAAGTTGCTGAAATAAGCCTATTAAATAAGCATAAGTTACTGAAATAAGGCTATTTAATAAGCCTACGTTGCTGAATAAGCCTATTTAATAAGCCTAAGTTGCTGAAATAAGGCTATTTAATAAGTCTAAGTTGCTGAAATAAGGCTATTTAATAAGCCTAAGTTGCTGAAATAAGCCTATTTAATAAGCCCAAGTTGCTGAAATAAGGCTATTTAATAAGTCCAAGTTGCTGAAATAAGCAGATTTAATAAGCCTAAGTTGCTGAAATAAGTATATTTAATAAGCATAAGTTGCTGAAATAAGCCTATTTAATAAGTCTAAGTTGCTGAAATAAGCCTTTTTAATCAGCGTAAGTTGCTGAAATAAGCCTATTTAATAAGCCCAAGTTGCTGAAATAAGCCTACTTAATTAGGCTATTTAATAAGCCTAAGTTGCTGAAATAAGCCTATTTAATAAGCGTAAGTTACTGAAATAAGGCTATTTAATAAGCCTATTTAATAAGCCTACGTTGCTGAATAAGCCTATTTAATAAGCCTAAGTTGCTGAAATAAGCCTATTTAATAAGTCTAAGTTGCTGAAATAAGGCTATTTAATAAGCCTAAGTTGCTGAAATAAGCCTATTTAATAAGCCTAAGTTGCTGAAATAAACCTATTTAATAAGCCTAAGTTGCTGAAATAAGGCTATTTAATAAGTCCAAGTTGCTGAAATAAGCCTATTTAATAAGCCTAAGTTGCTGAAATAAGTATATTTAATAAGCATAAGTTGCTGAAATAAGCCTATTTAATAAGTCTAAGTTGCTGAAATAAGGCTATTTAATAAGTCTAAGTTGCTGAAATAAGCCTTTTTAATCAGCGTAAGTTGCTGAAATAAGCCTATTTAATAAGCCCAAGCTGCTGAAATAAGCGTACTTATTTAGGCTATTTAATAAGCCTAAGTTGCTGAAATAATCCTATTTAATAAGCGTAAGTTGCTGAAATAAGGCTATTTAATGAGTCTAAGTTGCTGAAATAAGCCTATTTAATAAGCCTAAGTTGCTGAAATAAGCCTATTTAATAAGGCTATTTAATAAGCCTAAGTTGCTGAAATAAGCCTATTTAATAAGGTTATTTAATGAGCCTAAGTTGCTGAAAAAAGCCTATTTAATAAGGTTATTTAATGAGCCTAAGTTGCTGAAATAAGCCTATTTAATAAGCCTAAGTTTCTGAACTAAGCCTATTTAAAAATACTATTTAATAAGCCTAAGTTGCTGAAATAAGCCTATTAAATAAGCATAAGTTACTGAAATAAGGCTATTTAATAAGCCTACGTTGCTGAATAAGCCTATTTAATAAGCCTAAGTTGCTGAAATAAGGCTATTTAATAAGTCTAAGTTGCTGAAATAAGGCTATTTAATAAGCCTAAGTTGCTGAAATAAGCCTATTTAATAAGCCCAAGTTGCTGAAATAAGGCTATTTAATAAGTCCAAGTTGCTGAAATAAGCAGATTTAATAAGCCTAAGTTGCTGAAATAAGTATATTTAATAAGCATAAGTTGCTGAAATAAGCCTATTTAATAAGTCTAAGTTGCTGAAATAAGCCTTTTTAATCAGCGTAAGTTGCTGAAATAAGCCTATTTAATAAGCCCAAGTTGCTGAAATAAGCCTACTTAATTAGGCTATTTAATAAGCCTAAGTTGCTGAAATAAGCCTATTTAATAAGCGTAAGTTACTGAAATAAGGCTATTTAATAAGCCTATTTAATAAGCCTACGTTGCTGAATAAGCCTATTTAATAAGCCTAAGTTGCTGAAATAAGCCTATTTAATAAGTCTAAGTTGCTGAAATAAGGCTATTTAATAAGCCTAAGTTGCTGAAATAAGCCTATTTAATAAGCCTAAGTTGCTGAAATAAACCTATTTAATAAGCCTAAGTTGCTGAAATAAGGCTATTTAATAAGTCCAAGTTGCTGAAATAAGCCTATTTAATAAGCCTAAGTTGCTGAAATAAGTATATTTAATAAGCATAAGTTGCTGAAATAAGCCTATTTAATAAGTCTAAGTTGCTGAAATAAGGCTATTTAATAAGTCTAAGTTGCTGAAATAAGCCTTTTTAATCAGCGTAAGTTGCTGAAATAAGCCTATTTAATAAGCCCAAGCTGCTGAAATAAGCGTACTTATTTAGGCTATTTAATAAGCCTAAGTTGCTGAAATAATCCTATTTAATAAGCGTAAGTTGCTGAAATAAGGCTATTTAATGAGTCTAAGTTGCTGAAATAAGCCTATTTAATAAGCCTAAGTTGCTGAAATAAGCCTATTTAATAAGCCTGTTTAATAAGCCTAAGTTGCTGAATAAACCTATTTAATAAGTCTAAGTTGCTGAAATAAGCCTATTTAAAAAGGTATATTTAATAAGTCTAAGTTGCTGAAATAAACGTATTTAAAAATGCTATTTAATAAGCCTAAGTTGCTGAAATAAGCCTATTTAAAAGGCGTAAGTTGCTGAAATAAGGCTATTTAATGAGTCTAAGTTGCTGAAATAAGCCTATTTAATAAGCGTAAGTTACTGAAATAAGGCTATTTTATAAGCCTATTTAATAAGCCTACGTTGCTGAATAAGCCTATTTAATAAGCCTAAGTTGCTGAAATAAGCCTATTTAATAAGTCTAAGTTGCTGAAATAAGGCTATTTAATAAGCCTAAGTTGCTGAAATAAGCCTATTTAATAAGCCTAAGTTGTTGAATAAGCCTATTTAATAAGCCTAAGTTGCTGAATAAACCTATTTAATAATGAGTCCAAGTTGCTGAAATAAGCCGATTTAATAAGCCTAAGTTGCTGAATAAGCCTATTTAATAAGCCTAAGTTGCTGAAATAAGCCTATTTAATAAGCCCAAGTTGCTGAAATAAGGCTATTTAATAAGCCTACGTTGCTGAATAAGCCTATTTAATAAGCCTAAGTTGCTGAAATAAGCCTATTTAATAAGTCTAAGTTGCTGAAATAAGGCTATTTAATAAGCCTAAGTTGCTGAAATAAGCCTATTTAATAAGCCCAAGTTGCTGAAATAAGGCTATTTAATAAGTCCAAGTTGCTGAAATAAGCAGATTTAATAAGCCTAAGTTGCTGAAATAAGTATATTTAATAAGCATAAGTTGCTGAAATAAGCCTATTTAATAAGTCTAAGTTGCTGAAATAAGCCTTTTTAATCAGCGTAAGTTGCTGAAATAAGCCTATTTAATAAGCCCAAGTTGCTGAAATAAGCCTACTTAATTAGGCTATTTAATAAGCCTAAGTTGCTGAAATAAGCCTATTTAATAAGCGTAAGTTACTGAAATAAGGCTATTTAATAAGCCTATTTAATAAGCCTACGTTGCTGAATAAGCCTGTTTAATAAGCCTAAGTTGCTGAAATAAGCCTATTTAATAAGTCTAAGTTGCTGAAATAAGGCTATTTAATAAGCCTAAGTTGCTGAAATAAACCTATTTAATAAGCCTAAGTTGCTGAAATAAGGCTATTTAATAAGTCCAAGTTGCTGAAATAAGCCTATTTAATAAGCCTAAGTTGCTGAAATAAGTATATTTAATAAGCATAAGTTGCTGAAATAAGCCTATTTAATAAGTCTAAGTTGCTGAAATAAGGCTATTTAATAAGTCTAAGTTGCTGAAATAAGCCTTTTTAATCAGCGTAAGTTGCTGAAATAAGCCTATTTAATAAGCCCAAGCTGCTGAAATAAGCGTACTTATTTAGGCTATTTAATAAGCCTAAGTTGCTGAAATAAGCCTATTTAATAAGCGTAAGTTGCTGAAATAAGGCTATTTAATGAGTCTAAGTTGCTGAAATAAGCCTATTTAATAAGCCTAAGTTGCTGAAATAAGCCTATTTAATAAGCCTGTTTAATAAGCCTAAGTTGCTGAATAAACCTATTTAATAAGTCTAAGTTGCTGAAATAAGCCTATTTAAAAAGGTATATTTAATAAGTCTAAGTTGCTGAAATAAACGTATTTAAAAATGCTATTTAATAAGCCTAAGTTGCTGAAATAAGCCTATTTAAAAGGCGTAAGTTGCTGAAATAAGGCTATTTAATGAGTCTAAGTTGCTGAAATAAGCCTATTTAATAAGCGTAAGTTACTGAAATAAGGCTATTTTATAAGCCTATTTAATAAGCCTACGTTGCTGAATAAGCCTATTTAATAAGCCTAAGTTGCTGAAATAAGCCTATTTAATAAGTCTAAGTTGCTGAAATAAGGCTATTTAATAAGCCTAAGTTGCTGAAATAAGCCTATTTAATAAGCCTAAGTTGTTGAAATAAGGCTATTTAATGAGTCCAAGTTGCTGAAATAAGCCGATTTAATAAGCCTAAGTTGCTGAAATAAGTATATTTAATAAGCATAAGTTGCTGAAATAAGCCTATTTAATAAGTCTAAGTTGCTGAAATAAGGCTATTTAATAAGTCTAAGTTGCTGAAATAAGCCTTTTTAATCAGCGTAAGTTGCTGAAATACGCCTATTTAATAAGCCCAAGTTGCTGAAATAAGCCTACTTAATTAGGCTATTTAATAAGCCTAAGTTGCTGAAATAAGCCTATTTAATATGCGTAAGTTACTGAAATAAGGCTATTTAATAAGTCTAAGTTGCTGAAATAAGCCTATTTAATAAGCCTAAGTTGCTGAAATAAGCCTATTTAATAAGCCTGTTTAATAAGCCTAAGTTGCTGAAATAAGCCTATTTAATAAGCCTATTTAATAAGCCTATTTAATAGGCCTATTTAATAAGTCTAAGTTGCTGAATAAGCCTATTTAATAAGCCTAAGTTGCTGAATAAACCTATTTAATAAGCCTAAGTTGCTGAAATAAGGCTATTTAATAAGCCTAAGTTGCTGAATAAGCCTATTTAATAAGTCTAAGTTGCTGAAATAAGGGTATTTAATAAGCCTAAGTTGCTAAAATAAGGCTATTTAATAAGTTTAAGTTGCTGAAATAAGCCTATTTAATAAGCCTAAGTTGCTGAAATAAGCCTATTTAATAAGGCTATTTAATGAGCCTAAGATGCTGAAATAAGCCTATTTAATAAGCCTAAGTTTCTGAACTAAGCCTATTTAAAAAGGTATATTTAATAAGTCTAAGTTGCTGAAATAAACCTATTTAAAAATGCTATTTAATAAGCCTAAGTTGCTGAAATAAACCTGTTTAATAAGGCTATTTAATAAGCATAAGTTGCTGAAATAAGCCTATTTAATAAGCCTAAGTTGCTGAATAAGCGTATTTCATAAGCCTAAGTTGCTGAAATAAGCCTATTTAATAAGTCTAAGTTGCTGAAATAAGCCTTTTTAATCAGCGTAAGTTGCTGAAATAAGCCTATTTAATAAGCCCAAGTTGCTGAAATAAGCCTACTTAATTAGGCTATTTAATAAGCCTAAGTTGCTGAAATAAGCCTATTTAATAAGCGTAAGTTACTGAAATAAGGCTATTTAATAAGCCTATTTAATAAGCCTACGTTGCTGAATAAGCCTATTTAATAAGCCTAAGTTGCTGAAATAAGCCTATTTAATAAGTCTAAGTTGCTGAAATAAGGCTATTTAATAAGCCTAAGTTGCTGAAATAAGCCTATTTAATAAGCCTAAGTTGCTGAAATAAACCTATTTAATAAGCCTAAGTTGCTGAAATAAGGCTATTTAATAAGTCCAAGTTGCTGAAATAAGCCTATTTAATAAGCCTAAGTTGCTGAAATAAGTATATTTAATAAGCATAAGTTGCTGAAATAAGCCTATTTAATAAGTCTAAGTTGCTGAAATAAAACTATTTAATAAGTCTAAGTTGCTGAAATAAGCCTTTTTAATCAGCGTAAGTTGCTGAAATAAGCCTATTTAATAAGCCCAAGCTGCTGAAATAAGCGTACTTATTTAGGCTATTTAATAAGCCTAAGTTGCTGAAATAAGCCTATTTAATAAGCGTAAGTTGCTGAAATAAGGCTATTTAATGAGTCTAAGTTGCTGAAATAAGCCTATTTAATAAGCCTAAGTTGCTGAAATAAGCCTATTTAATAAGCCTGTTTAATAAGCCTAAGTTGCTGAATAAACCTATTTAATAAGTCTAAGTTGCTGAAATAAGCCTATTTAAAAAGGTATATTTAATAAGTCTAAGTTGCTGAAATAAACGTATTTAAAAATGCTATTTAATAAGCCTAAGTTGCTGAAATAAGCCTATTTAAAAGGCGTAAGTTGCTGAAATAAGGCTATTTAATGAGTCTAAGTTGCTGAAATAAGCCTATTTAATAAGCGTAAGTTACTGAAATAAGGCTATTTTATAAGCCTATTTAATAAGCCTACGTTGCTGAATAAGCCTATTTAATAAGCCTAAGTTGCTGAAATAAGCCTATTTAATAAGTCTAAGTTGCTGAAATAAGGCTATTTAATAAGCCTAAGTTGCTGAAATAAGCCTATTTAATAAGCCTAAGTTGTTGAAATAAGGCTATTTAATGAGTCCAAGTTGCTGAAATAAGCCGATTTAATAAGCCTAAGTTGCTGAAATAAGCCTATTAAATAAGCATAAGTTACTGAAATAAGGCTATTTAATAAGCCTACGTTGCTGAATAAGCCTATTTAATAAGCCTAAGTTGCTGAAATAAGCCTATTTAATAAGTCTAAGTTGCTGAAATAAGGCTATTTAATAAGCCTAAGTTGCTGAAATAAGCCTATTTAATAAGCCCAAGTTGCTGAAATAAGGCTATTTAATAAGTCCAAGTTGCTGAAATAAGCAGATTTAATAAGCCTAAGTTGCTGAAATAAGTATATTTAATAAGCATAAGTTGCTGAAATAAGCCTATTTAATAAGTCTAAGTTGCTGAAATAAGCCTTTTTAATCAGCGTAAGTTGCTGAAATAAGCCTATTTAATAAGCCCAAGTTGCTGAAATAAGCCTACTTAATTAGGCTATTTAATAAGCCTAAGTTGCTGAAATAAGCCTATTTAATAAGCGTAAGTTACTGAAATAAGGCTATTTAATAAGCCTATTTAATAAGCCTACGTTGCTGAATAAGCCTATTTAATAAGCCTAAGTTGCTGAAATAAGCCTATTTAATAAGTCTAAGTTGCTGAAATAAGGCTATTTAATAAGCCTAAGTTGCTGAAATAAGCCTATTTAATAAGCCTAAGTTGCTGAAATAAACCTATTTAATAAGCCTAAGTTGCTGAAATAAGGCTATTTAATAAGTCCAAGTTGCTGAAATAAGCCTATTTAATAAGCCTAAGTTGCTGAAATAAGTATATTTAATAAGCATAAGTTGCTGAAATAAGCCTATTTAATAAGTCTAAGTTGCTGAAATAAGGCTATTTAATAAGTCTAAGTTGCTGAAATAAGCCTTTTTAATCAGCGTAAGTTGCTGAAATAAGCCTATTTAATAAGCCCAAGCTGCTGAAATAAGCGTACTTATTTAGGCTATTTAATAAGCCTAAGTTGCTGAAATAAGCCTATTTAATAAGCGTAAGTTGCTGAAATAAGGCTATTTAATGAGTCTAAGTTGCTGAAATAAGCCTATTTAATAAGCCTAAGTTGCTGAAATAAGCCTATTTAATAAGCCTGTTTAATAAGCCTAAGTTGCTGAATAAACCTATTTAATAAGTCTAAGTTGCTGAAATAAGCCTATTTAAAAAGGTATTTTTAATAAGTCTAAGTTGCTGAAATAAACGTATTTAAAAATGCTATTTAATAAGCCTAAGTTGCTGAAATAAGCCTATTTAAAAGGCGTAAGTTGCTGAAATAAGGCTATTTAATGAGTCTAAGTTGCTGAAATAAGCCTATTTAATAAGCGTAAGTTACTGAAATAAGGCTATTTTATAAGCCTATTTAATAAGCCTACGTTGCTGAATAAGCCTATTTAATAAGCCTAAGTTGCTGAAATAAGCCTATTTAATAAGTCTAAGTTGCTGAAATAAGGCTATTTAATAAGCCTAAGTTGCTGAAATAAGCCTATTTAATAAGCCTAAGTTGTTGAAATAAGGCTATTTAATGAGTCCAAGTTGCTGAAATAAGCCGATTTAATAAGCCTAAGTTGCTGAAATAAGTATATTTAATAAGCATAAGTTGCTGAAATAAGCCTATTTAATAAGTCTAAGTTGCTGAAATAAGGCTATTTAATAAGTCTAAGTTGCTGAAATAAGCCTTTTTAATCAGCGTAAGTTGCTGAAATACGCCTATTTAATAAGCCTGTTTAATAAGCCTAAGTTGCTGAAATAAGCCTATTTAATAAGCCTATTTAATAAGCCTATTTAATAGGCCTATTTAATAAGTCTAAGTTGCTGAATAAGCCTATTTAATAAGCCTAAGTTGCTGAATAAACCTATTTAATAAGCCTAAGTTGCTGAAATAAGGCTATTTAATAAGCCTAAGTTGCTGAATAAGCCTATTTAATAAGTCTAAGTTGCTGAAATAAGGGTATTTAATAAGCCTAAGTTGCTAAAATAAGGCTATTTAATAAGTTTAAGTTGCTGAAATAAGCCTATTTAATAAGCCTAAGTTGCTGAAATAAGCCTATTTAATAAGGCTATTTAATGAGCCTAAGTTGCTGAAATAAGCCTATTTAATAAGCCTAAGTTTCTGAACTAAGCCTATTTAAAAAGGTATATTTAATAAGTCTAAGTTGCTGAAATAAACCTATTTAAAAATGCTATTTAATAAGCCTAAGTTGCTGAAATAAACCTGTTTAATAAGGCTATTTAATAAGCATAAGTTGCTGAAATAAGCCTATTTAATAAGCCTAAGTTGCTGAATAAGCGTATTTCATAAGCATAAGTTGCTGAAATAAGCCTTTTTAATATGTCTCAGTTGCTGAAATAAGCCTATTTAATAAGCCTAAGTTGCTGAAATAAGCCTATTTAAATAGGCTATTTAATAAGCCTAAGTTGCTGAATAAGCCTATTTAATAAGTCTAAGTTGCTGAAATAAGGCTATTTAATAAGCCTAAGTTGCTGAAATAAGCCTATTTAATAAGCCTAAGTTGCTGAAATAAGCCTATTTAATAAGGCTATTTAATGAGCCTAAGTTGCTGAAATAAGCCTATTTAATAAGCCTAAGTTTCTGAACTAAGCCTATTTAAAAAGGTATATTTAATAAGTCTAAGTTGCTGAAAAAAACCTATTTAAAAATGCTATTTAATAAGCCTAAATTGCTAGAAATAAACCTGTTTAATAAGGCTATTTAATAAGCATAATTTGCTGTAATAAGCCTATTTAATAAGCCTAAGTTGCTGAAATAAGCCTATTTAATAAGGCTATTTAATAAGTCTAAGTTGCAGAAATGAACCTATTTAATAATGCTATTTAATACGCCTAATTTGCCTAAATAAGCATATTTAATAAGCCTAAGTTGCTAAAATAAGCCTATTTAATAGGCCTATCTAATAAGTCTAAGTTGCAGAAATAAGCATATTTCATAAGCATATTTAATGAGCCTAAGTTGCTGAAATGTCTATTTAATAAGTCGGTTTAATAAGTCTAAGTTGCTAAAATAAGCCTATTTAATAAGGCTATTTAATAAGCCTAAGTTGCTGAAATAAGCCTATTTAATAAGGTTATTTAATGAGCCTAAGTTGCTGAAAAAAGCCTATTTAATAAGGTTATTTAATGAGCCTAAGTTGCTGAAATAAGCCTATTTCATAAGCCTAAGTTTCTGAACTAAGCCTATTTAAAAATACTATTTAATAAGCCTAAGTTGCTGAAATAAGCCTATTAAATAAGCATAAGTTACTGAAATAAGGCTATTTAATAAGCCTACGTTGCTGAATAAGCCTATTTAATAAGCCTAAGTTGCTGAAATAAGCCTATTTAATAAGTCTAAGTTGCTGAAATAAGGCTATTTAATAAGCCTAAGTTGCTGAAATAAGCCTATTTAATAAGCCCAAGTTGCTGAAATAAGGCTATTTAATAAGTCCAAGTTGCTGAAATAAGCAGATTTAATAAGCCTAAGTTGCTGAAATACGTATATTTAATAAGCATAAGTTGCTGAAATAAGCCTATTTAATAAGTCTAAGTTGCTGAAATAAGCCTTTTTAATCAGCGTAAGTTGCTGAAATAAGCCTATTTAATAAGCCCAAGTTGCTGAAATAAGCCTACTTAATTAGGCTATTTAATAAGCCTAAGTTGCTGAAATAAGCCTATTTAATAAGCGTAAGTTACTGAAATAAGGCTATTTAATAAGCCTATTTAATAAGCCTACGTTGCTGAATAAGCCTATTTAATAAGCCTAAGTTGCTGAAATAAGCCTATTTAATAAGTCTAAGTTGCTGAAATAAGGCTATTTAATAAGCCTAAGTTGCTGAAATAAGCCTATTTAATAAGCCTAAGTTGCTGAAATAAACCTATTTAATAAGCCTAAGTTGCTGAAATAAGGCTATTTAATAAGTCCAAGTTGCTGAAATAAGCCTATTTAATAAGCCTAAGTTGCTGAAATAAGTATATTTAATAAGCATAAGTTGCTGAAATAAGCCTATTTAATAAGTCTAAGTTGCTGAAATAAGGCTATTTAATAAGTCTAAGTTGCTGAAATAAGCCTTTTTAATCAGCGTAAGTTGCTGAAATAAGCCTATTTAATAAGCCCAAGCTGCTGAAATAAGCGTACTTATTTAGGCTATTTAATAAGCCTAAGTTGCTGAAATACGCCTATTTAATAAGCGTAAGTTGCTGAAATAAGGCTATTTAATGAGTTTAAGTTGCTGAAATAAGCCTATTTAATAAGCCTAAGTTGCTGAAATAAGCCTATTTAATAAGCCTGTTTAATAAGCCTAAGTTGCTGAATAAACCTATTTAATAAGTCTAAGTTGCTGAAATAAGCCTATTTAATAAGGCTATTTAATAAGCCTAAGTTGCTGAATAAGCCTATTTAATAAGTCTAAGTTGCTGAAATAAGGCTATTTAATAAGCCTAAGTTGCTGAAATAAGGCTATTTAATAAGTTTAAGTTGCTGAAATAAGCCTATTTAATAAGCCTAAGTTGCTGAAATAAGCCTATTTAATAAGGCTATTTAATGAGCCTAAGTTGCTGAAATAAGCCTATTTAATAAGCCTAAGTTTCTGAACTAAGCCTATTTAAAAAGGTATATTTAATAAGTCTAAGTTGCTGAAATAAACGTATTTAAAAATGCTATTTAATAAGCCTAAGTTGCTGAAATAAACCTGTTTAATAAGGCTATTTAATAAGCATAAGTTGCTGAAATAAGCCTATTTAATAAGCCTAAGTTGCTGAATAAGCCTATTTCATAAGCCTAAGTTGCTGAAATAAGCCTTTTTAATATGTCTCAGTTGCTGAAATAAGCTTATTTAAGAAGCCTAAGTTTCTGAAATAAGCCTATTTAAATAGGCTATTTAATAAGCCTAAGTTGCTGAATAAGCCTATTTAATAAGTCTAAGTTGCTGAAATAAGGCTATTTAATAAGCCTAAGTTGCTGAAATAAGCCTATTTAATAAGCCTACGTTGGTGAACTAAGCCTATATAAAAAGGTCTATTTAATAAGTCAAAGTTGCTGAAAAAAACCTATTTAAAAATGCTATTTAATAAGCCTAAATTGCTAGAAATAAAACTGTTTAATAAGGCTATTTAATAAGCATAAGTTGCTGAAATAAGCCTATTTAATAAGCCTAAGTTGCTGAAATAAGCCTATTTAATAAGGCTATTTAATAAGTCTAAGTTGCAGAAATGAACCTATTTAATAATGCTATTTAATACGCCTAATTTGCTTAAATAAGCATATTTAATAAGCCTAAGTTGCTAAAATAAGCCTATTTAATAGGCCTATCTAATAAGTCTAAGTTGCAGAAATAAGCATATTTCATAAGCATATTTAATGAGCCTAAGTTGCTGAAATGTCTATTTAATAAGTCGGTTTAATAAGCCTAAGTTGCTGAAATAAGCCTATTTAATAAGGTTATTTAATGAGCCTAAGTTGCTGAAAAAAACCTATTTAATAAGGCTATTTAATGAGCCTAAGTTGCTGAAATAAGCCTATTTAATAAGCCTAAGTTTCTGAACTAAGCCTATTTAAAAATACTATTTAATAAGCCTAAGTTGCTGAAATAAACCTGTTTAATAAGGCTATTTAATAAGCATAAGTTGCTGAAATAAGCCTATTTAATAAGCCTGAGTTGCTGAAATAAACCTATTTAATAAGGCTATTTAATAAGTCTAAGTTGCTGAAATAAACCTATTTAATAAGCCTAAGTTGCTAAAATAAGCCTATTTAATGAGGCTATTTAATAAGTCTATTTAATAAGCCTATTTAATAAGCCTATTTAATACGCCTATTAATAAGCCTATTTAATACGCCTATTTAATACACCTATTTAATAAGTATTTAATGAGCCTATGTATTAAGTCTATTTAATAAGCCTTTTTAATAAGCCTATTTAATAAGTCTATTTAATAAGCCTATTTAATAAGCCTATTTAATATGCCTATTAATAAGCTTATTTAATACGCCTATTTAATACACCTATTTAATAAGTATTTAATGAGCCTATGTATTAAGTCTATTTAATAAGCCATTTTAATAAGCCTATTTACTAAGTATTTAATGAGCCTATTTAATAAGCCTATTTATTGAGCCTATTTAATAAGCCTATTTATTGAGCCTATTTAATAAGACTATTTAATAAGCCTATTTAATAAGCCTATTTATTGAGCCTATTTAATAAGTCTATTTAATACGCCTATTTAATGAGCCTATTTAATAAGCCTATTTAATAAGCCTATTTATTGAGCCTATTTAATAAGTCTACTTAATAAGCCTATTTAATAAGCCTCTTTATTGAGCCTATTTAATAAGTCTATTTAATAGGCCTATTTAATAAGTCTAAGTTGCTGAAATAAGCCTATTTAATAAGCCTAAGTTTCTGAATGAGCCTATTTAATAAGCATAAGTTGCTGAAATAAGCCTATTTAATAAGCCTAAGTTGCTGAATAAGCCTATTTAATAAGCCTAAGTTGCTGAATAAACCTATTTAATAAGTCTAAGTTGCTGAAATAAGCCTATTTAATAAGGCTATTTAATAAGCCTAAGTTGCTGAATAAGCCTATTTAATAAGTCTAAGTTTCTGAAATAAGGCTATTTAATAAGCCTAAGTTGCTGAAATAAGGCTATTTAATAAGTCTAAGTTGCTGAAATAAGCCTATTTAATAAGCCTAAGTTGCTGAAATAAGCCTATTTAATAAGGCTATTTAATGAACCTAAGTTGCTGAAATAAGACTATTTAATAAGCCTGAGTTTCTGAACTAAGCCTATTTAAAAAGGTATATTTAATAAGTCTAAGTTGCTGAAATAAACCTATTTAAAATGCTATTTAATAAGCCTAAGTTGCTGAAATAAACTTGTTTAATAAGGCTATTTAATAAGCATAAGTTGCTGAAATAAGCTTATTTAATAAGCCTAAGTTGCTGAAATAAGCCTATTTAATAAGGCTCTTTAATAAGTCTATTTAATAAGCCTATTTAATAAGCCTATTTAATAAGCCTATTTAATACGCCTATTTAATAAACACATTTAATAAGTATTTAATGAGCATTTTTAATAAGCCTATTTAAAATGTCTATTTAATAAGCCTATTTAATAAGTCTATTTAATAAGCCTATTTAATACGCCTATTTAATAAACATATTTAATAAGTATTTAATGAGCCTATTTAATAAGTCTATTTAATAAGCCTTTTTAATAAGCCTATTTAATAAGTCTATTTAATAAGCCTATTTAATAAGTATTTAATGAGCCTATTTAATAAGTCTATTTAATAAGCCTTTTTAATAAGCCTATTTAATAAGCCGATTTAATAAGTCTATTTAATAAGCCTATTTAATAAGCCTATTTAATAAGCCTATTTATTGAGCCTATTTAATAAGTCTATTTAATAAGCCTATTTAATAAGCCTATTTAATGAGCCTATTTAATAAGTCTATTTAATAAGCCTATTTAATAGGCCTTTTTAATAAGTCTAAGTTGCTGAAATAAGCCTATTTAATAAGCCTATTTAATAGGCCTATTGAATAAGTCTAAGTTGCTGAAATAAGCCTATATAATAAGCTTAAGTTTCTGAATGAGCCTATTTAATAAGCCTAAGTTGCTGAAATAAGCCTATTAAATAAGCCTAAGTTGCTGAATAAGCCTATTTAATAAGCCTAAGTTGCTGAATAAACCTATTTAATAAGTCTAAGTTGCTGAACTAAGCCTATTTAAAAAGGTATATTTAATAAGTCTAAGCAGCTGAAATAAACCTATTTAAATATGCTATTTAATAAGCCTAAGTTGCTGAAATAAACCTGTTTAATAAGCCTATTTAATAAGCATAAGTTGTTGAAATAAGCTTATTTAATAAGCCTAAGTTGCTGAAATAAGCCTATTTAATAAGGCTATTTAATAAGTCTAAGTTGCTGAAATAAACCTATTTAATAAGTCTAAGTTGCTAAAATAAGCCTATTTAATGAGGCTATTTAATAAGTCTATTTAATAAGCCTATTTAATAAGCCTATTTAATAAGCCTATTTAATACGCCTATTTAATAAACATATTTAATAAGTATTTAATGAGCCTATTTAATAAGTCTATTTAATAAGCCTTTTTAATAAGCCTATTTAATAAGTCTATTTAATAAGCCTATTTAATAAGTCTATTTAATAAGTCTATTTAATAAGCCTATTTAATAAGTATTTAATAAGCCGATTTAATAAGTCTATTTAATAAGCCTATTTAATAAGCCTATTTAATAAGCCTATTTATTGAGCTTATTTAATAAGTCTATTTAATAAGCCTATTTAATAAGCCTATTTAATGAGCCTATTTAATAAGTCTATTTAATAAGCCTATTTAATAGGCCTTTTTAATAAGTCTAAGTTGCTGAAATAAGCATATTTAATAAGCCTATTTAATAGGCCTATTGAATAAGTCTAAGTTGCTGAAATAAGCCTATTTAATAAGCCTAAGTTTCTGAATGAGCCTATTTAATAAGCCTAAGTTGCTGAAATAAGCCTATTAAATAAGCCTAAGTTGCTGAATATGCCTATTTAATAAGCCTAAGTTGCTGAATAAACCTATTTAATAAGTCTAAGTTGCTGAAATAAGCATATTTAATAAGGCTATTTAATAAGCCTAAGTTGCTGAATATGCCTATTTAATAAGGCTATTTAATGAGTCTAAGTTGCTGAAATAAGACTATTTAATAAGCCTAAGTTTCTGAACTAAGCCTATTTAAAAAGGTATATTTAATAAGTCTAAGTTGCTGAAATAAACCTATTTAAAATGCTATTTAATAAGCCTAAGTTGCTGAAATAAACCTGTTTAATAAGGCTATTTAATAAGAATAAGTTGCTGAAATAAGCTTATTTACTAAGCCTAAGTTGCTGAATAAGCCTATTTCATGAGCCTAAGTTGCTGAAATAAGCCTTTTTAATATGTCTCAGTTGCTGAAATAAGCCTATTTAATAAGCCTAAGTTGCTGAAATAAGCCTATTTAAATATGCTATTTAATAAGCCTAAGTTGCTGAATAAGCCTATTTAATAAGTCTAAGTTGCTGAAATAAGGCTATTTAATAAGCCTAAGTTGCTGAAATAAGGCTATTTAATAAGCCTACGTTGGTGAACTAAGCCTATATAAAAAGGTCTATTTAATAAGTCTAAGTTGCTGAAAAAAACCTATTGCTAGAAATAAACCTGTTTAATAAGGCTATTTAATAAGCATAAGTTGCTGAAATAAGCCTATTTAAAAAGCCTAAGTTGCTGAAATAAGCCTATTTAATAAGGCTATTTAATAAGCCTAAGTTGCTGAATAAGCCTATTTAATAAGTCTAAGTTGCTGAAATAAGGCTATTTAATAAGCCTAAGTTGCTGAAATAAGCCTATTTAATAAGCCTACGTTGGTGAACTAAGCCTATATAAAAAGATCTATTTAATAAGTCTAAGTTGCTGAAAAAAACCTATTTAAAAATGCTATTTAATAAGCCTAAATTGCTAGAAATAAACCTGTTTAATAAGGCTATTTAATAAGCATAAGTTGCTGAAATAAGCCTATTTAATAAGCCTAAGTTGCTGAAATAAGCCTATTTAATAAGGCTATTTAATAAGTCTAAGTTGCAGAAATGAACCTATTTAATAATGCTATTTAATACGCCTAATTTGCTTAAATAAGCATATTTAATAAGCCTAAGTTGCTAAAATAAGCCTATTTAATAGGCCTATCTAATAAGTCTAAGTTGCAGAAATAAGCATATTTCATAAGCATATTTAATGAGCCTAAGTTGCTGAAATGTATATTTAATAAGTCGGTTTAATAAGTCTAAGTTGCTAAAATAAGCCTATTTAATAAGGCTATTTAATAAGCCTAAGTTGCTGAAATAAGCCTATTTAATAAGGCTATTTAATGAGCCTAAGTTGCTGAAAAAAGCCTATTTAATAAGGCTATTTAATGAGCCTAAGTTGCTGAAATAAGCCTATTTAATAAGCCTAAGTTTCTGAACTAAGCCTATTTAAAAATACTATTTAATAAGCCTAAGTTGCTGAAATAAACCTGTTTAATAAGGCTATTTAATAAGCATAAGTTGCTGAAATAAGCCTATTTAATAAGCCTGAGTTGCTGAAATAAGCCTATTTAATAAGGCTATTTAATAAGCCTAAGTTGCTGAATAAGCCTATTTAATAAGTCTAAGTTTCTGAAATAAGGCTATTTAATAAGCCTAAGTTGCTGAAATAAGGCTATTTAATAAGTCTAAGTTGCTGAAATAAGCCTATTTAATAAGCCTAAGTTGCTGAAATAAGCCTATTTAATAAGGCTATTTAATGAACCTAAGTTGCTGAAATAAGACTATTTAATAAGCCTGAGTTTCTGAACTAAGCCTATTTAAAAAGGTATATTTAATAAGTCTAAGTTGCTGAAATAAACCTATTTAAAATGCTATTTAATAAGCCTAAGTTGCTGAAATAAACCTGTTTAACAAGGCTATTTAATAAGCATAAGTTGCTGAAATAAGCTTATTTAATAAGCCTAAGTTGCTGAAATAAGCCTATTTAATAAGGCTCTTTAATAAGTCTATTTAATGAGCCTATTTAATAAGCCTATTTAATAAGCCTATTTAATACGCCTATTTAATAAACACATTTAATAAGTATTTAATGAGCATTTTTAATAAGCCTATTTAAAAAGTCTATTTAATAAGCCTATTTAATAAGTCTATTTAATAAGCCTATTTAATACGCCTATTTAATAAACATATTTAATAAGTATTTAATGAGCCTATTTAATAAGTCTATTTAATAAGCCTTTTTAATAAGCCTATTTAATAAGTCTATTTAATAAGCCTATTTAATAAGTATTTAATGAGCCTATTTAATAAGTCTATTTAATAAGCCTTTTTAATAAGCCTATTTAATAAGCCGATTTAATAAGTCTATTTAATAAGCCTATTTAATAAGCCTATTTATTGAGCCTATTTAATAAGTCTATTTAATAAGCCTATTTAATAAGCCTATTTAATGAGCCTATTTAATAAGTCTATTTAATAAGCCTATTTAATAGGCCTTTTTAATAAGTCTAAGTTGCTGAAATAAGCCTATTTAATAAGCCTATTTAATAGGCCTATTGAATAAGTCTAAGTTGATGAAATAAGCCTATTTAATAAGCTTAAGTTTCTGAATGAGCCTATTTAATAAGCCTAAGTTGCTGAAATAAGCCTATTAAATAAGCCTAAGTTGCTGAATAAGCCTATTTAATAAGCCTAAGTTGCTGAATAAACCTATTTAATAAGTCTAAGTTGCTGAACTAAGCCTATTTAAAAAGGTATATTTAATAAGTCTAAGCAGCTGAAATAAACCTATTTAAATATGCTATTTAATAAGCCTAAGTTGCTGAAATAAACCTGTTTAATAAGTCTATTTAATAAGCATAAGTTGCTGAAATAAGCTTATTTAATAAGCCTAAGTTGCTGAAATAAGCCTATTTAATAAGGCTATTTAATAAGTCTAAGTTGCTGAAATAAACCTATTTAATAAGTCTAAGTTGCTAAAATAAGCCTATTTAATGAGGCTATTTAATAAGTCTATTTAATAAGCCTATTTAATAAGCCTATTTAATAAGCCTATTTAATACGCCTATTTAATAAACATATTTAATAAGTATTTAATGAGCCTATTTAATAAGTCTATTTAATAAGCCTTTTTAATAAGCCTATTTAATAAGTCTATTTAATAAGCCTATTTAATAAGTCTATTTAATAAGTCTATTTAATAAGCCTATTTAATAAGTATTTAATAAGCCGATTTAATAAGTCTATTTAATAAGCCTATTTAATAAGCCTATTTAATAAGCCTATTTATTGAGCCTATTTAATAAGTCTATTTAATAAGCCTATTTAATAAGCCTATTTAATGAGCCTATTTAATAAGTCTATTTAATAAGCCTATTTAATAGGCCTTTTTAATAAGTCTAAGTTGCTGAAATAAGCATATTTAATAAGCCTATTTAATAGGCCTATTGAATAAGTCTAAGTTGCTGAAATAAGCCTATTTAATAAGCCTAAGTTTCTGAATGAGCCTATTTAATAAGCCTAAGTTGCTGAAATAAGCCTATTAAATAAGCCTAAGTTGCTGAATATGCCTATTTCATAAGCCTAAGTTGCTGAATAAACCTATTTAATAAGTCTAAGTTGCTGAAATAAGCATATTTAATAAGGCTATTTAATAAGCCTAAGTTGCTGAATATGCCTATTTAATAAGGCTATTTAATGAGTCTAAGTTGCTGAAATAAGACTATTTAATAAGCCTAAGTTTCTGAACTAAGCCTATTTAAAAAGGTATATTTAATAAGTCTAAGTTGCTGAAATAAACCTATTTAAAATGCTATTTAATAAGCCTAAGTTGCTGAAATAAACCTGTTTAATAAGGCTATTTAATAAGAATAAGTTGCTGAAATAAGCTTATTTAATAAGCCTACGTTGCTGAATAAGCCTATTTAATAAGCCTAAGTTGCTGAAATAAGCCTATTTAAATAGGCTATTTAATAAGCCTAAGTTGCTGAATAAGCCTATTTAATAAGTCTAAGTTGCTGAAATAAGGCTATTTAATAAGCCTAAGTTGCTGAAATAAGCCTATTTAATAAGCCTACGTTGGTGAACTAAGCCTATATAAAAAGGTCCATTTAATAAGTCTAAGTTGCTGAAAAAAACCTATTGCTAGAAATAAACCTGTTTAATAAGGCTATTTAATAAGCATAAGTTGCTGAAATAAGCCTATTTAATAAGCCTAAGTTGCTGAAATAAGCCAATTTAATAAGGCTATTTAATAAGTCTAAGATGCAGAAATGAACCTATTTAATAATGCTATTTAATACGCCTAATTTGCTTAAATAAGCATATTTAATAAGCCTAAGTTGCTAAAATAAGCCTATTTAATAGGCCTATCTAATAAGTCTAAGTTGCAGAAATAAGCATATTTCAAAAGCATATTTAATGAGCCTAAGTTGCTGAAATGTCTATTTAATAAGTCGGTTTAATAAATCTAAGTTGCTAAAATAAGCCTATTTAATAAGGCTATTTAATAAGCCTAAGTTGCTGAAATAAGCCTATTTAATAAGGCTATTTAATAAGCCTAAGTTGCTGAATAGGCCTATTTAATAAGTCTAAGTTGCTGAAATAAGGCTATTTAATAAGCCTAAGTTGCTGAAATAAGCCTATTTAATAAGCCTACGTTGGTGAACTAAGCCTATATAAAAAGGTCTATTTAATAAGTCTAAGTTGCTGAAAAAAACCTATTTAAAAATGCTATTTAATAAGCCTAAATTGCTAGAAATAAACCTGTTTAATAAGGCTATTTAATAAGCATAAGTTGCTGAAATAAGCCTATTTAATAAGCCAAAGTTGCTGAAATAAGCCTATTTAATAAGGCTATTTAATAAGTCTAAGTTGCAGAAATGAACCTATTTAATAATGCTATTTAATACGCCTAATTTGCTTAAATAAGCATATTTAATAAGCCTAAGTTGCTAAAATAAGCCTATTTAATAGGCCTATCTAATAAGTCTAAGTTGCAGAAATAAGCATATTTCATAAGCATATTTAATGAGCCTAAGTTGCTGAAATGTCTATTTAATAAGTCGGTTTAATAAGTCTAAGTTGCTAAAATAAGCCTATTTAATAAAGCTATTTAATAAGCCTAAGTTGCTGAAATAAGCCTATTTAATAAGGCTATTTAATGAGCCTAAGTTGCTGAAAAAAGCCTATTTAATAAGGCTATTTAATGAGCCTAAGTTGCTGAAATAAGCCTATTTAATAAGCCTAAGTTTCTGAACTAAGCCTATTTAAAAATACTATTTAATAAGCCTAAGTTGCTGAAATAAACCTGTTTAATAAGGCTATTTAATAAGCATAAGTTGCTGAAATAAGCCTATTTAATAAGCCTGAGTTGCTGAAATAAGCCTATTTAATAAGCCTAAGTTGCTGAAATAAGCCTATTTAAATAGGCTATTTAATAAGCCTAAGTTGCTGAATAAGCCTATTTAATAAGTCTAAGTTGCTGAAATAAGGCTATTTAATAAGCCTAAGTTGCTGAAATAAGCCTATTTAATAAACCTACGTTGGTGAACTAAGCCTATATAAAAATGTCTATTTAATAAGCCTAAGTTGCTGAAATAAGCCTATTTAATAAGGCTATTTAATAAGTCTAAGATGCAGAAATGAACCTATTTAATAATGCTATTTAATACGCCTAATTTGCTTAAATAAGCATATTTAATAAGCCTAAGTTGCTAAAATAAGCCTATTTAATAGGCCTATCTAATAAGTCTAAGTTGCAGAAATAAGCATATTTCAAAAGCATATTTAATGAGCCTAAGTTGCTGAAATGTCTATTTAATAAGTCGGTTTAATAAATCTAAGTTGCTAAAATAAGCCTATTTAATAAGGCTATTTAATAAGCCTAAGTTGCTGAAATAAGCCTATTTAATAAGGCTATTTAATAAGCCTAAGTTGCTGAATAAGCCTATTTAATAAGTCTAAGTTGCTGAAATAAGGCTATTTAATAAGCCTAAGTTGCTGAAATAAGCATATTTAATAAGCCTACGTTGGTGAACTAAGCCTATATAAAAAGGTCTATTTAATAAGTCTAAGTTGCTGAAAAAAACCTATTTAAAAATGCTATTTAATAAGCCTAAATTGCTAGAAATAAACCTGTTTAATAAGGCTATTTAATAAGCATAAGTTGCTGAAATAAGCCTATTTAATAAGCCAAAGTTGCTGAAATAAGCCTATTTAATAAGGCTATTTAATAAGTCTAAGTTGCAGAAATGAACCTATTTAATAATGCTATTTAATACGCCTAATTTGCTTAAATAAGCATATTTAATAAGCCTAAGTTGCTAAAATAAGCCTATTTAATAGGCCTATCTAATAAGTCTAAGTTGCAGAAATAAGCATATTTCATAAGCATATTTAATGAGCCTAAGTTGCTGAAATGTCTATTTAATAAGTCGGTTTAATAAGTCTAAGTTGCTAAAATAAGCCTATTTAATAAGGCTATTTAATAAGCCTAAGTTGCTGAAATAAGCCTATTTAATAAGGCTATTTAATGAGCCTAAGTTGCTGAAAAAAGCCTATTTAATAAGGCTATTTAATGAGCCTAAGTTGCTGAAATAAGCCTATTTAATAAGCCTAAGTTTCTGAACTAAGCCTATTTAAAAATACTATTTAATAAGCCTAAGTTGCTGAAATAAACCTGTTTAATAAGGCTATTTAATAAGCATAAGTTGCTGAAATAAGCCTATTTAAAAAGCCTAAGTTGCTGAAATAAGCCTATTTAATAAGGCTATTTAATAAGCCTAAGTTGCTGAATAAGCCTATTTAATAAGTCTAAGTTGCTGAAATAAGGCTATTTAATAAGCCTAAGTTGCTGAAATAAGCATATTTAATAAGCCTACGTTGGTGAACTAAGCCTATATAAAAAGGTCTATTTAATAAGTCTAAGTTGCTGAAAAAAACCTATTTAAAAATGCTATTTAATAAGCCTAAATTGCTAGAAATAAACCTGTTTAATAAGGCTATTTAATAAGCATAAGTTGCTGAAATAAGCCTATTTAATAAGCCAAAGTTGCTGAAATAAGCCTATTTAATAAGGCTATTTAATAAGTCTAAGTTGCAGAAATGAACCTATTTAATAATGCTATTTAATACGCCTAATTTGCTTAAATAAGCATATTTAATAAGCCTAAGTTGCTAAAATAAGCCTATTTAATAGGCCTATCTAATAAGTCTAAGTTGCAGAAATAAGCATATTTCATAAGCATATTTAATGAGCCTAAGTTGCTGAAATGTCTATTTAATAAGTCGGTTTAATAAGTCTAAGTTGCTAAAATAAGCCTATTTAATAAAGCTATTTAATAAGCCTAAGTTGCTGAAATAAGCCTATTTAATAAGGCTATTTAATGAGCCTAAGTTGCTGAAAAAAGCCTATTTAATAAGGCTATTTAATGAGCCTAAGTTGCTGAAATAAGCCTATTTAATAAGCCTAAGTTTCTGAACTAAGCCTATTTAAAAATACTATTTAATAAGCCTAAGTTGCTGAAATAAACCTGTTTAATAAGGCTATTTAATAAGCATAAGTTGCTGAAATAAGCCTATTTAATAAGCCTGAGTTGCTGAAATAAGCCTATTTAATAAGCCTAAGTTGCTGAAATAAGCCTATTTAAATAGGCTATTTAATAAGCCTAAGTTGCTGAATAAGCCTATTTAATAAGTCTAAGTTGCTGAAATAAGGCTATTTAATAAGCCTAAGTTGCTGAAATAAGCCTATTTAATAAACCTACGTTGGTGAACTAAGCCTATATAAAAATGTCTATTTAATAAGCCTAAGTTGCTGAAATAAGCCTATTTAATAAGGCTATTTAATAAGTCTAAGATGCAGAAATGAACCTATTTAATAATGCTATTTAATACGCCTAATTTGCTTAAATAAGCATATTTAATAAGCCTAAGTTGCTAAAATAAGCCTATTTAATAGGCCTATCTAATAAGTCTAAGTTGCAGAAATAAGCATATTTCAAAAGCATATTTAATGAGCCTAAGTTGCTGAAATGTCTATTTAATAAGTCGGTTTAATAAATCTAAGTTGCTAAAATAAGCCTATTTAATAAGGCTATTTAATAAGCCTAAGTTGCTGAAATAAGCCTATTTAATAAGGCTATTTAATAAGCCTAAGTTGCTGAATAAGCCTATTTAATAAGTCTAAGTTGCTGAAATAAGGCTATTTAATAAGCCTAAGTTGCTGAAATAAGCATATTTAATAAGCCTACGTTGGTGAACTAAGCCTATATAAAAAGGTCTATTTAATAAGTCTAAGTTGCTGAAAAAAACCTATTTAAAAATGCTATTTAATAAGCCTAAATTGCTAGAAATAAACCTGTTTAATAAGGCTATTTAATAAGCATAAGTTGCTGAAATAAGCCTATTTAATAAGCCAAAGTTGCTGAAATAAGCCTATTTAATAAGGCTATTTAATAAGTCTAAGTTGCAGAAATGAACCTATTTAATAATGCTATTTAATACGCCTAATTTGCTTAAATAAGCATATTTAATAAGCCTAAGTTGCTAAAATAAGCCTATTTAATAGGCCTATCTAATAAGTCTAAGTTGCAGAAATAAGCATATTTCATAAGCATATTTAATGAGCCTAAGTTGCTGAAATGTCTATTTAATAAGTCGGTTTAATAAGTCTAAGTTGCTAAAATAAGCCTATTTAATAAGGCTATTTAATAAGCCTAAGTTGCTGAAATAAGCCTATTTAATAAGGCTATTTAATGAGCCTAAGTTGCTGAAAAAAGCCTATTTAATAAGGCTATTTAATGAGCCTAAGTTGCTGAAATAAGCCTATTTAATAAGCCTAAGTTTCTGAACTAAGCCTATTTAAAAATACTATTTAATAAGCCTAAGTTGCTGAAATAAACCTGTTTAATAAGGCTATTTAATAAGCATAAGTTGCTGAAATAAGCCTATTTAAAAAGCCTAAGTTGCTGAAATAAGCCTATTTAATAAGGCTATTTAATAAGCCTAAGTTGCTGAATAAGCCTATTTAATAAGTCTAAGTTGCTGAAATAAGGCTATTTAATAAGCCTAAGTTGCTGAAATAAGCATATTTAATAAGCCTACGTTGGTGAACTAAGCCTATATAAAAAGGTCTATTTAATAAGTCTAAGTTGCTGAAAAAAACCTATTTAAAAATGCTATTTAATAAGCCTAAATTGCTAGAAATAAACCTGTTTAATAAGGCTATTTAATAAGCATAAGTTGCTGAAATAAGCCTATTTAATAAGCCAAAGTTGCTGAAATAAGCCTATTTAATAAGGCTATTTAATAAGTCTAAGTTGCAGAAATGAACCTATTTAATAATGCTATTTAATACGCCTAATTTGCTTAAATAAGCATATTTAATAAGCCTAAGTTGCTAAAATAAGCCTATTTAATAGGCCTATCTAATAAGTCTAAGTTGCAGAAATAAGCATATTTCATAAGCATATTTAATGAGCCTAAGTTGCTGAAATGTCTATTTAATAAGTCGGTTTAATAAGTCTAAGTTGCTAAAATAAGCCTATTTAATAAGGCTATTTAATAAGCCTAAGTTGCTGAAATAAGCCTATTTAATAAGGCTATTTAATGAGCCTAAGTTGCTGAAAAAAGCCTATTTAATAAGGCTATTTAATGAGCCTAAGTTGCTGAAATAAGCCTATTTAATAAGCCTAAGTTTCTGAACTAAGCCTATTTAAAAATACTATTTAATAAGCCTAAGTTGCTGAAATAAACCTGTTTAATAAGGCTATTTAATAAGCATAAGTTGCTGAAATAAGCCTATTAAATAAGCCTGAGTTGCTGAAATAAGCCTATTTAATAAGGCTATTTAATAAGTCTAAGTTGCTGAAATAAACCTATTTAATAAGCCTAAGTTGCTAAAATAAGCCTATTTAATGAGGCTATTTAATAAGTCTATTTAATAAGCCTATTTAATAAGCCTATTTAATACGCCTATTAATAAGCCTATTTAATACGCGTATTTAATACACCTATTTAATAAGTATTTAATGAGCCTATGTATTAAGTCTATTTAGGTTTACTTCAGAAACTTAGGCTTATTAAATAGTCTTATTTCAGCAACTTAGGCTCATTAAATAGCCTTATGAAATAGGCTTATTTCAGCAACTTAGGCTTATTAAATAGCCGTATTAAATAGGCTTATTTCAGCAACTTAGACTTATTAAATAGGTTTATTCAGCAACTTAGGCTTATTAAATAGACTTATTCAGCAACTTAGGCTTATTAAATAGGCTTATTTCAGCAACTTAGACTTATTAAATAGGCCTATTAAATAGGCTTATTAAATAGGCTTATTTCAGCAACTTAGACTTATTAAATAGGCCTATTAAATAGGCTTATTAAATAGACTTATTAAATAGGCTCATTAAATACTTATTAAATAGGCGTATTAAATAGGCTTATTAAATAGACTTATTAAATAGGCTCAATAAATCGGCTTATTAAATAGGCTTATTAAATAGGCTCAATAAATAGGCTTATTAAATAGGCTTATTAAATAGGCTTATTAAATAGACTTATTAAATCGGCTTATTAAATAGGCTCAATAAATAGGCTCAATAAATATGCTTATTAAATAGGCTCAATAAATAGGCTTATTAAATAGGCTCAATAAATAGGCTTATTAAATAGGCTCATTAAATACTTATTAAATAGGCTTATTAAATAGACTTATTAAATAGACTTATTAAATAGGCTCAATAAATAGGCTTATTAAATAGGCTTATTAAATAGGCTTATTAAATAGACTTATTAAATCGGCTTATTAAATAGGCTCAATAAATAGGCTCAATAAATATGCTTATTAAATAGGCTCAATAAATAGGCTTATTAAATAGGCTCAATAAATAGGCTTATTAAATAGGCTCATTAAATACTTATTAAATAGGCTTATTAAATAGACTTATTAAATAGACTTATTAAATAGTCTTATTAAATAGACTTATTAAATAGTCTTATTAAAAAGGCTTATTAAATAGACTTATTAAATAGACTTATTAAATAGACTTATTAAATAGGCTCAATAAATAGGCTTATTAAATAGGCTCAATAAATAGGCTTATTAAATAGGCTCAATAAATAGGCTTATTAAATAGGCTCAATAAATAGGCTTATTAAATAGGCTCATTAAATACTTATTAAATAGACTTATTAAATAGACTCATTAAATAGGCTTATTAAATAGGCTCAATAAATAGGCTTATTAAATAGGCTTATTAAATAGGCTTATTAAATAGACTTATTAAATCGGCTTATTAAATAGGCTCAATAAATAGGCTTATTAAATAGGCTCAATAAATATGCTTATTAAATAGGCTCAATAAATAGGCTTATTAAATAGGCTCAATAAATAGGCTTATTAAATAGGCTCATTAAATACTTATTAAATAGGCTCAATAAATAGGCTTATTAAATAGGCTCAATAAATAGGCTTATTAAATAGGCTCAATAAATAGGCTTATTAAATAGGCTCAATAAATAGGCTTATTAAATAGGCTCATTAAATACTTATTAAATAGACTTATTAAATAGGCTTATTAAATAGATGTATTAAATAGCCTCATTAAATAGGCTTATTTTAGCAACTTAGGCTTATTAAATAGGTTTATTTCAGCAACTTAGACTTATTAAAGAGCCTTATTAAATAGGCTTATTTCAGCAACTTAGGCTTATTAAATAAGCTTATTTCAGCAACTTATTCTTATTAAATAGCCTTATTAAACAGGTTTATTTCAGCAACTTAGGCTTATTAAATAGCATTTTTAAATAGGTTTATTTCAGCAACTTAGACTTATTAAATATACCTTTTAAAATAGGCTTAGTTCAGAAACTTAGGCTTATTAAATAGTCTTATTTCAGCAAATTAGGCTCATTAAATAGCCTTATTAAATAGGCTTAATCAGCAACTTAGGCTTATTAAATAGCCTTATTAAATATGCTTATTTCAGCAACTTAGACTTATTAAATAGGTTTATTCAGCAACTTAGGCTTATTAAATAGGCTTATTCAGCAACTTAGGCTTATTTAATAGGCTTATTTCAGCAACTTAGGCTTATTAAATAGGCTCATTCAGAAACGTAGGCTTATTAAATAAGCTTATTTCAGCAACTTAGACTTATTAAATAGGCCTATTAATTAGGCTTATTAAATAGGCTTATTTCAGCAACTTAGATTTATTAAAAAAGGCCTATTAAATAGGCTTATTAAATAGACTTATTAAATAGGCTCATTAAATACTTATTAAATAGGCTTATTAAATAGGCTTATTAAATAGACTTATTAAATAGGCTCAATAAATAGGCTTATTAAATAGGCTTATTAAATAGACTTATTAAATAGGCTCAATAAATCGGCTTATTAAATAGGCTTATTAAATAGGCTCAATAAATAGGCTTATTAAATCGGCTTATTAATTAGGCTTATTAAATAGACTTATTAAATCGGCTTATTAAATAGGCTCAATAAATAGGCTTATTAAATAGGCTCAATAAATATGCTTATTAAATAGGCTCAATAAATAGGCTTATTAAATAGGCTCAATAAATAGGCTTATTAAATAGGCTCATTAAATACTTATTAAATAGGCTTATTAAATAGACTTATTAAATAGACTTATTAAATAGGCTTATTAAATAGACTTATTAAATAGTCTTATTAAAAAGGCTTATTAAATAGACTTATTAAATAGGCTCATTAAATACTCATTAAATATGTTTATTAAATAGGTGTATTAATTAGGCTTATTAAATAGGCTTATTAAATAGGCTTATTAAATAGACTTATTAAATAGACTTATTAAATAGACTTATTAAATAGACTTATTAAATAGGCTCATTAAATACTTATTAAATAGGCTTATTAAATAGACTTATTAAATAGGCTTATTAAATAGGCTCAATAAATAGGCTTATTAAATAGGCTTATTAAATAGACTTATTAAATAGGCTCAATAAATCGGCTTATTAAATAGGCTTATTAAATAGGCTCAATAAATAGCCTTATTAAATAGGCTTATTAAATAGGCTTATTAAATAGACTTATTAAATCGGCTTATTAAATAGGCTCAATAAATAGGCTTATTAAAAAGGCTCAATAAATATGCTTATTAAAAAGGCTCAATAAATAGGCTTATTAAATAGGCTCAATAAATAGGCTTATTAAATAGGCTCATTAAATACTTATTAAATAGACTTATTAAATAGACTTATTAAATAGACTTATTAAATAGGCTCATTAAATACTTATTAAATAGGCTTATTAAATAGACTTATTAAATAGGCTTATTAAATAGGCTCAATAAATAGGCTTATTAAATAGGCTTATTAAATAGACTTATTAAATAGGCTCAATAAATCGGCTTATTAAATAGGCTTATTAAATAGGCTCAATAAATAGCCTTATTAAATAGGCTTATTAAATAGGCTTATTAAATAGACTTATTAAATCGGCTTATTAAATAGGCTCAATAAATAGGCTTATTAAAAAGGCTCAATAAATATGCTTATTAAAAAGGCTCAATAAATAGGCTTATTAAATAGGCTCAATAAATAGGCTTATTAAATAGGCTCATTAAATACTTATTAAATAGGCTTATTAAATAGACTTATTAAATAGACTTATTAAATAGGCTTATTAAATAGACTTATTAAATAGTCTTATTAAAAAGGCTTATTAAATAGACTTATTAAATAGGCTCATTAAATACTCATTAAATATGTTTATTAAATAGGTGTATTAATTAGGCTTATTAAATAGACTTATTAAATAGGCTCAATAAATCAGCTTATTAAATAGGCTTATTAAATAGGCTCAATAAATAGGCTTATTAAATAGGCTTATTAAATAGGCTTATTAAATAGACTTATTAAATCGGCTTATTAAATAGGCTCAATAAATAGGCTTATTAAATAGGCTCAATAAATATGCTTATTAAATAGGCTCAATAAATAGGCTTATTAAATAGGCTCAATAAATAGGCTTATTAAATAGGCTCATTAAATACTTATTAAATAGGCTTATTAAATAGACTTATTAAATAGACTTATTAAATAGGCTTATTAAATAGACTTATTAAATAGTCTTATTAAAAAGGCTTATTATTTAGACTTATTAAATAGGCTCATTAAATACTCATTAAATATGTTTATTAAATAGGTGTATTAATTAGGCTTATTAAATAGGCTTATTAAATAGACTTATTAAATAGACTTATTAAATAGACTTATTACAAAGAGACTTATTAAATAGCCTCATGAAATAGGCTTATTTTAGCAACTTAGGCTTATTAAATAGGTTTATTTCAGCAACTTAGACTTATTAAAGAGCCTTATTAAATAGGCTTATTTCAGCAACTTAGGCTTATTAAATAAGCTTATTTCAGCAACTTATGCTTATTAAATAGCCTTATTAAACAGGTTTATTTCAGCAACTTAGGCTTATTAAATAGCATTTTTAATTAGGTTTATTTCAGCAACTTAGACTTATTAAATATACCTTTTTAAATAGGCTTAGTTCAGAAACTTAGGCTTATTAAATAGTCT
This sequence comes from Petromyzon marinus, assembly GCF_048934315.1. NCBI lineage: Eukaryota > Metazoa > Chordata > Hyperoartia > Petromyzontiformes > Petromyzontidae > Petromyzon > Petromyzon marinus. Next base: position 1,864,666 of record NW_027422650.1, on the reverse strand, counting down.
TATTTCAGCAACTTAGGCTCATTAAATAGCCTTATGAAATAGGCTTATTTCAGCAACTTAGGCTTATTAAATAGCCGTATTAAATAGGCTTATTTCAGCAACTTAGACTTATTAAATAGGTTTATTCAGCAACTTAGACTTATTAAATAGGCCTATTAAATAGGCTTATTAAATAGGCTTATTTCAGCAACTTAGACTTATTAAATAGGCCTATTAAATAGGCTTATTAAATAGACTTATTAAATAGGCTCATTAAATACTTATTAAATAGGCTTATTAAATAGGCTTATTAAATAGACTTATTAAATAGGCTCAATAAATCGGCTTATTAAATAGGCTTATTAAATAGGCTCAATAAATAGGCTTATTAAATAGGCTTATTAAATAGGCTTATTAAATAGACTTATTAAATCGGCTTATTAAATAGGCTCAATAAATAGGCTCAATAAATATGCTTATTAAATAGGCTCAATAAATAGGCTTATTATAATAGGCTCAATAAATAGGCTTATTAAATAGGCTCATTAAATACTTATTAAATAGGCTTATTAAAGAGACTTATTAAATAGACTTATTAAATAGTCTTATTAAATAGACTTATTAAATAGTCTTATTAAAAAGGCTTATTAAATAGACTTATTAAATAGGCTCATTAAATACTTATTAAATATGTTTATTAAATAGGTGTATTAATTAGGCTTATTAAATAGGCTTATTAAATAGGCTTATTAAATAGACTTATTAAATAGACTTATTAAATAGACTTATTAAATAGGCTCAATAAATAGGCTTATTAAATAGGCTCAATAAATAGGCTTATTAAATAGGCTCAATAAATAGGCTCATTAAATAGGCTCAATAAATAGGCTTATTAAATAGGCTCATTAAATACTTATTAAATAGACTTATTAAATAGACTCATTAAATAGGCTTATTAAATAGACGTATTAAATAGCCTCATTAAATAGGCTTATTTTAGCAACTTAGGCTTATTAAATAGGTTTATTTCAGCAACTTAGACTTATTAAAGAGCCTTATTAAATAGGCTTATTTCAGCAACTTAGGCTTATTAAATAAGCTTATTTCAGCAACTTATTCTTATTAAATAGCCTTATTAAACAGGTTTATTTCAGCAACTTAGGCTTATTAAATAGCATTTTTAAATAGGTTTATTTCAGCAACTTAGACTTATTAAATATACCTTTTAAAATAGGCTTAGTTCAGAAACTTAGACTTATTAAATAGGTTTATTCAGCAACTTAGGCTTTATAAATAGGCTTATTTAGCAACTTAGGCTTATTTAATAGGCTTATTTCAGCAACTTAGGCTTATTAAATAGGCTCATTCAGAAACTTAAGCTTATTAAATAAGCTTATTTCAGCAACTTAGACTTATTAAATAGGCCTATTAAATAGGCTTATTAAATAGGCTTATTTCAGCAACTTAGATTTATTTAAAAAGGCCTATTAAATAGGCTTATTAAATAGACTTATTAAATAGGCTCATTAAATACTTATTAAATAGGCTTATTAAATAGGCTTATTAAATAGACTTATTAAATAGGCTCAATAAATAGGCTTATTAAATAGGCTTATTAAATAGACTTATTAAATAGGCTCAATAAATCGGCTTATTAAATAGGCTTATTAAATAGGCTTATTAAATAGGCTCAATAAATAGGCTTATTAAATAGGCTCAATAAATAGGCTTATTAAATAGGCTCATTAAATACTTATTAAATAGGCTTATTAAATAGGCTTATTAAATAGACTTATTAAATAGGCTCAATAAATCGGCTTATTAAATAGGCTTATTAAATAGGCTCAATAAATAGGCTTATTAAATAGGCTTATTAAATAGGCTTATTAAATAGACTTATTAAATCGGCTTATTAAATAGGCTCAATAAATAGGCTCAATAAATATGCTTATTAAATAGGCTCAATAAATAGGCTTATTATAATAGGCTCAATAAATAGGCTTATTAAATAGGCTCATTAAATACTTATTAAATAGGCTTATTAAAGAGACTTATTAAATAGACTTATTCAATAGTCTTATTAAATAGACTTATTAAATAGTCTTATTAAAAAGGCTTATTAAATAGACTTATTAAATAGGCTCATTAAATACTTATTAAATATGTTTATTAAATAGGTGTATTAATTAGGCTTATTAAATAGGCTTATTAAATAGGCTCAATAAATATGCTTATTAAATAGGCTCAATAAATAGGCTTATTAAATAGGCTCAATAAATAGGCTTATTAAATAGGCTCATTAAATACTTATTAAATAGGCTTATTAAATAGACTTATTAAATAGACTTATTAAATAGGCTTATTAAATAGACTTATTAAATAGTCTTATTAAAAAGGCTTATTAAATAGACTTATTAAATAGGCTCATTAAATACTCATTAAATATGTTTATTAAATAGGTGTATTAATTAGGCTTATTAAATAGGCTTATTAAATAGGCTTATTAAATAGACTTATTAAATAGACTTATTAAATAGACTTATTAAATAGACTTATTAAATAGGCTCATTAAATACTTATTAAATAGGCTTATTAAATAGGCTTATTAAATAGACTTATTAAATAGGCTCAATAAATAGGCTTATTAAATAGGCTTATTAAATAGACTTATTAAATAGGCTCAATAAATCGGCTTATTAAATAGGCTTATTAAATAGGCTCAATAAATAGGCTTATTAAATAGGCTTATTAAATAGGCTTATTAAATAGGCTCAATAAATATGCTTATTAAATAGGCTCAATAAATAGGCTTATTAAATAGGCTCAATAAATAGGCTTATTAAATAGGCTCATTAAATACTTATTAAATAGGCTTATTAAATAGACTTATTAAATAGACTTATTAAATAGACTTATTAAATAGACTTATTAAATAGCCTCATGAAATAGGCTTATTTTAGCAACTTAGGCTTATTAAATAGGTTTATTTCAGCAACTTAGACTTATTAAAGAGCCTTATTAAAGAGGCTTATTTCAGCAACTTAGGCTTATTAAATAAGCTTATTTCAGCAACTTATGCTTATTAAATAGCCTTATTAAACAGGTTTATTTCAGCAACTTAGGCTTATTAAATAGCATTTTTAAATAGGTTAATTTCAGCAACTTAGACTTATTAAATATACCTTTCTAAATAGGCTTAGTTCAGAAACTTAGGCTTATTAAATAGTCTTATTTCAGCAACTTAGGCTCATTAAATAGCCTTATGAAATAGGCAGATTTCAGCAACTTAGGCTTATTAAATAGCCGTATTAAATAGGCTTATTTCAGCAACTTAGACTTATTAAATAGGTTTATTCAGCAACTTAGGCTTATTAAATAGGCTTATTCAGCAACTTAGGCTTATTAAATAGGCTTATTTCAGCAACTTAGACTTATTAAATAGGCCTATTAAATAGGCTTATTAAATAGGCTTATTTCAGCAACTTAGACTTATTAAATAGGCCTATTAAATAGGCTTATTAAATAGACTTATTAAATAGGCTCATTAAATACTTATTAAATAGGCTTATTAAATAGACTTATTAAATAGGCTCAATAAATCGGCTTATTAAATAGGCTTATTAAATAGGCTCAATAAATAGGCTCATTAAATAGGCTTATTAAATAGGCTTATTAAATAGACTTATTAAATCGGCTTATTAAATAGGCTCAATAAATAGGCTTATTAAATAGGCTCAATAAATAAGCTTATTAAATAGGCTCAATAAATAGGCTTATTAAATAGGCTCAATAAATAGGCTTATTAAATAGGCTCATTAAATACTTATTAAATAGGCTCATTAAATAGACTTATTAAATAGACTTATTAAATAGTCTTATTAAATAGACGTATTAAATAGTCTTATTAAAAAGGCTTATTAAATAGACTTATTAAATAGGCTCATTAAATACTTATTAAATATGTTTATTAAATAGGTGTATTAATTAGGCTTATTAAATAGACTTATTAAATAGACTTATTAAATAGACTTATTAAATAGACTTATTAAATAGCCTCATGAAATAGGCTTATTTTAGCAACTTAGGCTTATTAAATAGGTTTATTTCAGCAACTTAGACTTATTAAAGAGCCTTATTAAATAGGCTTATTTCTGCAACTTAGGCTTATTAAATAAGCTTATTTCAGCAACTTATGCTTATTAAATAGCCTTATTAAACAGGTTTATTTCAGCAACTTAGGCTTATTAAATAGCATTTTTAAATAGGTTTATTTCAGCAACTTAGACTTATTAAATATACCTTTTTAAATAGGCTTAGTTCAGAAACTTAGGCTTATTAAATAGTCTTATTTCAGGAACTTAGGCTCATTAAATAGCCTTATTAAATAGGCTTATTTCAGCAACTTAGGTTTATTAAATAGCCTTATTAAATAGGCTTATTTCAGCAACTTAGACTTATTAAATAGGTTTATTCAGCAACTTAGGCTTATTAAATAGCCTTATTCAACAACTTAGGCTTATTAAATAGGCTTATTTCTGCAACTTAGACTAATTAAATAGGCCTATTAAATAGGCGTATTAAATAGGCTTATTTCAGCAACTTAGACTTATTAAATAGGCCTATTAAATAGGCTTATTAAATAGACTTAATACATAGGCTCATTAAATACTTATTAAATAGGTGTATTAAATAGGCGTATTAAATAAGCTTATTAATAGGCATATTAAATAGGATTATTAAATAGGCTTATTAAATAGACTTATTAAATAGGCTTATTAAAAAGGCTTATTAAATAGACTTAATACATAGGCTCATTAAATACTTATTAAATAGGTGTATTAAATAGGCGTATTAAATACGCTTATTAATAGTCGTATTAAATAGGCTTATTAAATAGGCTTATTAAATAGACTTATTAAATAGCCTAATTAAATAGGCTTATTTTAGCAACTTAGGCTTATTAAATAGGTTTATTTCAGCAACTTAGACTTATTAAATAGCCTTATTAAATAGGCTTATTTCAGCAACTCAGGCTTATTAAATAGGCTTATTTCAGCAACTTATGCTTATTAAATAGCCTTATTAAACAGGTTTATTTCAGCAACTTAGGCTTATTAAATAGTATTTTTAAATAGGCTTAGTTCAGAAACTTAGGCTTATTAAATAGGCTTATTTCAGCAACTTAGGCTCATTAAATAGCCTTATTAAATAGGCTTTTTTCAGCAACTTAGGCTCATTAAATAGCCTTATTAAATAGGCTTATTTCAGCAACTTAGGCTTATTAAATAGCCTTATTAAATAGGCTTATTTTAGCAACTTAGACTTATTAAACCGACTTATTAAATAGACATTTCAGCAACTTAGGCTCATTAAATATGCTTATGAAATATGCTTATTTCTGCAACTTAGACTTATTAGATAGGCCTATTAAATAGGCTTATTTTAGCAACTTAGGCTTATTAAATATGCTTATTTAAGCAAATTAGGCGTATTAAATAGCATTATTAAATAGGTTCATTTCTGCAACTTAGACTTATTAAATAGCCTTATTAAATAGGCTTATTTCAGCAACTTAGGCTTATTAAATAGGCTTATTTCAGCAACTTATGCTTATTAAATAGCCTTATTAAACAGGTTTATTTCTAGCAATTTAGGCTTATTAAATAGCATTTTAAATAGGTTTTTTTCAGCAACTTAGACTTATTAAATAGACCTTTTTATATAGGCTTAGTTCACCAACGTAGGCTTATTAAATAGGCTTATTTCAGCAACTTAGGCTTATTAAATAGCCTTATTTCAGCAACTTAGACTTATTAAATAGGCTTATTCAGCAACTTAGGCTTATTAAATAGCCTTATTAAATAGGCTTATTTCAGCAACTTAGGCTTATTAAATAGCCTTATTAAATAGGCTTATTTTAGCAACTTAGACTTATTAAACCGACTTATTAAATAGACATTTCAGCAACTTAGGCTCATTAAATATGCTTTTGAAATATGCTTATTTCTGCAACTTAGACTTATTAGATAGGCCTATTAAATAGGCTTATTTTAGCAACTTAGGCTTATTAAATATGCTTATTTAAGCAAATTAGGCGTATTAAATAGCATTATTAAATAGGTTCATTTCTGCAACTTAGACTTATTAAATAGCCTTATTAAATAGGCTTATTTCAGCAACTTAGGCTTATTAAATAGGCTTATTTCAGCAACTTATGCTTATTAAATAGCCTTATTAAACAGGTTTATTTCTAGCAATTTAGGCTTATTAAATAGCATTTTTAAATAGGTTTTTTTCAGCAACTTTGACTTATTAAATAGCCTATTTAAATAGGCTTATTTCAGCAACTTAGGCTTATTAAATAGGCTTATTTCAGCAACTGAGACATATTAAAAAGGCTTATTTCAGCAACTTAGGCTTATGAAATAGGCTTATTCAGCAACTTAGGCTTATTAAATAAGCTTATTTCAGCAACTTATTCTTATTAAATAGACTTATTAAACAGGTTTATTTCAGCAACTTAGGCTTATTAAATAGCATTTTAAATAGGTTTATTTCAGCAACTTAGACTTATTAAATATACCTTTTTAAATAGGCTTAGTTCAGAAACTTAGGCTTATTAAATAGTCTTATTTCAGCAACTTAGGCTCATTAAATAGCCTTATTAAATAGGCTTATTCAGCAACTTAGGCTTATTAAATAGCCTTATTAAATATGCTTATTTCAGCAACTTAGACTTATTAAATAGGTTTATTCAGCAACTTAGGCTTATTAAATAGGCTTATTCAGCAACTTAGGCTTATTTAATAGGCTTATTTCAGCAACTTAGGCTTATTAAATAGGCTCATTCAGAAACTTAGGCTTATTAAATAGGCTTATTTCAGCAACTTAGACTTATTCAATAGGCCTATTAAATAGGCTTATTAAATAGGCTTATTTCAGCAACTTAGACTTATTAAATAGGCCTATTAAATAGGCTTATTAAATAGACTTATTAAATAGGCTCATTAAATACTTATTAAATAGGCTTATTAAATAGACTTATTAAATAGGCTCAATAAATCGGCTTATTAAATAGGCTTATTAAATAGGCTCAATAAATAGGCTCATTAAATAGGCTTATTAAATAGGCTTATTAAATAGACTTATTAAATCGGCTTATTAAATAGGCTCAATAAATAGGCTTATTAAATAGGCTCAATAAATAAGCTTATTAAATAGGCTCAATAAATAGGCTTATTAAATAGGCTCAATAAATAGGCTTATTAAATAGGCTCATTAAATACTTATTAAATAGGCTCATTAAATAGACTTATTAAATAGACTTATTAAATAGTCTTATTAAATAGACTTATTAAATAGTCTTATTAAAAAGGCTTATTAAATAGACTTATTAAATAGGCTCATTAAATACTTATTAAATATGTTTATTAAATAGGTGTATTAATTAGGCTTATTAAATAGACTTATTAAATAGACTTATTAAATAGACTTATTAAATAGACTTATTAAATAGCCTCATGAAATAGGCTTATTTTAGCAACTTAGGCTTATTAAATAGGTTTATTTCAGCAACTTAGACTTATTAAAGAGCCTTATTAAATAGGCTTATTTCTGCAACTTAGGCTTATTAAATAAGCTTATTTCAGCAACTTATGCTTATTAAATAGCCTTATTAAACAGGTTTATTTCAGCAACTTAGGCTTATTAAATAGCATTTTTAAATAGGTTTATTTCAGCAACTTAGACTTATTAAATATACCTTTTTAAATAGGCTTAGTTCAGAAACTTAGGCTTATTAAATAGTCTTATTTCAGGAACTTAGGCTCATTAAATAGCCTTATTAAATAGGCTTATTTCAGCAACTTAGGTTTATTAAATAGCCTTATTAAATAGGCTTATTTCAGCAACTTAGACTTATTAAATAGGTTTATTCAGCAACTTAGGCTTATTAAATAGCCTTATTCAACAACTTAGGCTTATTAAATAGGCTTATTTCTGCAACTTAGACTAATTAAATAGGCCTATTAAATAGGCGTATTAAATAGGCTTATTTCAGCAACTTAGACTTATTAAATAGGCCTATTAAATAGGCTTATTAAATAGACTTAATACATAGGCTCATTAAATACTTATTAAATAGGTGTATTAAATAGGCGTATTAAATAAGCTTATTAATAGGCATATTAAATAGGATTATTAAATAGGCTTATTAAATAGACTTATTAAATAGGCTTATTAAAAAGGCTTATTAAATAGACTTAATACATAGGCTCATTAAATACTTATTAAATAGGTGTATTAAATAGGCGTATTAAATACGCTTATTAATAGTCGTATTAAATAGGCTTATTAAATAGGCTTATTAAATAGACTTATTAAATAGCCTAATTAAATAGGCTTATTTTAGCAACTTAGGCTTATTAAATAGGTTTATTTCAGCAACTTAGACTTATTAAATAGCCTTATTAAATAGGCTTATTTCAGCAACTCAGGCTTATTAAATAGGCTTATTTCAGCAACTTATGCTTATTAAATAGCCTTATTAAACAGGTTTATTTCAGCAACTTAGGCTTATTAAATAGTATTTTTAAATAGGCTTAGTTCAGAAACTTAGGCTTATTAAATAGGCTTATTTCAGCAACTTAGGCTCATTAAATAGCCTTATTAAATAGGCTTTTTTCAGCAACTTAGGCTCATTAAATAGCCTTATTAAATAGGCTTATTTCAGCAACTTAGGCTTATTAAATAGCCTTATTAAATAGGCTTATTTTAGCAACTTAGACTTATTAAACCGACTTATTAAATAGACATTTCAGCAACTTAGGCTCATTAAATATGCTTATGAAATATGCTTATTTCTGCAACTTAGACTTATTAGATAGGCCTATTAAATAGGCTTATTTTAGCAACTTAGGCTTATTAAATATGCTTATTTAAGCAAATTAGGCGTATTAAATAGCATTATTAAATAGGTTCATTTCTGCAACTTAGACTTATTAAATAGCCTTATTAAATAGGCTTATTTCAGCAACTTAGGCTTATTAAATAGGCTTATTTCAGCAACTTATGCTTATTAAATAGCCTTATTAAACAGGTTTATTTCTAGCAATTTAGGCTTATTAAATAGCATTTTAAATAGGTTTTTTTCAGCAACTTAGACTTATTAAATAGACCTTTTTATATAGGCTTAGTTCACCAACGTAGGCTTATTAAATAGGCTTATTTCAGCAACTTAGGCTTATTAAATAGCCTTATTTCAGCAACTTAGACTTATTAAATAGGCTTATTCAGCAACTTAGGCTTATTAAATAGCCTTATTAAATAGGCTTATTTCAGCAACTTAGGCTTATTAAATAGCCTTATTAAATAGGCTTATTTTAGCAACTTAGACTTATTAAACCGACTTATTAAATAGACATTTCAGCAACTTAGGCTCATTAAATATGCTTTTGAAATATGCTTATTTCTGCAACTTAGACTTATTAGATAGGCCTATTAAATAGGCTTATTTTAGCAACTTAGGCTTATTAAATATGCTTATTTAAGCAAATTAGGCGTATTAAATAGCATTATTAAATAGGTTCATTTCTGCAACTTAGACTTATTAAATAGCCTTATTAAATAGGCTTATTTCAGCAACTTAGGCTTATTAAATAGGCTTATTTCAGCAACTTATGCTTATTAAATAGCCTTATTAAACAGGTTTATTTCTAGCAATTTAGGCTTATTAAATAGCATTTTTAAATAGGTTTTTTTCAGCAACTTTGACTTATTAAATAGACCTTTTTATATAGGCTTAGTTCACCAACGTAGGCTTATTAAATAGGCTTATTTCAGCAACTTAGGCTTATTAAATAGCCTTATTTCAGCAACTTAGACTTATTAAATAGGCTTATTCAGCAACTTAGGCTTATTAAATAGCCTATTTAAATAGGCTTATTTCAGCAACTTAGGCTTATTAAATAGGCTTATTTCAGCAACTGAGACATATTAAAAAGGCTTATTTCAGCAACTTAGGCTTATGAAATAGGCTTATTCAGCAACTTAGGCTTATTAAATAAGCTTATTTCAGCAACTTATTCTTATTAAATAGACTTATTAAACAGGTTTATTTCAGCAACTTAGGCTTATTAAATAGCATTTTAAATAGGTTTATTTCAGCAACTTAGACTTATTAAATATACCTTTTTAAATAGGCTTAGTTCAGAAACTTAGGCTTATTAAATAGTCTTATTTCAGCAACTTAGGCTCATTAAATAGCCTTATTAAATAGGCTTATTCAGCAACTTAGGCTTATTAAATAGCCTTATTAAATATGCTTATTTCAGCAACTTAGACTTATTAAATAGGTTTATTCAGCAACTTAGGCTTATTAAATAGGCTTATTCAGCAACTTAGGCTTATTTAATAGGCTTATTTCAGCAACTTAGGCTTATTAAATAGGCTCATTCAGAAACTTAGGCTTATTAAATAGGCTTATTTCAGCAACTTAGACTTATTCAATAGGCCTATTAAATAGGCTTATTAAATAGGCTTATTTCAGCAACTTAGACTTATTAAAAAGGCCTATTAAATAGGCTTATTAAATAGACTTATTAAATAGGCTCATTAACTAGGCTTATTAAATAGGCTTATTAAATAGACTTATTAAATAGGCTCAATAAATAGGCTTATTAAATAGGCTTATTAAATAGGCTTATTAAATAGACTTATTAAATCGGCTTATTAAATACTTATTAAATAGGCTTATTAAATAGACTTATTAAATAGACTTATTAAATAGGCTTATTAAATAGACTTATTAAATAGGCTTATTAAAAAGGCTTATTAAATAGACTTATTAAATAGGCTCATTAAATACTTATTAAATATGTTTATTAAATAGGCGTATTAAATAGGCTTATTAAATAGGCTTATTAAATAGGCTTATTAAATAGACTTATTCAATAGCCTCATTATATAGGCTTATTTTAGCAACTTAGACTTATTAAATAGGTTTATTTCAGCAACTTAGACTTATTAAATAGCCTTATTAAATAGGCTTATTTCAGCAACTTAGGCTTATTAAATAAGCTTATTTCAGCAACTTATGCTTATTAAATAGGCTTATTAAACAAGTTTATTTCAGCAACTTAGGCTTATTAAATAGCATATTTAAATAGGTTTATTTCAGCAGCTTAGACTTATTAAATATACCTTTTTAAATAGGCTTAGTTCAGAAACTTAGGCTTATTAAATAGGCTTATTTCAGCAACTTAGGCTCATTAAATAGCCTTATTAAATAGGCTTATTCAGCAACTTAGGCTTATTAAATAGCCTTATTAAATATGCTTATTTCAGCAACTTAGACTTATTAAATAGGTTTATTCAGCAACTTAGGCTTATTAAATAGGCTTATTCAGCAACTTAGGCTTATTTAATAGGCTTATTTCAGCAACTTAGGCTTATTAAATAGGCTCATTCAGAAACTTAGGCTTATTAAATAGGCTTATTTCAGCAACTTAGACTTATTCAATAGGCCTATTAAATAGGCTTATTAAATAGGCTTATTACAGCAACTTAGACTTATTAAAAAGGCCTATTAAATAGGCTTATTAAATAGACTTATTAAATAGGCTCATTAAATAGGCTTATTAAATAGGCTTATTAAATAGACTTATTAAATAGGCTCAATAAATAGGCTTATTAAATAGGCTTATTAAATAGGCTTATTAAATAGACTTATTAAATCGGCTTATTAAATAGGTTTATTAAAAAGGCTTATTAAATAGACTTATTAAATAGGCTCATTAAATACTTATTAAATAGGCTTATTAAATAGACTTATTAAATAGGCTTATTAAAAAGGCTTATTAAATAGACTTATTAAATAGGCTCATTAAATATTTATTAAATATGTTTATTAAATAGGCGTATTAAATAGGCTTATTAAATAGACTTATTAAATAGGCTTATTAAATAGACTTTTTAAATAGGCTTATTAAAAATGCTCATTAAATACTTATTAAATGTGTTTATTAAATAGGCGTATTAAATAGGCTTATTAAATAGGCTTATTAAATAGGCTTATTAAATAGACTTATTAAAGAGCCTTATTAAATAGGCTTATTTCAGCAACTTAGGCTTATTAAATAAGCTTATTTCAGCAACGTATGCTTATTAAATAGCCTTATTAAACAGGTTTATTTCAGCAACTTAGGCTTATTAAATAGCATTTTAAATAGGTTTATTTCAGCAACTTAGACTTTTTAAATATACCTTTTTAAATAGGCTTAGTTCAGAAACTCAGGCTTATTAAATAGTCTTATTTCAGCAACTTAGGCTCATTAAATAGCCTTATTAAATAGGCTTATTTCAGCAACTTAGGCTTATTAAATAGGCTTATTTCAGCAACTTAGACTTATTAAATAGCCTTATTTCAGCAACATAGCCTTATTAAATAGGCATATTTCAGCAACTTAGACTTATTAAATAGGTTTATTCAGCAACTTAGGCTTATTAAATAGGCTTATTCAGCAACTTAGGCTTATTAAATAGGCTTATTTCAGCAACTTAGGCTTATTAAATAGGCTCATTCAGAAATTTAGGCTTATTAAATAGGCTTATTTCAGCAACTTAGACTTATTAAATAGGCCTATTAAATAGACTGATTAAATAGGCTCATTAAATACTTATTAAATAGGCTTATTAAATAGACTTATTAAATAGGCTCAATAAAGAGGCTTATTAAATAGGCTTATTAAATAGACTTATTAAATAGGCTCAATAAATAGGCTTATTAAATAGGCTTATTAAATAGGCTCATTAAATAGGCGTATTAAATAGACTTATTAAATAGGCTCAATAAATAGGCTTATTAAATAGGCTTATTAAATAGTCTTATTAAATAGGCTCAATAAATAGGCTTATTAAATAGGCTCAATAAATAGGCTTATTAAATAGGCTCATTAAATACTTATTAAATAGGCTTATTAAAATGGCTTATTAAATAGACTTAATACATAGGCTCATTAAATACTTATTAAATAGGTGTATTAAATAGGCGTATTAAATAAGCTTATTAATAGGCATATTAAATAGGCTTATTAAATAGGCTTATTAAATAGACTTATTAAATAGGCTTATTAAAAAGGCTTATTAAATAGACTTAATACATAGGCTCATTAAATACTTATTAAATAGGTGTATTAAATAGGCGTATTAAATAGGCTTATTAATAGGCGTATTAAATAGGCTTATTAAATAGGCTTATTAAATAGACTTATTAAATAGCCTCATTAAATAGGCTTATTTTAGCAATTTAGGCTTATTAAATAGGTTTATTTCAGCAACTTAGACTTATTAAATAGCCTTATTAAATAGGTTTATTTCAGCAACTCAGGCTTATTAAATAGGCTTATTTCAGCAACTTATGCTTATTAAATAGCCTTATTAAACAGGTTTATTTCAGCAACTTAGGCTTATTAAATAGTATTTTTAAATAGGCTTAGTTCAGAAACTTAGGCTTATTAAATAGGCTTATTTCAGCAACTTAGGCTCATTAAATAGCCTTATTAAATAGGCTTTTTTCAGCAACTTAGGCTCATTAAATAGCCTTATTAAATAGGCTTATTTCAGCAACTTAGGCTTATTAAATAGCCTTATTAAATAGGCTTATTTTAGCAACTTAGACTTATTAAACCGACTTATTAAATAGACATTTCAGCAACTTAGGCTCATTAAATATGCTTATGAAATATGCTTATTTCTGCAACTTAGACTTATTAGATAGGCCTATTAAATAGGCTTATTTTAGCAACTTAGGCTTATTAAATATGCTTATTTAAGCAAATTAGGCGTATTAAATAGCATTATTATATAGGTTCATTTCTGCAACTTAGACTTATTAAATAGCCTTATTAAATAGGCTTATTTCAGCAACTTAGGCTTATTAAATAGGCTTATTTCAGCAACTTATGCTTATTAAATAGCCTTATTAAACAGTTTTATTTCTAGCAATTTAGGCTTATTGAATAGCATTTTTAAATAGGTTTTTTTCAACAACTTAGACTTATTAAATATACCTTTTTATATAGGCTTAGTTCACCAACGTAGGCTTATTAAATAGGCTTATTTCAGCAACTTAGGCTTATTAAATAGCCTTATTTCAGCAACTTAGACTTATTAAATAGGCTTATTCAGCAACTTAGGCTTATTAAATAGCCTATTTAAATAGGCTTATTTCAGCAACTTAGGCTTATTAAATAGGCTTATTTCAGCAACTGAGACATATTAAAAAGGCTTATTTCAGCAACTTAGGCTTATGAAATTGGCTTATTCAGCAACTTAGGATTATTAAATAGGCTTATTTCAGCAACTTATGCTTATTAAATAGCCTTATTAAACAGGTTTATTTCAGCAACTTAGGCTTATTAAATAGCATTTTTAAATAGGTTTATTTCAGCAACTTAGACTTATTAAAATATACCTTTTTAAATAGGCTTAGTTCAGAAACTTAGGCTTATTAAATAGGCTTATTTCAGCAACTTAGGCTCATTAAATAGCCTTATTAAATAGGCTTATTTCAGCAACTTAGGCTTATTAAATAGGTTTATTTCAGCAACTTAAACTTATTAAATAGCCTTATTTCAGCAACTTAGGCTTATTAAATAGCCTTATTTCAGCAACTTAGACTTATTAAATAGGCTTATTCAGCAACTTAGGCTTATTAAATAGCCTTATTAAATAGGCTTATTTCAGCAACTTAGACTTATTAAATAGCCTTATTTCAGCAACTTACGCTTATTAAATAGGCTTATTTCAGCAACTTAGGCTTATTAAATAGCCTAATTAAGTAGGCTTATTTCAGCAGCTTGGGCTTATTAAATAGGCTTATTTCAGCAACTTACGCTGATTAAAAAGGCTTATTTCAGCAACTTAGACTTATTAAATAGCCTTATTTCAGCAACTTAGACTTATTAAATAGGCTTATTTCAGCAACTTATGCTTATTAAATATACTTATTTCAGCAACTTAGGCTTATTAAATAGGCTTATTTCAGCAACTTGGACTTATTAAATAGCCTTATTTCAGCAACTTAGGCTTATTAAATAGGCTTATTTCAGCAACTTAGGCTTATTAAATAGGCTTATTTCAGCAACTTAGGCTTATTAAATAGCCTTATTTCAGCAACTTAGACTTATTAAATAGGCTTATTTCAGCAACTTAGGCTTATTAAATAGGCTTATTCAGCAACATAGGCTTATTAAATAGGCTTATTAAATAGCCTTATTTCAGTAACTTACGCTTATTAAATAGGCTTATTTCAGCAACTTAGGCTTATTAAATAGCCTAATTAAGTAGGCTTATTTCAGCAACTTGGGCTTATTAAATAGGCTTATTTCAGCAACTTACGCTGATTAAAAAGGCTTATTTCAGCAACTTAGACTTATTAAATAGGCTTATTTCAGCAACTTATGCTTATTAAATATACTTATTTCAGCAACTTAGGCTTATTAAATCTGCTTATTTCAGCAACTTGGACTTATTAAATAGCCATATTTCAGCAACTTAGGCTTATTAAATAGGCTTATTTCAGCAACTTAGGCTTATTAAATAGCCTTATTTCAGCAACTTAGACTTATTAAATAGGCTTATTTCAGCAACTTAGGCTTATTAAATAGGCTTATTCAGCAACGTAGGCTTATTAAATAGGCTTATTAAATAGCCTTATTTCAGTAACTTACGCTTATTTAATAGGCTTATTTCAGCAACTTAGGCTTATTAAATAGTATTTTTAAATAGGCTTAGTTCAGAAACTTAGGCTTATTAAATAGGCTTATTTCAGCAACTTAGGCTCATTAAATAGCCTTATTAAATAGGCTTATTTCAGCAACTTAGGCTTATTAAATAGCCTTATTAAATAGGCTTATTTTAGCAACTTAGACTTATTAAACCGACTTATTAAATAGACATTTCAGCAACTAAGGCTCATTAAATATGCTTATGAAATATGCTTATTTCTGCAACTTAGACTTAATAGATAGGCCTATTAAATAGGCTTATTTTAGCAACTTAGGCTTATTAAATATGCTTATTTAGGCAAATTAGGCGTATTAAATAGCATTATTAAATAGGTTCATTTCTGCAACTTAGACTTATTAAATAGCCTATTAAATAGGCTTATTTCAGCAACTTAGGCTTATTAAATAGGCTTATTTCAGCAACTTATGCTTATTAAATAGCCTTATTAAACAGGTTTATTTCTAGCAATTTAGGCTTATTAAATAGCATTTTAAATAGGTTTTTTTCAGCAACTTAGACTTATTAAATATACCTTTTTATATAGGCTTAGTTCACCAACGTAGGCTTATTAAATAGGCTTATTTCAGCAACTTAGGCTTATTAAATAGCCTTATTTCAGCAACTTAGACTTATTAAATAGGCTTATTCAGCAACTTAGGCTTATTAAATAGCCTATTTAAATAGGCTTATTTCAGCAACTTAGGCTTATTAAATAGGCTTATTTCAGCAACTGAGACATATTAAAAAGGCTTATTTCAGCAACTTAGGCTTATGAAATACGCTTATTCAGCAACTTAGGCTTATTAAATAGGCTTATTTCAGCAACTTATGCTTATTAAATAGCCTTATTAAACAGGTTTATTTCAGCAACTTAGGCTTATTAAATAGCATTTTAAATAGGTTTATTTCAGCAACTTAGACTTATTAAATATACCTTTTTAAATAGGCTTAGTTCAGAAACTTAGGCTTATTAAATAGGCATATTCCAGCAACTTAGGCTCATTAAATAGCCTTATTAAATAGGCTTATTTCAGCAACTTAGGCTTATTAAATAGGCTTATTTTAGCAACTTAGGCTTATTAAATAGGTTTATTTCAGCAACTTAGACTTATTAAATAGCCTTATTAAATAGGCTTATTTCAGCAACTCAGGCTTATTAAATAGGCTTATTTCAGCAACTTATGCTTATTAAATAGCCTTATTAAACAGGTTTATTTCAGCAACTTAGGCTTATTAAATAGTATTTTTAAATAGGCTTAGTTCAGAAACTTAGGCTTATTAAATAGGCTTATTTCAGCAACTTAGGCTCATTAAATAGCCTTATTAAATAGGCTTTTTTCAGCAACTTAGGCTCATTAAATAGCCTTATTAAATAGGCTTATTTCAGCAACTTAGGCTTATTAAATAGCCTTATTAAATAGGCTTATTTTAGCAACTTAGACTTATTAAACCGACTTATTAAATAGACATTTCAGCAACTTAGGCTCATTAAATATGCTTATGAAATATGCTTATTTCTGCAACTTAGACTTATTAGATAGGCCTATTAAATAGGCTTATTTTAGCAACTTAGGCTTATTAAATATGCTTATTTAAGCAAATTAGGCGTATTAAATAGCATTATTAAATAGGTTCATTTCTGCAACTTAGACTTATTAAATAGCCTTATTAAATAGGCTTATTTCAGCAACTTAGGCTTATTAAATAGGCTTATTTCAGCAACTTATGCTTATTAAATAGCCTTATTAAACAGGTTTATTTCTAGCAATTTAGGCTTATTAAATAGCATTTTAAATAGGTTTTTTTCAGCAACTTAGACTTATTAAATAGACCTTTTTATATAGGCTTAGTTCACCAACGTAGGCTTATTAAATAGGCTTATTTCAGCAACTTAGGCTTATTAAATAGCCTTATTTCAGCAACTTAGACTTATTAAATAGGCTTATTCAGCAACTTAGGCTTATTAAATAGCCTTATTAAATAGGCTTATTTCAGCAACTTAGGCTTATTAAATAGCCTTATTAAATAGGCTTATTTTAGCAACTTAGACTTATTAAACCGACTTATTAAATAGACATTTCAGCAACTTAGGCTCATTAAATATGCTTTTGAAATATGCTTATTTCTGCAACTTAGACTTATTAGATAGGCCTATTAAATAGGCTTATTTTAGCAACTTAGGCTTATTAAATATGCTTATTTAAGCAAATTAGGCGTATTAAATAGCATTATTAAATAGGTTCATTTCTGCAACTTAGACTTATTAAATAGCCTTATTAAATAGGCTTATTTCAGCAACTTAGGCTTATTAAATAGGCTTATTTCAGCAACTTATGCTTATTAAATAGCCTTATTAAACAGGTTTATTTCTAGCAATTTAGGCTTATTAAATAGCATTTTTAAATAGGTTTTTTTCAGCAACTTTGACTTATTAAATAGACCTTTTTATATAGGCTTAGTTCACCAACGTAGGCTTATTAAATAGGCTTATTTCAGCAACTTAGGCTTATTAAATAGCCTTATTTCAGCAACTTAGACTTATTAAATAGGCTTATTCAGCAACTTAGGCTTATTAAATAGCCTATTTAAATAGGCTTATTTCAGCAACTTAGGCTTATTAAATAGGCTTATTTCAGCAACTGAGACATATTAAAAAGGCTTATTTCAGCAACTTAGGCTTATGAAATAGGCTTATTCAGCAACTTAGGCTTATTAAATAAGCTTATTTCAGCAACTTATTCTTATTAAATAGACTTATTAAACAGGTTTATTTCAGCAACTTAGGCTTATTAAATAGCATTTTAAATAGGTTTATTTCAGCAACTTAGACTTATTAAATATACCTTTTTAAATAGGCTTAGTTCAGAAACTTAGGCTTATTAAATAGTCTTATTTCAGCAACTTAGGCTCATTAAATAGCCTTATTAAATAGGCTTATTCAGCAACTTAGGCTTATTAAATAGCCTTATTAAATATGCTTATTTCAGCAACTTAGACTTATTAAATAGGTTTATTCAGCAACTTAGGCTTATTAAATAGGCTTATTCAGCAACTTAGGCTTATTTAATAGGCTTATTTCAGCAACTTAGGCTTATTAAATAGGCTCATTCAGAAACTTAGGCTTATTAAATAGGCTTATTTCAGCAACTTAGACTTATTCAATAGGCCTATTAAATAGGCTTATTAAATAGGCTTATTTCAGCAACTTAGACTTATTAAAAAGGCCTATTAAATAGGCTTATTAAATAGACTTATTAAATAGGCTCATTAACTAGGCTTATTAAATAGGCTTATTAAATAGACTTATTAAATAGGCTCAATAAATAGGCTTATTAAATAGGCTTATTAAATAGGCTTATTAAATAGACTTATTAAATCGGCTTATTAAATACTTATTAAATAGGCTTATTAAATAGACTTATTAAATAGACTTATTAAATAGGCTTATTAAATAGACTTATTAAATAGGCTTATTAAAAAGGCTTATTAAATAGACTTATTAAATAGGCTCATTAAATACTTATTAAATATGTTTATTAAATAGGCGTATTAAATAGGCTTATTAAATAGGCTTATTAAATAGGCTTATTAAATAGACTTATTCAATAGCCTCATTATATAGGCTTATTTTAGCAACTTAGACTTATTAAATAGGTTTATTTCAGCAACTTAGACTTATTAAATAGCCTTATTAAATAGGCTTATTTCAGCAACTTAGGCTTATTAAATAAGCTTATTTCAGCAACTTATGCTTATTAAATAGGCTTATTAAACAAGTTTATTTCAGCAACTTAGGCTTATTAAATAGCATATTTAAATAGGTTTATTTCAGCAGCTTAGACTTATTAAATATACCTTTTTAAATAGGCTTAGTTCAGAAACTTAGGCTTATTAAATAGGCTTATTTCAGCAACTTAGGCTCATTAAATAGCCTTATTAAATAGGCTTATTCAGCAACTTAGGCTTATTAAATAGCCTTATTAAATATGCTTATTTCAGCAACTTAGACTTATTAAATAGGTTTATTCAGCAACTTAGGCTTATTAAATAGGCTTATTCAGCAACTTAGGCTTATTTAATAGGCTTATTTCAGCAACTTAGGCTTATTAAATAGGCTCATTCAGAAACTTAGGCTTATTAAATAGGCTTATTTCAGCAACTTAGACTTATTCAATAGGCCTATTAAATAGGCTTATTAAATAGGCTTATTACAGCAACTTAGACTTATTAAAAAGGCCTATTAAATAGGCTTATTAAATAGACTTATTAAATAGGCTCATTAAATAGGCTTATTAAATAGGCTTATTAAATAGACTTATTAAATAGGCTCAATAAATAGGCTTATTAAATAGGCTTATTAAATAGGCTTATTAAATAGACTTATTAAATCGGCTTATTAAATAGGTTTATTAAAAAGGCTTATTAAATAGACTTATTAAATAGGCTCATTAAATGCTTATTAAATAGGCTTATTAAATAGACTTATTAAATAGGCTTATTAAAAAGGCTTATTAAATAGACTTATTAAATAGGCTCATTAAATATTTATTAAATATGTTTATTAAATAGGCGTATTAAATAGGCTTATTAAATAGACTTATTAAATAGGCTTATTAAATAGACTTTTTAAATAGGCTTATTAAAAATGCTCATTAAATACTTATTAAATGTGTTTATTAAATAGGCGTATTAAATAGGCTTATTAAATAGGCTTATTAAATAGGCTTATTAAATAGACTTATTAAAGAGCCTTATTAAATAGGCTTATTTCAGCAACTTAGGCTTATTAAATAAGCTTATTTCAGCAACGTATGCTTATTAAATAGCCTTATTAAACAGGTTTATTTCAGCAACTTAGGCTTATTAAATAGCATTTTAAATAGGTTTATTTCAGCAACTTAGACTTTTTAAATATACCTTTTTAAATAGGCTTAGTTCAGAAACTCAGGCTTATTAAATAGTCTTATTTCAGCAACTTAGGCTCATTAAATAGCCTTATTAAATAGGCTTATTTCAGCAACTTAGGCTTATTAAATAGGCTTATTTCAGCAACTTAGACTTATTAAATAGCCTTATTTCAGCAACATAGCCTTATTAAATAGGCATATTTCAGCAACTTAGACTTATTAAATAGGTTTATTCAGCAACTTAGGCTTATTAAATAGGCTTATTCAGCAACTTAGGCTTATTAAATAGGCTTATTTCAGCAACTTAGGCTTATTAAATAGGCTCATTCAGAAATTTAGGCTTATTAAATAGGCTTATTTCAGCAACTTAGACTTATTAAATAGGCCTATTAAATAGACTGATTAAATAGGCTCATTAAATACTTATTAAATAGGCTTATTAAATAGACTTATTAAATAGGCTCAATAAAGAGGCTTATTAAATAGGCTTATTAAATAGACTTATTAAATAGGCTCAATAAATAGGCTTATTAAATAGGCTTATTAAATAGGCTCATTAAATAGGCGTATTAAATAGACTTATTAAATAGGCTCAATAAATAGGCTTATTAAATAGGCTTATTAAATAGTCTTATTAAATAGGCTCAATAAATAGGCTTATTAAATAGGCTCAATAAATAGGCTTATTAAATAGGCTCATTAAATACTTATTAAATAGGCTTATTAAAATGGCTTATTAAATAGACTTAATACATAGGCTCATTAAATACTTATTAAATAGGTGTATTAAATAGGCGTATTAAATAAGCTTATTAATAGGCATATTAAATAGGCTTATTAAATAGGCTTATTAAATAGACTTATTAAATAGGCTTATTAAAAAGGCTTATTAAATAGACTTAATACATAGGCTCATTAAATACTTATTAAATAGGTGTATTAAATAGGCGTATTAAATAGGCTTATTAATAGGCGTATTAAATAGGCTTATTAAATAGGCTTATTAAATAGACTTATTAAATAGCCTCATTAAATAGGCTTATTTTAGCAATTTAGGCTTATTAAATAGGTTTATTTCAGCAACTTAGACTTATTAAATAGCCTTATTAAATAGGTTTATTTCAGCAACTCAGGCTTATTAAATAGGCTTATTTCAGCAACTTATGCTTATTAAATAGCCTTATTAAACAGGTTTATTTCAGCAACTTAGGCTTATTAAATAGTATTTTTAAATAGGCTTAGTTCAGAAACTTAGGCTTATTAAATAGGCTTATTTCAGCAACTTAGGCTCATTAAATAGCCTTATTAAATAGGCTTTTTTCAGCAACTTAGGCTCATTAAATAGCCTTATTAAATAGGCTTATTTCAGCAACTTAGGCTTATTAAATAGCCTTATTAAATAGGCTTATTTTAGCAACTTAGACTTATTAAACCGACTTATTAAATAGACATTTCAGCAACTTAGGCTCATTAAATATGCTTATGAAATATGCTTATTTCTGCAACTTAGACTTATTAGATAGGCCTATTAAATAGGCTTATTTTAGCAACTTAGGCTTATTAAATATGCTTATTTAAGCAAATTAGGCGTATTAAATAGCATTATTATATAGGTTCATTTCTGCAACTTAGACTTATTAAATAGCCTTATTAAATAGGCTTATTTCAGCAACTTAGGCTTATTAAATAGGCTTATTTCAGCAACTTATGCTTATTAAATAGCCTTATTAAACAGTTTTATTTCTAGCAATTTAGGCTTATTGAATAGCATTTTTAAATAGGTTTTTTTCAACAACTTAGACTTATTAAATATACCTTTTTATATAGGCTTAGTTCACCAACGTAGGCTTATTAAATAGGCTTATTTCAGCAACTTAGGCTTATTAAATAGCCTTATTTCAGCAACTTAGACTTATTAAATAGGCTTATTCAGCAACTTAGGCTTATTAAATAGCCTATTTAAATAGGCTTATTTCAGCAACTTAGGCTTATTAAATAGGCTTATTTCAGCAACTGAGACATATTAAAAAGGCTTATTTCAGCAACTTAGGCTTATGAAATTGGCTTATTCAGCAACTTAGGATTATTAAATAGGCTTATTTCAGCAACTTATGCTTATTAAATAGCCTTATTAAACAGGTTTATTTCAGCAACTTAGGCTTATTAAATAGCATTTTTAAATAGGTTTATTTCAGCAACTTAGACTTATTAAAATATACCTTTTTAAATAGGCTTAGTTCAGAAACTTAGGCTTATTAAATAGGCTTATTTCAGCAACTTAGGCTCATTAAATAGCCTTATTAAATAGGCTTATTTCAGCAACTTAGGCTTATTAAATAGGTTTATTTCAGCAACTTAAACTTATTAAATAGCCTTATTTCAGCAACTTAGGCTTATTAAATAGCCTTATTTCAGCAACTTAGACTTATTAAATAGGCTTATTCAGCAACTTAGGCTTATTAAATAGCCTTATTAAATAGGCTTATTTCAGCAACTTAGACTTATTAAATAGCCTTATTTCAGCAACTTACGCTTATTAAATAGGCTTATTTCAGCAACTTAGGCTTATTAAATAGCCTAATTAAGTAGGCTTATTTCAGCAGCTTGGGCTTATTAAATAGGCTTATTTCAGCAACTTACGCTGATTAAAAAGGCTTATTTCAGCAACTTAGACTTATTAAATAGCCTTATTTCAGCAACTTAGACTTATTAAATAGGCTTATTTCAGCAACTTATGCTTATTAAATATACTTATTTCAGCAACTTAGGCTTATTAAATAGGCTTATTTCAGCAACTTGGACTTATTAAATAGCCTTATTTCAGCAACTTAGGCTTATTAAATAGGCTTATTTCAGCAACTTAGGCTTATTAAATAGGCTTATTTCAGCAACTTAGGCTTATTAAATAGCCTTATTTCAGCAACTTAGACTTATTAAATAGGCTTATTTCAGCAACTTAGGCTTATTAAATAGGCTTATTCAGCAACATAGGCTTATTAAATAGGCTTATTAAATAGCCTTATTTCAGTAACTTACGCTTATTAAATAGGCTTATTTCAGCAACTTAGGCTTATTAAATAGCCTAATTAAGTAGGCTTATTTCAGCAACTTGGGCTTATTAAATAGGCTTATTTCAGCAACTTACGCTGATTAAAAAGGCTTATTTCAGCAACTTAGACTTATTAAATAGGCTTATTTCAGCAACTTATGCTTATTAAATATACTTATTTCAGCAACTTAGGCTTATTAAATCTGCTTATTTCAGCAACTTGGACTTATTAAATAGCCATATTTCAGCAACTTAGGCTTATTAAATAGGCTTATTTCAGCAACTTAGGCTTATTAAATAGCCTTATTTCAGCAACTTAGACTTATTAAATAGGCTTATTTCAGCAACTTAGGCTTATTAAATAGGCTTATTCAGCAACGTAGGCTTATTAAATAGGCTTATTAAATAGCCTTATTTCAGTAACTTACGCTTATTTAATAGGCTTATTTCAGCAACTTAGGCTTATTAAATAGTATTTTTAAATAGGCTTAGTTCAGAAACTTAGGCTTATTAAATAGGCTTATTTCAGCAACTTAGGCTCATTAAATAGCCTTATTAAATAGGCTTATTTCAGCAACTTAGGCTTATTAAATAGCCTTATTAAATAGGCTTATTTTAGCAACTTAGACTTATTAAACCGACTTATTAAATAGACATTTCAGCAACTAAGGCTCATTAAATATGCTTATGAAATATGCTTATTTCTGCAACTTAGACTTAATAGATAGGCCTATTAAATAGGCTTATTTTAGCAACTTAGGCTTATTAAATATGCTTATTTAGGCAAATTAGGCGTATTAAATAGCATTATTAAATAGGTTCATTTCTGCAACTTAGACTTATTAAATAGCCTATTAAATAGGCTTATTTCAGCAACTTAGGCTTATTAAATAGGCTTATTTCAGCAACTTATGCTTATTAAATAGCCTTATTAAACAGGTTTATTTCTAGCAATTTAGGCTTATTAAATAGCATTTTAAATAGGTTTTTTTCAGCAACTTAGACTTATTAAATATACCTTTTTATATAGGCTTAGTTCACCAACGTAGGCTTATTAAATAGGCTTATTTCAGCAACTTAGGCTTATTAAATAGCCTTATTTCAGCAACTTAGACTTATTAAATAGGCTTATTCAGCAACTTAGGCTTATTAAATAGCCTATTTAAATAGGCTTATTTCAGCAACTTAGGCTTATTAAATAGGCTTATTTCAGCAACTGAGACATATTAAAAAGGCTTATTTCAGCAACTTAGGCTTATGAAATACGCTTATTCAGCAACTTAGGCTTATTAAATAGGCTTATTTCAGCAACTTATGCTTATTAAATAGCCTTATTAAACAGGTTTATTTCAGCAACTTAGGCTTATTAAATAGCATTTTAAATAGGTTTATTTCAGCAACTTAGACTTATTAAATATACCTTTTTAAATAGGCTTAGTTCAGAAACTTAGGCTTATTAAATAGGCATATTCCAGCAACTTAGGCTCATTAAATAGCCTTATTAAATAGGCTTATTTCAGCAACTTAGGCTTATTAAATAGGCTTATTTCAGCAACTTAAACTTATTAAATAGCCTTATTTTAGCAACTTAGGCTTATTAAATACACTTATTTCATCAACTTAGACTTATTAAATAGGCTTATTCAGCAACTTAGGCTTATTAAATAGCCTTATTTTAGCAACTTAGGCTTATTAAATAGGTTTATTCAGCAACTTAGGCTTATTAAATAGGCTTATTCAGCAACTTAGACTTATTAAATAGGCCTATTAAATAGGCTTATTAAATAGGCTTATTAAATAGGCTTATTTCAGCAACTTAGGCTTATTAAACAGGCTTATTAAATAGGCTTATTTCAGCAACTTAGGCTTATTAAATATGCTTATTTAGGCAAATTAGGCATATTAAATAGCATTATTAAATAGGTTCATTTCTGCAACTTAGACTTATTAAATAGCCTATTAAATAGGCTTATTTCAGCAACTTAGGCTTATTAAATAGGCTTATTTCAGCAACTTATGCTTATTAAATAGCCTTATTAAACAGGTTTATTTCTAGCAATTTAGGCTTATTAAATAGCATTTTTAAATAGTTTTTTTTCAGCAACTTAGACTTATTAAATATACCTTTTTATATAGGCTTAGTTCACCAACGTAGGCTTATTAAATAGGCTTATTTCAGCAACTTAGGCTTATTAAATAGCCTTATTTCAGCAACTTAGACTTATTAAATAGGCTTATTCAGCAACTTAGGCTTATTAAATAGCCTATTTAAATAGGCTTATTTCAGCAACTTAGGCTTATTAAATAGGCTTATTTCAGCAACTGAGACATATTAAAAAGGCTTATTTCAGCAACTTAGGCTTATGAAATACGCTTATTCAGCAACTTAGGCATATTAAATAGGCTTATTTCAGCAACTTGGGCTTATTAAATAGGCTTATTTCAGCAACTTACGCTGATTAAAAAGGCTTATTTCAGCAACTTAGACTTATTAAATAGGCTTATTTCAGCAACTTATGCTTATTAAATATACTTATTTCAGCAACTTAGGCTTATTAAATCTGCTTATTTCAGCAACTTGGACTTATTAAATAGCCATATTTCAGCAACTTAGGCTTATTAAATAGGCTTATTTCAGCAACTTAGGCTTATTAAATAGCCTTATTTCAGCAACTTAGACTTATTAAATAGGCTTATTTCAGCAACTTAGGCTTATTAAATAGGCTTATTCAGCAACGTAGGCTTATTAAATAGGCTTATTAAATAGCCTTATTTCAGTAACTTACGCTTATTTAATAGGCTTATTTCAGCAACTTAGGCTTATTAAATAGTATTTTTAAATAGGCTTAGTTCAGAAACTTAGGCTTATTAAATAGGCTTATTTCAGCAACTTAGGCTCATTAAATAGCCTTATTAAATAGGCTTATTTCAGCAACTTAGGCTTATTAAATAGCCTTATTAAATAGGCTTATTTTAGCAACTTAGACTTATTAAACCGACTTATTAAATAGACATTTCAGCAACTAAGGCTCATTAAATATGCTTATGAAATATGCTTATTTCTGCAACTTAGACTTAATAGATAGGCCTATTAAATAGGCTTATTTTAGCAACTTAGGCTTATTAAATATGCTTATTTAGGCAAATTAGGCGTATTAAATAGCATTATTAAATAGGTTCATTTCTGCAACTTAGACTTATTAAATAGCCTATTAAATAGGCTTATTTCAGCAACTTAGGCTTATTAAATAGGCTTATTTCAGCAACTTATGCTTATTAAATAGCCTTATTAAACAGGTTTATTTCTAGCAATTTAGGCTTATTAAATAGCATTTTAAATAGGTTTTTTTCAGCAACTTAGACTTATTAAATATACCTTTTTATATAGGCTTAGTTCACCAACGTAGGCTTATTAAATAGGCTTATTTCAGCAACTTAGGCTTATTAAATAGCCTTATTTCAGCAACTTAGACTTATTAAATAGGCTTATTCAGCAACTTAGGCTTATTAAATAGCCTATTTAAATAGGCTTATTTCAGCAACTTAGGCTTATTAAATAGGCTTATTTCAGCAACTGAGACATATTAAAAAGGCTTATTTCAGCAACTTAGGCTTATGAAATACGCTTATTCAGCAACTTAGGCTTATTAAATAGGCTTATTTCAGCAACTTATGCTTATTAAATAGCCTTATTAAACAGGTTTATTTCAGCAACTTAGGCTTATTAAATAGCATTTTAAATAGGTTTATTTCAGCAACTTAGACTTATTAAATATACCTTTTTAAATAGGCTTAGTTCAGAAACTTAGGCTTATTAAATAGGCATATTCCAGCAACTTAGGCTCATTAAATAGCCTTATTAAATAGGCTTATTTCAGCAACTTAGGCTTATTAAATAGGCTTATTTCAGCAACTTAAACTTATTAAATAGCCTTATTTTAGCAACTTAGGCTTATTAAATACACTTATTTCATCAACTTAGACTTATTAAATAGGCTTATTCAGCAACTTAGGCTTATTAAATAGCCTTATTTTAGCAACTTAGGCTTATTAAATAGGTTTATTCAGCAACTTAGGCTTATTAAATAGGCTTATTCAGCAACTTAGACTTATTAAATAGGCCTATTAAATAGGCTTATTAAATAGGCTTATTAAATAGGCTTATTTCAGCAACTTAGGCTTATTAAACAGGCTTATTAAATAGGCTTATTTCAGCAACTTAGGCTTATTAAATATGCTTATTTAGGCAAATTAGGCGTATTAAATAGCATTATTAAATAGGTTCATTTCTGCAACTTAGACTTATTAAATAGCCTATTAAATAGGCTTATTTCAGCAACTTAGGCTTATTATATAGGCTTATTTCAGCAACTTATGCTTATTAAATAGCCTTATTAAACAGGTTTATTTCTAGCAATTTAGGCTTATTAAATAGCATTTTTAAATAGTTTTTTTTCAGCAACTTAGACTTATTAAATATACCTTTTTATATAGGCTTAGTTCACCAACGTAGGCTTATTAAATAGGCTTATTTCAGCAACTTAGGCTTATTAAATAGCCTTATTTCAGCAACTTAGACTTATTAAATAGGCTTATTCAGCAACTTAGGCTTATTAAATAGCCTATTTAAATAGGCTTATTTCAGCAACTTAGGCTTATTAAATAGGCTTATTTCAGCAACTGAGACATATTAAAAAGGCTTATTTCAGCAACTTAGGCTTATGAAATACGCTTATTCAGCAACTTAGGCATATTAAATAGGCTTATTTCAGCAACTTATGCTTATTAAATAGCCTTATTAAACAGGTTTATTTCAGCAACTTAGGCTTATTAAATAGCATTTTAAATAGGTTTATTTCAGCAACTTAGACTTATTAAATATACCTTTTTAAATAGGCTTAGTTCAGAAACTTAGGCTTATTAAATAGGCATATTCCAGCAACTTAGGCTCATTAAATAGCCTTATTAAATAGGCTTATTTCAGCAACTTAGGCTTATTAAATAGGCTTATTTCAGCAACTTAAACTTATTAAATAGCCTTATTTTAGCAACTTAGGCTTATTAAATACACTTATTTCATCAACTTAGACTTATTAAATAGGCTTATTCAGCAACTTAGGCTTATTAAATAGCCTTATTTTAGCAACTTAGGCTTATTAAATAGGTTTATTCAGCAACTTAGGCTTATTAAATAGGCTTATTCAGCAACTTAGACTTATTAAATAGGCCTATTAAATAGGCTTATTAAATAGGCTTATTAAATAGGCTTATTTCAGCAACTTAGGCTTATTAAACAGGCTTATTAAATAGGCTTATTTCAGCAACTTAGGCTTATTAAATATGCTTATTTAGGCAAATTAGGCGTATTAAATAGCATTATTAAATAGGTTCATTTCTGCAACTTAGACTTATTAAATAGCCTATTAAATAGGCTTATTTCAGCAACTTAGGCTTATTATATAGGCTTATTTCAGCAACTTATGCTTATTAAATAGCCTTATTAAACAGGTTTATTTCTAGCAATTTAGGCTTATTAAATAGCATTTTTAAATAGTTTTTTTTCAGCAACTTAGACTTATTAAATATACCTTTTTATATAGGCTTAGTTCACCAACGTAGGCTTATTAAATAGGCTTATTTCAGCAACTTAGGCTTATTAAATAGCCTTATTTCAGCAACTTAGACTTATTAAATAGGCTTATTCAGCAACTTAGGCTTATTAAATAGCCTATTTAAATAGGCTTATTTCAGCAACTTAGGCTTATTAAATAGGCTTATTTCAGCAACTGAGACATATTAAAAAGGCTTATTTCAGCAACTTAGGCTTATGAAATACGCTTATTCAGCAACTTAGGCATATTAAATAGGCTTATTTCAGCAACTTATGCTTATTAAATAGCCTTATTAAACAGGTTTATTTCAGCAACTTAGGCTTATTAAATAGCATTTTAAATAGGTTTATTTCAGCAACTTAGACTTATTAAATATACCTTTTTAAATAGGCTTAGTTCAGAAACTTAGGCTTATTAAATAGGCATATTCCAGCAACTTAGGCTCATTAAATAGCCTTATTAAATAGGCTTATTTCAGCAACTTAGGCTTATTAAATAGGCTTATTTCAGCAACTTAAACTTATTAAATAGCCTTATTTTAGCAACTTAGGCTTATTAAATACACTTATTTCAGCAACTTAGACTTATTAAATAGGCTTATTCAGCAACTTAGGCTTATTAAATAGCCTTATTTTAGCAACTTAGGCTTATTAAATAGGTTTATTCAGCAACTTAGGCTTATTAAATAGGCTTATTCAGCAACTTAGACTTATTAAATAGGCCTATTAAATAGGCTTATTAAATAGGCTTATTAAATAGGCTTATTTCAGCAACTTAGGCTTATTAAACAGGCTTATTAAATAGGCTTATTTCAGCAACTTAGGCTTATTAAATAGGCTTATTTCAGCAACTTAGACTTATTAAATAGCCTTATTTCAGTAACTTACGCTTATTAAATAGGCTTATTTCAGCAACTTAGGCTTATTAAATAGCCTAATTAAGTAGGCTTATTTCAGCAACTTGGGCTTATTAAATAGGCGTATTTCAGCAACTTACGCTGATTAAAAAGGCTTATTTCAGCAACTTAGACTTATTAAATAGGCTTATTTCAGCAACTTATGCTTATTAAATATACTTATTTCAGCAACTTAGGCTTATTAAATCGGCTTATTTCAGCAACTTGGACTCATTAAATAGCCTTATTTCAGCAACTTAGGCTTATTAAATAGGCTTATTTCAGCAACTTAGGCTTATTAAATAGCCTTATTTCAGCAACTTAGACTTATTAAATAGGCTTATTTCAGCAACTTAGGCTTATTAAATAGGCTTATTCAGCAACGTAGGCTTATTAAATAGGCTTATTAAGTAGGCTTATTTCAGCAACTTACGCTGATTAAAAATACTTATTTCAGCAACTTAGACTTATTAAATAGCCTTATTTCAGCAACTTAGACTCATTAAATAGGCTTATTTCAGCAACTTATGCTTATTAAATATACTTATTTCAGCAACTTAGGCTTATTAAATAGGCTTATTTCAGCAACTTAGACTTATTAAATAGCCTTATTTCAGCAACTTAGGCTTATTAAATAGGCTTATTTCAGCAACTTAGGTTTATTAAATAGCCTTATTTCAGCAACTTAGACTTATTAAATGGGCTTATTTCAGCAACTTAGGCTTATTAAATAGGCTTATTCAGCAACTTAGGCTTATTAAATAGGCTTATTTCAGCAACTTAGGCTTATTAAATAGGCTCATTCAGAAACTTAGGCTTATTAAATAGGCTTATTTCAGCAACTTAGACTTATTAAATAGGCCTATTAAATAGGCGTATTAAATAGACTTATTAAATAGGCTCATTAAATACTTATTAAATAGGCTTATTAAATAGGCTTATTAAATAGACTTATTAAATAGGCTGAATAAATAGGCTTATTAAATAGGCTTATTAAATAGGCTCAATAAATAGGCTTATTAAATAGGCTCAATAAATAGGCTTATTAAATAGGCTCAATAAATAGGCTCAATAAATAGGCTTATTAAATAGGCTTATTAAATAGACTTATTAAATAGGCTTATTAAATAGGCTCAATAAATAGGCTTATTAAATAGGCTCAATAAATAGGCTTATTAAATAGGCTCAATAAATAGGCTTATTAAATAGGCTCATTAAATACTTATTAAATAGACTTATTAAATAGACTTATTACATAGGCTTATTAAATAGGCTTATTAAATAGGCTTTTTAAATAGGCTTATTAAATAGACTTATTAAATAGCTCATTAAATAGGCTTATTTCAGCAACTTAGGCTTATTAAATAGCCTTATTTCAGCAACTTACGCTTATTAAATAGGCTTATTTCAGCAACTTAGGCTTATTAAATAGCCTAATTAAGTAGGCTTATTTCAGCAACTTGGGCTTATTAAATAGGCTTATTTCAGCAACTTACGCTGATTAAAAAGGCTTATTTCAGCAACTTAGACTTATTAAATAGCCTTATTTCAGCAACCTAGACTCATTAAATAGGCTTATTTCAGCAACTTATGCTTATTAAATATACTTATTTCAGCAACTTAGGCTTATTAAATCGGCTTATTTCAGCAACTTGGACTCATTAAATAGCCTTATTTCAGCAACTTAGGCTTATTAAATAGGCTTATTTCAGCAACTTAGGCTTATTAAATAGCCTTATTTCAGCAACTTAGACTTATTAAATAGGCTTATTTCAGCAACTTAGGCTTATTAAATAGGCTTATTCAGCAACGTAGGCTTATTAAATAGGCTTATTAAATAGCCTTATTTCAGTAACTTACGCTTATTAAATAGGCTTATTTCAGCAACTTAGGCTTATTAAATAGCCTAATTAAGTAGGCTTATTTCAGCAACTTACGCTGATTAAAAAGACTTATTTCAGCAACTTAGACTTATTAAATAGCCTTATTTCAGCAACTTAGACTTATTAAATAGCCTTATTTCAGCAACTTAGGCTTATTAAATAGGCTTATTTCAGCAACTTAGGCTTATTAAATAGCCTTATTTCAGCAACTTAGACTTATTAAATAGGCTTATTTCAGCAACTTAGGCTTATTAAATAGGCTTATTCATCAACTTAGGCTTATTAAATAGGCTTATTTCAGCAACTTAGGCTTATTAAATAGGCTCATTCAGAAACTTAGGCTTATTAAATAGGCTTATTTCAGCAACTTAGACTTATTAAATAGGCCTATTAAATAGGCGTATTAAATAGACTTATTAAATAGGCTCATTAAATACTTATTAAATAGGCTTATTAAATAGGCTTATTAAATAGACTTATTAAATAGGCTGAATAAATAGGCTTATTAAATAGGCTTATTAAATAGGCTCAATAAATAGGCTTATTAAATAGGCTTATTAAATAGACGTATTAAATAGGCTTATTAAATAGGCTCAATAAATAGGCTTATTAAATAGGCTCAATAAATAGGCTTATTAAATAGGCTCAATAAATAGGCTTATTAAATAGGCTCATTAAATACTTATTAAATAGACTTATTAAATAGACTTATTACATAGGCTTATTAAATAGGCTTATTAAATAGGCTTATTAAATAGGCTTATTAAATAGACTTATTAAATAGCTCATTAAATAGGCTTATTTCAGCAACTTAGGCTTATTAAATAGCCTTATTTCAGCAACTTACGCTTATTAAATAGGCTTATTTCAGCAACTTAGGCTTATTAAATAGCCTAATTAAGTAGGCTTATTTCAGCAACTTGGGCTTATTAAATAGGCTTATTTCAGCAACTTGCGCTGATTAAAAAGGCTTATTTCAGCAACTTAGACTTATTAAATAGCCTTATTTCAGCAACCTAGACTCATTAAATAGGCTTATTTCAGCAACTTATGCTTATTAAATATACTTATTTCAGCAACTTAGGCTTATTAAATAGGCTTATTTCAGCAACTTAGACTTATTAAATAGCCTTATTTCAGCAACTTAGGCTTATTAAATAGGCTTATTTCAGCAACTTAGGCTTATTAAATAGGCTTATTTCAGCAACTTAGACTTACTAAATAGGCTTATTTCAGCAAATTAGGCTTATTAAATAGGCTTATTCAGCAACTTAGGCTTATTAAATAGGCTTATTTCGGCAACTTAGGCTTATTAAATAGGCTCATTCAGAAACTTAGGCTTATTAAATAGGCTTATTTCAGCAACTTAGACTTATTAAATAGGCCTATTAAATAGACTTATTAAATAGGCTTATTTCAGCAACTTAGACTTATAAAAATAGGCCTATTAAATAGGCTTATTAAATAGACTTATTAAACAGGCTCATTAAATAATTATTAAATAGGCTTGTTAAATAGGCTTATTAAATAGACTTATTAAACAGGCTCATTAAATAATTATTAAATAGGCTTGTTAAATAGGCTTATTAAATAGACTTATTAAATAGGCTCAATAAATAGGCTTATTAAATAGGCTTATTAAATAGGCTCAATAAATAGGCTTATTAAATAGGCTTATTAAATAGGCTTATTAAATAGACATTAAATAGGCTTATTAAATAGGCTCAATAAAAAGGCTTATTAAATAGGCTCAATAAATAGGCTTATTAAATAGGCTCAATAAATAGGCTTATTAAATAGGCTCAATAAATAGGCTTATTAAATAAGCTCATTAAATACTTATTAAATAGACTTATTAAATAGACTCATTAAATAGGCTTATTAAATAGGCTTATTCAGCAACTTAGGCTTATTTAATAGGCTTATTTCAGCAACTTAGGCTTATTAAACAGGCTTATTAAATAGGTTTATTTCAGCAACTTAGGCTTATTAAATAGGCTTATTTCAGCAACTTAGACTTATTAAATAGCCTTATTTCAGCAACTTACGCTTATTAAATAGGCTTATTTCAGCAACTTAGGCTTATTAAATAGCCTAATTAAGTAGGCTTATTTCAGCAACTTGGGCTTATTAAATAGGCTTATTTCAGCAACTTACGCTGATTAAAAAGGCTTATTTCAGCAACTTAGACTTATTAAATAGGCTTATTTCAGCAACTTATGCTTATTAAATATACTTATTTCAGCAACTTAGGCTTATTAAATCTGCTTATTTCAGCAACTTGGACTTATTAAATAGCCTTATTTCAGCAACTTAGGCTTATTAAATAGGCTTATTTCAGCAACTTAGGCTTATTAAATAGCCTTATTTCAGCAACTTAGACTTATTAAATAGGCTTATTTCAGCAACTTAGGCTTATTAAATAGGCTTATTCAGCAACGTAGGCTTATTAAATAGGCTTATTAATTAGCCTTATTTCAGTAACTTACGCTTATTTAATAGGCTTATTTCAGCAACTTAGGCTTATTAAATAGTATTTTTAAATAGGCTTAGTTCAGAAACTTAGGCTTATTAAATAGGCTTATTTCAGCAACTTAGGCTCATTAAATAGCCTTATTAAATAGGCTTATTTCAGCAACTTAGGCTTATTAAATAGCCTTATTAAATAGGCTTATTTTAGCAACTTAGACTTATTAAACCGACTTATTAAATAGACATTTCAGCAACTAAGGCTCATTAAATATGCTTATGAAATATGCTTATTTCTGCAACTTAGACTTAATAGATAGGCCTATTAAATAGGCTTATTTTAGCAACTTAGGCTTATTAAATATGCTTATTTAGGCAAATTAGGCGTATTACATAGCATTATTAAATAGGTTCATTTCTGCAACTTAGACTTATTAAATAGCCTATTAAATAGGCTTATTTCAGCAACTTAGGCTTATTAAATAGGCTTATTTCAGCAACTTAGGCTTATTAAATAGCCTTATTTCAGCAACTTAGACTTATTAAATAGGCTTATTTCAGCAACTTAGGCTTATTAAATAGGCTTATTCAGCAACGTAGGCTTATTAAATAGGCTTATTAAGTAGGCTTATTTCAGCAACTTACGCTGATTAAAAATACTTATTTCAGCAACTTAGACTTATTAAATAGCCTTATTTCAGCAACTTAGACTCATTAAATAGGCTTATTTCAGCAACTTATGCTTATTAAATATACTTATTTCAGCAACTTAGGCTTATTAAATAGGCTTATTTCAGCAACTTAGACTTATTAAATAGCCTTATTTCAGCAACTTAGGCTTATTAAATAGGCTTATTTCAGCAACTTAGGTTTATTAAATAGCCTTATTTCAGCAACTTAGACTTATTAAATGGGCTTATTTCAGCAACTTAGGCTTATTAAATAGGCTTATTCAGCAACTTAGGCTTATTAAATAGGCTTATTTCAGCAACTTAGGCTTATTAAATAGGCTCATTCAGAAACTTAGGCTTATTAAATAGGCTTATTTCAGCAACTTAGACTTATTAAATAGGCCTATTAAATAGGCGTATTAAATAGACTTATTAAATAGGCTCATTAAATACTTATTAAATAGGCTTATTAAATAGGCTTATTAAATAGACTTATTAAATAGGCTGAATAAATAGGCTTATTAAATAGGCTTATTAAATAGGCTCAATAAATAGGCTTATTAAATAGGCTTATTAAATAGACGTATTAAATAGGCTTATTAAATAGGCTCAATAAATAGGCTTATTAAATAGGCTCAATAAATAGGCTTATTAAATAGGCTCAATAAATAGGCTTATTAAATAGGCTCATTAAATACTTATTAAATAGACTTATTAAATAGACTTATTACATAGGCTTATTAAATAGGCTTATTAAATAGGCTTATTAAATAGGCTTATTAAATAGACTTATTAAATAGCTCATTAAATAGGCTTATTTCAGCAACTTAGGCTTATTAAATAGCCTTATTTCAGCAACTTACGCTTATTAAATAGGCTTATTTCAGCAACTTAGGCTTATTAAATAGCCTAATTAAGTAGGCTTATTTCAGCAACTTGGGCTTATTAAATAGGCTTATTTCAGCAACTTGCGCTGATTAAAAAGGCTTATTTCAGCAACTTAGACTTATTAAATAGCCTTATTTCAGCAACCTAGACTCATTAAATAGGCTTATTTCAGCAACTTATGCTTATTAAATATACTTATTTCAGCAACTTAGGCTTATTAAATAGGCTTATTTCAGCAACTTAGACTTATTAAATAGCCTTATTTCAGCAACTTAGGCTTATTAAATAGGCTTATTTCAGCAACTTAGGCTTATTAAATAGGCTTATTTCAGCAACTTAGACTTACTAAATAGGCTTATTTCAGCAAATTAGGCTTATTAAATAGGCTTATTCAGCAACTTAGGCTTATTAAATAGGCTTATTTCGGCAACTTAGGCTTATTAAATAGGCTCATTCAGAAACTTAGGCTTATTAAATAGGCTTATTTCAGCAACTTAGACTTATTAAATAGGCCTATTAAATAGACTTATTAAATAGGCTTATTTCAGCAACTTAGACTTATAAAAATAGGCCTATTAAATAGGCTTATTAAATAGACTTATTAAACAGGCTCATTAAATAATTATTAAATAGGCTTGTTAAATAGGCTTATTAAATAGACTTATTAAACAGGCTCATTAAATAATTATTAAATAGGCTTGTTAAATAGGCTTATTAAATAGACTTATTAAATAGGCTCAATAAATAGGCTTATTAAATAGGCTTATTAAATAGGCTCAATAAATAGGCTTATTAAATAGGCTTATTAAATAGGCTTATTAAATAGACATTAAATAGGCTTATTAAATAGGCTCAATAAAAAGGCTTATTAAATAGGCTCAATAAATAGGCTTATTAAATAGGCTCAATAAATAGGCTTATTAAATAGGCTCAATAAATAGGCTTATTAAATAAGCTCATTAAATACTTATTAAATAGACTTATTAAATAGACTCATTAAATAGGCTTATTAAATAGGCTTATTCAGCAACTTAGGCTTATTTAATAGGCTTATTTCAGCAACTTAGGCTTATTAAACAGGCTTATTAAATAGGTTTATTTCAGCAACTTAGGCTTATTAAATAGGCTTATTTCAGCAACTTAGACTTATTAAATAGCCTTATTTCAGCAACTTACGCTTATTAAATAGGCTTATTTCAGCAACTTAGGCTTATTAAATAGCCTAATTAAGTAGGCTTATTTCAGCAACTTGGGCTTATTAAATAGGCTTATTTCAGCAACTTACGCTGATTAAAAAGGCTTATTTCAGCAACTTAGACTTATTAAATAGGCTTATTTCAGCAACTTATGCTTATTAAATATACTTATTTCAGCAACTTAGGCTTATTAAATCTGCTTATTTCAGCAACTTGGACTTATTAAATAGCCTTATTTCAGCAACTTAGGCTTATTAAATAGGCTTATTTCAGCAACTTAGGCTTATTAAATAGCCTTATTTCAGCAACTTAGACTTATTAAATAGGCTTATTTCAGCAACTTAGGCTTATTAAATAGGCTTATTCAGCAACGTAGGCTTATTAAATAGGCTTATTAATTAGCCTTATTTCAGTAACTTACGCTTATTTAATAGGCTTATTTCAGCAACTTAGGCTTATTAAATAGTATTTTTAAATAGGCTTAGTTCAGAAACTTAGGCTTATTAAATAGGCTTATTTCAGCAACTTAGGCTCATTAAATAGCCTTATTAAATAGGCTTATTTCAGCAACTTAGGCTTATTAAATAGCCTTATTAAATAGGCTTATTTTAGCAACTTAGACTTATTAAACCGACTTATTAAATAGACATTTCAGCAACTAAGGCTCATTAAATATGCTTATGAAATATGCTTATTTCTGCAACTTAGACTTAATAGATAGGCCTATTAAATAGGCTTATTTTAGCAACTTAGGCTTATTAAATATGCTTATTTAGGCAAATTAGGCGTATTACATAGCATTATTAAATAGGTTCATTTCTGCAACTTAGACTTATTAAATAGCCTATTAAATAGGCTTATTTCAGCAACTTAGGCTTATTAAATAGGCTTATTTCAGCAACT
Organism: Petromyzon marinus; assembly: GCF_048934315.1. Taxonomy (NCBI): domain Eukaryota; kingdom Metazoa; phylum Chordata; class Hyperoartia; order Petromyzontiformes; family Petromyzontidae; genus Petromyzon; species Petromyzon marinus. The sequence continues at coordinate 1,826,428 of NW_027422650.1, read as the reverse complement.
TAGGCTTATTAAATAGCCTTATTTCAGCAACTTAGACTTATTAAATAGGCTTATTTCAGCAACTTAGGCTTATTAAATAGGCTTATTCAGCAACGTAGGCTTATTAAATAGGCTTATTAAGTAGGCTTATTTCAGCAACTTACGCTGATTAAAAATACTTATTTCAGCAACTTAGACTTATTAAATAGCCTTATTTCAGCAACTTAGACTCATTAAATAGGCTTATTTCAGCAACTTATGCTTATTAAATATACTTATTTCAGCAACTTAGGCTTATTAAATAGGCTTATTTCAGCAACTTAGACTTATTAAATAGCCTTATTTCAGCAACTTAGGCTTATTAAATAGGCTTATTTCAGCAACTTAGGTTTATTAAATAGCCTTATTTCAGCAACTTAGACTTATTAAATGGGCTTATTTCAGCAACTTAGGCTTATTAAATAGGCTTATTCAGCAACTTAGGCTTATTAAATAGGCTTATTTCAGCAACTTAGGCTTATTAAATAGGCTCATTCAGAAACTTAGGCTTATTAAATAGGCTTATTTCAGCAACTTAGACTTATTAAATAGGCCTATTAAATAGGCGTATTAAATAGACTTATTAAATAGGCTCATTAAATACTTATTAAATAGGCTTATTAAATAGGCTTATTAAATAGACTTATTAAATAGGCTGAATAAATAGGCTTATTAAATAGGCTTATTAAATAGGCTCAATAAATAGGCTTATTAAATAGGCTCAATAAATAGGCTTATTAAATAGGCTCAATAAATAGGCTCAATAAATAGGCTTATTAAATAGGCTTATTAAATAGACTTATTAAATAGGCTTATTAAATAGGCTCAATAAATAGGCTTATTAAATAGGCTTAATATATAGGCTTATTAAATAGGCTCAATAAATAGGCTTATTAAATAGGCTCATTAAATACTTATTAAATAGACTTATTAAATAGACTTATTACATAGGCTTATTAAATAGGCTTATTAAATAGGCTTTTTAAATAGGCTTATTAAATAGACTTATTAAATAGCTCATTAAATAGGCTTATTTCAGCAACTTAGGCTTATTAAATAGCCTTATTTCAGCAACTTACGCTTATTAAATAGGCTTATTTCAGCAACTTAGGCTTATTAAATAGCCTAATTAAGTAGGCTTATTTCAGCAACTTGGGCTTATTAAATAGGCTTATTTCAGCAACTTACGCTGATTAAAAAGGCTTATTTCAGCAACTTAGACTTATTAAATAGCCTTATTTCAGCAACCTAGACTCATTAAATAGGCTTATTTCAGCAACTTATGCTTATTAAATATACTTATTTCAGCAACTTAGGCTTATTAAATCGGCTTATTTCAGCAACTTGGACTCATTAAATAGCCTTATTTCAGCAACTTAGGCTTATTAAATAGGCTTATTTCAGCAACTTAGGCTTATTAAATAGCCTTATTTCAGCAACTTAGACTTATTAAATAGGCTTATTTCAGCAACTTAGGCTTATTAAATAGGCTTATTCAGCAACGTAGGCTTATTAAATAGGCTTATTAAATAGCCTTATTTCAGTAACTTACGCTTATTAAATAGGCTTATTTCAGCAACTTAGGCTTATTAAATAGCCTAATTAAGTAGGCTTATTTCAGCAACTTACGCTGATTAAAAAGACTTATTTCAGCAACTTAGGCTTATTAAATAGGCTTATTTCAGCAACTTAGACTTATTAAATAGCCTTATTTCAGCAACTTAGGCTTATTAAATAGGCTTATTTCAGCAACTTAGGCTTATTAAATAGGCTTATTTCAGCAACTTAGACTTACTAAATAGGCTTATTTCAGCAAATTAGGCTTATTAAATAGGCTTATTCAGCAACTTAGGCTTATTAAATAGGCTTATTTCGGCAACTTAGGCTTATTAAATAGGCTCATTCAGAAACTTAGGCTTATTAAATAGGCTTATTTCAGCAACTTAGACTTATTAAATAGGACTATTAAATAGACTTATTAAATAGGCTTATTTCAGCAACTTAGACTAATAAAAATAGGCCTATTAAATAGGCTTATTAAATAGACTTATTAAACAGGCTCATTAAATAATTATTAAATAGGCTTGTTAAATAGGCTTATTAAATAGACTTATTAAACAGGCTCATTAAATAATTATTAAATAGGCTTGTTAAATAGGCTTATTAAATAGACTTATTAAATAGGCTCAATAAATAGGCTTATTAAATAGGCTTATTAAATAGGCTCAATAAATAGGCTTATTAAATAGGCTTATTAAATAGGCTTATTAAATAGACATTAAATAGGCTTATTAAATAGGCTCAATAAAAAGGCTTATTAAATAGGCTCAATAAATAGGCTTATTAAATAGGCTCAATAAATAGGCTTATTAAATAGGCTCAATAAATAGGCTTATTAAATAAGCTCATTAAATACTTATTAAATAGACTTATTAAATAGACTCATTAAATAGGCTTATTAAATAGGCTTATTCAGCAACTTAGGCTTATTTAATAGGCTTATTTCAGCAACTTAGGCTTATTAAACAGGCTTAATAAATAGGTTTATTTCAGCAACTTAGGCTTATTAAATAGGCTTATTTCAGCAACTTAGACTTATTAAATAGCCTTATTTCAGCAACTTACGCTTATTAAATAGGCTTATTTCAGCAACTTAGGCTTATTAAATAGCCTAATTAAGTAGGCTTATTTCAGCAACTTGGGCTTATTAAATAGGCTTATTTCAGCAACTTACGCTGATTAAAAAGGCTTATTTCAGCAACTTAGACTTATTAAATAGGCTTATTTCAGCAACTTATGCTTATTAAATATACTTATTTCAGCAACTTAGGCTTATTAAATCTGCTTATTTCAGCAACTTGGACTTATTAAATAGCCTTATTTCAGCAACTTAGGCTTATTAAATAGGCTTATTTCAGCAACTTAGGCTTATTAAATAGCCTTATTTCAGCAACTTAGACTTATTAAATAGGCTTATTTCAGCAACTTAGGCTTATTAAATAGGCTTATTCAGCAACGTAGGCTTATTAAATAGGCTTATTAAATAGCCTTATTTCAGTAACTTACGCTTATTTAATAGGCTTATTTCAGCAACTTAGGCTTATTAAATAGTATTTTTAAATAGGCTTAGTTCAGAAACTTAGGCTTATTAAATAGGCTTATTTCAGCAACTTAGGCTCATTAAATAGCCTTATTAAATAGGCTTATTTCAGCAACTTAGGCTTATTAAATAGCCTTATTAAATAGGCTTATTTTAGCAACTTAGACTTATTAAACCGACTTATTAAATAGACATTTCAGCAACTAAGGCTCATTAAATATGCTTATGAAATATGCTTATTTCTGCAACTTAGACTTAATAGATAGGCCTATTAAATAGGCTTATTTTAGCAACTTAGGCTTATTAAATATGCTTATTTAGGCAAATTAGGCGTATTAAATAGCATTATTAAATAGGTTCATTTCTGCAACTTAGACTTATTAAATAGCCTATTAAATAGGCTTATTTCAGCAACTTAGGCTTATTAAATAGGCTTATTTCAGCAACTTAGGCTTATTAAATAGCCTTATTTCAGCAACTTAGACTTATTAAATAGGCTTATTTCAGCAACTTAGGCTTATTAAATAGGCTTATTCAGCAACGTAGGCTTATTAAATAGGCTTATTAAGTAGGCTTATTTCAGCAACTTACGCTGATTAAAAATACTTATTTCAGCAACTTAGACTTATTAAATAGCCTTATTTCAGCAACTTAGACTCATTAAATAGGCTTATTTCAGCAACTTATGCTTATTAAATATACTTATTTCAGCAACTTAGGCTTATTAAATAGGCTTATTTCAGCAACTTAGACTTATTAAATAGCCTTATTTCAGCAACTTAGGCTTATTAAATAGGCTTATTTCAGCAACTTAGGTTTATTAAATAGCCTTATTTCAGCAACTTAGACTTATTAAATGGGCTTATTTCAGCAACTTAGGCTTATTAAATAGGCTTATTCAGCAACTTAGGCTTATTAAATAGGCTTATTTCAGCAACTTAGGCTTATTAAATAGGCTCATTCAGAAACTTAGGCTTATTAAATAGGCTTATTTCAGCAACTTAGACTTATTAAATAGGCCTATTAAATAGGCGTATTAAATAGACTTATTAAATAGGCTCATTAAATACTTATTAAATAGGCTTATTAAATAGGCTTATTAAATAGACTTATTAAATAGGCTGAATAAATAGGCTTATTAAATAGGCTTATTAAATAGGCTCAATAAATAGGCTTATTAAATAGGCTCAATAAATAGGCTTATTAAATAGGCTCAATAAATAGGCTCAATAAATAGGCTTATTAAATAGGCTTATTAAATAGACTTATTAAATAGGCTTATTAAATAGGCTCAATAAATAGGCTTATTAAATAGGCTCAATAAATAGGCTTATTAAATAGGCTCAATAAATAGGCTTATTAAATAGGCTCATTAAATACTTATTAAATAGACTTATTAAATAGACTTATTACATAGGCTTATTAAATAGGCTTATTAAATAGGCTTTTTAAATAGGCTTATTAAATAGACTTATTAAATAGCTCATTAATAGGCTTATTTCAGCAACTTAGGCTTATTAAATAGCCTTATTTCAGCAACTTACGCTTATTAAATAGGCTTGTTTCAGCAACTTAGGCTTATTAAATAGCCTAATTAAGTAGGCTTATTTCAGCAACTTGGGCTTATTAAATAGGCTTATTTCAGCAACTTACGCTGATTAAAAAGGCTTATTTCAGCAACTTAGACTTATTAAATAGCCTTATTTCAGCAACCTAGACTCATTAAATAGGCTTATTTCAGCAACTTATGCTTATTAAATATACTTATTTCAGCAACTTAGGCTTATTAAATCGGCTTATTTCAGCAACTTGGACTCATTAAATAGCCTTATTTCAGCAACTTAGGCTTATTAAATAGGCTTATTTCAGCAACTTAGGCTTATTAAATAGCCTTATTTCAGCAACTTAGACTTATTAAATAGGCTTATTTCAGCAACTTAGGCTTATTAAATAGGCTTATTCAGCAACGTAGGCTTATTAAATAGGCTTATTAAATAGCCTTATTTCAGTAACTTACGCTTATTAAATAGGCTTATTTCAGCAACTTAGGCTTATTAAATAGCCTAATTAAGTAGGCTTATTTCAGCAACTTACGCTGATTAAAAAGACTTATTTCAGCAACTTAGACTTATTAAATAGCCTTATTTCAGCAACTTAGACTTATTAAATAGCCTTATTTCAGCAACTTAGGCTTATTAAATAGGCTTATTTCAGCAACTTAGGCTTATTAAATAGCCTTATTTCAGCAACTTAGACTTATTAAATAGGCTTATTTCAGCAACTTAGGCTTATTAAATAGGCTTATTCATCAACTTAGGCTTATTAAATAGGCTTATTTCAGCAACTTAGGCTTATTAAATAGGCTCATTCAGAAACTTAGGCTTATTAAATAGGCTTATTTCAGCAACTTAGACTTATTAAATAGGCCTATTAAATAGGCGTATTAAATAGACTTATTAAATAGGCTCATTAAATACTTATTAAATAGGCTTATTAAATAGGCTTATTAAATAGACTTATTAAATAGGCTGAATAAATAGGCTTATTAAATAGGCTTATTAAATAGGCTCAATAAATAGGCTTATTAAATAGGCTTATTAAATAGACGTATTAAATAGGCTTATTAAATAGGCTCAATAAATAGGCTTATTAAATAGGCTCAATAAATAGGCTTATTAAATAGGCTCAATAAATAGGCTTATTAAATAGGCTCATTAAATACTTATTAAATAGACTTATTAAATAGACTTATTACATAGGCTTATTAAATAGGCTTATTAAATAGGCTTATTAAATAGGCTTATTAAATAGACTTATTAAATAGCTCATTAAATAGGCTTATTTCAGCAACTTAGGCTTATTAAATAGCCTTATTTCAGCAACTTACGCTTATTAAATAGGCTTATTTCAGCAACTTAGGCTTATTAAATAGCCTAATTAAGTAGGCTTATTTCAGCAACTTGGGCTTATTAAATAGGCTTATTTCAGCAACTTGCGCTGATTAAAAAGGCTTATTTCAGCAACTTAGACTTATTAAATAGCCTTATTTCAGCAACCTAGACTCATTAAATAGGCTTATTTCAGCAACTTATGCTTATTAAATATACTTATTTCAGCAACTTAGGCTTATTAAATAGGCTTATTTCAGCAACTTAGACTTATTAAATAGCCTTATTTCAGCAACTTAGGCTTATTAAATAGGCTTATTTCAGCAACTTAGGCTTATTAAATAGGCTTATTTCAGCAACTTAGACTTACTAAATAGGCTTATTTCAGCAAATTAGGCTTATTAAATAGGCTTATTCAGCAACTTAGGCTTATTAAATAGGCTTATTTCGGCAACTTAGGCTTATTAAATAGGCTCATTCAGAAACTTAGGCTTATTAAATAGGCTTATTTCAGCAACTTAGACTTATTAAATAGGCATATTAAATAGACTTATTAAATAGGCTTATTTCAGCAACTTAGACTTATAAAAATAGGCCTATTAAATAGGCTTATTAAATAGACTTATTAAACAGGCTCATTAAATAATTATTAAATAGGCTTGTTAAATAGGCTTATTAAATAGACTTATTAAACAGGCTCATTAAATAATTATTAAATAGGCTTGTTAAATAGGCTTATTAAATAGACTTATTAAATAGGCTCAATAAATAGGCTTATTAAATAGGCTTATTAAATAGGCTCAATAAATAGGCTTATTAAATAGGCTTATTAAATAGGCTTATTAAATAGACATTAAATAGGCTTATTAAATAGGCTCAATAAAAAGGCTTATTAAATAGGCTCAATAAATAGGCTTATTAAATAGGCTCAATAAATAGGCTTATTAAATAGGCTCAATAAATAGGCTTATTAAATAAGCTCATTAAATACTTATTAAATAGACTTATTAAATAGACTCATTAAATAGGCTTATTAAATAGGCTTATTCAGCAACTTAGGCTTATTTAATAGGCTTATTTCAGCAACTTAGGCTTATTAAACAGGCTTATTAAATAGGTTTATTTCAGCAACTTAGGCTTATTAAATAGGCTTATTTCAGCAACTTAGACTTATTAAATAGCCTTATTTCAGCAACTTACGCTTATTAAATAGGCTTATTTCAGCAACTTAGGCTTATTAAATAGCCTAATTAAGTAGGCTTATTTCAGCAACTTGGGCTTATTAAATAGGCTTATTTCAGCAACTTACGCTGATTAAAAAGGCTTATTTCAGCAACTTAGACTTATTAAATCTGCTTATTTCAGCAACTTGGACTTATTAAATAGCCTTATTTCAGCAACTTAGGCTTATTAAATAGGCTTATTTCAGCAACTTAGGCTTATTAAATAGCCTTATTTCAGCAACTTAGACTTATTAAATAGGCTTATTTCAGCAACTTAGGCTTATTAAATAGGCTTATTCAGCAACGTAGGCTTATTAAATAGGCTTATTAAATAGCCTTATTTCAGTAACTTACGCTTATTTAATAGGCTTATTTCAGCAACTTAGGCTTATTAAATAGTATTTTTAAATAGGCTTAGTTCAGAAACTTAGGCTTATTAAATAGGCTTATTTCAGCAACTTAGGCTCATTAAATAGCCTTATTAAATAGGCTTATTTCAGCAACTTAGGCTTATTAAATAGCCTTATTAAATAGGCTTATTTTAGCAACTTAGACTTATTAAACCGACTTATTAAATAGACATTTCAGCAACTAAGGCTCATTAAATATGCTTATGAAATATGCTTATTTCTGCAACTTAGACTTAATAGATAGGCCTATTAAATAGGCTTATTTTAGCAACTTAGGCTTATTAAATATGCTTATTTAGGCAAATTAGGCGTATTAAATAGCATTATTAAATAGGTTCATTTCTGCAACTTAGACTTATTAAATAGCCTATTAAATAGGCTTATTTCAGCAACTTATGCTTATTAAATATACTTATTTCAGCAACTTAGGCTTATTAAATCTGCTTATTTCAGCAACTTGGACTTATTAAATAGCCTTATTTCAGCAACTTAGGCTTATTAAATAGGCTTATTTCAGCAACTTAGGCTTATTAAATAGCCTTATTTCAGCAACTTAGACTTATTAAATAGGCTTATTTCAGCAACTTAGGCTTATTAAATAGGCTTATTCAGCAACGTAGGCTTATTAAATAGGCTTATTAAATAGCCTTATTTCAGTAACTTACGCTTATTTAATAGGCTTATTTCAGCAACTTAGGCTTATTAAATAGTATTTTTAAATAGGCTTAGTTCAGAAACTTAGGCTTATTAAATAGGCTTATTTCAGCAACTTAGGCTCATTAAATAGCCTTATTAAATAGGCTTATTTCAGCAACTTAGGCTTATTAAATAGCCTTATTAAATAGGCTTATTTTAGCAACTTAGACTTATTAAACCGACTTATTAAATAGACATTTCAGCAACTAAGGCTCATTAAATATGCTTATGAAATATGCTTATTTCTGCAACTTAGACTTAATAGATAGGCCTATTAAATAGGCTTATTTTAGCAACTTAGGCTTATTAAATATGCTTATTTAGGCAAATTAGGCGTATTAAATAGCATTATTAAATAGGTTCATTTCTGCAACTTAGACTTATTAAATAGCCTATTAAATAGGCTTATTTCAGCAACTTAGGCTTATTAAATAGGCTTATTTCAGCAACTTAGGCTTATTAAATAGCCTTATTTCAGCAACTTAGACTTATTAAATAGGCTTATTTCAGCAACTTAGGCTTATTAAATAGGCTTATTCAGCAACGTAGGCTTATTAAATAGGCTTATTAAGTAGGCTTATTTCAGCAACTTACGCTGATTAAAAATACTTATTTCAGCAACTTAGACTTATTAAATAGCCTTATTTCAGCAACTTAGACTCATTAAATAGGCTTATTTCAGCAACTTATGCTTATTAAATATACTTATTTCAGCAACTTAGGCTTATTAAATAGGCTTATTTCAGCAACTTAGACTTATTAAATAGCCTTATTTCAGCAACTTAGGCTTATTAAATAGGCTTATTTCAGCAACTTAGGTTTATTAAATAGCCTTATTTCAGCAACTTAGACTTATTAAATGGGCTTATTTCAGCAACTTAGGCTTATTAAATAGGCTTATTCAGCAACTTAGGCTTATTAAATAGGCTTATTTCAGCAACTTAGGCTTATTAAATAGGCTCATTCAGAAACTTAGGCTTATTAAATAGGCTTATTTCAGCAACTTAGACTTATTAAATAGGCCTATTAAATAGGCGTATTAAATAGACTTATTAAATAGGCTCATTAAATACTTATTAAATAGGCTTATTAAATAGGCTTATTAAATAGACTTATTAAATAGGCTGAATAAATAGGCTTATTAAATAGGCTTATTAAATAGGCTCAATAAATAGGCTTATTAAATAGGCTCAATAAATAGGCTTATTAAATAGGCTCAATAAATAGGCTCAATAAATAGGCTTATTAAATAGGCTTATTAAATAGACTTATTAAATAGGCTTATTAAATAGGCTCAATAAATAGGCTTATTAAATAGGCTCAATAAATAGGCTTATTAAATAGGCTCAATAAATAGGCTTATTAAATAGGCTCATTAAATACTTATTAAATAGACTTATTAAATAGACTTATTACATAGGCTTATTAAATAGGCTTATTAAATAGGCTTTTTAAATAGGCTTATTAAATAGACTTATTAAATAGCTCATTAAATAGGCTTATTTCAGCAACTTAGGCTTATTAAATAGCCTTATTTCAGCAACTTACGCTTATTAAATAGGCTTGTTTCAGCAACTTAGGCTTATTAAATAGCCTAATTAAGTAGGCTTATTTCAGCAACTTGGGCTTATTAAATAGGCTTATTTCAGCAACTTACGCTGATTAAAAAGGCTTATTTCAGCAACTTAGACTTATTAAATAGCCTTATTTCAGCAACCTAGACTCATTAAATAGGCTTATTTCAGCAACTTATGCTTATTAAATATACTTATTTCAGCAACTTAGGCTTATTAAATCGGCTTATTTCAGCAACTTGGACTCATTAAATAGCCTTATTTCAGCAACTTAGGCTTATTAAATAGGCTTATTTCAGCAACTTAGGCTTATTAAATAGCCTTATTTCAGCAACTTAGACTTATTAAATAGGCTTATTTCAGCAACTTAGGCTTATTAAATAGGCTTATTCAGCAACGTAGGCTTATTAAATAGGATTATTAAATAGCCTTATTTCAGTAACTTACGCTTATTAAATAGGCTTATTTCAGCAACTTAGGCTTATTAAATAGCCTAATTAAGTAGGCTTATTTCAGCAACTTACGCTGATTAAAAAGACTTATTTCAGCAACTTAGACTTATTAAATAGCCTTATTTCAGCAACTTAGACTTATTAAATAGCCTTATTTCAGCAACTTAGGCTTATTAAATAGGCTTATTTCAGCAACTTAGGCTTATTAAATAGCCTTATTTCAGCAACTTAGACTTATTAAATAGGCTTATTTCAGCAACTTAGGCTTATTAAATAGGCTTATTCATCAACTTAGGCTTATTAAATAGGCTTATTTCAGCAACTTAGGCTTATTAAATAGGCTCATTCAGAAACTTAGGCTTATTAAATAGGCTTATTTCAGCAACTTAGACTTATTAAATAGGCCTATTAAATAGGCGTATTAAATAGACTTATTAAATAGGCTCATTAAATACTTATTAAATAGGCTTATTAAATAGGCTTATTAAATAGACTTATTAAATAGGCTGAATAAATAGGCTTATTAAATAGGCTTATTAAATAGGCTCAATAAATAGGCTTATTAAATAGGCTTATTAAATAGACGTATTAAATAGGCTTATTAAATAGGCTCAATAAATAGGCTTATTAAATAGGCTCAATAAATAGGCTTATTAAATAGGCTCAATAAATAGGCTTATTAAATAGGCTCATTAAATACTTATTAAATAGACTTATTAAATAGACTTATTACATAGGCTTATTAAATAGGCTTATTAAATAGGCTTATTAAATAGGCTTATTAAATAGACTTATTAAATAGCTCATTAAATAGGCTTATTTCAGCAACTTAGGCTTATTAAATAGCCTTATTTCAGCAACTTACGCTTATTAAATAGGCTTATTTCAGCAACTTAGGCTTATTAAATAGCCTAATTAAGTAGGCTTATTTCAGCAACTTGGGCTTATTAAATAGGCTTATTTCAGCAACTTGCGCTGATTAAAAAGGCTTATTTCAGCAACTTAGACTTATTAAATAGCCTTATTTCAGCAACCTAGACTCATTAAATAGGCTTATTTCAGCAACTTATGCTTATTAAATATACTTATTTCAGCAACTTAGGCTTATTAAATAGGCTTATTTCAGCAACTTAGACTTATTAAATAGCCTTATTTCAGCAACTTAGGCTTATTAAATAGGCTTATTTCAGCAACTTAGGCTTATTAAATAGGCTTATTTCAGCAACTTAGACTTACTAAATAGGCTTATTTCAGCAAATTAGGCTTATTAAATAGGCTTATTCAGCAACTTAGGCTTATTAAATAGGCTTATTTCGGCAACTTAGGCTTATTAAATAGGCTCATTCAGAAACTTAGGCTTATTAAATAGGCTTATTTCAGCAACTTAGACTTATTAAATAGGCATATTAAATAGACTTATTAAATAGGCTTATTTCAGCAACTTAGACTTATAAAAATAGGCCTATTAAATAGGCTTATTAAATAGACTTATTAAACAGGCTCATTAAATAATTATTAAATAGGCTTGTTAAATAGGCTTATTAAATAGACTTATTAAACAGGCTCATTAAATAATTATTAAATAGGCTTGTTAAATAGGCTTATTAAATAGACTTATTAAATAGGCTCAATAAATAGGCTTATTAAATAGGCTTATTAAATAGGCTCAATAAATAGGCTTATTAAATAGGCTTATTAAATAGGCTTATTAAATAGATATTAAATAGGCTTATTAAATAGGCTCAATAAAAAGGCTTATTAAATAGGCTCAATAAATAGGCTTATTAAATAGGCTCAATAAATAGGCTTATTAAATAGGCTCAATAAATAGGCTTATTAAATAAGCTCATTAAATACTTATTAAATAGACTTATTAAATAGACTCATTAAATAGGCTTATTAAATAGGCTTATTCAGCAACTTAGGCTTATTTAATAGGCTTATTTCAGCAACTTAGGCTTATTAAACAGGCTTATTAAATAGGTTTATTTCAGCAACTTAGGCTTATTAAATAGGCTTATTTCAGCAACTTAGACTTATTAAATAGCCTTATTTCAGCAACTTACGCTTATTAAATAGGCTTATTTCAGCAACTTAGGCTTATTAAATAGCCTAATTAAGTAGGCTTATTTCAGCAACTTGGGCTTATTAAATAGGCTTATTTCAGCAACTTACGCTGATTAAAAAGGCTTATTTCAGCAACTTAGACTTATTAAATCTGCTTATTTCAGCAACTTGGACTTATTAAATAGCCTTATTTCAGCAACTTAGGCTTATTAAATAGGCTTATTTCAGCAACTTAGGCTTATTAAATAGCCTTATTTCAGCAACTTAGACTTATTAAATAGGCTTATTTCAGCAACTTAGGCTTATTAAATAGGCTTATTCAGCAACGTAGGCTTATTAAATAGGCTTATTAAATAGCCTTATTTCAGTAACTTACGCTTATTTAATAGGCTTATTTCAGCAACTTAGGCTTATTAAATAGTATTTTTAAATAGGCTTAGTTCAGAAACTTAGGCTTATTAAATAGGCTTATTTCAGCAACTTAGGCTCATTAAATAGCCTTATTAAATAGGCTTATTTCAGCAACTTAGGCTTATTAAATAGCTTTATTAAATAGGCTTATTTTAGCAACTTAGACTTATTAAACCGACTTATTAAATAGACATTTCAGCAACTAAGGCTCATTAAATATGCTTATGAAATATGCTTATTTCTGCAACTTAGACTTAATAGATAGGCCTATTAAATAGGCTTATTTTAGCAACTTAGGCTTATTAAATATGCTTATTTAGGCAAATTAGGCGTATTAAATAGCATTATTAAATAGGTTCATTTCTGCAACTTAGACTTATTAAATAGCCTATTAAATAGGCTTATTTCAGCAACTTATGCTTATTAAATAGCCTTATTAAACAGGTTTATTTCTAGCAATTTAGGCTTATTAAATAGCATTTTTAAATAGGTTTTTTTCAGCAACTTAGACTTATTAAATATACCTTTTTATATAGGCTTAGTTCACCAACGTAGGCTTATTAAATAGGCTTATTTCAGCAACTTAGGCTTATTAAATAGCCTTATTTCAGCAACTTAGACTTATTAAATAGGCTTATTCAGCAACTTAGGCTTATTAAATAGCCTATTTAAATAGGCTTATTTCAGCAACTTAGGCTTATTAAATAGGCTTATTTCAGCAACTGAGACATATTAAAAAGGCTTATTTCAGCAACTTAGGCTTATGAAATACGCTTATTCAGCAACTTAGGCTTATTAAATAGGCTTATTTCAGCAACTTATGCTTATTAAATAGCCTTATTAAACAGGTTTATTTCAGCAACTTAGGCTTATTAAATAGCATTTTAAATAGGTTTATTTCAGCAACTTAGACTTATTAAATATACCTTTTTAAATAGGCTTAGTTCAGAAACTTAGGCTTATTAAATAGGCATATTCCAGCAACTTAGGCTCATTAAATAGCCTTATTAAATAGGCTTATTTCAGCAACTTAGGCTTATTAAATAGGCTTATTTCAGCAACTTAAACTTATTAAATAGCCTTATTTTAGCAACTTAGGCTTATTAAATACCCTTATTTCAGCAACTTAGACTTATTAAATAGGCTTATTCAGCAACTTAGGCTTATTAAATAGCCTTATTTCAGCAACTTAGGCTTATTAAATAGGTTTATTCAGCAACTTAGGCTTATTAAATAGGCTTATTCAGCAACTTAGACTTATTAAATAGGCCTATTAAATAGGCTTATTAAATAGGCTTATTAAATAGGCTTATTTCAGCAACTTAGGCTTATTAAACAGGCTTATTAAATAGGCTTATTTCAGCAACTTAGGCTTATTAAATAGGCTTATTTCAGCAACTTAGACTTATTAAATAGCCTTATTTCAGTAACTTACGCTTCTTAAATAGGCTTATTTCAGCAACTTAGGCTTATTAAATAGCCTAATTAAGTAGGCTTATTTCAGCAACTTGGGCTTATTAAATAGGCATATTTCAGCAACTTACGCTGATTAAAAAGGCTTATTTCAGCAACTTAACTTATTAAATAGGCTTATTTCAGCAACTTATGCTTATTAAATATACTTATTTCAGCAACTTAGGCTTATTAAATCGGCTTATTTCAGCAACTTGGACTCATTAAATAGCCTTATTTCAGCAACTTAGGCTTATTAAATAGGCTTATTTCAGCAACTTAGGCTTATTAAATAGCCTTATTTCAGCAACTTAGACTTATTAAATAGGCTTATTTCAGCAACTTAGGCTTATTAAATAGGCTTATTCAGCAACGTAGGCTTATTAAATAGGCTTATTAAGTAGGCTTATTTCAGCAACTTACGCTGATTAAAAATACTTATTTCAGCAACTTAGACTTATTAAATAGCCTTATTTCAGCAACTTAGACTCATTAAATAGGCTTATTTCAGCAACTTATGCTTATTAAATATACTTATTTCAGCAACTTAGGCTTATTAAATAGGCTTATTTCAGCAACTTAGACTTATTAAATAGCCTTATTTCAGCAACTTAGGCTTATTAAATAGGCTTATTTCAGCAACTTAGGTTTATTAAATAGCCTTATTTCAGCAACTTAGACTTATTAAATGGGCTTATTTCAGCAACTTAGGCTTATTAAATAGGCTTATTCAGCAACTTAGGCTTATTAAATAGGCTTATTTCAGCAACTTAGGCTTATTAAATAGGCTCATTCAGAAACTTAGGCTTATTAAATAGGCTTATTTCAGCAACTTAGACTTATTAAATAGGCCTATTAAATAGGCGTATTAAATAGACTTATTAAATAGGCTCATTAAATACTTATTAAATAGGCTTATTAAATAGGCTTATTAAATAGACTTATTAAATAGGCTGAATAAATAGGCTTATTAAATAGGCTTATTAAATAGGCTCAATAAATAAGCTTATTAAATAGGCTCAATAAATAGGCTTATTAAATAGGCTCAATAAATAGGCTCAATAAATAGGCTTATTAAATAGGCTTATTAAATAGACTTATTAAATAGGCTTATTAAATAGGCTCAATAAATAGGCTTATTAAATAGGCTCAATAAATAGGCTTATTAAATAGGCTCAATAAATAGACTTATTAAATAGGCTCATTAAATACTTATTAAATAGACTTATTAAATAGACTTATTACATAGGCTTATTAAATAGGCTTATTAAATAGGCTTTTTAAATAGGCTTATTAAATAGACTTATTAAATAGCTCATTAAATAGGCTTATTTCAGCAACTTAGGCATATTAAATAGCCTTATTTCAGCAACTTACGCTTATTAAATAGGCTTATTTCAGCAACTTAGGCTTATTAAATAGCCTAATTAAGTAGGCTTATTTCAGCAACTTGGGCTTATTAAATAGGCTTTTTTCAGCAACTTACGCTGATTAAAAAGGCTTATTTCAGCAACTTAGACTTATTAAATAGCCTTATTTCAGCAACCTAGACTCATTAAATAGGCTTATTTCAGCAACTTATGCTTATTAAATATACTTATTTCAGCAACTTAGGCTTATTAAATCGGCTTATTTCAGCAACTTGGACTCATTAAATAGCCTTATTTCAGCAACTTAGGCTTATTAAATAGGCTTATTTCAGCAACTTAGGCTTATTAAATAGCCTTATTTCAGCAACTTAGACTTATTAAATAGGCTTATTTCAGCAACTTAGGCTTATTAAATAGGCTTATTCAGCAAAGTAGGCTTATTAAATAGGCTTATTAAATAGCCTTATTTCAGTAACTTACGCTTATTAAATAGGCTTATTTCAGCAACTTAGGCTTATTAAATAGCCTAATTAAGTAGGCTTATTTCAGCAACTTACGCTGATTAAAAAGACTTATTTCAGCAACTTAGACTTATTAAATAGCCTTATTTCAGCAACTTAGACTTATTAAATAGCCTTATTTCAGCAACTTAGGCTTATTAAATAGGCTTATTTCAGCAACTTAGGCTTATTAAATAGCCTTATTTCAGCAACTTAGACTTATTAAATAGGCTTATTTCAGCAACTTAGGCTTATTAAATAGGCTTATTCAGCAACTTAGGCTTATTAAATAGGATTATTTCAGCAACTTAGGCTTATTAAATAGGCTCATTCAGAAACTTAGGCTTATTAAATAGGCTTATTTCAGCAACTTAGACTTATTAAATAGGCCTATTAAATAGGCGTATTAAATAGACTTATTAAATAGGCTCATTAAATACTTATTAAATAGGCTTATTAAATAGGCTTATTAATTAGACTTATTAAATAGGCTGAATAAATAGGTTTATTAAATAGGCTTATTAAATAGGCTCAATAAATAGGCTTATTAAATAGGCTTATTAAATAGACGTATTAAATAGGCTTATTAAATAGGCTCAATAAATAGGCTTATTAAATAGGCTCAATAAATAGGCTTATTAAATAGGCTCAATAAATAGGCTTATTAAATAGGCTCATTAAATACTTATTAAATATACTTATTAAATAGACTTATTACATAGGCTTATTAAATAGGCTTATTAAATAGGCTTATTAAATAGGCTTATTAAATAGACTTATTAAATAGCTCATTAAATAGGCTTATTTCAGCAACTTAGGCTTATTAAATAGCCTTATTTCAGCAACTTACGCTTATTAAATAGGCTTATTTCAGCAACTTAGGCTTATTAAATAGCCTAATTAAGTAGGCTTATTTCAGCAACTTGGGCTTATTAAATAGGCTTATTTCAGCAACTTGCGCTGATTTAAAAGGCTTATTTCAGCAACTTAGACTTATTAAATAGCCTTATTTCAGCAACCTAGACTCATTAAATAGGCTTATTTCAGCAACTTATGCTTATTAAATATACTTATTTCAGCAACTTAGGCTTATTAAATAGGCTTATTTCAGCAACTTAGACTTATTAAATAGCCTTATTTCAGCAACTTAGGCTTATTAAATAGGCTTATTTCAGCAACTTAGGCTTATTAAATAGGCTTATTTCAGCAACTTAGACTTACTAAATAGGCTTATTTCAGCAACTTAGGCTTATTAAATAGGCTTATTCAGCAACTTAGGCTTATTAAATAGGCTTATTTCGGCAACTTAGGCTTATTAAATAGGCTCATTCAGAAACTTAGGCTTATTAAATAGGCTTATTTCAGCAACTTAGACTTATTAAATAGGCCTATTAAATAGACTTATTAAATAGGCTTATTTCAGCAACTTAGACTTATAAAAATAGGCCTATTAAATAGGCTTATTAAATAGACTTATTAAACAGGCTCATTAAATAATTATTAAATAGGCTTGTTAAATAGGCTTATTAAATAGACTTATTAAATAGGCTCAATAAATAGGCTTATTAAATAGGCTTATTAAATAGGCTCAATAAATAGGCTTATTAAATAGACATTAAATA
The DNA here is from genome assembly GCF_048934315.1 of Petromyzon marinus. NCBI lineage: Eukaryota > Metazoa > Chordata > Hyperoartia > Petromyzontiformes > Petromyzontidae > Petromyzon > Petromyzon marinus. Next base: position 1,808,645 of record NW_027422650.1, on the reverse strand, counting down.
GGCTTATTAAATAGGCTCAATAAAAAGGCTTATTAAATAGGCTCAATAAATAGGCTTATTAAATAGGCTCAATAAATAGGCTTATTAAATAGGCTCAATAAATAGGCTTATTAAATAAGCTCATTAAATACTTATTAAATAGACTTATTAAATAGACTCATTAAATAGGCTTATTAAATAGGCTTATTCAGCAACTTAGGCTTATTTAATAGGCTTATTTCAGCAACTTAGGCTTATTAAATAGGCCCATTCAGAAACTTAGGCTTATTAAATAAGCTTATTTCAGCAACTTAGACTTATTAAATAGGCCTATTAAATAGGCTTATTAAATAGGCTTATTTCAGCAACTTAGGCTTATTAAACAGGCTTATTAAATAGGCTTATTTCAGCAACTTATGCTGATTAAAAAGGCTTATTTCAGCAACTTAGACTTATTAAATAGCCTTATTTCAGCAACTTAGGCTTATTAAATAGGCTTATTCAGCAACTTAGGCTTATTAAATAGGCTTATTAAAATAGGCTCAATAAATAGGCTTATTAAATAGGCTCAATAAATAGGCTTATTAAATAGGCTCAATAAATATGCTTATTAAATAGGCTCAATAAATAGGCTTATTAAATAGGCTCAATAAATAGGCTTATTAAATAGGCTCATTAAATCCTTATTAAATAGGCTTATTAAATAGACTTATTAAATAGACTTATTAAATAGGCTTATTAAATAGACTTATTAAATAGTCTTATTAAAAAGGCTTATTAAATAGACTTATTAAATAGGCTCATTAAATACTCATTAAATATGTTTATTAAATAGGTGTATTAATTAGGCTTATTAAATAGGCTTATTAAATAGGCTTATTAAATAGACTTATTAAATAGACTTATTAAATAGACGTATTAAATAGACTTATTAAATAGCCTCATGAAATAGGCTTATTTTAGCAACTTAGGCTTATTAAATAGGTTTATTTCAGCAACTTAGACTTATTAAAGAGCCTTATTAAATAGGCTTATTGCAGCAACTTAGGCGTATTAAATAAGCTTATTTCAGCAACTTATGCTTATTAAATAGCCTTATTAAACAGGTTTATTTCAGCGACTTAGGCTTATTAAATAGTATTTTTAAATAGGTTTATTTCAGCAACTTAGACTTATTAAATATACCTTTTTAAATAGGCTTAGTTCAGAAACTTAGGCTTATTAAATAGTTTTATTTCAGCAACTTAGGCTCATTAAATAGCCTTATGAAATAGGCTTATTTCAGCAACTTAGGCTTATTAAATAGCCGTATTAAATAGGCTTATTTCAGCAACTTAGACTTATTAAATAGGTTTATTCAGCAACTTAGGCTTATTAAATAGGCTTATTTCAGCAAATAAGGCTTATTAAATAGGCTTATTTCAGCAACTTAGACTTATTAAATAGGCCTATTAAATAGGCTTATTAAATAGGCTTATTTCAGCAACTTAGACTTATTAAATAGGCCTATTAAATACGCTTATTAAATAGACTTATTAAATAGGCACATTAAATACTTATTAAATAGGCTTATTAAATAGGCTTATTAAATAGACTTATTAAATAGGCTCAATAAATCGGCTTATTAAATAGGCTTATTAAATAGGCTCAATAAATAGGCTTATTAAATAGGCTTATTAAACAGGCTTATTAAATAGACTCATTAAATCGGCTTATTAAATAGGCTCAATAAATAGGCTCAATAAATATGCTTATTAAATAGGCTCAATAAATAGGCTTATTAAATAGGCTCAATAAATAGGCTTATTAAATAGGCTCATTAAATACTTATTAAATAGGTTTATTAAATAGGCTTATTTCAGCAAATAAGGCTTATTAAATAGGCTTATTTCAGCAACTTAGACTTATTAAATAGGCCTATTAAATAGACTTATTAAATAGGCTCAATAAATCGGCTTATTAAATAGGCTTATTAAATAGACTTATTAAATAGACTTATTAAATAGTCTTATTAAATAGACTTATTAAATAGTCTTATTAAAAAGGCTTATTAAATAGACTTATTAAATAGGCTCATTAAATACTTATTAAATATGTTTATTAAATAGGTGTATTAATTAGGCTTATTAAATAGGCTTATTAAATAGGCTTATTAAATAGACTTATTAAATAGACTTATTAAATAGACTCAATAAATAGGCTTATTAAATAGCTCATTAAATAGGCTTATTTCAGCAACTTAGGCATATTAAATAGCCTTATTTCAGCAACTTACGCTTATTAAATAGGCTTATTTCAGCAACTTAGGCTTATTAAATAGCCTAATTAAGTAGGCTTATTTCAGCAACTTGGGCTTATTAAATAGGCTTTTTTCAGCAACTTACGCTGATTAAAAAGGCTTATTTCAGCAACTTAGACTTATTAAATAGCCTTATTTCAGCAACCTAGACTCATTAAATAGGCTTATTTCAGCAACTTATGCTTATTAAATATACTTATTTCAGCAACTTAGGCTTATTAAATCGGCTTATTTCAGCAACTTGGACTCATTAAATAGCCTTATTTCAGCAACTTAGGCTTATTAAATAGGCTTATTTCAGCAACTTAGGCTTATTAAATAGCCTTATTTCAGCAACTTAGACTTATTAAATAGGCTTATTTCAGCAACTTAGGCTTATTAAATAGGCTTATTCAGCAACGTAGGCTTATTAAATAGGCTTATTAAATAGCCTTATTTCAGTAACTTACGCTTATTAAATAGGCTTATTTCAGCAACTTAGGCTTATTAAATAGCCTAATTAAGTAGGCTTATTTCAGCAACTTACGCTGATTAAAAAGACTTATTTCAGCAACTTAGACTTATTAAATAGCCTTATTTCAGCAACTTAGACTTATTAAATAGCCTTATTTCAGCAACTTAGGCTTATTAAATAGGCTTATTTCAGCAACTTAGGCTTATTAAATAGCCTTATTTCAGCAACTTAGACTTATTAAATAGGCTTATTTCAGCAACTTAGGCTTATTAAATAGGCTTATTCAGCAACTTAGGCTTATTAAATAGGATTATTTCAGCAACTTAGGCTTATTAAATAGGCTCATTCAGAAACTTAGGCTTATTAAATAGGCTTATTTCAGCAACTTAGACTTATTAAATAGGCCTATTAAATAGGCGTATTAAATAGACTTATTAAATAGGCTCATTAAATACTTATTAAATAGGCTTATTAAATAGGCTTATTAATTAGACTTATTAAATAGGCTGAATAAATAGGCTTATTAAATAGGCTTATTAAATAGGCTCAATAAATAGGCTTATTAAATAGGCTTATTAAATAGACGTATTAAATAGGCTTATTAAATAGGCTCAATAAATAGGCTTATTAAATAGGCTCAATAAATAGGCTTATTAAATAGGCTCAATAAATAGGCTTATTAAATAGGCTCATTAAATACTTATTAAATAGACTTATTAAATAGACTTATTACATAGGCTTATTAAATAGGCTTATTAAATAGGCTTATTAAATAGGCTTATTAAATAGACTTATTAAATAGCTCATTAAATAGGCTTATTTCAGCAACTTAGGCTTATTAAATAGCCTTATTTCAGCAACTTACGCTTATTAAATAGGCTTATTTCAGCAACTTAGGCTTATTAAATAGCCTAATTAAGTAGGCTTATTTCAGCAACTTGGGCTTATTAAATAGGCTTATTTCAGCAACTTGCGCTGATTTAAAAGGCTTATTTCAGCAACTTAGACTTATTAAATAGCCTTATTTCAGCAACCTAGACTCATTAAATAGGCTTATTTCAGCAACTTATGCTTATTAAATATACTTATTTCAGCAACTTAGGCTTATTAAATAGGCTTATTTCAGCAACTTAGACTTATTAAATAGCCTTATTTCAGCAACTTAGGCTTATTAAATAGGCTTATTTCAGCAACTTAGGCTTATTAAATAGGCTTATTTCAGCAACTTAGACTTACTAAATAGGCTTATTTCAGCAACTTAGGCTTATTAAATAGGCTTATTCAGCAACTTAGGCTTATTAAATAGGCTTATTTCGGCAACTTAGGCTTATTAAATAGGCTCATTCAGAAACTTAGGCTTATTAAATAGGCTTATTTCAGCTACTTAGACTTATTAAATAGGCCTATTAAATAGACTTATTAAATAGGCTTATTTCAGCAACTTAGACTTATAAAAATAGGCCTATTAAATAGGCTTATTAAATAGACTTATTAAACAGGCTCATTAAATAATTATTAAATAGGCTTGTTAAATAGGCTTATTAAATAGACTTATTAAATAGGCTCAATAAATAGGCTTATTAAATAGGCTTATTAAATAGGCTCAATAAATAGGCTTATTAAATAGACATTAAATAGGCTTATTAAATAGGCTCAATAAAAAGGCTTATTAAATAGGCTCAATAAATAGGCTTATTAAATAGGCTCAATAAATAGGCTTATTAAATAGGCTCAATAAATAGGCTTATTAAATAAGCTCATTAAATACTTATTAAATAGACTTATTAAATAGACTCATTAAATAGGCTTATTAAATAGGCTTATTCAGCAACTTAGGCTTATTTAATAGGCTTATTTCAGCAACTTAGGCTTATTAAATAGGCCCATTCAGAAACTTAGGCTTATTAAATAAGCTTATTTCAGCAACTTAGACTTATTAAATAGGCCTATTAAATAGGCTTATTAAATAGGCTTATTTCAGCAACTTAGGCTTATTAAACAGGCTTATTAAATAGGCTTATTTCAGCAACTTATGCTGATTAAAAAGGCTTATTTCAGCAACTTAGACTTATTAAATAGCCTTATTTCAGCAACTTAGGCTTATTAAATAGGCTTATTCAGCAACTTAGGCTTATTAAATAGGCTTATTAAAATAGGCTCAATAAATAGGCTTATTAAATAGGCTCAATAAATAGGCTTATTAAATAGGCTCAATAAATATGCTTATTAAATAGGCTCAATAAATAGGCTTATTAAATAGGCTCAATAAATAGGCTTATTAAATAGGCTCATTAAATCCTTATTAAATAGGCTTATTAAATAGACTTATTAAATAGACTTATTAAATAGGCTTATTAAATAGACTTATTAAATAGTCTTATTAAAAAGGCTTATTAAATAGACTTATTAAATAGGCTCATTAAATACTCATTAAATATGTTTATTAAATAGGTGTATTAATTAGGCTTATTAAATAGGCTTATTAAATAGGCTTATTAAATAGACTTATTAAATAGACTTATTAAATAGACGTATTAAATAGACTTATTAAATAGCCTCATGAAATAGGCTTATTTTAGCAACTTAGGCTTATTAAATAGGTTTATTTCAGCAACTTAGACTTATTAAAGAGCCTTATTAAATAGGCTTATTGCAGCAACTTAGGCGTATTAAATAAGCTTATTTCAGCAACTTATGCTTATTAAATAGCCTTATTAAACAGGTTTATTTCAGCGACTTAGGCTTATTAAATAGTATTTTTAAATAGGTTTATTTCAGCAACTTAGACTTATTAAATATACCTTTTTAAATAGGCTTAGTTCAGAAACTTAGGCTTATTAAATAGTTTTATTTCAGCAACTTAGGCTCATTAAATAGCCTTATGAAATAGGCTTATTTCAGCAACTTAGGCTTATTAAATAGCCGTATTAAATAGGCTTATTTCAGCAACTTAGACTTATTAAATAGGTTTATTCAGCAACTTAGGCTTATTAAATAGGCTTATTTCAGCAAATAAGGCTTATTAAATAGGCTTATTTCAGCAACTTAGACTTATTAAATAGGCCTATTAAATAGGCTTATTAAATAGGCTTATTTCAGCAACTTAGACTTATTAAATAGGCCTATTAAATACGCTTATTAAATAGACTTATTAAATAGGCACATTAAATACTTATTAAATAGGCTTATTAAATAGGCTTATTAAATAGACTTATTAAATAGGCTCAATAAATCGGCTTATTAAATAGGCTTATTAAATAGGCTCAATAAATAGGCTTATTAAATAGGCTTATTAAACAGGCTTATTAAATAGACTCATTAAATCGGCTTATTAAATAGGCTCAATAAATAGGCTCAATAAATATGCTTATTAAATAGGCTCAATAAATAGGCTTATTAAATAGGCTCAATAAATAGGCTTATTAAATAGGCTCATTAAATACTTATTAAATAGGTTTATTAAATAGGCTTATTTCAGCAAATAAGGCTTATTAAATAGGCTTATTTCAGCAACTTAGACTTATTAAATAGGCCTATTAAATAGACTTATTAAATAGGCTCAATAAATCGGCTTATTAAATAGGCTTATTAAATAGACTTATTAAATAGACTTATTAAATAGTCTTATTAAATAGACTTATTAAATAGTCTTATTAAAAAGGCTTATTAAATAGACTTATTAAATAGGCTCATTAAATACTTATTAAATATGTTTATTAAATAGGTGTATTAATTAGGCTTATTAAATAGGCTTATTAAATAGGCTTATTAAATAGACTTATTAAATAGACTTATTAAATAGACTCAATAAATAGGCTTATTAAATAGCTCATTAAATAGGCTTATTTCAGCAACTTAGGCATATTAAATAGCCTTATTTCAGCAACTTACGCTTATTAAATAGGCTTATTTCAGCAACTTAGGCTTATTAAATAGCCTAATTAAGTAGGCTTATTTCAGCAACTTGGGCTTATTAAATAGGCTTTTTTCAGCAACTTACGCTGATTAAAAAGGCTTATTTCAGCAACTTAGACTTATTAAATAGCCTTATTTCAGCAACCTAGACTCATTAAATAGGCTTATTTCAGCAACTTATGCTTATTAAATATACTTATTTCAGCAACTTAGGCTTATTAAATCGGCTTATTTCAGCAACTTGGACTCATTAAATAGCCTTATTTCAGCAACTTAGGCTTATTAAATAGGCTTATTTCAGCAACTTAGGCTTATTAAATAGCCTTATTTCAGCAACTTAGACTTATTAAATAGGCTTATTTCAGCAACTTAGGCTTATTAAATAGGCTTATTCAGCAACGTAGGCTTATTAAATAGGCTTATTAAATAGCCTTATTTCAGTAACTTACGCTTATTAAATAGGCTTATTTCAGCAACTTAGGCTTATTAAATAGCCTAATTAAGTAGGCTTATTTCAGCAACTTACGCTGATTAAAAAGACTTATTTCAGCAACTTAGACTTATTAAATAGCCTTATTTCAGCAACTTAGACTTATTAAATAGCCTTATTTCAGCAACTTAGGCTTATTAAATAGGCTTATTTCAGCAACTTAGGCTTATTAAATAGCCTTATTTCAGCAACTTAGACTTATTAAATAGGCTTATTTCAGCAACTTAGGCTTATTAAATAGGCTTATTCAGCAACTTAGGCTTATTAAATAGGATTATTTCAGCAACTTAGGCTTATTAAATAGGCTCATTCAGAAACTTAGGCTTATTAAATAGGCTTATTTCAGCAACTTAGACTTATTAAATAGGCCTATTAAATAGGCGTATTAAATAGACTTATTAAATAGGCTCATTAAATACTTATTAAATAGGCTTATTAAATAGGCTTATTAATTAGACTTATTAAATAGGCTGAATAAATAGGCTTATTAAATAGGCTTATTAAATAGGCTCAATAAATAGGCTTATTAAATAGGCTTATTAAATAGACGTATTAAATAGGCTTATTAAATAGGCTCAATAAATAGGCTTATTAAATAGGCTCAATAAATAGGCTTATTAAATAGGCTCAATAAATAGGCTTATTAAATAGGCTCATTAAATACTTATTAAATAGACTTATTAAATAGACTTATTACATAGGCTTATTAAATAGGCTTATTAAATAGGCTTATTAAATAGGCTTATTAAATAGACTTATTAAATAGCTCATTAAATAGGCTTATTTCAGCAACTTAGGCTTATTAAATAGCCTTATTTCAGCAACTTACGCTTATTAAATAGGCTTATTTCAGCAACTTAGGCTTATTAAATAGCCTAATTAAGTAGGCTTATTTCAGCAACTTGGGCTTATTAAATAGGCTTATTTCAGCAACTTGCGCTGATTTAAAAGGCTTATTTCAGCAACTTAGACTTATTAAATAGCCTTATTTCAGCAACCTAGACTCATTAAATAGGCTTATTTCAGCAACTTATGCTTATTAAATATACTTATTTCAGCAACTTAGGCTTATTAAATAGGCTTATTTCAGCAACTTAGACTTATTAAATAGCCTTATTTCAGCAACTTAGGCTTATTAAATAGGCTTATTTCAGCAACTTAGGCTTATTAAATAGCCTTATTTCAGCAACTTAGACTTATTAAATAGGCTTATTTCAGCAACTTAGGCTTATTAAATAGGCTTATTCAGCAACGTAGGCTTATTAAATAGGCTTATTAAATAGCCTTATTTCAGTAACTTACGCTTATTAAATAGGCTTATTTCAGCAACTTAGGCTTATTAAATAGCCTAATTAAGTAGGCTTATTTCAGCAACTTACGCTGATTAAAAAGACTTATTTCAGCAACTTAGACTTATTAAATAGCCTTATTTCAGCAACTTAGACTTATTAAATAGCCTTATTTCAGCAACTTAGGCTTATTAAATAGGCTTATTTCAGCAACTTAGGCTTATTAAATAGCCTTATTTCAGCAACTTAGACTTATTAAATAGGCTTATTTCAGCAACTTAGGCTTATTAAATAGGCTTATTCAGCAACTTAGGCTTATTAAATAGGATTATTTCAGCAACTTAGGCTTATTAAATAGGCTCATTCAGAAACTTAGGCTTATTAAATAGGCTTATTTCAGCAACTTAGACTTATTAAATAGGCCTATTAAATAGGCGTATTAAATAGACTTATTAAATAGGCTCATTAAATACTTATTAAATAGGCTTATTAAATAGGCTTATTAATTAGACTTATTAAATAGGCTGAATAAATAGGCTTATTAAATAGGCTTATTAAATAGGCTCAATAAATAGGCTTATTAAATAGGCTTATTAAATAGACGTATTAAATAGGCTTATTAAATAGGCTCAATAAATAGGCTTATTAAATAGGCTCAATAAATAGGCTTATTAAATAGGCTCAATAAATAGGCTTATTAAATAGGCTCATTAAATACTTATTAAATAGACTTATTAAATAGACTTATTACATAGGCTTATTAAATAGGCTTATTAAATAGGCTTATTAAATAGGCTTATTAAATAGACTTATTAAATAGCTCATTAAATAGGCTTATTTCAGCAACTTAGGCTTATTAAATAGCCTTATTTCAGCAACTTACGCTTATTAAATAGGCTTATTTCAGCAACTTAGGCTTATTAAATAGCCTAATTAAGTAGGCTTATTTCAGCAACTTGGGCTTATTAAATAGGCTTATTTCAGCAACTTGCGCTGATTTAAAAGGCTTATTTCAGCAACTTAGACTTATTAAATAGCCTTATTTCAGCAACCTAGACTCATTAAATAGGCTTATTTCAGCAACTTATGCTTATTAAATATACTTATTTCAGCAACTTAGGCTTATTAAATAGGCTTATTTCAGCAACTTAGACTTATTAAATAGCCTTATTTCAGCAACTTAGGCTTATTAAATAGGCTTATTTCAGCAACTTAGGCTTATTAAATAGGCTTATTTCAGCAACTTAGACTTACTAAATAGGCTTATTTCAGCAACTTAGGCTTATTAAATAGGCTTATTCAGCAACTTAGGCTTATTAAATAGGCTTATTTCGGCAACTTAGGCTTATTAAATAGGCTCATTCAGAAACTTAGGCTTATTAAATAGGCTTATTTCAGCAACTTAGACTTATTAAATAGGCCTATTAAATAGACTTATTAAATAGGCTTATTTCAGCAACTTAGACTTATAAAAATAGGCCTATTAAATAGGCTTATTAAATAGACTTATTAAACAGGCTCATTAAATAATTATTAAATAGGCTTGTTAAATAGGCTTATTAAATAGACTTATTAAATAGGCTCAATAAATAGGCTTATTAAATAGGCTTATTAAATAGGCTCAATAAATAGGCTTATTAAATAGACATTAAATAGGCTTATTAAATAGGCTCAATAAAAAGGCTTATTAAATAGGCTCAATAAATAGGCTTATTAAATAGGCTCAATAAATAGGCTTATTAAATAGGCTCAATAAATAGGCTTATTAAATAAGCTCATTAAATACTTATTAAATAGACTTATTAAATAGACTCATTAAATAGGCTTATTAAATAGGCTTATTCAGCAACTTAGGCTTATTTAATAGGCTTATTTCAGCAACTTAGGCTTATTAAATAGGCCCATTCAGAAACTTAGGCTTATTAAATAAGCTTATTTCAGCAACTTAGACTTATTAAATAGGCCTATTAAATAGGCTTATTAAATAGGCTTATTTCAGCAACTTAGGCTTATTAAACAGGCTTATTAAATAGGCTTATTTCAGCAACTTATGCTGATTAAAAAGGCTTATTTCAGCAACTTAGACTTATTAAATAGCCTTATTTCAGCAACTTAGGCTTATTAAATAGGCTTATTCAGCAACTTAGGCTTATTAAATAGGCTTATTAAAATAGGCTCAATAAATAGGCTTATTAAATAGGCTCAATAAATAGGCTTATTAAATAGGCTCAATAAATATGCTTATTAAATAGGCTCAATAAATAGGCTTATTAAATAGGCTCAATAAATAGGCTTATTAAATAGGCTCATTAAATCCTTATTAAATAGGCTTATTAAATAGACTTATTAAATAGACTTATTAAATAGGCTTATTAAATAGACTTATTAAATAGTCTTATTAAAAAGGCTTATTAAATAGACTTATTAAATAGGCTCATTAAATACTCATTAAATATGTTTATTAAATAGGTGTATTAATTAGGCTTATTAAATAGGCTTATTAAATAGGCTTATTAAATAGACGTATTAAATAGACTTATTAAATAGACGTATTAAATAGACTTATTAAATAGCCTCATGAAATAGGCTTATTTTAGTAACTTAGGCTTATTAAATAGGTTTATTTCAGCAACTTAGACTTATTAAAGAGCCTTATTAAATAGGCTTATTGCAGCAACTTAGGCGTATTAAATAAGCTTATTTCAGCAACTTATGCTTATTAAATAGCCTTATTAAACAGGTTTATTTCAGCGACTTAGGCTTATTAAATAGTATTTTTAAATAGGTTTATTTCAGCAACTTAGACTTATTAAATATACCTTTTTAAATAGGCTTAGTTCAGAAACTTAGGCTTATTAAATAGTTTTATTTCAGCAACTTAGGCTCATTAAATAGCCTTATGAAATAGGCTTATTTCAGCAACTTAGGCTTATTAAATAGCCGTATTAAATAGGCTTATTTCAGCAACTTAGACTTATTAAATAGGTTTATTCAGCAACTTAGGCTTATTAAATAGGCTTATTTCAGCAAATAAGGCTTATTAAATAGGCTTATTTCAGCAACTTAGACTTATTAAATAGGCCTATTAAATAGGCTTATTAAATAGGCTTATTTCAGCAACTTAGACTTATTAAATAGGCCTATTAAATACGCTTATTAAATAGACTTATTAAATAGGCACATTAAATACTTATTAAATAGGCTTATTAAATAGGCTTATTAAATAGACTTATTAAATAGGCTCAATAAATCGGCTTATTAAATAGGCTTATTAAATAGGCTCAATAAATAGGCTTATTAAATAGGCTTATTAAACAGGCTTATTAAATAGACTCATTAAATCGGCTTATTAAATAGGCTCAATAAATAGGCTCAATAAATATGCTTATTAAATAGGCTCAATAAATAGGCTTATTAAATAGGCTCAATAAATAGGCTTATTAAATAGGCTCATTAAATACTTATTAAATAGGTTTATTAAATAGGCTTATTTCAGCAAATAAGGCTTATTAAATAGGCTTATTTCAGCAACTTAGACTTATTAAATAGGCCTATTAAATAGACTTATTAAATAGGCTCAATAAATCGGCTTATTAAATAGGCTTATTAAATAGACTTATTAAATAGACTTATTAAATAGTCTTATTAAATAGACTTATTAAATAGTCTTATTAAAAAGGCTTATTAAATAGACTTATTAAATAGGCTCATTAAATACTTATTAAATATGTTTATTAAATAGGTGTATTAATTAGGCTTATTAAATAGGCTTATTAAATAGGCTTATTAAATAGACTTATTAAATAGACTTATTAAATAGACTCAATAAATAGGCTTATTAAATAGGCTCATTAAATACTTATTAAATAGACTTATTAAATAGACTCATTAAATAGGCTTATTAAATAGGCTTATTAAATAGGCTTATTAAATAGGCTTATTAAATAGACGTATTAAATAGCCTCATTAAATAGGCTTATTTTAGCAACTTAGGCTTATTAAATAGGTTTATTTCAGCAACTTAGACTTATTAAAGAGCCTTATTAAATAGGCTTATTTCAGCAACTTAGGCTTATTAAATAAGCTTATTTCAGCAACTTATTCTTATTAAATAGCCTTATTAAACAGGATTATTTCAGCAACTTAGGCTTATTAAATAGCATTTTAAATAGGTTTATTTCAGCAACTTAGACTTATTAAATATACCTTTTAAAATAGGCTTAGTTCAGAAACTTAGGCTTATTAAATAGTTTTATTTCAGCAACTTAGGCTCATTAAATAGCCTTATTAAATAGGCTTATTCAGCAACTTAGGCTTATTAAATAGCCTTATTAAATATGCTTATTTCAGCAACTTAGACTTATTAAATAGGCCTATTAAATATGCTTATTAAATAGGCTTATTTCAGCAACTTAGATTTATTAAAAAAGGCCTATTAAATAGGCTTATTAAATAGATTTATTAAATAGGCTCATTAAATACTTATTAAATAGGCTTATTAAATAGGCTTATTAAATAGACTTATTAAATAGGCTCAATAAATAGGCTTATTAAATAGGCTTATTAAATAGACTTATTAAATAGGCTCAATAAATCGGCTTATTAAATAGGCTTATTAAATAGGCTCAATAAATAGGCTTATTAAATAGGCTTATTAAATAGGCTTATTAAATAGACTTATTAAATCGGCTTATTAAATAGGCTCAATAAATAGGTTTATTAAATAGGCTCAATAAATATGCTTATTAAATAGGCTCAATAAATAGGCTTATTAAATAGGCTCAATAAATAGGCTTATTAAATAGGCTCATTAAATACTTATTAAATAGGCTTATTAAATAGACTTATTAAATAGTCTTATTAAAAAGGCTTATTAAATAGACTTATTAAATAGGCTCATTAAATACTCATTAAATATGTTTATTAAATAGGTGTATTAATTAGGCTTATTAAATAGGCTTATTAAATAGGCTTATTAAATAGACTTATTAAATAGACTTATTAAATAGACGTATTAAATAGACTTATTAAATAGCCTCATGAAATAGGCTTATTTTAGCAACTTAGGCTTATTAAATAGGTTTATTTCAGCAACTTAGACTTATTAAAGAGCCTTATTAAATAGGCTTATTTCAGCAACTTATGCTTATTAAATAAGCTTATTTCAGCAACTTATGCTTATTAAATAGCCTTATTAAACAGGTTTATTTCAGCAACTTAGGCTTATTAAATAGCATTTTTAAATAGGTTTATTTCAGCAACTTAAACTTATTAAATATACCTTTCTAAATAGGCTTAGTTCAGAAACTTAAGCTTATTAAATAGTCTTATTTCAGCAACTTAGGCTCATTAAATAGCCTTATGAAATAGGCTTACTTCAGCAACTTAGGCTTATTAAATAGCCATATTAAATAGGCTTATTTCAGCAACTTAGACTTATTAAATAGGTTTATTCAGCAACTTAGGCTTATTAAATAGGCTTATTCAGCAACTTAGGCTTATTAAATAGGCTTATTTCAGCAACTTAGACTTATTAAATAGGCCTATTAAATAGGCTTATTAAATAGGCTTATTTCAGCAACTTAGACTTATTAAATAGGCCTATTAAATAGGCTTATTAAATAGACTTATTAAATAGGCTCATTAAATACTTATTAAATAGGCTTATTAAATAGGCTTATTAAATAGACTTATTAAATAGGCTCAATAAATCGGCTTATTAAATAGGCTTATTAAATAGGCTCAATAAATAGGCTTATTAAATAGGCTTATTAAATAGGCTTATTAAATAGACTTATTAAATCGGCTTATTAAATAGGCTCAATAAATAGGCTTATTAAATAGGCTCAATAAATATGCTTATTAAATAGGCTCAAAAAATAGGCGTATTAAATAGGCTCAATAAATAGGCTTATTAAATAGGCTCATTAAATACTTATTAAATAGGCTTATTAAATAGACTTATTAAATAGGCTTATTAAATAGACTTATTAAATAGTCTTATTAAAAAGGCTTATTAAATAGACTTATTAAATAGGCTCATTAAATACTCATTAAATATGTTTATTAAATAGGTGTATTAATTAGGCTTATTAAATAGGCTTATTAAATAGGCCTATTAAATAGACTTATTAAATAGGCTTATTAAATAGGCCTATTAAATAGGCTTATTAAATAGACTTATTAAACAGGCTCATTAAATAATTATTAAATAGGCTCAATAAATAGGCTTATTAAATAGGCTTAAAAATAGGCTCAATAAATAGGCTTATTAAATAGGCTTATTAAATAGGCTTATTAAATAGACTTATTAAATAGGCTTATTAAATAGGCTCAATAAAAAGGCTTATTAAATAGGCTCAATAAATAGGCTTATTAAATAGGCTCAATAAATAGGCTTATTAAATAGGCTCAATAAATAGGCTTATTAAATAGGCTCATTAAATACTTATTAAATAGACTTATTAAATAGACTCATTAAATAGGCTTATTAAATAGGCTTATTAAATAGACTTATTAAATAGGCTTATTAAATAGACGTATTAAATACCCTCATTAAATAGGCTTATTTTAGCAACTTAGGCTTATTAAATAGGTTTATTTCAGCAACTTAGACTTATTAAAGAGCCTTATTAAATAGGCTTATTTCAGCAACATAGGCTTATTAAATAAGCTTATTTCAGCAACTTATTCTTATTAAATAGCCTTATTAAACAGGTTTATTTCAGCAACTTAGGCTTATTAAATAGCATTTTTAAATAGGTTTATATCAGCAACTTGGACTTATTAAATATACCTTTTAAAATAGGCTTAGTTCAGAAACGTAGGCTTATTAAATGGTCTTATTTCAGCAACTTAGGCTCATTAAATAGCCTTATTAAATAGGCTTATTCAGCAACTTAGGCTTATTAAATAGCCTTATTAAATATACTTATTTCAGCAACTTAGACTTATTAAATAGGTTTATTCAGCAACTTAGGCTTATTTAATAGGCTTATTTCAGCAACTTAGGCTTATTAAATAGGCTCATTCAGAAACTTAGGCTTATTAAATAAGCTTATTTCAGCAACTTAGACTTATTAAATAGGCCTATTAAATAGGCTTATTAAATAGTCTTATTTCAGCAACTTAGATTTATTAAAAAAGGCCTATTAAATAGGCTTATTAAATAGACTTATTAAATAGGCTCATTAAATACTTATTAAATAGGCTTATTAAATAGGCTTATTAAATAGACTTATTAAATAGGCTCAATAAATAGGCTTATTAAATAGGCTTATTAAATAGACTTATTAAATAGGCTCAATAAATCGGCTTATTAAATAGGCTTATTAAATAGGCTTATTAAATAGGCTTATTAAATAGGCTTATTAAATAGACTTATTAAATCGGCTTATTAAATAGGCTCAATAAATAGGCTTATTAAATAGGCTCAATAAATCTGCTTATTAAATAGGCTCAATAAATAGGCTTATTAAATAGGCTCAATAAATAGGCTTATTAAATAGGCTCATTAAATACTTATTAAATAGGCTTATTAAATAGACTTATTAAATATGTTTATTAAATAGGTGTGTTAATTAGGCTTATTAAATAGGCTTATTAAATAGGCTTATTAAATAGACTTATTAAATAGACTTATTAAATAGACTTATTAAATAGACTCATTAAATAGCCTCATGAAATAGGCTTATTTTAGCAACTTAGGCTTATTAAATAGGTTTATTTCAGCAACTTAGACTTATTAAAGAGCCTTATTAAATAGGCTTATTTCAGCAACTTAGGCTTATTAAATAAGCTTATTTCAGCAACTTATGCTTATTAAATAGCCTTATTAAACAGGTTTATTTCAGCAACTTAGGCTTATTAAATAGCATTTTTTAATAGGTTTATTTCAGCAACTTAGACTTATTAAATATACCTTTTTAAATAGGCTTAGTTCAGAAACTTAGGCTTATTAAATAGTCTTATTTCAGCAACTTAGGCTCATTAAATAGCCTTATGAAATAGGCTTATTTCAGCAACTTAGGCTTATTAAATAGCCGTATTAAATAGGCTTATTTTAGCAACTTAGACTTATTAAATAGGTTTATTCAGCAACTTAGGCTTATTAAATAGGCTTATTCAGCAACTTAGGCTTATTAAATAGGCTTATTTCAGCAACTTAGACTTATTAAATAGGCCTATTAAATAGGTTTATTAAATAGGCTTATTTCAGCAACTTAGACTTATTAAATAGGCCTATTAAAAACAGGCTTATTAAATAGAGATATTAAATAGGCTCATTAAATACTTATTAAATAGGCTTATTAAATAGGCTTATTAAATAGACTTATTAAATAGGCTCAATAAATCGGCTTATTAAATAGGCTTATTAAATAGGCTCAATAAATAGGCATATTAAATAGGCTTATTAAATAGGCTTATTAAATAGACTTATTAAATCGGCTTATTAAATAGGCTCAATAAATAGGCTTATTAAATAGGCTCAATAAATATGCTTATTAAATAGGCTCAATAAATAGGCTCAATAAATAGGCTTATTAAATAGGCTCATTAAATACTTATTAAATAGGCTTATTAAATAGACTTATTAAATAGACTTATTAAATAGTCTTATTAAATAGACTTATTAAATAGTCTTATTAAAAAGGCTTATTAAATAGACTTATTAAATAGGCTCATTAAATACTTATTAAATATGTTTATTAAATAGGTGTATTAATTAGGCTTATTAAATAGGCTTATTAAATAGGCTTATTAAATAGACTTATTAAATAGACTTATTAAACAGACTTATTAAATAGACTTATTAAATAGCCTCATGAAATAGGCTTATTTCAGCAACTTAGGCTTATTAAATATACTTATTTCAGCAACTTAGGCTTATTAAATAGGCTTATTTCAGCAACTTAGACTTATTAAATAGCCTTATTTCAGCAACTTAGGCTTATTAAATAGGCTTATTTCAGCAACTTAGGCTTATTAAATCGCCTTATTTCATCAACTTAGACTTATTAAATAGGCTTATTTCAGCAACTTAGGCTTATTAAATAGGCTTATTCAGCAACTTAGGCTTATTAAATAGGCTTATTTCAGCAACTTACGCTTATTAAATAGGCTCATTCAGAAACTTAGGCTTATTAAATAGGCTTATTTCAGCAACTTAGACTTATTAAATAGGCCTATTAAATAGGCTTATTAAATAGACTTATTAAATAGGCTCATTAAATACTTATTAAATAGGCTTATTAAATAGGCTTATTAAATAGACTTATTAAATAGGCTCAATAAATAGGCTTATTAAATAGGCTTATTAAATAGGCTCAATAAATAGGCTTATTAAATAGGCTTATTAAATAGGCTTATTAAATAGACTTATTAAATCGGCTTATTAAATAGGCTCAATAAATAGGCTTATTAAATAGGCTCAATAAATATGCTTATTAAATAGGCTCAATAAATAGGCTTATTAAATAGGCTCAATAAATAGGCTTATTAAATAGGCTCATTAAATACCTATTAAATAGGCTTATTAAATAGACTTATTAAATAGACTTATTAAATAGTCTTATTAAATAGACTTATTAAATAGTCTTATTAAAAAGGCTTATTAAATAGACTTATTAAATAGGCTCATTAAATACTCATTAAATATGTTTATTAAATAGGTGTATTAATTAGGCTTATTAAATAGGCTTATTAAATAGGCTTATTAAATAGACTTATTAAATAGACTTAATAAATAGACTTATTAAATAGACTTATTAAATACCCTCATGAAATAGGCTTATTTTAGCAACTTAGGCTTATTAAATAGGTTTATTTCAGCAACTTAGACTTATTAAAGAGCCTTATTAAATAGGCTTATTTCAGCAACTTAGGCTTATTAAATATACTTATTTCAGCAACTTAGGCTTATTAAATAGGCTTATTTCAGCAACTTAGACTTATTAAATAGCCTTATTTCCGCAACTTAAGCGTATTAAATAGGCTTATTTCAGCAACTTAGGCTTATTAAATAGCCTTATTTCAGCAACTTAGACTTATTAAATAGGCTTATTTCAGCAACTTAGGCTTATTAAATAGGCTTATTCAGCAACTTAGGGTTATTAAATAGGCTTATTTCAGCAACTTAGGCTTATTAAATAGGCTCATTCAGAAACTTAGGCTTATTAAATAGGCTTATTTCAGCAACTTAGACTTATTAAATAGGCCTATTAAATAGGCTTATTAAATAGGCTTATTTCAGCAACTTAGACTTATTAAATAGGCCTATTAAATAGGCTTATTAAATAGACTTATTAAATAGGCTCATTAAATACTTATTAAATAGGCTTATTAAATAGGCTTATTAAATAGACTTATTAAATAGACTTATTAATAGGCTTATTAAATAGGCTCAATAAATAGGCTCAATAAATAGGCTTATTAAATAGGCTCAATAAATAGGCTTATTAAATAGGCTCATTAAATACTTATTAAATAGACATTAAATAGACTTATTACATAGGCTTATTAAATAGGCTTATTAAATAGGCTTATTAAATAGGCTTATTAAATAGACTTATTAAATAGCTCATTAAATAGGCTTATTTCAGCAACTTAGGCTTATTAAATAGCCTTATTTCAGCAACTTACACTTATTAAATAGGCTTATTTCAGCAACTTAGGCTTATTAAATAGCCTAATTAAGTAGGCTTATTTCAGCAACTTGGGCTTATTAAATAGGCTTATTTCAGCAACTTACGCTGATTAAAAAGGCTTATTTCCGCAACTTAGACTTATTAAATAGCCTTATTTCAGCAACCTAGACTCATTAAATAGGCTTATTTCAGCAACTTATGCTTATTAAATAGCCTTATTAAACAGGTTTATATCAGCAACTTAGGCTTATTAAATAGCATTTTTAAATAGGTTTATTTCAGCAACTTAGACTTATTAAATATACCTTTCTAAATAGGCTTAGTTCAGAAACTTAGGCTTATTAAATAGTCTTATTTCAGCAACTTAGGCTCATTAAATAGCCTTATGAAATAGGCTTACTTCAGCAACTTAGGCTTATTAAATAGCCGTATTAAATAGGCTTATTTCAGCAACTTAGACTTATTAAATAGGTTTATTCAGCAACTTAGGCTTATTAAATAGGCTTATTCAGCAACTTAGGCTTATTAAATAGGCTTATTTCAGCAACTTAGACTTATTAAATAGGCCTATTAAATAGGCTTATTAAATAGGCTTATTTCAGCAACTTAGACTTATTAAATAGGCCTATTAAATAGGCTTATTAAATAGACTTATTAAATAGGCTCATTAAATACTTATTAAATAGGCTTATTAAATAGGCTTATTAAATAGACTTATTAAATAGGCTCAATAAATCGGCTTATTAAATAGGCTTATTAAATAGGCTCAATAAATAGGCTTATTAAATAGGCTTATTAAATAGGCTTATTAAATAGACTTATTAAATCGGCTTATTAAATAGGCTTATTAAATAGACTTATTAAATAGACTTATTAAATAGACTCAATAAATAGGCTTATTAAATAGGCTCATTAAATACTTATTAAATAGACTTATTAAATAGACTCATTAAATAGGCTTATTAAATAGGCTTATTAAATAGGCTTATTAAATAGGCTTATTAAATAGACGTATTAAATAGCCTCATTAAATAGGCTTATTTTAGCAACTTAGGCTTATTAAATAGGTTTATTTCAGCAACTTAGACTTATTAAAGAGCCTTATTAAATAGGCTTATTTCAGCAACTTAGGCTTATTAAATAAGCTTATTTCAGCAACTTATTCTTATTAAATAGCATTTTAAATAGGATTATTTCAGCAACTTAGACTTATTAAATATACCTTTTAAAATAGGCTTAGTTCAGAAACTTAGGCTTATTAAATAGTCTTATTTCAGCAACTTAGGCTCATTAAATAGCCTTATTAAATAGGCTTATTCAGCAACTTAGGCTTATTAAATAGCCTTATTAAATATGCTTATTTCAGCAACTTAGACTTATTAAATAGGCCTATTAAATATGCTTATTAAATAGGCTTATTTCAGCAACTTAGATTTATTAAAAAAGGCCTATTAAATAGGCTTATTAAATAGATTTATTAAATAGGCTCATTAAATACTTATTAAATAGGCTTATTAAATAGGCTTATTAAATAGACTCATTAAATAGGCTCAATAAATAGGCTTATTAAATAGGCTTATTAAATAGACTTATTAAATAGGCTCAATAAATCGGCTTATTAAATAGGCTTATTAAATAGGCTCAATAAATAGGCTTATTAAATAGGCTTATTAAATAGGCTTATTAAATAGACTTATTAAATCGGCTTATTAAATAGGCTCAATAAATAGGCTTATTAAATAGGCTCAATAAATATGCTTATTAAATAGGCTCAATAAATAGGCTTATTAAATAGGCTCAATAAATAGGCTTATTAAATAGGCTCATTAAATACTTATTAAATAGGCTTATTAAATAGACTTATTAAATAGTCTTATTAAAAAGGCTTATTAAATAGACTTATTAAATAGGCTCATTAAATACTCATTAAATATGTTTATTAAATAGGTGTATTAATTAGGCTTATTAAATAGGCTTATTAAATAGGCTTATTAAATAGACTTATTAAATAGACTTATTAAATAGACGTATTAAATAGACTTATTAAATAGCCTCATGAAATAGGCTTATTTTAGCAACTTAGGCTTATTAAATAGGTTTATTTCAGCAACTTAGACTTATTAAAGAGCCTTATTAAATAGGCTTATTTCAGCAAATTATGCTTATTAAATAAGCTTATTTCAGCAACTTATGCTTATTAAATAGCCTTATTAAACAGGTTTATTTCAGCAACTTAGGCTTATTAAATAGCATTTTAAATAGGTTTATTTCAGCAACTTAGACTTATTAAATATACCTTTCTAAATAGGCTTAGTTCAGAAACTTAGGCTTATTAAATAGTCTTATTTCAGCAACTTAGGCTCATTAAATAGCCTTATGAAATAGGCTTACTTCAGCAACTTAGGCTTATTAAATAGCCGTATTAAATAGGCTTATTTCAGCAACTTAGACTTATTAAATAGGTTTATTCAGCAACTTAGGCTTATTAAATAGGCTTATTCAGCAACTTAGGCTTATTAAATAGGCTTATTTCAGCAACTTAGACTTATTAAATAGGCCTATTAAATAGGCTTATTAAATAGGCTTATTTCAGCAACTTAGACTTATTAAATAGGCCTATTAAATAGGCTTATTAAATAGACTTATTAAATAGGCTCATTAAATACTTATTAAATAGGCTTATTAAATAGGCTTATTAAATAGACTTATTAAATAGGCTCAATAAATCGGCTTATTAAATAGGCTTATTAAATAGGCTCAATAAATAGGCTTATTAAATAGGCTTATTAAATAGGCTTATTAAATAGACTTATTAAATCGGCTTATTAAATAGGCTCAATAAATAGGCTTATTAAATAGGCTCAATAAATATGCTTATTAAATAGGCTCAAAAAATAGGCTTATTAAATAGGCTCAATAAATAGGCTTATTAAATAGGCTCATTAAATACTTATTAAATAGGCTTATTAAATAGACTTATTAAATAGGCTTATTAAATAGACTTATTAAATAGTCTTATTAAAAAGGCTTATTAAATAGACTTATTAAATAGGCTCATTAAATACTCATTAAATATGTTTATTAAATAGGTGTATTAATTAGGCTTATTAAATAGGCTTATTAAATAGGCCTATTAAATAGACTTATTAAATAGGCTTATTAAATAGGCCTATTAAATAGGCTTATTAAATAGACTTATTAAACAGGCTCATTAAATAATTATTAAATAGGCTCAATAAATAGGCTTATTAAATAGGCTTAAAAATAGGCTCAATAAATAGGCTTATTAAATAGGCTTATTAAATAGGCTTATTAAATAGACTTATTAAATAGGCTTATTAAATAGGCTCAATAAAAAGGCTTATTAAATAGGCTCAATAAATAGGCTTATTAAATAGGCTCAATAAATAGGCTTATTAAATAGGCTCAATAAATAGGCTTATTAAATAGGCTCATTAAATACTTATTAAATAGACTTATTAAATAGACTCATTAAATAGGCTTATTAAATAGGCTTATTAAATAGACTTATTAAATAGGCTTATTAAATAGACGTATTAAATACCCTCATTAAATAGGCTTATTTTAGCAACTTAGGCTTATTAAATAGGTTTATTTCAGCAACTTAGACTTATTAAAGAGCCTTATTAAATAGGCTTATTTCAGCAACTTAGGCTTATTAAATAAGCTTATTTCAGCAACTTATTCTTATTAAATAGCCTTATTAAACAGGTTTATTTCAGCAACTTAGGCTTATTAAATAGCATTTTTAAATAGGTTTATTTCAGCAACTTGGACTTATTAAATATACCTTTTAAAATAGGCTTAGTTCAGAAACTTAGGCTTATTAAATGGTCTTATTTCAGCAACTTAGGCTCATTAAATAGCCTTATTAAATAGGCTTATTCAGCAACTTAGGCTTATTAAATAGCCTTATTAAATATACTTATTTCAGCAACTTAGACTTATTAAATAGGTTTATTCAGCAACTTAGGCTTATTTAATAGGCTTATTTCAGCAACTTAGGCTTATTAAATAGGCTCATTCAGAAACTTAGGCTTATTAAATAAGCTTATTTCAGCAACTTAAACTTATTAAATAGGCCTATTAAATAGGCTTATTAAATAGTCTTATTTCAGCAACTTAGATTTATTAAAAAAGGCCTATTAAATAGGCTTATTAAATAGACTTATTAAATAGGCTCATTAAATACTTATTAAATAGGCTTATTAAATAGGCTTATTAAATAGACTTATTAAATAGGCTCAATAAATAGGCTTATTAAATAGGCTTATTAAATAGACTTATTAAATAGGCTCAATAAATCGGCTTATTAAATAGGGTTATTAAATAGGCTTATTAAATAGGCTTATTAAATAGACTTATTAAATCGGCTTATTAAATAGGCTCAATAAATAGGCTTATTAAATAGGCTCAATAAATCTGCTTATTAAATAGGCTCAATAAATAGGCTTATTAAATAGGCTCAATAAATAGGCTTATTAAATAGGCTCATTAAATACTTATTAAATAGGCTTATTAAATAGACTTATTAAATAGACTCATTAAATAGCCTCATGAAATAGGCTTATTTTAGCAACTTAGGCTTATTAAATAGGTTTATTTCAGCAACTTAGACTTATTAAAGAGCCTTATTAAATAGGCTTATTTGAGCAACTTAGGCTTATTAAATAAGCTTATTTCAGCAACTTATGCTTATTAAATAGCCTTATTAAACAGGTTTATTTCAGCAACTTAGGCTTATTAAATAGCATTTTTTAATAGGTTTATTTCAGCAACTTAGACTTATTAAATATTACTTTTTAAATAGGCTTAGTTCAGAAACTTAGGCTTATTAAATAGTCTTATTTCAGCAACTTAGGCTCATTAAATAGCCTTATGAAATAGGCTTATTTCAGCAACTTAGGCTTATTAAATAGCCGTATTAAATAGGCTTATTTTAGCAACTTAGACTTATTAAATAGGTTTATTCAGCAACTTAGGCTTATTAAATAGGCTTATTCAGCAACTTAGGCTTATTAAATAGGCTTATTTCAGCAACTTAGGCTTATTAAATAAGATTATTTCAGCAACTTATGCTTATTAAATAGCCTTATTAAACAGGTTTATTTCAGCAACTTGGGCTTATTAAATAGCATTTTTTAATAGGTTTATTTCAGCAACTTAGACTTATTAAATATACCTTTTTAAATAGGCTTAGTTCAGAAACTTAGGCTTATTAAATAGTCTTATTTCAGCAACTTAGGCTCATTAAATAGCCTTATGAAATAGGCTTATTTCAGCAACTTAGGCTTATTAAATAGCCGTATTAAATAGGCTTATTTTAGCAACTTAGACTTATTAAATAGGTTTATTCAGCAACTTAGGCTTATTAAATAGGCTTATTCAGCAACTTAGGCTTATTAAATAGGCTTATTTCAGCAACTTAGACTTATTAAATAGGCCTATTAAATAGGTTTATTAAATAGGCTTATTTCAGCAACTTAGACTTATTAAATAGGCCTATTAAAAACAGGCTTATTAAATAGAGATATTAAATAGGCTCATTAAATACTTATTAAATAGGCTTATTAAATAGGCTTATTAAATAGACATATTAAATAGGCTCAATAAATCGGCTTATTAAATAGGCTTATTAAATAGGCTCAATAAATAGGCATATTAAATAGGCTTATTAAATAGGCTTATTAAATAGACTTATTAAATCGGCTTATTAAATAGGCTCAATAAATAGGCTTATTAAATAGGCTCAATAAATATGCTTATTAAATAGGCTCAATAAATAGGCTCAATAAATAGGCTTATTAAATAGGCTCATTAAATACTTATTAAATAGGCTTATTAAATAGACTTATTAAATAGACTTATTAAATAGTCTTATTAAATAGACTTATTAAATAGTCTTATTAAAAAGGCTTATTAAATAGACTTATTAAATAGGCTCATTAAATACTTATTAAATATGTTTATTAAATAGGTGTATTAATTAGGCTTATTAAATAGGCTTATTAAATAGGCTTATTAAATAGACTTATTAAATATACTTATTAAACAGACTTATTAAATAGACTTATTAAATAGCCTCATGAAATAGGCTTATTTCAGCAACTTAGGCTTATTAAATATACTTATTTCAGCAACTTAGGCTTATTAAATAGGCTTATTTCAGCAACTTAGACTTATTAAATAGCCTTATTTCAACAACTTAGGCTTATTAAATAGGCTTATTTCAGCAACTTAGGCTTATTAAATCGCCTTATTTCATCAACTTAGACTTATTAAATAGGCTTATTTCAGCAACTTAGGCTTATTAAATAGGCTTATTCAGCAACTTAGGCTTATTAAATAGGCTTATTTCCGCAACTTACGCTTATTAAATAGGCTCATTCAGAAACTTAGGCTTATTAAATAGGCTTATTTCAGCAACTTAGACTTATTAAATAGGCCTATTAAATAGGCTTATTAAATAGACTTATTAAATAGGCTCATTAAATACTTATTAAATAGGCTTATTAAATAGGCTTATTAAATAGACTTATTAAATAGGCTCAATAAATAGGCTTATTAAATAGGCTTATTAAATAGGCTCAATAAATAGGCTTATTAAATAGGCTTATTAAATAGGCTTATTAAATAGACTTATTAAATCGGCTTATTAAATAGGCTCAATAAATAGGCTTATTAAATAGGCTCAATAAATATGCTTATTAAATAGGCTCAATAAATAGGCTTATTAAATAGGCTCAATAAATAGGCTTATTAAATAGGCTCATTAAATACTTATTAAATAGGCTTATTAAATAGACTTATTAAATAGACTTATTAAATAGTCTTATTAAATAGACTTATTAAATAGTCTTATTAAAAAGGCTTATTAAATAGACTTATTAAATAGGCTCATTAAATACTCATTAAATATGTTTATTAAATAGGTGTATTAATTAGGCTTATTAAATAGGCTTATTAAATAGGCTTATTAAATAGACTTATTAAATAGACTTATTAAATAGACTTATTAAATAGACTTATTAAATACCCTCATGAAATAGGCTTATTTTAGCAACTTAGGCTTATTAAATAGGTTTATTTCAGCAACTTAGACTTATTAAAGAGCCTTATTAAATAGGCTTATTTCAGCAACTTAGGCTTATTAAATATACTTATTTCAGCAACTTAGGCTTATTAAATAGGCTTATTTCAGCAACTTAGACTTATTAAATAGCCTTATTTCCGCAACTTAGGCGTATTAAATAGGCTTATTTCAGCAACTTAGGCTTATTAAATAGCCTTATTTCAGCAACTTAGACTTATTAAATAGGCTTATTTCAGCAACTTAGGCTTATTAAATAGGCTTATTCAGCAACTTAGGGTTATTAAATAGGCTTATTTCAGCAACTTAGGCTTATTAAATAGGCTCATTCAGAAACTTAGGCTTATTAAATAGGCTTATTTCAGCAACTTAGACTTATTAAATAGGCCTATTAAATAGGCTTATTAAATAGGCTTATTTCAGCAACTTAGACTTATTAAATAGGCCTATTAAATAGGCTTATTAAATAGACTTATTAAATAGGCTCATTAAATACTTATTAAATAGGCTTATTAAATAGGCTTATTAAATAGACTTATTAAATAGGCTTATTAAATAGGCTCAATAAATAGGCTTATTAAATAGGCTCATTAAATACTTATTAAATAGACATTAAATAGACTTATTACATAGGCTTATTAAATAGGCTTATTAAATAGGCTTATTAAATAGGCTTATTAAATAGCCTTATTTCAGCAACTTACACTTATTAAATAGGCTTATTTCAGCAACTTAGGCTTATTAAATAGCCTAATTAAGTAGGCTTATTTCAGCAACTTGGGCTTATTAAATAGGCTTATTTCAGCAACTTACGCTGATTAAAAAGGCTTATTTCAGCAACTTAGACTTATTAAATAGCCTTATTTCAGCAACCTAGACTCATTAAATAGGCTTATTTCAGCAACTTATGCTTATTAAATAGCCTTATGAAATAGGCTTACTTCAGCAACTTAGGCTTATTAAATAGCCGTATTAAATAGGCTTATTTCAGCAACTTAGACTTATTAAATAGGTTTATTCAGCAACTTAGGCTTATTAAATAGGCTTATTCAGCAACTTAGGCTTATTAAATAGGCTTATTTCAGCAACTTAGACTTATTAAATAGGCCTATTAAATAGGCTTATTAAATAGGCTTATTTCAGCAACTTAGACTTATTAAATAGGCCTATTAAATAGGCTTATTAATTAGACTTATTAAATAGGCTCATTAAATACTTATTAAATAGGCTTATTAAATAGGCTTATTAAATAGACTTATTAAATAGGCTCAATAAATCGGCTTATTAAATAGGCTTATTAAATAGGCTCAATAAATAGGCTTATTAAATAGGCTTATTAAATAGGCTTATTAAATAGACTTATTAAATCGGCTTATTAAATAGGCTCAATAAATAGGCTTATTAAATAGGCTCAATAAATATGCTTATTAAATAGGCTCAAAAAATAGGCTTATTAAATAGGCTCAATAAATAGGCTTATTAAATAGGCTCATTAAATACTTATTAAATAGGCTTATTAAATAGACTTATTAAATAGGCTTATTAAATAGACTTATTAAATAGTCTTATTAAAAAGGCTTATTAAATAGACTTATTAAATAGGCTCATTAAATACTCATTAAATATGTTTATTAAATAGGTGTATTAATTAGGCTTATTAAATAGGCTTATTAAATAGGCCTATTAAATAGACTTATTAAATAGGCTTATTAAATAGGCCTATTAAATAGGCTTATTAAATAGACTTATTAAACAGGCTCATTAAATAATTATTAAATAGGCTCAATAAATAGGCTTATTAAATAGGCTTAAAAATAGGCTCAATAAATAGGCTTATTAAATAGGCTTATTAAATAGGCTTATTAAATAGACTTATTAAATAGGCTTATTAAATAGGCTCAATAAAAAGGCTTATTAAATAGGCTCAATAAATAGGCTTATTAAATAGGCTCAATAAATAGGCTTATTAAATAGGCTCAATAAATAGGCTTATTAAATAGGCTCATTAAATACTTATTAAATAGACTTATTAAATAGACTCATTAAATAGGCTTATTAAATAGGCTTATTAAATAGACTTATTAAATAGGCTTATTAAATAGACGTATTAAATACCCTCATTAAATAGGCTTATTTTAGCAACTTAGGCTTATTAAATAGGTTTATTTCAGCAACTTAGACTTATTAAAGAGCCTTATTAAATAGGCTTATTTCAGCAACTTAGGCTTATTAAATAAGCTTATTTCAGCAACTTATTCTTATTAAATAGCCTTATTAAACAGGTTTATTTCAGCAACTTAGGCTTATTAAATAGCATTTTTAAATAGGTTTATTTCAGCAACTTGGACTTATTAAATATACCTTTTAAAATAGGCTTAGTTCAGAAACTTAGGCTTATTAAATGGTCTTATTTCAGCAACTTAGGCTCATTAAATAGCCTTATTAAATAGGCTTATTCAGCAACTTAGGCTTATTAAATAGCCTTATTAAATATACTTATTTCAGCAACTTAGACTTATTAAATAGGTTTATTCAGCAACTTAGGCTTATTTAATAGGCTTATTTCAGCAACTTAGACTTATTAAATAGCCTTATTTCCGCAACTTAGGCGTATTAAATAGGCTTATTTCAGCAACTTAGGCTTATTAAATAGCCTTATTTCAGCAACTTAGACTTATTAAATAGGCTTATTTCAGCAACTTAGGCTTATTAAATAGGCTTATTCAGCAACTTAGGGTTATTAAATAGGCTTATTTCAGCAACTTAGGCTTATTAAATAGGCTCATTCAGAAACTTAGGCTTATTAAATAGGCTTATTTCAGCAACTTAGACTTATTAAATAGGCCTATTAAATAGGCTTATTAAATAGGCTTATTTCAGCAACTTAGACTTATTAAATAGGCCTATTAAATAGGCTTATTAAATAGACTTATTAAATAGGCTCATTAAATACTTATTAAATAGGCTTATTAAATAGGCTTATTAAATAGACTTATTAAATAGGCTTATTAAATAGGCTCAATAAATAGGCTTATTAAATAGGCTCATTAAATACTTATTAAATAGACATTAAATAGACTTATTACATAGGCTTATTAAATAGGCTTATTAAATAGGCTTATTAAATAGGCTTATTAAATAGACTTATTAAATAGCTCATTAAATAGGCTTATTTCAGCAACTTAGGCTTATTAAATAGCCTTATTTCAGCAACTTACACTTATTAAATAGGCTTATTTCAGCAACTTAGGCTTATTAAATAGCTTAATTAAGTAGGCTTATTTCAGCAACTTGGGCTTATTAAATAGGCTTATTTCAGCAACTTACGCTGATTAAAAAGGCTTATTTCAGCAACTTAGACTTATTAACTAGCCTTATTTCAGCAACCTAGACTCATTAAATAGGCTTATTTCAGCAACTTATGCTTATTAAATAGCCTTATGAAATAGGCTTACTTCAGCAACTTAGGCTTATTAAATAGCCGTATTAAATAGGCTTATTTCAGCAACTTAGACTTATTAAATAGGTTTATTCAGCAACTTAGGCTTATTAAATAGGCTTATTCAGCAACTTAGGCTTATTAAATAGGCTTATTTCAGCAACTTAGACTTATTAAATAGGCCTATTAAATAGGCTTATTAAATAGGCTTATTTCAGCAACTTAGACTTATTAAATAGGCCTATTAAATAGGCTTATTAAATAGACTTATTAAATAGGCTCATTAAATACTTATTAAATAGGCTTATTAAATAGGCTTATTAAATAGACTTATTAAATAGGCTCAATAAATCGGCTTATTAAATAGGCTTATTAAATAGGCTCAATAAATAGGCTTATTAAATAGGCTTATTAAATAGGCTTATTAAATAGACTTATTAAATCGGCTTATTAAATAGGCTCAATAAATAGGCTTATTAAATAGGCTCAATAAATATGCTTATTAAATAGGCTCAAAAAATAGGCTTATTAAATAGGCTCAATAAATAGGCTTATTAAATAGGCTCATTAAATACTTATTAAATAGGCTTATTAAATAGACTTATTAAATAGGCTTATTAAATAGACTTATTAAATAGTCTTATTAAAAAGGCTTATTAAATAGACTTATTAAATAGGCTCATTAAATACTCATTAAATATGTTTATTAAATAGGTGTATTAATTAGGCTTATTAAATAGGCTTATTAAATAGGCCTATTAAATAGACTTATTAAATAGGCTTATTAAATAGGCCTATTAAATAGGCTTATTAAATAGACTTATTAAACAGGCTCATTAAATAATTATTAAATAGGCTCAATAAATAGGCTTATTAAATAGGCTTAAAAATAGGCTCAATAAATAGGCTTATTAAATAGGCTTATTAAATAGGCTTATTAAATAGACTTATTAAATAGGCTTATTAAATAGGCTCAATAAAAAGGCTTATTAAATAGGCCTATTAAATAGGCTTATTAAATAGACTTATTAAACAGGCTCATTAAATAATTATTAAATAGGCTCAATAAATAGGCTTATTAAATAGGCTTAAAAATAGGCTCAATAAATAGGCTTATTAAATAGGCTTATTAAATAGGCTTATTAAATAGACTTATTAAATAGGCTTATTAAATAGGCTCAATAAAAAGGCTTATTAAATAGGCTCAATAAATAGGCTTATTAAATAGGCTCAATAAATAGGCTTATTAAATAGGCTCAATAAATAGGCTTATTAAATAGGCTCATTAAATACTTATTAAATAGACTTATTAAATAGACTCATTAAATAGGCTTATTAAATAGGCTTATTAAATAGACTTATTAAATAGGCTTATTAAATAGACGTATTAAATACCCTCATTAAATAGGCTTATTTTAGCAACTTAGGCTTATTAAATAGGTTTATTTCAGCAACTTAGACTTATTAAAGAGCCTTATTAAATAGGCTTATTTCAGCAACTTAGGCTTATTAAATAAGCTTATTTCAGCAACTTATTCTTATTAAATAGCCTTATTAAACAGGTTTATTTCAGCAACTTAGGCTTATTAAATAGCATTTTTAAATAGGTTTATTTCAGCAACTTGGACTTATTAAATATACCTTTTAACATAGGCTTAGTTCAGAAACTTAGGCTTATTAAATGGTCTTATTTCAGCAACTTAGGCTCATTAAATAGCCTTATTAAATAGGCTTATTCAGCAACTTAGGCTTATTAAATAGCCTTATTAAATATACTTATTTCAGCAACTTAGACTTATTAAATAGGTTTATTCAGCAACTTAGGCTTATTTACTAGGCTTATTTCAGCAACTTAGGCTTATTAAATAGGCTCATTCAGAAACTTAGGCTTATTAAATAAGCTTATTTCAGCAACTTAGACTTATTAAATAGGCCTATTAAATAGTCTTATTAAATAGTCTTATTTCAGCAAC
Organism: Petromyzon marinus; assembly: GCF_048934315.1. Taxonomy (NCBI): domain Eukaryota; kingdom Metazoa; phylum Chordata; class Hyperoartia; order Petromyzontiformes; family Petromyzontidae; genus Petromyzon; species Petromyzon marinus. Next base: position 1,777,050 of record NW_027422650.1, on the reverse strand, counting down.
TTAGATTTATTAAAAAAGGCCTATTAAATAGGCTTATTAAATAGACTTATTAAATAGGCTCATTAAATACTTATTAAATAGGCTTATTAAATAGACTTATTAAATAGGCTCAATAAATAGGCTTATTAAATAGGCTTATTAAATAGACTTATTAAATAGGCTCAATAAATCGGCTTATTAAATAGGCTTATTAAATAGGCTTATTAAATAGGCTTATTAAATAGGCTTATTAAATAGACTTATTAAATCGGCTTATTAAATAGGCTCAATAAATAGGCTTATTAAATAGGCTCAATAAATCTGCTTATTAAATAGGCTCAATAAATAGGCTTATTAAATAGGCTCAATAAATAGGCTTATTAAATAGGCTCATTAAATACTTATTAAATAGGCTTATTAAATAGACTTATTAAATATGTTTATTAAATAGGTGTATTAATTAGGCTTATTAAATAGGCTTATTAAATAGGCTTATTAAATAGACTTATTAAATAGACTTATTAAATAGACTTATTAAATAGACTTATTAAATAGCCTCATGAAATAGGCTTATTTTAGCAACTTAGGCTTATTAAATAGGTTTATTTCAGTAACTTAGACTTATTAAAGAGCCTTATTAAATAGGCTTATTTCAGCAACTTAGGCTTATTAAATAAGCTTATTTCAGCAACTTATGCTTATTAAATAGCCTTATTAAACAGGTTTATTTCAGCAACTTAGGCTTATTAAATAGCATTTTTAAATAGGTTTATTTCAGCAACTTAGACTTATTAAATATACCTTTTTAAATAGGCTTAGTTCAGAAACTTAGGCTTATTAAATAGTCTTATTTCAGCAACTTAGGCTCATTAAATAGCCTTATGAAATAGGCTTATTTCAGCAACTTAGGCTTATTAAATAGCCGTATTAAATAGGCTTATTTTAGCAACTTAGACTTATTAAATAGGTTTATTCAGCAACTTAGGCTTATTAAATAGGCTTATTCAGCAACTTAGGCTTATTAAATAGGCTTATTTCAGCAACTTAGACTTATTAAATAGGCCTATTAAATAGGTTTATTAAATAGGCTTATTTCAGCAACTTAGACTTATTAAATAGGCCTATTAAAAACAGGCTTATTAAATAGAGATATTAAATAGGCTCATTAAATACTTATTAAATAGGCTTATTAAATAGGCTTATTAAATAGACTTATTAAATAGGCTCAATAAATCGGCTTATTAAATAGGCTTATTAAATCGGCTCAATAAATAGGCTTATTAAATAGGCTTATTAAATAGGCTTATTAAATAGACTTATTAAATCGGCTTATTAAATAGGCTCAATAAATAGGCTTATTAAATAGGCTCAATAAATATGCTTATTAAATAGGCTCAAAAAATAGGCGTATTAAATAGGCTCAATAAATAGGCTTATTAAATAGGCTCATTAAATACTTATTAAATAGGCTTATTAAATAGACTTATTAAATAGGCTTATTAAATAGACTTATTAAATAGTCTTATTAAAAAGGCTTATTAAATAGACTTATTAAATAGGCTCATTAAATACTCATTAAATATGTTTATTAAATAGGTGTATTAATTAGGCTTATTAAATAGGCTTATTAAATAGGCCTATTAAATAGACTTATTAAATAGGCTTATTAAATAGGCCTATTAAATAGGCTTATTAAATAGACTTATTAAACAGGCTCATTAAATAATTATTAAATAGGCTCAATAAATAGGCTTATTAAATAGGCTTAAAAATAGGCTCAATAAATAGGCTTATTAAATAGGCTTATTAAATAGGCTTATTAAATAGACTTATTAAATAGGCTTATTAAATAGGCTCAATAAAAAGGCTTATTAAATAGGCTCAATAAATAGGCTTATTAAATAGGCTCAATAAATAGGCTTATTAAATAGGCTCAATAAATAGGCTTATTAAATAGGCTCATTAAATACTTATTAAATAGACTTATTAAATAGACTCATTAAATAGGCTTATTAAATAGGCTTATTAAATAGACTTATTAAATAGGCTTATTAAATAGACGTATTAAATACCCTCATTAAATAGGCTTATTTTAGCAACTTAGGCTTATTAAATAGGTTTATTTCAGCAACTTAGACTTATTAAAGAGCCTTATTAAATAGGCTTATTTCAGCAACATAGGCTTATTAAATAAGCTTATTTCAGCAACTTATTCTTATTAAATAGCCTTATTAAACAGGTTTATTTCAGCAACTTAGGCTTATTAAATAGCATTTTTAAATAGGTTTATATCAGCAACTTGGACTTATTAAATATACCTTTTAAAATAGGCTTAGTTCAGAAACGTAGGCTTATTAAATGGTCTTATTTCAGCAACTTAGGCTCATTAAATAGCCTTATTAAATAGGCTTATTCAGCAACTTAGGCTTATTAAATAGCCTTATTAAATATACTTATTTCAGCAACTTAGACTTATTAAATAGGTTTATTCAGCAACTTAGGCTTATTTAATAGGCTTATTTCAGCAACTTAGGCTTATTAAATAGGCTCATTCAGAAACTTAGGCTTATTAAATAAGCTTATTTCAGCAACTTAGACTTATTAAATAGGCCTATTAAATAGGCTTATTAAATAGTCTTATTTCAGCAACTTAGATTTATTAAAAAAGGCCTATTAAATAGGCTTATTAAATAGACTTATTAAATAGGCTCATTAAATACTTATTAAATAGGCTTATTAAATAGGCTTATTAAATAGACTTATTAAATAGGCTCAATAAATAGGCTTATTAAATAGGCTTATTAAATAGACTTATTAAATAGGCTCAATAAATCGGCTTATTAAATAGGCTTATTAAATAGGCTTATTAAATAGGCTTATTAAATAGGCTTATTAAATAGACTTATTAAATCGGCTTATTAAATAGGCTCAATAAATAGGCTTATTAAATAGGCTCAATAAATCTGCTTATTAAATAGGCTCAATAAATAGGCTTATTAAATAGGCTCAATAAATAGACTTATTAAATAGGCTCATTAAATACTTATTAAATAGGCTTATTAAATAGACTTATTAAATATGTTTATTAAATAGGTGTGTTAATTAGGCTTATTAAATAGGCTTATTAAATAGGCTTATTAAATAGACTTATTAAATAGACTTATTAAATAGACTTATTAAATAGACTCATTAAATAGCCTCATGAAATAGGCTTATTTTAGCAACTTAGGCTTATTAAATAGGTTTATTTCAGCAACTTAGACTTATTAAAGAGCCTTATTAAATAGGCTTATTTCAGCAACTTAGGCTTATTAAATAAGCTTATTTCAGCAACTTATGCTTATTAAATAGCCTTATTAAACAGGTTTATTTCAGCAACTTAGGCTTATTAAATAGCATTTTTTAATAGGTTTATTTCAGCAACTTAGACTTATTAAATATACCTTTTTAAATAGGCTTAGTTCAGAAACTTAGGCTTATTAAATAGTCTTATTTCAGCAACTTAGGCTCATTAAATAGCCTTATGAAATAGGCTTATTTCAGCAACTTAGGCTTATTAAATAGCCGTATTAAATAGGCTTATTTTAGCAACTTAGACTTATTAAATAGGTTTATTCAGCAACTTAGGCTTATTAAATAGGCTTATTCAGCAACTTAGGCTTATTAAATAGGCTTATTTCAGCAACTTAGACTTATTAAATAGGCCTATTAAATAGGTTTATTAAATAGGCTTATTTCAGCAACTTAGACTTATTAAATAGGCCTATTAAAAACAGGCTTATTAAATAGAGATATTAAATAGGCTCATTAAATACTTATTAAATAGGCTTATTAAATAGGCTTATTAAATAGACTTATTAAATAGGCTCAATAAATCGGCTTATTAAATAGGCTTATTAAATAGGCTCAATAAATAGGCATATTAAATAGGCTTATTAAATAGGCTTATTAAATAGACTTATTAAATCGGCTTATTAAATAGGCTCAATAAATAGGCTTATTAAATAGGCTCAATAAATATGCTTATTAAATAGGCTCAATAAATAGGCTCAATAAATAGGCTTATTAAATAGGCTCATTAAATACTTATTAAATAGGCTTATTAAATAGACTTATTAAATAGACTTATTAAATAGTCTTATTAAATAGACTTATTAAATAGTCTTATTAAAAAGGCTTATTAAATAGACTTATTAAATAGGCTCATTAAATACTTATTAAATATGTTTATTAAATAGGTGTATTAATTAGGCTTATTAAATAGGCTTATTAAATAGGCTTATTAAATAGACTTATTAAATAGACTTATTAAACAGACTTATTAAATAGACTTATTAAATAGCCTCATGAAATAGGCTTATTTCAGCAACTTAGGCTTATTAAATATACTTATTTCAGCAACTTAGGCTTATTAAATAGGCTTATTTCAGCAACTTAGACTTATTAAATAGCCTTATTTCAGCAACTTAGGCTTATTAAATAGGCTTATTTCAGCAACTTAGGCTTATTAAATCGCCTTATTTCATCAACTTAGACTTATTAAATAGGCTTATTTCAGCAACTTAGGCTTATTAAATAGGCTTATTCAGCAACTTAGGCTTATTAAATAGGCTTATTTCAGCAACTTACGCTTATTAAATAGGCTCATTCAGAAACTTAGGCTTATTAAATAGGCTTATTTCAGCAACTTAGACTTATTAAATAGGCCTATTAAATAGGCTTATTAAATAGACTTATTAAATAGGCTCATTAAATACTTATTAAATAGGCTTATTAAATAGGCTTATTAAATAGACTTATTAAATAGGCTCAATAAATAGGCTTATTAAATAGGCTTATTAAATAGGCTCAATAAATAGGCTTATTAAATAGGCTTATTAAATAGGCTTATTAAATAGACTTATTAAATCGGCTTATTAAATAGGCTCAATAAATAGGCTTATTAAATAGGCTCAATAAATATGCTTATTAAATAGGCTCAATAAATAGGCTTATTAAATAGGCTCAATAAATAGGCTTATTAAATAGGCTCATTAAATACCTATTAAATAGGCTTATTAAATAGACTTATTAAATAGACTTATTAAATAGTCTTATTAAATAGACTTATTAAATAGTCTTATTAAAAAGGCTTATTAAATAGACTTATTAAATAGGCTCATTAAATACTCATTAAATATGTTTATTAAATAGGTGTATTAATTAGGCTTATTAAATAGGCTTATTAAATAGGCTTATTAAATAGACTTATTAAATAGACTTAATAAATAGACTTATTAAATAGACTTATTAAATACCCTCATGAAATAGGCTTATTTTAGCAACTTAGGCTTATTAAATAGGTTTATTTCAGCAACTTAGACTTATTAAAGAGCCTTATTAAATAGGCTTATTTCAGCAACTTAGGCTTATTAAATATACTTATTTCAGCAACTTAGGCTTATTAAATAGGCTTATTTCAGCAACTTAGACTTATTAAATAGCCTTATTTCCGCAACTTAAGCGTATTAAATAGGCTTATTTCAGCAACTTAGGCTTATTAAATAGCCTTATTTCAGCAACTTAGACTTATTAAATAGGCTTATTTCAGCAACTTAGGCTTATTAAATAGGCTTATTCAGCAACTTAGGGTTATTAAATAGGCTTATTTCAGCAACTTAGGCTTATTAAATAGGCTCATTCAGAAACTTAGGCTTATTAAATAGGCTTATTTCAGCAACTTAGACTTATTAAATAGGCCTATTAAATAGGCTTATTAAATAGGCTTATTTCAGCAACTTAGACTTATTAAATAGGCCTATTAAATAGGCTTATTAAATAGACTTATTAAATAGGCTCATTAAATACTTATTAAATAGGCTTATTAAATAGGCTTATTAAATAGACTTATTAAATAGACTTATTAATAGGCTTATTAAATAGGCTCAATAAATAGGCTCAATAAATAGGCTTATTAAATAGGCTCAATAAATAGGCTTATTAAATAGGCTCATTAAATACTTATTAAATAGACATTAAATAGACTTATTACATAGGCTTATTAAATAGGCTTATTAAATAGGCTTATTAAATAGGCTTATTAAATAGACTTATTAAATAGCTCATTAAATAGGCTTATTTCAGCAACTTAGGCTTATTAAATAGCCTTATTTCAGCAACTTACACTTATTAAATAGGCTTATTTCAGCAACTTAGGCTTATTAAATAGCCTAATTAAGTAGGCTTATTTCAGCAACTTGGGCTTATTAAATAGGCTTATTTCAGCAACTTACGCTGATTAAAAAGGCTTATTTCCGCAACTTAGACTTATTAAATAGCCTTATTTCAGCAACCTAGACTCATTAAATAGGCTTATTTCAGCAACTTATGCTTATTAAATAGCCTTATTAAACAGGTTTATATCAGCAACTTAGGCTTATTAAATAGCATTTTTAAATAGGTTTATTTCAGCAACTTAGACTTATTAAATATACCTTTCTAAATAGGCTTAGTTCAGAAACTTAGGCTTATTAAATAGTCTTATTTCAGCAACTTAGGCTCATTAAATAGCCTTATGAAATAGGCTTACTTCAGCAACTTAGGCTTATTAAATAGCCGTATTAAATAGGCTTATTTCAGCAACTTAGACTTATTAAATAGGTTTATTCAGCAACTTAGGCCTATTAAATAGGCTTATTCAGCAACTTAGGCTTATTAAATAGGCTTATTTCAGCAACTTAGACTTATTAAATAGGCCTATTAAATAGGCTTATTAAATAGGCTTATTTCAGCAACTTAGACTTATTAAATAGGCCTATTAAATAGGCTTATTAAATAGACTTATTAAATAGGCTCATTAAATACTTATTAAATAGGCTTATTAAATAGGCTTATTAAATAGACTTATTAAATAGGCTCAATAAATCGGCTTATTAAATAGGCTTATTAAATAGGCTCAATAAATAGGCTTATTAAATAGGCTTATTAAATAGGCTTATTAAATAGACTTATTAAATCGGCTTATTAAATAGGCTTATTAAATAGACTTATTAAATAGACTTATTAAATAGACTCAATAAATAGGCTTATTAAATAGGCTCATTAAATACTTATTAAATAGACTTATTAAATAGACTCATTAAATAGGCTTATTAAATAGGCTTATTAAATAGGCTTATTAAATAGGCTTATTAAATAGACGTATTAAATAGCCTCATTAAATAGGCTTATTTTAGCAACTTAGGCTTATTAAATAGGTTTATTTCAGCAACTTAGACTTATTAAAGAGCCTTATTAAATAGGCTTATTTCAGCAACTTAGGCTTATTAAATAAGCTTATTTCAGCAACTTATTCTTATTAAATAGCATTTTAAATAGGTTTATTTCAGCAACTTAGACTTATTAAATATACCTTTTAAAATAGGCTTAGTTCAGAAACTTAGGCTTATTAAATAGTCTTATTTCAGCAACTTAGGCTCATTAAATAGCCTTATTAAATAGGCTTATTCAGCAACTTAGGCTTATTAAATAGCCTTATTAAATATGCTTATTTCAGCAACTTAGACTTATTAAATAGGCCTATTAAATATGCTTATTAAATAGGCTTATTTCAGCAACTTAGATTTATTAAAAAAGGCCTATTAAATAGGCTTATTAAATAGATTTATTAAATAGGCTCATTAAATACTTATTAAATAGGCTTATTAAATAGGCTTATTAAATAGACTCATTAAATAGGCTCAATAAATAGGCTTATTAAATAGGCTTATTAAATAGACTTATTAAATAGGCTCAATAAATCGGCTTATTAAATAGGCTTATTAAATAGGCTCAATAAATAGGCTTATTAAATAGGCTTATTAAATAGGCTTATTAAATAGACTTATTAAATCGGCTTATTAAATAGGCTCAATAAATAGGCTTATTAAATAGGCTCAATAAATATGCTTATTAAATAGGCTCAATAAATAGGCTTATTAAATAGGCTCAATAAATAGGCTTATTAAATAGGCTCATTAAATACTTATTAAATAGGCTTATTAAATAGACTTATTAAATAGTCTTATTAAAAAGGCTTATTAAATAGACTTATTAAATAGGCTCATTAAATACTCATTAAATATGTTTATTAAATAGGTGTATTAATTAGGCTTATTAAATAGGCTTATTAAATAGGCTTATTAAATAGACTTATTAAATAGACTTATTAAATAGACGTATTAAATAGACTTATTAAATAGCCTCATGAAATAGGCTTATTTTAGCAACTTAGGCTTATTAAATAGGTTTATTTCAGCAACTTAGACTTATTAAAGAGCCTTATTAAATAGGCTTATTTCAGCAAATTATGCTTATTAAATAAGCTTATTTCAGCAACTTATGCTTATTAAATAGCCTTATTAAACAGGTTTATTTCAGCAACTTAGGCTTATTAAATAGCATTTTAAATAGGTTTATTTCAGCAACTTAGACTTATTAAATATACCTTTCTAAATAGGCTTAGTTCAGAAACTTAGGCTTATTAAATAGTCTTATTTCAGCAACTTAGGCTCATTAAATAGCCTTATGAAATAGGCTTACTTCAGCAACTTAGGCTTATTAAATAGCCGTATTAAATAGGCTTATTTCAGCAACTTAGACTTATTAAATAGGTTTATTCAGCAACTTAGGCTTATTAAATAGGCTTATTCAGCAACTTAGGCTTATTAAATAGGCTTATTTCAGCAACTTAGACTTATTAAATAGGCCTATTAAATAGGCTTATTAAATAGGCTTATTTCAGCAACTTAGACTTATTAAATAGGCCTATTAAATAGGCTTATTAAATAGACTTATTAAATAGGCTCATTAAATACTTATTAAATAGGCTTATTAAATAGGCTTATTAAATAGACTTATTAAATAGGCTCAATAAATCGGCTTATTAAATAGGCTTATTAAATAGGCTCAATAAATAGGCTTATTAAATAGGCTTATTAAATAGGCTTATTAAATAGACTTATTAAATCGGCTTATTAAATAGGCTCAATAAATAGGCTTATTAAATAGGCTCAATAAATATGCTTATTAAATAGGCTCAAAAAATAGGCTTATTAAATAGGCTCAATAAATAGGCTTATTAAATAGGCTCATTAAATACTTATTAAATAGGCTTATTAAATAGACTTATTAAATAGGCTTATTAAATAGACTTATTAAATAGTCTTATTAAAAAGGCTTATTAAATAGACTTATTAAATAGGCTCATTAAATACTCATTAAATATGTTTATTAAATAGGTGTATTAATTAGGCTTATTAAATAGGCTTATTAAATAGGCCTATTAAATAGACTTATTAAATAGGCTTATTAAATAGGCCTATTAAATAGGCTTATTAAATAGACTTATTAAACAGGCTCATTAAATAATTATTAAATAGGCTCAATAAATAGGCTTATTAAATAGGCTTAAAAATAGGCTCAATAAATAGGCTTATTAAATAGGCTTATTAAATAGGCTTATTAAATAGACTTATTAAATAGGCTTATTAAATAGGCTCAATAAAAAGGCTTATTAAATAGGCTCAATAAATAGGCTTATTAAATAGGCTCAATAAATAGGCTTATTAAATAGGCTCAATAAATAGGCTTATTAAATAGGCTCATTAAATACTTATTAAATAGACTTATTAAATAGACTCATTAAATAGGCTTATTAAATAGGCTTATTAAATAGACTTATTAAATAGGCTTATTAAATAGACGTATTAAATACCCTCATTAAATAGGCTTATTTTAGCAACTTAGGCTTATTAAATAGGTTTATTTCAGCAACTTAGACTTATTAAAGAGCCTTATTAAATAGGCTTATTTCAGCAACTTAGGCTTATTAAATAAGCTTATTTCAGCAACTTATTCTTATTAAATAGCCTTATTAAACAGGTTTATTTCAGCAACTTAGGCTTATTAAATAGCATTTTTAAATAGGTTTATTTCAGCAACTTGGACTTATTAAATATACCTTTTAAAATAGGCTTAGTTCAGAAACTTAGGCTTATTAAATGGTCTTATTTCAGCAACTTAGGCTCATTAAATAGCCTTATTAAATAGGCTTATTCAGCAACTTAGGCTTATTAAATAGCCTTATTAAATATACTTATTTCAGCAACTTAGACTTATTAAATAGGTTTATTCAGCAACTTAGGCTTATTTAATAGGCTTATTTCAGCAACTTAGGCTTATTAAATAGGCTCATTCAGAAACTTAGGCTTATTAAATAAGCTTATTTCAGCAACTTAAACTTATTAAATAGGCCTATTAAATAGGCTTATTAAATAGTCTTATTTCAGCAACTTAGATTTATTAAAAAAGGCCTATTAAATAGGCTTATTAAATAGACTTATTAAATAGGCTCATTAAATACTTATTAAATAGGCTTATTAAATAGGCTTATTAAATAGACTTATTAAATAGGCTCAATAAATAGGCTTATTAAATAGGCTTATTAAATAGACTTATTAAATAGGCTCAATAAATCGGCTTATTAAATAGGGTTATTAAATAGGCTTATTAAATAGGCTTATTAAATAGACTTATTAAATCGGCTTATTAAATAGGCTCAATAAATAGGCTTATTAAATAGGCTCAATAAATCTGCTTATTAAATAGGCTCAATAAATAGGCTTATTAAATAGGCTCAATAAATAGGCTTATTAAATAGGCTCATTAAATACTTATTAAATAGGCTTATTAAATAGACTTATTAAATAGACTCATTAAATAGCCTCATGAAATAGGCTTATTTTAGCAACTTAGGCTTATTAAATAGGTTTATTTCAGCAACTTAGACTTATTAAAGAGCCTTATTAAATAGGCTTATTTGAGCAACTTAGGCTTATTAAATAAGCTTATTTCAGCAACTTATGCTTATTAAATAGCCTTATTAAACAGGTTTATTTCAGCAACTTAGGCTTATTAAATAGCATTTTTTAATAGGTTTATTTCAGCAACTTAGACTTATTAAATATTACTTTTTAAATAGGCTTAGTTCAGAAACTTAGGCTTATTAAATAGTCTTATTTCAGCAACTTAGGCTCATTAAATAGCCTTATGAAATAGGCTTATTTCAGCAACTTAGGCTTATTAAATAGCCGTATTAAATAGGCTTATTTTAGCAACTTAGACTTATTAAATAGGTTTATTCAGCAACTTAGGCTTATTAAATAGGCTTATTCAGCAACTTAGGCTTATTAAATAGGCTTATTTCAGCAACTTAGGCTTATTAAATAAGCTTATTTCAGCAACTTATGCTTATTAAATAGCCTTATTAAACAGGTTTATTTCAGCAACTTGGGCTTATTAAATAGCATTTTTTAATAGGTTTATTTCAGCAACTTAGACTTATTAAATATACCTTTTTAAATAGGCTTAGTTCAGAAACTTAGGCTTATTAAATAGTCTTATTTCAGCAACTTAGGCTCATTAAATAGCCTTATGAAATAGGCTTATTTCAGCAACTTAGGCTTATTAAATAGCCGTATTAAATAGGCTTATTTTAGCAACTTAGACTTATTAAATAGGTTTATTCAGCAACTTAGGCTTATTAAATAGGCTTATTCAGCAACTTAGGCTTATTAAATAGGCTTATTTCAGCAACTTAGACTTATTAAATAGGCCTATTAAATAGGTTTATTAAATAGGCTTATTTCAGCAACTTAGACTTATTAAATAGGCCTATTAAAAACAGGCTTATTAAATAGAGATATTAAATAGGCTCATTAAATACTTATTAAATAGGCTTATTAAATAGGCTTATTAAATAGACATATTAAATAGGCTCAATAAATCGGCTTATTAAATAGGCTTATTAAATAGGCTCAATAAATAGGCATATTAAATAGGCTTATTAAATAGGCTTATTAAATAGACTTATTAAATCGGCTTATTAAATAGGCTCAATAAATAGGCTTATTAAATAGGCTCAATAAATATGCTTATTAAATAGGCTCAATAAATAGGCTCAATAAATAGGCTTATTAAATAGGCTCATTAAATACTTATTAAATAGGCTTATTAAATAGACTTATTAAATAGACTTATTAAATAGTCTTATTAAATAGACTTATTAAATAGTCTTATTAAAAAGGCTTATTAAATAGACTTATTAAATAGGCTCATTAAATACTTATTAAATATGTTTATTAAATAGGTGTATTAATTAGGCTTATTAAATAGGCTTATTAAATAGGCTTATTAAATAGACTTATTAAATATACTTATTAAACAGACTTATTAAATAGACTTATTAAATAGCCTCATGAAATAGGCTTATTTCAGCAACTTAGGCTTATTAAATATACTTATTTCAGCAACTTAGGCTTATTAAATAGGCTTATTTCAGCAACTTAGACTTATTAAATAGCCTTATTTCAACAACTTAGGCTTATTAAATAGGCTTATTTCAGCAACTTAGGCTTATTAAATAGGCTTATTTCCGCAACTTACGCTTATTAAATAGGCTCATTCAGAAACTTAGGCTTATTAAATAGGCTTATTTCAGCAACTTAGACTTATTAAATAGGCCTATTAAATAGGCTTATTAAATAGACTTATTAAATAGGCTCATTAAATACTTTTTAAATAGGCTTATTAAATAGGCTTATTAAATAGACTTATTAAATAGGCTCAATAAATAGGCTTATTAAATAGGCTTATTAAATAGGCTCAATAAATAGGCTTATTAAATAGGCTTATTAAATAGGCTTATTAAATAGACTTATTAAATCGGCTTATTAAATAGGCTCAATAAATAGGCTTATTAAATAGGCTCAATAAATATGCTTATTAAATAGGCTCAATAAATAGGCTTATTAAATAGGCTCAATAAATAGGCTTATTAAATAGGCTCATTAAATACTTATTAAATAGGCTTATTAAATAGACTTATTAAATAGACTTATTAAATAGTCTTATTAAATAGACTTATTAAATAGTCTTATTAAAAAGGCTTATTAAATAGACTTATTAAATAGGCTCATTAAATACTCATTAAATATGTTTATTAAATAGGTGTATTAATTAGGCTTATTAAATAGGCTTATTAAATAGGCTTATTAAATAGACTTATTAAATAGACTTATTAAATAGACTTATTAAATAGACTTATTAAATACCCTCATGAAATAGGCTTATTTTAGCAACTTAGGCTTATTAAATAGGTTTATTTCAGCAACTTAGACTTATTAAAGAGCCTTATTAAATAGGCTTATTTCAGCAACTTAGGCTTATTAAATATACTTATTTCAGCAACTTAGGCTTATTAAATAGGCTTATTTCAGCAACTTAGACTTATTAAATAGCCTTATTTCCGCAACTTAGGCGTATTAAATAGGCTTATTTCAGCAACTTAGGCTTATTAAATAGCCTTATTTCAGCAACTTAGACTTATTAAATAGGCTTATTTCAGCAACTTAGGCTTATTAAATAGGCTTATTCAGCAACTTAGGGTTATTAAATAGGCTTATTTCAGCAACTTAGGCTTATTAAATAGGCTCATTCAGAAACTTAGGCTTATTAAATAGGCTTATTTCAGCAACTTAGACTTATTAAATAGGCCTATTAAATAGGCTTATTAAATAGGCTTATTTCAGCAACTTAGACTTATTAAATAGGCCTATTAAATAGGCTTATTAAATAGACTTATTAAATAGGCTCATTAAATACTTATTAAATAGGCTTATTAAATAGGCTTATTAAATAGACTTATTAAATAGGCTTATTAAATAGGCTCAATAAATAGGCTTATTAAATAGGCTCATTAAATACTTATTAAATAGACATTAAATAGACTTATTACATAGGCTTATTAAATAGGCTTATTAAATAGGCTTATTAAATAGGCTTATTAAATAGCCTTATTTCAGCAACTTACACTTATTAAATAGGCTTATTTCAGCAACTTAGGCTTATTAAATAGCCTAATTAAGTAGGCTTATTTCAGCAACTTGGGCTTATTAAATAGGCTTATTTCAGCAACTTACGCTGATTAAAAAGGCTTATTTCAGCAACTTAGACTTATTAAATAGCCTTATTTCAGCAACCTAGACTCATTAAATAGGCTTATTTCAGCAACTTATGCTTATTAAATAGCCTTATGAAATAGGCTTACTTCAGCAACTTAGGCTTATTAAATAGCCGTATTAAATAGGCTTATTTCAGCAACTTAGACTTATTAAATAGGTTTATTCAGCAACTTAGGCTTATTAAATAGGCTTATTCAGCAACTTAGGCTTATTAAATAGGCTTATTTCAGCAACTTAGACTTATTAAATAGGCCTATTAAATAGGCTTATTAAATAGGCTTATTTCAGCAACTTAGACTTATTAAATAGGCCTATTAAATAGGCTTATTAAATAGACTTATTAAATAGGCTCATTAAATACTTATTAAATAGGCTTATTAAATAGGCTTATTAAATAGACTTATTAAATAGGCTCAATAAATCGGCTTATTAAATAGGCTTATTAAATAGGCTCAATAAATAGGCTTATTAAATAGGCTTATTAAATAGGCTTATTAAATAGACTTATTAAATCGGCTTATTAAATAGGCTCAATAAATAGGCTTATTAAATAGGCTCAATAAATATGCTTATTAAATAGGCTAAAAAAATAGGCTTATTAAATAGGCTCAATAAATAGGCTTATTAAATAGGCTCATTAAATACTTATTAAATAGGCTTATTAAATAGACTTATTAAATAGGCTTATTAAATAGACTTATTAAATAGTCTTATTAAAAAGGCTTATTAAATAGACTTATTAAATAGGCTCATTAAATACTCATTAAATATGTTTATTAAATAGGTGTATTAATTAGGCTTATTAAATAGGCTTATTAAATAGGCCTATTAAATAGACTTATTAAATAGGCTTATTAAATAGGCCTATTAAATAGGCTTATTAAATAGACTTATTAAACAGGCTCATTAAATAATTATTAAATAGGCTCAATAAATAGGCTTATTAAATAGGCTTAAAAATAGGCTCAATAAATAGGCTTATTAAATAGGCTTATTAAATAGGCTTATTAAATAGACTTATTAAATAGGCTTATTAAATAGGCTCAATAAAAATGCTTATTAAATAGGCTCAATAAATAGGCTTATTAAATAGGCTCAATAAATAGGCTTATTAAATAGGCTCAATAAATAGGCTTATTAAATAGGCTCATTAAATACTTATTAAATAGACTTATTAAATAGACTCATTAAATAGGCTTATTAAATAGGCTTATTAAATAGACTTATTAAATAGGCTTATTAAATAGACGTATTAAATACCCTCATTAAATAGGCTTATTTTAGCAACTTAGGCTTATTAAATAGGTTTATTTCAGCAACTTAGACTTATTAAAGAGCCTTATTAAATAGGCTTATTTCAGCAACTTAGGCTTATTAAATAAGCTTATTTCAGCAACTTATTCTTATTAAATAGCCTTATTAAACAGGTTTATTTCAGCAACTTAGGCTTATTAAATAGCATTTTTAAATAGGTTTATTTCAGCAACTTGGACTTATTAAATATACCTTTTAAAATAGGCTTAGTTCAGAAACTTAGGCTTATTAAATGGTCTTATTTCAGCAACTTAGGCTCATTAAATAGCCTTATTAAATAGGCTTATTCAGCAACTTAGGCTTATTAAATAGCCTTATTAAATATACTTATTTCAGCAACTTAGACTTATTAAATAGGTTTATTCAGCAACTTAGGCTTATTTAATAGGCTTATTTCAGCAACTTAGACTTATTAAATAGCCTTATTTCCGCAACTTAGGCGTATTAAATAGGCTTATTTCAGCAACTTAGGCTTATTAAATAGCCTTATTTCAGCAACTTAGACTTATTAAATAGGCTTATTTCAGCAACTTAGGCTTATTAAATAGGCTTATTCAGCAACTTAGGGTTATTAAATAGGCTTATTTCAGCAACTTAGGCTTATTAAATAGGCTCATTCAGAAACTTAGGCTTATTAAATAGGCTTATTTCAGCAACTTAGACTTATTAAATAGGCCTATTAAATAGGCTTATTAAATAGGCTTATTTCAGCAACTTAGACTTATTAAATAGGCCTATTAAATAGGCTTATTAAATAGACTTATTAAATAGGCTCATTAAATACTTATTAAATAGGCTTATTAAATAGGCTTATTAAATAGACTTATTAAATAGGCTTATTAAATAGGCTCAATAAATAGGCTTATTAAATAGGCTCATTAAATACTTATTAAATAGACATTAAATAGACTTATTACATAGGCTTATTAAATAGGCTTATTAAATAGGCTTATTAAATAGGCTTATTAAATAGACTTATTAAATAGCTCATTAAATAGGCTTATTTCAGCAACTTAGGCTTATTAAATAGCCTTATTTCAGCAACTTACACTTATTAAATAGGCTTATTTCAGCAACTTAGGCTTATTAAATAGCTTAATTAAGTAGGCTTATTTCAGCAACTTGGGCTTATTAAATAGGCTTATTTCAGCAACTTACGCTGATTAAAAAGGCTTATTTCAGCAACTTAGACTTATTAACTAGCCTTATTTCAGCAACCTAGACTCATTAAATAGGCTTATTTCAGCAACTTATGCTTATTAAATAGCCTTATGAAATAGGCTTACTTCAGCAACTTAGGCTTATTAAATAGCCGTATTAAATAGGCTTATTTCAGCAACTTAGACTTATTAAATAGGTTTATTCAGCAACTTAGGCTTATTAAATAGGCTTATTCAGCAACTTAGGCTTATTAAATAGGCTTATTTCAGCAACTTAGACTTATTAAATAGGCCTATTAAATAGGCTTATTAAATAGGCTTATTTCAGCAACTTAGACTTATTAAATAGGCCTATTAAATAGGCTTATTAAATAGACTTATTAAATAGGCTCATTAAATACTTATTAAATAGGCTTATTAAATAGGCTTATTAAATAGACTTATTAAATAGGCTCAATAAATCGGCTTATTAAATAGGCTTATTAAATAGGCTCAATAAATAGGCTTATTAAATAGGCTTATTAAATAGGCTTATTAAATAGACTTATTAAATCGGCTTATTAAATAGGCTCAATAAATAGGCTTATTAAATAGGCTCAATAAATATGCTTATTAAATAGGCTCAAAAAATAGGCTTATTAAATAGGCTCAATAAATAGGCTTATTAAATAGGCTCATTAAATACTTATTAAATAGGCTTATTAAATAGACTTATTAAATAGGCTTATTAAATAGACTTATTAAATAGTCTTATTAAAAAGGCTTATTAAATAGACTTATTAAATAGGCTCATTAAATACTCATTAAATATGTTTATTAAATAGGTGTATTAATTAGGCTTATTAAATAGGCTTATTAAATAGGCCTATTAAATAGACTTATTAAATAGGCTTATTAAATAGGCCTATTAAATAGGCTTATTAAATAGACTTATTAAACAGGCTCATTAAATAATTATTAAATAGGCTCAATAAATAGGCTTATTAAATAGGCTTAAAAATAGGCTCAATAAATAGGCTTATTAAATAGGCTTATTAAATAGGCTTATTAAATAGACTTATTAAATAGGCTTATTAAATAGGCTCAATAAAAAGGCTTATTAAATAGGCCTATTAAATAGGCTTATTAAATAGACTTATTAAACAGGCTCATTAAATAATTATTAAATAGGCTCAATAAATAGGCTTATTAAATAGGCTTAAAAATAGGCTCAATAAATAGGCTTATTAAATAGGCTTATTAAATAGGCTTATTAAATAGACTTATTAAATAGGCTTATTAAATAGGCTCAATAAAAAGGCTTATTAAATAGGCTCAATAAATAGGCTTATTAAATAGGCTCAATAAATAGGCTTATTAAATAGGCTCAATAAATAGGCTTATTAAATAGGCTCATTAAATACTTATTAAATAGACTTATTAAATAGACTCATTAAATAGGCTTATTAAATAGGCTTATTAAATAGACTTATTAAATAGGCTTATTAAATAGACGTATTAAATACCCTCATTAAATAGGCTTATTTTAGCAACTTAGGCTTATTAAATAGGTTTATTTCAGCAACTTAGACTTATTAAAGAGCCTTATTAAATAGGCTTATTTCAGCAACTTAGGCTTATTAAATAAGCTTATTTCAGCAACTTATTCTTATTAAATAGCCTTATTAAACAGGTTTATTTCAGCAACTTAGGCTTATTAAATAGCATTTTTAAATAGGTTTATTTCAGCAACTTGGACTTATTAAATATACCTTTTAACATAGGCTTAGTTCAGAAACTTAGGCTTATTAAATGGTCTTATTTCAGCAACTTAGGCTCATTAAATAGCCTTATTAAATAGGCTTATTCAGCAACTTAGGCTTATTAAATAGCCTTATTAAATATACTTATTTCAGCAACTTAGACTTATTAAATAGGTTTATTCAGCAACTTAGGCTTATTTAATAGGCTTATTTCAGCAACTTAGGCTTATTAAATAGGCTCATTCAGAAACTTAGGCTTATTAAATAAGCTTATTTCAGCAACTTAGACTTATTAAATAGGCCTATTAAATAGTCTTATTAAATAGTCTTATTTCAGCAACTTAGATTTATTAAAAAAGGCCTATTAAATAGGATTATTAAATAGACTTATTAAATAGGCTCATTAAATACTTATTAAATAGGCTTATTAAATAGACTTATTAAATAGGCTCAATAAATAGGCTTATTAAATAGGCTTATTAAATAGACTTATTAAATAGGCTCAATAAATCGGCTTATTAAATAGGCTTATTAAATAGGCTTATTAAATAGGCTTATTAAATAGGCTTATTAAATAGACTTATTAAATCGGCTTATTAAATAGGCTCAATAAATAGGCTTATTAAATAGGCTCAATAAATCTGCTTATTAAATAGGCTCAATAAATAGGCTTATTAAATAGGCTCAATAAATAGGCTTATTAAATAGGCTCATTAAATACTTATTAAATAGGCTTATTAAATAGACTTATTAAATATGTTTATTAAATAGGTGTATTAATTAGGCTTATTAAATAGGCTTATTAAATAGGCTTATTAAATAGACTTATTAAATAGACTTATTAAATAGACTTATTAAATAGACTTATTAAATAGCCTCATGAAATAGGCTTATTTTAGCAACTTAGGCTTATTAAATAGGTTTATTTCAGTAACTTAGACTTATTAAAGAGCCTTATTAAATAGGCTTATTTCAGCAACTTAGGCTTATTAAATAAGCTTATTTCAGCAACTTATGCTTATTAAATAGCCTTATTAAACAGGTTTATTTCAGCAACTTAGGCTTATTAAATAGCATTTTTAAATAGGTTTATTTCAGCAACTTAGACTTATTAAATATACCTTTTTAAATAGGCTTAGTTCAGAAACTTAGGCTTATTAAATAGTCTTATTTCAGCAACTTAGGCTCATTAAATAGCCTTATGAAATAGGCTTATTTCAGCAACTTAGGCTTATTAAATAGCCGTATTAAATAGGCTTATTTTAGCAACTTAGACTTATTAAATAGGTTTATTCAGCAACTTAGGCTTATTAAATAGGCTTATTCAGCAACTTAGGCTTATTAAATAGGCTTATTTCAGCAACTTAGACTTATTAAATAGGCCTATTAAATAGGTTTATTAAATAGGCTTATTTCAGCAACTTAGACTTATTAAATAGGCCTATTAAAAACAGGCTTATTAAATAGAGATATTAAATAGGCTCATTAAATACTTATTAAATAGGCTTATTAAATAGGCTTATTAAATAGACTTATTAAATAGGCTCAATAAATCGGCTTATTAAATAGGCTTATTAAATAGGCTCAATAAATAGGCATATTAAATAGGCTTATTAAATAGGCTTATTAAATAGACTTATTAAATCGGCTTATTAAATAGGCTCAATAAATAGGCTTATTAAATAGGCTCAATAAATATGCTTATTAAATAGGCTCAATAAATAGGCTCAATAAATAGGCTTATTAAATAGGCTCATTAAATACTTATTAAATAGGCTTATTAAATAGACTTATTAAATAGACTTATTAAATAGTCTTATTAAATAGACTTATTAAATAGGCTCATTAAATACTTATTAAATATGTTTATTAAATAGGTGTATTAATTAGGCTTATTAAATAGGCTTATTAAATAGGCTTATTAAATAGACTTATTAAATAGACTTATTAAACAGACTTATTAAATAGACTTATTAAATAGCCTCATGAAATAGGCTTATTTCAGCAACTTAGGCTTATTAAATATACTTATTTCAGCAACTTAGGCTTATTAAATAGGCTTATTTCAGCAACTTAGACTTATTAAATAGCCTTATTTCAGCAACTTAGGCTTATTAAATAGGCTTATTTCAGCAACTTAGGCTTATTAAATAGCCTTATTTCATCAACTTAGACTTATTAAATAGGCTTATTTCAGCAACTTAGGCTTATTAAATAGGCTTATTCAGCAACTTAGGCTTATTAAATAGGCTTATTTCAGCAACTTACGCTTATTAAATAGGCTCATTCAGAAACTTAGGCTTATTAAATAGGCTTATTTCAGCAACTTAGACTTATTAAATAGGCCTATTAAATAGGCTTATTAAATAGACTTATTAAATAGGCTCATTAAATACTTATTAAATAGGCTTATTAAATAGGCTTATTAAATAGACTTATTAAATAGGCTCAATAAATAGGCTTATTAAATAGGCTTATTAAATAGGCTCAATAAATAGGCTTATTAAATAGGCTTATTAAATAGGCTTATTAAATAGACTTATTAAATCGGCTTATTAAATAGGCTCAATAAATAGGCTTATTAAATAGGCTCAATAAATATGCTTATTAAATAGGCTCAATAAATAGGCTTATTAAATAGGCTCAATAAATAGGCTTATTAAATAGGCTCATTAAATACTTATTAAATAGGCTTATTAAATAGACTTATTAAATAGACTTATTAAATAGTCTTATTAAATAGACTTATTAAATAGTCTTATTAAAAAGGCTTATTAAATAGACTTATTAAATAGGCTCATTAAATACTCATTAAATATGTTTATTAAATAGGTGTATTAATTAGGCTTATTAAATAGGCTTATTAAATAGGCTTATTAAATAGACTTATTAAATAGACTTATTAAATAGACTTATTAAATAGACTTATTAAATAGCCTCATGAAATAGGCTTATTTTAGCAACTCAGGCTTATTGAATAGGTTTATTTCAGCAACTTAGACTTATTAAAGAGCCTTATTAAATAGGCTTATTTCAGCAACTTAGGCTTATTAAATATACTTATTTCAGCAACTTAGGCTTATTAAATAGGCTTATTTCAGCAACTTAGACTTATTAAATAGCCTTATTTCCGCAACTTAGGCTTATTAAATAGGCTTATTTCAGCAACTTAGGCTTATTAAATAGCCTTATTTCAGCAACTTAGACTTATTAAATAGGCTTATTTCAGCAACTTAGGCTTATTAAATAGGCTTATTCAGCAACTTAGGGTTATTAAATAGGCTTATTTCAGCAACTTAGGCTTATTAAATAGGCTCATTCAGAAACTTAGGCTTATTAAATAGGCTTTTTTCAGCAACTTAGACTTATTAAATAGGCCTATTAAATAGGCTTATTAAATAGGCTTATTTCAGCAACTTAGACTTATTAAATAGGCCTATTAAATAGGCTTATTAAATAGACTTATTAAATAGGCTCATTAAATACTTATTAAATAGGCTTATTAAATAGGCTTATTAAATAGACTTATTAAATAGACTTATTAAATAGGCTTATTAAATAGGCTCAATAAATAGGCATATTAAATAGGCTCATTAAATACTTATTAAATAGACTTATTAAATAGACTCATTAAATAGGCTTATTAAATAGGCTTATTAAATAGACTTATTAAATAGGCTTATTAAATAGACGTATTAAATACCCTCATTAAATAGGCTTATTTTAGCAACTTAGGCTTATTAAATAGGTTTATTTCAGCAACTTAGACTTATTAAAGAGCCTTATTAAATAGGCTTATTTCAGCAACTTAGGCTTATTAAATAAGCTTATTTCAGCAACTTATTCTTATTAAATAGCCTTATTAAACAGGTTTATTTCAGCAACTTAGGCTTATTAAATAGCATTTTTAAATAGGTTTATTTCAGCAACTTGGACTTATTAAATATACCTTTTAAAATAGGCTTAGTTCAGAAACTTAGGCTTATTAAATGGTCTTATTTCAGCAACTTAGGCTCATTAAATAGCCTTATTAAATAGGCTTATTCAGCAACTTAGGCTTATTAAATAGCCTTATTAAATATACTTATTTCAGCAACTTAGACTTATTAAATAGGTTTATTCAGCAACTTAGGCTTATTTAATAGGCTTATTTCAGCAACTTAGGCTTATTAAATAGGCTCATTCAGAAACTTAGGCTTATTAAATAAGCTTATTTCAGCAACTTAGACTTATTAAATAGGCCTATTAAATAGGCTTATTAAATAGTCTTATTTCAGCAACTTAGATTTATTAAAAAAGGCCTATTAAATAGGCTTATTAAATAGACTTATTAAATAGGCTCATTAAATACTTATTAAATAGGCTTATTAAATAGACTTATTAAATAGGCTCAATAAATCGGCTTATTAAATAGGCTTATTAAATAGGCTTATTAAATAGGCTTATTAAATAGGCTTATTAAATAGACTTATTAAATCGGCTTATTAAATAGGCTCAATAAATAGGCTTATTAAATAGGCTCAATAAATCTGCTTATTAAATAGGCTCAATAAATAGGCTTATTAAATAGGCTCAATAAATAGGCTTATTAAATAGGCTCATTAAATACTTATTAAATAGGCTTATTAAATAGACTTATTAAATATGTTTATTAAATAGGTGTATTAATTAGGCTTATTAAATAGGCTTATTAAATAGGCTTATTAAATAGACTTATTAAATAGACTTATTAAATAGACTTATTAAATAGACTTATTAAATAGCCTCATGAAATAGGCTTATTTTAGCAACTTAGGCTTATTAAATAGGTTTATTTCAGTAACTTAGACTTATTAAAGAGCCTTATTAAATAGGCTTATTTCAGCAACTTAGGCTTATTAAATAAGCTTATTTCAGCAACTTATGCTTATTAAATAGCCTTATTAAACAGGTTTATTTCAGCAACTTAGGCTTATTAAATAGCATTTTTAAATAGGTTTATTTCAGCAACTTAGACTTATTAAATATACCTTTTTAAATAGGCTTAGTTCAGAAACTTAGGCTTATTAAATAGTCTTATTTCAGCAACTTAGGCTCATTAAATAGCCTTATGAAATAGGCTTATTTCAGCAACTTAGGCTTATTAAATAGCCGTATTAAATAGGCTTATTTTAGCAACTTAGACTTATTAAATAGGTTTATTCAGCAACTTAGGCTTATTAAATAGGCTTATTCAGCAACTTAGGCTTATTAAATAGGCTTATTTCAGCAACTTAGACTTATTAAATAGGCCTATTAAATAGGTTTATTAAATAGGCTTATTTCAGCAACTTAGACTTATTAAATAGGCCTATTAAAAACAGGCTTATTAAATAGAGATATTAAATAGGCTCATTAAATACTTATTAAATAGGCTTATTAAATAGGCTTATTAAATAGACTTATTAAATAGGCTCAATAAATCGGCTTATTAAATAGGCTTATTAAATAGGCTCAATAAATAGGCATATTAAATAGGCTTATTAAATAGGCTTATTAAATAGACTTATTAAATCGGCTTATTAAATAGGCTCAATAAATAGGCTTATTAAATAGGCTCAATAAATATGCTTATTAAATAGGCTCAATAAATAGGCTCAATAAATAGGCTTATTAAATAGGCTCATTAAATACTTATTAAATAGGCTTATTAAATAGACTTATTAAATAGACTTATTAAATAGTCTTATTAAATAGACTTATTAAATAGTCTTATTAAAAAGGCTTATTAAATAGACTTATTAAATAGGCTCATTAAATACTTATTAAATATGTTTATTAAATAGGTGTATTAATTAGGCTTATTAAATAGGCTTATTAAATAGGCTTATTAAATAGACTTATTAAATAGACTTATTAAACAGACTTATTAAATAGACTTATTAAATAGCCTCATGAAATAGGCTTATTTCAGCAACTTAGGCTTATTAAATATACTTATTTCAGCAACTTAGGCTTATTAAATAGGCTTATTTCAGCAACTTAGACTTATTAAATAGCCTTATTTCAGCAACTTAGGCTTATTAAATAGGCTTATTTCAGCAACTTAGGCTTATTAAATAGCCTTATTTCATCAACTTAGACTTATTAAATAGGCTTATTTCAGCAACTTAGGCTTATTAAATAGGCTTATTCAGCAACTTAGGCTTATTAAATAGGCTTATTTCAGCAACTTACGCTTATTAAATAGGCTCATTCATAAACTTAGGCTTATTAAATAGGCTTATTTCAGCAACTTAGACTTATTAAATAGGCCTATTAAATAGGCTTATTAAATAGACTTATTAAATAGGCTCATTAAATAGGCTTATTAAATAGGCTTATTAAATAGGCTCAATAAATAGGCTTATTAAATAGGCTTATTAAATAGGCTTATTAAATAGACTTATTAAATCGGCTTATTAAATAGGCTCAATAAATAGGCTTATTAAATAGGCTCAATAAATATGCTTATTAAATAGGCTCAATAAATAGGCTTATTAAATAGGCTCAATAAATAGGCTTATTAAATAGGCTCATTAAATACTTATTAAATATGTTTATTAAATAGGTGTATTAATTAGGCTTATTAAATAGGCTTATTAAATAGGCTTATTAAATAGACTTATTAAATAGACTTATTAAATAGACTTATTAAATAGACTTATTAAATAGCCTCATGAAATAGGCTTATTTTAGCAACTTAGGCTTATTAAATAGGTTTATTTCAGCAACTTAGACTTATTAAAGAGCCTTATTAAATAGGCTTATTTCAGCAACTTAGGCTTATTAAATATACTTATTTCAGCAACTTAGGCTTATTAAATAGGCTTATTTCAGCAACTTAGACTTATTAAATAGCCTTATTTCCGCAACTTAGGCTTATTAAATAGGCTTATTTCAGCAACTTAGGCTTATTAAATAGCCTTATTTCAGCAACTTAGACTTATTAAATAGGCTTATTTCAGCAACTTAGGCTTATTAAATAGGCTTATTCAGCAACTTAGGGTTATTAAATAGGCTTATTTCAGCAACTTAGGCTTATTAAATAGGCTCATTCAGAAACTTAGGCTTATTAAATAGGCTTATTTCAGCAACTTAGACTTATTAAATAGGCCTATTAAATAGGCTTATTAAATAGGCTTATTTCAGCAACTTAGACTTATTAAATAGGCCTATTAAATAGGCTTATTAAATAGACTTATTAAATAGGCTCATTAAATACTTATTAAATAGGCTTATTAAATAGGCTTATTAAATAGACTTATTAAATAGACTTATTAAATAGGCTTATTAAATAGGCTCAATAAATAGGCTCAATAAATAGGCTTATTAAATAGGCTCAATAAATAGGCTTATTAAATAGGCTCATTAAATACTTATTAAATAGACATTAAATAGACTTATTACATAGGCTTATTAAATAGGCTTATTAAATAGGCTTATTAAATAGGCTTATTAAATAGACTTATTAAATAGCTCATTAAATAGGCTTATTTCAGCAACTTAGGCTTATTAAATAGCCTTATTTCAGCAACTTACGCTTATTAAATAGGCTTATTTCAGCAACTTAGGCTTATTAAATAGCCTAATTAAGTAGGCTTATTTCAGCAACTTGGGCTTATTAAATAGGCTTATTTCAGCAACTTACGCTGATTAAAAAGGCTTATTTCAGCAACTTAGACTTATTAAATAGCCTTATTTCAGCAACCTAGACTCATTAAATAGGCTTATTTCAGCAACTTATGCTTATTAAATATACTTATTTCAGCAACTTAGGCTTATTAAATAGGCTTATTTCAGCAACTTAGACTTATTAAATAGGCTTATTTCAGCAACTTAGACTTACTAAATAGGCTTATTTCAGCAACTTAGGCTTATAAAATAGGCTTATTCAGCAACTTAGGCTTATTAAATAGGCTTATTTCGGCAACTTAGGCTTATTAAATAGCCTTATTTCAGCAACCTAGACTCATTAAATAGGCTTATTTCAGCAACTTATGCTTATTAAATATACTTATTTCAGCAACTTAGGCTTATTAAATAGGCTTATTTTAGCAACTTAGACTTATTAAATAGGCCTATTAAATAGACTTATTAAATAGGCTTATTTCAGCAACTTAGACTTATTAAATAGGCCTATTAAATAGGCTTATTAAATATACTTATTAAACAGGCTCATTAAATAATTATTAAATAGGCTTGTTAAATAGGCTTATTAAATAGACTTATTAAATAGGCTCAATAAATAGGCTTATTAAATAGGCTTATTAAATAGGCACAATAAATAGGCTTATTAAATAGGCTTATTAAATAGGCTTATTAAATAGACTTATTAAATAGGCTTATTAAATAGGCTCAATAAATAGGCTTATTAAATAGGCTCAATAAATAGGCTTATTAAATAGGCTCAATAAATAGGCTTATTAAATAGGCTCAATAAATAGGCTTATTAAATAGGCTCATTAAATACTTATTAAATAGACTTATTAAATAGACTCATTAAATAGGCTTATTAAATAGGCTTATTAAATAGGCTTATTAAATAGGCTTATTAAATAGACGTATTAAATAGCCTCATTAAATAGGCTTATTTTAGCAACTTAGGCTTATTAAATAGGTTTATTTCAGCAACTTAGACTTATTAAAGAGCCTTATTAAATAGGCTTATTTCAGCAACTTAGGCTTATTAAATAAGCTTATTTCAGCAACTTATTCTTATTAAATAGCCTTATTAAACAGGTTTATTTCAGCAACTTAGGCTTATTAAATAGCATTTTTAAATAGGTTTATTTCAGCAACTTAGACTTATTAAATATACCTTTTAAAATAGGCTTAGTTCAGAAACTTAGGCTTATTAAATAGTCTTATTTCAGCAACTTAGGCTCATTAAAAAGCCTTATTAAATTGGCTTATTCAGCAACTTAGGCTTATTAAATAGCCTTATTAAATATGCTTATTTCAGCAACTTAGACTTATTAAATAGGTTTATTCAGCAACTTAGGCTTATTAAATAGGCTTATTCAGCAACTTAGGCTTATTTAATAGGCTTATTTCAGCAACTTAGGCTTATTAAATAGGCTCATTCAGAAACTTAGGCTTATTAAATAAGCTTTTTCAGCAACTTAGACTTATTAAATAGGCCTATTAAATAGGCTTATTAAATAGACATATTAAATAGGCTCATTAAATACTTATTAAATAGGCTTATTAAATAGGCTTATTAAATAGACTTATTAAATAGGCTCAATAAATAGGCTTATTAAATAGGCTTATTAAATAGACTTATTAAATAGGCTCAATAAATCGGCTTATTAAATAGGCTTATTAAATAGGCTCAATAAATAGGCTTATTAAATAGGCTTATTAAATAGGCTTATTAAATAGACTTATTAAATAGGCTCAATAAATAGGCTTATTAAATAGGCTCAATAAATAGGCTTATTAAATAGGCTCATTAAATACTTATTAAATAGGCTTAATAAATAGGCTTATTAAATAGGCTCATTAAATACTTATTAAATAGGCTTATTAAATAGACTTATTAAATATGTTTATTAAATAGGTGTATTAATTAGGCTTATTAAATAGGCTTATTAAATAGGCTTATTAAATAGACTTATTAAATAGACTTATTAAATAGACTTATTAAATAGACTTATTAAATAGCCTCATGAAATAGGCTTATTTTAGCAACTTAAGCTTATTAAATAGGTTTATTTCAGCAACTTAGACTTATTAAAGAGCCTTATTAAATAGGCTTATTTCAGCAACTTAGGCTTATTAAATAAGCTTATTTCAGCAACTTATGCTTATTAAATAGCCTTATTAAACAGGTTTATTTCAGCAACTTAGGCTTATTAAATAGCATTTTTAAATAGGTTTATTTCAGCAACTTAGACTTATTAAATATACCTTTTTAAATAGGCTTAGTTCAGAAACTTAAGCTTATTAAATAGTCTTATTTCAGCAACTTAGGCTCATTAAATAGCCTTATGAAATAGGCTTATTTCAGCAACTTAGGCTTATTAAATAGCCGTATTAAATAGGCATATTTTAGCAACTTAGACTTATTAAATAGGTTTATTCAGCAACTTAGGCTTATTAAATAGGCTTATTCAGCAACTTAGGCTTATTAAATAGGCTTATTTCAGCAACTTAGACTTATTAAATAGGCCTATTAAATAGGTTTATTAAATAGGCTTATTTCAGCAACTTAGACTTATTAAATAGGCCTATTAAAAACAGGCTTATTAAATAGAGATATTAAATAGGCTCATTAAATACTTATTAAATAGGCTTATTAAATAGGCTTATTAAATAGACTTATTAAATAGGCTCAATAAATCGGCTTATTAAATAGGCTTATTAAATAGGCTCAATAAATAGGCATATTAAATAGGCTTATTAAATAGGCTTATTAAATAGACTTATTAAATCGGCTTATTAAATAGGCTCAATAAATAGGCTTATTAAATAGGCTCAATAAATATGCTTATTAAATAGGCTAAATAAATAGGCTCAATAAATAGGCTTATTAAATAGGCTCATTAAATACTTATTAAATAGGCTTATTAAATAGACTTATTAAATAGACTTATTAAATAGTCTTATTAAATAGACTTATTAAATAGTCTTATTAAAAAGGCTTATTAAATAGACTTATTAAATAGGCTCATTAAATACTTATTAAATATGTTTATTAAATAGGTGTATTAATTAGGCTTATTAAATAGGCTTATTAAATAGGCTTATTAAATAGACTTATTAAATAGACTTATTAAACAGACTTATTAAATAGACTTATTAAATAGCCTCATGAAATAGGCTTATTTCAGCAACTTAGGCTTATTAAATATACTTATTTCAGCAACTTAGGCTTATTAAATAGGCTTATTTCAGCAACTTAGACTTATTAAATAGCCTTATTTCAGCAACTTAGGCTTATTAAATAGGCTTATTTCAGCAACTTAGGCTTATTAAATAGCCTTATTTCATCAACTTAGACTTATTAAATAGGCTTATTTCAGCAACTTAGGCTTATTAAATAGGCTTATTCAGCAACTTAGGCTTATTAAATAGGCTTATTTCAGCAACTTACGCTTATTAAATAGGCTCATTCAGAAACTTAGGCTTATTAAATAGGCTTATTTCAGCAACTTAGACTTATTAAATAGGCCTATTAAATAGGCTTATTAAATAGGCTTATTTCAGCAACTTAGACTTATTAAATAGGCCTATTAAATAGGCTTATTAAATAGGCTTATTAAATAGACTTATTAAATAGACTTATTAAATAGACTTATTAAATAGACTTATTAAATAGCCTCATGAAATAGGCTTATTTTAGCAACTTAGGCTTATTAAATAGGTTTATTTCAGCAACTTAGACTTATTAAAGAGCCTTATTACATAGGCTTATTTCAGCAACTTATGCTTATTAAATATACTTATTTCAGCAACTTAGGCTTATTAAATAGGCTTATTTCAGCAACTTAGACTTTTTAAATAGCCTTATTTCAGCAACTTAGGCTTATTAAATAGGCTTATTTCAGCAACTTAGGCTTATTAAATAGCCTTATTTCAGCAACTTAGACTTATTAAATAGGCTTATTTCAGCAACTTAGGCTTATTAAATAGGCTTATTCAGCAACTTAGGCTTATTAAATAGGCTTATTTCAGCAACTTAGGCTTATTAAATAGGCTCATTCAGAAACTTAGGCTTATTAAATAGGCTTATTTCAGCAACTTAGACTTATTAAATAGGCCTATTAAATAGGCTTATTAAATAGGCTTATTTCAGCAACTTAGACTTATTAAATAGGCCTATTAAATAGGCTTATTAAATAGACTTATTAAATAGGCTCATTAAATACTTATTAAATAGGCTTATTAAATAGGCTTATTAAATAGACTTATTAAATAGACTTATTAAATAGGCTTATTAAATAGGCTCAATAAATAGGCTCAATAAATAGGCTTATTAAATAGGCTTATTAAATAGACTTATTAAATAGGCTTATTAAATAGGCTCAATAAATAGGCTTATTAAATAGGCTCAATAAATAGGCTTATTAAATAGGCTCAATAAATAGGCTTATTAAATAGGCTCATTAAATACTTATTAAATAGACTTATTAAATAGACTTATTACATAGGCTTATTAAATAGGCTTATTAAATAGGCTTATTAAATAGGCTTATTAAATAGACTTATTAAATAGCTCATTAAATAGGCTTATTTCAGCAACTTAGGCTTATTAAATAGCCTTATTTCAGCAACTTACGCTTATTAAATAGGCTTATTACAGCAACTTAGGCTTATTAAATAGCCTTATTTCATCAACTTAGACTTATTAAATAGGCTTATTTCAGCAACTTAGGCTTATTAAATAGGCTTATTCAGCAACTTTAGCTTATTAAATAGGCTTATTTCAGCAACTTACGCTTATTAAATAGGCTCATTCAGAAACTTAGGCTTATTAAATAGGCTTATTTCAGCAACTTAGACTTATTAAATAGGCCTATTAAATAGGCTTATTAAATAGGCTTATTTCAGCAACTTAGACTTATTAAATAGGCCTATTAAATAGGCTTATTAAATAGGCTTATTAAATAGACTTATTAAATAGACTTATTAAATAGACTTATTAAATAGACTTATTAAATAGCCTCATGAAATAGGCTTATTTTAGCAACTTAGGCTTATTAAATAGGTTTATTTCAGCAACTTAGACTTATTAAAGAGCCTTATTACATAGGCTTATTTCAGCAACTTATGCTTATTAAATATACTTATTTCAGCAACTTAGGCTTATTAAATAGGCTTATTTCAGCAACTTAGACTTATTAAATAGCCTTATTTCAGCAACTTAGGCTTATTAAATAGGCTTATTTCAGCAACTTAGGCTTATTAAATAGCCTTATTTCAGCAACTTAGACTTATTAAATAGGCTTATTTCAGCAACTTAGGCTTATTAAATAGGCTTATTCAGCAACTTAGGCTTATTAAATAGGCTTATTTCAGCAACTTAGGCTTATTAAATAGGCTCATTCAGAAACTTAGGCTTATTAAATAGGCTTATTTCAGCAACTTAGGCTTATTAAATAGCCTTATTTCAGCAACTTAGACTTATTAAATAGGCTTATTTCAGCAACTTAGGCTTATTAAATAGGCTTATTCAGCAACTTAGGCTTATTAAATAGGCTTAGTTCAGAAACTTAAGCTTATTAAATAGTCTTATTTCAGCAACTTAGGCTCATTAAATAGCCTTATGAAATAGGCTTATTTCAGCAACTTAGGCTTATTAAATAGCCGTATTAAATAGGCATATTTTAGCAACTTAGACTTATTAAATAGGTTTATTCAGCAACTTAGGCTTATTAAATAGGCTTATTCAGCAACTTAGGCTTATTAAATAGGCTTATTTCAGCAACTTAGACTTATTAAATAGGCCTATTAAATAGGTTTATTAAATAGGCTTATTTCAGCAACTTAGACTTATTAAATAGGCCTATTAAAAACAGGCTTATTAAATAGAGATATTAAATAGGCTCATTAAATACTTATTAAATAGGCTTATTAAATAGGCTTATTAAATAGACTTATTAAATAGGCTCAATAAATCGGCTTATTAAATAGGCTTATTAAATAGGCTCAATAAATGGGCATATTAAATAGGCTTATTAAATAGGCTTATTAAATAGACTTATTAAATCGGCTTATTAAATAGGCTCAATAAATAGGCTCAATAAATAGGCTTATTAAATAGGCTCAATAAATATGCTTATTAAATAGGCTCAATAAATAGGCTCAATAAATAGGCTTATTAAATAGGCTCATTTAATACTTATTAAATAGGCTTATTAAATAGACTTATTAAATAGACTTATTAAATAGTCTTATTAAATAGACTTATTAAATAGACTTATTAAATAGACTTATTAAATAGACTTATTAAATAGCCTCATGAAATAGGCTTATTTTAGCAACTTAGGCTTATTAAATAGGTTTATTTCAGCAACTTAGACTTATTAAAGAGCCTTATTAAATAGGCTTATTTCAGCAAATTAGGCTTATTAAATAAGCTTATTTCAGCAACTTATGCTTATTAAATAGCATTTTTAAATAGGTTTATTTCAGCAACTTAGACTTATTAAATATACCTTTTTAAATAGGCTTAGTTCAGAAACTTAAGCTTATTAAATAGTCTTATTTCAGCAACTTAGGCTCATTAAATAGCCTTATGAAATAGGCTTATTTCAGCAACTTAGGCTTATTAAATAGCCGTATTAAATAGGCATATTTTAGCAACTTAGACTTATTAAATAGGTTTATTCAGCAACTTAGGCTTATTAAATAGGCTTATTCAGCAACTTAGGCTTATTAAATAGGCTTATTTCAGCAACTTAGACTTATTAAATAGGCCTATTAAATAGGTTTATTAAATAGGCTTATTTCAGCAACTTAGACTTATTAAATAGGCCTATTAAAAACAGGCTTATTAAATAGAGATATTAAATAGGCTCATTAAATACTTATTAAATAGGCTTATTAAATAGGCTTATTAAATAGACTTATTAAATAGGCTCAATAAATCGGCTTATTAAATAGGCTTATTAAATAGGCTCAATAAATAGGCATATTAAATAGGCTTATTAAATAGGCTTATTAAATAGACTTATTAAATCGGCTTATTAAATAGGCTCAATAAATAGGCTCAATAAATAGGCTTATTAAATAGGCTCAATAAATATGCTTATTAAATAGGCTCAATAAATAGGCTCAATAAATAGGCTTATTAAATAGGCTCATTAAATACTTATTAAATAGGCTTATTAAATAGACTTATTAAATAGACTTATTAAATAGTCTTATTAAATAGACTTATTAAATAGTCTTATTAAAAAGGCTTATTAAATAGACTTATTAAATAGGCTCATTAAATACTTATTAAATATGT
This sequence comes from Petromyzon marinus, assembly GCF_048934315.1. NCBI lineage: Eukaryota > Metazoa > Chordata > Hyperoartia > Petromyzontiformes > Petromyzontidae > Petromyzon > Petromyzon marinus. The sequence goes on along the minus strand of NW_027422650.1, from coordinate 1,743,857 downwards.
TTATTAAATAGGTGTATTAATTAGGCTTATTAAATAGGCTTATTAAATAGGCTTATTAAATAGACTTATTAAATAGACTTATTAAACAGACTTATTAAATAGACTTATTAAATAGCCTCATGAAATAGGCTTATTTCAGCAACTTAGGCTTATTAAATATACTTATTTCAGCAACTTAGGCTTATTAAATAGGCTTATTTCAGCAACTTAGACTTATTAAATAGCCTTATTTCAGCAACTTAGGCTTATTAAATAGGCTTATTTCAGCAACTTAGGCTTATTAAATAGCCTTATTTCATCAACTTAGACTTATTAAATAGGCTTATTTCAGCAACTTAGGCTTATTAAATAGGCTTATTCAGCAACTTAGGCTTATTAAATAGGCTTATTTCAGCAACTTACGCTTATTAAATAGGCTCATTCAGAAACTTAGGCTTATTAAATAGGCTTATTTCAGCAACTTAGACTTATTAAATAGGCCTATTAAATAGGCTTATTAAATAGGCTTATTTCAGCAACTTAGACTTATTAAATAGGCCTATTAAATAGGCTTATTAAATAGGCTTATTAAATAGACTTATTAAATAGACTTATTAAATAGACTTATTAAATAGACTTATTAAATAGCCTCATGAAATAGGCTTATTTTAGCAACTTAGGCTTATTAAATAGGTTTATTTCAGCAACTTAGACTTATTAAAGAGCCTTATTACATAGGCTTATTTCAGCAACTTATGCTTATTAAATATACTTATTTCAGCAACTTAGGCTTATTAAATAGGCTTATTTCAGCAACTTAGACTTTTTAAATAGCCTTATTTCAGCAACTTAGGCTTATTAAATAGGCTTATTTCAGCAACTTAGGCTTATTAAATAGCCTTATTTCAGCAACTTAGACTTATTAAATAGGCTTATTTCAGCAACTTAGGCTTATTAAATAGGCTTATTCAGCAACTTAGGCTTATTAAATAGGCTTATTTCAGCAACTTAGGCTTATTAAATAGGCTCATTCAGAAACTTAGGCTTATTAAATAGGCTTATTTCAGCAACTTAGACTTATTAAATAGGCCTATTAAATAGGCTTATTAAATAGGCTTATTTTAGCAACTTAGACTTATTAAATAGGCCTATTAAATAGGCTTATTAAATAGACTTATTAAATAGGCTCATTAAATACTTATTAAATAGGCTTATTAAATAGGCTTATTAAATAGACTTATTAAATAGACTTATTAAATAGGCTTATTAAATATGCTCAATAAATAGGCTCAATAAATAGGCTTATTAAATAGGCTTATTAAATAGACTTATTAAATAGGCTTATTAAATAGGCTCAATAAATAGGCTTATTAAATAGGCTCAATAAATAGGCTTATTAAATAGGCTCAATAAATAGGCTTATTAAATAGGCTCATTAAATACTTATTAAATAGACTTATTAAATAGACTTATTACATAGGCTTATTAAATAGGCTTATTAAATAGGCTTATTAAATAGGCTTATTAAATAGACTTATTAAATAGCTCATTAAATAGGCTTATTTCAGCAACTTAGGCTTATTAAATAGCCTTATTTCAGCAACTTACGCTTATTAAATAGGCTTATTTCAGCAACTTAGGCTTATTAAATAGCCTTATTTCATCAACTTAGACTTATTAAATAGGCTTATTTCAGCAACTTAGGCTTATTAAATAGGCTTATTCAGCAACTTAGGCTTATTAAATAGGCTTATTTCAGCAACTTACGCTTATTAAATAGGCTCATTCAGAAACTTAGGCTTATTAAATAGGCTTATTTCAGCAACTTAGACTTATTAAATAGGCCTATTAAATAGGCTTATTAAATAGGCTTATTTCAGCAACTTAGACTTATTAAATAGGCCTATTAAATAGGCTTATTAAATAGGCTTATTAAATAGACTTATTAAATAGACTTATTAAATAGACTTATTAAATAGACTTATTAAATAGCCTCATGAAATAGGCTTATTTTAGCAACTTAGGCTTATTAAATAGGTTTATTTCAGCAACTTAGACTTATTAAAGAGCCTTATTACATAGGCTTATTTCAGCAACTTATGCTTATTAAATATACTTATTTCAGCAACTTAGGCTTATTAAATAGGCTTATTTCAGCAACTTAGACTTATTAAATAGCCTTATTTCAGCAACTTAGGCTTATTAAATAGGCTTATTTCAGCAACTTAGGCTTATTAAATCGCCTTATTTCAGCAACTTAGACTTATTAAATAGGCTTATTTCAGCAACTTAGGCTTATTAAATAGGCTTATTCAGCAACTTAGGCTTATTAAATAGGCTTATTTCAGCAACTTAGGCTTATTAAATAGGCTCATTCAGAAACTTAAGCTTATTAAATAGGCTTATTTCAGCAACTTAGACTTATTAAATAGGCCTATTAAATAGGCTTATTAAATAGGCTTATTTCAGCAACTTAGACTTATTAAATAGGCCTATTAAATAGGCTTATTAAATAGACTTATTAAATAGGCTCATTAAATACTTATTAAATAGGCTTATTAAATAGGCTTATTAAATAGACTTATTAAATAGACTTATTAAATAGGCTTATTAAATAGGCTCAATAAATAGGCTCAATAAATAGGCTTATTAAATAGGCTTATTAAATAGACTTATTAAATAGGCTTATTAAATAGGCTCAATAAATAGGCTTATTAAATAGGCTCAATAAATAGGCTTATTAAATAGGCTCAATAAATAGGCTTATTAAATAGGCTCAATAAATAGGCTTATTAAATAGGCTCATTAAATACTTATTAAATAGACTTATTAAATAGACTTATTACATAGGCTTATTAAATAGGCTTATTAAATAGGCTTATTAAATAGGCTTATTAAATAGACTTATTAAATAGCTCATTAAATAGGCTTATTTCAGCAACTTAGGCTTATTAAATAGCCTTATTTCAGCAACTTACGCTTATTAAATAGGCTCATTTCAGCAACTTAGGCTTATTAAATAGCCTAATTAAGTAGGCTTATTTCAGCAACTTGGGCTTATTAAATAGGCTTATTTCAGCAACTTACACTGATTAAAAAGGCTTATTTCAGCAACTTAGACTTATTAAATAGCCTTATTTCAGCAACCTAGACTCATTAAATAGGCTTATTTCAGCAACTTATGCTTATTAAATATACTTATTTCAGCAACTTAGGCTTATTAAATAGGGTTATTTCAGCAACTTAGACTTATTAAATAGCCTTATTTCAGCAACTTAGGCTTATTAAATAGGCTTATTTCAGCAACTTAGGCTTATTAAATAGGCTTATTTCAGCAACTTAGACTTACTAAATAGGCTTATTTCGGCAACTTAGGCTTATTAAATAGGCTCATTCAGAAACTTAGGCTTATTAAATAGGCTTATTTCAGCAACTTAGACTTATTAAATAGGCCTATTAAATAGACTTATTAAATAGGCTTATTTCAGCAACTTAGACTTATTAAATAGGCCTATTAAATAGGCTTATTAAATATACTTATTAAACAGGCTCATTAAATAATTATTAAATAGGCTTGTTAAATAGGCTTATTAAATAGACTTATTAAATAGGCTCAATAAATAGGCTTATTAAATAGGCTTATTAAATAGGCACAATAAATAGGCTTATTAAATAGGCTTATTAAATAGGCTTATTAAATAGACTTATTAAATAGGCTTATTAAATAGGCTCAATAAATAGGCTTATTAAATAGGCTCAATAAATAGGCTTATTAAATAGGCTCAATAAATAGGCTTATTAAATAGGCTCAATAAATAGGCTTATTAAATAGGCTCATTAAATACTTATTAAATAGACTTATTAAATAGACTCATTAAATAGGCTTATTAAATAGGCTTATTAAATAGGCTTATTAAATAGACGTATTAAATAGCCTCATTAAATAGGCTTATTTGAGCAACTGAGGCTTATTAAATAGGTTTATTTCAGCAACTTAGACTTATTAAAGAGCCTTATTAAATAGGCTTATTTCAGCAACTTAGGCTTATTAAATAAGCTTATTTCAGCAACTTATTCTTATTAAATAGCCTTATTAAACAGGTTTATTTCAGCAACTTAGGCTTATTAAATAGCATTTTTAAATAGGTTTATTTCAGCAACTTAGACTTATTAAATATACCTTTTAAAATAGGCTTAGTTCAGAAACTTAGGCTTATTAAATAGTCTTATTTCAGCAAATTAGGCTCATTAAATAGCCTTATTAAATAGGCTTATTCAGAAACTTAGGCTTATTAAATAGCCTTATTAAATATGCTTATTTCAGCAACTTAGACTTATTCATATTCTTAGTTTTTTCGGTAAAGTCACGTTGAAGAGAAACAACAAAATAACAAAATATATATAAAACAATAAAAAATTATCACGACGTTTCGACCATAACTCAAACGGTCATCATCAGGTGTGTCGGTTTGCAAATTCAACTTAGACTTATTAAATAGGTTTATTCAGCAACTTAGGCTTATTAAATAGGCTTATTCAGCAACTTAGGCTTATTTAATAGGCTTATTTCAGCAACTTAGGCTTATTAAATAGGCTCATTCAGAAACTTAGGCTTATTAAATAAGCTTATTTCAGCAACTTAGACTTATTAAATAATCCTATTAAATAGGCTTATTAAATAGGCTTATTTCAGCAACTTAGATTTATTAAAAAAGGCCTATTAAATAGGCTTATTAAATAGACTTATTAAATAGGCTCATTAAATACTTATTAAATAGGCTTATTAAATAGGCTTATTAAATAGACTTATTAAATAGGCTCAATAAATAGGCTTATTAAATAGGCTTATTAAATAGACTTACTAAATAGGCTCAATAATTAGGCTTATTAAATAGGCTCAATAAATATGCTTATTAAATAGGCTCAATAAATAGGCTTATTAAATAGGCTCAATAAATAGGCTTATTAAATAGGCTCATTAAATACTTATTAAATAGGCTTATTAAATAGACTTATTAAATAGGCTCAATAAATAGGCTTATTAAATAGGCTTATTAAATAGACTTATTAAATAGGCTCAATAAATCGACTTATTAAATAGGCTTATTAAATAGGCTCAATAAATAGGCTTATTAAATAGGCTTATTAAATAGGCTTATTAAATAGGCTCAATAAATAGGCTTATTAAATAGGCTCAATAAATAGGCTTATTAAATAGGCTCAATAAATAGGCTTATTAAATAGGCTCATTAAATACTTATTAAATAGGCTTATTAAATAGACTTATTAAATAGACTTATTAAATAGGCTTATTAAATAGACTTATTAAATAGTCTTATTAAAAAGGCATATTAAATAGAGTTATTAAATAGGCTCATTAAATACTCATTAAATATGTTTATTAAATAGGTGTATTAATTAGGCTTATTAAATAGGCTTATTAAATAGGCTTATTAAATAGACTTATTAAATAGACTTATTAAATAGACTTATTAAATAGACTTATTAAATAGCCTCATGAAATAGGCTTATTTTAGCAAATTAGGCTTATTAAATAGGTTTATTTCAGCAACTTAGACTTATTAAAGAGCCTTATTAAATAGGCTTATTGCAGCAACTTAGGCTTATTAAATAAGCTTATTTCAGCAACTTATGCTTATAAATAGCCTTATTAAACAGGTTTATTTCAGCAACTTAGGCTTATTAAATAGCATTTTTAAATAGGTTTATTTCAGCAACTTAGACTTATTAAATATACCTTTTTAAATAGGCTTAGTTCAGAAACTTAGGCTAATTAAATAGTCTTATTTCAGCAACTTAGGCTCATTAAATAGCCTTATGAAATAGGCTTATTTCAGAAACTTAGGCTTATTAAATAGCCGTATTAAATAGGCTTATTTCAGCAACTTAGACTTATTAAATAGGTTTATTCAGCAACTTAGGCTTATTAAATAGGCTTATTCAGCAACTTAGGCTTATTAAATAGGCTTATTTCAGCAACTTAGACTTATTAAATAGGCCTATAAATAGGCTTATTAAATAGGCTTATTTCAGCAACTTAGACTTATTAAATAGGCCTATTAAATAGGCTTATTAAATAGACTTATTAAATAGGCTCATTAAATACTTATTAAATAGGCTTATTAAATAGGCTTATTAAATAGACTTATTAAATAGGCTCAATAAATCGGCTTATTAAATAGGCTGATTAAATAGGCTCAATAAATAGGCTTATTAAATAGGCTTATTAAATAGGCTTATTAAATAGACTTATTAAATCGGCTTATTAAATAGGCTCAATAAATAGGCTTATTAAATAGGCTCAATAAATATGCTTATTAAATAGGCTCAATAAATAGGCTTATTAAATAGGCTCAATAAAAAGGCTTATTAAATAGGCTCATTAAATACTTATTAAATAGGCTTATTAAATAGACTTATTAAATAGACTTATTAAATAGTCTTATTAAATAGACTTATTAAATAGTCTTATTAAATAGGTGTATTAATTAGGCTTATTAAATAGGCTTATTTCAGCAACTTAGACTTATTAAATAGGCCTATTAAATAGGCTTATTAAATAGGCTTATTAAATAGACTTATTAAATAGACTTATTAAATAGACTTATTAAATAGACTTATTAAATAGCCTCATGAAATAGGCTTATTTTAGCAACTTAGGCTTATTAAATAGGTTTATTTCAGCAACTTAGACTTATTAAAGAGCCTTATTAAATAGGCTTATTTCAGCAACTTAGGCTTATTAAATATACTTATTTCAGCAACTTAGGCTTATTAAATAGGCTTATTTCAGCAACTTAGACTTATTAAATAGCCTTATTTCAGCAACTTAGGCTTATTAAATAGGCTTATTTCAGCAACTTAGGCTTATTAAATAGCCTTATTTCAGCAACTTAGACTTATTAAATAGGCTTATTTCAGCAACTTAGGCTTATTAAATAGGCTTATTCAGCAACTTAGGCTTATTAAATAGGCTTATTTCAGCAACTTAGGCTTATTAAATAGGCTCATTCAGAAACTTAGGCTTATTAAATAGGCTTATTTCAGCAACTTAGACTTATTAAATAGGCCTATTAAATAGGCTTATTAAATAGGCTTATTTCAGCAACTTAGACTTATTAAATAGGCCTATTAAATAGGCTTATTAAATAGACTTATTAAATAGGCTCATAAAATACTTATTAAATAGGCTTATTAAATAGGCTTATTAAATAGACTTATTAAATAGGCTCAATAAATAGGCTTATTAAATAGGCTTATTAAATAGGCTCAATAAATAGGCTTATTAAATAGGCTTATTAAATAGACTTATTAAATAGGCTTATTAAATAGGCTCAATAAATAGGCTTATTAAATAGGCTCAATAAATAGGCTTATTAAATAGGCTCAATAAATAGGCTTATTAAATAGACTTATTAAATAGACTTATTAAATAGACTTATTAAATAGCCTCATGAAATAGGCTTATTTTAGCAACTTAGGCTTATTAAATAGGTTTATTTCAGCAACTTAGACTTATTAAAGAGCCTTATTAAATAGGCTTATTGCAGCAACTTAGGCTTATTAAATAAGCTTATTTCAGCAACTTATGCTTATAAATAGCCTTATTAAACAGGTTTATTTCAGCAACTTAGGCTTATTAAATAGCATTTTTAAATAGGTTTATTTCAGCAACTTAGACTTATTAAATATACCTTTTTAAATAGGCTTAGTTCAGAAACTTAGGCTTATTAAATAGTCTTATTTCAGCAACTTAGGCTCATTAAATAGCCTTATGAAATAGGCTTATTTCAGCAACTTAGGCTTATTAAATAGCCGTATTAAATAGGCTTATTTCAGCAACTTAGACTTATTAAATAGGTTTATTCAGCAACTTAGGCTTATTAAATAGGCTTATTCAGCAACTTAGGCTTATTAAATAGGCTTATTTCAGCAACTTAGACTTATTAAATAGGCCTATTAAATAGGCTTATTAAATAGGCTTATTTCAGCAACTTAGACTTATTAAATAGGCCTATTAAATAGGCTTATTAAATAGACTTATTAAATAGGCTCATTAAATACTTATTAAATAGGCTTATTAAATAGGCTTATTAAATAGACTTATTAAATAGGCTCAATAAATCGGCTTATTAAATAGGCTGATTAAATAGGCTCAATAAATAGGCTTATTAAATAGGCTTATTAAATAGGCTTATTAAATAGACTTATTAAATCGGCTTATTAAATAGGCTCAATAAATAGGCTTATTAAATAGGCTCAATAAATATGCTTATTAAATAGGCTCAATAAATAGGCTTATTAAATAGGCTCAATAAAAAGGCTTATTAAATAGGCTCATTAAATACTTATTAAATAGGCTTATTAAATAGACTTATTAAATAGACTTATTAAATAGTCTTATTAAATAGACTTATTAAATAGTCTTATTAAATAGGTGTATTAATTAGGCTTATTAAATAGGCTTATTTCAGCAACTTAGACTTATTAAATAGGCCTATTAAATAGGCTTATTAAATAGGCTTATTAAATAGACTTATTAAATAGACTTATTAAATAGACTTATTAAATAGACTTATTAAATAGCCTCATGAAATAGGCTTATTTTAGCAACTTAGGCTTATTAAATAGGTTTATTTCAGCAACTTAGACTTATTAAAGAGCCTTATTAAATAGGCTTATTTCAGCAACTTAGGCTTATTAAATATACTTATTTCAGCAACTTAGGCTTATTAAATAGGCTTATTTCAGCAACTTAGACTTATTAAATAGCCTTATTTCGGCAACTTAGGCTTATTAAATAGGCTTATTTCAGCAACTTAGGCTTATTAAATAGCCTTATTTCAGCAACTTAGACTTATTAAATAGGCTTATTTCAGCAACTTAGGCTTATTAAATAGGCTTATTCAGCAACTTAGGCTTATTAAATAGGCTTATTTCAGCAACTTAGGCTTATTAAATAGGCTCATTCAGAAACTTAGGCTTATTAAATAGGCTTATTTCAGCAACTTAGACTTATTAAATAGGCCTATTAAATAGGCTTATTAAATAGGCTTATTTCAGCAACTTAGACTTATTAAATAGGCCTATTAAATAGGCTTATTAAATAGACTTATTAAATAGGCTCATAAAATACTTATTAAATAGGCTTATTAAATAGGCTTATTAAATAGACTTATTAAATAGGCTCAATAAATAGGCTTATTAAATAGGCTTATTAAATAGGCTCAATAAATAGGCTTATTAAATAGGCTTATTAAATAGACTTATTAAATAGGCTTATTAAATAGGCTCAATAAATAGGCTTATTAAATAGGCTCAATAAATAGGCTTATTAAATAGGCTCAATAAATAGGCTTATTAAATAGGCTCATTAAATACTTATTAAATAGACTTATTAAATAGACTTATTACATAGGCTTATTAAATAGGCTTATTAAATAGGCTTATTAAATAGGCTTATTAAATAGACTTATTAAATAGACTTATTAAATAGCCTCATGAAATAGGCTTATTTTAGCAACTTAGGCTTATTAAATAGGTTTATTTCAGCAACTTAGACTTATTAAAGAGCCTTATTAAATAGGCTTATTGCAGCAACTTAGGCTTATTAAATAAGCTTATTTCAGCAACTTATGCTTATTAAATAGCCTTATTAAACAGGTTTATTTCAGCAACTTAGGCTTATTAAATAGCATTTTTAAATAGGTTTATTTCAGCAACTTAGACTTATTAAATATACCTTTTTAAATAGGCTTAGTTCAGAAACTTAGGCTTATTAAATAGTCTTATTTCAGCAACTTAGGCTCATTAAATAGCCTTATGAAATAGGCTTATTTCAGCAACTTAGGCTTATTAAATAGCCGTATTAAATAGGCTTATTTCAGCAACTTAGACTTATTAAATAGGTTTATTCAGCAACTTAGGCTTATTAAATAGGCTTATTCAGCAACTTAGGCTTATTAAATAGGCTTATTTCAGCAACTTAGACTTATTTAATAGGCCTATTAAATAGGCTTATTAAATAGACTTATTTCAGCAACTTAGACTTATTAAATAGGCCTATTAAATAGGCTTATTAAATAGACTTATTAAATAGGCTCATTAAATACTTATTAAATAGGCTTATTAAATAGGCTTATTAAATAGACTTATTAAATAGGCTCAATAAATCGGCTTATTAAATAGGCTGATTAAATAGGCTCAATAAATAGGCCTATTAAATAGGCTTATTAAATAGGCTTATTAAATAGACTTATTAAATAGACTTATTAAATAGACTTATTAAATAGACTTATTAAATAGCCTCATGAAATAGGCTTATTTTAGCAACTTAGGCTTATTAAATAGGTTTATTTCAGCAACTTAGACTTATTAAAGAGCCTTATTAAATAGGCTTATTTCAGCAACTTAGGCTTATTAAATATACTTATTTCAGCAACTTAGGCTTATTAAATAGGCTTATTTCAGCAACTTAGACTTATTAAATAGCCTTATTTCAGCAACTTAGGCTTATTAAATAGGCTTATTTCAGCAACTTAGGCTTATTAAATAGCCTTATTTCAGCAACTTAGACTTATTAAATAGGCTTATTTCAGCAACTTAGGCTTATTAAATAGGCTTATTCAGCAACTTAGGCTTATTAAATAGGCTTATTTCAGCAACTTAGGCTTATTAAATAGGCTCATTCAGAAACTTAGGCTTATTAAATAGGCTTATTTCAGCAACTTAGACTTATTAAATAGGCCTATTAAATAGGCTTATTAAATAGGCTTATTTCAGCAACTTAGACTTATTAAATAGGCCTATTAAATAGGCTTATTAAATAGACTTATTAAATAGGCTCATAAAATACTTATTAAATAGGCTTATTAAATAGGCTTATTAAATAGACTTATTAAATAGGCTTATTCAGCAACTTAGGCTTATTAAATAGGCTTATTTCAGCAACTTAGACTTATTAAATAGGCCTATAAATAGGCTTATTAAATAGGCTTATTTCAGCAACTTAGACTTATTAAATAGGCCTATTAAATAGGCTTATTAAATAGACTTATTAAATAGGCTCATTAAATACTTATTAAATAGGCTTATTAAATAGGCTTATTAAATAGACTTATTAAATAGGCTCAATAAATCGGCTTATTAAATAGGCTGATTAAATAGGCTCAATAAATAGGCTTATTAAATAGGCTTATTAAATAGGCTTATTAAATAGACTTATTAAATCGGCTTATTAAATAGGCTCAATAAATAGGCTTATTAAATAGGCTCAATAAATATGCTTATTAAATAGGCTCAATAAATAGGCTTATTAAATAGGCTCAATAAAAAGGCTTATTAAATAGGCTCATTAAATACTTATTAAATAGGCTTATTAAATAGACTTATTAAATAGACTTATTAAATAGTCTTATTAAATAGACTTATTAAATAGTCTTATTAAATAGGTGTATTAATTAGGCTTATTAAATAGGCTTATTTCAGCAACTTAGACTTATTAAATAGGCCTATTAAATAGGCTTATTAAATAGGCTTATTAAATAGACTTATTAAATAGACTTATTAAATAGACTTATTAAATAGACTTATTAAATAGCCTCATGAAATAGGCTTATTTTAGCAACTTAGGCTTATTAAATAGGTTTATTTCAGCAACTTAGACTTATTAAAGAGCCTTATTAAATAGGCTTATTTCAGCAACTTAGGCTTATTAAATATACTTATTTCAGCAACTTAGGCTTATTAAATAGGCTTATTTCAGCAACTTAGACTTATTAAATAGCCTTATTTCAGCAACTTAGGCTTATTAAATAGGCTTATTTCAGCAACTTAGGCTTATTAAATAGCCTTATTTCAGCAACTTAGACTTATTAAATAGGCTTATTTCAGCAACTTAGGCTTATTAAATAGGCTTATTCAGCAACTTAGGCTTATTAAATAGGCTTATTTCAGCAACTTAGGCTTATTAAATAGGCTCATTCAGAAACTTAGGCTTATTAAATAGGCTTATTTCAGCAACTTAGACTTATTAAATAGGCCTATTAAATAGGCTTATTAAATAGGCTTATTTCAGCAACTTAGACTTATTAAATAGGCCTATTAAATAGGCTTATTAAATATACTTATTAAATAGGCTCATAAAATACTTATTAAATAGGCTTATTAAATAGGCTTATTAAATAGACTTATTAAATAGGCTCAATAAATAGGCTTATTAAATAGACTTATTAAATAGGCTCATTAAATACTTATTAAATAGGCTTATTAAATAGACTTATTAAATAGGCTTATTAAATAGGCTCAATAAATAGGCTTATTAAATAGGCTCAATAAATAGGCTTATTAAATAGGCTCAATAAATAGGCTTATTAAATAGACTTATTAAATAGACTTATTAAATAGACTTATTAAATAGCCTCATGAAATAGGCTTATTTTAGCAACTTAGGCTTATTAAATAGGTTTATTTCAGCAACTTAGACTTATTAAAGAGCCTTATTAAATAGGCTTATTGCAGCAACTTAGGCTTATTAAATAAGCTTATTTCAGCAACTTTTGCTTATAAATAGCCTTATTAAACAGGTTTATTTCAGCAACTTAGGCTTATTAAATAGCATTTTTAAATAGGTTTATTTCAGCAACTTAGACTTATTAAATATACCTTTTTAAATAGGCTTAGTTCAGAAACTTAGGCTTATTAAATAGTCTTATTTCAGCAACTTAGGCTCATTAAATAGCCTTATGAAATAGGCTTATTTCAGCAACTTAGGCTTATTAAATAGCCGTATTAAATAGGCTTATTTCAGCAACTTAGACTTATTAAATAGGTTTATTCAGCAACTTAGGCTTATTAAATAGGCTTATTCAGCAACTTAGGCTTATTAAATAGGCTTATTTCAGCAACTTAGACTTATTAAATAGGCCTATTAAATAGTCTTATTAAATAGGCTTATTTCAGCAACTTAGACTTATTAAATAGGCCTATTAAATAGGCTTATTAAATAGACTTATTAAATAGGCTCATTAAATACTTATTAAATAGGCTTATTAAATAGGCTTATTAAATAGACTTATTAAATAGGCTCAATAAATCGGCTTATTAAATAGGCTGATTAAATAGGCTCAATAAATAGGCTTATTAAATAGGCTTATTAAATAGGCTTATTAAATAGACTTATTAAATCGGCTTATTAAATAGGCTCAATAAATAGGCTTATTAAATAGGCTCAATAAATATGCTTATTAAATAGGCTCAATAAATAGGCTTATTAAATAGGCTCAATAAAAAGGCTTATTAAATAGGCTCATTAAATACTTATTAAATAGGCTTATTAAATAGACTTATTAAATAGACTTATTAAATAGTCTTATTAAATAGACTTATTAAATAGTCTTATTAAATAGGTGTATTAATTAGGCTTATTAAATAGGCTTATTTCAGCAACTTAGACTTATTAAATAGGCCTATTAAATAGGCTTATTAAATAGGCTTATTAAATAGACTTATTAAATAGACTTATTAAATAGACTTATTAAATAGACTTATTAAATAGCCTCATGAAATAGGCTTATTTTAGCAACTTAGGCTTATTAAATAGGTTTATTTCAGCAACTTAGACTTATTAAAGAGCCTTATTAAATAGGCTTATTTCAGCAACTTAGGCTTATTAAATATACTTATTTCAGCAACTTAGGCTTATTAAATAGGCTTATTTCAGCAACTTAGACTTATTAAATAGCCTTATTTCGGCAACTTAGGCTTATTAAATAGGCTTATTTCAGCAACTTAGGCTTATTAAATAGCCTTATTTCAGCAACTTAGACTTATTAAATAGGCTTATTTCAGCAACTTAGGCTTATTAAATAGGCTTATTCAGCAACTTAGGCTTATTAAATAGGCTTATTTCAGCAACTTAGGCTTATTAAATAGGCTCATTCAGAAACTTAGGCTTATTAAATAGGCTTATTTCAGCAACTTAGACTTATTAAATAGGCCTATTAAATAGGCTTATTAAATAGGCTTATTTCAGCAACTTAGACTTATTAAATAGGCCTATTAAATAGGCTTATTAAATAGACTTATTAAATAGGCTCATAAAATACTTATTAAATAGGCTTATTAAATAGGCTTATTAAATAGACTTATTAAATAGGCTCAATAAATAGGCTTATTAAATAGGCTTATTAAATAGGCTCAATAAATAGGCTTATTAAATAGGCTTATTAAATAGACTTATTAAATAGGCTTATTAAATAGGCTCAATAAATAGGCTTATTAAATAGGCTCAATAAATAGGCTTATTAAATAGGCTCAATAAATAGGCTTATTAAATAGGCTCATTAAATACTTATTAAATAGACTTATTAAATAGACTTATTACATAGGCTTATTAAATAGGCTTATTAAATAGGCTTATTAAATAGGCTTATTAAATAGACTTATTAAATAGACTTATTAAATAGCCTCATGAAATAGGCTTATTTTAGCAACTTAGGCTTATTAAATAGGTTTATTTCAGCAACTTAGACTTATTAAAGAGCCTTATTAAATAGGCTTATTGCAGCAACTTAGGCTTATTAAATAAGCTTATTTCAGCAACTTATGCTTATTAAATAGCCTTATTAAACAGGTTTATTTCAGCAACTTAGGCTTATTAAATAGCATTTTTAAATAGGTTTATTTCAGCAACTTAGACTTATTAAATATACCTTTTTAAATAGTCTTAGTTCAGAAACTTAGGCTTATTAAATAGTCTTATTTCAGCAACTTAGGCTCATTAAATAGCCTTATGAAATAGGCTTATTTCAGCAACTTAGGCTTATTAAATAGCCGTATTAAATAGGCTTATTTCAGCAACTTAGACTTATTAAATAGGTTTATTCAGCAACTTAGGCTTATTAAATAGGCTTATTCAGCAACTTAGGCTTATTAAATAGGCTTATTTCAGCAACTTAGACTTATTTAATAGGCCTATTAAATAGGCTTATTAAATAGACTTATTTCAGCAACTTAGACTTATTAAATAGGCCTATTAAATAGGCTTATTAAATAGACTTATTAAATAGGCTCATTAAATACTTATTAAATAGGCTTATTAAATAGGCTTATTAAATAGACTTATTAAATAGGCTCAATAAATCGGCTTATTAAATAGGCTGATTAAATAGGCTCAATAAATAGGCCTATTAAATAGGCTTATTAAATAGGCTTATTAAATAGACTTATTAAATAGACTTATTAAATAGACTTATTAAATAGACTTATTAAATAGCCTCATGAAATAGGCTTACTTTAGCAACTTAGGCTTATTAAATAGGTTTATTTCAGCAACTTAGACTTATTAAAGAGCCTTATTAAATAGGCTTATTTCAGCAACTTAGGCTTATTAAATATACTTATTTCAGCAACTTAGGCTTATTAAATAGGCTTATTTCAGCAACTTAGACTTATTAAATAGCCTTATTTCAGCAACTTAGGCTTATTAAATAGGCTTATTTCAGCAACTTAGGCTTATTAAATAGCCTTATTTCAGCAACTTAGACTTATTAAATAGGCTTATTTCAGCAACTTAGGCTTATTAAATAGGCTTATTCAGCAACTTAGGCTTATTAAATAGGCTTATTTCAGCAACTTAGGCTTATTAAATAGGCTCATTCAGAAACTTAGGCTTATTAAATAGGCTTATTTCAGCAACTTAGACTTATTAAATAGGCCTATTAAATAGGCTTATTAAATAGGCTTATTTCAGCAACTTAGACTTATTAAATAGGCCTATTAAATAGGCTTATTAAATAGACTTATTAAATAGGCTCATAAAATACTTATTAAATAGGCTTATTAAATAGGCTTATTAAATAGACTTATTAAATAGGCTCAATAAATAGGCTTATTAAATAGGCTTATTAAATAGGCTCAATAAATAGGCTTATTAAATAGGCTTATTAAATAGACTTATTAAATAGGCTTATTAAATAGGCTCAATAAATAGGCTTATTAAATAGGCTCAATAAATAGGCTTATTAAATAGGCTCAATAAATAGGCTTATTAAATAGGCTCATTAAATACTTATTAAATAGACTTATTAAATAGACTTATTACATAGGCTTATTAAATAGGCTTATTAAATAGGCTTATTAAATAGGCTTATTAAATAGACTTATTAAATAGACTTATTAAATAGCCTCATGAAATAGGCTTATTTTAGCAACTTAGGCTTATTAAATAGGTTTATTTCAGCAACTTAGACTTATTAAAGAGCCTTATTAAATAGGCTTATTGCAGCAACTTAGGCTTATTAAATAAGCTTATTTCAGCAACTTATGCTTATTAAATAGCCTTATTAAACAGGTTTATTTCAGCAACTTAGGCTTATTAAATAGCATTTTTAAATAGGTTTATTTCAGCAACTTAGACTTATTAAATATACCTTTTTAAATAGGCTTAGTTCAGAAACTTAGGCTTATTAAATAGTCTTATTTCAGCAACTTAGGCTCATTAAATAGCCTTATGAAATAGGCTTATTTCAGCAACTTAGGCTTATTAAATAGCCGTATTAAATAGGCTTATTTCAGCAACTTAGACTTATTAAATAGGTTTATTCAGCAACTTAGGCTTATTAAATAGGCTTATTCAGCAACTTAGGCTTATTAAATAGGCTTATTTCAGCAAATTAGACTTATTTAATAGGCCTATTAAATAGGCTTATTAAATAGGCTTATTTCAGCAACTTAGACTTATTAAATAGGCCTATTAAATAGGCTTATTAAATAGACTTATTAAATAGGCTCATTAAATACTTATTAAATAGGCTTATTAAATAGGCTTATTAAATAGACTTATTAAATAGGCTCAATAAATCGGATTATTAAATAGGCTGATTAAATAGGCTCAATAAATAGGCTTATTAAATAGGCTTATTAAATAGGCTTATTAAATAGACTTATTAAATCGGCTTATTAAATAGGCTCAATAAATAGGCTTATTAAATAGGCTCAATAAATATGCTTATTAAATAGGCTCAATAAATAGGCTTATTAAATAGGCTCAATAAAAAGGCTTATTAAATAGGCTCATTAAATACTTATTAAATAGGCTTATTAAATATACTTATTAAATAGACTTATTAAATAGTCTTATTAAATAGACTTATTAAATAGTCTTATTAAATAGGTGTATTAATTAGGCTTATTAAATAGGCTTATTTCAGCAACTTAGACTTATTAAATAGGCCTATTAAATAGGCTTATTAAATAGGCTTATTAAATAGACTTATTAAATAGACTTATTAAATAGACTTATTAAATAGACTTATTAAATAGCCTCATGAAATAGGCTTATTTTAGCAACTTAGGCTTATTAAATAGGTTTATTTCAGCAACTTAGACTTATTAAAGAGCCTTATTAAATAGGCTTATTTCAGCAACTTAGGCTTATTAAATATACTTATTTCAGCAACTTAGGCTTATTAAATAGGCTTATTTCAGCAACTTAGACTTATTAAATAGCCTTATTTCAGCAACTTAGGCTTATTAAATAGGCTTATTTCAGCAACTTAGGCTTATTAAATAGCCTTATTTCAGCAACTTAGACTTATTAAATAGGCTTATTTCAGCAACTTAGGCTTATTAAATAGGCTTATTCAGCAACTTAGGCTTATTAAATAGGCTTATTTCAGCAACTTAGGCTTATTAAATAGGCTCATTCAGAAACTTAGGCTTATTAAATAGGCTTATTTCAGCAACTTAGACTTATTAAATAGGCCTATTAAATAGGCTTATTAAATAGGCTTATTTCAGCAACTTAGACTTATTAAATAGGCCTATTAAATAGGCTTATTAAATAGACTTATTAAATAGGCTCATAAAATACTTATTAAATAGGCTTATTAAATAGGCTTATTAAATAGACTTATTAAATAGGCTCAATAAATAGGCTTATTAAATATGCTTATTAAATAGGCTCAATAAATAGGCTTATTAAATAGGCTTATTAAATAGACTTATTAAATAGGCTTTTTAAATAGGCTCAATAAATAGGCTTATTAAATAGGCTCAATAAATAGGCTTATTAAATAGGCTCAATAAATAGGCTTATTAAATAGGCTCATTAAATACTTATTAAATAGACTTATTAAATAGACTTATTACATAGGCTTATTAAATAGGCTTATTAAATAGGCTTATTAAATAGACTTATTAAATAGCTCATTAAATAGGCTTATTTCAGCAACTTAGGCTTATTAAATAGCCTTATTTCAGCAACTTACGCTTATTAAATAGGCTTATTTCAGCAACTTAGGCTTATTAAATAGCCTAATTAAGTAGGCTTATTTCAGCAACTTGGGCTTATTAAATAGGCTCATTCAGAAACTTAGGCTTATTAAATAGGCTTATTTCAGCAACTTAGACTTATTAAATAGGCCTATTAAATAGACTTATTAAATAGGCTTATTTCAGCAACTTAGACTTATTAAATAGGCCTATTAAATAGGCTTATTAAATAGACTTATTAAACAGGCTCATTAAATAATTATTAAATAGGCTTGTTAAATAGGCTTATTAAATAGACTTATTAAATAGGCTCAATAAATAGGCTTATTAAATAGGCTTATTAAATAGGCACAATAAATAGGCTTATTAAATAGGCTTATTAAATAGGCTTATTGAATAGACTTATTAAATAGGCTTATTAAATAGGCTCAATAAATAGGCTTATTAAATAGGCTCAATAAATAGGCTTATTAAATAGGCTCAATAAATAGGCTTATTAAATTGGCTCAATAAATAGGCTTATTAAATAGGCTCATTAAATACTTATTAAATAGACTTATTAAATAGACTCATTAAATAGGCTTATTAAATAGGCTTATTAAATAGGCTTATTAAATAGGCTTATTAAATAGACGTATTAAATAGCCTCATTAAATAGGCTTATTTTAGCAACTTACGCTTATTAAATAGGTTTATTTCAGCAACTTAGACTTATTAAAGAGCCTTATTAAACAGGTTTATTTCAGCAACTTAGGCTTATTAAATAGCATTTTTAAATAGGTTTATTTCAGCAACTTAGACTTATTAAAATACCTTTTAAAATAGGCTTAGTTCAGAAACTTAGGCTTATTAAATAGTCTTATTTCAGCAACTTAGGCTCATTAAATAGCCTCATTAAATAGGCTTATTCAGCAACTTAGGCTTATTAAATAGCCTTATTAAATATGCTTATTTCAGCAACTTAGACTTATTAAATAGGTTTATTCAGCAACTTAGGCTTATTAAATAGGCTTATTCAGCAACTTAGGCTTATTTAATAGGCTTATTTCAGCAACTTAGGCTTATTAAATAGGCTCATTCAGAAACTTAGGCTTATTAAATAAGCTTATTTCAGCAACTTAGACTTATTAAATAGGCATATTAAATAGGCTTATTAAATAGGCTTATTTCAGCAACTTAGATTTATTAAAAAAGGCCTATTAAATAGGCTTATTAAATAGACTTATTAAATAGGCTCATTAAATACTTATTAAATAGGCTTATTAAATAGGCTTATTAAATATACTTATTAAATAGGCTCAATAAATAGGCTTATTAAATAGGCTTATTAAATAGACTTATTAAATAGGCTCAATAAATCGGCTTATTAAATAGGCTTATTAAATAGGCTCAATAAATAGGATTATTAAATAGGCTTATTAAATAGGCTTATTAAATAGACTTATTAAATAGTCTTATTAAAAAGGCTTATTAAATAGACTTATTAAATAGTCTTATTAAAAAGGCTTATTAAATAGACTTATTAAATAGTCTTATTAAAAAGGCTTATTAAATAGACTTATTAAATAGGCTCATTAAATACTCATTAAATATGTTTATTAAATAGGTGTATTAAATAGTCTTATTAAAAAGGCTTATTAAATAGACTTATTAAATAGTCTTATTAAAAAGGCTTATTAAATAGACTTATTAAATAGTCTTATTAAAAAGGCTTATTAAATAGACTTATTAAATAGGCTCATTCAGAAACTTAGGCTTATTAAATAGGCTTATTTCAGCAACTTAGACTTATTAAATAGGCCTATTAAATAGGCTTATTAAATAGGCTTATTTCAGCAACTTAGACTTATTAAATAGGCCTATTAAATAGGCTTATTAAATAGACTTATTAAATAGGCTCATAAAATACTTATTAAATAGGCTTATTAAATAGGCTTATTAAATAGACTTATTAAATAGGCTCAATAAATAGGCTTATTAAATATGCTTATTAAATAGGCTCAATAAATAGGCTTATTAAATAGGCTGATTAAATAGACTTATTAAAAAGGCTTTTTAAATAGGCTCAATAAATAGGCTTATTAAATAGGCTCAATAAATAGGCTTATTAAATAGGCTCAATAAATAGGCTTATTAAATAGGCTCATTAAATACTTATTAAATAGACTTATTAAATAGACTTATTACATAGGCTTATTAAATAGGCTTATTAAATAGGCTTATTAAATAGACTTATTAAATAGCTCATTAAATAGGCTTATTTCAGCAACTTAGGCTTATTAAATAGCCTTATTTCAGCAACTTACGCTTATTAAATAGGCTTATTTCAGCAACTTAGGCTTATTAAATAGCCTAATTAAGTAGGCTTATTTCAGCAACTTGGGCTTATTAAATAGGCTCATTCAGAAACTTAGGCTTATTAAATAGGCTTATTTCAGCAACTTAGACTTATTAAATAGGCCTATTAAATAGACTTATTAAATAGGCTTATTTCAGCAACTTAGACTTATTAAATAGGCCTATTAAATAGGCTTATTAAATAGACTTATTAAACAGGCTCATTAAATAATTATTAAATAGGCTTGTTAAATAGGCTTATTAAATAGACTTATTAAATAGGCTCAATAAATAGGCTTATTAAATAGGCTTATTAAATAGGCACAATAAATAGGCTTATTAAATAGGCTTATTAAATAGGCTTATTGAATAGACTTATTAAATAGGCTTATTAAATAGGCTCAATAAATAGGCTTATTAAATAGGCTCAATAAATAGGCTTATTAAATAGGCTCAATAAATAGGCTTATTAAATTGGCTCAATAAATAGGCTTATTAAATAGGCTCATTAAATACTTATTAAATAGACTTATTAAATAGACTCATTAAATAGGCTTATTAAATAGGCTTATTAAATAGGCTTATTAAATAGGCTTATTAAATAGACGTATTAAATAGCCTCATTAAATAGGCTTATTTTAGCAACTTACGCTTATTAAATAGGTTTATTTCAGCAACTTAGACTTATTAAAGAGCCTTATTAAACAGGTTTATTTCAGCAACTTAGGCTTATTAAATAGCATTTTTAAATAGGTTTATTTCAGCAACTTAGACTTATTAAAATACCTTTTAAAATAGGCTTAGTTCAGAAACTTAGGCTTATTAAATAGTCTTATTTCAGCAACTTAGGCTCATTAAATAGCCTCATTAAATAGGCTTATTCAGCAACTTAGGCTTATTAAATAGCCTTATTAAATATGCTTATTTCAGCAACTTAGACTTATTAAATAG
This sequence comes from Petromyzon marinus, assembly GCF_048934315.1. NCBI lineage: Eukaryota > Metazoa > Chordata > Hyperoartia > Petromyzontiformes > Petromyzontidae > Petromyzon > Petromyzon marinus. Next base: position 1,722,296 of record NW_027422650.1, on the reverse strand, counting down.
GTTTATTCAGCAACTTAGGCTTATTAAATAGGCTTATTCAGCAACTTAGGCTTATTTAATAGGCTTATTTCAGCAACTTAGGCTTATTAAATAGGCTCATTCAGAAACTTAGGCTTATTAAATAAGCTTATTTCAGCAACTTAGACTTATTAAATAGGCATATTAAATAGGCTTATTAAATAGGCTTATTTCAGCAACTTAGATTTATTAAAAAAGGCCTATTAAATAGGCTTATTAAATAGACTTATTAAATAGGCTCATTAAATACTTATTAAATAGGCTTATTAAATAGGCTTATTAAATAGACTTATTAAATAGGCTCAATAAATCGGCTTATTAAATAGGCTTATTAAATAGGCTCAATAAATAGGATTATTAAATAGGCTTATTAAATAGGCTTATTAAATAGACTTATTAAATAGTCTTATTAAAAAGGCTTATTAAATAGACTTATTAAATAGTCTTATTAAAAAGGCTTATTAAATAGACTTATTAAATAGTCTTATTAAAAAGGCTTATTAAATAGACTTATTAAATAGGCTCATTAAATACTCATTAAATATGTTTACTAAATAGGTGTATTAAATAGTCTTATTAAAAAGGCTTATTAAATAGACTTATTAAATAGTCTTATTAAAAAGGCTTATTAAATAGACTTATTAAATAGTCTTATTAAAAAGGCTTATTAAATAGACTTATTAAATAGGCTCATTAAATACTCATTAAATATGTTTATTAAATAGGGGTATTAATTAGGCTTATTAAATAGGCTTATTAAATAGGCTTATTAAATAGACTTATTAAATAGGCTTATTTAATAGACTTATTAAATAGACTTATTAAATAGACTTATTAAATATACTTATTAAATAGCCTCATGAAATAGGCTTATTTTAGCAACTTAGGCTTATTAAATAGGTTTATTTCAGCAACTTAGACTTATTAAAGAGCCTTATTAAATAGGCTTATTGCAGCAACTTAGGCTTATTAAATAAGCTTATTTCAGCAACTTATGCTTATTAAATAGCCTTATTAAACAGGTTTATTTCAGCAACTTAGGCTTATTAAATAGCATTTTTAAATAGGTTTATTTCAGCAACTTAGACTTATTAAATATACCTTTTTAAATAGGCTTAGTTCAGAAACTTAGGCTTATTAAATAGTCTTATTTCAGCAACTTAGGCTCATTAAATAGCCTTATGAAATAGGCTTATTTCAGCAACTTAGGCTTATTAAATAGCCATATTAAATAGGCTTATTTCAGCAACTTAGACTTATTAAATAGGTTTATTCAGCAACTTAGGCTTATTAAATAGGCTTATTCAGCAACTTAGGCTTATTAAATAGGCTTATTTCAGCAACTTAGACTTATTAAATAGGCCTATTAAATAGGCTTATTAAATAGGCTTATTTCAGCAACTTAGACTTATTAAATAGGCCTATTAAATAGGCTTATTAAATAGACTTATTAAATAGGCTCATTAAATACTTATTAAATAGGCTTATTAAATAGGCTTATTAAATAGACTTATTAAATAGGCTCAATAAATCGGCTTATTAAATAGGCTTATTAAATAGGCTCAATAAATAGGCTTATTAAATAGGCTTATTAAATAGGCTTATTAAATAGACTTATTAAATCGGCTTATTAAATAGGCTCAATAAATATGCTTATTAAATAGGCTCAATAAATATGCTTATTAAATAGGCTCAATAAATAGGCTTATTAAATAGGCTCAATAAATAGGCTTATTAAATAGGCTCATTAAATACTTATTAAATAGGCTTATTAAATAGACTTATTAAATAGACTTATTAAATAGTCTTATTAAATAGACTTATTAAATAGTCTTATTAAAAAGGCTTATTAAATAGACTTATTAAATAGGCTCATTAAATACTTATTAAATATGTTTATTAAATAGGTGTATTAATTAGGCTTATTAAATAGGCTTATTAAATAGGCTTATTAAATAGACTTATTAAATAGACTTATTAAATAGACTTATTAAATAGACTTATTAAATAGCCTCATGAAATAGGCTTATTTTAGCAACTTAGGCTTATTAAATAGGTTTATTTCAGCAACTTAGACTTATTAAAGAGCCTTATTAAATAGGCTTGTTTCAGCAACTTAGGCTTATTAAATATACTTATTTCAGCAACTTAGGCTTATTAAATAGGCTTATTTCAGCAACTTAGACTTATTAAATAGCCTTATTTCAGCAACTTAGGCTTATTAAATAGGCTTATTTCAGCAACTTAGGCTTATTAAATAGCCTTATTTCAGCAACTTAGACTTATTAAATAGGCTTATTTCAGCAACTTAGGCTTATTAAATAGGCTTATTCAGCAACTTAGGCTTATTAAATAGGCTTATTTCAGCAACTTAGGCTTATTAAATAGGCTCATTCAGAAACTTTTGCTTATTAAATAGGCTTATTTCAGCAACTTAGACTTATTAAATAGGCCTATTAAATAGGCTTATTAAATATACTTATTAAATAGGCTCATTAAATACTTATTAAATAGGCTTATTAAATAGGCTTATTAAATAGACTTATTAAATAGGTTCAATAAATAGGCTTATTAAATAGGCTTATTAAATAGGCTCAATAAATAGGCTTATTAAATAGGCTTATTAAATAGACTTATTAAATAGGCTTATTAAATAGGCTCAATAAATAGGCTTATTAAATAGGCTCAATAAATAGGCTTATTAAATAGGCTCATTAAATACTTATTAAATAGACTTATTAAATAGACTTATTACATAGGCTTATTAAATAGGCTTATTAAATAGGCTTATTAAATAGACTTATTAAGTAGCTCATTAAATAGGCTTATTTCAGCAACTTAGGCTTATTAAATAGCCTTATTTCAGCAACTTACGCTTATTAAATAGGCTTTTTTCAGCAACTTAGGCTTATTAAATAGCCTAATTAAGTAGGCTTATTTCAGCAACTTGGGCTTATTAAATAGGCTTATTTCAGCAACTTACGCTGATTAAAAAGGCTTATTTCAGCAACTTAGACTAATTAAATAGCCTTATTTCAGCAACCTAGACTCATTAAATAGGCTTATTTCAGCAACTTATGCTCATTAAATATACTTATTTCAGCAACTTAGGCTTATTAAATAGGTTTATTCAGCAACTTAGGCTTATTAAATAGGCTTATTCAGCAACTTAGGCTTATTTAATAGGCTTATTTCAGCAACTTAGGCTTATTAAATAGGCTCATTCAGAAACTTAGGCTTATTAAATAAGCTTATTTCAGCAACTTAGACTTATTAAATAGGCATATTAAATAGGCTTATTAAATAGGCTTATTTCAGCAACTTAGATTTATTAAAAAAGGCCTATTAAATAGGCTTATTAAATAGACTTATTAAATAGGCTCATTAAATAATTATTAAATAGGCTCATTAAATAGGCTTATTAAATAGACTTATTAAATAGGCTCAATGAATAGGCTTATTAAATAGGCTTATTAAATAGACTTATTAAATAGGCTCAATAAATCGGCTTATTAAATAGGCTTATTAAATAGGCTCAATAAATAGGATTATTAAATAGGCTTATTAAATAGGCTTATTAAATAGACTTATTAAATAGTCTTATTAAAAAGGCTTATTAAATAGACTTATTAAATAGTCTTATTAAAAAGGCTTATTAAATAGACTTATTAAATAGTCTTATTAAAAAGGCTTATTAAATAGACTTATTAAATAGGCTCATTAAATACTCATTAAATATGTTTATTAAATAGGTGTATTAAATAGTCTTATTAAAAAGGCTTATTAAATAGACTTATTAAATAGTCTTATTAAAAAGGCTTATTAAATAGACTTATTAAATAGTCTTATTAAAAAGGCTTATTAAATAGACTTATTAAATAGGCTCATTAAATACTCATTAAATATGTTTATTAAATAGGTGTATTAATTAGGCTTATTAAATAGGCTTATTAAATAGGCTTATTAAATAGACTTATTAAATAGGCTTATTTAATAGACTTATTAAATAGACTTATTAAATAGACTTATTAAATAGACTTATTAAATAGCCTCATGAAATAGGCTTATTTTAGCAACTTAGGCTTATTAAATAGGTTTATTTCAGCAACTTAGACTTATTAAAGAGCCTTATTAAATAGGCTTATTGCAGCAACTTAGGCTTATTAAATAAGCTTATTTCAGCAACTTATGCTTATTAAATAGCCTTATTAAACAGGTTTATTTCAGCAACTTAGGCTTATTAAATAGCATTTTTAAATAGGTTTATTTCAGCAACTTAGACTTATTAAATATACCTTTTTAAATAGGCTTAGTTCAGAAACTTAGGCTTATTAAATAGTCTTATTTCAGCAACTTAGGCTCATTAAATAGCCTTATGAAATAGGCTTATTTCAGCAACTTAGGCTTATTAAATAGCCATATTAAATAGGCTTATTTCAGCAACTTAGACTTATTAAATAGGTTTATTCAGCAACTTAGGCTTATTAAATAGGCTTATTCAGCAACTTAGGCTTATTAAATAGGCTTATTTCAGCAACTTAGACTTATTAAATAGGCCTATTAAATAGGCTTATTAAATAGGCTTATTTCAGCAACTTAGACTTATTAAATAGGCCTATTAAATAGGCTTATTAAATAGACTTATTAAATAGGCTCATTAAATACTTATTAAATAGGCTTATTAAATAGGCTTATTAAATAGACTTATTAAATAGGCTCAATAAATCGGCTTATTAAATAGGCTTATTAAATAGACTTATTAAATCGGCTTATTAAATAGGCTCAATAAATATGCTTATTAAATAGGCTCAATAAATATGCTTATTAAATAGGCTCAATAAATAGGCTTATTAAATAAGCTCAATAAATAGGCTTATTAAATAGGCTCATTAAATACTTATTAAATAGGCTTATTAAATAGACTTATTAAATAGACTTATTAAATAGTCTTATTAAATAGACTTATTAAATAGTCTTATTAAATAGACTTATTAAATAGACTTATTAAATAGCCTCATGAAATAGGCTTATTTTAGCAACTTAGGCTTATTAAATAGGTTTATTTCAGCAACTTAGACTTATTAAAGAGCCTTATTAAATAGGCTTGTTTCAGCAACTTAGGCTTATTAAATATACTTATTTCAGCAACTTAGGCTTATTAAATAGGCTTATTTCAGCAACTTAGACTTATTAAATAGCCTTATTTCAGCAACTTAGGCTTATTAAATAGGCTTATTTCAGCAACTTAGGCTTATTAAATAGCCTTATTTCAGCAACTTAGACTTATTAAATAGGCTTATTTCAGCAACTTAGGCTTATTAAATAGGCTTATTCAGCAACTTAGGCTTATTAAATAGGCTTATTTCAGCAACTTAGGCTTATTAAATAGGCTCATTCAGAAACTTTTGCTTATTAAATAGGCTTATTTCAGCAACTTAGACTTATTAAATAGGCCTATTAAATAGGCTTATTAAATAGACTTATTAAATAGGCTCATTAAATACTTATTAAATAGGCTTATTAAATAGGCTTATTAAATAGACTTATTAAATAGGTTCAATAAATAGGCTTATTAAATAGGCTTATTAAATAGGCTCAATAAATAGGCTTATTAAATAGGCTTATTAAATAGACTTATTAAATAGACTTATTAAATAGACTTATTACATAGGCTTATTAAATAGGCTCAATAAATAGGCTTATTAAATAGGCTCAATAAATAGGCTTATTAAATAGGCTCATTAAATACTTATTAAATAGACTTATTAAATAGACTTATTACATAGGCTTATTAAATAGGCTTATTAAATAGGCTTATTAAATAGACTTATTAAATATCTCATTAAATAGGCTTATTTCAGCAACTTAGGCTTATTAAATAGCCTTATTTCAGCAACTTACGCTTATTAAATAGGCTTATTTCAGCAACTTAGGCTTATTAAATAGCCTAATTAAGTAGGCTTATTTCAGCAACTTGGGCTTATTAAATAGGCTTATTTCAGCAACTTACGCTGATTAAAAAGGCTTATTTCAGCAACTTAGACTAATTAAATAGCCTTATTTCAGCAACCTAGACTCATTAAATAGGCTTATTTCAGCAACTTATGCTCATTAAATATACTTATTTCAGCAACTTAGGCTTATTAAATAGGCTTATTTCAGCAACTTAGCCTTATTAAATAGCCTTATTTCAGCAACTTAGGCTTATTAAATAGGCTTATTTCAGCAACTTAGGCTTATTAAATAGGCTTATTTCAGCAACTTAGACTTACTAAATAGGCTTATTTCAGCAACTTAGGCTTATTAAATAGGCTTATTCAGCAACTTAGGCTTATTAAATAGGCTTATTTCGGCAACTTAGGCTTATTAAATAGGCTCATTCAGAAACTTAGGCTTATTAAATAGGCTTATTTCAGCAACTTAGACTTATTACTAGGCCTATTAAATAGACTTATTAAATAGGCTTATTTCAGCAACTTAGACTTATTAAATAGGCCTATTAAATAGGCTTATTAAATAGACTTATTAAACAGGCTCATTAAATAATTATTAAATAGGCTTGTTAAATAGGCTTATTAAATAGACTTATTAAATAGGCTCAATAAATAGGCTTATTAAATAGGCTTATTAAATAGGCACAATAAATAGGCTTATTAAATAGGCTTATTAAATAGGCTTATTAAATAGACTTATTAAATAGGCTTATTAAATAGGCTCAATAAATAGGCTTATTAAATAGGCTCAATAAATAGGCTTATTAAATAGGCTCAATAAATAGGCTTATTAAATAGGCTCAATAAATAGGCTTATTAAATAGGCTCATTAAATACTTATTAAATAGACTTATTAAATAGACTCATTAAATAGGCTTATTAAATAGGCTTATTACATAGGCTTATTAAATAGGCTTATTAAATAGACGTATTAAATAGCCTCATTAAATAGGCTTATTTCAGCAACTTAGACTTATTAAATAGCCTTATTTCAGCAACTTAGGCTTATTAAATAGGCTTATTTCAGCAACTTAGGCTTATTAAATAGCCTTATTTCAGCAACTTAGACTTATTAAATAGGCTTATTTCAGCAACTTAGGCTTATTAAATAGGCTTATTCAGCAACTTAGGCTTATTAAATAGGCTTATTTCAGCAACTTAGGCTTATTAAATAGGCTCATTCAGAAACTTTTGCTTATTAAATAGGCTTATTTCAGCAACTTAGACTTATTAAATAGGCCTATTAAATAGGCTTATTAAATAGACTTATTAAATAGGCTCATTAAATACTTATTAAATAGGCTTATTAAATAGACTTATTAAATAGACTTATTAAATAGGCTCAATAAATAGGCTTATTAAATAGGCTTATTAAATAGGCTCAATAAATAGGCTTATTAAATAGGCTTATTAAATAGACTTATTAAATAGGCTTATTAAATAGGCTCAATAAATAGGCTTATTAAATAGGCTCAATAAATAGGCTTATTAAATAGGCTCATTAAATACTTATTAAATAGACTTATTAAATAGACTTATTACATAGGCTTATTAAATAGGCTTATTAAATAGGCTTATTAAATAGGCTTATTAAATAGACTTATTAAATAGCCTAATTAAGTAGGCTTATTTCAGCAACTTGGGCTTATTAAATAGGCTTATTTCAGCAACTTACGCTGATTAAAAAGGCTTATTTCAGCAACTTAGACTTATTAAATAGCCTTATTTCAGCAACCTAGACTCATTAAATAGGCTTATTTCAGCAACTTATGCTCATTAAATATACTTATTTCAGCAACTTAGGCTTATTAAATAGGCTTATTTCAGCAACTTAGACTTATTAAATAGCCTTATTTCAGCAACTTAGGCTTATTAAATAGGCTTATTTCAGCAACTTAGGCTTATTAAATAGGCTTATTTCAGCAACTTAGGCTTATTAAATAGGCTTATTTCAGCAACTTAGACTTACTAAATAGGCTTATTTCAGCAACTTAGGCTTATTAAATAGGCTTATTCAGCAACTTAGGCTTATTAAATAGGCTTATTTCGGCAACTTAGGCTTATTAAATAGGCTCATTCAGAAACTTAGGCTTATTAAATAGGCTTATTTCAGCAACTTAGACTTATTAAATAGGCCTATTAAATAGACTTATTAAATAGGCTTATTTCAGCAACTTAGACTTATTAAATAGGCCTATTAAATAGGCTTATTAAATAGACTTATTAAACAGGCTCATTAAATAATTATTAAATAGGCTTGTTAAATAGGCTTATTAAATAGACTTATTAAATAGGCTCAATAAATAGGCTTATTAAATAGGCTTATTAAATAGGCACAATAAATAGGCTTATTAAATAGGCTTATTAAATAGGCTTATTAAATAGACTTATTAAATAGGCTTATTAAATAGGCTCAATAAATAGGCTTATTAAATAGGCTCAATAAATAGGCTTATTAAATAGACTCAATAAATAGGCTTATTAAATAGGCTCAATAAATAGGCGTATTAAATAGGCTCATTAAATACTTATTAAATAGACTTATTAAATAGACTCATTAAATAGGCTTATTAAATAGGCTTATTACATAGGCTTATTAAATAGGCTTATTAAATAGACGTATTAAATAGCCTCATTAAATAGGCTTATTTTAGCAACTTAGGCTTATTAAATAGGCTTATTTCAGCAACTTAGGCTTATTAAATAAGCTTATTTCAGCAACTTATTCTTATTAAATAGCCTTATTAAACAGGTTTATTTCAGCAACTTAGGCTTATTAAATAGCATTTTTAAATAGGTTTATTTCAGCAACTTAGACTTATTAAATATACCTTTTAAAATAGGCTTAGTTCAGAAACTTAGGCTTATTAAATAGTCTTATTTCAGCAACTTAGGCTCATTAAATAGCCTTATTAAATAGGCTTATTCAGCAACTTAGGCTTATTAAATAGCCTTATTAAATATGCTTATTTCAGCAACTTAGACTTATTAAATAGGTTTATTCAGCAACTTAGGCTTATTAAATAGGCTTATTCAGCAACTTAGGCTTATTTAATAGGCTTATTTCAGCAACTTAGGCTTATTAAATAGGCTCATTCAGAAACTTAGGCTTATTAAATAAGCTTATTTCAGCAACTTAGACTTATTAAATAGGCCTATTAAATAGGCTTATTAAATAGGCTTATTTCAGCAACTTAGATTTACTTAAAAAGGCCTATTAAATAGGCTTATTAAATAGACTTATTAAATAGGCTCATTAAATACTTATTAAATAGGCTTATTAAATAGGCTTATTAAATAGACTTATTAAATAGGCTCAATAAATAGGCTTATTAAATAGGCTTATTAAATAGACTTATTAAATAGGCTCAATACATCGGCTTATTAAATAGGCTTATTAAATAGGCTCAATAAATAGGCTTATTAAATAGGCTTATTAAATAGGCTTATTAAATAGACTTATTAAATAGATTTATTAAATAGGCTCAATAAATCGGCTTATTAAATAGGCTTATTAAATAGGCTCAATAAATAGGCATATTAAATAGGCTTATTAAATAGACTTAATAAATAGACTTATTAAATAGACTTATTAAATAGACTTATTAAATAGCCTCATGAAATAGGCTTATTTTAGCAACTTAGGCTTATTAAATAGGTTTATTTCAGCAACTTAGACTTATTAAAGAGCCTTATTAAATAGGCTTATTTCAGCAACTTAGGCTTATTAAATATACTTATTTCAGCAAATTAGGCTTATTAAATAGGCTTATTTCAGCAACTTAGACTTATTAAATAGCCTTATTTCAGCAACTTAGGCTTATTAAATAGGCTTATTTCAGCAACTTAGGCTTATTAAATAGCCTTATTTCAGCAACTTAGACTTATTAAATAGGCTTATTTCAGCAACTTAGGCTTATTAAATAGGCTTATTCAGCAACTTAGGCTTATTAAATAGGCTTATTTCAGCAACTAAGGCTTATTAAATAGGCTCATTCAGAAACTTAGGCTTATTAAATAGGCTTATTTCTGCAACTTAGACTTATTAAATAGGCCTATTAAATAGGCTTATTAAATAGGCTTATTTCAGCAACTTAGACTTATTAAATAGGCGTAATAAATAGGCTTATTAAATAGACGTATTAAATAGGCGTATTAAATAGACTTATTAAATAGGCTCAATAAATAGGCTTATTAAATAGTCTTATTAAATAGGCTCAATAAATAGGCTTATTAAATAGGCTTATTAAATAGACTTATTAAATAGGCTTATTAAATAGGCTCAATAAATAGGCTTATTAAATAGGCTCAATAAATAGGCTTATTAAATAGGCTCAATAAATAGGCTTATTAAATAGGCTCATTAAATACTTATTAAATAGACTTATTAAATAGACTTATTACATAGGCGTATTAAATAGGCTTATTAAATAGGCTTATTAAATAGGCTTATTAAATAGACTTATTAAATAGCTCATTAAATAGGCTTATTTCAGCAACTTAGGCTTATTAAATAGCCTTATTTCAGCAACTTACGCTTATTAAATAGGCTTATTTCAGCAACTTAGGCTTATTAAATAGCCTAATTAAGTAGGCTTATTTCAGCAGCTTGGGCTTATTAAATAGGCTTATTTCAGCAACTTAGACTTATTAAATAGCCTTATTTCAGCAACTTAGACTCATTAAATAGGCTTATTTCAGCAACTTATGCTTATTAAATATACTTATTTCAGCAACTTAGGCTTATTAAATAGGCTTATTTCAGCAACTTAGACGTATTAAATAGCCTTATTTCAGCAACTTAGGCTTATTAAATAGGCTTATTTCAGCAACTTAGGCTTATTAAATAGGCTTATTTCAGCAACTTAGACTTACTAAATAGGCTTATTTCAGCAACTTAGGCTTATGAAATAGGCTTGTTCAGCAACTTAGGCTTATTAAATAGGCTTATTTCGGCAACTTAGGCTTATTAAATAGCTCATTCAGAAACTTAGGCTTATTAAATAGGCTTATTTCAGCAACTTAGACTTATTAAATAGGCCTATTAAATAGACTTATTAAATAGGCTTATTTCAGCAACTTAGACTTATTAAATAGGCCTATTAAATAGGCTTATTAAATAGACTTATTAAACAGGCTCATTAAATAATTATTAAATAGGCTTGTTAAATAGGCTTATTAAATAGACTGATTAAATAGGCTCAATAAATAGGCTTATTAAATAGGCTTATTAAATAGGCACAATAAATAGGCTTATTAAATAGGCTTATTAAATAGGCTTATTAAATAGACTTATTAAATAGGCTTATTAAATAGGCTCAATAAATAGGCTTATTAAATAGGCTCAATAAATAGGCTTATTAAATAGGCTCAATAAATAGGCTTATTAAATAGGCTCAATAAATAGGCTTATTAAATAGGCTCAATAAATAGGCTTATTAAATAGGCTCATTAAATACTTATTAAATAGACTTATTAAATAGACTGATTAAATAGGCTTATTAAATAGGCTTATTAAATAGGCTTATTAAATAGGCTTATTAAATAGACGTATTAAATAGCCTCATTAAATAGGCTTATTTTAGCAACTTAGGCTTATTAAATAGGTTTATTTCAGCAACTTAGACTTATTAAAGAGCCTTATTAAATAGGCTTATTTCAGCACCTTAGGCTTATTAAATAAGCTTATTTCAGCAACTTATTCTTATTAAATAGCCTTATTAAACAGGTTTATTTCAGCAACTTAGGCTTATTAAATAGCATTTTTAAATAGGTTTATTTCAGCAACTTAGACTTATTAAATATACCTTTTAAAATAGGCTTAGTTCAGAAACTTAGGCTTATTAAATAGTCTTATTTCAGCAACTTAGGCTCATTAAATAGCTTTATTAAATAGGCTTATTCAGCAACTTAGGCTTATTAAATAGCCTTATTAAATATGCTTATTTCAGCAACTTAGACTTATTAAATAGGTTTATTCAGCAACTTAGGCTTATTAAATAGGCGTATTCAGCAACTTAGGCTTATTTAATAGGCTTATTTCAGCAACTTAGGCTTATTAAATAGGCTCCTTCAGAAACTTAGGCTTATTAAATAAGCTTATTTCAGCAACTTAGACTTATTAAATAGGCCTATTAAATAGGCTTATTAAATAGGCTTATTTCATCAACTTAGATTTATTAAAAAAAGGCCTATTAAATAGGCTTATTAAATAGACTTATTAAATAGGCTCATTAAATACTTATTAAATAGGCTTATTAAATAGGCTTATTAAATAGACTTATTAAATAGGCTCAATAAATAGGCTTATTAAATAGGCTTATTAAATAGACTTATTAAATAGGCTCAATAAATCGGCTTATTAAATAGGCTTATTAAATAGGCTCAATAAATAGGCTTATTAAATAGGCTTATTAAATAGGCTTATTAAATAGACTTATTAAATCGGCTTATTAAATAGGCTCAATAAATAGGCTTATTAAATAGGCTCAATAAATATGCTTATTAAATAGGCTCAATAAATAGGCTTATTAAATAGGCTCAATAAATAGGCTTATTAAATAGGCTCATTAAATACTTATTAAATAGGCTTATTAAATAGACTTATTAAATAGACTTATTAAATAGGCTTATTAAATAGACTTATTAAATAGTCTTATTAAAAAGGCTTATTAAATAGACTTATTAAATAGGCTCATTAAATACTCATTAAATATGTTTATTAAATAGGTGTATTAATTAGGCTTATTAAATAGGCTTATTAAATAGGCTTATTAAATAGACTTATTAAATAGACTTATTAAATAGACTTATTAAATAGACTTATTAAATAGCCTCATGAAATAGGCTTATTTTATCAACTTAGGCTTATTAAATAGGTGTATTTCAGCAACTTAGACTTATTAAAGAGCCTTATGAAATAGGCTTATTTCAGCAACTTAGGCTTATTAAATAGCCGTATTAAATAGGCTTATTTCAGCAACTTATACTTATTAAATAGGTTTATTCAGCAACTTAGGCTTATTAAATAGGCTTATTCAGCAACTTAGGCTTATTAAATAGGCTTATTTCAGCAACTTAGACTTATTAAATAGGCCTATTAAATAGGCTTATTAAATAGGCTTATTTCAGCAACTTAGACTTATTAAATAGGCCTATTAAATAGGCTTATTAAATAGACTTATTAAATAGGCTCATTAAATACTTATTAAATAGGCTTATTAAATAGGCTTATTAAATAGACTTATTAAATAGGCTCAATAAATCGGCTTATTAAATAGGCTTATTAAATAGGCTCAATAAATAGGCTTATTAAATAGGCTTATTAAATAGGCTTATTAAATAGACTTATTAAATCGGCTTATTAAATAGGCTCAATAAATAGGCTCAATAAATATGCTTATTAAATAGGCTCAATAAATAGGCTTATTAAATAGGCTCAATAAATAGGCTTATTAAATAGGCTCATTAAATACTTATTAAATAGGCTTATTAAATAGACTTATTAAATAGTCTTATTAAATAGACTTATTAAATAGTCTTATTAAAAAGGCTTATTAAATAGACTTATTAAATAGGCTCAATAAATAGGCTTATTAAATAGGCTCAATAAATAGGCTTATTAAATGGGCTCAATAAATAGGCTTATTAAATAGGCTCATTAAATACTTATTAAATAGACTCATTAAATAGACTCATTAAATAGGCTTATTAAATAGGCTTATTAAATAGGCTTATTAAATAGGCTTATTAAATAGACGTATTAAATAGCCTCATTAAATAGGCTTATTTTAGCAACTTAGGCTTATTAAATAGGTTTATTTCAGCAACTTAGACTTATTAAAGAGCCTTATTAAATAGGCTTATTTCAGCAACTTAGGCTTATTAAATAAGCTTATTTCAGCAACTTATTCTTATTAAATAGCCTTATTAAACAGGTTTATTTCAGCAACTTAGGCTTATTAAATAGCATTTTAAATAGGTTTATTTCAGCAACTTAGACTTATTAAATATACCTTTTAAAATAGGCTTAGTTCAGAAACTTAGGCTTATTAAATAGTCTTATTTCAGCAACTTAGGCTCATTAAATAGCCTTATTAAATAGGCTTATTCAGCAACTTAGGCTTATTAAATAGCCTTATTAAATATGCTTATTTCAGCAACTTAGACTTATTAAATAGGTTTATTCAGCAACTTAGGCTTCTTAAATAGGCTTATTCAGCAACTTAGGCTTATTTAATAGGCTTATTTCAGCAACTTAGGCTTATTAAATAGGCTCCTTCAGAAACTTAGGCTTATTAAATAAGCTTATTTCAGCAACTTAGACTTATTAAATAGGCCTATTAAATAGGCTTATTAAATAGGCTTATTTCATCAACTTAGATTTATTAAAAAAAGGCCTATTAAATAGGCTTATTAAATAGACTTATTAAATAGGCTCATTAAATACTTATTAAATAGGCTTATTAAATAGGCTTATTAAATAGACTTATTAAATAGGCTCAATAAATAGGCTTATTAAATAGGCTTATTAAATAGACTTATTAAATAGGCTCAATAAATCGGCTTATTAAATAGGCTTATTAAATAGGCTCAATAAATAGGCTTATTAAATAGGCTTATTAAATAGGCTTATTAAATAGACTTATTAAATCGGCTTATTAAATAGGCTCAATAAATAGGCTTATTAAATAGGCTCAATAAATATGCTTATTAAATAGGCTCAATAAATAGGCTTATTAAATAGGCTCAATAAATAGGCTTATTAAATAGGCTCATTAAATACTTATTAAATAGGCTTATTAAATAGACTTATTAAATAGACTTATTAAATAGGCTTATTAAATAGACTTATTAAATAGTCTTATTAAAAAGGCTTATTAAATAGACTTATTAAATAGGCTCATTAAATACTCATTAAATATGTTTATTAAATAGGTGTATTAATTAGGCTTATTAAATAGGCTTATTAAATAGGCTTATTAAATAGACTTATTAAATAGACTTATTAAATAGACTTATTAAATAGACTTATTAAATAGCCTCATGAAATAGGCTTATTTTATCAACTTAGGCTTATTAAATAGGTGTATTTCAGCAACTTAGACTTATTAAAGAGCCTTATGAAATAGGCTTATTTCAGCAACTTAGGCTTATTAAATAGCCGTATTAAATAGGCTTATTTCAGCAACTTATACTTATTAAATAGGTTTATTCAGCAACTTAGGCTTATTAAATAGGCTTATTCAGCAACTTAGGCTTATTAAATAGGCTTATTTCAGCAACTTAGACTTATTAAATAGGCCTATTAAATAGGCTTATTAAATAGGCTTATTTCAGCAACTTAGACTTATTAAATAGGCCTATTAAATAGGCTTATTAAATAGACTTATTAAATAGGCTCATTAAATACTTATTAAATAGGCTTATTAAATAGGCTTATTAAATAGACTTATTAAATAGGCTCAATAAATCGGCTTATTAAATAGGCTTATTAAATAGGCTCAATAAATAGGCTTATTAAATAGGCTTATTAAATAGGCTTATTAAATAGACTTATTAAATCGGCTTATTAAATAGGCTCAATAAATAGGCTCAATAAATATGCTTATTAAATAGGGTAAATAAATAGGCTTATTAAATAGGCTCAATAAATAGGCTTATTAAATAGGCTCATTAAATACTTATTAAATAGGCTTATTAAATAGACTTATTAAATAGTCTTATTAAATAGACTTATTAAATAGTCTTATTAAAAAGGCTTATTAAATAGACTTATTAAATAGGCTCAATAAATAGGCTTATTAAATAGGCTCAATAAATAGGCTTATTAAATGGGCTCAATAAATAGGCTTATTAAATAGGCTCATTAAATACTTATTAAATAGACTTATTAAATAGACTCATTAAATAGGCTTATTAAATAGGCTTATTAAATAGGCTTATTAAATAGGCTTATTAAATAGACGTATTAAATAGCCTCATTAAATAGGATTATTTTAGCAACTTAGGCTTATTAAATAGGTTTATTTCAGCAACTTAGACTTATTAAAGAGCCTTATTAAATAGGCTTATTTCAGCAACTTAGGCTTATTAAATAAGCTTATTTCAGCAACTTATTCTTATTAAATAGCCTTATTAAACAGGTTTATTTCAGCAACTTAGGCTTATTAAATAGCATTTTAAATAGGTTTATTTCAGCAACTTAGACTTATTAAATATACCTTTTAAAATAGGCTTAGTTCAGAAACTTAGGCTTATTAAATAGTCTTATTTCAGCAACTTAGGCTCATTAAATAGCCTTATTAAATAGGCTTATTCAGCAACTTAGGCTTATTAAATAGCCTTATTAAATATGCTTATTTCAGCAACTTAGACTTATTAAATAGGTTTATTCAGCAACTTAGGCTTCTTAAATAGGCTTATTCAGCAACTTAGGCTTATTTAATAGGCTTATTTCAGCAACTTAGGCTTATTAAATAGGCTCATTCAGAAACTTAGGCTTATTAAATAAGCTTATTTCAGCAACTTAGACTTATTAAATAGGCCTATTAAATAGGCTTATTAAATAGGCTTATTTCAGCAACTTAGATTTATTAAAAAAGGCCTATTAAATAGGCTCATTAAATACTTATTAAATAGGCTTATTAAATAGGATTATTTAATAGACGTATTAAATAGGCTCAATAAATAGGCTTATTAAATAGGCTTATTAAATAGACTTATTAAATAGGCTCAATAAATCGGCTTATTAAATAGGCTTATTAAATAGGCTCAATAAATAGGCTTATTAAATAGGCTTATTAAATAGGCTTATTAAATAGACTTATTAAATCGGCTTATTAAATAGGCTAAATAAATAGGCTTATTAAATAGGCTCAATAATTATGCTTATTAAATAGACTCAATAAATAGGCTTATTAAATAGGCTCAATAAATAGGCTTATTAAATAGGCTCATTAAATATTTATTAAATACCCTTATTAAATAGACTTATTAAATAGACTTATTAAATAGGCTTATTAAATAGACTTATTAAATAGTCTTATTAAAAAGGTTTATTAAATAGACTTATTAAATAGGCTCATTAAATACTCATTAAATATGTTTATTAAATAGGTGTATTAATTAGGCTTATTAAATAGGCTTATTAAATAGGCTTATTAAATAGACTTATTAAATAGACTTATTAAATAGACTTATTAAATAGACTTATTAAATAGCCTCATGAAATAGGTTTATTTCAGCAACTTAGACTTATTAAAGAGCCTTATTAAATAGGCTTATTTCAGCAACTTATGCTTATTAAATAAGCTTATTTCAGCAACTTATGCTTATTAAATAGCCTTATTAAACAGGTTTATTTCAGCAACTTAGGCTTATTAAATAGCATTTTTAAATAGGTTTATTTCAGCAACTTAGACTTTTTAAATATACCTTTCTAAATAGGCTTAGTTCAGAAACTTAGGCTTATTAAATAGTCTTATTTCAGCAACTTAGGCTCATTAAATAGCCTTATGAAATAGGCTTATTTCAGCAACTTAGGCTTATTAAATAGCCGTATTAAATAGGCTTATTTCAGCAACTTAGACTTATTAAATAGGTTTATTCAGCAACTTAGGCTTATTAAATAGGCTTATTCAGCAACTTAGGCTTATTAAATAGGCTTATTTCAGCAACTTAGACTTATTAAATAGGCCTATTAAATAGGCTTATTAAATAGGCTTATTTCAGCAACTTAGTCTTATTAAATAGGCCTATTAAATAGGCTTATTAAATAGACTTATTAAATAGGCTCATTAAATACTTATTAAATAGGCTTATTAAATAGGCTTATTAAATAGACTTATTAAATAGGCTCAATCAATCGGCTTATTAAATAGGCTTATTAAATAGGCTCAATAAATAGGCTTATTAAATAGGCTTATTAAATAGGCTTATTAAATAGACTTATTAAATCGGCTTATTAAATAGGCTCAATAAATAGGCTTATTAAATAGGCTCAATAAATATGCTTATTAAATAGGCTCAATAAATAGGCTTATTAAATAGGCTCAATAAATAGGCTTATTAAATAGGCTCATTAAATACTTATTAAATAGGCTCATTAAATAGACTTATTAAATAGACTTATTAAATAGTCTTATTAAATAGACTTATTCAATAGTCTTATTAAAAAGGCTTATTAAATAGACTTATTAAATAGGCACATTAAATACTTATTAAATATGTTTATTAAATAGGTGTATTAATTAGGCTTATTAAATAGGCTTATTAAATAGGCGTATTAAATAGACTTATTAAATAGACTTATTAAATAGACTTATTAAATAGACTTATTAAATAGCCTCATGAAATAGGCTTATTTTAGCAACTTAGGCTTATTAAATAGGTTTATTTCAGCAACTTAGACTTATTAAATATACCTTTTTAAATAGGCTTAGTTCAGAAACTTAGGCTTATTAAATAGTCTTATTTCAGCAACTTAGGCTCATTAAATAGCCTTATTAAATAGGCTTATTTCAGCAACTTAGGCTTATTAAATAGCCTTATTAACTAGGCTTATTTCAGCAACTTAGACTTATTAAATAGGTTTATTCAGCAACTTAGGCTTATTAAATAGCCTTATTCAGCAACTTAGGCTTATTAAATAGGCGTATTTCTGCAACTTAGACTTAATAAATAGGCCTATTACATAGCCTTATTAAATAGGCTTATTTCAGCAACTTAGACTTATTAAATAGGCCTATTAAATAGGCTTATTAAATAGACTTATTAAATAGGCTCATTAAATACTTATTAAATAGGCTTATTAAATAGGCTTATTAAATAGACTTATTAAATAGGCTCAATAAATAGGCTTATTAAATAGGCTTATTAAATAGGGTCAATAAATAGGCTTATTAAATAGGATTATTAAATAGGCTTATTAAATAGACTTATTAAATAGGCTTATTAAATAGGCTCAATAAATAGGCTTATTAAATAGGCTCAATAAATAGGTTTATTAAATAGGCTCAATAAATAGGCTTATTAAATAGGCTCAATAAATAGGCTTATTAAATAGGCTTATTAAATAGACTTATTAAATAGGCTTATTAAAAAGGCTTATTAAATAGACTTATTAAATAGGCTCATTAAATACTTATTAAATATGTTTATTAAATAGGCGTATTAAATAGCCTTATTAAATAGGCTTATTAAATAGGCTTATTAAATAGGCTTATTAAATAGACTTATTAAATAGCCTTATTAAATAGGCTTATTTTAGCTACTTAGGCTTATTTAATAGGTTTATTTCAGCAACTTAGACTTATTAAATAGGCTTATTTCACCAACTTAGACTTATTAAATAGGCCTATTAAATAGGCTTATTAAATAGGCTTATTTCAGCAACTTAGACTTATTAAATAGGCCTATTAAATAGGCTTATTAAATAGACTTATTAAATAGCCTCATTAAATACTTATTATATAGGCTTATTAAATAGGCTTATTAAATAGACTTATTAAATAGGCTCAATAAATCGGCTTATTAAATAGGCTTATTAAATAGGCTCAATAAATAGGCTTATTAAATAGGCTTATTAAATAGGCTTATTAAATAGACTTATTAAATCGGCTTATTAAATAGACTTATTAAATAGGCTCATTAAATACTTATTAAATATGTTTATTAAATAGGTGTATTAATTAGGCTTATTAAATAGGCTTATTAAATAGTCTTATTAAATAGACTTATTAAATAGACTTATTAAATAGCCTCATGAAATAGGCTTATTTTAGCAACTTAGGCTTATTAAATAGGTTTATTTCAGCAACTTAGACTTATTAAAGAGCCTTATTAAATAGGCTTATTTCAGCAACTTTAGCTTATTAAATAAGCTTATTTCAGCAACTTATGCTTATTAAATAGCCTTATTAAACAGGTTTATTTCAGCAACTTAGGCTTATTAAATAGCATTTTTAAATAGGTTTATTTCAGCAACTTAGACTTATTAAATAGGTTTATTCAGCAACTTAGGCTTATTAAATAGCCTTATTCAGCAACTTAGGCTTATTAAATAGGCGTATTTCTGCAACTTAGACTTAATAAATAGGCCTATTACATAGCCTTATTAAATAGGCTTATTTCAGCAACTTAGACTTATTAAATAGGCCTATTAAATAGGCTTATTAAATAGACTTATTAAATAGGCTCATTAAATACTTATTAAATAGGCTTATTAAATAGGCTTATTAAATAGACTTATTAAATAGGCTCAATAAATAGGCTTATTAAATAGGCTTATTAAATAGGGTCAATAAATAGGCTTATTAAATAGGATTATTAAATAGGCTTATTAAATAGACTTATTAAATAGGCTTATTAAATAGGCTCAATAAATAGGCTTATTAAATAGGCTCAATAAATAGGTTTATTAAATAGGCTCAATAAATAGGCTTATTAAATAGGCTCAATAAATAGGCTTATTAAATAGGCTCATTAAATACTTATTAAATAGGCTTATTAAATAGACTTATTAAATAGACTTATTAAATAGGCTTATTAAATAGACTTATTAAATAGGCTTATTAAAAAGGCTTATTAAATAGACTTATTAAATACGCTCATTAAATACTTATTAAATATGTTTATTAAATAGGCGTATTAAATAGCCTTATTAAATAGGCTTATTAAATAGGCTTATTAAATAGGCTTATTAAATAGACTTATTAAATAGCCTAATTAAATAGGCTTATTTTAGCTACTTAGACTTATTTAATAGGTTTATTTCAGGAACTTAGACTTATTAAATAGGCTTATTTCACCAACTTAGACTTATTAAATAGGCCTATTAAATAGGCTTATTAAATAGGCTTATTTCAGCAACTTAGACTTATTAAATAGGCCTATTAAATAGGCTTATTAAATAGACTTATTAAATAGCCTCATTAAATACTTATTATATAGGCTTATTAAATAGGCTTATTAAATAGACTTATTAAATAGGCTCAATAAATCGGCTTATTAAATAGGCTTATTAAATAGGCTCAATAAATAGGCTTATTAAATAGGCTTATTAAATAGGCTTATTAAATAGACTTATTAAATCGGCTTATTAAATAGACTTATTAAATAGGCTCATTAAATACTTATTAAATATGTTTATTAAATAGGTGTATTAATTAGGCTTATTAAATAGGCTTATTAAATAGGCTTATTAAATAGACTTATTAAATAGACTTATTAAATAGTCTCATGAAATAGGCTTATTTTAGCAACTTAGGCTTATTAAATAGGTGTATTTCAGCAACTTAGACTTATTAAAGAGCCTTATGAAATAGGCTTATTTCAGCAACTTAGGCTTATTAAATAGCCGTATTAAATAGGCTTATTTCAGCAACTTATACTTATTAAATAGGTTTATTCAGCAACTTAGGCTTATTAAATAGGCTTATTCAGCAACTTAGGCTTATTAAATAGGCTTATTTCAGCAACTTAGACTTATTAAATAGGCCTATTAAATAGGCTTATTAAATAGGCTTATTTCAGCAACTTAGACTTATTAAATAGGCCTATTAAATAGGCTTATTAAATATACTTATTAAATAGGCTCATTAAATACTTATTAAATAGGCTTATTAAATAGGCTTATTAAATAGACTTATTAAATAGGCTCAATAAATCGGCTTATTAAATAGGCTTATTAAATAGGCTCAATAAATAGGCTTATTAAATAGGCTTATTAAATAGGCTTATTAAATAGACTTATTAAATCGGCTTATTAAATAGGCTCAATAAATAGGCTCAATAAATATGCTTATTAAATAGGCTCAATAAATAGGCTTATTAAATAGGCTCAATAAATAGGCTTATTAAATAGGCTCATTAAATACTTATTAAATAGGCTTATTAAATAGACTTATTAAATAGTCTTATTAAATAGACTTATTAAATAGTCTTATTAAAAAGGCTTATTAAATAGACTTATTAAATAGGCTCAATAAATAGGCTTATTAAATAGGCTCAATAAATAGGCTTATTAAATAGGCTCAATAAATAGGCTTATTAAATAGGCTCATTAAATACTTATTAAATAGACTTATTAAATAGACTCATTAAATAGGCTTATTAAATAGGCTTATTAAATAGGCTTATTAAATAGGCTTATTAAATAGACGTATTAAATAGCCTCATTAAATAGGCTTATTTTAGCAACTTAGGCTTATTAAATAGGTTTATTTCAGCAACTTAGACTTATTAAAGAGCCTTATTAAATAGGCATATTTCAGCAACTTAGGCTTATTAAATAAGCTTATTTCAGCAACTTATTCTTATTAAATAGCCTTATTAAACAGGTTTATTTCAGCAACTTAGGCTTATTAAATAGCATTTTAAATAGGTTTATTTCAGCAACTTAGACTTATTAAATATACCTTTTAAAATAGGCTTAGTTCAGAAACTTAGGCTTATTAAATAGTCTTATTTCAGCAACTTAGGCTCATTAAATAGCCTTATTAAATAGGCTTATTCAGCAACTTAGGCTTATTAAATAGCCTTATTAAATATGCTTATTTCAGCAACTTAGACTTATTAAATAGGTTTATTCAGCAACTTAGGCTTATTAAATAGGCTTATTCAGCAACTTAGGCTTATTTAATAGGCTTATTTCAGCAACTTAGGCTTATTAAATAGGCTCATTCAGAAACTTAGGCTTATTAAATAAGCTTATTTCAGCAACTTAGACTTATTAAATAGGCCTATTAAATAGGCTTATTAAATAGGCTTATTTCAGCAACTTAGATTTATTAAAAAAGGCCTATTAAATAGGCTCATTAAATACTTATTAAATAGGCTTATTAAATAGGATTATTTAATAGACTTATTAAATAGGCTCAATAAATAGGCTTATTAAATAGGCTTATTAAATAGACTTATTAAATAGGCTCAATAAATCGGCTTATTAAATAGGCTTATTAAATAGGCTCAATAAATAGGCTTATTAAATAGGCTTATTAAATAGGCTTATTAAATAGACTTATTAAATCGGCTTATTAAATAGGCTCAATAAATAGGCTAATTAAATAGGCTCAATAAATATGCTTATTAAATAGGCTCAATAAATAGGCTTATTAAATAGGCTCAATAAATAGGCTTATTAAATAGGCTCATTAAATATTTATTAAATACCCTTATTAAATAGACTTATTAAATAGACTTATTAAATAGGCTTATTAAATAGACGTATTAAATAGTCTTATTAAAAAGGCTTATTAAATAGACTTATTAAATAGGCTCATTAAATACTCATTAAATATGTTTATTAAATAGGTGTATTAATTAGGCTTATTAAATAGGCTTATTAAATAGGCTTATTAAATAGACTTATTAAATAGACTTATTAAATAGACTTATTAAATAGACTTATTAAATAGCCTCATGAAATAGGTTTATTTCAGCAACTTAGACTTATTAAAGAGCCTTATTAAATAGGCTTATTTCAGCAACTTATGCTTATTAAATAAGCTTATTTCAGCAACTTATGCTTATTAAATAGCCTTATTAAACAGGTTTATTTCAGCAACTTAGGCTTATTAAATAGCATTTTTAAATAGGTTTATTTCAGCAACTTAGACTTTTTAAATATACCTTTCTAAATAGGCTTAGTTCAGAAACTTAGGCTTATTAAATAGTCTTATTTCAGCAACTTAGGCTCATTAAATAGCCTTATGAAATAGGCTTATTTCAGCAACTTAGGCTTATTAAATAGCCGTATTAAATAGGCTTATTTCAGCAACTTAGACTTATTAAATAGGTTTATTCAGCAACTTAGGCTTATTAAATAGGCTTATTCAGCAACTTAGGCTTATTAAATAGGCTTATTTCAGCAACTTAGACTTATTAAATAGGCCTATTAAATAGGCTTATTAAATAGGCTTATTTCAGCAACTTAGACTTATTAAAT
The DNA here is from genome assembly GCF_048934315.1 of Petromyzon marinus. Lineage (NCBI taxonomy): Eukaryota > Metazoa > Chordata > Hyperoartia > Petromyzontiformes > Petromyzontidae > Petromyzon > Petromyzon marinus. Next base: position 1,698,338 of record NW_027422650.1, on the reverse strand, counting down.
AGGCCTATTAAATAGGCTTATTAAATAGACTTATTAAATAGGCTCATTAAATACTTATTAAATAGGCTTATTAAATAGGCTTATTAAATAGACTTATTAAATAGGCTCAATCAATCGGCTTATTAAATAGGCTTATTAAATAGGCTCAATAAATAGGCTTATTAAATAGGCTTATTAAATAGGCTTATTAAATAGACTTATTAAATCGGCTTATTAAATAGGCTCAATAAATAGGCTTATTAAATAGGCTCAATAAATGTGCTTATTAAATAGGCTCAATAAATAGGCTTATTAAATAGGCTCAATAAATAGGCTTATTAAATAGGCTCATTAAATACTTATTAAATAGGCTCATTAAATAGACTTATTAAATAGACTTATTAAATAGTCTTATTAAATAGACTTATTCAATAGTCTTATTAAAAAGGCTTATTAAATAGACTTATTAAATAGGCACATTAAATACTTATTAAATATGTTTATTAAATAGGTGTATTAATTAGGCTTATTAAATAGGCTTATTAAATAGGCGTATTAAATAGACTTATTAAATAGACTTATTAAATAGACTTATTAAATAGACTTATTAAATAGCCTCATGAAATAGGCTTATTTTAGCAACTTAGGCTTATTAAATAGGTTTATTTCAGCAACTTAGACTTATTAAATATACCTTTTTAAATAGGCTTAGTTCAGAAACTTAGGCTTATTAAATAGTCTTATTTCAGCAACTTAGGCTCATTAAATAGCCTTATTAAATAGGCTTATTTCAGCAACTTAGGCTTATTAAATAGCCTTATTAACTAGGCTTATTTCAGCAACTTAGACTTATTAAATAGGTTTATTCAGCAACTTAGGCTTATTAAATAGCCTTATTCAGCAACTTAGGCTTATTAAATAGGCGTATTTCTGCAACTTAGACTTAATAAATAGGCCTATTACATAGCCTTATTAAATAGGCTTATTTCAGCAACTTAGACTTATTAAATAGGCCTATTAAATAGGCTTATTAAATAGACTTATTAAATAGGCTCATTAAATACTTATTAAATAGGCTTATTAAATAGGCTTATTAAATAGACTTATTAAATAGGCTCAATAAATAGGCTTATTAAATAGGCTTATTAAATAGGGTCAATAAATAGGCTTATTAAATAGGATTATTAAATAGGCTTATTAAATAGACTTATTAAATAGGCTTATTAAATAGGCTCAATAAATAGGCTTATTAAATAGGCTCAATAAATAGGTTTATTAAATAGGCTCAATAAATAGGCTTATTAAATAGGCTCAATAAATAGGCTTTTTAAATAGGCTTATTAAATAGACTTATTAAATAGGCTTATTAAAAAGGCTTATTAAATAGACTTATTAAATAGGCTCATTAAATACTTATTAAATATGTTTATTAAATAGGCGTATTAAATAGCCTTATTAAATAGGCTTATTAAATAGGCTTATTAAATAGGCTTATTAAATAGACTTATTAAATAGCCTAATTAAATAGGCTTATTTTAGCTACTTAGGCTTATTTAATAGGTTTATTTCAGCAACTTAGACTTATTAAATAGGCTTATTTCACCAACTTAGACTTATTAAATAGGCCTATTAAATAGGCTTATTAAATAGGCTTATTTCAGCAACTTAGACTTATTAAATAGGCCTATTAAATAGGCTTATTAAATAGACTTATTAAATAGCCTCATTAAATATTTATTATATAGGCTTATTAAATAGGCTTATTAAATAGACTTATTAAATAGGCTCAATAAATCGGCTTATTAAATAGGCTTATTAAATAGGCTCAATAAATAGGCTTATTAAATAGGCTTATTAAATAGGCTTATTAAATAGACTTATTAAATCGGCTTATTAAATAGACTTATTAAATAGGCTCATTAAATACTTATTAAATATGTTTATTAAATAGGTGTATTAATTAGGCTTATTAAATAGGCTTATTAAATAGGCTTATTAAATAGACTTATTAAATAGACTTATTAAATAGACTTATTAAATAGCCTCATGAAATAGGCTTATTTTAGCAACTTAGCCTTATTAAATAGGTTTATTTCAGCAACTTAGACTTATTAAAGAGCCTTATTAAATAGGCTTATTTCAGCAACTTTAGCTTATTAAATAAGCTTATTTCAGCAACTTATGCTTATTAAATAGCCTTATTAAACAGGTTTATTTCAGCAACTTAGGCTTATTAAATAGCATTTTTAAATAGGTTTATTTCAGCAACTTAGACTTATTAAATATACCTTTTTAAATAGGCTTAGTTCAGAAACTTAGGCTTATTAAATAGTCTTATTTCAGCAACTTAGGCTTATTAAATAGCCTTATTAACTAGGCTTATTTCAGCAACTTAGACTTATTAAATAGGTTTATTCAGCAACTTAGGCTTATTAAATAGCCTTATTCAGCAACTTAGGCTTATTAAATAGGCGTATTTCTGCAACTTAGACTTAATAAATAGGCCTATTACATAGCCTTATTAAATAGGCTTATTTCAGCAACTTAGACTTATTAAATAGGCCTATTAAATAGGCTTATTAAATAGACTTATTAAATAGGCTCATTAAATACTTATTAAATAGGCTTATTAAATAGGCTTATTAAATAGACTTATTAAATAGGCTCAATAAATAGGCTTATTAAATAGGCTTATTAAATAGGGTCAATAAATAGGCTTATTAAATAGGATTATTAAATAGGCTTATTAAATAGACTTATTAAATAGGCTTATTAAATAGGCTCAATAAATAGGCTTATTAAATAGGCTCAATAAATAGGTTTATTAAATAGGCTCAATAAATAGGCTTATTAAATAGGCTCAATAAATAGGCTTATTAAATAGGCTCATTAAATACTTATTAAATAGGCTTATTAAATAGACTTATTAAATAGACTTATTAAATAGGCTTATTAAATAGACTTATTAAATAGGCTTATTAAAAAGGCTTATTAAATAGACTTATTAAATAGGCTAATTAAATACTTATTAAATATGTTTATTAAATAGGCGTATTAAATAGCCTTATTAAATAGGCTTATTAAATAGGCTTATTAAATAGGCTTATTAAATAGACTTATTAAATAGCCTAATTAAATAGGCTTATTTTAGCTACTTAGGCTTATTTAATAGGTTTATTTCAGCAACTTAGACTTATTAAATAGGCTTATTTCACCAACTTAGACTTATTAAATAGGCCTATTAAATAGGCTTATTAAATAGGCTTATTTCAGCAACTTAGACTTATTAAATAGGCCTATTAAATAGGCTTATTAAATAGACTTATTAAATAGCCTCATTAAATACTTATTATATAGGCTTATTAAATAGGCTTATTAAATAGACTTATTAAATAGGCTCAATAAATCGGCTTATTAAATAGGCTTATTAAATAGGCTCAATAAATAGGCTTATTAAATAGGCTTATTAAATAGGCTTATTAAATAGACTTATTAAATCGGCTTATTAAATAGACTTATTAAATAGGCTCATTAAATACTTATTAAATATGTTTATTAAATAGGTGTATTAATTAGGCTTATTAAATAGGCTTATTAAATAGGCTTATTAAATAGACTTATTAAATAGACTTATTAAATAGACTTATTAAATAGCCTCATGAAATAGGCTTATTTTAGAAACTTAGGCTTATTAAATAGGTTTATTTCAGCAACTTAGACTTATTAAAGAGCCTTATTAAATAGGCTTATTTCAGCAACTTTAGCTTATTAAATAAGCTTATTTCAGCAACTTATGCTTATTAAATAGCCTTATTAAACAGGTTTATTTCAGCAACTTAGGCTTATTAAATAGCATTTTTAAATAGGTTTATTTCAGCAACTTAGACTTATTATATATACCTTTTTAAATAGGCTTAGTTCAGAAACTTAGGCTTATTAAATAGTCTTATTTCAGCAACTTAGGCTCATTAAATAGCCTTATTAAATAGGCTTATTTCAGCAACTTAGACTTATTAAATAGGTTTATTCAGCAACTTAGGCTTATTAAATAGCCTTATTCAACAACTTAGGCTTATTAAATAGGCTTATTTCTGCAACTTAGACTTATTAAATAGACCTATTAAATAGGCTTATTAAATAGGCTTATTTCAGCAACTTAGACTTATTAAATAGGCCTATTAAAAAGGCTTATTAAATAGACTTATTAAATAGGCTCATTAAATACTTATTAAATAGGCTTATTAAATAGGCTTATTAAATAGACGTATTAAATAGGCTCAATCAATCGGCTTATTAAATAGGCTTATTAAATAGGCTCAATAAATAGGCTTATTAAATAGGCTTATTAAATAGGCTTATTAAATAGACTTATTAAATCGGCTTATTAAATAGGCTCAATAAATAGGCTTATTAAATAGGCTCAATAAATATGCTTATTAAATAGGCTCAATAAATAGGCTTATTAAATAGGCTCAATAAATAGGCTTATTAAATAGGCTCATTAAATACTTATTAAATAGGCTCATTAAATAGACTTATTAAATAGACTTATTAAATAGTCTTATTAAATAGACTTATTCAATAGTCTTATTAAAAAGGCTTATTAAATAGACTTATTAAATAGGCACATTAAATACTTATTAAATATGTTTATTAAATAGGTGTATTAATTAGGCTTATTAAATAGGCTTATTAAATAGGCGTATTAAATAGACTTATTAAATAGACTTATTAAATAGACTTATTAAATAGACTTATTAAATAGCCTCATGAAATAGGCTTATTTTAGCAACTTAGGCTTATTAAATAGGTTTATTTCAGCAACTTAGACTTATTAAATATACCTTTTTAAATAGGCTTAGTTCAGAAACTTAGGCTTATTAAATAGTCTTATTTCAGCAACTTAGGCTCATTAAATAGCCTTATTAAATAGGCTTATTTCAGCAACTTAGGCTTATTAAATAGCCTTATTAACTAGGCTTATTTCAGCAACTTAGACTTATTAAATAGGTTTATTCAGCAACTTAGGCTTATTAAATAGCCTTATTCAGCAACTTAGGCTTATTAAATAGGCGTATTTCTGCAACTTAGACTTAATAAATAGGCCTATTACATAGCCTTATTAAATAGGCTTATTTCAGCAACTTAGACTTATTAAATAGGCCTATTAAATAGGCTTATTAAATAGACTTATTAAATAGGCTCATTAAATACTTATTAAATAGGCTTATTAAATAGGCTTATTAAATAGACTTATTAAATAGGCTCAATAAATAGGCTTATTAAATAGGCTTATTAAATAGGGTCAATAAATAGGCTTATTAAATAGGATTATTAAATAGGCTTATTAAATAGACTTATTAAATAGGCTTATTAAATAGGCTCAATAAATAGGCTTATTAAATAGGCTCAATAAATAGGTTTATTAAATAGGCTCAATAAATAGGCTTATTAAATAGGCTCAATAAATAGGCTTTTTAAATAGGCTTATTAAATAGACTTATTAAATAGGCTTATTAAAAAGGCTTATTAAATAGACTTATTAAATAGGCTCATTAAATACTTATTAAATATGTTTATTAAATAGGCGTATTAAATAGCCTTATTAAATAGGCTTATTAAATAGGCTTATTAAATAGGCTTATTAAATAGACTTATTAAATAGCCTAATTAAATAGGCTTATTTTAGCTACTTAGGCTTATTTAATAGGTTTATTTCAGCAACTTAGACTTATTAAATAGGCTTATTTCTGCAACTTAGACTTAATAAATAGGCCTATTACATAGCCTTATTAAATAGGCTTATTTCAGCAACTTAGACTTATTAAATAGGCCTATTAAATAGGCTTATTAAATAGACTTATTAAATAGGCTCATTAAATACTTATTAAATAGGCTTATTAAATAGGCTTATTAAATAGACTTATTAAATAGGCTCAATAAATAGGCTTATTAAATAGGCTTATTAAATAGGGTCAATAAATAGGCTTATTAAATAGGATTATTAAATAGGCTTATTAAATAGACTTATTAAATAGGCTTATTAAATAGGCTCAATAAATAGGCTTATTAAATAGGCTCAATAAATAGGTTTATTAAATAGGCTCAATAAATAGGCTTATTAAATAGGCTCAATAAATAGGCTTTTTAAATAGGCTTATTAAATAGACTTATTAAATAGGCTTATTAAAAAGGCTTATTAAATAGACTTATTAAATAGGCTCATTAAATACTTATTAAATATGTTTATTAAATAGGCGTATTAAATAGCCTTATTAAATAGGCTTATTAAATAGGCTTATTAAATAGGCTTATTAAATAGACTTATTAAATAGCCTAATTAAATAGGCTTATTTTAGCTACTTAGGCTTATTTAATAGGTTTATTTCAGCAACTTAGACTTATTAAATAGGCTTATTTCACCAACTTAGACTTATTAAATAGGCCTATTAAATAGGCTTATTAAATAGGCTTATTTCAGCAACTTAGACTTATTAAATAGGCCTATTAAATAGGCTTATTAAATAGACTTATTAAATAGCCTCATTAAATATTTATTATATAGGCTTATTAAATAGGCTTATTAAATAGACTTATTAAATAGGCTCAATAAATCGGCTTATTAAATAGGCTTATTAAATAGGCTCATTAAATACTTATTAAATAGGCTTATTAAATAGGCTTATTAAATAGACTTATTAAATAGGCTCAATAAATAGGCTTATTAAATAGGCTTATTAAATAGGGTCAATAAATAGGCTTATTAAATAGGATTATTAAATAGGCTTATTAAATAGGCTTATTAAATAGGATTATTAAATAGGCTTATTAAATAGACTTATTAAATAGGCTTATTAAATAGGCTCAATAAATAGGCTTATTAAATAGGCTCAATAAATAGGTTTATTAAATAGGCTCAATAAATAGGCTTATTAAATAGGCTCAATAAATAGGCTTATTAAATAGGCTCATTAAATACTTATTAAATAGGCTTATTAAATAGACTTATTAAATAGACTTATTAAATAGGCTTATTAAATAGACTTATTAAATAGGCTTATTAAAAAGGCTTATTAAATAGACTTATTAAATAGGCTCATTAAATACTTATTAAATATGTTTATTAAATAGGCGTATTAAATAGCCTTATTAAATAGGCTTATTAAATAGGCTTATTAAATAGGCTTATTAAATAGACTTATTAAATAGCCTAATTAAATAGGCTTATTTTAGCTACTTAGGCTTATTTAATAGGTTTATTTCAGCAACTTAGACTTATTAAATAGGCTTATTTCACCAACTTAGACTTATTAAATAGGCCTATTAAATAGGCTTATTAAATAGGCTTATTTCAGCAACTTAGACTTATTAAATAGGCCTATTAAATAGGCTTATTAAATAGACTTATTAAATAGCCTCATTAAATACTTATTATATAGGCTTATTAAATAGGCTTATTAAATAGACTTATTAAATAGGCTCAATAAATCGGCTTATCAAATAGGCTTATTAAATAGGCTCAATAAATAGGCTTATTAAATAGGCTTATTAAATAGGCTTATTAAATAGACTTATTAAATCGGCTTATTAAATAGACTTATTAAATAGGCTCATTAAATACTTATTAAATATGTTTATTAAATAGGTGTATTAATTAGGCTTATTAAATAGGCTTATTAAATAGGCTTATTAAATAGACTTATTAAATAGACTTATTAAATAGACTTATTAAATAGCCTCATGAAATAGGCTTATTTTAGAAACTTAGGCTTATTAAATAGGTTTATTTCAGCAACTTAGACTTATTAAAGAGCCTTATTAAATAGGCTTATTTCAGCAACTTTAGCTTATTAAATAAGCTTATTTCAGCAACTTATGCTTATTAAATAGCCTTATTAAACAGGTTTATTTCAGCAACTTAGGCTTATTAAATAGCATTTTTAAATAGGTTTATTTCAGCAACTTAGACTTATTAAATATACCTTTTTAAATAGGCTTAGTTCAGAAACTTAGGCTTATTAAATAGTCTTATTTCAGCAACTTAGGCTCATTAAATAGCCTTATTAAATAGGCTTATTTCAGCAACTTAGACTTATTAAATAGGTTTATTCAGCAACTTAGGCTTATTAAATAGCCTTATTCAACAACTTAGGCTTATTAAATAGGCTTATTTCTGCAACTTAGACTTATTAAATAGACCTATTAAATAGGCTTATTAAATAGGCTTATTTCAGCAACTTAGACTTATTAAATAGGCCTATTAAAAAGGCTTATTAAATAGACTTATTAAATAGGCTCATTAAATACTTATTAAATAGGCTTATTAAATAGGCTTATTAAATAGACTTATTAAATAGGCTCAATCAATCGGCTTATTAAATAGGCTTATTAAATAGGCTCAATAAATAGGCTTATTAAATAGGCTTATTAAATAGGCTTATTAAATAGACTTATTAAATCGGCTTATTAAATAGGCTCAATAAATAGGCTTATTAAATAGGCTCAATAAATATGCTTATTAAATAGGCTCAATAAATAGGCTTATTAAATAGGCTCAATAAATAGGCTTATTAAATAGGCTCATTAAATACTTATTAAATAGGCTCATTAAATAGACTTATTAAATAGACTTATTAAATAGTCTTATTAAATAGACTTATTCAATAGTCTTATTAAAAAGGCTTATTAAATAGACTTATTAAATAGGCACATTAAATACTTATTAAATATGTTTATTAAATAGGTGTATTAATTAGGCTTATTAAATAGGCTTATTAAATAGGCGTATTAAATAGACTTATTAAATAGACTTATTAAATAGACTTATTAAATAGACTTATTAAATAGCCTCATGAAATAGGCTTATTTTAGCAACTTAGGCTTATTAAATAGGTTTATTTCAGCAACTTAGACTTATTAAATATACCTTTTTAAATAGGCTTAGTTCAGAAACTTAGGCTTATTAAATAGTCTTATTTCAGCAACTTAGGCTCATTAAATAGCCTTATTAAATAGGCTTATTTCAGCAACTTAGGCTTATTAAATAGCCTTATTAACTAGGCTTATTTCAGCAACTTAGACTTATTAAATAGGTTTATTCAGCAACTTAGGCTTATTAAATAGCCTTATTCAGCAACTTAGGCTTATTAAATAGGCGTATTTCTGCAACTTAGACTTAATAAATAGGCCTATTACATAGCCTTATTAAATAGGCTTATTTCAGCAACTTAGACTTATTAAATAGGCCTATTAAATAGGCTTATTAAATAGACTTATTAAATAGGCTCATTAAATACTTATTAAATAGGCTTATTAAATAGGCTTATTAAATAGACTTATTAAATAGGCTCAATAAATAGGCTTATTAAATAGGCTTATTAAATAGGGTCAATAAATAGGCTTATTAAATAGGATTATTAAATAGGCTTATTAAATAGACTTATTAAATAGGCTTATTAAATAGGCTCAATAAATAGGCTTATTAAATAGGCTCAATAAATAGGTTTATTAAATAGGCTCAATAAATAGGCTTATTAAATAGGCTCAATAAATAGGCTTTTTAAATAGGCTTATTAAATAGACTTATTAAATAGGCTTATTAAAAAGGCTTATTAAATAGACTTATTAAATAGGCTCATTAAATACTTATTAAATATGTTTATTAAATAGGCGTATTAAATAGCCTTATTAAATAGGCTTATTATATAGGCTTATTAAATAGGCTTATTAAATAGACTTATTAAATAGCCTAATTAAATAGGCTTATTTTAGCTACTTAGGCTTATTTAATAGGTTTATTTCAGCAACTTAGACTTATTAAATAGGCTTATTTCACCAACTTAGACTTATTAAATAGGCCTATTAAATAGGCTTATTAAATAGGCTTATTTCAGCAACTTAGACTTATTAAATAGGCCTATTAAATAGGCTTATTAAATAGACTTATTAAATAGCCTCATTAAATATTTATTATATAGGCTTATTAAATAGGCTTATTAAATAGACTTATTAAATAGGCTCAATAAATCGGCTTATTAAATAGGCTTATTAAATAGGCTCAATAAATAGGCTTATTAAATAGGCTTATTAAATAGGCTTATTAAATAGACTTATTAAATCGGCTTATTAAATAGACTTATTAAATAGGCTCATTAAATACTTATTAAATATGTTTATTAAATAGGTGTATTAATTAGGCTTATTAAATAGGCTTATTAAATAGGCTTATTAAATAGACTTATTAAATAGACTTATTAAATAGACTTATTAAATAGCCTCATGAAATAGGCTTATTTTAGCAACTTAGGCTTATTAAATAGGTTTATTTCAGCAACTTAGACTTATTAAAGAGCCTTATTAAATAGGCTTATTTCAGCAACTTTAGCTTATTAAATAAGCTTATTTCAGCAACTTATGCTTATTAAATAGCCTTATTAAACAGGTTTATTTCAGCAACTTAGGCTTATTAAATAGCATTTTTAAATAGGTTTATTTCAGCAACTTAGACTTATTAAATATACCTTTTTAAATAGGCTTAGTTCAGAAACTTAGGCTTATTAAATAGTCTTATTTCAGCAACTTAGGCTCATTAAATAGCCTTATTAAATAGGCTTATTTCAGCAACTTAGGCTTATTAAATAGCCTTATTAACTAGGCTTATTTCAGCAACTTAGACTTATTAAATAGGTTTATTCAGCAACTTAGGCTTATTAAATAGCCTTATTCAGCAACTTAGGCTTATTAAATAGGCGTATTTCTGCAACTTAGACTTAATAAATAGGCCTATTACATAGCCTTATTAAATAGGCTTATTTCAGCAACTTAGACTTATTAAATAGGCCTATTAAATAGGCTTATTAAATAGACTTATTAAATAGGCTCATTAAATACTTATTAAATAGGCTTATTAAATAGGCTTATTAAATAGACTTATTAAATAGGCTCAATAAATAGGCTTATTAAATAGGCTTATTAAATAGGGTCAATAAATAGGCTTATTAAATAGGATTATTAAATAGGCTTATTAAATAGACTTATTAAATAGGCTTATTAAATAGGCTCAATAAATAGGCTTATTAAATAGGCTCAATAAATAGGTTTATTAAATAGGCTCAATAAATAGGCTTATTAAATAGGCTCAATAAATAGGCTTATTAAATAGGCTCATTAAATACTTATTAAATAGGCTTATTAAATAGACTTATTAAATAGACTTATTAAATAGGCTTATTAAATAGACTTATTAAATAGGCTTATTAAAAAGGCTTATTAAATAGACTTATTAAATAGGCTCATTAAATACTTATTAAATATGTTTATTAAATAGGCGTATTAAATAGCCTTATTAAATAGGCTTATTAAATAGGCTTATTAAATAGGCTTATTAAATAGACTTATTAAATAGCCTAATTAAATAGGCTTATTTTAGCTACTTAGGCTTATTTAATAGGTTTATTTCAGCAACTTAGACTTATTAAATAGGCTTATTTCACCAACTTAGACTTATTAAATAGGCCTATTAAATAGGCTTATTAAATAGGCTTATTTCAGCAACTTAGACTTATTAAATAGGCCTATTAAATAGGCTTATTAAATAGACTTATTAAATAGCCTCATTAAATACTTATTATATAGGCTTATTAAATAGGCTTATTAAATAGATTAATTAAATAGGCTCAATAAATCGGCTTATTAAATAGGCTTATTAAATAGGCTCAATAAATAGGCTTATTAAATAGGCTTATTAAATAGGCTTATTAAATAGACTTATTAAATCGGCTTATTAAATAGACTTATTAAATAGGCTCATTAAATACTTATTAAATATGTTTATTAAATAGGTGTATTAATTAGGCTTATTAAATAGGCTTATTAAATAGGCTTATTAAATAGACTTATTAAATAGACTTATTAAATAGACTTATTAAATAGCCTCATGAAATAGGCTTATTTTAGCAACTTAGGCTTATTAAAAAGGTTTATTTCAGCAACTTAGACTTATTAAAGAGCCTTATTAAATAGGCTTATTTCAGCAACTTTAGCTTATTAAATAAGCTTATTTCAGCAACTTATGCTTATTAAATAGCCTTATTAAACAGGTTTATTTCAGCAACTTAGGCTTATTAAATAGCATTTTTAAATAGGTTTATTTCAGCAACTTAGACTTATTAAATATACCTTTTTAAATAGGCTTAGTTCAGAAACTTAGGCTTATTAAATAGTCTTATTTCAGCAACTTAGGCTCATTAAATAGCCTTATTAAATAGGCTTATTTCAGCAACTTAGGCTTATTAAATAGCCTTATTAACTAGGCTTATTTCAGCAACTTAGACTTATTAAATAGGTTTATTCAGCAACTTAGGCTTATTAAATAGCCTTATTCAGCAACTTAGGCTTATTAAATAGGCGTATTTCTGCAACTTAGACTTAATAAATAGGCCTATTACATAGCCTTATTAAATAGGCTTATTTCAGCAACTTAGACTTATTAAATAGGCCTATTAAATAGGCTTATTAAATAGACTTATTAAATAGGCTCATTAAATACTTATTAAATAGGCTTATTAAATAGGCTTATTAAATAGACTTATTAAATAGGCTCAATAAATAGGCTTATTAAATAGGCTTATTAAATAGGGTCAATAAATAGGCTTATTAAATAGGATTATTAAATAGGCTTATTAAATAGACTTATTAAATAGGCTTATTAAATAGGCTCAATAAATAGGCTTATTAAATAGGCTCAATAAATAGGTTTATTAAATAGGCTCAATAAATAGGCTTATTAAATAGGCTCAATAAATAGGCTTATTAAATAGGCTCATTAAATACTTATTAAATAGGCTTATTAAATAGACTTATTAAATAGACTTATTAAATAGGCTTATTAAATAGACTTATTAAATAGGCTTATTAAAAAGGCTTATTAAATAGACTTATTAAATAGGCTCATTAAATACTTATTAAATATGTTTATTAAATAGGCGTATTAAATAGCCTTATTAAATAGGCTTATTAAATAGGCTTATTAAATAGGCTTATTAAATAGACTTATTAAATAGCCTAATTAAATAGGCTTATTTTAGCTACTTAGGCTTATTTAATAGGTTTATTTCAGCAACTTAGACTTATTAAATAGGCTTATTTCACCAACTTAGACTTATTAAATAGGCCTATTAAATAGGCTTATTAAATAGGCTTATTTCAGCAACTTAGACTTATTAAATAGGCCTATTAAATAGGCTTATTAAATAGACTTATTAAATAGCCTCATTAAATACTTATTATATAGGCTTATTAAATAGGCTTATTAAATAGACTTATTAAATAGGCTCAATAAATCGGCTTATTAAATAGGCTTATTAAATAGGCTCAATAAATAGGCTTATTAAATAGGCTTATTAAATAGGCTTATTAAATAGACTTATTAAATCGGCTTATTAAATAGACTTATTAAATAGGCTCATTAAATACTTATTAAATATGTTTATTAAATAGGTGTATTAATTAGGCTTATTAAATAGGCTTATTAAATAGGCTTATTAAATAGACTTATTAAATAGACTTATTAAATAGACTTATTAAATAGCCTCATGAAATAGGCTTATTTTAGAAACTTAGGCTTATTAAATAGGTTTATTTCAGCAACTTAGACTTATTAAAGAGCCTTATTAAATAGGCTTATTTCAGCAACTTTAGCTTATTAAATAAGCTTATTTCAGCAACTTATGCTTATTAAATAGCCTTATTAAACAGGTTTATTTCAGCAACTTAGGCTTATTAAATAGCATTTTTAAATAGGTTTATTTCAGCAACTTAGACTTATTAAATATACCTTTTTAAATAGGCTTAGTTCAGAAACTTAGGCTTATTAAATAGTCTTATTTCAGCAACTTAGGCTCATTAAATAGCCTTATTAAATAGGCTTATTTCAGCAACTTAGACTTATTAAATAGGTTTATTCAGCAACTTAGGCTTATTAAATAGCCTTATTCAACAACTTAGGCTTATTAAATAGGCTTATTTCTGCAACTTAGACTTATTAAATAGACCTATTAAATAGGCTTATTAAATAGGCTTATTTCAGCAACTTAGACTTATTAAATAGGCCTATTAAAAGGCTTATTAAATAGACTTATTAAATAGGCTCATTAAATACTTATTAAATAGGCTTATTAAATAGGCTTATTAAATAGACTTATTAAATAGGCTCAATAAATAGGCTTATTAAATAGGCTTATTAAATAGGCTCAATAAATAGGCTTATTAAATAGGCTTATTAAATAGGCTTATTAAATAGACATTAAATAGGCTTATTAAATAGGCTCAATAAATAGGCTTATTAAATAGGCTCAATAAATAGCCTTATTAAATAGGCTCAATAAATAGGCTTATTAAATAGGCTCAATAAATAGGCTTATTAAATAGGCTCATTAAATACTTATTAAATAGGCTTATTAAATAGGCTTATTAAATAGACTTATTAAATAGGCTTATTAAAAAGGCTTATTAAATAGACTTATTAAATAGGCTTATTAAAAAGGCTTATTAAATAGACTTATTAAATAGGCTCATTAAATACTTATTAAATATGTTTATTAAATAGGCGTATTAAATAGGCTTATTAAATAGGCTTATTAAATAGGCTTATCAAATAGGCTTATTAAAAAGGCTTATTAAATAGACTTATTAAATAGGCTCATTAAATACTTATTAAATATGTTTATTAAATAGGCGTATTAAATAGGCTTATTAAATAGGCTTATTAAATAGGCTTATTAAATAGGCTTATTAAATAGACTTATTAAATAGCCTAATTAAATAGGCTTATTTTAGCAACTTAGGCTTATTTAATAGGCTTATTTCAGCAACTTAGACTTATTAAATAGGCCTATTAAAAGGCTTATTAAATAGACTTATTAAATAGGCTCATTAAATACTTATTAAATAGGCTTATTAAATAGGCTTATTAAATAGGCTTATTAAATAGGCTCAATAAATAGGCTTATTAAATAGGCTTATTAAATAGTCTTATTTCAGCAACTTAGGCTCATTAAATAGCCTTATTAAATAGGCTTATTTCAGCAACTTAGACTTATTAAATAGGTTTATTCAGCAACTTAGGCTTATTAAATAGCCTTATTCAACAACTTAGGCTTATTAAATAGGCTTATTTCTGCAACTTAGACTTATTAAATAGACCTATTAAATAGGCTTATTAAATAGGCTTATTTCAGCAACTTAGACTTATTAAATAGGCCTATTAAAAGGCTTATTAAATAGACTTATTAAATAGGCTCATTAAATACTTATTAAATAGGCTTATTAAATAGGCTTATTAAATAGACTTATTAAATAGGCTCAATAAATAGGCTTATTAAATAGGCTTATTAAATAGGCTCAATAAATAGGCTTATTAAATAGGCTTATTAAATAGGCTTATTAAATAGACATTAAATAGGCTTATTAAATAGGCTCAATAAATAGGCTTATTAAATAGGCTCAATAAATAGCCTTATTAAATAGGCTCAATAAATAGGCTTATTAAATAGGCTCAATAAATAGGCTTATTAAATAGGCTCATTAAATACTTATTAAATAGGCTTATTAAATAGGCTTATTAAATAGACTTATTAAATAGGCTTATTAAAAAGGCTTATTAAATAGACTTATTAAATAGGCTTATTAAAAAGGCTTATTAAATAGACTTATTAAATAGGCTCATTAAATACTTATTAAATATGTTTATTAAATAGGCGTATTAAATAGGCTTATTAAATAGGCTTATTAAATAGGCTTATCAAATAGGCTTATTAAAAAGGCTTATTAAATAGACTTATTAAATAGGCTCATTAAATACTTATTAAATATGTTTATTAAATAGGCGTATTAAATAGGCTTATTAAATAGGCTTATTAAATAGGCTTATTAAATAGGCTTATTAAATAGACTTATTAAATAGCCTAATTAAATAGGCTTATTTTAGCAACTTAGGCTTATTTAATAGGTTTATTTCAGCAACTTAGACTTATTAGATAGGCTTATTTCAGCAACTTAGACTTATTAAATAGGCCTATTAAATAGGCTTATTAAATAGGCTTATTTCAGCAACTTAGACTTATTAAATAGGCCTATTAAATAGGCTTATTAAATAGACTTATTAAATATGCTCATTAAATACTTATTAAATAGGCTTATTAAATAGGTTTATTAAATAGACTTATTAAATAGGCTCAATAAATCGGCTTATTAAATAGGCTTATTAAATAGACTTATTAAATAGGCTTATTAAAAAGGCTTATTAAATAGACTTATTAAATAGGCTTATTAAAAAGGCTTATTAAATAGACTTATTAAATAGGCTCATTAAATACTTATTAAATATGTTTATTAAATAGGCGTATTAAATAGGCTTATTAAATAGGCTTATTAAATAGGCTTATTAAATAGGCTTATTAAATAGACTTATTAAATAGCCTAATTAAATAGGCTTATTTTAGCAACTTAGGCTTATTTAATAGGTTTATTTCAGCAACTTAGACTTATTAGATAGGCTTATTTCAGCAACTTAGACTTATTAAATAGGCCTATTAAATAGGCTTATTAAATAGGCTTATTTCAGCAACTTAGACTTATTAAATAGGCCTATTAAATAGGCTTATTAAATAGACTTATTAAATATGCTCATTAAATACTTATTAAATAGGCTTATTAAATAGGCTTATTAAATAGACTTATTAAATAGGCTCAATAAATCGGCTTATTAAATAGGCGTATTAAATAGGCTCAATAAATAGGCTTATTAAATAGGCTTATTAAATAGGCTTATTAAATAGACTTATTAAATCGGCTTATTAAATAGGCTCAATAAATAGGCTTATTAAATAGGCTCAATAAATATGCTTATTAAATAGGCTCAATAAATAGGCTTATTAAATAGGCTCAATAAATAGGTTTATTAAATAGGCTCATTAAATACTTATTAAATAGGCTTATTAAATAGGCTTATTAAATAGACTTATTAAATAGTCTTATTAAATAGACTTATTAAATAGTCTTATTAAAAAGGCTTATTAAATAGACTTATTAAATAGGCTCATTAAATGCTTATTAAATATGTTTATTAAATAGGTGTATTAATTAGGCTTATTAAATAGGCTTATTAAATAGGCTTATTAAATAGACTTATTAAATAGACTTATTAAATAGACTTATTAAATAGACTTATTAAATAGCCTCATGAAATAGGCTTATTTTAGCAACTTAGGCTTATTAAATAGGTTTATTTCAGCAACTTAGACTTATTAAAGAGCCTTATTAAATAGGCTTATTTCAGCAACTTAGGCTTATTAAATAAGCTTATTTCAGCAACTTATGCTTATTAAATAGCCTTATTAAACAGGTTTATTTCAGCAACTTAGGCTTATTAAATAGCATTTTTAAATAGGTTTATTTCAGCAACTTAGACTTATTAAATATACCTTTTTAAATAGGCTTAGTTCAGAAACTTAGGCTTATTAAATAGTCTTATTTCAGCAACTTAGGCTCATTAAATAGCCTTATTAAATAGGCTTATTTCAGCAACTTAGGCTTATTAAATAGCCTTATTAAATAGGCTAATTTCAGCAACTTAGACTTATTAAATAGGTTTATTCAGCAACTTAGGCTTATTAAATAGCCTTATTCAGCAACTTAGACTTATTAAATAGGCTTATTTCAGCAACTTAGACTTATTAAATAGGCCTATTAAATAGGCTTATTAAATAGGCTTATTTCAGCAACTTAGACTTATTAAATAGGCCTATTAAATAGGCTTATTAAATAGACTTATTAAATAGGCTCATTAAATACTTATTAAATTGGCTTATTAAATAGGCTTATTAAATAGACTTATTAAATAGGCTCAATAAATAGGCTTATTAAATAGGCTTATTAAATAGGCTCAATAAATAGGCTTATTAAATAGGCTTATTAATCATAATAAAGGTTTTTGGGTTAGATCGCGTTTATTTATAAATGTGTCGTAACCCTCCACCACCCGACACGGCCAATCAGCAAAGAAAAGTGTCACGTTGACAAAAGACAAATAATTCACTACTTCAGCCCACCGGTGTGTTGAAGAGTTAATCCACATTTACAGTTTGAGTACGACGTTTCGCTGGTAAATACTTCCAGCACAATAAATAGGCTGATTAAATAGGCTCAATAAATAGGCTTATTAAATAGGCTCAATAAATAGGCTTATTAAATAGGCTCAATAAATAGGCTTATTAAATAGGCTCATTAAATACTTATTAAATAGGCTTATTAAATAGACTTATTAAATAGACTTATTAAATAGGCTTATTAAATAGACTTATTAAATAGGCTTATTAAAAAGGCTTATTAAATAGACTTATTAAATAGGCTCATTAAATACTTATTAAATATGTTTATTAAATAGGCGTATTAAATAGGCTTATTAAATAGGCTTATTAAATAGGCTTATTAAATAGGCTTATTAAATAGACTTATTAAATAGCCTAATTAAATAGGCTTATTTTAGCAACTTAGGCTTATTTAATAGGTTTATTTCAGCAACTTAGACTTATTAAATAGCCTTATTAAATAGGCTTATTTCAGCAACTTAGGCTTATTAAATAAGCTTATTTCAGCAACTTATGCTTATTAAATAGCCTTATTAAACAGGTTTATTTCAGCAACTTAGGCTTATTAAATAGCATTTTAAATAGGTTTATTTCAGCAACTTAGACTTATTAAATAGGCTTATTAAATAGGCTTAGTTCAGAAACTTAGGCTCATTAAATAGCCTTATTAAATAGGCTTATTTCAGCAACTTAGGCTTATTAAACAGGCTTATTTCAGCAACTTAAACTTATTAAATAGCCTTATTTCAGCAACTTAGGCTTATTAAATAGCCTTATTCAGCAACTTAGGCTCATTAAATAGGCTTATTTCAGCAACTTAGGCTTATTAAATAGGCTCATTCAGAAACTTAGGCTTATTAAATAGGCTTATTTCAAAAACTTAGACTTATTAAATAGGCCTATTAAATAGGCTTATTAAATAGGCTTATTTCAGCAACTTAGATTTATTAAAAAAGGCCTATTAAATAGGCGTATTGAATAGACTTATTAAATAGGCTCATTAAATACTTATTAAATAGGCTTATTAAATAGGCTTATTAAATAGACTTATTAAATAGGCTCAATAAATCGGCTTATTAAATAGGCTTATTAAATAGACTTATTAAATCGGCTTATTAAATAGGCTCAATAAATAGGCTTATTAAATAGGCTCAATAAATATGCTTATTAAATAGGCTCAATAAATAGGCTTATTAAATAGGCTCAATAAATAGGCTTATTAAATAGGCTTATTAAATAGACTTATTAGACTTATTAAATAGGCTTATTAAATAGACTTATTAAATAGTCTTATTAAATAGGCTTATTAAATAGACTTATTAAATAGACTTATTAAATAGACTTATTAAATAGACTTATTAAATAGCCTCATGAAATAGGCTTATTTTAGCAACTTAAGCTTATTATATAGGTTTATTTCAGCAACTTAGACTTATTAAATAGTTTTATTCAGCAACTTAGGCTTATTAAATAGGCTTATTTCAGCAACTTAGACTTATTAAATAGGCCTATTAAATAGGCTTATTAAATAGGCTTATTTCAGCAACTTAGACTTATTAAATAGGCCTATTAAATAGGCTTATTAAATAGACTTATTAAATAGGCTCATTAAATACCTTATTAAATAGGCTTATTAAATAGGCTTATTAAATAGACTTATTAAATAGGCTCAATAAATAGGCTTATTAAATAGGCTTATTAAATAGGCTCAATAAATAGGCTTATTAAATAGGCTTATTAAATATGCTTATTAAATAGACTTATTAAATAGGCTTATTAAATAGGCTCAATAAATAGGCCTATTAAATAGGCTCAATAAATAGGCTTATTAAATAGGCTCAATAAATAGGCTTATTAAATAGGCTCAATAAATAGGCTTATTAAATAGGCTCATTAAATACTTATTAAATAGGCTTATTAAATAGACTTATTAAATAGACTTATTAAATAGGCTTATTAAATAGACTTATTAAATAGGCTTATTAAAAAGGCGTATTAAATAGACTTATTAAATAGGCTCATTAAATACTTATTAAATATGTTTATTAAATAGGCGTATTAAATAGGCTTATTAAATAGGCTTATTAAATAGGCTTATTAAATAGGGTTATTAAATAGACTTATTAAATAGCCTAATTAAATAGGCTTATTTTAGCAACTTAGGCTTATTTAATAGGTTTATTTCAGCAACTTAGACTTATTAAATAGCCTTATTAAATAGGCTTATTTCAGCAACTTAGGCTTATTAAATAAGCTTATTTCAGCAACTTATGCTTATTAAATAGCCTTATTAAACAGGTTTATTTCAGCAACTTAGGCTTATTAAATAGCATTTTAAATAGGTTTATTTCAGCAACTTAGACTTATTAAATAGGCTTATTAAATAGGCTTAGTTCAGAAACTTAGGCTTATTAAATAGGCTTATTTCAGCAACTTAGGCTCATTAAATAGCCTTATTAAATAGGCTTATTTCAGCAACTTAGGCTTATTAAACAGGCTTATTTCAGCAACTTAAACTTATTAAATAGCCTTATTTCAGCAACTTAGGCTTATTAAATAGCCTTATTCAGCAACTTAGGCTCATTAAATAGGCTTATTTCAGCAACTTAGGCTTATTAAATAGGCTCATTCAGAAACTTAGGCTTATTAAATAGGCTTATTTCAGCAACTTAGACTTATTTAATAGGCCTATTAAATAGGCTTATTAAATAGGCTTATTTCAGCAACTTAGATTTATAAAAAAAAGGCCTATTAAATAGGCGTATTGAATAGACTTATTAAATAGGCTCATTAAATACTTATTAAATAGGCTTATTAAATAGGCTTATTAAATAGACTTATTAAATAGGCTCAATAAATAGGCTTATTAAATAGGCTTATTAAATAGACTTATTAAATAGGCTCAATAAATCGGCTTATTAAATAGGCTTATTAAATAGACTTATTACATCGGCTTATTAAATAGGCTCAATAAATAGGCTTATTAAATAGGCTCAATAAATATGCTTATTAAATAGGCTCAATAAATAGGCTTATTAAATAGGCTCAATAAATAGGCTTATTAAATAGGCTTATTAAATAGTCTTATTAAATAGGCTTATTAAATAGACTTATTAAATAGACTTATTAAATAGACTTATTAAATAGACTTATTAAATAGACTTATTAAATAGCCTCATGAAATAGGCTTATTTTAGCAACTTAAGCTTATTAAATAGGTTTATTTCAGCAACTTAGACTTATTAAAGAGCCTTATTAAATAGGCTTATTTCAGCAACTTAGGCTTATTAAATAAGCTTATTTCAGCAACTTATGCTTATTAAATAGCCTTATTAAACAGGTTTATTTCAGCAACTTAGGCTTATTAAATAGCATTTTTAAATAGGTTTATTACAGCAACTTAGACTTATTAAATATACCTTTTTAAATAGGCTTAGTTCAGAAACTTAGGCTTATTAAATAGTCTTATTTCAGCAACTTAGGCTCATTAAATAGCCTTATTAAATAGGCTTATTTCAGCAACTTAGGCTTATTAAATAGCCTTATTAAATAGGCTTATTTCAGCAACTTAGACTTATTAAATAGGTTTATTCAGCAACTTAGGCTTATTAAATAGGCTTATTCAGCAACTTAGGCTTATTAAATAGGCTTATTTCAGCAACTTAGACGTATTAAATAGGCCTATTAAATAGGCTTATTAAATAGGCTTATTTCAGCAACTTAGACTTATTAAATAGGCCTACTAAATAGGCTTATTAAATAGACTTATTAAATAGGCTCATTAAATACTTATTAAATAGGCTTATTAAATAGGCTTATTAAATAGACTTATTAAATAGGCTCAATAAATAGGCGTATTAAATAGGCTTATTAAATAGGCTCAATAAATAGGCTCATTAAATAGGCTCAATAAATAGGCTTATTAAATAGGCTAAATAAATAGGCTTATTAAATAGGCTCATTAAATACTTATTAAATAGGCTTATTAAATAGACTTATTAAATAGGCTTATTAAATAGGCTTATTAAATAGACTTATTAAGTAGGCTCAATAAATAGGCTTATTAAATAGGCTTATTAAATAGGCTCAATAAATAGGCTTATTAAATAGGCTTATTAAATAGGCTTATTAAATAGACTTATTAAATAGGCTTATTAAATAGGCTCAATAAATAGGCTTATTAAATAGGCTCAATAAATAGGCTTAT
Source organism: Petromyzon marinus (assembly GCF_048934315.1). Lineage (NCBI taxonomy): Eukaryota > Metazoa > Chordata > Hyperoartia > Petromyzontiformes > Petromyzontidae > Petromyzon > Petromyzon marinus. The sequence continues at coordinate 1,676,006 of NW_027422650.1, read as the reverse complement.
TAAATAGGCTCAATAAATAGGCTTATTAAATAGGCTCATTAAATACTTATTAAATAGGCTTATTAAATAGACTTATTAAATAGACTTATTAAATAGGCTTATTAAATAGACTTATTAAATAGGCTTATTAAATAGGCTTATTAAATAGGCTTATTAAATAGACTTATTAAATAGCCTAATTAAATAGGCTTATTTTAGCAACTTAGGCTTATTTAATAGGTTTATTTCAGCAACTTAGACTTATTAAATAGCCTTATTAAATAGGCTTATTTCAGCAACTTAGGCTTATTAAATAAGCTTATTTCAGCAACTTATGCTTATTAAATAGCCTTATTAAACAGGTTTATTTCAGCAACTTAGGCTTATTAAATAGCATTTTAAATAGGTTTATTTCAGCAACTTAGACTTATTAAATAGGCTTATTAAATAGGCTTAGTTCAGAAACTTAGGCTCATTAAATAGCCTTATTAAATAGGCTTATTTCAGCAACTTGGGCTTATTAAACAGGCTTATTTCAGCAACTTAAACTTATTAAATAGCCTTATTTCAGCAACTTAGGCTTATTAAATAGCCTTATTCAGCAACTTAGGCTCATTAAATAGGCTTATTTCAGCAACTTAGGCTTATTAAATAGGCTCATTCAGAAACTTAGGCTTATTAAATAGGCTTATTTCAAAAACTTAGACTTATTAAATAGGCCTATTAAATATGCTTATTAAATAGGCTTATTTCAGCAACTTAGATTTATTAAAAAAGGCCTATTAAATAGGCGTATTGAATAGACTTATTAAATAGGCTTATTAAATAGGCTCAATAAATAGGCTTATTAAATAGGCTTATTAAATAGACTTATTAAATAGGCTCAATAAATCAGCTTATTAAATAGGCTTATTAAATAGACTTATTAAATCGGCTTATTAAATAGGCTCAATAAATAGGCTTATTAAATAGGCTCAATAAATATGCTTATTAAATAGGCTCAATAAATAGGCTTATTAAATAGGCTCAATAAATAGGCTTATTAAATAGGCTTATTAAATAGACTTATTAGACTTATTAAATAGGCTTATTAAATAGACTTATTAAATAGTCTTATTAAATAGGCTTATTAAATATACTTATTAAATAGACTTATTAAATAGACTTATTAAATAGACTTATTAAATAGCCTCATGAAATAGGCTTATTTTAGCAACTTAAGCTTATTATATAGGTTTATTTCAGCAACTTAGACTTATTAAATAGGTTTATTCAGCAACTTAGGCTTATTAAATAGCCTTATTCAGCAACTTAGGCTTATTAAATAGGCTTATTTCAGCAACTTAGACTTATTGAATAGGCCTATTAAATAGGCTTATTAAATAGGCTTATTTAAGCAACTTAGACTTATTAAATAGGCCTATTAAATAGGCTTATTAAATAGACTTATTAAATAGGCTCATTAAATACTTATTAAATAGGCTTATTAAATATGCTTATTAAATAGACTTATTAAATAGGCTCAATAAATAGGCTTATTAAATAGGCTTATTAAATAGGCTCAATAAATAGGCTTATTAAATAGGCTTATTAAATATGCTTATTAAATAGACTTATTAAATAGGCTTATTAAATAGGCTCAATAAATAGGATTATTAAATAGGCTCAATAAATAGGCTTATTAAATAGGCTCAATAAATAGGCTTATTAAATAGGCTCAATAAATAGGCTTATTAAATAGGCTCATTAAATACTTATTAAATAGGCTTATTAAATAGACTTATTAAATAGACTTATTAAATAGGCTTATTAAATAGACTTATTAAATAGGCTTATTAAAAAGGCGTATTAAATAGACTTATTAAATAGGCTCATTAAATACTTATTAAATATGTTTATTAAATAGGCGTATTAAATAGGCTTATTAAATAGGCTTATTAAATAGGCTTATTAAATAGGCTTATTAAATAAACTTATTAAATAGCCTAATTAAATAGGCTTATTTTAGCAACTTAGGCTTATTTAATAGGTTTATTTCAGCAACTTAGACTTATTAAATAGCCTTATTAAATAGGCTTATTTCAGCAACTTAGGCTTATTAAATAAGCTTATTTCAGCAACTTATGCTTATTAAATAGCCTTATTAAACAGGTTTATTTCAGCAACTTAGGCTTATTAAATAGCATTTTAAATAGGTTTATTTCAGCAACTTAGACTTATTAAATAGGCTTATTAAATAGGCTTAGTTCAGAAACTTAGGCTTATTAAATAGGCTTATTTCAGCAACTTAGGCTCATTAAATAGCCTTATTAAATAGGCTTATTTCAGCAACTTAGGCTTATTAAACAGGCTTATTTCAGCAACTTAAACTTATTAAATAGCCTTATTTCAGCAACTTAGGCTTATTAAATAGCCTTATTCAGCAACTTAGGCTCATTAAATAGGCTTATTTCAGCAACTTAGGCTTATTAAATAGGCTCATTCAGAAACTTAGGCTTATTAAATAGGCTTATTTCAGCAACTTAGACTTATTAAATAGGCCTATTAAATAGGCTTATTAAATAGGCTTATTTCAGCAACTTAGATTTATTAAAAAAAGGCCTATTAAATAGGCGTATTGAATAGACTTATTAAATAGGCTCATTAAATACTTATTAAATAGGCTTATTAAATAGGCTTATTAAATAGACTTATTAAATAGGCTCAATAAATAGGCTTATTAAATAGGCTTATTAAATAGACTTATTAAATAGGCTCAATAAATCGGCTTATTAAATAGGCTTATTAAATAGACTTATTAAATCGGCTTATTAAATAGGCTCAATAAATAGGCTTATTAAATAGGCTCAATAAATATGCTTATTAAATAGGCTCAATAAATAGGCTTATTAAATAGGCGCAATAAATAGGCTTATTAAATAGACTTATTAAATAGTGTTATTAAATAGGCTTATTAAATAGACTTATTAAATAGACTTATTAAATAGACTTTTTAAATAGACTTATTAAATAGACTTATTAAATAGACTTATTAAATAGCCTCATGAAATAGGCTTATTTTAGCAACTTAAGCTTATTAAATAGGTTTATTTCAGCAACTTAGACTTATTAAAGAGCCTTATTAAATAGGCTTATTTCAGCAACTTAGGCTTATTAAATAAGCTTATTTCAGCAACTTATGCTTATTAAATAGCCTTATTAAACAGGTTTATTTCAGCAACTTAGGCTTATTAAATAGCATTTTTAAATAGGTTTATTTCAGCAACTTAGACGTATTAAATATACCTTTTTAAATAGGCTTAGTTCAGAAACTTAGGCTTATTAAATAGTCTTATTTCAGCAACTTAGGCTCATTAAATAGCCTTATTAAATAGGCTTATTTCAGCAACTTAGGCTTATTAAATAAGCTTATTTCAGCAACTTATGCTTATTAAATAGCCTTATTAAACAGGTTTATTTCAGCAACTTAGGCTTATTAAATAGCATTTTAAATAGGTTTATTTCAGCAACTTAGACTTATTAAATAGGCTTATTAAATAGGCTTAGTTCAGAAACTTAGGCTCATTAAATAGCCTTATTAAATAGGCTTATTTCAGCAACTTGGGCTTATTAAACAGGCTTATTTCAGCAACTTAAACTTATTAAATAGCCTTATTTCAGCAACTTAGGCTTATTAAATAGCCTTATTCAGCAACTTAGGCTCATTAAATAGGCTTATTTCAGCAACTTAGGCTTATTAAATAGGCTCATTCAGAAACTTAGGCTTATTAAATAGGCTTATTTCAAAAACTTAGACTTATTAAATAGGCCTATTAAATATGCTTATTAAATAGGCTTATTTCAGCAACTTAGATTTATTAAAAAAGGCCTATTAAATAGGCGTATTGAATAGACTTATTAAATAGGCTTATTAAATAGGCTCAATAAATAGGCTTATTAAATAGGCTTATTAAATAGACTTATTAAATAGGCTCAATAAATCAGCTTATTAAATAGGCTTATTAAATAGACTTATTAAATCGGCTTATTAAATAGGCTCAATAAATAGGCTTATTAAATAGGCTCAATAAATATGCTTATTAAATAGGCTCAATAAATAGGCTTATTAAATAGGCTCAATAAATAGGCTTATTAAATAGGCTTATTAAATAGACTTATTAGACTTATTAAATAGGCTTATTAAATAGACTTATTAAATAGTCTTATTAAATAGGCTTATTAAATATACTTATTAAATAGACTTATTAAATAGACTTATTAAATAGACTTATTAAATAGCCTCATGAAATAGGCTTATTTTAGCAACTTAAGCTTATTATATAGGTTTATTTCAGCAACTTAGACTTATTAAATAGGTTTATTCAGCAACTTAGGCTTATTAAATAGCCTTATTCAGCAACTTAGGCTTATTAAATAGGCTTATTTCAGCAACTTAGACTTATTGAATAGGCCTATTAAATAGGCTTATTAAATAGGCTTATTTAAGCAACTTAGACTTATTAAATAGGCCTATTAAATAGGCTTATTAAATAGACTTATTAAATAGGCTCATTAAATACTTATTAAATAGGCTTATTAAATATGCTTATTAAATAGACTTATTAAATAGGCTCAATAAATAGGCTTATTAAATAGGCTTATTAAATAGGCTCAATAAATAGGCTTATTAAATAGGCTTATTAAATATGCTTATTAAATAGACTTATTAAATAGGCTTATTAAATAGGCTCAATAAATAGGATTATTAAATAGGCTCAATAAATAGGCTTATTAAATAGGCTCAATAAATAGGCTTATTAAATAGGCTCAATAAATAGGCTTATTAAATAGGCTCATTAAATACTTATTAAATAGGCTTATTAAATAGACTTATTAAATAGACTTATTAAATAGGCTTATTAAATAGACTTATTAAATAGGCTTATTAAAAAGGCGTATTAAATAGACTTATTAAATAGGCTCATTAAATACTTATTAAATATGTTTATTAAATAGGCGTATTAAATAGGCTTATTAAATAGGCTTATTAAATAGGCTTATTAAATAGGCTTATTAAATAAACTTATTAAATAGCCTAATTAAATAGGCTTATTTTAGCAACTTAGGCTTATTTAATAGGTTTATTTCAGCAACTTAGACTTATTAAATAGCCTTATTAAATAGGCTTATTTCAGCAACTTAGGCTTATTAAATAAGCTTATTTCAGCAACTTATGCTTATTAAATAGCCTTATTAAACAGGTTTATTTCAGCAACTTAGGCTTATTAAATAGCATTTTAAATAGGTTTATTTCAGCAACTTAGACTTATTAAATAGGCTTATTAAATAGGCTTAGTTCAGAAACTTAGGCTTATTAAATAGGCTTATTTCAGCAACTTAGGCTCATTAAATAGCCTTATTAAATAGGCTTATTTCAGCAACTTAGGCTTATTAAACAGGCTTATTTCAGCAACTTAAACTTATTAAATAGCCTTATTTCAGCAACTTAGGCTTATTAAATAGCCTTATTCAGCAACTTAGGCTCATTAAATAGGCTTATTTCAGCAACTTAGGCTTATTAAATAGGCTCATTCAGAAACTTAGGCTTATTAAATAGGCTTATTTCAGCAACTTAGACTTATTAAATAGGCCTATTAAATAGGCTTATTAAATAGGCTTATTTCAGCAACTTAGATTTATTAAAAAAAGGCCTATTAAATAGGCGTATTGAATAGACTTATTAAATAGGCTCATTAAATACTTATTAAATAGGCTTATTAAATAGGCTTATTAAATAGACTTATTAAATAGGCTCAATAAATAGGCTTATTAAATAGGCTTATTAAATAGACTTATTAAATAGGCTCAATAAATCGGCTTATTAAATAGGCTTATTAAATAGACTTATTAAATCGGCTTATTAAATAGGCTCAATAAATAGGCTTATTAAATAGGCTCAATAAATATGCTTATTAAATAGGCTCAATAAATAGGCTTATTAAATAGGCGCAATAAATAGGCTTATTAAATAGACTTATTAAATAGTGTTATTAAATAGGCTTATTAAATAGACTTATTAAATAGACTTATTAAATAGACTTTTTAAATAGACTTATTAAATAGACTTATTAAATAGACTTATTAAATAGCCTCATGAAATAGGCTTATTTTAGCAACTTAAGCTTATTAAATAGGTTTATTTCAGCAACTTAGACTTATTAAAGAGCCTTATTAAATAGGCTTATTTCAGCAACTTAGGCTTATTAAATAAGCTTATTTCAGCAACTTATGCTTATTAAATAGCCTTATTAAACAGGTTTATTTCAGCAACTTAGGCTTATTAAATAGCATTTTTAAATAGGTTTATTTCAGCAACTTAGACGTATTAAATATACCTTTTTAAATAGGCTTAGTTCAGAAACTTAGGCTTATTAAATAGTCTTATTTCAGCAACTTAGGCTCATTAAATAGCCTTATTAAATAGGCTTATTTCAGCAACTTAGGCTTATTAAATAGCCTTATTAAATAGGCTTATTTCAGCAACTTAGACTTATTAAATAGGTTTATTCAGCAACTTAGGCTTATTAAATAGGCTTATTCAGCAACTTAGGCTTATTAAATAGGCTTATTAAATAGGCTTATTTCAGCAACTTAGACTTATTAAATAGGCCTACTAAATAGGCTTATTAAATAGACTTATTAAATAGGCTCATTAAATACTTATTAAATAGGCTTATTAAATAGGCTTATTAAATAGACTTATTAAATAGGCTCAATAAATAGGCTTATTAAATAGGCTTATTAAATAGGCTCAATAAATAGGCTTATTAAATAGGCTTATTAAATAGGCTTATTAAATAGGCTCAATAAATAGGCTCATTAAATAGGCTCAATAAATAGGCTTATTAAATAGGCTCAATAAATAGGCTTATTAAATAGGCTCATTAAATACTTATTAAATAGGCTTATTAAATAGACTTATTAAATAGGCTTATTAAATAGGCTTATTAAATAGACTTATTAAATAGGCTCAATAAATAGGCTTATTAAATAGGCTTATTAAATAGGCTCAATAAATAGGCTTATTAAATAGGCTCAATAAATAGGCTCAATAAATAGGCTCATTAAATAGGCTCAATAAATAGGCTTATTAAATAGGCTCAATAAATAGGCTTATTAAAGAGGCTCATTAAATACTTATTAAATAGGCTTATTAAATAGACTTATTAAATAGGCTCAATAAATAGGCTTATTAAATAGGCTTATTAAATAGACTTATTAAATAGGCTCAATAAATCGGCTTATTAAATAGGCTTATTAAATAGACTTATTAAATCGGCTTATTAAATAGGCTCAATAAATAGGCTTATTAAATAGGCTTATTAAATAGGCTTATTAAATAGGCTTATTAAATAGACTTATTAAATAGCCTAATTAAATAGGCTTATTTTAGCAACTTAGGCTTATTAAATAGGTTTATTTCAGCAACTTAGACTTATTAAATAGCCTTATTAAATAGGCTTATTTCAGCAACTTAGGCTTATTAAATAAGCTTATTTCAGCAACTTATGCTTATTAAATAGCCTTATTAAACAGGTTTATTTCAGCAACTTAGGCTTATTAAATAGCATTTTAAATAGGTTTATTTCAGCAACTTAGACTTATTAAATAGGCTTATTAAATAGGCTTAGTTCAGAAACTTAGGCTTATTAAATAGGCTTATTTCAGCAACTTAGGCTCATTAAATAGCCTTACTAAATAGGCTTATTTCAGCAACTTAGGCTTATTAAATAGGCTTATTTCAGCAACTTAAACGTATTAAATAGCCTTATTTCATCAACTTAGGCTTATTAAATAGCCTTATTTCAGCAACTTAGACTTATTAAATAGGCTTATTCAGCAACTTAGGCTTATTAAATAGCCTTATTAAATAGGCTTATTTCAGCAACTTAGACTTATTAAATAGGCTTATTCAGCAACTTAGGCTTATTAAATAGGCTTATTCAGCAACTTAGGCTCATTAAATAGGCTTGTTTCAGCAACTTAGGCTTATTAAATAGGCTCATTCAGCAACTTAGGCTTATTAAATAGGCTTATTTCAGCAACTTAGACTTATTAAATAGGCCTATTAAATAGGCTTATTAAATAGGCTTATTTCATCAACTTAGACTTATTAAATAGGCTTATTAAATAGGCTTGTTAAATAGGCTTATTAAATAGGCTTATTTCAGCAACTTAGGCTTATTAAATAGCCTAATTAAGTAGGCTTATTTCAGCAACTTTGGCTTATTAAATAGGCTTATTTCAGCAACTTACGCTGATTAAAAAGGCTTATTTCAGCAACTTAGACTTATTAAATAGCCTTATTTCAGCAAATTAGACTTATTAAATAGGCTTATTTCAGCAAATTATGCTTATTAAATATACTTATTTCAGCAACTTAGGCTTATTAAATAGGCTTATTTCAGCAACTTAGACTTATTAAATAGCCTTATTTCAGCAACTTAGGCTTATTAAATAGGCTTATTTCAGTAACTTAGGCTTATTAAATTGCCTTATTTCAGCAACTTAGACTTATTAAATAGGCTTATTTCAGCAACTTAGGCTTATTAAATAGGCTTATTCAGCAACTTAGGCTTATTAAATAGGCTTATTAAATAGGCTTATTTCAGCAACTTAGGCTTATTAAATAGGCTTATTCAGCAACTTAGGCTTATTAAATAGGCTCATTCAATACTTATTAAATAGGCTTATTAAACAGGATTATTAAATAGACTTATTAAATAGGCTCAATAAATAGGCTTATTAAATAGGCTTATTAATTAGGCTTATTAAATAGGCTTATTAAATAGACTTATTAAATAGGCTTATTAAATAGGCTTATTAAATAGGCTTATTAAATAGGCTCAATAAATAGGCTTATTAAATAGGCTTATTAAATATGCTTATTAAATAGACTTATTAAATAGGCGTATTAAATAGGCTTATTAAATAGACTTATTAAATAGCCTCATTAAATAGTCTTATTTTAGCAACTTAGGCTTATAAAATAGGCTTATTTCATCAACTTATGCTTATTAAATAGCCTTATTAAACAGGTTTATTTCAGCAACTTAGGCTTATTAAATATCATTTGTAAATATGTTTATTTCAGCAACTTAGACTTATTAAATATACCTTTTTAAATAGGCTTAGTTCAGAAACTTAGGCTTATTAAATAAGCTTATTTCAGCAACTTATGCTTATTAAATAGCCTTATTAAACAGGTTTATTTCAGCAACTTAGGCTTATTAAATAGCATTTTAAATAGGTTTATTTCAGCAACTTAGACTTATTAAATAGGCTTATTAAATAGGCTTAGTTCAGAAACTTAGGCTCATTAAATAGCCTTATTAAATAGGCTTATTTCAGCAACTTGGGCTTATTAAACAGGCTTATTTCAGCAACTTAAACTTATTAAATAGCCTTATTTCAGCAACTTAGGCTTATTAAATAGCCTTATTCAGCAACTTAGGCTCATTAAATAGGCTTATTTCAGCAACTTAGGCTTATTAAATAGGCTCATTCAGAAACTTAGGCTTATTAAATAGGCTTATTTCAAAAACTTAGACTTATTAAATAGGCCTATTAAATATGCTTATTAAATAGGCTTATTTCAGCAACTTAGATTTATTAAAAAAGGCCTATTAAATAGGCGTATTGAATAGACTTATTAAATAGGCTCATTAAATACTTATTAAATAGGCTTATTAAATAGGCTTATTAAATAGACTTATTAAATAGGCTCAATAAATAGGCTTATTAAATAGGCTTATTAAATAGACTTATTAAATAGGCTCAATAAATCAGCTTATTAAATAGGCTTATTAAATAGACTTATTAAATCGGCTTATTAAATAGGCTCAATAAATAGGCTTATTAAATAGGCTCAATAAATATGCTTATTAAATAGGCTCAATAAATAGGCTTATTAAATAGGCTCAATAAATAGGCTTATCAAATAGGCTTATTAAATAGACTTATTAGACTTATTAAATAGGCTTATTAAATAGACTTATTAAATAGTCTTATTAAATAGGCTTATTAAATAGACTTATTAAATAGACTTATTAAATAGACTTATTAAATAGACTTATTAAATAGCCTCATGAAATAGGCTTATTTTAGCAACTTAAGCTTATTATATAGGTTTATTTCAGCAACTTAGACTTATTAAATAGGTTTATTCAGCAACTTAGGCTTATTAAATAGCCTTATTCAGCAACTTAGGCTTATTAAATAGGCTTATTTCAGCAACTTAGACTTATTAAATAGGCCTATTAAATAGGCTTATTAAATAGGCTTATTTCAGCAACTTAGACTTATTAAATAGGCCTATTAAATAGGCTTATTAAATAGACTTATTAAATAGGCTCATTAAATACTTATTAAATAGGCTTATTAAATATGCTTATTAAATATACTTATTAAATAGGCTCAATAAATAGGCTTATTAAATAGGCTTATTAAATAGGCTCAATAAATAGGCTTATTAAATAGGCTTATTAAATATGCTTATTAAATAGACTTATTAAATAGGCTTATTAAATAGGCTCAATAAATAGGATTATTAAATAGGCTCAATAAATATGCTTATTAAATAGGCTCAATAAATAGGCTTATTAAATAGGCTCAATAAATAGGCTTATTAAATAGGCTCATTAAATACTTATTAAATAGGCTTATTAAATAGACTTATTAAATAGACTTATTAAATAGGCTTATTAAATAGACTTATTAAATAGGCTTATTAAAAAGGCGTATTAAATAGACATTAAATAGGCTCATTAAATACTTATTAAATATGTTTATTAAATAGGCGTATTAAATAGGCTTATTAAATAGGCTTATTAAATAGGCTTATTAAATAGGCTTATTAAATAGACTTATTAAATAGCCTAATTAAATAAGCTTATTTTAGCAACTTAGGCTTATTTAATAGGTTTATTTCAGCAACTTAGACTTATTAAATAGCCTTATTAAATAGGCTTATTTCAGCAACTTAGGCTTATTAAATAAGCTTATTTCAGCAACTTATGCTTATTAAATAGCCTTATTAAACAGGTTTATTTCAGCAACTTAGGCTTATTAAATAGCATTTTAAATAGGTTTATTTCAGCAACTTAGACTTATTAAATAGGCTTATTAAATAGGCTTAGTTCAGAAACTTAGGCTTATTAAATAGGCTTATTTCAGCAACTTAGGCTCATTAAATAGCCTTATTAAATAGGCTTATTTCAGCAACTTAGGCTTATTAAACAGGCTTATTTCAGCAACTTAAACTTATTAAATAGCCTTATTTCAGCAACTTAGGCTTATTAAATAGCCTTATTCAGCAACTTAGGCTCATTAAATAGGCTTATTTCAGCAACTTAGGCTTATTAAATAGGCTCATTCAGAAACTTAGGCTTATTAAATAGGCTTATTTCAGCAACTTAGACTTATTAAATAGGCCTATTAAATAGGCTTATTAAATAGGCTTATTTCAGCAACTTAGATTTATTAAAAAAAGGCCTATTAAATAGGCGTATTGAATAGACTTATTAAATAGGCTCATTAAATACTTGTTAAATAGGCTTATTAAATAGGCTTATTTCAGCAACTTAGGCTTATTAAATAGCCTAATTAAGTAGGCTTATTTCAGCAACTTTGGCTTATTAAATAGGCTTATTTCAGCAACTTACGCTGATTAAAAAGGCTTATTTCAGCAACTTAGACTTATTAAATAGCCTTATTTCAGCAAATTAGACTTATTAAATAGGCTTATTTCAGCAAATTATGCTTATTAAATATACTTATTTCAGCAACTTAGGCTTATTAAATAGGCTTATTTCAGCAACTTAGACTTATTAAATAGCCTTATTTCAGCAACTTAGGCTTATTAAATAGGCTTATTTCAGTAACTTAGGCTTATTAAATTGCCTTATTTCAGCAACTTAGACTTATTAAATAGGCTTATTTCAGCAACTTAGGCTTATTAAATAGGCTTATTCAGCAACTTAGGCTTATTAAATAGGCTTATTAAATAGGCTTATTTCAGCAACTTAGGCTTATTAAATAGGCTTATTCAGCAACTTAGGCTTATTAAATAGGCTCATTCAATACTTATTAAATAGGCTTATTAAACAGGATTATTAAATAGACTTATTAAATAGGCTCAATAAATAGGCTTATTAAATAGGCTTATTAATTAGGCTTATTAAATAGGCTTATTAAATAGACTTATTAAATAGGCTTATTAAATAGGCTTATTAAATAGGCTTATTAAATAGGCTCAATAAATAGGCTTATTAAATAGGCTTATTAAATATGCTTATTAAATAGACTTATTAAATAGGCGTATTAAATAGGCTTATTAAATAGACTTATTAAATAGCCTCATTAAATAGTCTTATTTTAGCAACTTAGGCTTATAAAATAGGCTTATTTCATCAACTTATGCTTATTAAATAGCCTTATTAAACAGGTTTATTTCAGCAACTTAGGCTTATTAAATATCATTTGTAAATATGTTTATTTCAGCAACTTAGACTTATTAAATATACCTTTTTAAATAGGCTTAGTTCAGAAACTTAGGCTTATTAAATAAGCTTATTTCAGCAACTTATGCTTATTAAATAGCCTTATTAAACAGGTTTATTTCAGCAACTTAGGCTTATTAAATAGCATTTTAAATAGGTTTATTTCAGCAACTTAGACTTATTAAATAGGCTTATTAAATAGGCTTAGTTCAGAAACTTAGGCTCATTAAATAGCCTTATTAAATAGGCTTATTTCAGCAACTTGGGCTTATTAAATAGCCTTATTCAGCAACTTAGGCTCATTAAATAGGCTTATTTCAGCAACTTAGGCTTATTAAATAGGCTCATTCAGAAACTTAGGCTTATTAAATAGGCTTATTTCAAAAACTTAGACTTATTAAATAGGCCTATTAAATATGCTTATTAAATAGGCTTATTTCAGCAACTTAGATTTATTAAAAAAGGCCTATTAAATAGGCGTATTGAATAGACTTATTAAATAGGCTCATTAAATACTTATTAAATAGGCTTATTAAATAGGCTTATTAAATAGACTTATTAAATAGGCTCAATAAATAGGCTTATTAAATAGGCTTATTAAATAGACTTATTAAATAGGCTCAATAAATCAGCTTATTAAATAGGCTTATTAAATAGACTTATTAAATCGGCTTATTAAATAGGCTCAATAAATAGGCTTATTAAATAGGCTCAATAAATATGCTTATTAAATAGGCTCAATAAATAGGCTTATTAAATAGGCTCAATAAATAGGCTTATCAAATAGGCTTATTAAATAGACTTATTAGACTTATTAAATAGGCTTATTAAATAGACTTATTAAATAGTCTTATTAAATAGGCTTATTAAATAGACTTATTAAATAGACTTATTAAATAGACTTATTAAATAGACTTATTAAATAGCCTCATGAAATAGGCTTATTTTAGCAACTTAAGCTTATTATATAGGTTTATTTCAGCAACTTAGACTTATTAAATAGGTTTATTCAGCAACTTAGGCTTATTAAATAGCCTTATTCAGCAACTTAGGCTTATTAAATAGGCTTATTTCAGCAACTTAGACTTATTAAATAGGCCTATTAAATAGGCTTATTAAATAGGCTTATTTCAGCAACTTAGACTTATTAAATAGGCCTATTAAATAGGCTTATTAAATAGACTTATTAAATAGGCTCATTAAATACTTATTAAATAGGCTTATTAAATATGCTTATTAAATATACTTATTAAATAGGCTCAATAAATAGGCTTATTAAATAGGCTTATTAAATAAGCTCAATAAATAGGCTTATTAAATAGGCTTATTAAATATGCTTATTAAATAGACTTATTAAATAGGCTTATTAAATAGGCTCAATAAATAGGATTATTAAATAGGCTCAATAAATATGCTTATTAAATAGGCTCAATAAATAGGCTTATTAAATAGGCTCAATAAATAGGCTTATTAAATAGGCTCATTAAATACTTATTAAATAGGCTTATTAAATAGACTTATTAAATAGACTTATTAAATAGGCTTATTAAATAGACTTATTAAATAGGCTTATTAAAAAGGCGTATTAAATAGACATTAAATAGGCTCATTAAATACTTATTAAATATGTTTATTAAATAGGCGTATTAAATAGGCTTATTAAATAGGCTTATTAAATAGGCTTATTAAATAGGCTTATTAAATAGACTTATTAAATAGCCTAATTAAATAAGCTTATTTTAGCAACTTAGGCTTATTTAATAGGTTTATTTCAGCAACTTAGACTTATTAAATAGCCTTATTAAATAGGCTTATTTCAGCAACTTAGGCTTATTAAATAAGCTTATTTCAGCAACTTATGCTTATTAAATAGCCTTATTAAACAGGTTTATTTCAGCAACTTAGGCTTATTAAATAGCATTTTAAATAGGTTTATTTCAGCAACTTAGACTTATTAAATAGGCTTATTAAATAGGCTTAGTTCAGAAACTTAGGCTTATTAAATAGGCTTATTTCAGCAACTTAGGCTCATTAAATAGCCTTATTAAATAGGCTTATTTCAGCAACTTAGGCTTATTAAACAGGCTTATTTCAGCAACTTAAACTTATTAAATAGCCTTATTTCAGCAACTTAGGCTTATTAAATAGCCTTATTCAGCAACTTAGGCTCATTAAATAGGCTTATTTCAGCAACTTAGGCTTATTAAATAGGCTCATTCAGAAACTTAGGCTTATTAAATAGGCTTATTTCAGCAACTTAGACTTATTAAATAGGCCTATTAAATAGGCTTATTAAATAGGCTTATTTCAGCAACTTAGATTTATTAAAAAAAGGCCTATTAAATAGGCGTATTGAATAGACTTATTAAATAGGCTCATTAAATACTTATTAAATAGGCTTATTAAATAGGCTTATTAAATAGACTTATTAAATAGGCTCAATAAATAGGCTTATTAAATAGGCTTATTAAATAGACTTATTAAATAGGCTCAATAAATCGGCTTATTAAATAGGCTTATTAAATAGACTTATTAAATCGGCTTATTAAATAGGCTCAATAAATAGGCTTATTAAATAGGCTCAATAAATATGCTTATTAAATAGGCTCAATAAATAGGCTTATTAAATAGGCGCAATAAATAGGCTTATTAAATAGACTTATTAAATAGTGTTATTAAATAGGCTTATTAAATAGACTTATTAAATAGACTTATTAAATAGACTTATTAAATAGACTTATTAAATAGACTTATTAAATAGCCTCATGAAATAGGCTTATTTTAGCAACTTAAGCTTATTAAATAGGTTTATTTCAGCAACTTAGACTTATTAAAGAGCCTTATTAAATAGGCTTATTTCAGCAACTTAGGCTTATTAAATAAGCTTATTTCAGCAACTTATGCTTATTAAATAGCCTTATTAAACAGGTTTATTTCAGCAACTTAGGCTTATTAAATAGCATTTTTAAATAGGTTTATTTCAGCAACTTAGACGTATTAAATATACCTTTTTAAATAGGCTTAGTTCAGAAACTTAGGCTTATTAAATAGTCTTATTTCAGCAACTTAGGCTCATTAAATAGCCTTATTAAATAGGCTTATTTCAGCAACTTAGGCTTATTAAATAGCCTTATTAAATAGGCTTATTTCAGCAACTTAGACTTATTAAATAGGTTTATTCAGCAACTTAGGCTTATTAAATAGGCTTATTCAGCAACTTAGGCTTATTAAATAGGCTTATTAAATAGGCTTATTTCAGCAACTTAGACTTATTAAATAGGCCTACTAAATAGGCTTATTAAATAGACTTATTAAATAGGCTCATTAAATACTTATTAAATAGGCTTATTAAATAGGCTTATTAAATAGACTTATTAAATAGGCTCAATAAATAGGCTTATTAAATAGGCTTATTAAATAGGCTCAATAAATAGGCTTATTAAATAGGCTTATTAAATAGGCTTATTAAATAGGCTCAATAAATAGGCTCATTAAATAGGCTCAATAAATAGGCTTATTAAATAGGCTCAATAAATAGGCTTATTAAATAGGCTCATTAAATACTTATTAAATAGGCTTATTAAATAGACTTATTAAATAGGCTTATTAAATAGGCTTATTAAATAGACTTATTAAATAGGCTCAATAAATAGGCTTATTAAATAGGCTTATTAAATAGGCTCAATAAATAGGCTTATTAAATAGGCTCAATAAATAGGCTTATTAAATAGGCTCAATAAATAGGCTCATTAAATAGGCTCAATAAATAGGCTTATTAAATAGGCTCAATAAATAGGCTTATTAAAGAGGCTCATTAAATACTTATTAAATAGGCTTATTAAATAGACTTATTAAATAGGCTCAATAAATAGGCTTATTAAATAGGCTTATTAAATAGACTTATTAAATAGGCTCAATAAATCGGCTTATTAAATAGGCTTATTAAATAGACTTATTAAATCGGCTTATTAAATAGGCTCAATAAATAGGCTTATTAAATAGGCTTATTAAATAGGCTTATTAAATAGGCTTATTAAATAGACTTATTAAATAGCCTAATTAAATAGGCTTATTTTAGCAACTTAGGCTTATTAAATAGGTTTATTTCAGCAACTTAGACTTATTAAATAGCCTTATTAAATAGGCTTATTTCAGCAACTTAGGCTTATTAAATAAGCTTATTTCAGCAACTTATGCTTATTAAATAGCCTTATTAAACAGGTTTATTTCAGCAACTTAGGCTTATTAAATAGCATTTTAAATAGGTTTATTTCAGCAACTTAGACTTATTAAATAGGCTTATTAAATAGGCTTAGTTCAGAAACTTAGGCTTATTAAATAGGCTTATTTCAGCAACTTAGGCTCATTAAATAGCCTTACTAAATAGGCTTATTTCAGCAACTTAGGCTTATTAAATAGGCTTATTTCAGCAACTTAAACGTATTAAATAGCCTTATTTCATCAACTTAGGCTTATTAAATAGCCTTATTTCAGCAACTTAGACTTATTAAATAGGCTTATTCAGCAACTTAGGCTTATTAAATAGCCTTATTAAATAGGCTTATTTCAGCAACTTAGACTTATTAAATAGGTTTATTCAGCAACTTAGGCTCATTAAATAGGCTTATTCAGCAACTTAGGCTCATTAAATAGGCTTGTTTCAGCAACTTAGGCTTATTAAATAGGCTCATTCAGCAACTTAGGCTTATTAAATAGGCTTATTTCAGCAACTTAGACTTATTAAATAGGCCTATTAAATAGGCTTATTAAATAGGCTTATTTCATCAACTTAGACTTATTAAATAGGCTTATTAAATAGGCTTGTTAAATAGGCTTATTAAATAGGCTTATTTCAGCAACTTAGGCTTATTAAATAGCCTAATTAAGTAGGCTTATTTCAGCAACTTTGGCTTATTAAATAGGCTTATTTCAGCAACTTACGCTGATTAAAAAGGCTTATTTCAGCAACTTAGACTTATTAAATAGCCTTATTTCAGCAAATTAGACTTATTAAATAGGCTTATTTCAGCAAATTATGCTTATTAAATATACTTATTTCAGCAACTTAGGCTTATTAAATAGGCTTATTTCAGCAACTTAGACTTATTAAATAGCCTTATTTCAGCAACTTAGGCTTATTAAATAGGCTTATTTCAGCAACTTAGGCTTATTAAATTGCCTTATTTCAGCAACTTAGACTTATTAAATAGGCTTATTTCAGCAACTTAGGCTTATTAAATAGGCTTATTCAGCAACTTAGGCTTATTAAATAGGCTTATTAAATAGGCTTATTTCAGCAACTTAGGCTTATTAAATAGGCTTATTCAGCAACTTAGGCTTATTAAATAGGCTCATTCAATACTTATTAAATAGGCTTATTAAACAGGATTATTAAATAGACTTATTAAATAGGCTCAATAAATAGGCTTATTAAATAGGCTTATTAATTAGGCTTATTAAATAGGCTTATTAAATAGACTTATTAAATAGGCTTATTAAATAGGCTTATTAAATAGGCTTATTAAATAGGCTCAATAAATAGGCTTATTAAATAGGCTTATTAAATATGCTTATTAAATAGACTTATTAAATAGGCGTATTAAATAGGCTTATTAAATAGACTTATTAAATAGCCTCATTAAATAGTCTTATTTTAGCAACTTAGGCTTATAAAATAGGCTTATTTCATCAACTTATGCTTATTAAATAGCCTTATTAAACAGGTTTATTTCAGCAACTTAGGCTTATTAAATATCATTTTTAAATATGTTTATTTCAGCAACTTAGACTTATTAAATATACCTTTTTAAATAGGCTTAGTTCAGAAACTTAGGCTTATTAAATAGGCTTTTTTCAGCAACTTAGGTTCATTAAATAGCCTTATTAAATAGGCTTATTTCAGCAACTTAGGCTTATTAAATAGCCTTATTAAATAGGCTTATTTTAGCAACTTAGACTTATTAAAACGACTTATTAAATAGACATTTCAGCAACTTAGGCTCATCAAATATGCTTATGAAATATGCTTATTTCTGCAACTTAGACTTATTAGATAGGCCTATTAAATAGGCTTATTTCAGCAACTTAGGCTTATTAAATAGGCTTATTTCAGCAACTTGGGCTTATTAAATAGGCTTATTTCAGCAACTTAGACTTATTAAATAGCCTTATTTCAGCAACTTACGCTTATTAAATAGGCTTATTTCAGCGACTTAGGCTTATTAAATAGCCTTATTAAGTAGGCTTATTTCAGCAACTTGGGCTTATTAAATAGACTTATTAAATAGGCTTATTAAATAGGCTTATTAAATAGACTTATTAAATAGGCTCAATAAATAGGCTTATTAAATAGGCTTATTAAATAGGCTCAATAAATAGGCTTATTAAATAGGCTCAATAAATAGGCTTATTAAATAGGCTCAATAAATAGGCTCATTAAATAGGCTCAATAAATAGGCTTATTAAATAGGCTCAATAAATAGGCTTATTAAAGAGGCTCATTAAATACTTATTAAATAGGCTTATTAAATAGACTTATTAAATAGGCTCAATAAATCGGCTTATTAAATAGGCTTATTAAATAGACTTATTAAATCGGCTTATTAAATAGGCTCAATAAATAGGCTTATTAAATAGGCTTATTAAATAGGCTTATTAAATAGGCTTATTAAATAGACTTATTAAATAGCCTAATTAAATAGGCTTATTTTAGCAACTTAGGATTATTAAATAGGTTTATTTCAGCAACTTAGACTTATTAAATAGCCTTATTAAATAGGCTTATTTCAGCAACTTAGGCTTATTAAATAAGCTTATTTCAGCAACTTATGCTTATTAAATAGCCTTATTAAACAGGTTTATTTCAGCAACTTAGGCTTATTAAATAGCATTTTAAATAGGTTTATTTCAGCAACTTAGACTTATTAAATAGGCTTATTAAATAGGCTTAGTTCAGAAACTTAGGCATATTAAATAGGCTTATTTCAGCAACTTAGGCTCATTAAATAGCCTTACTAAATAGGCTTATTTCAGCAACTTAGGCTTATTAAATAGGCTTATTTCAGCAACTTAAACGTATTAAATAGCCTTATTTCATCAACTTAGGCTTATTAAATAGCCTTATTTCAGCAACTTAGACTTATTAAATAGGCTTATTCAGCAACTTAGGCTTATTAAATAGCCTTATTAAATAGGCTTATTTCAGCAACTTAGACTTATTAAATAGGTTTATTCAGCAACTTAGGCTTATTAAATAGGCTTATTCAGCAACTTAGGCTCATTAAATAGGCTTATTTCAGCAACTTAGGCTTATTAAATAGGCTCATTCAGCAACTTAGGCTTATTAAATAGGCTTATTTCAGCAACTTAGACTTATTAAATAGGCCTATTAAATAGGCTTATTAAATAGGCTTATTTCATCAACTTAGACTTATTAAATAGGCCTATTAAATAGGCTTGTTAAATAGGCTTATTAAATAGGCTTATTTCAGCAACTTAGGCTTATTAAATAGCCTAATTAAGTAGGCTTATTTCAGCAACTTATGCTTATTAAATATACTTATTTCAGCAACTTAGGCTTATTAAATAGGCTTATTTCAGCAACTTAGACTTATTAAATAGCCTTATTTCAGCAACTTAGGCTTATTAAATAGGCTTATTTCAGCAACTTAGGCATATTAAATCGCCTTATTTCAGCAACTTAGACTTATTAAATAGGCTTATTTCAGCAACTTAGGCTTATTAAATAGGCTTATTCAGCAACTTAGGCTTATTAAATAGGCTTATTAAATAGGCTTATTTCAGCAACTTAGGCTTATTAAATAGGCTTATTCAGCAACTTAGGCTTATTAAATAGGCTCATTCAATACTTATTAAATAGGCTTATTAAACAGGCTTATTAAATAGACTTATTAAATAGGCTCAATAAATAGGCTTATTAAATAGGCTTATTAATTAGGCTTATTAAATAGGCTTATTAAATAGACTTATTAAATAGGCTTATTAAATAGGCTTATTAAATAGGCTTATTAAATAGGCTCAATAAATAGGCTTATTAAATAGGCTTATTAAATATGCTTATTAAATAGACTTATTAAATAGGCGTATTAAATAGGCTTATTAAATAGACTTATTAAATAGCCTCATTAAATAGTCTTATTTTAGCAACTTAGGCTTATAAAATAGGCTTATTTCATCAACTTATGCTTATTAAATAGCCTTATTAAACAGGTTTATTTCAGCAACTTAGGCTTATTAAATAGCATTTTTAAATATGTTTATTTCAGCAACTTAGACTTATTAAATATACCTTTTTAAATAGGCTTAGTTCAGAAACTTAGGCTTATTAAATAGGCTTTTTTCAGCAACTTAGGCTCATTAAATAGCCTTATTAAATAGGCTTATTTCAGCAACTTAGGCTTATTAAATAGCCTTATTAAATAGGCTTATTTTAGCAACTTAGACTTATTAAAACGACTTATTAAATAGACATTTCAGCAACTTAGGCTCATCAAATATGCTTATGAAATATGCTTATTTCTGCAACTTAGACTTATTAGATAGGCCTATTAAATAGGCTTATTTCAGCAACTTAGGCTTATTAAATAGGCTTAATTCAGCAACTTGGGCTTATTAAATAGGCTTATTTCAGCAACTTAGACTTATTAAATAGCCTTATTTCAGCAACTTACGCTTATTAAATAGGCTTATTTCAGCAACTTAGGCTTATTAAATAGCCTTATTAAGTAGGCTTATTTCAGCAACTTGGGCTTATTAAATAGGCTTATTTCAGCAACTTGGGCTTATTAAATAGGCTTATTTCAGCAACTTAGACTTATTAAATAGCCTTATTTCAGCAACTTAGACTTATTAAATAGGATTATTTCAGCAACTTATGCTTATTAAATATACTTATTTCAGCAACTTAGGCTTATTAAATAGGCTTATTTCAGCAACTTAGACTTATTAAATAGCCTTATTTCAGCAACTTATGCTTATTAAATAGGCTTATTTCAGCAACTTAGGCTTATTAAATAGCCTTATTTCAGCAACTTAGACTTATTAAATAGGCTTATTTCAGCAATTTAGGCTTATTAAATAGGCTCATTCAATACTTGTTAAATAGGCTTATTAAACAGGCTTATTAAATAGACTCATTAAATAGGCTCATTAAATAGGCTTATTAAATAGGCTTATTAATTAGGCTTATTAAATAGGCTTATTAAATAGACTTATTAAATAGGCTTATTAAATAGGCTCAATAAATAGGCTTATTAAATAGGCTAATTAAATAGGCTTATTAAAAAGGCTTATTAAATAGACTTATTAAATAGGCTCATTAAATACTTATTAAATAGGTTTATTAAATAGGCGTATTAAATAGGCTTATTAAATAGGCTTATTAAATAGGCTTATTAAATAGACTTATTAAATAGCCTCATTAAATAGGCTTATTTGAGCAACTTAGGCTTATTAAATAGACTTATTAAATAGGCTTATTAAATAGGCTCAATAAATAGGCTTATTAAATAGGCTCAATAAATAGGCTTATTAAATAGGCTCAATAAATAGGCATATTAAATAGGCTCATTAAATACTTATTAAATAGGCTTATTAAATAGACTTATCAAATAGACTTATTAAATAGGCTTATTAAATAGACTTATTAAATAGGCTTATTAAAAAGGCTTATTAAATAGACTTATTAAATAGGCTCATTAAATACTTATTAAATATGTTTATTAAATAGGCGTATTAAATAGGCCTATTAAATAGGCTTGTTAAATAGGCTTATTAAATAGGCTTATTTCAGCAACTTAGGCTTATTAAATAGCCTAATTAAGTAGGCTTATTTCAGCAACTTTGGCTTATTAAATAGGCTTATTTCAGCAACTTACGCTGATTAAAAAGGCTTATTTCAGCAACTTAGACTTATTAAATAGCCTTATTTCAGCAAATTAGACTTATTAAATAGGCTTATATCAGCAACTTATGCTTATTAAATATACTTATTTCAGCAACTTAGGCTTATTAAATAGGCTTATTTCAGCAACTTAGACTTATTAAATAGCCTTATTTCAGCAACTTAGGCTTATTAAATAGGCTTATTTCAGCAACTTAGGCTTATTAAATAGCCTTATTTCAGCAACTTAGACTTATTAAATAGGCTTATTTCAGCAACTTAGGCTTATTAAATATGCTTATTCAGCAACTTAGGCTTATTAAATAGGCTTATTAAATAGGCTTATTTCAGCAACTTAGGCTTATTAAATAGGCTTATTCAGCAACTTAGGCTTATTAAATAGGCTGATTCAATACTTATTAAATAGGCTTATTGAACAGGCTTATTAAATAGACTCATTAAATAGGCTCAATAAATAGGCTTATTAAATAGGCTTATTAATTAGGCTTATTAAATAGGCTTATTAAATAGACTTATTAAATAGGCTCATTAAATAGGCTCAATAAATAGGCTTATTAAATAGGCTTATTAAATAGGCTTATTAAATAGGCTTATTAAATAGGCTCAATAAGTAGGCTTATTAAATAGGCTTATTAAATATGCTTATTAAATAGACTTATTAAATAGGCGTATTAAATAGGCTTATTAAATAGACTTATTAAATAGCCTCATTAAATAGGCTTATTTTAGCAACTTAGGCTTATAAAATAGGCTTATTTCATCAACTTATGCTTATTAAATAGCCTTATTAAACAGGTTTATTTCAGCAACTTAGGCTTATTAAATAGCATTTTTAAATATGTTTATTTCAGCAACTTAGACTTATTAAATATACCTTTTTAAATAGGCTTAGTTCAGAAACTTAGGCTTATTAAATAGGCTTATTTCAGCAACTTAGGCTCATTAAATAGCCTTATTAAATAGGCTTATTTTAGCAACTTAGACTTATTAAAACGACTTATTAAATAGACATTTCAGCAACTTAGGCTCATCAAATATGCTTATGAAATATGCTTATTTCTGCAACTTAGACTTATTAGATAGGCCTATTAAATAGGCTTATTTCAGCAACTTAGGCTTATTAAATAGGCTTATTTCAGCAACTTGGGCTTATTAAATAGGCTTATTTCAGCAACTTAGACTTATTAAATAGCCTTATTTCAGCAACTTACGCTTATTAAATAGGCTTATTTCAGCAACTTAGGCTTATTAAATAGCCTTATTAAGTAGGCTTATTTCAACAACTTGGGCTTATTAAATAGGCTTATTTCAGCAACTTACGCTGATTAAAAAGGCTTATTTCAGCAACTTAGGCTTATTAAATAGGCTTATTTCAGCAACTTGGGCTTATTAAATAGGCTTATTTCAGCAACTTAGACTTATTAAATAGCCTTATTTCAGCAACTTAGACTTATTAAATAGGCTTATTTCAGCAACTTATGCTTATTAAATATACTTATTTCAGCAACTTAGGCTTATTAAATAGGCTTATTTCAGCAACTTAGACTTATTAAATAGCCTTATTTCAGCAACTTATGCTTATTAAATAGGCTTATTTCAGCAACTTAGGCTTATTAAATAGCCTTATTTCAGCAACTTAGACTTATTAAATAGGCTTATTTCAGCAACTTAGGCTTATTAAATAGGCTCATTCAATACTTATTAAATAGGCTTATTAAACAGGCTCATTAAATAGACTCATTAAATAGGCTCAATAAATAGGCTTATTAAATAGGCTTATTAATTAGGCTTATTAAATAGGCTTATTAAATAGACTTATTAAATAGGCTCATTAAATAGGCTCAATAAATAGGCTTATTAAATAGGCTTATTAAATAGGCTTATTAAATAGGCTTATTAAATAGGCTCAATAAGTAGGCTTATTAAATAGGCTTATTAAATATGCTTATTAAATATACTTATTAAATAGGCGTATTAAATAGGCTTATTAAATAGACTTATTAAATAGCCTCATTAAATAGGCTTATTTTAGCAACTTAGGCTTATAAAATAGGCTTATTTCATCAACTTATGCTTATTAAATAGCCTTATTAAACAGGTTTATTTCAGCAACTTAGGCTTATTAAATAGCATTTTTAAATATGTTTATTTCAGCAACTTAGACTTATTAAATATACCTTTTTAAATAGGCTTAGTTCAGAAACTTAGGCTTATTAAATAGGCTTATTTCAGCAACTTAGGCTCATTAAATAGCCTTATTAAATAGGCTTATTTCAGCAACTTAGGCTCATTAAATAGCCTTATTAAATAGGCTTATTTCAGCAACTTAGGCTTATTAAATAGCCTTATTAAATAGGCTTATTTTAGCAACTTAGACTTATTAAAACGACTTATTAAATAGACATTTCAGCAACTTAGGCTCATCAAATATGCTTATGAAATATGCTTATTTCTGCAACTTAGACTTATTAGATAGGCCTATTAAATAGGCTTATTTCAGCAACTTAGGCTTATTAAATAGGCTTATTTCAGCAACTTGGGCTTATTAAATAGGCTTATTTCAGCAACTTAGACTTATTAAATAGCCTTATTTCAGCAACTTACGCTTATTAAATAGGCTTATTTCAGCAACTTAGGCTTATTAAATAGCCTTATTAAGTAGGCTTATTTCAACAACTTGGGCTTATTAAATAGGCTTATTTCAGCAACTTACGCTGATTAAAAAGGCTTATTTCAGCAACTTAGGCTTATTAAATAGGCTTATTTCAGCAACTTGGGCTTATTAAATAGGCTTATTTCAGCAACTTAGACTTATTAAATAGCCTTATTTCAGCAACTTAGACTTATTAAATAGGCTTATTTCAGCAACTTATGCTTATTAAATATACTTATTTCAGCAACTTAGGCTTATTAAATAGGCTTATTTCAGCAACTTAGACTTATTAAATAGCCTTATTAAACAGGTTTATTTCAGCAACTTAGGCTTATTAAATAGCATTTTTAAATATGTTTATTTCAGCAACTTAGACTTATTAAATATACCTTTTTAAATAGGCTTAGTTCAGAAACTTAGGCTTATTAAATAGGCTTATTTCAGCAACTTAGGCTCATTAAATAGCCTTATTAAATAGGCTTATTTCAGCAACTTAGGCTTATTAAATAGCCTTATTAAATAGGCTTATTTTAGCAACTTAGACTTATTAAAACGACTTATTAAATAGACATTTCAGCAACTTAGGCTCATCAAATATGCTTATGAAATATGCTTATTTCTGCAACTTAGACTTATTAGATAGGCCTATTAAATAGGCTTATTTCAGCAACTTAGGCTTATTAAATAGGCTTATTTCAGCAACTTGGGCTTATTAAATAGGCTTATTTCAGCAACTTAGACTTATTAAATAGCCTTATTTCAGCAACTTACGCTTATTAAATAGGCTTATTTCAGCAACTTAGGCTTATTAAATAGCCTTATTAAGTAGGCTTATTTCAACAACTTGGGCTTATTAAATAGGCTTATTTCAGCAACTTACGCTGATTAAAAAGGCTTATTTCAGCAACTTAGGCTTATTAAATAGGCTTATTTCAGCAACTTGGGCTTATTAAATAGGCTTATTTCAGCAACTTAGACTTATTAAATAGCCTTATTTCAGCAACTTAGACTTATTAAATAGGCTTATTTCAGCAACTTATGCTTATTAAATATACTTATTTCAGCAACTTAGGCTTATTAAATAGGCTTATTTCAGCAACTTAGACTTATTAAATAGCCTTATTTCAGCAACTTAGGCTTATTAAATAGGCTTATTTCAGCAACTTAGGCTTATTAAATAGCCTTATTTCAGCAACTTAGACTTATTAAATAGGCTTATTTCAGCAACTTAGGCTTATTAAATAGGCTCATTCAATACTTGTTAAATAGGTTTATTAAACAGGCTTATCAAATAGACTCATTAAATAGGCTCATTAAATAGGCTTATTAAATAGGCTTATTAATTAGGCTTATTAAATAGGCTTATTAAATAGACTTATTAAATAGGCTTATTAAATAGGCTCAATAAATAGGCTTATTAAATAGGCTCAATGAATAGGCTTATTAAATAGGCTCAATAAATAGGCTTATTAAATAGGCTCATTAAATACTTATTAAATAGGCTTAACAAATAGACTTATTAAATAGACTTATTAAATAGGCTTATTAAATAGGTTTATTAAATAGGCTTATTAAAAAGGCTTATTAAATAGACTTATTAAATAGGCTAATTAAATACTTATTAAATAGGTTTATTAAATAGGCGTATTAAATAGGCTTATTAAATAGGCTTATTAAATAGGCTTATTAAATAGACTTATTAAATAGCCTCATTAAATAGGCTTATTTTAGCAACTTAGGCTTATTAAATAGGCTTATTAAATAGACTTATTAAATAGGCTCAATAAATAGGCTTATTAAATAGGCTCAATAAATAGGCTTATTAAATAGGCTCATTAAATATTTATCAAATAGGCTTATTAAATAGAGTTATTAAATAGACTTATTAAATAGGCTTATTAAATAGACTTATTAAATAGGCTTATTAAAAAGGCTTATTAAATAGACGTATTAAATAGGCTCATTAAATACTTATTAAATATGTTTATTAAATAGGCGTATTAAATAGGTTTATTAAATAGGCTTATTAAATAGGCTTATTAAATAGGCTTATTAAATAGATTTATTAAATAGCTAATTAAATAGGCTTATTTTAGCAACTTAGGCTTATTAAATAGGTTTATTTCAGCAACTTAGACTTATTAAATAGCCTTATTAAATAGGCTTATTTCAGCAACTTAGGCTTATTAAATAAGCTTATTTCAGCAACTTATGCTTATTAAATAGCCTTATTAAACAGGTTTATTTCACCAACTTAGGCTTATTAAATAGCATTTTAAATAGGTTTATTTCAGCAACTTAGACTTATTAAATAGGCTTATTAAATAGGCTTAGTTCAGAAACTTAGGCTTATTAAATAGGCTTATTTCAGCAACTTAGGCTCATTAAATAGCCTTACTAAATAGGCTTATTTCAGCAACTTAGGCTTATTAAACAGGCTTATTTCAGCAACTTAAACTTATTAAATAGCCTTATTTCATCAACTTAGGCTTATTAAATAGCCTTATTTCAGCAACTTAGACTTATTAAATAGGCTTATTCAGCAACTTAGGCTTATTAAATAGCCTTATTAATTAGGCTTATTTCAGCAACTTAGACTTATTAAATAGGTTTATTCAGCAACTTAGGCTTATTAAATAGGCTTATTCAGCAACTTAGGCTCATTAAGTAGGCTTATTTCAGCAACTTAGGCTTATTAAATAGGCTCATTCAGCAACTTAGGCTTATTAAATAGGCTTATTTCAGCAACTTAGACTTATTAAATAGGCCTATTAAATAGGCTTATTAAATAGGCTTATTTCATCAACTTAGACTTATGAAATAGGCCTATTAAATAGGCTTGTTAAATAGGCTTATTAAATAGGCTTATTTCAGCAACTTAGGCTTATTAAATAGCCTAATTAAGTAGGCTTATTTCAGCAACTTTGGCTTATTAAATAGGCTTATTTCAGCAACTTACGCTGATTAAAAAGGCTTATTTCAGCAACTTAGACTTATTAAATAGCCTTATTTCAGCAACTTAGACTTATTAAATAGGCTTATTCAGCAACTTAGGCTTATTAAATAGCCTTATTAATTAGGCTTATTTCAGCAACTTAGACTTATTAAATAGGTTTATTCAGCAACTTAGGCTTATTAAATAGGCTTATTCAGCAACTTAGGCTCATTAAGTAGGCTTATTTCAGCAACTTAGGCTTATTAAATAGGCTCATTCAGCAACTTAGGCTTATTAAATAGGCTTATTTCAGCAACTTAGACTTATTAAATAGGCTTATTTCAGCAACTTAGGCTTATTAAATATGCTTATTCAGCAACTTAGGCTTATTAAATAGGCTTATTAAATAGGCTTATTTCAGCAACTTAGGCTTATTAAATAGGCTTATTCAGCAACTTAGGCTTATTAAATAGGCTGATTCAATACTTATTAAATAGGCTTATTAAACAGGCTTATTAAATAGACTCATTAAATAGGCTCAATAAATAGGCTTATTAAATAGGCTTATTAATTAGGCTTATTAAATAGGCTTATTAAATAGACTTATTAAATAGGCTCATTAAATAGGCTCAATAAATAGGCTTATTAAATAGGCTTATTAAATAGGCTTATTAAATAGGCTTATTAAATAGGCTCAATAAGTAGGCTTATTAAATAGGCTTATTAAATATGCTTATTAAATAGACTTATTAAATAGGCGTATTAAATAGGCTTATTAAATAGACTTATTAAATAGCCTCATTAAATAGGCTTATTTTAGCAACTTAGGCTTATAAAATAGGCTTATTTCATCAACTTATGCTTATTAAATAGCCTTATTAAACAGGTTTATTTCAGCAACTTAGGCTTATTAAATAGCATTTTTAAATATGTTTATTTCAGCAACTTAGACTTATTAAATATACCTTTTTAAATAGGCTTAGTTCAGAAACTTAGGCTTATTAAATAGGCTTATTTCAGCAACTTAGGCTCATTAAATAGCCTTATTAAATAGGCTTATTTCAGCAACTTAGGCTTATTAAATAGCCTTATTAAATAGGCTTATTTTAGCAACTTAGACTTATTAAAACGACTTATTAAATAGACATTTCAGCAACTTAGGCTCATCAAATATGCTTATGAAATATGCTTATTTCTGCAACTTAGACTTATTAGATAGGCCTATTAAATAGGCTTATTTCAGCAACTTAGGCTTATTAAATAGGCTTATTTCAGCAACTTGGGCTTATTAAATAGGCTTATTTCAGCAACTTAGACTTATTAAATAGCCTTATTTTAGCAACTTACGCTTATTAAATAGGCTTATTTCAGCAACTTAGGCTTATTAAATAGCCTTATTAAGTAGGCTTATTTCAACAACTTGGGCTTATTAAATAGGCTTATTTCAGCAACTTACGCTGATTAAAAAGGCTTATTTCAGCAACTTAGGCTTATTAAATAGGCTTATTTCAGCAACTTGGGCTTATTAAATAGGCTTATTTCAGCAACTTAGACTTATTAAATAGCCTTATTTCAGCAACTTAGACTTATTAAATAGGCTTATTTCAGCAACTTATGCTTATTAAATATACTTATTTCAGCAACTTAGGCTTATTAAATAGGCTTATTTCAGCAACTTAGACTTATTAAATAGCCTTATTAAACAGGTTTATTTCAGCAACTTAGGCTTATTAAATAGCATTTTTAAATATGTTTATTTCAGCAACTTAGACTTATTAAATATACCTTTTTAAATAGGCTTAGTTCAGAAACTTAGGCTTATTAAATAGGCTTATTTCAGCAACTTAGGCTCATTAAATAGCCTTATTAAATAGGCTTATTTCAGCAACTTAGGCTTATTAAATAGCCTTATTAAATAGGCTTATTTTAGCAACTTAGACTTATTAAAACGACTTATTAAATAGACATTTCAGCAACTTAGGCTCATCAAATATGCTTATGAAATATGCTTATTTCTGCAACTTAGACTTATTAGATAGGCCTATTAAATAGGCTTATTTCAGCAACTTAGGCTTATTAAATAGGCTTATTTCAGCAACTTGGGCTTATTAAATAGGCTTATTTCAGCAACTTAGACTTATTAAATAGCCTTATTTCAGCAACTTACGCTTATTAAATAGGCTTATTTCAGCAACTTAGGCTTATTAAATAGCCTTATTAAGTAGGCTTATTTCAACAACTTGGGCTTATTAAATAGGCTTATTTCAGCAACTTACGCTGATTAAAAAGGCTTATTTCAGCAACTTAGGCTTATTAAATAGGCTTATTTCAGCAACTTGGGCTTATTAAATAGGCTTATTTCAGCAACTTAGACTTATTAAATAGCCTTATTTCAGCAACTTAGACTTATTAAATAGGCTTATTTCAGCAACTTATGCTTATTAAATATACTTATTTCAGCAACTTAGGCTTATTAAATAGGCTTATTTCAGCAACTTAGACTTATTAAATAGCCTTATTTCAGCAACTTAGGCTTATTAAATAGGCTTATTTCAGCAACTTAGGCTTATTAAATAGCCTTATTTCAGCAACTTAGACTTATTAAATAGGCTTATTTCAGCAACTTAGGCTTATTAAATAGGCTCATTCAATACTTGTTAAATAGGTTTATTAAACAGGCTTATCAAATAGACTCATTAAATAGGCTCATTAAATAGGCTTATTAAATAGGCTTATTAATTAGGCTTATTAAATAGGCTTATTAAATAGACTTATTAAATAGGCTTATTAAATAGGCTCAATAAATATGCTTATTAAATAGGCTCAATGAATAGGCTTATTAAATAGGCTCAATAAATAGGCTTATTAAATAGGCTCATTAAATACTTATTAAATAGGCTTAACAAATAGACTTATTAAATAGACTTATTAAATAGGCTTATTAAATAGGTTTATTAAATAGGCTTATTAAAAAGGCTTATTAAATAGACTTATTAAATAGGCTAATTAAATACTTATTAAATAGGTTTATTAAATAGGTGTATTAAATAGGCTTATTAAATAGGCTTATTAAATAGGCTTATTAAATAGACTTATCAAATAGCCTCATTAAATAGGCTTATTTTAGCAACTTAGGCTTATTAAATAGGCTTATTAAATAGACTTATTAAATAGGCTCAATAAATAGGCTTATTAAATAGGCTTATTAAATAGGCTTATTAAATAGGCTCAATAAATAGGCTTATTAAATAGGCTCAATAAATAGGCTTATTAAATAGGCTCAATAAATAGGCTTATTAAATAGGCTCATTAAATATTTATTAAATAGGCTTATTAAATAGAGTTATTAAATAGACTTATTAAATAGGCTTATTAAATAGACGTATTAAATAGGCTCATTAAATACTTATTAAATATGTTTATTAAATAGGCGTATTAAATAGGTTTATTAAATAGGCTTATTAAATAGGCTTATTAAATAGGCTTATTAAATAGATTTATTAAATAGCTAATTAAATAGGCTTATTTTAGCAACTTAGGCTTATTAAATAGGTTTATTTCAGCAACTTAGACTTATTAAATAGCCTTATTAAATAGGCTTATTTCAGCAACTTAGGCTTATTAAATAAGCTTATTTCAGCAACTTATGCTTATTAAATAGCCTTATTAAACAGGTTTATTTCACCAACTTAGGCTTATTAAATAGCATTTTAAATAGGTTTATTTCAGCAACTTAGACTTATTAAATAGGCTTATTAAATAGGCTTAGTTCAGAAACTTAGGCTTATTAAATAGGCTTATTTCAGCAACTTAGGCTCATTAAATAGCCTTACTAAATAGGCTTATTTCAGCAACTTAGGCTTATTAAACAGGCTTATTTCAGCAACTTAAACTTATTAAATAGCCTTATTTCATCAACTTAGGCTTATTAAATAGCCTTATTTCAGCAACTTAGACTTATTAAATAGGCTTATTCAGCAACTTAGGCTTATTAAATAGCCTTATTAATTAGGCTTATTTCAGCAACTTAGACTTAAATTTTGATTTAAAGCTTTCGTGACTGCAGTAATTCATATTCTTAGTTTTTTCGGTAAAGTCACGTTGAAGAGAAACAACAAAATAACAAAATATATATATTTTGTTATTTTGTTGTTTCTCTTCAACGTGACTTTACCGAAAAAACTAAGAATACAACTTAGACTTATTAAATAGGTTTATTCAGCAACTTAGGCTTATTAAATAGGCTTATTCAGCAACTTAGGCTCATTAAGTAGGCTTATTTCAGCAACTTAGGCTTATTAAATAGGCTCATTCAGCAACTTAGGCTTATTAAATAGGCTTATTTCAGCAACTTAGACTTATTAAATAGGCCTATTAAATAGGCTTATTAAATAGGCTTATTTCATCAACTTAGACTTATGAAATAGGCCTATTAAATAGGCTTGTTAAATAGGCTTATTAAATAGGCTTATTTCAGCAACTTAGGCTTATTAAATAGCCTAATTAAGTAGGCTTATTTCAGCAACTTTGGCTTATTAAATAGGCTTATTTCAGCAACTTACGCTGATTAAAAAGGCTTATTTCAGCAACTTAGACTTATTAAATAGCCTTATTTCAGCAACTTAGACTTATTAAATAGGCTTATTCAGCAACTTAGGCTTATTAAATAGCCTTATTAATTAGGCTTATTTCAGCAACTTAGACTTATTAAATAGGTTTATTCAGCAACTTAGGCTTATTAAATAGGCTTATTCAGCAACTTAGGCTCATTAAGTAGGCTTATTTCAGCAACTTAGGCTTATTAAATAGGCTCATTCAGCAACTTAGGCTTATTAAATAGGCTTATTTCAGCAACTTAGACTTATTAAATAGGCCTATTAAATAGGCTTATTAAATAGGCTTATTTCATCAATTTAGACTTATGAAATAGGCCTATTAAATAGGCTTGTTAAATAGGCTTATTAAATAGGCTTATTTCAGCAACTTAGGCTTATTAAATAGCCTAATTAAGTAGGCTTATTTCAGCAACTTTGGCTTATTAAATAGGCTTATTTCAGCAACTTACGCTGATTAAAAAGGCTTATTTCAGCAACTTAGACTTATTAAATAGCCTTATTTCAGCAAATTAGACTTATTAAATAGGCTTATTTCAGCAACTTATGCTTATTAAATATACTTATTTCAGCAACTTAGGCTTATTAAATAGGCTTATTTCAGCAACTTAGACTTATTAAATAGCCTTATTTCAGCAACTTAGGCTTATTAAATAGGCTTATTCAGCAACTTAGGCTTATTAAATAGGCTTATTAAATAGGCTTATTTCAGCAACTTAGGCTTATTAAATAGGCTTATTCAGCAACTTAGGCTTATTAAATAGGCTAATTCAATACTTATTTAATAGGCTTATTAAACAGGCTTATTAAATAGACTCATTAAATAGGCTCAATAAATAGGCTTATTAAATAGGCTTATTAATTAGGCTTATTAAATAGGCTTATTAAATCGACTTATTAAATAGGCATATTAAATAGGCTCAATAAATAGGCTTATTAAATAGGCTTATTTAATAGGCTTATTAAATAGGCTTATTAAATAGGCTCAATAAATAGGCTTATTAAATAGGCTCATTAAATATGCTTATTAAATAGACTTATTAAATAGGCATATTAAATAGGCTTATTAAATAGACTTATTAAATAGCCTCATTAAATAGGCTTATTTTAGCAACTTAGGCTTATAAAATAGGCTTATTTCATCAACTTATGCTTATTAAATAGCCTTATTAAACAGGCTTATTTCAGCAACTTAGGCTTATTAAATAGCATTTTTAAATATGTTTATTTCAGCAACTTAGACTTATTAAATATACCTTTTTAAATAGGCTTAGTTCAGCAACTTAGGCTTATTAAATAGGCTTATTTCAGCAACTTAGGCTCATTAAATAGCCTTATTAAATAGGCTTATTTCAGCAACTTAGGCTTATTAAATAGCCTTATTAAATAGGCTTATTTTAGCAACTTAGACTTATTAAAACGACTTATTAAATAGACATTTCAGCAACTTAGGCTCATCAAATATGCTTATGAAATATGCATATTTCTGCAACCTAGACTTATTAGATAGGCCTATTAAATATGCTTATTTCAGCAACTTAGGCTTATTAAATAGGCTTATTTCAGCAACTTGGGCTTATTAAATAGGCTTATTTCAGCAACTTAGACTTATTAAATAGCCTTATTAAGTAGGCTTATTTCAGCAACTTGGGCTTATTAAATAGGCTTATTTCAGCAACTTACGCTGATTAAAAAGGCTTATTTCAGCAACTTAGACTTATTAAATAGCCTTATTTCAGCAACTTAGACTTATTAAATAGGCTTATTTCAGCAACTTATGTTTATTAAATATACTTATTTCAGCAACTTAGGCTTATTAAATAGGCTTATTTCAGCAACTTAGACTTATTAAATAGCCTTATTTCAGCAACTTATGCTTATTAAATAGGCTTATTTCAGCAACTTAGGCTTATTAAATAGCCTTATTTCAGCAACTTAGGCTTATTAAATAGGCTCATTCAATACTTGTTAAATAGCCTTATTAAACAGGCTTATTAAATAGACTCATTAAATAGGCTCATTAAATAGGCTTATTGAATAGGCTTATTAATTAGGCTTATTAAATAGGCTTATTAAATAGACTTATTAAATAGGCTTATTAAATAGGCTCAATAAATAGGCTCAATGAATAGGCTTATTAAATAGGCGCAATAAATAGGCTTATTAAATAGGCTCATTAAATAGGCTTATTAAATAGGCTCATTAAATACTTATTAAATAGGTTTATTAAATAGGCGTATTAAATAGGCTTATTAAATAGGCTTATTAAATAGGCTTATTAAATAGACTTATTAAATAGCCTCATTAAATAGGCTTATTTTAGCAACTTAGGCTTATTAAATAGGCTTATTTCAGCAACTTAGGCTTATTAAATATCGTTATTTCAGCAACTTAGACTTATTAAATAGGCTTATTCAGCAACTTAGGCTTATTAAATAGCCTTATTAAATAGGCTTATTTAAGCAACTTAGGCTTATTAAATAGGCTTATTTCAGCAACTTAGGCTTATTAAATAGGCTTATTCAGCAACTTAGGCTTATTAAATAGGCTTATTTCAGCAACTTAGACTTATTAAATAGGCCTATTAAATAGGCTTATTAAAAAGACGTATTAAATAGGCTCATTAAATAGGCTTATTTTAGCAACTTAGGCTTATTAAATAGGTTTATTTCAGCAACTTAGACTTATTAAATAGCCTTTTTAAAAAGGCTTATTTCAGCAACTTAGGCTTATTAAATAAGCTTATTTCAGCAACTTATGCTTATTAAATAGCCCTATTAAACAGGTTTATTTCAGCAACTTAGGCTTATTAAATAGGCTTATTCAGCAACTTAGGCTTATTAAATAGGCTTATTAAATAGGCTTATTTCAGCAACTTAGGCTTATTAAATAGGCTTATTCAGCAACTTAGGCTTATTAAATAGGCTCATTCAATACTTATTAAATAGGCTTATTAAACAGGCTTATTAAATAGACTCATTAAATAGGCTCAATAAATAGGCTTATTAAATAGTCTTATTAATTAGGCTTATTAAATAGGCATATTAAATAGACTTATTAAATAGGCTTATTAAATAGGCTCAATAAATAGGCTTATTAAATAGGCTTATTAAATAGGCTTATTAAATAGGCTTATTAAATAGGCTCAATAAATAGGCTTATTAAATAGGCTTATTAAATATGCTTATTAAATAGACTTATTAAATAGGCGTATTAAATAGGCCTATTAAATAGACTTATTAAATAGCCTCATTAAATAGGCTTATTTTAGCAACTTAGGCTTATTAAATAGGCTTATTTCAGCAACTTAGGCTTATAAAATAGGCTTATTTCATCAACTTATGCTTATTAAATAGCCTTATTAAACTGGTTTATTTCAGCAACTTAGGCTTATTAAATAGCATTTTTAAATATGTTTATTTCAGCAACTTAGACTTATTAAATACACCTTTTTAAATAGGCTTAGTTCAGAAACTTAGGCTTATTAAATAGGCTTATTTCAGCAACTTAGGCTCATTAAATAGCCTTATTAAATAGGCTTATTTCAGCAACTTAGGCTTATTAAATAGCCTTATTAAATAGGCTTATTTCAGCAACTTAGACTTATTAAATAGGTTTATTCAGCAACTTAGGCTTATTAAATAGCCTTATTCAACAACTTAGGCATATTAAATAGGCTTATTTTAGCAACTTAGGCTTATTAAATAGGCTTATTTCAGCAACTTAGGCTTATAAAATAGGCTTATTTCATCAACTTATGCTTATTAAATAGCCTTATTAAACTGGTTTATTTCAGCAACTTAGGCTTATTAAATAGCATTTTTAAATATGTTTATTTCAGCAACTTAGACTTATTAAATACACCTTTTTAAATAGGCTTAGTTCAGAAACTTAGGCTTATTAAATAGGCTTATTTCAGCAACTTAGGCTCATTAAATAGCCTTATTAAATAGGCTTATTTCAGCAACTTAGGCTTATTAAATAGCCTTATTAAATAGGCTTATTTCAGCAACTTAGACTTATTAAATAGGTTTATTCAGCAACTTAGGCTTATTAAATAGCCTTATTCAGCAACTTAGGCTCATTAAATAGGCTTATTTTAGCAACTTAGGCTTATTAAATAGGCTTATTTCAGCAACTTAGGCTTATAAAATAGGCTTATTTCATCAACTTATGCTTATTAAATAGCCTTATTAAACTGGTTTATTTCAGCAACTTAGGCTTATTAAATAGCATTTTTAAATATGTTTATTTCAGCAACTTAGACTTATTAAATACACCTTTTTAAATAGGCTTAGTTCAGAAACTTAGGCTTATTAAATAGGCTTATTTCAGCAACTTAGGCTCATTAAATAGCCTTATTAAATAGGCTTATTTCAGCAACTTAGGCTTATTAAATAGCCTTATTAAATAGGCTTATTTCAGCAACTTAGACTTATTAAATAGGTTTATTCAGCAACTTAGGCTTATTAAATAGCCTTATTCAACAACTTAGGCATATTAAATAGGCTTATTTCTGCAACTTAGACTTATTAAATAGGCCTATTAAATAGGCTTATTAAATAGGCTTATTTCAGCAACTTAGACTTATTAAATAGGCCTATTAAATAGGCTTATTAAATAGACTTATTAAATAGGCTCATTAAATACTTATTAAATAGGCTTATTAAATAGGCTTATTAAATAGACTTATTAAATAGGCTCAATAAATAGGCTTATTAAATAGGCTTATTAAATAGGCTCAATAAATAGGCTTATTAAATAGGGTTATTAAATAGGCTTATTAAATAGACTTATTAAATAGGCTTATTAAATAGGCTCAATAAATAGGCTTATTAAATAGGCTCAATAAATAGGCTTATTAAATAGGCTCAATAAATAGGCTTATTAAATAGGCTCAATAAATAGGCTTATTAAATAGGCTCAATAAATAGGCTTATTAAATAGGCTCATTAAATATTTATTAAATAGGCTTATTAAATAGAGTTATTAAATAGACTTATTAAATAGGCTTATTAAATAGACTTATTAAATAGGCTTATTAAAAAGGCTTATTAAATAGACGTATTAAATAGGCTCATTAAATACTTATTAAATATGTTTATTAAATAGGCGTATTAAATAGGTTTATTAAATAGGCTTATTAAATAGGCTTATTAAATAGATTTATTAAATAGCTAATTAAATAGGCTTATTTTAGCAACTTAGGCTTATTAAATAGGTTTATTTCAGCAACTTAGACTTATTAAATAGCCTTATTAAATAGGCTTATTTCAGCAACTTAGGCTTATTAAATAAGCTTATTTCAGCAACTTATGCTTATTAAATAGCCTTATTAAACAGGTTTATTTCACCAACTTAGGCTTATTAAATAGCATTTTAAATAGGTTTATTTCAGCAACTTAGACTTATTAAATAGGCTTATTAAATAGGCTTAGTTCAGAAACTTAGGCTTATTAAATAGGCTTATTTCAGCAACTTAGGCTCATTAAATAGCCTTACTAAATAGGCTTATTTCAGCAACTTAGGCTTATTAAACAGGCTTATTTCAGCAACTTAAACTTATTAAATAGCCTTATTTCATCAACTTAGGCTTATTAAATAGCCTTATTTCAGCAACTTAGACTTATTAAATAGGCTTATTCAGCAACTTAGGCTTATTAAATAGCCTTATTAATTAGGCTTATTTCAGCAACTTAGACTTATTAAATAGGTTTATTCAGCAACTTAGGCTTATTAAATAGGCTTATTCAGCAACTTAGGCTCATTAAGTAGGCTTATTTCAGCAACTTAGGCTTATTAAATAGACTCATTCAGCAACTTAGGCTTATTAAATAGGCTTATTTCAGCAACTTAGACTTATTAAATAGGCCTATTAAATAGGCTTATTAAATAGGCTTATTTCATCAACTTAGACTTATGAAATAGGCCTATTAAATAGGCTTGTTAAATAGGCTTATTAAATAGGCTTATTTCAGCAACTTAGGCTTATTAAATAGCCTAATTAAGTAGGCATATTTCAGCAACTTTGGCTTATTAAATAGGCTTATTTCAGCAACTTACGCTGATTAAAAAGGCTTATTTCAGCAACTTAGACTTATTAAATAGCCTGATTTCAGCAACTTAGACTTATTAAATAGGCTTATTCAGCAACTTAGGCTTATTAAATAGCCTTATTAATTAGGCTTATTTCAGCAACTTAGACTTATTAAATAGGTTTATTCAGCAACTTAGGCTTATTAAATAGGCTTATTCAGCAACTTAGGCTCATTAAGTAGGCTTATTTCAGCAACTTAGGCTTATTAAATAGGCTCATTCAGCAACTTAGGCTTATTAAATAGGCTTATTTCAGCAACTTAGACTTATTAAATAGGCCTATTAAATAGGCTTATTAAATAGGCTTATTTCATCAACTTAGACTTATGAAATAGGCCTATTAAATAGGCTTGTTAAATAGGCTTATTAAATAGGCTTTTTTCAGCAACTTAGGCTTATTAAATAGCCTAATTAAGTAGGCTTATTTCAGCAACTTTGGCTTATTAAATAGGCTTATTTCAGCAACTTACGCTGATTAAAAAGGCTTATTTCAGCAACTTAGACTTATTAAATAGCCTTATTTCAGCAAATTAGACTTATTAAATAGGCTTATTTCAGCAACTTATGCTTATTAAATATACTTATTTCAGCAACTTACGCTGATTAAAAAGGCTTATTTCAGCAACTTAGACTTATTAAATAGCCTGATTTCAGCAACTTAGACTTATTAAATAGGCTTATTCAGCAACTTAGGCTTATTAAATAGCCTTATTAATTAGGCTTATTTCAGCAACTTAGACTTATTAAATAGGTTTATTCAGCAACTTAGGCTTATTAAATAGGCTTATTCAGCAACTTAGGCTCATTAAGTAGGCTTATTTCAGCAACTTAGGCTTATTAAATAGGCTCATTCAGCAACTTAGGCTTATTAAATAGGCTTATTTCAGCAACTTAGACTTATTAAATAGGCCTATTAAATAGGCTTATTAAATAGGCTTATTTCATCAACTTAGACTTATGAAATAGGCCTATTAAATAGGCTTGTTAAATAGGCTTATTAAATAGGCTTTTTTCAGCAACTTAGGCTTATTAAATAGCCTAATTAAGTAGGCTTATTTCAGCAACTTTGGCTTATTAAATAGGCTTATTTCAGCAACTTACGCTGATTAAAAAGGCTTATTTCAGCAACTTAGACTTATTAAATAGCCTTATTTCAGCAAATTAGACTTATTAAATAGGCTTATTTCAGCAACTTATGCTTATTAAATATACTTATTTCAGCAACTTAGGCTTATTAAATAGGCTTATTTCAGCAACTTAGACTTATTAAATAGCCTTATTTCAGCAACTTAGGCTTATTAAATAGGCTTATTCAGCAACTTAGGCTTATTAAATAGGCTTATTAAATAGGCTTATTTCAGCAACTTAGGCTTATTAAATAGGCTTATTCAGCAACTTAGGCTTATTAAATAGGCTAATTCAATACTTATTTAATAGGCTTATTAAACAGGCTTATTAAATAGACTCATTAAATAGGCTCAATAAATAGGCTTATTAAATAGGCTTATTAATTAGGCTTATTAAATAGGCTTATTAAATCGACTTATTAAATAGGCATATTAAATAGGCTCAATAAATAGGCTTATTAAATAGGCTTATTTAATAGGCTTATTAAATAGGCTTATTAAATAGGCTCAATAAATAGGCTTATTAAATAGGCTCATTAAATATGCTTATTAAATAGACTTATTAAATAGGCATATTAAATAGGCTTATTAAATAGACTTATTAAATAGCCTCATTAAATAGGCTTATTTTAGCAACTTAGGCTTATAAAATAGGCTTATTTCATCAACTTATGCTTATTAAATAGCCTTATTAAACAGGCTTATTTCAGCAACTTAGGCTTATTAAATAGCATTTTTAAATATGTTTATTTCAGCAACTTAGACTTATTAAATGTACCTTTTTAAATAGGCTTAGTTCAGCAACTTAGGCTTATTAAATAGGCTTATTTCAGCAACTTAGGCTCATTAAATAGCCTTATTAAATAGGCTTATTTCAGCAACTTAGGCTTATTAAATAGCCTTATTAAATAGGCTTATTTTAGCAACTTAGACTTATTAAAACGACTTATTAAATAGACATTTCAGCAACTTAGGCTCATCAAATATGCTTATGAAATATGCATATTTCTGCAACTTAGACTTATTAGATAGGCCTATTAAATATGCTTATTTCAGCAACTTAGGCTTATTAAATAGGCTTATTTCAGCAACTTGGGCTTATTAAATAGGCTTATTTCAGCAACTTAGACTTATTAAATAGCCTTATTAAGTAGGCTTATTTCAGCAACTTGGGCTTATTAAATAGGCTTATTTCAGCAACTTACGCTGATTAAAAAGGCTTATTTCAGCAACTTAGACTTATTAAATAGCCTTATTTCAGCAACTTAGACTTATTAAATAGGCTTATTTCAGCAACTTATGTTTATTAAATATACTTATTTCAGCAACTTAGGCTTATTAAATAGGCTTATTTCAGCAACTTAGACTTATTAAATAGCCTTATTTCTGCAACTTATGCTTATTAAATAGGCTTATTTCAGCAACTTAGGCTTATTAAATAGCCTTATTTCAGCAACTTAGACTTATTAAATAGGCTTATTTCAGCAACTTAGACTTATTAAATAGGTTTATTCAGCAACTTAGGCTCATTAAATAGGCTTATTCAGCAACTTAGGCTCATTAAATAGGCTTGTTTCAGCAACTTAGGCTTATTAAATAGGCTCATTCAGCAACTTAGGCTTATTAAATAGGCTTATTTCAGCAACTTAGACTTATTAAATAGGCCTATTAAATAGGCTTATTAAATAGGCTTATTTCATCAACTTAGACTTATTAAATAGGCTTATTAAATAGGCTTGTTAAATAGGCTTATTAAATAGGCTTATTTCAGCAACTTAGGCTTATTAAATAGCCTAATTAAGTAGGCTTATTTCAGCAACTTTGGCTTATTAAATAGGCTTATTTCAGCAACTTACGCTGATTAAAAAGGCTTATTTCAGCAACTTAGACTTATTAAATAGCCTTATTTCAGCAAATTAGACTTATTAAATAGGCTTATTTCAGCAAATTATGCTTATTAAATATACTTATTTCAGCAACTTAGGCTTATTAAATAGGCTTATTTCAGCAACTTAGACTTATTAAATAGCCTTATTTCAGCAACTTAGGCTTATTAAATAGGCTTATTTCAGCAACTTAGGCTTATTAAATTGCCTTATTTCAGCAACTTAGACTTATTAAATAGGCTTATTTCAGCAACTTAGGCTTATTAAATAGGCTTATTCAGCAACTTAGGCTTATTAAATAGGCTTATTAAATAGGCTTATATCAGCAACTTAGGCTTATTAAATAGGCTTATTCAGCAACTTAGGCTTATTAAATAGGCTCATTCAATACTTATTAAATAGGCTTATTAAACAGGATTATTAAATAGACTTATTAAATAGGCTCAATAAATAGGCTTATTAAATAGGCTTATTAATTAGGCTTATTAAATAGGCTTATTAAATAGACTTATTAAATAGGCTTATTAAATAGGCTTATTAAATAGGCTTATTAAATAGGCTCAATAAATAGGCTTATTAAATAGGCTTATTAAATATGCTTATTAAATAGACTTATTAAATAGGCGTATTAAATAGGCTTATTAAATAGACTTATTAAATAGCCTCATTAAATAGTCTTATTTCAGCGACTTAGGCTTATTAAATAGCCTTATTAAGTAGGCTTATTTCAGCAACTTGGGCTTATTAAATAGA
Organism: Petromyzon marinus; assembly: GCF_048934315.1. NCBI lineage: Eukaryota > Metazoa > Chordata > Hyperoartia > Petromyzontiformes > Petromyzontidae > Petromyzon > Petromyzon marinus. The sequence goes on along the minus strand of NW_027422650.1, from coordinate 1,633,503 downwards.
CTTATTAAATAGGCTTATTAAATAGGCTTATTAAATAGACTTATTAAATAGGCTCAATAAATAGGCTTATTAAATAGGCTTATTAAATAGGCTCAATAAATAGGCTTATTAAATAGGCTCAATAAATAGGCTTATTAAATAGGCTCAATAAATAGGCTCATTAAATAGGCTCAATAAATAGGCTTATTAAATAGGCTCAATAAATAGGCTTATTAAAGAGGCTCATTAAATACTTATTAAATAGGCTTATTAAATAGACTTATTAAATAGGCTCAATAAATCGGCTTATTAAATAGGCTTATTAAATAGACTTATTAAATCGGCTTATTAAATAGGCTCAATAAATAGGCTTATTAAATAGGCTTATTAAATAGGCTTATTAAATAGGCTTATTAAATAGACTTATTAAATAGCCTAATTAAATAGGCTTATTTTAGCAACTTAGGATTATTAAATAGGTTTATTTCAGCAACTTAGACTTATTAAATAGCCTTATTAAATAGGCTTATTTCAGCAACTTAGGCTTATTAAATAAGCTTATTTCAGCAACTTATGCTTATTAAATAGCCTTATTAAACAGGTTTATTTCAGCAACTTAGGCTTATTAAATAGCATTTTAAATAGGTTTATTTCAGCAACTTAGACTTATTAAATAGGCTTATTAAATAGGCTTAGTTCAGAAACTTAGGCATATTAAATAGGCTTATTTCAGCAACTTAGGCTCATTAAATAGCCTTACTAAATAGGCTTATTTCAGCAACTTAGGCTTATTAAATAGGCTTATTTCAGCAACTTAAACGTATTAAATAGCCTTATTTCATCAACTTAGGCTTATTAAATAGCCTTATTTCAGCAACTTAGACTTATTAAATAGGCTTATTCAGCAACTTAGGCTTATTAAATAGCCTTATTAAATAGGCTTATTTCAGCAACTTAGACTTATTAAATAGGTTTATTCAGCAACTTAGGCTTATTAAATAGGCTTATTCAGCAACTTAGGCTCATTAAATAGGCTTATTTCAGCAACTTAGGCTTATTAAATAGGCTCATTCAGCAACTTAGGCTTATTAAATAGGCTTATTTCAGCAACTTAGACTTATTAAATAGGCCTATTAAATAGGCTTATTAAATAGGCTTATTTCATCAACTTAGACTTATTAAATAGGCCTATTAAATAGGCTTGTTAAATAGGCTTATTAAATAGGCTTATTTCAGCAACTTAGGCTTATTAAATAGCCTAATTAAGTAGGCTTATTTCAGCAACTTATGCTTATTAAATATACTTATTTCAGCAACTTAGGCTTATTAAATAGGCTTATTTCAGCAACTTAGACTTATTAAATAGCCTTATTTCAGCAACTTAGGCTTATTAAATAGGCTTATTTCAGCAACTTAGGCATATTAAATCGCCTTATTTCAGCAACTTAGACTTATTAAATAGGCTTATTTCAGCAACTTAGGCTTATTAAATAGGCTTATTCAGCAACTTAGGCTTATTAAATAGGCTTATTAAATAGGCTTATTTCAGCAACTTAGGCTTATTAAATAGGCTTATTCAGCAACTTAGGCTTATTAAATAGGCTCATTCAATACTTATTAAATAGGCTTATTAAACAGGCTTATTAAATAGACTTATTAAATAGGCTCAATAAATAGGCTTATTAAATAGGCTTATTAATTAGGCTTATTAAATAGGCTTATTAAATAGACTTATTAAATAGGCTTATTAAATAGGCTTATTAAATAGGCTTATTAAATAGGCTCAATAAATAGGCTTATTAAATAGGCTTATTAAATATGCTTATTAAATAGACTTATTAAATAGGCGTATTAAATAGGCTTATTAAATAGACTTATTAAATAGCCTCATTAAATAGTCTTATTTTAGCAACTTAGGCTTATAAAATAGGCTTATTTCATCAACTTATGCTTATTAAATAGCCTTATTAAACAGGTTTATTTCAGCAACTTAGGCTTATTAAATAGCATTTTTAAATATGTTTATTTCAGCAACTTAGACTTATTAAATATACCTTTTTAAATAGGCTTAGTTCAGAAACTTAGGCTTATTAAATAGGCTTTTTTCAGCAACTTAGGCTCATTAAATAGCCTTATTAAATAGGCTTATTTCAGCAACTTAGGCTTATTAAATAGCCTTATTAAATAGGCTTATTTTAGCAACTTAGACTTATTAAAACGACTTATTAAATAGACATTTCAGCAACTTAGGCTCATCAAATATGCTTATGAAATATGCTTATTTCTGCAACTTAGACTTATTAGATAGGCCTATTAAATAGGCTTATTTCAGCAACTTAGGCTTATTAAATAGGCTTAATTCAGCAACTTGGGCTTATTAAATAGGCTTATTTCAGCAACTTAGACTTATTAAATAGCCTTATTTCAGCAACTTACGCTTATTAAATAGGCTTATTTCAGCAACTTAGGCTTATTAAATAGCCTTATTAAGTAGGCTTATTTCAGCAACTTGGGCTTATTAAATAGGCTTATTTCAGCAACTTGGGCTTATTAAATAGGCTTATTTCAGCAACTTAGACTTATTAAATAGCCTTATTTCAGCAACTTAGACTTATTAAATAGGATTATTTCAGCAACTTATGCTTATTAAATATACTTATTTCAGCAACTTAGGCTTATTAAATAGGCTTATTTCAGCAACTTAGACTTATTAAATAGCCTTATTTCAGCAACTTATGCTTATTAAATAGGCTTATTTCAGCAACTTAGGCTTATTAAATAGCCTTATTTCAGCAACTTAGACTTATTAAATAGGCTTATTTCAGCAATTTAGGCTTATTAAATAGGCTCATTCAATACTTGTTAAATAGGCTTATTAAACAGGCTTATTAAATAGACTCATTAAATAGGCTCATTAAATAGGCTTATTAAATAGGCTTATTAATTAGGCTTATTAAATAGGCTTATTAAATAGACTTATTAAATAGGCTTATTAAATAGGCTCAATAAATAGGCTTATTAAATAGGCTAATTAAATAGGCTTATTAAAAAGGCTTATTAAATAGACTTATTAAATAGGCTCATTAAATACTTATTAAATAGGTTTATTAAATAGGCGTATTAAATAGGCTTATTAAATAGGCTTATTAAATAGGCTTATTAAATAGACTTATTAAATAGCCTCATTAAATAGGCTTATTTGAGCAACTTAGGCTTATTAAATAGACTTATTAAATAGGCTTATTAAATAGGCTCAATAAATAGGCTTATTAAATAGGCTCAATAAATAGGCTTATTAAATAGGCTCAATAAATAGGCATATTAAATAGGCTCATTAAATACTTATTAAATAGGCTTATTAAATAGACTTATCAAATAGACTTATTAAATAGGCTTATTAAATAGACTTATTAAATAGGCTTATTAAAAAGGCTTATTAAATAGACTTATTAAATAGGCTCATTAAATACTTATTAAATATGTTTATTAAATAGGCGTATTAAATAGGCCTATTAAATAGGCTTGTTAAATAGGCTTATTAAATAGGCTTATTTCAGCAACTTAGGCTTATTAAATAGCCTAATTAAGTAGGCTTATTTCAGCAACTTTGGCTTATTAAATAGGCTTATTTCAGCAACTTACGCTGATTAAAAAGGCTTATTTCAGCAACTTAGACTTATTAAATAGCCTTATTTCAGCAAATTAGACTTATTAAATAGGCTTATATCAGCAACTTATGCTTATTAAATATACTTATTTCAGCAACTTAGGCTTATTAAATAGGCTTATTTCAGCAACTTAGACTTATTAAATAGCCTTATTTCAGCAACTTAGGCTTATTAAATAGGCTTATTTCAGCAACTTAGGCTTATTAAATAGCCTTATTTCAGCAACTTAGACTTATTAAATAGGCTTATTTCAGCAACTTAGGCTTATTAAATATGCTTATTCAGCAACTTAGGCTTATTAAATAGGCTTATTAAATAGGCTTATTTCAGCAACTTAGGCTTATTAAATAGGCTTATTCAGCAACTTAGGCTTATTAAATAGGCTGATTCAATACTTATTAAATAGGCTTATTGAACAGGCTTATTAAATAGACTCATTAAATAGGCTCAATAAATAGGCTTATTAAATAGGCTTATTAATTAGGCTTATTAAATAGGCTTATTAAATAGACTTATTAAATAGGCTCATTAAATAGGCTCAATAAATAGGCTTATTAAATAGGCTTATTAAATAGGCTTATTAAATAGGCTTATTAAATAGGCTCAATAAGTAGGCTTATTAAATAGGCTTATTAAATATGCTTATTAAATAGACTTATTAAATAGGCGTATTAAATAGGCTTATTAAATAGACTTATTAAATAGCCTCATTAAATAGGCTTATTTTAGCAACTTAGGCTTATAAAATAGGCTTATTTCATCAACTTATGCTTATTAAATAGCCTTATTAAACAGGTTTATTTCAGCAACTTAGGCTTATTAAATAGCATTTTTAAATATGTTTATTTCAGCAACTTAGACTTATTAAATATACCTTTTTAAATAGGCTTAGTTCAGAAACTTAGGCTTATTAAATAGGCTTATTTCAGCAACTTAGGCTCATTAAATAGCCTTATTAAATAGGCTTATTTTAGCAACTTAGACTTATTAAAACGACTTATTAAATAGACATTTCAGCAACTTAGGCTCATCAAATATGCTTATGAAATATGCTTATTTCTGCAACTTAGACTTATTAGATAGGCCTATTAAATAGGCTTATTTCAGCAACTTAGGCTTATTAAATAGGCTTATTTCAGCAACTTGGGCTTATTAAATAGGCTTATTTCAGCAACTTAGACTTATTAAATAGCCTTATTTCAGCAACTTACGCTTATTAAATAGGCTTATTTCAGCAACTTAGGCTTATTAAATAGCCTTATTAAGTAGGCTTATTTCAACAACTTGGGCTTATTAAATAGGCTTATTTCAGCAACTTACGCTGATTAAAAAGGCTTATTTCAGCAACTTAGGCTTATTAAATAGGCTTATTTCAGCAACTTGGGCTTATTAAATAGGCTTATTTCAGCAACTTAGACTTATTAAATAGCCTTATTTCAGCAACTTAGACTTATTAAATAGGCTTATTTCAGCAACTTATGCTTATTAAATATACTTATTTCAGCAACTTAGGCTTATTAAATAGGCTTATTTCAGCAACTTAGACTTATTAAATAGCCTTATTTCAGCAACTTATGCTTATTAAATAGGCTTATTTCAGCAACTTAGGCTTATTAAATAGCCTTATTTCAGCAACTTAGACTTATTAAATAGGCTTATTTCAGCAACTTAGGCTTATTAAATAGGCTCATTCAATACTTATTAAATAGGCTTATTAAACAGGCTCATTAAATAGACTCATTAAATAGGCTCAATAAATAGGCTTATTAAATAGGCTTATTAATTAGGCTTATTAAATAGGCTTATTAAATAGACTTATTAAATAGGCTCATTAAATAGGCTCAATAAATAGGCTTATTAAATAGGCTTATTAAATAGGCTTATTAAATAGGCTTATTAAATAGGCTCAATAAGTAGGCTTATTAAATAGGCTTATTAAATATGCTTATTAAATATACTTATTAAATAGGCGTATTAAATAGGCTTATTAAATAGACTTATTAAATAGCCTCATTAAATAGGCTTATTTTAGCAACTTAGGCTTATAAAATAGGCTTATTTCATCAACTTATGCTTATTAAATAGCCTTATTAAACAGGTTTATTTCAGCAACTTAGGCTTATTAAATAGCATTTTTAAATATGTTTATTTCAGCAACTTAGACTTATTAAATATACCTTTTTAAATAGGCTTAGTTCAGAAACTTAGGCTTATTAAATAGGCTTATTTCAGCAACTTAGGCTCATTAAATAGCCTTATTAAATAGGCTTATTTCAGCAACTTAGGCTCATTAAATAGCCTTATTAAATAGGCTTATTTCAGCAACTTAGGCTTATTAAATAGCCTTATTAAATAGGCTTATTTTAGCAACTTAGACTTATTAAAACGACTTATTAAATAGACATTTCAGCAACTTAGGCTCATCAAATATGCTTATGAAATATGCTTATTTCTGCAACTTAGACTTATTAGATAGGCCTATTAAATAGGCTTATTTCAGCAACTTAGGCTTATTAAATAGGCTTATTTCAGCAACTTGGGCTTATTAAATAGGCTTATTTCAGCAACTTAGACTTATTAAATAGCCTTATTTCAGCAACTTACGCTTATTAAATAGGCTTATTTCAGCAACTTAGGCTTATTAAATAGCCTTATTAAGTAGGCTTATTTCAACAACTTGGGCTTATTAAATAGGCTTATTTCAGCAACTTACGCTGATTAAAAAGGCTTATTTCAGCAACTTAGGCTTATTAAATAGGCTTATTTCAGCAACTTGGGCTTATTAAATAGGCTTATTTCAGCAACTTAGACTTATTAAATAGCCTTATTTCAGCAACTTAGACTTATTAAATAGGCTTATTTCAGCAACTTATGCTTATTAAATATACTTATTTCAGCAACTTAGGCTTATTAAATAGGCTTATTTCAGCAACTTAGACTTATTAAATAGCCTTATTAAACAGGTTTATTTCAGCAACTTAGGCTTATTAAATAGCATTTTTAAATATGTTTATTTCAGCAACTTAGACTTATTAAATATACCTTTTTAAATAGGCTTAGTTCAGAAACTTAGGCTTATTAAATAGGCTTATTTCAGCAACTTAGGCTCATTAAATAGCCTTATTAAATAGGCTTATTTCAGCAACTTAGGCTTATTAAATAGCCTTATTAAATAGGCTTATTTTAGCAACTTAGACTTATTAAAACGACTTATTAAATAGACATTTCAGCAACTTAGGCTCATCAAATATGCTTATGAAATATGCTTATTTCTGCAACTTAGACTTATTAGATAGGCCTATTAAATAGGCTTATTTCAGCAACTTAGGCTTATTAAATAGGCTTATTTCAGCAACTTGGGCTTATTAAATAGGCTTATTTCAGCAACTTAGACTTATTAAATAGCCTTATTTCAGCAACTTACGCTTATTAAATAGGCTTATTTCAGCAACTTAGGCTTATTAAATAGCCTTATTAAGTAGGCTTATTTCAACAACTTGGGCTTATTAAATAGGCTTATTTCAGCAACTTACGCTGATTAAAAAGGCTTATTTCAGCAACTTAGGCTTATTAAATAGGCTTATTTCAGCAACTTGGGCTTATTAAATAGGCTTATTTCAGCAACTTAGACTTATTAAATAGCCTTATTTCAGCAACTTAGACTTATTAAATAGGCTTATTTCAGCAACTTATGCTTATTAAATATACTTATTTCAGCAACTTAGGCTTATTAAATAGGCTTATTTCAGCAACTTAGACTTATTAAATAGCCTTATTTCAGCAACTTAGGCTTATTAAATAGGCTTATTTCAGCAACTTAGGCTTATTAAATAGCCTTATTTCAGCAACTTAGACTTATTAAATAGGCTTATTTCAGCAACTTAGGCTTATTAAATAGGCTCATTCAATACTTGTTAAATAGGTTTATTAAACAGGCTTATCAAATAGACTCATTAAATAGGCTCATTAAATAGGCTTATTAAATAGGCTTATTAATTAGGCTTATTAAATAGGCTTATTAAATAGACTTATTAAATAGGCTTATTAAATAGGCTCAATAAATAGGCTTATTAAATAGGCTCAATGAATAGGCTTATTAAATAGGCTCAATAAATAGGCTTATTAAATAGGCTCATTAAATACTTATTAAATAGGCTTAACAAATAGACTTATTAAATAGACTTATTAAATAGGCTTATTAAATAGGTTTATTAAATAGGCTTATTAAAAAGGCTTATTAAATAGACTTATTAAATAGGCTAATTAAATACTTATTAAATAGGTTTATTAAATAGGCGTATTAAATAGGCTTATTAAATAGGCTTATTAAATAGGCTTATTAAATAGACTTATTAAATAGCCTCATTAAATAGGCTTATTTTAGCAACTTAGGCTTATTAAATAGGCTTATTAAATAGACTTATTAAATAGGCTCAATAAATAGGCTTATTAAATAGGCTCAATAAATAGGCTTATTAAATAGGCTCATTAAATATTTATCAAATAGGCTTATTAAATAGAGTTATTAAATAGACTTATTAAATAGGCTTATTAAATAGACTTATTAAATAGGCTTATTAAAAAGGCTTATTAAATAGACGTATTAAATAGGCTCATTAAATACTTATTAAATATGTTTATTAAATAGGCGTATTAAATAGGTTTATTAAATAGGCTTATTAAATAGGCTTATTAAATAGGCTTATTAAATAGATTTATTAAATAGCTAATTAAATAGGCTTATTTTAGCAACTTAGGCTTATTAAATAGGTTTATTTCAGCAACTTAGACTTATTAAATAGCCTTATTAAATAGGCTTATTTCAGCAACTTAGGCTTATTAAATAAGCTTATTTCAGCAACTTATGCTTATTAAATAGCCTTATTAAACAGGTTTATTTCACCAACTTAGGCTTATTAAATAGCATTTTAAATAGGTTTATTTCAGCAACTTAGACTTATTAAATAGGCTTATTAAATAGGCTTAGTTCAGAAACTTAGGCTTATTAAATAGGCTTATTTCAGCAACTTAGGCTCATTAAATAGCCTTACTAAATAGGCTTATTTCAGCAACTTAGGCTTATTAAACAGGCTTATTTCAGCAACTTAAACTTATTAAATAGCCTTATTTCATCAACTTAGGCTTATTAAATAGCCTTATTTCAGCAACTTAGACTTATTAAATAGGCTTATTCAGCAACTTAGGCTTATTAAATAGCCTTATTAATTAGGCTTATTTCAGCAACTTAGACTTATTAAATAGGTTTATTCAGCAACTTAGGCTTATTAAATAGGCTTATTCAGCAACTTAGGCTCATTAAGTAGGCTTATTTCAGCAACTTAGGCTTATTAAATAGGCTCATTCAGCAACTTAGGCTTATTAAATAGGCTTATTTCAGCAACTTAGACTTATTAAATAGGCCTATTAAATAGGCTTATTAAATAGGCTTATTTCATCAACTTAGACTTATGAAATAGGCCTATTAAATAGGCTTGTTAAATAGGCTTATTAAATAGGCTTATTTCAGCAACTTAGGCTTATTAAATAGCCTAATTAAGTAGGCTTATTTCAGCAACTTTGGCTTATTAAATAGGCTTATTTCAGCAACTTACGCTGATTAAAAAGGCTTATTTCAGCAACTTAGACTTATTAAATAGCCTTATTTCAGCAACTTAGACTTATTAAATAGGCTTATTCAGCAACTTAGGCTTATTAAATAGCCTTATTAATTAGGCTTATTTCAGCAACTTAGACTTATTAAATAGGTTTATTCAGCAACTTAGGCTTATTAAATAGGCTTATTCAGCAACTTAGGCTCATTAAGTAGGCTTATTTCAGCAACTTAGGCTTATTAAATAGGCTCATTCAGCAACTTAGGCTTATTAAATAGGCTTATTTCAGCAACTTAGACTTATTAAATAGGCTTATTTCAGCAACTTAGGCTTATTAAATATGCTTATTCAGCAACTTAGGCTTATTAAATAGGCTTATTAAATAGGCTTATTTCAGCAACTTAGGCTTATTAAATAGGCTTATTCAGCAACTTAGGCTTATTAAATAGGCTGATTCAATACTTATTAAATAGGCTTATTAAACAGGCTTATTAAATAGACTCATTAAATAGGCTCAATAAATAGGCTTATTAAATAGGCTTATTAATTAGGCTTATTAAATAGGCTTATTAAATAGACTTATTAAATAGGCTCATTAAATAGGCTCAATAAATAGGCTTATTAAATAGGCTTATTAAATAGGCTTATTAAATAGGCTTATTAAATAGGCTCAATAAGTAGGCTTATTAAATAGGCTTATTAAATATGCTTATTAAATAGACTTATTAAATAGGCGTATTAAATAGGCTTATTAAATAGACTTATTAAATAGCCTCATTAAATAGGCTTATTTTAGCAACTTAGGCTTATAAAATAGGCTTATTTCATCAACTTATGCTTATTAAATAGCCTTATTAAACAGGTTTATTTCAGCAACTTAGGCTTATTAAATAGCATTTTTAAATATGTTTATTTCAGCAACTTAGACTTATTAAATATACCTTTTTAAATAGGCTTAGTTCAGAAACTTAGGCTTATTAAATAGGCTTATTTCAGCAACTTAGGCTCATTAAATAGCCTTATTAAATAGGCTTATTTCAGCAACTTAGGCTTATTAAATAGCCTTATTAAATAGGCTTATTTTAGCAACTTAGACTTATTAAAACGACTTATTAAATAGACATTTCAGCAACTTAGGCTCATCAAATATGCTTATGAAATATGCTTATTTCTGCAACTTAGACTTATTAGATAGGCCTATTAAATAGGCTTATTTCAGCAACTTAGGCTTATTAAATAGGCTTATTTCAGCAACTTGGGCTTATTAAATAGGCTTATTTCAGCAACTTAGACTTATTAAATAGCCTTATTTTAGCAACTTACGCTTATTAAATAGGCTTATTTCAGCAACTTAGGCTTATTAAATAGCCTTATTAAGTAGGCTTATTTCAACAACTTGGGCTTATTAAATAGGCTTATTTCAGCAACTTACGCTGATTAAAAAGGCTTATTTCAGCAACTTAGGCTTATTAAATAGGCTTATTTCAGCAACTTGGGCTTATTAAATAGGCTTATTTCAGCAACTTAGACTTATTAAATAGCCTTATTTCAGCAACTTAGACTTATTAAATAGGCTTATTTCAGCAACTTATGCTTATTAAATATACTTATTTCAGCAACTTAGGCTTATTAAATAGGCTTATTTCAGCAACTTAGACTTATTAAATAGCCTTATTAAACAGGTTTATTTCAGCAACTTAGGCTTATTAAATAGCATTTTTAAATATGTTTATTTCAGCAACTTAGACTTATTAAATATACCTTTTTAAATAGGCTTAGTTCAGAAACTTAGGCTTATTAAATAGGCTTATTTCAGCAACTTAGGCTCATTAAATAGCCTTATTAAATAGGCTTATTTCAGCAACTTAGGCTTATTAAATAGCCTTATTAAATAGGCTTATTTTAGCAACTTAGACTTATTAAAACGACTTATTAAATAGACATTTCAGCAACTTAGGCTCATCAAATATGCTTATGAAATATGCTTATTTCTGCAACTTAGACTTATTAGATAGGCCTATTAAATAGGCTTATTTCAGCAACTTAGGCTTATTAAATAGGCTTATTTCAGCAACTTGGGCTTATTAAATAGGCTTATTTCAGCAACTTAGACTTATTAAATAGCCTTATTTCAGCAACTTACGCTTATTAAATAGGCTTATTTCAGCAACTTAGGCTTATTAAATAGCCTTATTAAGTAGGCTTATTTCAACAACTTGGGCTTATTAAATAGGCTTATTTCAGCAACTTACGCTGATTAAAAAGGCTTATTTCAGCAACTTAGGCTTATTAAATAGGCTTATTTCAGCAACTTGGGCTTATTAAATAGGCTTATTTCAGCAACTTAGACTTATTAAATAGCCTTATTTCAGCAACTTAGACTTATTAAATAGGCTTATTTCAGCAACTTATGCTTATTAAATATACTTATTTCAGCAACTTAGGCTTATTAAATAGGCTTATTTCAGCAACTTAGACTTATTAAATAGCCTTATTTCAGCAACTTAGGCTTATTAAATAGGCTTATTTCAGCAACTTAGGCTTATTAAATAGCCTTATTTCAGCAACTTAGACTTATTAAATAGGCTTATTTCAGCAACTTAGGCTTATTAAATAGGCTCATTCAATACTTGTTAAATAGGTTTATTAAACAGGCTTATCAAATAGACTCATTAAATAGGCTCATTAAATAGGCTTATTAAATAGGCTTATTAATTAGGCTTATTAAATAGGCTTATTAAATAGACTTATTAAATAGGCTTATTAAATAGGCTCAATAAATATGCTTATTAAATAGGCTCAATGAATAGGCTTATTAAATAGGCTCAATAAATAGGCTTATTAAATAGGCTCATTAAATACTTATTAAATAGGCTTAACAAATAGACTTATTAAATAGACTTATTAAATAGGCTTATTAAATAGGTTTATTAAATAGGCTTATTAAAAAGGCTTATTAAATAGACTTATTAAATAGGCTAATTAAATACTTATTAAATAGGTTTATTAAATAGGTGTATTAAATAGGCTTATTAAATAGGCTTATTAAATAGGCTTATTAAATAGACTTATCAAATAGCCTCATTAAATAGGCTTATTTTAGCAACTTAGGCTTATTAAATAGGCTTATTAAATAGACTTATTAAATAGGCTCAATAAATAGGCTTATTAAATAGGCTTATTAAATAGGCTTATTAAATAGGCTCAATAAATAGGCTTATTAAATAGGCTCAATAAATAGGCTTATTAAATAGGCTCAATAAATAGGCTTATTAAATAGGCTCATTAAATATTTATTAAATAGGCTTATTAAATAGAGTTATTAAATAGACTTATTAAATAGGCTTATTAAATAGACGTATTAAATAGGCTCATTAAATACTTATTAAATATGTTTATTAAATAGGCGTATTAAATAGGTTTATTAAATAGGCTTATTAAATAGGCTTATTAAATAGGCTTATTAAATAGATTTATTAAATAGCTAATTAAATAGGCTTATTTTAGCAACTTAGGCTTATTAAATAGGTTTATTTCAGCAACTTAGACTTATTAAATAGCCTTATTAAATAGGCTTATTTCAGCAACTTAGGCTTATTAAATAAGCTTATTTCAGCAACTTATGCTTATTAAATAGCCTTATTAAACAGGTTTATTTCACCAACTTAGGCTTATTAAATAGCATTTTAAATAGGTTTATTTCAGCAACTTAGACTTATTAAATAGGCTTATTAAATAGGCTTAGTTCAGAAACTTAGGCTTATTAAATAGGCTTATTTCAGCAACTTAGGCTCATTAAATAGCCTTACTAAATAGGCTTATTTCAGCAACTTAGGCTTATTAAACAGGCTTATTTCAGCAACTTAAACTTATTAAATAGCCTTATTTCATCAACTTAGGCTTATTAAATAGCCTTATTTCAGCAACTTAGACTTATTAAATAGGCTTATTCAGCAACTTAGGCTTATTAAATAGCCTTATTAATTAGGCTTATTTCAGCAACTTAGACTTAAATTTTGATTTAAAGCTTTCGTGACTGCAGTAATTCATATTCTTAGTTTTTTCGGTAAAGTCACGTTGAAGAGAAACAACAAAATAACAAAATATATATATTTTGTTATTTTGTTGTTTCTCTTCAACGTGACTTTACCGAAAAAACTAAGAATACAACTTAGACTTATTAAATAGGTTTATTCAGCAACTTAGGCTTATTAAATAGGCTTATTCAGCAACTTAGGCTCATTAAGTAGGCTTATTTCAGCAACTTAGGCTTATTAAATAGGCTCATTCAGCAACTTAGGCTTATTAAATAGGCTTATTTCAGCAACTTAGACTTATTAAATAGGCCTATTAAATAGGCTTATTAAATAGGCTTATTTCATCAACTTAGACTTATGAAATAGGCCTATTAAATAGGCTTGTTAAATAGGCTTATTAAATAGGCTTATTTCAGCAACTTAGGCTTATTAAATAGCCTAATTAAGTAGGCTTATTTCAGCAACTTTGGCTTATTAAATAGGCTTATTTCAGCAACTTACGCTGATTAAAAAGGCTTATTTCAGCAACTTAGACTTATTAAATAGCCTTATTTCAGCAACTTAGACTTATTAAATAGGCTTATTCAGCAACTTAGGCTTATTAAATAGCCTTATTAATTAGGCTTATTTCAGCAACTTAGACTTATTAAATAGGTTTATTCAGCAACTTAGGCTTATTAAATAGGCTTATTCAGCAACTTAGGCTCATTAAGTAGGCTTATTTCAGCAACTTAGGCTTATTAAATAGGCTCATTCAGCAACTTAGGCTTATTAAATAGGCTTATTTCAGCAACTTAGACTTATTAAATAGGCCTATTAAATAGGCTTATTAAATAGGCTTATTTCATCAATTTAGACTTATGAAATAGGCCTATTAAATAGGCTTGTTAAATAGGCTTATTAAATAGGCTTATTTCAGCAACTTAGGCTTATTAAATAGCCTAATTAAGTAGGCTTATTTCAGCAACTTTGGCTTATTAAATAGGCTTATTTCAGCAACTTACGCTGATTAAAAAGGCTTATTTCAGCAACTTAGACTTATTAAATAGCCTTATTTCAGCAAATTAGACTTATTAAATAGGCTTATTTCAGCAACTTATGCTTATTAAATATACTTATTTCAGCAACTTAGGCTTATTAAATAGGCTTATTTCAGCAACTTAGACTTATTAAATAGCCTTATTTCAGCAACTTAGGCTTATTAAATAGGCTTATTCAGCAACTTAGGCTTATTAAATAGGCTTATTAAATAGGCTTATTTCAGCAACTTAGGCTTATTAAATAGGCTTATTCAGCAACTTAGGCTTATTAAATAGGCTAATTCAATACTTATTTAATAGGCTTATTAAACAGGCTTATTAAATAGACTCATTAAATAGGCTCAATAAATAGGCTTATTAAATAGGCTTATTAATTAGGCTTATTAAATAGGCTTATTAAATCGACTTATTAAATAGGCATATTAAATAGGCTCAATAAATAGGCTTATTAAATAGGCTTATTTAATAGGCTTATTAAATAGGCTTATTAAATAGGCTCAATAAATAGGCTTATTAAATAGGCTCATTAAATATGCTTATTAAATAGACTTATTAAATAGGCATATTAAATAGGCTTATTAAATAGACTTATTAAATAGCCTCATTAAATAGGCTTATTTTAGCAACTTAGGCTTATAAAATAGGCTTATTTCATCAACTTATGCTTATTAAATAGCCTTATTAAACAGGCTTATTTCAGCAACTTAGGCTTATTAAATAGCATTTTTAAATATGTTTATTTCAGCAACTTAGACTTATTAAATATACCTTTTTAAATAGGCTTAGTTCAGCAACTTAGGCTTATTAAATAGGCTTATTTCAGCAACTTAGGCTCATTAAATAGCCTTATTAAATAGGCTTATTTCAGCAACTTAGGCTTATTAAATAGCCTTATTAAATAGGCTTATTTTAGCAACTTAGACTTATTAAAACGACTTATTAAATAGACATTTCAGCAACTTAGGCTCATCAAATATGCTTATGAAATATGCATATTTCTGCAACCTAGACTTATTAGATAGGCCTATTAAATATGCTTATTTCAGCAACTTAGGCTTATTAAATAGGCTTATTTCAGCAACTTGGGCTTATTAAATAGGCTTATTTCAGCAACTTAGACTTATTAAATAGCCTTATTAAGTAGGCTTATTTCAGCAACTTGGGCTTATTAAATAGGCTTATTTCAGCAACTTACGCTGATTAAAAAGGCTTATTTCAGCAACTTAGACTTATTAAATAGCCTTATTTCAGCAACTTAGACTTATTAAATAGGCTTATTTCAGCAACTTATGTTTATTAAATATACTTATTTCAGCAACTTAGGCTTATTAAATAGGCTTATTTCAGCAACTTAGACTTATTAAATAGCCTTATTTCAGCAACTTATGCTTATTAAATAGGCTTATTTCAGCAACTTAGGCTTATTAAATAGCCTTATTTCAGCAACTTAGGCTTATTAAATAGGCTCATTCAATACTTGTTAAATAGCCTTATTAAACAGGCTTATTAAATAGACTCATTAAATAGGCTCATTAAATAGGCTTATTGAATAGGCTTATTAATTAGGCTTATTAAATAGGCTTATTAAATAGACTTATTAAATAGGCTTATTAAATAGGCTCAATAAATAGGCTCAATGAATAGGCTTATTAAATAGGCGCAATAAATAGGCTTATTAAATAGGCTCATTAAATAGGCTTATTAAATAGGCTCATTAAATACTTATTAAATAGGTTTATTAAATAGGCGTATTAAATAGGCTTATTAAATAGGCTTATTAAATAGGCTTATTAAATAGACTTATTAAATAGCCTCATTAAATAGGCTTATTTTAGCAACTTAGGCTTATTAAATAGGCTTATTTCAGCAACTTAGGCTTATTAAATATCGTTATTTCAGCAACTTAGACTTATTAAATAGGCTTATTCAGCAACTTAGGCTTATTAAATAGCCTTATTAAATAGGCTTATTTAAGCAACTTAGGCTTATTAAATAGGCTTATTTCAGCAACTTAGGCTTATTAAATAGGCTTATTCAGCAACTTAGGCTTATTAAATAGGCTTATTTCAGCAACTTAGACTTATTAAATAGGCCTATTAAATAGGCTTATTAAAAAGACGTATTAAATAGGCTCATTAAATAGGCTTATTTTAGCAACTTAGGCTTATTAAATAGGTTTATTTCAGCAACTTAGACTTATTAAATAGCCTTTTTAAAAAGGCTTATTTCAGCAACTTAGGCTTATTAAATAAGCTTATTTCAGCAACTTATGCTTATTAAATAGCCCTATTAAACAGGTTTATTTCAGCAACTTAGGCTTATTAAATAGGCTTATTCAGCAACTTAGGCTTATTAAATAGGCTTATTAAATAGGCTTATTTCAGCAACTTAGGCTTATTAAATAGGCTTATTCAGCAACTTAGGCTTATTAAATAGGCTCATTCAATACTTATTAAATAGGCTTATTAAACAGGCTTATTAAATAGACTCATTAAATAGGCTCAATAAATAGGCTTATTAAATAGTCTTATTAATTAGGCTTATTAAATAGGCATATTAAATAGACTTATTAAATAGGCTTATTAAATAGGCTCAATAAATAGGCTTATTAAATAGGCTTATTAAATAGGCTTATTAAATAGGCTTATTAAATAGGCTCAATAAATAGGCTTATTAAATAGGCTTATTAAATATGCTTATTAAATAGACTTATTAAATAGGCGTATTAAATAGGCCTATTAAATAGACTTATTAAATAGCCTCATTAAATAGGCTTATTTTAGCAACTTAGGCTTATTAAATAGGCTTATTTCAGCAACTTAGGCTTATAAAATAGGCTTATTTCATCAACTTATGCTTATTAAATAGCCTTATTAAACTGGTTTATTTCAGCAACTTAGGCTTATTAAATAGCATTTTTAAATATGTTTATTTCAGCAACTTAGACTTATTAAATACACCTTTTTAAATAGGCTTAGTTCAGAAACTTAGGCTTATTAAATAGGCTTATTTCAGCAACTTAGGCTCATTAAATAGCCTTATTAAATAGGCTTATTTCAGCAACTTAGGCTTATTAAATAGCCTTATTAAATAGGCTTATTTCAGCAACTTAGACTTATTAAATAGGTTTATTCAGCAACTTAGGCTTATTAAATAGCCTTATTCAACAACTTAGGCATATTAAATAGGCTTATTTTAGCAACTTAGGCTTATTAAATAGGCTTATTTCAGCAACTTAGGCTTATAAAATAGGCTTATTTCATCAACTTATGCTTATTAAATAGCCTTATTAAACTGGTTTATTTCAGCAACTTAGGCTTATTAAATAGCATTTTTAAATATGTTTATTTCAGCAACTTAGACTTATTAAATACACCTTTTTAAATAGGCTTAGTTCAGAAACTTAGGCTTATTAAATAGGCTTATTTCAGCAACTTAGGCTCATTAAATAGCCTTATTAAATAGGCTTATTTCAGCAACTTAGGCTTATTAAATAGCCTTATTAAATAGGCTTATTTCAGCAACTTAGACTTATTAAATAGGTTTATTCAGCAACTTAGGCTTATTAAATAGCCTTATTCAGCAACTTAGGCTCATTAAATAGGCTTATTTTAGCAACTTAGGCTTATTAAATAGGCTTATTTCAGCAACTTAGGCTTATAAAATAGGCTTATTTCATCAACTTATGCTTATTAAATAGCCTTATTAAACTGGTTTATTTCAGCAACTTAGGCTTATTAAATAGCATTTTTAAATATGTTTATTTCAGCAACTTAGACTTATTAAATACACCTTTTTAAATAGGCTTAGTTCAGAAACTTAGGCTTATTAAATAGGCTTATTTCAGCAACTTAGGCTCATTAAATAGCCTTATTAAATAGGCTTATTTCAGCAACTTAGGCTTATTAAATAGCCTTATTAAATAGGCTTATTTCAGCAACTTAGACTTATTAAATAGGTTTATTCAGCAACTTAGGCTTATTAAATAGCCTTATTCAACAACTTAGGCATATTAAATAGGCTTATTTCTGCAACTTAGACTTATTAAATAGGCCTATTAAATAGGCTTATTAAATAGGCTTATTTCAGCAACTTAGACTTATTAAATAGGCCTATTAAATAGGCTTATTAAATAGACTTATTAAATAGGCTCATTAAATACTTATTAAATAGGCTTATTAAATAGGCTTATTAAATAGACTTATTAAATAGGCTCAATAAATAGGCTTATTAAATAGGCTTATTAAATAGGCTCAATAAATAGGCTTATTAAATAGGGTTATTAAATAGGCTTATTAAATAGACTTATTAAATAGGCTTATTAAATAGGCTCAATAAATAGGCTTATTAAATAGGCTCAATAAATAGGCTTATTAAATAGGCTCAATAAATAGGCTTATTAAATAGGCTCAATAAATAGGCTTATTAAATAGGCTCAATAAATAGGCTTATTAAATAGGCTCATTAAATATTTATTAAATAGGCTTATTAAATAGAGTTATTAAATAGACTTATTAAATAGGCTTATTAAATAGACTTATTAAATAGGCTTATTAAAAAGGCTTATTAAATAGACGTATTAAATAGGCTCATTAAATACTTATTAAATATGTTTATTAAATAGGCGTATTAAATAGGTTTATTAAATAGGCTTATTAAATAGGCTTATTAAATAGATTTATTAAATAGCTAATTAAATAGGCTTATTTTAGCAACTTAGGCTTATTAAATAGGTTTATTTCAGCAACTTAGACTTATTAAATAGCCTTATTAAATAGGCTTATTTCAGCAACTTAGGCTTATTAAATAAGCTTATTTCAGCAACTTATGCTTATTAAATAGCCTTATTAAACAGGTTTATTTCACCAACTTAGGCTTATTAAATAGCATTTTAAATAGGTTTATTTCAGCAACTTAGACTTATTAAATAGGCTTATTAAATAGGCTTAGTTCAGAAACTTAGGCTTATTAAATAGGCTTATTTCAGCAACTTAGGCTCATTAAATAGCCTTACTAAATAGGCTTATTTCAGCAACTTAGGCTTATTAAACAGGCTTATTTCAGCAACTTAAACTTATTAAATAGCCTTATTTCATCAACTTAGGCTTATTAAATAGCCTTATTTCAGCAACTTAGACTTATTAAATAGGCTTATTCAGCAACTTAGGCTTATTAAATAGCCTTATTAATTAGGCTTATTTCAGCAACTTAGACTTATTAAATAGGTTTATTCAGCAACTTAGGCTTATTAAATAGGCTTATTCAGCAACTTAGGCTCATTAAGTAGGCTTATTTCAGCAACTTAGGCTTATTAAATAGACTCATTCAGCAACTTAGGCTTATTAAATAGGCTTATTTCAGCAACTTAGACTTATTAAATAGGCCTATTAAATAGGCTTATTAAATAGGCTTATTTCATCAACTTAGACTTATGAAATAGGCCTATTAAATAGGCTTGTTAAATAGGCTTATTAAATAGGCTTATTTCAGCAACTTAGGCTTATTAAATAGCCTAATTAAGTAGGCATATTTCAGCAACTTTGGCTTATTAAATAGGCTTATTTCAGCAACTTACGCTGATTAAAAAGGCTTATTTCAGCAACTTAGACTTATTAAATAGCCTGATTTCAGCAACTTAGACTTATTAAATAGGCTTATTCAGCAACTTAGGCTTATTAAATAGCCTTATTAATTAGGCTTATTTCAGCAACTTAGACTTATTAAATAGGTTTATTCAGCAACTTAGGCTTATTAAATAGGCTTATTCAGCAACTTAGGCTCATTAAGTAGGCTTATTTCAGCAACTTAGGCTTATTAAATAGGCTCATTCAGCAACTTAGGCTTATTAAATAGGCTTATTTCAGCAACTTAGACTTATTAAATAGGCCTATTAAATAGGCTTATTAAATAGGCTTATTTCATCAACTTAGACTTATGAAATAGGCCTATTAAATAGGCTTGTTAAATAGGCTTATTAAATAGGCTTTTTTCAGCAACTTAGGCTTATTAAATAGCCTAATTAAGTAGGCTTATTTCAGCAACTTTGGCTTATTAAATAGGCTTATTTCAGCAACTTACGCTGATTAAAAAGGCTTATTTCAGCAACTTAGACTTATTAAATAGCCTTATTTCAGCAAATTAGACTTATTAAATAGGCTTATTTCAGCAACTTATGCTTATTAAATATACTTATTTCAGCAACTTACGCTGATTAAAAAGGCTTATTTCAGCAACTTAGACTTATTAAATAGCCTGATTTCAGCAACTTAGACTTATTAAATAGGCTTATTCAGCAACTTAGGCTTATTAAATAGCCTTATTAATTAGGCTTATTTCAGCAACTTAGACTTATTAAATAGGTTTATTCAGCAACTTAGGCTTATTAAATAGGCTTATTCAGCAACTTAGGCTCATTAAGTAGGCTTATTTCAGCAACTTAGGCTTATTAAATAGGCTCATTCAGCAACTTAGGCTTATTAAATAGGCTTATTTCAGCAACTTAGACTTATTAAATAGGCCTATTAAATAGGCTTATTAAATAGGCTTATTTCATCAACTTAGACTTATGAAATAGGCCTATTAAATAGGCTTGTTAAATAGGCTTATTAAATAGGCTTTTTTCAGCAACTTAGGCTTATTAAATAGCCTAATTAAGTAGGCTTATTTCAGCAACTTTGGCTTATTAAATAGGCTTATTTCAGCAACTTACGCTGATTAAAAAGGCTTATTTCAGCAACTTAGACTTATTAAATAGCCTTATTTCAGCAAATTAGACTTATTAAATAGGCTTATTTCAGCAACTTATGCTTATTAAATATACTTATTTCAGCAACTTAGGCTTATTAAATAGGCTTATTTCAGCAACTTAGACTTATTAAATAGCCTTATTTCAGCAACTTAGGCTTATTAAATAGGCTTATTCAGCAACTTAGGCTTATTAAATAGGCTTATTAAATAGGCTTATTTCAGCAACTTAGGCTTATTAAATAGGCTTATTCAGCAACTTAGGCTTATTAAATAGGCTAATTCAATACTTATTTAATAGGCTTATTAAACAGGCTTATTAAATAGACTCATTAAATAGGCTCAATAAATAGGCTTATTAAATAGGCTTATTAATTAGGCTTATTAAATAGGCTTATTAAATCGACTTATTAAATAGGCATATTAAATAGGCTCAATAAATAGGCTTATTAAATAGGCTTATTTAATAGGCTTATTAAATAGGCTTATTAAATAGGCTCAATAAATAGGCTTATTAAATAGGCTCATTAAATATGCTTATTAAATAGACTTATTAAATAGGCATATTAAATAGGCTTATTAAATAGACTTATTAAATAGCCTCATTAAATAGGCTTATTTTAGCAACTTAGGCTTATAAAATAGGCTTATTTCATCAACTTATGCTTATTAAATAGCCTTATTAAACAGGCTTATTTCAGCAACTTAGGCTTATTAAATAGCATTTTTAAATATGTTTATTTCAGCAACTTAGACTTATTAAATGTACCTTTTTAAATAGGCTTAGTTCAGCAACTTAGGCTTATTAAATAGGCTTATTTCAGCAACTTAGGCTCATTAAATAGCCTTATTAAATAGGCTTATTTCAGCAACTTAGGCTTATTAAATAGCCTTATTAAATAGGCTTATTTTAGCAACTTAGACTTATTAAAACGACTTATTAAATAGACATTTCAGCAACTTAGGCTCATCAAATATGCTTATGAAATATGCATATTTCTGCAACTTAGACTTATTAGATAGGCCTATTAAATATGCTTATTTCAGCAACTTAGGCTTATTAAATAGGCTTATTTCAGCAACTTGGGCTTATTAAATAGGCTTATTTCAGCAACTTAGACTTATTAAATAGCCTTATTAAGTAGGCTTATTTCAGCAACTTGGGCTTATTAAATAGGCTTATTTCAGCAACTTACGCTGATTAAAAAGGCTTATTTCAGCAACTTAGACTTATTAAATAGCCTTATTTCAGCAACTTAGACTTATTAAATAGGCTTATTTCAGCAACTTATGTTTATTAAATATACTTATTTCAGCAACTTAGGCTTATTAAATAGGCTTATTTCAGCAACTTAGACTTATTAAATAGCCTTATTTCAGCAACTTATGCTTATTAAATAGGCTTATTTCAGCAACTTAGGCTTATTAAATAGCCTTATTTCAGCAACTTAGACTTATTAAATAGGCTTATTTCAGCAACTTAGACTTATTAAATAGGTTTATTCAGCAACTTAGGCTCATTAAATAGGCTTATTCAGCAACTTAGGCTCATTAAATAGGCTTGTTTCAGCAACTTAGGCTTATTAAATAGGCTCATTCAGCAACTTAGGCTTATTAAATAGGCTTATTTCAGCAACTTAGACTTATTAAATAGGCCTATTAAATAGGCTTATTAAATAGGCTTATTTCATCAACTTAGACTTATTAAATAGGCTTATTAAATAGGCTTGTTAAATAGGCTTATTAAATAGGCTTATTTCAGCAACTTAGGCTTATTAAATAGCCTAATTAAGTAGGCTTATTTCAGCAACTTTGGCTTATTAAATAGGCTTATTTCAGCAACTTACGCTGATTAAAAAGGCTTATTTCAGCAACTTAGACTTATTAAATAGCCTTATTTCAGCAAATTAGACTTATTAAATAGGCTTATTTCAGCAAATTATGCTTATTAAATATACTTATTTCAGCAACTTAGGCTTATTAAATAGGCTTATTTCAGCAACTTAGACTTATTAAATAGCCTTATTTCAGCAACTTAGGCTTATTAAATAGGCTTATTTCAGCAACTTAGGCTTATTAAATTGCCTTATTTCAGCAACTTAGACTTATTAAATAGGCTTATTTCAGCAACTTAGGCTTATTAAATAGGCTTATTCAGCAACTTAGGCTTATTAAATAGGCTTATTAAATAGGCTTATATCAGCAACTTAGGCTTATTAAATAGGCTTATTCAGCAACTTAGGCTTATTAAATAGGCTCATTCAATACTTATTAAATAGGCTTATTAAACAGGATTATTAAATAGACTTATTAAATAGGCTCAATAAATAGGCTTATTAAATAGGCTTATTAATTAGGCTTATTAAATAGGCTTATTAAATAGACTTATTAAATAGGCTTATTAAATAGGCTTATTAAATAGGCTTATTAAATAGGCTCAATAAATAGGCTTATTAAATAGGCTTATTAAATATGCTTATTAAATAGACTTATTAAATAGGCGTATTAAATAGGCTTATTAAATAGACTTATTAAATAGCCTCATTAAATAGTCTTATTTCAGCGACTTAGGCTTATTAAATAGCCTTATTAAGTAGGCTTATTTCAGCAACTTGGGCTTATTAAATAGACTTATTAAATAGGCTTATTAAATAGGCTTATTAAATAGACTTATTAAATAGGCTCAATAAATAGGCTTATTAAATAGGCTTATTAAATAGGCTCAATAAATAGGCTTATTAAATAGGCTCAATAAATAGGCTTATTAAATAGGCTCAATAAATAGGCTCATTAAATAGGCTCAATAAATAGGCTTATTAAATAGGCTCAATAAATAGGCTTATTAAAGAGGCTCATTAAATACTTATTAAATAGGCTTATTAAATAGACTTATTAAATAGGCTCAATAAATCGGCTTATTAAATAGGCTTATTAAATAGACTTATTAAATCGGCTTATTAAATAGGCTCAATAAATAGGCTTATTAAATAGGCTTATTAAATAGGCTTATTAAATAGGCTTATTAAATAGACTTATTAAATAGCCTAATTAAATAGGCTTATTTTAGCAACTTAGGATTATTAAATAGGTTTATTTCAGCAACTTAGACTTATTAAATAGCCTTATTAAATAGGCTTATTTCAGCAACTTAGGCTTATTAAATAAGCTTATTTCAGCAACTTATGCTTATTAAATAGCCTTATTAAACAGGTTTATTTCAGCAACTTAGGCTTATTAAATAGCATTTTAAATAGGTTTATTTCAGCAACTTAGACTTATTAAATAGGCTTATTAAATAGGCTTAGTTCAGAAACTTAGGCATATTAAATAGGCTTATTTCAGCAACTTAGGCTCATTAAATAGCCTTACTAAATAGGCTTATTTCAGCAACTTAGGCTTATTAAATAGGCTTATTTCAGCAACTTAAACGTATTAAATAGCCTTATTTCATCAACTTAGGCTTATTAAATAGCCTTATTTCAGCAACTTAGACTTATTAAATAGGCTTATTCAGCAACTTAGGCTTATTAAATAGCCTTATTAAATAGGCTTATTTCAGCAACTTAGACTTATTAAATAGGTTTATTCAGCAACTTAGGCTTATTAAATAGGCTTATTCAGCAACTTAGGCTCATTAAATAGGCTTATTTCAGCAACTTAGGCTTATTAAATAGGCTCATTCAGCAACTTAGGCTTATTAAATAGGCTTATTTCAGCAACTTAGACTTATTAAATAGGCCTATTAAATAGGCTTATTAAATAGGCTTATTTCATCAACTTAGACTTATTAAATAGGCCTATTAAATAGGCTTGTTAAATAGGCTTATTAAATAGGCTTATTTCAGCAACTTAGGCTTATTAAATAGCCTAATTAAGTAGGCTTATTTCAGCAACTTATGCTTATTAAATATACTTATTTCAGCAACTTAGGCTTATTAAATAGGCTTATTTCAGCAACTTAGACTTATTAAATAGCCTTATTTCAGCAACTTAGGCTTATTAAATAGGCTTATTTCAGCAACTTAGGCATATTAAATCGCCTTATTTCAGCAACTTAGACTTATTAAATAGGCTTATTTCAGCAACTTAGGCTTATTAAATAGGCTTATTCAGCAACTTAGGCTTATTAAATAGGCTTATTAAATAGGCTTATTTCAGCAACTTAGGCTTATTAAATAGGCTTATTCAGCAACTTAGGCTTATTAAATAGGCTCATTCAATACTTATTAAATAGGCTTATTAAACAGGCTTATTAAATAGACTTATTAAATAGGCTCAATAAATAGGCTTATTAAATAGGCTTATTAATTAGGCTTATTAAATAGGCTTATTAAATAGACTTATTAAATAGGCTTATTAAATAGGCTTATTAAATAGGCTTATTAAATAGGCTCAATAAATAGGCTTATTAAATAGGCTTATTAAATATGCTTATTAAATAGACTTATTAAATAGGCGTATTAAATAGGCTTATTAAATAGACTTATTAAATAGCCTCATTAAATAGTCTTATTTTAGCAACTTAGGCTTATAAAATAGGCTTATTTCATCAACTTATGCTTATTAAATAGCCTTATTAAACAGGTTTATTTCAGCAACTTAGGCTTATTAAATAGCATTTTTAAATATGTTTATTTCAGCAACTTAGACTTATTAAATATACCTTTTTAAATAGGCTTAGTTCAGAAACTTAGGCTTATTAAATAGGCTTTTTTCAGCAACTTAGGCTCATTAAATAGCCTTATTAAATAGGCTTATTTCAGCAACTTAGGCTTATTAAATAGCCTTATTAAATAGGCTTATTTTAGCAACTTAGACTTATTAAAACGACTTATTAAATAGACATTTCAGCAACTTAGGCTCATCAAATATGCTTATGAAATATGCTTATTTCTGCAACTTAGACTTATTAGATAGGCCTATTAAATAGGCTTATTTCAGCAACTTAGGCTTATTAAATAGGCTTAATTCAGCAACTTGGGCTTATTAAATAGGCTTATTTCAGCAACTTAGACTTATTAAATAGCCTTATTTCAGCAACTTACGCTTATTAAATAGGCTTATTTCAGCAACTTAGGCTTATTAAATAGCCTTATTAAGTAGGCTTATTTCAGCAACTTGGGCTTATTAAATAGGCTTATTTCAGCAACTTGGGCTTATTAAATAGGCTTATTTCAGCAACTTAGACTTATTAAATAGCCTTATTTCAGCAACTTAGACTTATTAAATAGGATTATTTCAGCAACTTATGCTTATTAAATATACTTATTTCAGCAACTTAGGCTTATTAAATAGGCTTATTTCAGCAACTTAGACTTATTAAATAGCCTTATTTCAGCAACTTATGCTTATTAAATAGGCTTATTTCAGCAACTTAGGCTTATTAAATAGCCTTATTTCAGCAACTTAGACTTATTAAATAGGCTTATTTCAGCAATTTAGGCTTATTAAATAGGCTCATTCAATACTTGTTAAATAGGCTTATTAAACAGGCTTATTAAATAGACTCATTAAATAGGCTCATTAAATAGGCTTATTAAATAGGCTTATTAATTAGGCTTATTAAATAGGCTTATTAAATAGACTTATTAAATAGGCTTATTAAATAGGCTCAATAAATAGGCTTATTAAATAGGCTAATTAAATAGGCTTATTAAAAAGGCTTATTAAATAGACTTATTAAATAGGCTCATTAAATACTTATTAAATAGGTTTATTAAATAGGCGTATTAAATAGGCTTATTAAATAGGCTTATTAAATAGGCTTATTAAATAGACTTATTAAATAGCCTCATTAAATAGGCTTATTTGAGCAACTTAGGCTTATTAAATAGACTTATTAAATAGGCTTATTAAATAGGCTCAATAAATAGGCTTATTAAATAGGCTCAATAAATAGGCTTATTAAATAGGCTCAATAAATAGGCATATTAAATAGGCTCATTAAATACTTATTAAATAGGCTTATTAAATAGACTTATCAAATAGACTTATTAAATAGGCTTATTAAATAGACTTATTAAATAGGCTTATTAAAAAGGCTTATTAAATAGACTTATTAAATAGGCTCATTAAATACTTATTAAATATGTTTATTAAATAGGCGTATTAAATAGGCCTATTAAATAGGCTTGTTAAATAGGCTTATTAAATAGGCTTATTTCAGCAACTTAGGCTTATTAAATAGCCTAATTAAGTAGGCTTATTTCAGCAACTTTGGCTTATTAAATAGGCTTATTTCAGCAACTTACGCTGATTAAAAAGGCTTATTTCAGCAACTTAGACTTATTAAATAGCCTTATTTCAGCAAATTAGACTTATTAAATAGGCTTATATCAGCAACTTATGCTTATTAAATATACTTATTTCAGCAACTTAGGCTTATTAAATAGGCTTATTTCAGCAACTTAGACTTATTAAATAGCCTTATTTCAGCAACTTAGGCTTATTAAATAGGCTTATTTCAGCAACTTAGGCTTATTAAATAGCCTTATTTCAGCAACTTAGACTTATTAAATAGGCTTATTTCAGCAACTTAGGCTTATTAAATATGCTTATTCAGCAACTTAGGCTTATTAAATAGGCTTATTAAATAGGCTTATTTCAGCAACTTAGGCTTATTAAATAGGCTTATTCAGCAACTTAGGCTTATTAAATAGGCTGATTCAATACTTATTAAATAGGCTTATTGAACAGGCTTATTAAATAGACTCATTAAATAGGCTCAATAAATAGGCTTATTAAATAGGCTTATTAATTAGGCTTATTAAATAGGCTTATTAAATAGACTTATTAAATAGGCTCATTAAATAGGCTCAATAAATAGGCTTATTAAATAGGCTTATTAAATAGGCTTATTAAATAGGCTTATTAAATAGGCTCAATAAGTAGGCTTATTAAATAGGCTTATTAAATATGCTTATTAAATAGACTTATTAAATAGGCGTATTAAATAGGCTTATTAAATAGACTTATTAA
This sequence comes from Petromyzon marinus, assembly GCF_048934315.1. Classification (NCBI taxonomy): domain Eukaryota; kingdom Metazoa; phylum Chordata; class Hyperoartia; order Petromyzontiformes; family Petromyzontidae; genus Petromyzon; species Petromyzon marinus. The sequence goes on along the minus strand of NW_027422650.1, from coordinate 1,605,445 downwards.
ATAGCCTCATTAAATAGGCTTATTTTAGCAACTTAGGCTTATAAAATAGGCTTATTTCATCAACTTATGCTTATTAAATAGCCTTATTAAACAGGTTTATTTCAGCAACTTAGGCTTATTAAATAGCATTTTTAAATATGTTTATTTCAGCAACTTAGACTTATTAAATATACCTTTTTAAATAGGCTTAGTTCAGAAACTTAGGCTTATTAAATAGGCTTATTTCAGCAACTTAGGCTCATTAAATAGCCTTATTAAATAGGCTTATTTTAGCAACTTAGACTTATTAAAACGACTTATTAAATAGACATTTCAGCAACTTAGGCTCATCAAATATGCTTATGAAATATGCTTATTTCTGCAACTTAGACTTATTAGATAGGCCTATTAAATAGGCTTATTTCAGCAACTTAGGCTTATTAAATAGGCTTATTTCAGCAACTTGGGCTTATTAAATAGGCTTATTTCAGCAACTTAGACTTATTAAATAGCCTTATTTCAGCAACTTACGCTTATTAAATAGGCTTATTTCAGCAACTTAGGCTTATTAAATAGCCTTATTAAGTAGGCTTATTTCAACAACTTGGGCTTATTAAATAGGCTTATTTCAGCAACTTACGCTGATTAAAAAGGCTTATTTCAGCAACTTAGGCTTATTAAATAGGCTTATTTCAGCAACTTGGGCTTATTAAATAGGCTTATTTCAGCAACTTAGACTTATTAAATAGCCTTATTTCAGCAACTTAGACTTATTAAATAGGCTTATTTCAGCAACTTATGCTTATTAAATATACTTATTTCAGCAACTTAGGCTTATTAAATAGGCTTATTTCAGCAACTTAGACTTATTAAATAGCCTTATTTCAGCAACTTATGCTTATTAAATAGGCTTATTTCAGCAACTTAGGCTTATTAAATAGCCTTATTTCAGCAACTTAGACTTATTAAATAGGCTTATTTCAGCAACTTAGGCTTATTAAATAGGCTCATTCAATACTTATTAAATAGGCTTATTAAACAGGCTCATTAAATAGACTCATTAAATAGGCTCAATAAATAGGCTTATTAAATAGGCTTATTAATTAGGCTTATTAAATAGGCTTATTAAATAGACTTATTAAATAGGCTCATTAAATAGGCTCAATAAATAGGCTTATTAAATAGGCTTATTAAATAGGCTTATTAAATAGGCTTATTAAATAGGCTCAATAAGTAGGCTTATTAAATAGGCTTATTAAATATGCTTATTAAATATACTTATTAAATAGGCGTATTAAATAGGCTTATTAAATAGACTTATTAAATAGCCTCATTAAATAGGCTTATTTTAGCAACTTAGGCTTATAAAATAGGCTTATTTCATCAACTTATGCTTATTAAATAGCCTTATTAAACAGGTTTATTTCAGCAACTTAGGCTTATTAAATAGCATTTTTAAATATGTTTATTTCAGCAACTTAGACTTATTAAATATACCTTTTTAAATAGGCTTAGTTCAGAAACTTAGGCTTATTAAATAGGCTTATTTCAGCAACTTAGGCTCATTAAATAGCCTTATTAAATAGGCTTATTTCAGCAACTTAGGCTCATTAAATAGCCTTATTAAATAGGCTTATTTCAGCAACTTAGGCTTATTAAATAGCCTTATTAAATAGGCTTATTTTAGCAACTTAGACTTATTAAAACGACTTATTAAATAGACATTTCAGCAACTTAGGCTCATCAAATATGCTTATGAAATATGCTTATTTCTGCAACTTAGACTTATTAGATAGGCCTATTAAATAGGCTTATTTCAGCAACTTAGGCTTATTAAATAGGCTTATTTCAGCAACTTGGGCTTATTAAATAGGCTTATTTCAGCAACTTAGACTTATTAAATAGCCTTATTTCAGCAACTTACGCTTATTAAATAGGCTTATTTCAGCAACTTAGGCTTATTAAATAGCCTTATTAAGTAGGCTTATTTCAACAACTTGGGCTTATTAAATAGGCTTATTTCAGCAACTTACGCTGATTAAAAAGGCTTATTTCAGCAACTTAGGCTTATTAAATAGGCTTATTTCAGCAACTTGGGCTTATTAAATAGGCTTATTTCAGCAACTTAGACTTATTAAATAGCCTTATTTCAGCAACTTAGACTTATTAAATAGGCTTATTTCAGCAACTTATGCTTATTAAATATACTTATTTCAGCAACTTAGGCTTATTAAATAGGCTTATTTCAGCAACTTAGACTTATTAAATAGCCTTATTAAACAGGTTTATTTCAGCAACTTAGGCTTATTAAATAGCATTTTTAAATATGTTTATTTCAGCAACTTAGACTTATTAAATATACCTTTTTAAATAGGCTTAGTTCAGAAACTTAGGCTTATTAAATAGGCTTATTTCAGCAACTTAGGCTCATTAAATAGCCTTATTAAATAGGCTTATTTCAGCAACTTAGGCTTATTAAATAGCCTTATTAAATAGGCTTATTTTAGCAACTTAGACTTATTAAAACGACTTATTAAATAGACATTTCAGCAACTTAGGCTCATCAAATATGCTTATGAAATATGCTTATTTCTGCAACTTAGACTTATTAGATAGGCCTATTAAATAGGCTTATTTCAGCAACTTAGGCTTATTAAATAGGCTTATTTCAGCAACTTGGGCTTATTAAATAGGCTTATTTCAGCAACTTAGACTTATTAAATAGCCTTATTTCAGCAACTTACGCTTATTAAATAGGCTTATTTCAGCAACTTAGGCTTATTAAATAGCCTTATTAAGTAGGCTTATTTCAACAACTTGGGCTTATTAAATAGGCTTATTTCAGCAACTTACGCTGATTAAAAAGGCTTATTTCAGCAACTTAGGCTTATTAAATAGGCTTATTTCAGCAACTTGGGCTTATTAAATAGGCTTATTTCAGCAACTTAGACTTATTAAATAGCCTTATTTCAGCAACTTAGACTTATTAAATAGGCTTATTTCAGCAACTTATGCTTATTAAATATACTTATTTCAGCAACTTAGGCTTATTAAATAGGCTTATTTCAGCAACTTAGACTTATTAAATAGCCTTATTTCAGCAACTTAGGCTTATTAAATAGGCTTATTTCAGCAACTTAGGCTTATTAAATAGCCTTATTTCAGCAACTTAGACTTATTAAATAGGCTTATTTCAGCAACTTAGGCTTATTAAATAGGCTCATTCAATACTTGTTAAATAGGTTTATTAAACAGGCTTATCAAATAGACTCATTAAATAGGCTCATTAAATAGGCTTATTAAATAGGCTTATTAATTAGGCTTATTAAATAGGCTTATTAAATAGACTTATTAAATAGGCTTATTAAATAGGCTCAATAAATAGGCTTATTAAATAGGCTCAATGAATAGGCTTATTAAATAGGCTCAATAAATAGGCTTATTAAATAGGCTCATTAAATACTTATTAAATAGGCTTAACAAATAGACTTATTAAATAGACTTATTAAATAGGCTTATTAAATAGGTTTATTAAATAGGCTTATTAAAAAGGCTTATTAAATAGACTTATTAAATAGGCTAATTAAATACTTATTAAATAGGTTTATTAAATAGGCGTATTAAATAGGCTTATTAAATAGGCTTATTAAATAGGCTTATTAAATAGACTTATTAAATAGCCTCATTAAATAGGCTTATTTTAGCAACTTAGGCTTATTAAATAGGCTTATTAAATAGACTTATTAAATAGGCTCAATAAATAGGCTTATTAAATAGGCTCAATAAATAGGCTTATTAAATAGGCTCATTAAATATTTATCAAATAGGCTTATTAAATAGAGTTATTAAATAGACTTATTAAATAGGCTTATTAAATAGACTTATTAAATAGGCTTATTAAAAAGGCTTATTAAATAGACGTATTAAATAGGCTCATTAAATACTTATTAAATATGTTTATTAAATAGGCGTATTAAATAGGTTTATTAAATAGGCTTATTAAATAGGCTTATTAAATAGGCTTATTAAATAGATTTATTAAATAGCTAATTAAATAGGCTTATTTTAGCAACTTAGGCTTATTAAATAGGTTTATTTCAGCAACTTAGACTTATTAAATAGCCTTATTAAATAGGCTTATTTCAGCAACTTAGGCTTATTAAATAAGCTTATTTCAGCAACTTATGCTTATTAAATAGCCTTATTAAACAGGTTTATTTCACCAACTTAGGCTTATTAAATAGCATTTTAAATAGGTTTATTTCAGCAACTTAGACTTATTAAATAGGCTTATTAAATAGGCTTAGTTCAGAAACTTAGGCTTATTAAATAGGCTTATTTCAGCAACTTAGGCTCATTAAATAGCCTTACTAAATAGGCTTATTTCAGCAACTTAGGCTTATTAAACAGGCTTATTTCAGCAACTTAAACTTATTAAATAGCCTTATTTCATCAACTTAGGCTTATTAAATAGCCTTATTTCAGCAACTTAGACTTATTAAATAGGCTTATTCAGCAACTTAGGCTTATTAAATAGCCTTATTAATTAGGCTTATTTCAGCAACTTAGACTTATTAAATAGGTTTATTCAGCAACTTAGGCTTATTAAATAGGCTTATTCAGCAACTTAGGCTCATTAAGTAGGCTTATTTCAGCAACTTAGGCTTATTAAATAGGCTCATTCAGCAACTTAGGCTTATTAAATAGGCTTATTTCAGCAACTTAGACTTATTAAATAGGCCTATTAAATAGGCTTATTAAATAGGCTTATTTCATCAACTTAGACTTATGAAATAGGCCTATTAAATAGGCTTGTTAAATAGGCTTATTAAATAGGCTTATTTCAGCAACTTAGGCTTATTAAATAGCCTAATTAAGTAGGCTTATTTCAGCAACTTTGGCTTATTAAATAGGCTTATTTCAGCAACTTACGCTGATTAAAAAGGCTTATTTCAGCAACTTAGACTTATTAAATAGCCTTATTTCAGCAACTTAGACTTATTAAATAGGCTTATTCAGCAACTTAGGCTTATTAAATAGCCTTATTAATTAGGCTTATTTCAGCAACTTAGACTTATTAAATAGGTTTATTCAGCAACTTAGGCTTATTAAATAGGCTTATTCAGCAACTTAGGCTCATTAAGTAGGCTTATTTCAGCAACTTAGGCTTATTAAATAGGCTCATTCAGCAACTTAGGCTTATTAAATAGGCTTATTTCAGCAACTTAGACTTATTAAATAGGCTTATTTCAGCAACTTAGGCTTATTAAATATGCTTATTCAGCAACTTAGGCTTATTAAATAGGCTTATTAAATAGGCTTATTTCAGCAACTTAGGCTTATTAAATAGGCTTATTCAGCAACTTAGGCTTATTAAATAGGCTGATTCAATACTTATTAAATAGGCTTATTAAACAGGCTTATTAAATAGACTCATTAAATAGGCTCAATAAATAGGCTTATTAAATAGGCTTATTAATTAGGCTTATTAAATAGGCTTATTAAATAGACTTATTAAATAGGCTCATTAAATAGGCTCAATAAATAGGCTTATTAAATAGGCTTATTAAATAGGCTTATTAAATAGGCTTATTAAATAGGCTCAATAAGTAGGCTTATTAAATAGGCTTATTAAATATGCTTATTAAATAGACTTATTAAATAGGCGTATTAAATAGGCTTATTAAATAGACTTATTAAATAGCCTCATTAAATAGGCTTATTTTAGCAACTTAGGCTTATAAAATAGGCTTATTTCATCAACTTATGCTTATTAAATAGCCTTATTAAACAGGTTTATTTCAGCAACTTAGGCTTATTAAATAGCATTTTTAAATATGTTTATTTCAGCAACTTAGACTTATTAAATATACCTTTTTAAATAGGCTTAGTTCAGAAACTTAGGCTTATTAAATAGGCTTATTTCAGCAACTTAGGCTCATTAAATAGCCTTATTAAATAGGCTTATTTCAGCAACTTAGGCTTATTAAATAGCCTTATTAAATAGGCTTATTTTAGCAACTTAGACTTATTAAAACGACTTATTAAATAGACATTTCAGCAACTTAGGCTCATCAAATATGCTTATGAAATATGCTTATTTCTGCAACTTAGACTTATTAGATAGGCCTATTAAATAGGCTTATTTCAGCAACTTAGGCTTATTAAATAGGCTTATTTCAGCAACTTGGGCTTATTAAATAGGCTTATTTCAGCAACTTAGACTTATTAAATAGCCTTATTTTAGCAACTTACGCTTATTAAATAGGCTTATTTCAGCAACTTAGGCTTATTAAATAGCCTTATTAAGTAGGCTTATTTCAACAACTTGGGCTTATTAAATAGGCTTATTTCAGCAACTTACGCTGATTAAAAAGGCTTATTTCAGCAACTTAGGCTTATTAAATAGGCTTATTTCAGCAACTTGGGCTTATTAAATAGGCTTATTTCAGCAACTTAGACTTATTAAATAGCCTTATTTCAGCAACTTAGACTTATTAAATAGGCTTATTTCAGCAACTTATGCTTATTAAATATACTTATTTCAGCAACTTAGGCTTATTAAATAGGCTTATTTCAGCAACTTAGACTTATTAAATAGCCTTATTAAACAGGTTTATTTCAGCAACTTAGGCTTATTAAATAGCATTTTTAAATATGTTTATTTCAGCAACTTAGACTTATTAAATATACCTTTTTAAATAGGCTTAGTTCAGAAACTTAGGCTTATTAAATAGGCTTATTTCAGCAACTTAGGCTCATTAAATAGCCTTATTAAATAGGCTTATTTCAGCAACTTAGGCTTATTAAATAGCCTTATTAAATAGGCTTATTTTAGCAACTTAGACTTATTAAAACGACTTATTAAATAGACATTTCAGCAACTTAGGCTCATCAAATATGCTTATGAAATATGCTTATTTCTGCAACTTAGACTTATTAGATAGGCCTATTAAATAGGCTTATTTCAGCAACTTAGGCTTATTAAATAGGCTTATTTCAGCAACTTGGGCTTATTAAATAGGCTTATTTCAGCAACTTAGACTTATTAAATAGCCTTATTTCAGCAACTTACGCTTATTAAATAGGCTTATTTCAGCAACTTAGGCTTATTAAATAGCCTTATTAAGTAGGCTTATTTCAACAACTTGGGCTTATTAAATAGGCTTATTTCAGCAACTTACGCTGATTAAAAAGGCTTATTTCAGCAACTTAGGCTTATTAAATAGGCTTATTTCAGCAACTTGGGCTTATTAAATAGGCTTATTTCAGCAACTTAGACTTATTAAATAGCCTTATTTCAGCAACTTAGACTTATTAAATAGGCTTATTTCAGCAACTTATGCTTATTAAATATACTTATTTCAGCAACTTAGGCTTATTAAATAGGCTTATTTCAGCAACTTAGACTTATTAAATAGCCTTATTTCAGCAACTTAGGCTTATTAAATAGGCTTATTTCAGCAACTTAGGCTTATTAAATAGCCTTATTTCAGCAACTTAGACTTATTAAATAGGCTTATTTCAGCAACTTAGGCTTATTAAATAGGCTCATTCAATACTTGTTAAATAGGTTTATTAAACAGGCTTATCAAATAGACTCATTAAATAGGCTCATTAAATAGGCTTATTAAATAGGCTTATTAATTAGGCTTATTAAATAGGCTTATTAAATAGACTTATTAAATAGGCTTATTAAATAGGCTCAATAAATATGCTTATTAAATAGGCTCAATGAATAGGCTTATTAAATAGGCTCAATAAATAGGCTTATTAAATAGGCTCATTAAATACTTATTAAATAGGCTTAACAAATAGACTTATTAAATAGACTTATTAAATAGGCTTATTAAATAGGTTTATTAAATAGGCTTATTAAAAAGGCTTATTAAATAGACTTATTAAATAGGCTAATTAAATACTTATTAAATAGGTTTATTAAATAGGTGTATTAAATAGGCTTATTAAATAGGCTTATTAAATAGGCTTATTAAATAGACTTATCAAATAGCCTCATTAAATAGGCTTATTTTAGCAACTTAGGCTTATTAAATAGGCTTATTAAATAGACTTATTAAATAGGCTCAATAAATAGGCTTATTAAATAGGCTTATTAAATAGGCTTATTAAATAGGCTCAATAAATAGGCTTATTAAATAGGCTCAATAAATAGGCTTATTAAATAGGCTCAATAAATAGGCTTATTAAATAGGCTCATTAAATATTTATTAAATAGGCTTATTAAATAGAGTTATTAAATAGACTTATTAAATAGGCTTATTAAATAGACGTATTAAATAGGCTCATTAAATACTTATTAAATATGTTTATTAAATAGGCGTATTAAATAGGTTTATTAAATAGGCTTATTAAATAGGCTTATTAAATAGGCTTATTAAATAGATTTATTAAATAGCTAATTAAATAGGCTTATTTTAGCAACTTAGGCTTATTAAATAGGTTTATTTCAGCAACTTAGACTTATTAAATAGCCTTATTAAATAGGCTTATTTCAGCAACTTAGGCTTATTAAATAAGCTTATTTCAGCAACTTATGCTTATTAAATAGCCTTATTAAACAGGTTTATTTCACCAACTTAGGCTTATTAAATAGCATTTTAAATAGGTTTATTTCAGCAACTTAGACTTATTAAATAGGCTTATTAAATAGGCTTAGTTCAGAAACTTAGGCTTATTAAATAGGCTTATTTCAGCAACTTAGGCTCATTAAATAGCCTTACTAAATAGGCTTATTTCAGCAACTTAGGCTTATTAAACAGGCTTATTTCAGCAACTTAAACTTATTAAATAGCCTTATTTCATCAACTTAGGCTTATTAAATAGCCTTATTTCAGCAACTTAGACTTATTAAATAGGCTTATTCAGCAACTTAGGCTTATTAAATAGCCTTATTAATTAGGCTTATTTCAGCAACTTAGACTTAAATTTTGATTTAAAGCTTTCGTGACTGCAGTAATTCATATTCTTAGTTTTTTCGGTAAAGTCACGTTGAAGAGAAACAACAAAATAACAAAATATATATATTTTGTTATTTTGTTGTTTCTCTTCAACGTGACTTTACCGAAAAAACTAAGAATACAACTTAGACTTATTAAATAGGTTTATTCAGCAACTTAGGCTTATTAAATAGGCTTATTCAGCAACTTAGGCTCATTAAGTAGGCTTATTTCAGCAACTTAGGCTTATTAAATAGGCTCATTCAGCAACTTAGGCTTATTAAATAGGCTTATTTCAGCAACTTAGACTTATTAAATAGGCCTATTAAATAGGCTTATTAAATAGGCTTATTTCATCAACTTAGACTTATGAAATAGGCCTATTAAATAGGCTTGTTAAATAGGCTTATTAAATAGGCTTATTTCAGCAACTTAGGCTTATTAAATAGCCTAATTAAGTAGGCTTATTTCAGCAACTTTGGCTTATTAAATAGGCTTATTTCAGCAACTTACGCTGATTAAAAAGGCTTATTTCAGCAACTTAGACTTATTAAATAGCCTTATTTCAGCAACTTAGACTTATTAAATAGGCTTATTCAGCAACTTAGGCTTATTAAATAGCCTTATTAATTAGGCTTATTTCAGCAACTTAGACTTATTAAATAGGTTTATTCAGCAACTTAGGCTTATTAAATAGGCTTATTCAGCAACTTAGGCTCATTAAGTAGGCTTATTTCAGCAACTTAGGCTTATTAAATAGGCTCATTCAGCAACTTAGGCTTATTAAATAGGCTTATTTCAGCAACTTAGACTTATTAAATAGGCCTATTAAATAGGCTTATTAAATAGGCTTATTTCATCAATTTAGACTTATGAAATAGGCCTATTAAATAGGCTTGTTAAATAGGCTTATTAAATAGGCTTATTTCAGCAACTTAGGCTTATTAAATAGCCTAATTAAGTAGGCTTATTTCAGCAACTTTGGCTTATTAAATAGGCTTATTTCAGCAACTTACGCTGATTAAAAAGGCTTATTTCAGCAACTTAGACTTATTAAATAGCCTTATTTCAGCAAATTAGACTTATTAAATAGGCTTATTTCAGCAACTTATGCTTATTAAATATACTTATTTCAGCAACTTAGGCTTATTAAATAGGCTTATTTCAGCAACTTAGACTTATTAAATAGCCTTATTTCAGCAACTTAGGCTTATTAAATAGGCTTATTCAGCAACTTAGGCTTATTAAATAGGCTTATTAAATAGGCTTATTTCAGCAACTTAGGCTTATTAAATAGGCTTATTCAGCAACTTAGGCTTATTAAATAGGCTAATTCAATACTTATTTAATAGGCTTATTAAACAGGCTTATTAAATAGACTCATTAAATAGGCTCAATAAATAGGCTTATTAAATAGGCTTATTAATTAGGCTTATTAAATAGGCTTATTAAATCGACTTATTAAATAGGCATATTAAATAGGCTCAATAAATAGGCTTATTAAATAGGCTTATTTAATAGGCTTATTAAATAGGCTTATTAAATAGGCTCAATAAATAGGCTTATTAAATAGGCTCATTAAATATGCTTATTAAATAGACTTATTAAATAGGCATATTAAATAGGCTTATTAAATAGACTTATTAAATAGCCTCATTAAATAGGCTTATTTTAGCAACTTAGGCTTATAAAATAGGCTTATTTCATCAACTTATGCTTATTAAATAGCCTTATTAAACAGGCTTATTTCAGCAACTTAGGCTTATTAAATAGCATTTTTAAATATGTTTATTTCAGCAACTTAGACTTATTAAATATACCTTTTTAAATAGGCTTAGTTCAGCAACTTAGGCTTATTAAATAGGCTTATTTCAGCAACTTAGGCTCATTAAATAGCCTTATTAAATAGGCTTATTTCAGCAACTTAGGCTTATTAAATAGCCTTATTAAATAGGCTTATTTTAGCAACTTAGACTTATTAAAACGACTTATTAAATAGACATTTCAGCAACTTAGGCTCATCAAATATGCTTATGAAATATGCATATTTCTGCAACCTAGACTTATTAGATAGGCCTATTAAATATGCTTATTTCAGCAACTTAGGCTTATTAAATAGGCTTATTTCAGCAACTTGGGCTTATTAAATAGGCTTATTTCAGCAACTTAGACTTATTAAATAGCCTTATTAAGTAGGCTTATTTCAGCAACTTGGGCTTATTAAATAGGCTTATTTCAGCAACTTACGCTGATTAAAAAGGCTTATTTCAGCAACTTAGACTTATTAAATAGCCTTATTTCAGCAACTTAGACTTATTAAATAGGCTTATTTCAGCAACTTATGTTTATTAAATATACTTATTTCAGCAACTTAGGCTTATTAAATAGGCTTATTTCAGCAACTTAGACTTATTAAATAGCCTTATTTCAGCAACTTATGCTTATTAAATAGGCTTATTTCAGCAACTTAGGCTTATTAAATAGCCTTATTTCAGCAACTTAGGCTTATTAAATAGGCTCATTCAATACTTGTTAAATAGCCTTATTAAACAGGCTTATTAAATAGACTCATTAAATAGGCTCATTAAATAGGCTTATTGAATAGGCTTATTAATTAGGCTTATTAAATAGGCTTATTAAATAGACTTATTAAATAGGCTTATTAAATAGGCTCAATAAATAGGCTCAATGAATAGGCTTATTAAATAGGCGCAATAAATAGGCTTATTAAATAGGCTCATTAAATAGGCTTATTAAATAGGCTCATTAAATACTTATTAAATAGGTTTATTAAATAGGCGTATTAAATAGGCTTATTAAATAGGCTTATTAAATAGGCTTATTAAATAGACTTATTAAATAGCCTCATTAAATAGGCTTATTTTAGCAACTTAGGCTTATTAAATAGGCTTATTTCAGCAACTTAGGCTTATTAAATATCGTTATTTCAGCAACTTAGACTTATTAAATAGGCTTATTCAGCAACTTAGGCTTATTAAATAGCCTTATTAAATAGGCTTATTTAAGCAACTTAGGCTTATTAAATAGGCTTATTTCAGCAACTTAGGCTTATTAAATAGGCTTATTCAGCAACTTAGGCTTATTAAATAGGCTTATTTCAGCAACTTAGACTTATTAAATAGGCCTATTAAATAGGCTTATTAAAAAGACGTATTAAATAGGCTCATTAAATAGGCTTATTTTAGCAACTTAGGCTTATTAAATAGGTTTATTTCAGCAACTTAGACTTATTAAATAGCCTTTTTAAAAAGGCTTATTTCAGCAACTTAGGCTTATTAAATAAGCTTATTTCAGCAACTTATGCTTATTAAATAGCCCTATTAAACAGGTTTATTTCAGCAACTTAGGCTTATTAAATAGGCTTATTCAGCAACTTAGGCTTATTAAATAGGCTTATTAAATAGGCTTATTTCAGCAACTTAGGCTTATTAAATAGGCTTATTCAGCAACTTAGGCTTATTAAATAGGCTCATTCAATACTTATTAAATAGGCTTATTAAACAGGCTTATTAAATAGACTCATTAAATAGGCTCAATAAATAGGCTTATTAAATAGTCTTATTAATTAGGCTTATTAAATAGGCATATTAAATAGACTTATTAAATAGGCTTATTAAATAGGCTCAATAAATAGGCTTATTAAATAGGCTTATTAAATAGGCTTATTAAATAGGCTTATTAAATAGGCTCAATAAATAGGCTTATTAAATAGGCTTATTAAATATGCTTATTAAATAGACTTATTAAATAGGCGTATTAAATAGGCCTATTAAATAGACTTATTAAATAGCCTCATTAAATAGGCTTATTTTAGCAACTTAGGCTTATTAAATAGGCTTATTTCAGCAACTTAGGCTTATAAAATAGGCTTATTTCATCAACTTATGCTTATTAAATAGCCTTATTAAACTGGTTTATTTCAGCAACTTAGGCTTATTAAATAGCATTTTTAAATATGTTTATTTCAGCAACTTAGACTTATTAAATACACCTTTTTAAATAGGCTTAGTTCAGAAACTTAGGCTTATTAAATAGGCTTATTTCAGCAACTTAGGCTCATTAAATAGCCTTATTAAATAGGCTTATTTCAGCAACTTAGGCTTATTAAATAGCCTTATTAAATAGGCTTATTTCAGCAACTTAGACTTATTAAATAGGTTTATTCAGCAACTTAGGCTTATTAAATAGCCTTATTCAACAACTTAGGCATATTAAATAGGCTTATTTCTGCAACTTAGACTTATTAAATAGGCCTATTAAATAGGCTTATTAAATAGGCTTATTTCAGCAACTTAGACTTATTAAATAGGCCTATTAAATAGGCTTATTAAATAGACTTATTAAATAGGCTCATTAAATACTTATTAAATAGGCTTATTAAATAGGCTTATTAAATAGACTTATTAAATAGGCTCAATAAATAGGCTTATTAAATAGGCTTATTAAATAGGCTCAATAAATAGGCTTATTAAATAGGGTTATTAAATAGGCTTATTAAATAGACTTATTAAATAGGCTTATTAAATAGGCTCAATAAATAGGCTTATTAAATAGGCTCAATAAATAGGCTTATTAAATAGGCTCAATAAATAGGCTTATTAAATAGGCTCAATAAATAGGCTTATTAAATAGGCTCAATAAATAGGCTTATTAAATAGGCTCATTAAATATTTATTAAATAGGCTTATTAAATAGAGTTATTAAATAGACTTATTAAATAGGCTTATTAAATAGACATTAAATAGGCTTATTAAAAAGGCTTATTAAATAGACGTATTAAATAGGCTCATTAAATACTTATTAAATATGTTTATTAAATAGGCGTATTAAATAGGTTTATTAAATAGGCTTATTAAATAGGCTTATTAAATAGATTTATTAAATAGCTAATTAAATAGGCTTATTTTAGCAACTTAGGCTTATTAAATAGGTTTATTTCAGCAACTTAGACTTATTAAATAGCCTTATTAAATAGGCTTATTTCAGCAACTTAGGCTTATTAAATAAGCTTATTTCAGCAACTTATGCTTATTAAATAGCCTTATTAAACAGGTTTATTTCACCAACTTAGGCTTATTAAATAGCATTTTAAATAGGTTTATTTCAGCAACTTAGACTTATTAAATAGGCTTATTAAATAGGCTTAGTTCAGAAACTTAGGCTTATTAAATAGGCTTATTTCAGCAACTTAGGCTCATTAAATAGCCTTACTAAATAGGCTTATTTCAGCAACTTAGGCTTATTAAACAGGCTTATTTCAGCAACTTAAACTTATTAAATAGCCTTATTTCATCAACTTAGGCTTATTAAATAGCCTTATTTCAGCAACTTAGACTTATTAAATAGGCTTATTCAGCAACTTAGGCTTATTAAATAGCCTTATTAATTAGGCTTATTTCAGCAACTTAGACTTATTAAATAGGTTTATTCAGCAACTTAGGCTTATTAAATAGGCTTATTCAGCAACTTAGGCTCATTAAGTAGGCTTATTTCAGCAACTTAGGCTTATTAAATAGACTCATTCAGCAACTTAGGCTTATTAAATAGGCTTATTTCAGCAACTTAGACTTATTAAATAGGCCTATTAAATAGGCTTATTAAATAGGCTTATTTCATCAACTTAGACTTATGAAATAGGCCTATTAAATAGGCTTGTTAAATAGGCTTATTAAATAGGCTTATTTCAGCAACTTAGGCTTATTAAATAGCCTAATTAAGTAGGCATATTTCAGCAACTTTGGCTTATTAAATAGGCTTATTTCAGCAACTTACGCTGATTAAAAAGGCTTATTTCAGCAACTTAGACTTATTAAATAGCCTGATTTCAGCAACTTAGACTTATTAAATAGGCTTATTCAGCAACTTAGGCTTATTAAATAGCCTTATTAATTAGGCTTATTTCAGCAACTTAGACTTATTAAATAGGTTTATTCAGCAACTTAGGCTTATTAAATAGGCTTATTCAGCAACTTAGGCTCATTAAGTAGGCTTATTTCAGCAACTTAGGCTTATTAAATAGGCTCATTCAGCAACTTAGGCTTATTAAATAGGCTTATTTCAGCAACTTAGACTTATTAAATAGGCCTATTAAATAGGCTTATTAAATAGGCTTATTTCATCAACTTAGACTTATGAAATAGGCCTATTAAATAGGCTTGTTAAATAGGCTTATTAAATAGGCTTTTTTCAGCAACTTAGGCTTATTAAATAGCCTAATTAAGTAGGCTTATTTCAGCAACTTTGGCTTATTAAATAGGCTTATTTCAGCAACTTACGCTGATTAAAAAGGCTTATTTCAGCAACTTAGACTTATTAAATAGCCTTATTTCAGCAAATTAGACTTATTAAATAGGCTTATTTCAGCAACTTATGCTTATTAAATATACTTATTTCAGCAACTTAGGCTTATTAAATAGGCTTATTTCAGCAACTTAGACTTATTAAATAGCCTTATTTCAGCAACTTAGGCTTATTAAATAGGCTTATTCAGCAACTTAGGCTTATTAAATAGGCTTATTAAATAGGCTTATTTCAGCAACTTAGGCTTATTAAATAGGCTTATTCAGCAACTTAGGCTTATTAAATAGGCTAATTCAATACTTATTTAATAGGCTTATTAAACAGGCTTATTAAATAGACTCATTAAATAGGCTCAATAAATAGGCTTATTAAATAGGCTTATTAATTAGGCTTATTAAATAGGCTTATTAAATCGACTTATTAAATAGGCATATTAAATAGGCTCAATAAATAGGCTTATTAAATAGGCTTATTTAATAGGCTTATTAAATAGGCTTATTAAATAGGCTCAATAAATAGGCTTATTAAATAGGCTCATTAAATATGCTTATTAAATAGACTTATTAAATAGGCATATTAAATAGGCTTATTAAATAGACTTATTAAATAGCCTCATTAAATAGGCTTATTTTAGCAACTTAGGCTTATAAAATAGGCTTATTTCATCAACTTATGCTTATTAAATAGCCTTATTAAACAGGCTTATTTCAGCAACTTAGGCTTATTAAATAGCATTTTTAAATATGTTTATTTCAGCAACTTAGACTTATTAAATGTACCTTTTTAAATAGGCTTAGTTCAGCAACTTAGGCTTATTAAATAGGCTTATTTCAGCAACTTAGGCTCATTAAATAGCCTTATTAAATAGGCTTATTTCAGCAACTTAGGCTTATTAAATAGCCTTATTAAATAGGCTTATTTTAGCAACTTAGACTTATTAAAACGACTTATTAAATAGACATTTCAGCAACTTAGGCTCATCAAATATGCTTATGAAATATGCATATTTCTGCAACTTAGACTTATTAGATAGGCCTATTAAATATGCTTATTTCAGCAACTTAGGCTTATTAAATAGGCTTATTTCAGCAACTTGGGCTTATTAAATAGGCTTATTTCAGCAACTTAGACTTATTAAATAGCCTTATTAAGTAGGCTTATTTCAGCAACTTGGGCTTATTAAATAGGCTTATTTCAGCAACTTACGCTGATTAAAAAGGCTTATTTCAGCAACTTAGACTTATTAAATAGCCTTATTTCAGCAACTTAGACTTATTAAATAGGCTTATTTCAGCAACTTATGTTTATTAAATATACTTATTTCAGCAACTTAGGCTTATTAAATAGGCTTATTTCAGCAACTTAGACTTATTAAATAGCCTTATTTCAGCAACTTATGCTTATTAAATAGGCTTATTTCAGCAACTTAGGCTTATTAAATAGCCTTATTTCAGCAACTTAGACTTATTAAATAGGCTTATTTCAGCAACTTAGGCTTATTAAATAGGCTCATTCAATACTTGTTAAATAGCCTTATTAAGCAGGCTTATTAAATAGACTCATTAAATAGGCTCATTAAATAGGCTTATTGAATAGGCTTATTAATTAGGCTTATTAAATAGGCTTATTAAATAGACTTATTAAATAGGCTTATTAAATAGGCTCAATAAATAGGCTCAATGAATAGGCTTATTAAATAGGCTCAATAAATAGGCTTATTAAATAGGCTCATTAAATAGGCTTATTAAATAGGCTCATTCAATACTTATTAAATAGGTTTATTAAATAGGCGTATTAAATAGGCTTATTAAATAGGCTTATTAAATAGGCTTATTAAATAGACTTATTAAATAGCCTCATTAAATAGGCTTATTTTAGCAACTTAGGCTTATTAAATAGGCTTATTTCAGCAACTTAGGCTTATTAAATATCGTTATTTCAGCAACTTAGACTTATTAAATAGGCTTATTCAGCAACTTAGGCTTATTAAATAGCCTTATTAAATAGGCTTATTTAAGCAACTTAGGCTTATTAAATAGGCTTATTTCAGCAACTTAGGCTTATTAAATAGGCTTATTCAGCAACTTAGGCTTATTAAATAGGCTTATTTCAGCAACTTAGACTTATTAAATAGGCCTATTAAATAGGCTTATTAAAAAGACGTATTAAATAGGCTCATTAAATAGGCTTATTTTAGCAACTTAGGCTTATTAAATAGGCTTATTCAGCAACTTAGGCTCATTAAGTAGGCTTATTTCAGCAACTTAGGCTTATTAAATAGGCTCATTCAGCAACTTAGGCTTATTAAATAGGCTTATTTCAGCAACTTAGACTTATTAAATAGGCCTATTAAATAGGCTTATTAAATAGGCTTATTTCATCAACTTAGACTTATGAAATAGGCCTATTAAATAGGCTTATTTCAGCAACTTAGGCTTATTAAATAGCCTAATTAAGTAGGCTTATTTCAGCAACTTTGGCTTATTAAATAGGCTTATTTCAGCAACTTACGCTGATTAAAAAGGCTTATTTCAGCAACTTAGACTTATTAAATAGCCTTATTTCAGCAAATTAGACTTATTAAATAGGCTTATTTCAGCAACTTATGCTTATTAAATATACTTATTTCAGCAACTTAGGCTTATTAAATAGGCTTATTTCAGCAACTTAGACTTATTAAATAGCCTTATTTCAGCAACTTAGGCTTATTAAATAGGCTTATTCAGCAACTTAGGCTTATTAAATAGGCTTATTAAATAGGCTTATTTCAGCAACTTAGGCTTATTAAATAGGCTTATTCAGCAACTTAGGCTTATTAAATAGGCTAATTCAATACTTATTTAATAGGCTTATTAAACAGGCTTATTAAATAGACTCATTAAATAGGCTCAATAGATAGGCTTATTAAATAGGCTTATTAATTAGGCTTATTAAATAGGCTTATTAAATCGACTTATTAAATAGGTTCAATAAATAGGCTTATTAAATAGGCTCATTAAATAGGCTTAATTAATAGGCTTATTAAATAGGCTTATTAAATAGGCTTATTAAATAGACTTATTAAATAGGCTTATTAAATAGGCTTATTTAATTGGCTTAATAAATAGGCTTATTAAATAGGCTCAATAAATAGGCTTATTAAATAGGCTCGTTAAATACGTATTAAATAGGCTTATTAAATAGACTTATTAAATAGGCTTTTTAAATAGGCTCATTAAATAGGCTTATTAAATAGGCTTATTAAATAGACTTATTAAATAGCCTCATTAAATAGGCTTATTTTAGCAACTTAGGCTTATTAAATAGGCTTATTTCAGCAACTTAGACTTATTAAAAAGGCTTATTTCAGCAACTTAGACTTATTAAATAGGCCTATTAAATAGGCTTATTAAATAGACTGATTAAATAGGCTCATTAAATACTTATTAAATAGGCTTATTAAATAGGCGTATTAAATAGACTTATTAAATAGGCTCAATAAATAGGCGTATTAAATAGGCTTATTAAATAGGCTTATTAAATAGGCTTATTAAATAGACTTATTAAATAGGCGTATTAAATAGGCTTAATAAATAGGCTTATTAAATAGGCTCAATAAATAGGATTAATAAATAGGCTTAATAAATAGGCTTATTAAATAGGCTCAATAAATAGGCTTAATAAATAGGCTCATTGAATACTCTTTAAATAGGCTTATTAAATAGACTTATTAAATAGACTTATTAAATAGGCTTATTAAATAGGCTTATTAAATAGGCTTATTAAATAGGCTTATTAAATAGACTTATTAAATAGCCTCATTAAATAGGCTTATTTTAGCAACTTAGGCTTATTAAATAGGCTTATTTCAGCGACTTAGACTTATTAAATATCCTTATTTCAGCAACTTAGGCTTATTAAATAGGCTCATTTCAGCAACTTAAGCTTATTAAATAGCCTTATTTCAGCTACTTAGACTTATTAAATAGGCTTATTTCAGCAACTTAGGCTTATTAAATAGGCTTATTTCAGCAACTTAGCTTATTAAATAGCCTTATTAAATATGCTTATTTCAGCAACTAGGGCTTATTAAATAGGCTTATTTCAGCAACTTATGCTGATTAAATAGGCTCATTTCAGCAACTTAGACTTATTAAATAGCCTTATTTCAGCAACTTAGACTTATTAAATAGGCTTATTTCAGCAACTTATGCTTATTAAATATACTTATTTCAGCAACATAGGCTTATTAAATAGGCTTATTTCAGCAACTTAGACTTATTAAATAGCCTTATTTCAGCAACTTAGGCTTATTAAATAGGCTTATTTCAGCAACTTAGGCTTAATAAATAGGCTTATTCAGCAACTTAGGCTTATTAAATAGGCTCATTAAATACTTATTAAATAGGCTTATTAAACAGGCTTATTAAATAGACTTATTAAATAGGTTCAATAAATAGGCTTATTAAATAGGCTCATTAAATAGGCTTAATTAATAGGCTTATTAAATAGGCTTATTAAATAGGCTTATTAAATAGACTTATTAAATAGGCTTATTAAATAGGCTTATTTAATTGGCTTAATAAATAGGCTTATTAAATAGGCTCAATAAATAGGCTTATTAAATAGGCTCGTTAAATAGGCTCATTAAATAGGCTCATTAAATAGGCTTATTAAATAGACTTATTAAACAGCCTCATTAAATAGGCTTATTTTAGCAACTTAGGCTTATTAAATAGGCTTATTTCAGCAACTTAGACTTATTAAAAAGGCTTATTTCAGCAACTTAGGCTTATGAAATAGGCTTTTCAGCAACTTAGGCTTATTAAATAGGCTTATTTCAGCAACTTAGACTTATTAAATAGGCTTATTTCAGCAACTTAGGCTTATTAAATAGGCTTATTTCAGCAACTTAGACTTTTTAAATAGGCTTATTTCAGCAACTTAGGCTTATTAAATAGCCTTATTAAATAGGCTTATTTCAGCAACTAGGGCTTATTAAATAGGCTTATTTCAGCAACTTACGCTGATTAAATAGGCACATTTCAGCAACTTAGACTTATTAAATAGCCTTATTTCAGCAACTTAGACTTATTAAATAGGCTTATTTCAGCAACTTATGCTTATTAAATATACTTATTTCAGCAACATAGGCTTATTAAATAGGCTTATTTCAGCAACTTAGACTTATTAAATAGCCTTATTTCAGCAACTTAGGCTTATTAAATAGGCTTATTTCAGCAACTTAGGCTTATTAAATAGGCTTATTAAATAGGCTTATTTCAGCAACTTAGGCTTATTAAATAGGCTTATTCAGCAACTTACGCTTATTAAATAGGCTCATTAAATACTTATTAAATAGGCTTATTAAACAGGCTTATTAAATAGACTTATTAAATAGGTTCAATAAATAGGCTTATTAAATAGGCTCATTAAATAGGCTTAATTAATAGGCTTTTTAAATAGGCTTATTAAATAGGCTTATTAAATAGACTTATTAAATAGGCTTATTAAATAGGCTTATTTAATTGGCTTAATAAATAGGCTTATTAAATAGGCGTATTAAATAGGCTCGTTAAATACTTATTAAATAGGCTTATTAAATAGACTTATTAAATAGACTTATTAAATAGACTTATTAAATAGGCTTTTTAAATATGCTCATTAAATAGGCTTATTAAATAGGCTTATTAAATAGACTTATTAAACAGCCTCATTAAATATGCTTATTTTAGCAACTTAAGCTTATGAAATATGCTTATTTCTGCAACTTAGACTTATTAGATAGGCCTATTAAATAGGCTTATTTCAGCAACTTAGGCTTATTAAATAGGCTTATTTCAGCAACTTAGGCTTATTAAATAGGCTTATTTCAGCAACTTAGACTTATTAAATGGCCTTATTTCAGCAACTTACGATTATTAAATAGACTTCTTTCAGCAACTTAGGCTTATTAAATAGCCTTATTAAATAGGCTTATTTAAGCAACTTGGGCTTATTAAATAGGCTTATTTCAGCAACTTACGCTGATTAAATAGGCTTATTTCAGCTACTTAGACTTATTAAATTGCCTTATTTCAGCAACTTAGACTTATTAAATAGGCTTATTTCAGCAACTTAGACTTATTAAATAGCCTTATTTCAGCAACTTAGGCTTATTAAATAGGCTTATTTCAGCAACTTAGGCTTATTAAATAGCCTTATTTCAGCAACTGAGATTTATTAAATAGGCTTATTTCAGCAAATTAGGCTTATTAAATAGGCCTATTCAGCAACTTAGGCTTATTAAATAGGCTTATTAAATAGGCTTATTTCAGCAACTTAGGCTTATTAAATAGGCTTATTCAGCAACTTAGGCTTATTAAATAGGCTCATTAAATACTTATTAAATAGGCTTATTAAACAGGCTTATTAAATAGACTTATTAAATAGGTTCAATAAATAGGCTTATTAAATAGGCTCATTAAATAGGCTTAATTAATAGGCTTATTAAATAGGCTTATTAAATAGGCTTATTAAATAGACTTATTAAATAGGCTTATTAAATAGGCTTATTTAATTGGCTTAATAAATAGGCTTATTAAATAGGCTCAATAAATAGGCTTATTAAATAGGCTCGTTAAATACTTATTAAATAGGCTTATTAAATAGACTTATTAAATAGGCTTTTTAAATAGGCTCATTAAATAGGCTTATTAAATAGGCTTATTAAATAGACTCATTAAACAGCCTCATTAAATAGGCTTATTTTAGCAACTTAGGCTTATTAAATAGGCTTATTTCAGCAACTTAGACTTATTAAAAAGGCTTATTTCAGCAACTTAGGCTTATGAAATAGGCTTATCAGCAACTTAGGCTTATTAAATAGGCTTATTTCAGCAACTTAGACTTATTAAATAGGCCTATTAAATAGGCTTATTAAATAGACTGATTAAATATGCTCATTAAATACTTATTAAATAGGCTTATTAAATAGGCGTATTAAATAGACTTATTAAATAGGCTCAATAAATAGGCGTATTAAATAGGCTTATTAAATAGGCTTATTAAATAGACTTATTAAATAGGCGTATTACATAGGCTTAATAAATAGGCTTATTAAATAGGCTCAATAAATAGGCTTAATAAATAGGCTTAATAAATAGGCTTATTAAATAGGCTCAATAAATAGGCTTAATAAATAGGCTCATTGAATACTCTTTAAATAGACTTATTAAATAGACTTATTAAATAGACTTATTAAATAGGCTTATTAAATAGGCTTATTAAATAGGCTTATTAAATAGGCTTATTAAATAGACTTATTAAATAGCCTCATTAAATAGGCTTATTTTAGCAACTTAGGCTTATTAAATAGGCTTATTTCAGCGACTTAGACTTATTAAATATCCTTATTTCAGCAACTTAGGCTTATTAAATAGGCACATTTCAGCAACTTAAGCTTATTAAATAGCCTTATTTCAGCAACTTAGACTTATTAAATAGGCTTATTTCAGCAACTTAGACTTATTAAATAGGCTTATTTCAGCAACTTAGGCTTATTAAATAGCCTTATTAAATAGGCTTATTTCAGCAACTAGGGCTTATTAAATAGGCTTATTTCAGCAACTTAGACTTATTAAATAGGCTTATTTCAGCAACTTAGGTTTATTAAATAGCCTTATTAAATAGGCTTATTTCAGCAACTAGGGCTTATTAAATAGGCTTATTTCAGCAACTTATGCTGATTAAATAGGCTCATTTCAGCAACTTAGACTTATTAAATAGCCTTATTTCAGCAACTTAGACTTATTAAATAGGCTTATTTCAGCAACTTATGCTTATTAAATATACTTATTTCAGCAACATAGGCTTATTAAATAGGCTTATTTCAGCAACTTAGGCTTATTAAATAGGCTTATTCAGCAACTTAGGCTTATTAAATAGGCTCATAAATACTTATTAAATAGGCTTATTAAACAGGCTTATTAAATAGACTTATTAAATAGGTTCAATAAATAGGCTTATTAAATAGGCTCATTAAATAGGCTTAATTAATAGGCTTATTAAATAGGCTTATTAAATAGGCTTATTAAATAGACTTATTAAATAGGCTTATTAAATAGGCTTATTTAATTGGCTTAATAAATAGGCTTATTAAATAGGCTCAATAAATAGGCTTATTAAATAGGCTCGTTAAATACGTAGTAAATAGGCTGATTAAATAGACTTATTAAATAGGCTTTTTAAATAGGCTCATTAAATAGGCTTATTAAATAGGCTTATTAAATAGACTTATTAAATAGCCTCATTAAATAGGCTTATTTTAGCAACTTAGGCTTATTAAATAGGCTTATTTCAGCAACTTAGACTTATTAAAAAGGCTTATTTCAGCAACTTAGGCTTATGAAATAGGCTTTTCAGCAACTTAGGCTTATTAAATAGGCTTATTTCAGCAACTTAGACTTATTAAATAGGCCTATTAAATAGGCTTATTAAATAGACTGATTAAATAGGCTCATTAAATACTTATTAAATAGGCTTATTAAATAGGCGTATTAAATAGACTTATTAAATAGGCTCAATAAATAGGCGTATTAAATAGGCTTATTAAATAGGCTTATTAAATAGGCTTATTAAATAGACTTATTAAATAGGCGTATTAAATAGGCTTAATAAATAGGCTTATTAAATAGGCTCAATAAATAGGCTTAATAAATAGGCTTAATAAATAGGCTTATTAAATAGGCTCAATAAATAGGCTTAATAAATAGGCTCATTGAATACTCTTTAAATAGGCTTATTAAATAGACTTATTAAATAGACTTATTAAATAGGCTTATTAAATAGGCTTATTAAATAGGCTTATTAAATAGGCTTATTAAATAGACTTATTAAATAGCCTCATTAAATAGGCTTATTTTAGCAACTTAGGCTTATTAAATAGGCTTATTTCAGCGACTTAGACTTATTAAATATCCTTATTTCAGCAACTTAGGCTTATTAAATAGGCTCATTTCAGCAACTTAAGCTTATTAAATAGCCTTATTTCAGCAACTTAGACTTATTAAATAGGCTTATTTCAGCAACTTAGGCTTATTAAATAGGCTTATTTCAGCAACTTAGCTTATTAAATAGCCTTATTAAATATGCTTATTTCAGCAACTAGGGCTTATTAAATAGGCTTATTTCAGCAACTTATGCTGATTAAATAGGCTCATTTCAGCAACTTAGACTTATTAAATAGCCTTATTTCAGCAACTTAGACTTATTAAATAGGCTTATTTCAGCAACTTATGCTTATTAAATATACTTATTTCAGCAACATAGGCTTATTAAATAGGCTTATTTCAGCAACTTAGACTGATTAAATAGCCTTATTTCAGCAACTTAGGCTTATTAAATAGGCTTATTTCAGCAACTTAGGCTTAATAAATAGGCTTATTCAGCAACTTAGGCTTATTAAATAGGCTCATTAAATACTTATTAAATAGGCTTATTAAACAGGCTTATTAAATAGACTTATTAAATAGGTTCAATAAATAGGCTTATTAAATAGGCTCATTAAATAGGCTTAATTAATAGGCTTATTAAATAGGCTTATTAAATAGGCTTATTAGATAGACTTATTAAATAGGCTTATTAAATAGGCTTATTTAATTGGCTTAATAAATAGGCTTATTAAATAGGCTCAATAAATAGGCTTATTAAATAGGCTCGTTAAATAGGCTCATTAAATAGGCTCATTAAATAGGCTTATTAAATAGACTTATTAAACAGCCTCATTAAATAGGCTTATTTTAGCAACTTAGGCTTATTAAATAGGCTTATTTCAGCAACTTAGACTTATTAAAAAGGCTTATTTCAGCAACTTAGGCTTATGAAATAGGCTTTTCAGCAACTTAGGCTTATTAAATAGGCTTATTTCAGCAACTTAGACTTATTAAATAGGCTTATTTCAGCAACTTAGGCTTATTAAATAGGCTTATTTCAGCAACTTAGACTTTTTAAATAGGCTTATTTCAGCAACTTAGGCTTATTAAATAGCCTTATTAAATAGGCTTATTTCAGCAACTAGGGCTTATTAAATAGGCTTATTTCAGCAACTTACGCTGATTAAATAGGCACATTTCAGCAACTTAGACTTATTAAATAGCCTTATTTCAGCAACTTAGACTTATTAAATAGGCTTATTTCAGCAACTTATGCTTATTAAATATACTTATTTCAGCAACATAGGCTTATTAAATAGGCTTATTTCAGCAACTTAGACTTATTAAATAGCCTTATTTCAGCAACTTAGGCTTATTAAATAGGCTTATTTCAGCAACTTAGGCTTATTAAATAGGCTTATTAAATAGGCTTATTTCAGCAACTTAGGCTTATTAAATAGGCTTATTCAGCAACTTACGCTTATTAAATAGGCTCATTAAATACTTATTAAATAGGCTTATTAAACAGGCTTATTAATTAGACTTATTAAATAGGTTCAATAAATAGGCTTATTAAATAGGCTCATTAAATAGGCTTAATTAATAGGCTTATTAAATAGGCTTATTAAATAGGCTTAT
Organism: Petromyzon marinus; assembly: GCF_048934315.1. Lineage (NCBI taxonomy): Eukaryota > Metazoa > Chordata > Hyperoartia > Petromyzontiformes > Petromyzontidae > Petromyzon > Petromyzon marinus. The sequence continues at coordinate 1,579,659 of NW_027422650.1, read as the reverse complement.
TAAATAGACTTATTAAATAGGCTTATTAAATAGGCTTATTTAATTGGCTTAATAAATAGGCTTATTAAATAGGCGTATTAAATAGGCTCGTTAAATACTTATTAAATAGGCTTATTAAATAGACTTATTAAATAGACTTATTAAATAGGCTTTTTAAATATGCTCATTAAATAGGCTTATTAAATAGGCTTATTAAATAGACTTATTAAACAGCCTCATTAAATATGCTTATTTTAGCAACTTAAGCTTATGAAATATGCTTATTTCTGCAACTTAGACTTATTAGATAGGCCTATTAAATAGGCTTATTTCAGCAACTTAGGCTTATTAAATAGGCTTATTTCAGCAACTTAGGCTTATTAAATAGGCTTATTTCAGCAAATTAGACTTATTAAATGGCCTTATTTCAGCAACTTACGATTATTAAATAGACTTCTTTCAGAAACTTAGGCTTATTAAATAGCCTTATTAAATAGGCTTATTTAAGCAACTTGGGCTTATTAAATAGGCTTATTTCAGCAACTTACGCTGATTAAATGGGCTTATTTCAGCAACTTAGACTTATTAAATTGCCTTATTTCAGCAACTTAAACTTATTAAATAGGCTTATTTCAGCAACTTAGACTTATTAAATAGCCTTATTTCAGCAACTTAGGCTTATTAAATAGGCTTATTTCAGCAACTTAGGCTTATTAAATAGCCTTATTTCAGCAACTGAGATTTATTAAATAGGCTTATTTCAGCAAATTAGGCTTATTAAATAGGCCTATTCAGCAACTTAGGCTTATTAAATAGGCTTATTAAATAGGTTTATTTCAGCAACTTAGGCTTATTAAATAGGCTTATTCAGCAACTTAGGCTTATTAAATAGGCTCATTAAATACTTATTAAATAGGCTTATTAAACAGGCTTATTAAATAGACTTATTAAATAGGTTCAATAAATAGGCTTATTAAATAGGCTCATTAAATAGGCTTAATTAATAGGCTTATTAAATAGGCTTATTAAATAGGCTTATTAAATAGACTTATTAAATAGGCTTATTAAATAGGCTTATTTAATTGGCTTAATAAATAGGCTTATTAAATAGGCTCAATAAATAGGCTTATTAAATAGGCTCGTTAAATACTTATTAAATAGGCTTATTAAATAGACTTATTAAATAGGCTTTTTAAATAGGCTCATTAAATAGGCTTATTAAATAGGCTTATTAAATAGACTTATTAAACAGCCTCATTAAATAGGCTTATTTTAGCAACTTAGGCTTATTAAATAGGCTTATTTCAGCAACTTAGACTTATTAAAAAGGCTTATTTCAGCAACTTAGGCTTATGAAATAGGCTTTTCAGCAACTTAGGCTTATTAAATAGGCTTATTTCAGCAACTTAGACTTATTAAATAGGCCTATTAAATAGGCTTATTAAATAGACTGATTAAATATGCTCATTAAATACTTATTAAATAGGCTTATTAAATAGGCGTATTAAATAGACTTATTAAATAGGCTCAATAAATAGGCGTATTAAATAGGCATATTAAATCGGCTTATTAAATAGACTTATTAAATAGGCGTATTACATAGGCTTAATAAATAGGCTTATTAAATAGGCTCAATAAATAGGCTTAATAAATAGGCTTAATAAATAGGCTTATTAAATAGGCTCAATAAATAGGCTTAATAAATAGGCTCATTGAATACTCTTTAAATAGGCTTATTAAATAGACTTATTAAATAGCCTCATTAAATAGGCTTATTTTAGCAACTTAGGCTTATTAAATAGGCTTATTTCAGCGACTTAGACTTATTAAATATCCTTATTTCAGCAACTTAGGCTTATTAAATAGGCTCATTTCAGCAACTTAAGCTTATTAAATAGCCTTATTTCAGCAACTTAGACTTATTAAATAGGCTTATTTCAGCAACTTAGACTTATTAAATAGGCTTATTTCAGCAACTTACGCTTATTAAATAGCCTTATTAAATAGGCTTATTTCAGCAACTAGGGCTTATTAAATAGGCTTATTTCAGCAACTTATGCTGATTAAATAGGCTCATTTCAGCAACTTAGACTTATTAAATAGCCTTATTTCAGCAACTTAGACTTATTAAATAGGCTTATTTCAGCAACTTATGCTTATTAAATATACTTATTTCAGCAACATAGGCTTATTAAATAGGCTTATTTCAGCAACTTAGGCTTATTAAATAGGCTTATTCAGCAACTTAGGCTTATTAAATAGGCTCATTAAATACTTATTAAATAGGCTTATTAAACAGGCTTATTAAATAGACTTATTAAATAGGTTCAATAAATAGGCTTATTTAATTGGCTTAATAAATAGGCTTATTAAATAGGCTCAATAAATAGGCTTATTAAATAGGCTCGTTAAATACGTATTAAATAGGCTGATTAAATAGACTTATTAAATAGGCTTTTTAAATAGGCTCATTAAATAGGCTTATTAAATAGGCTTATTAAATAGACTTATTAAATAGCCTCATTAAATAGGCTTATTTTAGCAACTTAGGCTTATTAAATAGGCTTATTTCAGCAACTTAGACTTATTAAAAAGGCTTATTTCAGCAACTTAGGCTTATGAAATAGGCTTTTCAGCAACTTAGGCTTATTAAATAGGCTTATTTCAGCAACTTAGACTTATTAAATAGGCCTATTAAATAGGCTTATTAAATAGACTGATTAAATAGGGTCATTAAATACTTATTAAATAGGCTTATTAAATAGGCGTATTAAATAGACTTATTAAATAGGCTCAATAAATAGGCGTATTAAATAGGCTTATTAAATAGGCTTATTAAATAGGCTTATTAAATAGACTTATTAAATAGGCGTATTAAATAGGCTTAATAAATAGGCTTATTAAATAGGCTCAATAAATAGGCTTAATAAATAGGCTTAATAAATAGGCTTATTAAATAGGCTCAATAAATAGGCTTAATAAATAGGCTCATTGAATACTCTTTAAATAGGCTTATTAAATAGACTTATTAAATAGACTTATTAAATAGGCTTATTAAATAGGCTTATTAAATAGGCTTATTAAATAGGCTTATTAAATAGACTTATTAAATAGCCTCATTAAATAGGCTTATTTTAGCAACTTAGGCTTATTAAATAGGCTTATTTCAGCGACTTAGACTTATTAAATATCCTTATTTCAGCAACTTAGGCTTATTAAATAGGCTCATTTCAGCAACTTAAGCTTATTAAATAGCCTTATTTCAGCAACTTAGACTTATTAAATAGGCTTGTTTCAGCAACTTAGGCTTATTAAATAGGCTTATTTCAGCAACTTAGCTTATTAAATAGCCTTATTAAATATGCTTATTTCAGCAACTAGGGCTTATTAAATAGGCTTATTTCAGCAACTTATGCTGATTAAATAGGCTCATTTCAGCAACTTAGACTTATTAAATAGCCTTATTTCAGCAACTTAGACTTATTAAATAGGCTTATTTCAGCAACTTAGACTTATTAAATAGGCTTATTTCAGCAACTTAGGCTTATTAAATAGGCTTATTTCAGCAACTTAGACTTTTTAAATAGGCTTATTTCAGCAACTTAGGCTTATTAAATAGCCTTATTAAATAGGCTTATTTCAGCAACTAGGGCTTATTAAATAGGCTTATTTCAGCAACTTACGCTGATTAAATAGGCACATTTCAGCAACTTAGACTTATTAAATAGCCTTATTTCAGCAACTTAGACTTATTAAATAGGCTTATTTCAGCAACTTATGCTTATTAAATATACTTATTTCAGCAACATAGGCTTATTAAATAGGCTTATTTCAGCAACTTAGACTTATTAAATAGCCTTATTTCAGCAACTTAGGCTTATTAAATAGGCTTATTTCAGCAACTTAGGCTTATTAAATAGGCTTATTAAATAGGCTTATTTCAGCAACTTAGGCTTATTAAATAGGCTTATTCAGCAACTTACGCTTATTAAATAGGCTCATTAAATACTTATTAAATAGGCTTATTAAACAGGCTTATTAAATAGACTTATTAAATAGGTTCAATAAATAGGCTTATTAAATAGGCTCATTAAATAGGCTTAATTAATAGGCTTATTAAATAGGCTTATTAAATAGGCTTATTAAATAGACTTATTAAATAGGCTTATTAAATAGGCTTATTTAATTGGCTTAATAAATAGGCTTATTAAATAGGCGTATTAAATAGGCTCGTTAAATACTTATTAAATAGGCTTATTAAATAGACTTATTAAATAGACTTATTAAATAGGCTTTTTAAATATGCTCATTAAATAGGCTTATTAAATAGGCTTATTAAATAGACTTATTAAACAGCCTCATTAAATATGCTTATTTTAGCAACTTAAGCTAATGAAATATGCTTATTTCTGCAACTTAGACTTATTAGATAGGCCTATTAAATAGGCTTATTTCAGCAACTTAGGCTTATTAAATAGGCTTATTTCAGCAACTTAGGCTTATTAAATAGGCTTATTTCAGCAAATTAGACTTATTAAATGGCCTTATTTCAGCAACTTACGATTATTAAATAGACTTCTTTCAGCAACTTAGGCTTATTAAATAGCCTTATTAAATAGGCTTATTTAAGCAACTTGGGCTTATTAAATAGGCTTATTTCAGCAACTTACGCTGATTAAATGGGCTTATTTCAGCAACTTAGACTTATTAAATTGCCTTATTTCAGCAACTTAAACTTATTAAATAGGCTTATTTCAGCAACTTAGACTTATTAAATAGCCTTATTTCAGCAACTTAGGCTTATTAAATAGGCTTATTTCAGCAACTTACGCTTATTAAATAGCCTTATTTCAGCAACTGAGATTTATTAAATAGGCTTATTTCAGCAAATTAGGCTTATTAAATAGGCCTATTCAGCAACTTAGGCTTATTAAATAGGCTTATTAAATAGGTTTATTTCAGCAACTTAGGCTTATTAAATAGGCTTATTCAGCAACTTAGGCTTATTAAATAGGCTCATTAAATACTTATTAAATAGGCTTATTAAACAGGCTTATTAAATAGACTTATTAAATAGGTTCAATAAATAGGCTTATTAAATAGGCTCATTAAATAGGCTTAATTAATAGGCTTATTAAATAGGCTTATTAAATAGGCTTATTAAATAGACTTATTAAATAGGCTTATTAAATAGGCTTATTTAATTGGCTTAATAAATAGGCTTATTAAATAGGCTCAATAAATAGGCTTATTAAATAGGCTCGTTAAATACTTATTAAATAGGCTTATTAAATAGACTTATTAAATAGGCTTTTTAAATAGGCTCATTAAATAGGCTTATTAAATAGGCTTATTAAATAGACTTATTAAACAGCCTCATTAAATAGGCTTATTTTAGCAACTTAGGCTTATTAAATAGGCTTATTTCAGCAACTTAGACTTATTAAAAAGGCTTATTTCAGCAACTTAGGCTTATGAAATAGGCTTTTCAGCAACTTAGGCTTATTAAATAGGCTTATTTCAGCAACTTAGACTTATTAAATAGGCCTATTAAATAGGCTTATTAAATAGACTGATTAAATATGCTCATTAAATACTTATTAAATAGGCTTATTAAATAGGCGTATTAAATAGACTTATTAAATAGGCTCAATAAATAGGCGTATTAAATAGGCATATTAAATCGGCTTATTAAATAGACTTATTAAATAGGCGTATTACATAGGCTTAATAAATAGGCTTATTAAATAGGCTCAATAAATAGGCTTAATAAATAGGCTTAATAAATAGGCTTATTAAATAGGCTCAATAAATAGGCTTAATAAATAGGCTCATTGAATACTCTTTAAATAGGCTTATTAAATAGACTTATTAAATAGCCTCATTAAATAGGCTTATTTTAGCAACTTAGGCTTATTAAATAGGCTTATTTCAGCGACTTAGACTTATTAAATATCCTTATTTCAGCAACTTAGGCTTATTAAATAGGCTCATTTCAGCAACTTAAGCTTATTAAATAGCCTTATTTCAGCAACTTAGACTTATTAAATAGGCTTATTTCAGCAACTTAGACTTATTAAATAGGCTTATTTCAGCAACTTACGCTTATTAAATAGCCTTATTAAATAGGCTTATTTCAGCAACTAGGGCTTATTAAATAGGCTTATTTCAGCAACTTATGCTGATTAAATAGGCTCATTTCAGCAACTTAGACTTATTAAATAGCCTTATTTCAGCAACTTAGACTTATCAAATAGGCTTATTTCAGCAACTTATGCTTATTAAATATACTTATTTCAGCAACATAGGCTTATTAAATAGGCTTATTTCAGCAACTTAGGCTTATTAAATAGGCTTATTCAGCAACTTAGGCTTATTAAATAGGCTCATTAAATACTTATTAAATAGGCTTATTAAACAGGCTTATTAAATAGACTTATTAAATAGGTTCAATAAATAGGCTTATTAAATAGGCTCATTAAATAGGCTTAATTAATAGGCTTATTAAATAGGCTTATTAAATAGGCTTATTAAATAGATTTATTAAATAGGCTTATTAAATAGGCTTATTTAATTGGCTTAATAAATAGGCTTATTAAATAGGCTCAATAAATAGCCTTATTAAATAGGCTCGTTAAATACGTATTAAATAGGCTTATTAAATAGACTTATTAAATAGACTTATTAAACAGCCTCATTAAATAGGCTTATTTTAGCAACTTAGGCTTATTAAATAGGCTTATTTCAGCAACTTAGACTTATTAAAAAGGCTTATTTCAGCAACTTAGGCTTATGACATAGGCTTTTCAGCAACTTAGGCTTATTAAATAGGCTTATTTCAGCAACTTAGACTTATTAAATAGGCCTATTAAATAGGCTTATTAAATAGACTGATTAAATAGGCTCATTAAATACTTATTAAATAGGCTTATTAAATAGGCGTATTAAATAGACTTATTAAATAGGCTCAATAAATAGGCGTATTAAATAGGCTTATTAAATAGGCTTATTAAATAGGCTTATTAAATAGACTTATTAAATAGGCGTATTAAATAGGCTTAATAAATAGGCTTATTAAATAGGCTCAATAAATAGGCTTAATAAATAGGCTTAATAAATAGGCTTATTAAATAGGCTCAATAAATAGGCTTAATAAATAGGCTCATTGAATACTCTTTAAATAGGCTTATTAAATAGACTTATTAAATAGACTTATTAAATAGGCTTATTAAATAGGCTTATTAAATAGGCTTATTAAATAGACTTATTAAATAGCCTCATTAAATATCCTTATTTCAGCAACTTAGGCTTATTAAATAGGCTCATTTCAGCAACTTAAGCTTATTAAATAGCCTTATTTCAGCAACTTAGACTTATTGAATAGGCTTATTTCAGCAACTTAGGCTTATTAAATAGGCTTATTTCAGCAACTTAGACTTATTAAATAGGCTTATTTCAGCAACTTAGCTTATTAAATAGCCTTATTAAATATGCTTATTTCAGCAACTAGGGCTTATTAAATAGGCTTATTTCAGCAACTTATGCTGATTAAATAGGCTCATTTCAGCAACTTAGACTTATTAAATAGCCTTATTTCAGCAACTTAGACTTATTAAATAGGCTTATTTCAGCAACTTATGCTTATTAAATATACTTATTTCAGCAACATAGGCTTATTAAATAGGCTTATTTCAGCAACTTAGACTTATTAAATAGCCTTATTTCAGCAACTTAGGCTTATTAAATAGGCTTATTTCAGCAACTTAGGCTTATTAAATAGGCTTATTAAATAGGCTTATTTCAGCAACTTAGGCTTATTAAATAGGCTTATTCAGCAACTTAGGCTTATTAAATAGGCTCATTAAATACTTATTAAATAGGCTTATTAAACAGGCTTATTAAATAGACTTATTAAATAGGTTCAATAAATAGGCTTATTAAATAGGCTCATTAAATAGGCTTATTTAATTGGCTTAATAAATAGGCTTATTAAATAGGCTCAATAAATAGGCTTATTAAATAGGCGTATTAAATAGACTTATTAAATAGGCTTTTTAAATAGGCTCATTAAATAGGCTTATTAAATAGGCTTATTAAATAGGCTCGTTAAATAGGCTAATTAAATAGGCTCATTAAATAGGCTTATTAAATAGACTTATTAAACAGCCTCATTAAATAGGCTTATTTTAGGAACTTAGGCTTATTAAATAGGCTTATTTCAGCAACTTAGACTTATTAAAAAGGCTTATTTCAGCAACTTAGGCTTATGAAATAGGCTTTTCAGCAACTTAGGCTTATTAAATAGGCTTATTTCAGCAACTTAGGCTTATTAAATAGGCTTATTCAGCAACTTAGGCTTATTAAATAGGCTCATTAAATAGACTTATTAAATAGGCATATTAAATAGGCTCAATAAATAGGCTTATTAAATAGACTTAATAAATAGGCTTATTAAATAGGCTTATTAAATAGAATTATTAAATAGGCATATTAAATAGGCTTAATAAATTGGCTTATTAAATAGGCACAATGAATAGGCTTAATAAATAGGCTTAATAAATAGGCTTATTAAATAGGCTCAATAAATAGGCTTAATAAATAGGCTCATTGAATACTCTTTAAATAGGCTTATTAAATAGACTTATTAAATAGACTCATTAAATAGGCTTATTAAATAGGCTTATTAAATAGGCTTATTAAATAGACTTATTAAATAGCCTCATTAAATAGGCTTATTTTAGCAACTTAGGCTTATTAAATAGGCTTATTTCAGTGACTTAGACTTATTAAATAGCCTTATTTCAGCAACTTAGGCTTATTAAATATGCTCATTTCAGCAACTTAAGCTTATTAAATCGCCTTATTTCAGCAACTTAGACTTATTAAATAGGCTTATTTCAGCAACTTAGGCTTATTAAATAGGCTTATTTCAGCAACTTAGACTTATTAAATAGGCTTATTTCAGCAACTAGGGCTTATTAAATGGGCTTATTTCAGCAACTTACGCTGATTAAATAGGCTCATTTCAGCAACTTAGGCTTATTAAATAGGCTTATTTCAGCAACTTAGACTTATTAAATGGCCTTATTTCAGCAACTTACGATTATTAAATAGACTTCTTTCAGCAACTTAGGCTTATTAAATAGCCTTATTAAATAGGCTTATTTAAGCAACTTGGGCTTATTAAATAGGCTTATTTCAGCAACTTACGCTGATTAAATAGGCTTATTTCAGCAACTTAGACTTATTAAATTGCCTTATTTCAGCAACTTAGACTTATTAAATAGGCTTATTTCAGCAACTTAGACTTATTAAATAGCCTTATTTCAGCAACTTAGGCTCATTTCAGCAACTTAGGCTTATTAAATAGTCTTATTTCAGCAACTGAGATTTATTAAATAGGCTTATTTCAGCAAATTAGGCTTATTAAATAGGCCTATTCAGCAACTTAGGCTTATTAAATAGGCTTATTAAATAGGCTTATTTCAGCAACTTAGGCTTATTAAATAGGCTTATTCAGCAACTTAGGCTTATTAAATAGGCTCATTAAATACTTATTAAATAGGCTTATTAAACAGGCTTATTAAATAGACTTATTAAATAGGTAAAATAAATAGGCTTATTAAATAGGCTCATTAAATAGGGTTAATTAATAGGCTTATTAAATAGGCTTATTAAATATACTTATTAAATAGGCTTATTAAATAGGCTTATTTAATTGGCTTAATAAATAGGCTTATTAAATAGGCTCAATAAATAGGCTTATTAAATAGGCTCGTTAAATACTTATTAAATAGGCTTATTAAATAGACTTATTAAATAGGCTTTTTAAATAGGCTCATTAAATAGGCTTATTAAATAGGCTTATTAAATAGACTTATTAAACAGCCTCATTAAATAGGCTTATTTTAGCAACTTAGGCTTATTAAATAGGCTTATTTCAGCAACTTAGACTTATTAAAAAGGCTTATTTCAGCAACTTAGGCTTATGAAATAGGCTTTTCAGCAACTTAGGCTTATTAAATAGGCTTATTTCAGCAACTTAGACTTATTAAATAGGCCTATTAAATAGGCTTATTAAATAGACTGATTAAATATGCTCATTAAATACTTATTAAATAGGCTTATTAAATAGGCGTATTAAATAGACTTATTAAATAGGCTCAATAAATAGGCGTATTAAATAGGCTTATTAAATAGGCTTATTAAATAGGCTTATTAAATAGACTTATTAAATAGGCGTATTAAATAGGCTTAATAAATAGGCATATTAAATAGGCTCAATAAATAGGCTTAATAAATAGGCTTAATAAATAGGCTTATTAAATAGGCTCAATAAATAGGCTTAATAAATAGGCTCATTGAATACTCTTTAAATAGGCTTATTAAATAGACTTATTAAATAGACTTATTAAATAGGCTTATTAAATAGGCTTATTAAATAGGCTTATTAAATAGGCTTATTAAATAGACTTATTAAATAGCCTCATTAAATAGGCTTATTTTAGCAACTTAGGCTTATTAAATAGGCTTATTTCAGCGACTTAGACTTATTAAATATCTTATTTCAGCAACTTAGGCTTATTAAATAGGCTCATTTCAGCAACTTAAGCTTATTAAATAGCCTTATTTCAGCAACTTAGACTTATTAAATAGGCTTATTTCAGCAACTTAGACTTATTAAATAGGCTTATTTCAGCAACTTAGGCTTATTAAATAGCCTTATTAAATAGGCTTATTTCAGCAACTAGGGCTTATTAAATAGGCTTATTTCAGCAACTTATGCTGATTAAATAGGCTCATTTCAGCAACTTAGACTTATTAAATAGCCTTATTTCAGCAACTTAGACTTATTAAATAGGCTTATTTCAGCAACTTATGCTTATTAAATATACTTATTTCAGCAACATAGGCTTATTAAATAGGCTTATTTCAGCAACTTAGGCTTATTAAATAGGCTTATTCAGCAACTTAGGCTTATTAAATAGGCTCATTAAATACTTATTAAATAGGCTTATTAAACAGGCTTATTAAATAGACTTATTAAATAGGTTCAATAAATAGGCTTATTAAATAGGCTCATTAAATAGGCTTAATTAATAGGCTTATTAAATAGGCTTATTAAATAGGCTTATTAAATAGACTTATTAAATAGGCTTATTAAATAGGCTTATTTAATTGGCTTAATAAATAGGCTTATTAAATAGGCTCAATAAATAGGCTTATTAAATAGGCTCGTTAAATACGTATTAAATAGGCTTATTAAATAGACTTATTAAATAGGCTTTTTAAATAGGCTCATTAAATAGGCTTATTAAATAGGCTTATTAAATAGACTTATTAAACAGCCTCATTAAATAGGCTTATTTTAGCAACTTAGGCTTATTAAATAGGCTTATTTCAGCAACTTAGACTTATTAAATAGGCCTATTAAATAGGCTTATTAAATAGACTGATTAAATAGGCTCATTAAATACTTATTAAATAGGCTTATTAAATAGGCGTATTAAATAGACTTATTAAATAGGCTCAATAAATAGGCGTATTAAATAGGCTTATTAAATAGGCTTATTAAATAGGCTTATTAAATAGACTTATTAAATAGGTGTATTAAATAGGCTTAATAAATAGGCTTATTAAATAGGCTCAATAAATAGGCTTAATAAATAGGCTTAATAAATAGGCTTATTAAATAGGCTCAATAAATAGGCTTAATAAATAGGCTCATTGAATACTCTTTAAATAGGCTTATTAAATAGACTTATTAAATAGACTTATTAAATAGGCTTATTAAATAGGCTTATGAAATAGGCTTATTAAATAGGCTTATTAAATAGACTTATTAAATAGCCTCATTAAATAGGCTTATTTTAGCAACTTAGGCTTATTAAATAGGCTTATTTCAGCGACTTAGACTTATTAAATATCCTTATTTCAGCAACTTAGGCTTATTAAATAGGCTCATTTCAGCAACTTAAGCTTATTAAATAGCCTTATTTCAGCAACTTAGACTTATTAAATAGGCTTATTTCAGCAACTTAGGCTTATTAAATAGGCTTATTTCAGCAACTTAGACTTATTAAATAGGCTTATTTCAGCAACTTAGCTTATTAAATAGCCTTATTAAATATGCTTATTTCAGCAACTAGGGCTTATTAAATAGGCTTATTTCAGCAACTTATGCTGATTAAATAGGCTCATTTCAGCAACTTAGACTTATTAAATAGCCTTATTTCAGCAACTTAGACTTATTAAATAGGCTTATTTCAGCAACTTATGCTTATTAAATATACTTATTTCAGCAACATAGGCTTATTAAATAGGCTTATTTCAGCAACTTAGACTTATTAAATAGCCTTATTTCAGCAACTTAGGCTTAGTAAATAGGCTTATTTCAGCAACTTAGGCTTATTAAATAGGCTTATTAAATAGGCTTTTTCAGCAACTTAGGCTTATTAAATAGGCTTATTCAGCAACTTAGGCTTATTAAATAGGCTCATTAAATACTTATTAAATAGGCTTATTAAACAGGCTTATTAAATAGACTTATTAAATAGGTTCAACAAATAGGCTTATTAAATAGGCTCATTAAATAGGCTTCATTAATGGGCTTATTAAATAGGCTTATTAAATAGGCTTATTAAATAGACTTATTAAATAGGCTCATTAAATACTTATTAAATAGGCTTATTAAATAGGCTTATTAAATAGGCTCAATAAATAGGCTTATTAAATAGACTTATTAAATAGGCTTATTAAATAGGCTTATTAAATAGACTTATTAAATAGGCGTATTAAATAGGCTTAATAAATAGGCTTATTAAATAGGCTCAATAAATAGGCTTAATAAATATGCTTAATAAATAGGCTTATTAAATAGGCTCAATAAATAGGCTTAATAAATAGGCTCATTGAATTCTCTTTAAATAGGCTTATTAAATAGTCTTATTAAATAGACTTATTAAATAGGCTTATTAAATAGGCTTATTAAATAGGCTTATTAAATAGACTTATTAAATAGCCTCATTAAATAGGCTTATTTTAGCAACTTAGGCTTATTAAATAGGCTTATTTCAGCGACTTAGACTATTAAATAGCCTTATTTCAGCAACTTAGGCTTATTAAATAGGCTCATTTCAGCAACTTAAGCTTATTAAATAGGCCTATTAAATAGGCTTATTAAATAGACTGATTAAATATGCTCATTAAATACTTATTAAATAGGCTTATTAAATAGGCGTATTAAATAGACTTATTAAATAGGCTCAATAAATAGGCGTATTAAATAGGCTTATTAAATAGGCTTATTAAATAGGCTTATTAAATAGACTTATTAAATAGGCGTATTAAATAGGCTTAATAAATAGGCATATTAAATAGGCTCAATAAATAGGCTTAATAAATAGGCTTAATAAATAGGCTTATTAAATAGGCTCAATAAATAGGCTTAATAAATAGGCTCATTGAATACTCTTTAAATAGGCTTATTAAATAGACTTATTAAATAGACTTATTAAATAGGCTTATTAAATAGGCTTATTAAATAGGCTTATTAAATAGGCTTATTAAATAGACTTATTAAATAGCCTCATTAAATAGGCTTATTTTAGCAACTTAGGCTTATTAAATAGGCTTATTTCAGCGACTTAGACTTATTAAATATCTTATTTCAGCAACTTAGGCTTATTAAATAGGCTCATTTCAGCAACTTAAGCTTATTAAATAGCCTTATTTCAGCAACTTAGACTTATTAAATAGGCTTATTTCAGCAACTTAGACTTATTAAATAGGCTTATTTCAGCAACTTAGGCTTATTAAATAGCCTTATTAAATAGGCTTATTTCAGCAACTAGGGCTTATTAAATAGGCTTATTTCAGCAACTTATGCTGATTAAATAGGCTCATTTCAGCAACTTAGACTTATTAAATAGCCTTATTTCAGCAACTTAGACTTATTAAATAGGCTTATTTCAGCAACTTATGCTTATTAAATATACTTATTTCAGCAACATAGGCTTATTAAATAGGCTTATTTCAGCAACTTAGGCTTATTAAATAGGCTTATTCAGCAACTTAGGCTTATTAAATAGGCTCATTAAATACTTATTAAATAGGCTTATTAAACAGGCTTATTAAATAGACTTATTAAATAGGTTCAATAAATAGGCTTATTAAATAGGCTCATTAAATAGGCTTAATTAATAGGCTTATTAAATAGGCTTATTAAATAGGCTTATTAAATAGACTTATTAAATAGGCTTATTAAATAGGCTTATTTAATTGGCTTAATAAATAGGCTTATTAAATAGGCTCAATAAATAGGCTTATTAAATAGGCTCGTTAAATACGTATTAAATAGGCTTATTAAATAGACTTATTAAATAGGCTTTTTAAATAGGCTCATTAAATAGGCTTATTAAATAGGCTTATTAAATAGACTTATTAAACAGCCTCATTAAATAGGCTTATTTTAGCAACTTAGGCTTATTAAATAGGCTTATTTCAGCAACTTAGACTTATTAAATAGGCCTATTAAATAGGCTTATTAAATAGACTGATTAAATAGGCTCATTAAATACTTATTAAATAGGCTTATTAAATAGGCGTATTAAATAGACTTATTAAATAGGCTCAATAAATAGGCGTATTAAATAGGCTTATTAAATAGGCTTATTAAATAGGCTTATTAAATAGACTTATTAAATAGGTGTATTAAATAGGCTTAATAAATAGGCTTATTAAATAGGCTCAATAAATAGGCTTAATAAATAGGCTTAATAAATAGGCTTATTAAATAGGCTCAATAAATAGGCTTAATAAATAGGCTCATTGAATACTCTTTAAATAGGCTTATTAAATAGACTTATTAAATAGACTTATTAAATAGGCTTATTAAATAGGCTTATGAAATAGGCTTATTAAATAGGCTTATTAAATAGACTTATTAAATAGCCTCATTAAATAGGCTTATTTTAGCAACTTAGGCTTATTAAATAGGCTTATTTCAGCGACTTAGACTTATTAAATATCCTTATTTCAGCAACTTAGGCTTATTAAATAGGCTCATTTCAGCAACTTAAGCTTATTAAATAGCCTTATTTCAGCAACTTAGACTTATTAAATAGGCTTATTTCAGCAACTTAGGCTTATTAAATAGGCTTATTTCAGCAACTTAGACTTATTAAATAGGCTTATTTCAGCAACTTAGCTTATTAAATAGCCTTATTAAATATGCTTATTTCAGCAACTAGGGCTTATTAAATAGGCTTATTTCAGCAACTTATGCTGATTAAATAGGCTCATTTCAGCAACTTAGACTTATTAAATAGCCTTATTTCAGCAACTTAGACTTATTAAATAGGCTTATTTCAGCAACTTATGCTTATTAAATAGGCTTATTTCAGCAACTTAGGCTTATTAAATAGGCTTATTAAATAGGCTTTTTCAGCAACTTAGGCTTATTAAATAGGCTTATTCAGCAACTTAGGCTTATTAAATAGGCTCATTAAATACTTATTAAATAGGCTTATTAAACAGGCTTATTAAATAGACTTATTAAATAGGTTCAACAAATAGGCTTATTAAATAGGCTCATTAAATAGGCTTCATTAATGGGCTTATTAAATAGGCTTATTAAATAGGCTTATTAAATAGACTTATTAAATAGGCTCATTAAATACTTATTAAATAGGCTTATTAAATAGGCTTATTAAATAGGCTCAATAAATAGGCTTATTAAATAGACTTATTAAATAGGCTTATTAAATAGGCTTATTAAATAGACTTATTAAATAGGCGTATTAAATAGGCTTAATAAATAGGCTTATTAAATAGGCTCAATAAATAGGCTTAATAAATATGCTTAATAAATAGGCTTATTAAATAGGCTCAATAAATAGGCTTAATAAATAGGCTCATTGAATACTCTTTAAATAGGCTTATTAAATAGTCTTATTAAATAGACTTATTAAATAGGCTTATTAAATAGGCTTATTAAATAGGCTTATTAAATAGACTTATTAAATAGCCTCATTAAATAGGCTTATTTTAGCAACTTAGGCTTATTAAATAGGCTTATTTCAGCGACTTACACTATTAAATAGCCTTATTTCAGCAACTTAGGCTTATTAAATAGGCTCATTTCAGCAACTTAAGCTTATTAAATCGCCTTATTTCAGCAACTTAGACTTATTAAATAGGCTTATTTCAGCAACTTAGGCTTATTAAATAGGCTTATTTCAGCAACTTAGACTTATTAAATAGGCTTATTTCAGCAACTAGGGCTTATTAAATAGGCTTATTTCAGCAACTTACGCTGATTAAATAGGCTCATTTCAGCAACTTAGACTTATTAATAGCCTTATTTCAGCAACTTAGACTTATTAAATAGGCTTATTTCAGCAACTTAGGCTTATTAAATAGCCTTATTAAATAGGCATATTTCAGCAACTAGCGCTTATTAAATAGGCTTATTTCAGCAACTTACGCTGATTAAATAGGCACATTTCAGCAACTTAAACTTATTAAATAGCCTTATTTCAGCAACTTAGACTTATTAAATAGGCTTATTTCAGCAACTTATGCTTATTAAATATACTTATTTCAGCAACATAGGCTTATTAAATAGGCTTATTTCAGCAACTTAGACTTATTAAATAGCCTTATTTCAGCAACTTAGGCTTATTAAATAGGCTTATTTCAGCAACTTAGGCTTATTAAATAGGCTTATTAAATAGGCTTATTTCAGCAACTTAGGCTTATTAAATAGGCTTATTCAGCAACTTAGGCATATTAAATAGGCTCATTAAATACTTATTAAATAGGCTTATTAAACAGGCTTATTAAATAGACTTATTAAATAGGTTCAATAAATAGGCTTATTAAATAGGCTCATTAAATAGGCTTAATTAATAGGCTTATTAAATAGGCTTATTAAATAGGCTTATTAAATAGACTTATTAAATAGGCTTATTAAATAGGCTTATTAAATAGGCTCAATAAATAGGCTTAATAAATAGGCTCATTGAATACTCTTTAAATAGGCTTATTAAATAGTCTTATTAAATAGACTTATTAAATAGGCTTATTAAATAGGCTTATTAAATAGGCTTTTTAAATAGGCTCATTAAATAGGCTTATTAAATAGGCTTATTAAATAGACTTATTAAACAGCCTCATTAAATAGGCTTATTTTAGCAACTTAAGCTTATGAAATATGCTTATTTCTGCAACTTAGACTTATTAGATAGGCCTATTAAATAGGCTTATTTCAGCCACTTAGGCTTATTAAATAGGCTTATTTCAGCAACTTAGGCTTATTAAATAGGCTTATTTCAGCAACTTAGACTTATTAAATAGCCTTATTTCAGCAACTTATGATTATTAAATAGACTTCTTTCAGCAACTTAGGCTTATTAAATAGCCTTATTAAATAGGCTTATTTAAGCAACTTGGGCTTATTAAATAGGCTTATTTCAGCAACTTACGCTGATTAAATAGGCTTATTTCAGCAACTTAGACTTATTAAATAGCCTTATTTCAGCAACTTAGACTTATTAAATAGGCTTATTTCAGCAACTTAGACTTATTAAATAGCCTTATTTCAGCAACTTAGGCTTATTAAATAGGCTTATTTCAGCAACTTAGGCTTATTAAATAGCCTTATTTCAGCAACTGAGACTTATTAAATAGGCTTATTTCAGCAACTTAGGCTTATTAAATAGGCCTATTCAGCAACTTAGGCTTATTAAATAGGCTTATTAAATAGGCTGGTTTCAGCAACTTAGGCTTATTAAATAGGCTTATTCAGCAACTTAGGCTTATTAAATAGGCTCATTAAATACTTATTAAATAGGCTTATTAAACAGGCTTATTAAATAGACTTATTAAATAGGTTCAATAAATAGGCTTATTAAATAGGCTCATTAAAAAGGCTTAATTAATAGGCTTATTAAATAGGCTTATTAAATAGGCTTATTAAATAGACTTATTAAATATGCTTATTAAATAGGCTTATTTAATTGGCTTAATAAATAGGCTTATTAAATAGGCTCAATAAATAGGCTTATTAAATAGGCTCGTTAAATACTTATTAAATAGGCTTATTAAATAGACTTATTAAATAGGCTTTTTAAATAGGCTCATTAAATAGGCTTATTAAATAGGCTTATTAAATAGACTTATTAAACAGCCTCATTAAATAGGCTTATTTTAGCAACTTAGGCTTATTAAATAGGCTTATTTCAGCAACTTAGACTTATTAAAAAGGCTTATTTCAGCAACTTAGGCTTATGAAATAGGCTTTTGAGCAACTTAGGCTTATTAAATAGGCTTATTTCAGCAAATTAGACTTATTAATAGGCCTATTAAATAGGCTTATTAAGTAGACTGATTAAATAGGCTCATTAAATACTTATTAAATAGGCTTATTAAATAGGCTTATTAAATAGACTTATTAAATAGGCTCAATAAATAGGCGTATTAAATAGGCTTATTAAATAGGCTTATTAAATAGGCTTATTAAATAGACTTATTAAATAGGCGTATTAAATAGGCTTAATAAATAGGCTTATTAAATAGGCTCAATAAATAGGCTTAATAAATAGGCTTAATAAATAGGCTTATTAAATAGGCTCAATAAATAGGCTTAATAAATAGGCTCGTTGAATACTCTTTAAATAGGCTTATTAAATAGACTTATTAAATAGACTTATTAAATAGGCTTATTAAATAGGCTTATTAAATAGGCTTATTAAATAGGCTTATTAAATAGACTTATTAAATAGCCTCATTAAATAGGCTTATTTTAGCAACTTAGGCTTATTAAATAGGCTTATTTCAGCGACTTAGACTTATTAAATATCCTTATTTCAGCAACTTAGGCTTATTAAATAGGCTCATTTCAGCAACTTAAGCTCATTAAATAGCCTTATTTCAGCAACTTATACTTATTAAATAGGCTTATTTCAGCAACTTAGGCTTATTAAATAGGCTTATTTCAGCAACTTAGACTTATTAAATAGGCTTATTTCAGCAACTTAGGCTTATTAAATAGCCTTATTAAATAGGCTTATTTCAGCAACTAGGGCTTATTAAATAGGCTTATTTCAGCAACTTACGCTGATTAAATAGGCTCATTTCAGCAACTTAGACTTATTAAATAGCCTTATTTCAGCAACTTAGACTTATTAAATAGGCTTATTTCAGCAACTTATGCTTATTAAATATACTTATTTCAGCAACATAGGCTTATTAAATAGGCTTATTTCAGCAACTTAGACTTATTAAATAGCCTTATTTCAGCAACTTAGGCTTATTAAATAGGCTTATTTCAGCAACTTAGGCTTATTAAATAGGCTTATTAAATAGGCTTATTTCAGCAACTTAGGCTTATTAAATAGGCTTATTCAGCAACTTAGGCTTATTAAATAGGCTCATTAAATACTTATTAAATAGGCTTATTAAACAGGCTTATTAAATAGACTTATTAAATAGGTTCAATAAATAGGCTTATTAAATAGGCTCATTAAATAGGCTTAATTAATAGGCTTATTAAATAGGCTCAATAAATAGGCTTATTAAATAGACTTATTAAATAGGCTTATTAAATAGGCTTATTAAATAGACTTATTAAATAGGCGTATTAAATAGGCTTAATAAATAGGCTTATTAAATAGGCTCAATAAATAGGCTTAATAAATAGGCTTAATAAATAGGCTTATTAAATAGGATCAATAAATAGGCTTATTAAATAGACTTATTAAATAGGCTTATTAAATAGGCTTATTAAATAGACTTATTAAATAGGCGTATTAAATAGGCTTAATAAATAGGCTTATTAAATAGGCTCAATAAATAGGCTTAATAAATAGGCTTAATAAATAGGCTTATTAAATAGGCTCAATAAATAGGCTTAATAAATAGGCTCATTCAATACTCTTTAAATAGGCTTATTAAATGGACTTATTAAATAGACTTATTAAATAGGCTTATTACATAGGCTTATTAAATAGGCTTATTAAATAGACTTATTAAATAGCCTCATTAAATAGGCTTATTTTAGCAACTTAGGCTTATTAAATAGGCTTATTTCAGCGACTTAGACTTATTAAATAGCCTTATTTCAGCAACTTAGGCTTATTAAATAGGCTCATTTCAGCAACTTAAGCTTATTAAATCGCCTTATTTCAGCAACTTAGACTTATTAAATAGGCTTATTTCAGCAACTTAGGCTTATTAAATAGGCTTATTTCAGCAACTTAGACTTATTAAATAGGCTTATTTCAGCAACTAGGGCTTATTAAATAGGCTTATTTCAGCAACTTACGCTGATTAAATAGGCTCATTTCAGCAACTTAGACTTATTAAATAGCCTTATTTCAGCAACTTAGACTTATTAAATAGGCTTATTTCAGCAACTTATGCTTATTAAATATACTTATTTCAGCAACATAGGCTTATTAAATAGGCTTATTTCAGCAACTTAGACTTATTAAATAGCCTTATTTCAGCAACTTAGGCTTATTAAATAGGCTTATTTCAGCAACTTAGGCTTATTAAATAGGCTTATTAAATAGGCTTATTTCAGCAACGTAGGCTTATTAAATAGGCTTATTCAGCAACTTAGGCTTATTAAATAGGCTCATTAAATACTTATTAAATAGGCTTATTAAACAGGCTTATTAAATAGACTTATTAAATAGGTTCAATAAATAGGCTTATTAAATAGGCTCATTAAATAGGCTTAATTAATAGGCCTTTTAAATAGGCTTATTAAATAGGCTTATTAAATAGACTTATTAAATAGGCTTTTTAAATAGGCTCATTAAATAGGCTTATTAAATAGGCTTATTAAATAGACTTATTAAACAGCCTCATTAAATAGGCTTATTTTAGCAACTTAGGCTTATTAAATAGGCCTATTTCAGCAACTTAGACTTATTAAAAAGGCTTATTTCAGCAACTTAGGCTTATGAAATAGGCTTTTGAGCAACTTAGGCTTATTAAATAGGCTTATTTCAGCAAATTAGACTTATTAATAGGCCTATTAAATAGGCTTATTAAGTAGACTGATTAAATAGGCTCATTAAATACTTATTAAATAGGCTTATTAAATAGGCTTATTAAATAGACTTATTAAATAGGCTCAATAAATAGGCGTATTAAATAGGCTTATTAAATAGGCTTATTAAATAGGCTTATTAAATAGACTTATTAAATAGGCGTATTAAATAGGCTTAATAAATAGGCTTATTAAATAGGCTCAATAAATAGGCTTAATAAATAGGCTTAATAAATAGGCTTATTAAATAGGCTCAATAAATAGGCTTAATAAATAGGCTCATTGAATACTCTTTAAATAGGCTTATTAAATAGACTTATTAAATAGACTTATTAAATAGGCTTATTAAATAGGCTTATTAAATAGGCTTATTAAATAGGCTTATTAAATAGACTTATTAAATAGCCTCATTAAATAGGCTTATTTTAGCAACTTAGGCTTATTAAATAGGCTTATTTCAGCGACTTAGACTTATTAAATATCCTTATTTCAGCAACTTAGGCTTATTAAATAGGCTCATTTCAGCAACTTAAGCTTATTAAATAGCCTTATTTCAGCAACTTAGACTTATTAAATAGGCTTATTTCAGCAACTTAGGCTTATTAAATAGGCTTATTTCAGCAACTTAGACTTATTAAATAGGCTTATTTCAGCAACTTAGGCTTATTAAATAGCCTTATTAAATAGGCTTATTTCAGCAACTAGGGCTTATTAAATAGGCTTATTTCAGCAACTTACGCTGATTAAATAGGCTCATTTCAGCAACTTAGACTTATTAAATAGCCTTATTTCAGCAACTTAGACTTATTAAATAGGCTTATTTCAGCAACTTATGCTTATTAAATATACTTATTTCAGCAACATAGGCTTATTAAATAGGCTTATTTCAGCAACTTAGACTTATTAAATAGCCTTATTTCAGCAACTTAGGCTTATTAAATAGGCTTATTTCAGCAACTTAGGCTTATTAAATAGGCTTATTAAATAGGCTTATTTCAGCAACTTAGGCTTATTAAATAGGCTTATTCAGCAACTTAGGCTTATTAAATAGGCTCATTAAATACTTATTAAATAGGCTTATTAAACAGGCTTATTAAATAGACTTATTAAATAGGTTCAATAAATAGGCTTATTAAATAGGCTCATTAAATAGGCTTAATTAATAGGCTTATTAAATAGGCTCAATAAATAGGCTTATTAAATAGACTTATTAAATAGGCGTATTAAATAGGCTTATTAAATAGACTTATTAAATAGGCGTATTAAATAGGCTTAATAAATAGGCTTATTAAATAGGCACAATAAATAGGCTTAATAAATAGGCTTAATAAATAGGCTTATTAAATAGGATCAATAAATAGGCTTATTAAATAGACTTATTAAATAGGCTTATTAAATAGGCTTATTAAATAGACTTATTAAATAGGCGTATTAAATAGGCTTAATAAATAGGCTTATTAAATAGGCTCAATAAATAGGCTTAATAAATAGGCTTAATAAATAGGCTTATTAAATAGGCTCAATAAATAGGCTTAATAAATAGGCTCATTCAATACTCTTTAAATAGGCTTATTAAATAGACTTATTAAATAGACTTATTAAATAGGCTTATTACATAGGCTTATTAAATAGGCTTATTAAATAGACTTATTAAATAGCCTCATTAAATAGGCTTATTTTAGCAACTTAGGCTTATTAAATAGGCTTATTTCAGCGACTTAGACTTATTAAATAGCCTTATTTCAGCAACTTAGGCTTATTAAATAGGCTCATTTCAGCAACTTAAGCTTATTAAATCGCCTTATTTCAGCAACTTAGACTTATTAAATAGGCTTATTTCAGCAACTTAGGCTTATTAAATAGGCTTATTTCAGCAACTTAGACTTATTAAATAGGCTTATTTCAGCAACTAGGGCTTATTAAATAGGCTTATTTCAGCAACTTACGCTGATTAAATAGGCTCATTTCAGCAACTTAGACTTATTAAATAGCCTTATTTCAGCAACTTAGACTTATTAAATAGGCTTATTTCAGCAACTTATGCTTATTAAATATACTTATTTCAGCAACATAGGCTTATTAAATAGGCTTATTTCAGCAACTTAGACTTATTAAATAGCCTTATTTCAGCAACTTAGGCTTATTAAATAGGCTTATTTCAGCAACTTAGGCTTATAAAATAGGCTTATTAAATAGGCTTATTTCAGCAACGTAGGCTTATTAAATAGGCTTATTCAGCAACTTAGGCTTATTAAATAGGCTCATTAAATACTTATTAAATAGGCTTATTAAACAGGCTTATTAAATAGACTTATTAAATAGGTTCAATAAATAGGCTTATTAAATAGGCTCATTAAATAGGCTTAATTAATAGGCCTTTTAAATAGGCTTATTAAATAGGCTTATTAAATAGACTTATTAAATAGGCTTATTAAATAGGCTTATTTAATAGGCTTATTAAATAGGCTCAATAAATAGGCTTATTAAATAGGCTCGTTAAATACTTATTAAATAGGCTTATTAAATAGACTTATTAAATAGCCTCATTAAATAGACTTATTAAATAGCCTCATTAAATAGGCTTATTTTAGCAGCTTAGGCTTATTAAATAGGCTTATTTCAGCAACTTAGACTTATTTAAAAGGCCTATTAAATAGGCTTATTAAATAGACTTATTAAATAGGCTCATTAAATACTTATTAAATAGGCTTATTAAATAGGCTTATTAAATAGACTTATTAAATAGGCTCAATAAATAGGCGTATTAAATAGGCTTATTAAATAGGCTTATAAAATAGGCTTATTAAATAGGCTTATTAAATAGGCTTATTAAATAGGCTTATTAAATACGCTCAATAAATAGGCTTACTAAATAGGCTCAATAAATAGGCTTATTAAATAGCCTCAATAAATCGGCTTATTAAAAAGGCTCAATAAATAGGCTTATTAAATAGGCTCATTAAATAGTTATTAATTAGGCTTATTAAATAGACTTATTAAATAGACTTATTAAATAGGCGTATTAAATAGGCTTATTAAATAGGCGTATTAAATAGGCTTATTAAATAGGCTTATTAAATGGACTTATTAAATAGCCTCATTAAATAGGCTTTTTTTAGCAACTTAGGCTTATTAAATAGGTTTATTTCAGCAACGTAGACTTATTAAATAGCCTTATTAAATAGGCTTATTTCAGCAACTTATGCTTATTAAATAAGCTTATTTCAGCAACTTACGCTTATTAAATAGCCTTATTAAACAGGTTTATTTCAGCAACTTAGGCTTATTAAATAGGCTTATTTCAGCAACTTAGACTTATTAAATAGGCTTATTTCAGCAACTTAGCTTATTAAATAGCCTTATTAAATATGCTTATTTCAGCAACTAGGGCTTATTAAATAGGCTTATTTCAGCAACTTATGCTGATTAAATAGGCTCATTTCAGCAACTTAGACTTATTAAATAGCCTTATTTCAGCAACTTAGACTTATTAAATAGGCTTATTTCAGCAACTTATGCTTATTAAATATACTTATTTCAGCAACATAGGCTTATTAAATAGGCTTATTTCAGCAACTTAGACTTATTAAATAGCCTTATTTCAGCAACTTAGGCTTAGTAAATAGGCTTATTTCAGCAACTTAGGCTTATTAAATAGGCTTATTAAATAGGCTTATTAAATAGGCTCAATAAATAGGCTTAATAAATAGGCTCATTGAATACTCTTTAAATAGGCTTATTAAATAGTCTTATTAAATAGACTTATTAAATAGGCTTATTAAATAGGCTTATTAAATAGGCTTTTTAAATAGGCTCATTAAATAGGCTTATTAAATAGGCTTATTAAATAGACTTATTAAACAGCCTCATTAAATAGGCTTATTTTAGCAACTTAAGCTTATGAAATATGCTTATTTCTGCAACTTAGACTTATTAGATAGGCCTATTAAATAGGCTTATTTCAGCCACTTAGGATTATTAAATAGGCTTATTTCAGCAACTTAGGCTTATTAAATAGGCTTATTTCAGCAACTTAGACTTATTAAATAGCCTTATTTCAGCAACTTATGATTATTAAATAGACTTCTTTCAGCAACTTAGGCTTATTAAATAGCCTTATTAAATAGGCTTATTTAAGCAACTTGGGCTTATTAAATAGGCTTATTTCAGCAACTTACGCTGATTAAATAGGCTTATTTCAGCAACTTAGACTTATTAAATAGCCTTATTTCAGCAACTTAGACTTATTAAATAGGCTTATTTCAGCAACTTAGACTTATTAAATAGCCTTATTTCAGCAACTTAGGCTTATTAAATAGGCTTATTTCAGCAACTTAGACTTATTAAATAGGCTTATTTCAGCAACTTAGGCTTATTAAATAGGCTTATTTCAGCAACTTAGACTTATTAAATAGGCTTATTTCAGCAACTTAGGCTTATTAAATAGCCTTATTAAATAGGCTTATTTCAGCAACTAGGGCTTATTAAATAGGCTTATTTCAGCAACTTACGCTGATTAAATAGGCTCATTTCAGCAACTTAGACTTATTAAATAGCCTTATTTCAGCAACTTAGACTTATTAAATAGGCTTATTTCAGCAACTTATGCTTATTAAATATACTTATTTCAGCAACATAGGCTTATTAAATAGGCTTATTTCAGCAACTTAGACTTATTAAATAGCCGTATTTCAGCAACTTAGGCTTATTAAATAGGCTTATTTCAGCAACTTAGGCTTATTAAATAGGCTTATTAAATAGGCTTATTTCAGCAACTTAGGCTTATTAAATAGGCTTATTCAGCAACTTAGGCTTATTAAATAGGCTCATTAAATACTTATTAAATAGGCTTATTAAACAGGCTTATTAAATAGACTTATTAAATAGGTTCAATAAATAGGCTTATTAAATAGGCTCATTAAATAGGCTTAATTAATAGGCTTATTAAATAGGCTCAATAAATAGGCTTATTAAATAGACTTATTAAATAGGCTTATTAAATAGGCTTATTAAATAGACTTATTAAATAGGCGTATTAAATAGGCTTAATAAATAGGCTTATTAAATAGGCTCAATAAATAGGCTTAATAAATAGGCTTAATAAATAGGCTTATTAAATAGGATCAATAAATAGGCTTATTAAATAGACTTATTAAATAGGCTTATTAAATAGGCTTATTAAATAGACTTATTAAATAGGCGTATTAAATAGGCTTAATAAATAGGCTTATTAAATAGGCTCAATAAATAGGCTTAATAAATAGGCTTAATAAATAGGCTTATTAAATAGGCTCAATAAATAGGCTTAATAAATAGGCTCATTCAATACTCTTTAAATAGGCTTATTAAATGGACTTATTAAATAGACTTATTAAATAGGCTTATTACATAGGCTTATTAAATAGGCTTATTAAATAGACTTATTAAATAGCCTCATTAAATAGGCTTATTTTAGCAACTTAGGCTTATTAAATAGGCTTATTTCAGCGACTTAGACTTATTAAATAGCCTTATTTCAGCAACTTAGGCTTATTAAATAGGCTCATTTCAGCAACTTAAGCTTATTAAATCGCCTTATTTCAGCAACTTACACTTATTAAATAGGCTTATTTCAGCAACTTAGGCTTATTAAATAGGCTTATTTCAGCAACTTAGACTTATTAAATAGGCTTATTTCAGCAACTAGGGCTTATTAAATAGGCTTATTTCAGCAACTTACGCTGATTAAATAGGCTCATTTCAGCAACTTAGACTTATTAAATAGCCTTATTTCCGCAACTTAGACTTATTAAATAGGCTTATTTCAGCAACTTATGCTTATTAAATATACTTATTTCAGCAACATAGGCTTATTAAATAGGCTTATTTCAGCAACTTAGACTTATTAAATAGCCTTATTTCAGCAACTTAGGCTTATTAAATAGGCTTATTTCAGCAACTTAGGCTTATTAAATAGGCTTATTAAATAGGCTTATTTCAGCAACGTAGGCTTATTAAATAGGCTTATTCAGCAACTTAGGCTTATTAAATAGGCTCATTAAATACTTATTAAATAGGCTTATTAAACAGGCTTATTAAATAGACTTATTAAATAGGTTCAATAAATAGGCTTATTAAATAGGCTCATTAAATAGGCTTAATTAATAGGCCTTTTAAATAGGCTTATTAAATAGGCTTATTAAATAGACTTATTAAATAGGCTTTTTAAATAGGCTCATTAAATAGGCTTATTAAATAGGCTTATTAAATAGACTTATTAAACAGCCTCATTAAATAGGCTTATTTTAGCAACTTAGGCTTATTAAATAGGCCTATTTCAGCAACTTAGACTTATTAAAAAGGCTTATTTCAGCAACTTAGGCTTATGAAATAGGCTTTTGAGCAACTTAGGCTTATTAAATAGGCTTATTTCAGCAAATTAGACTTATTAATAGGCCTATTAAATAGGCTTATTAAGTAGACTGATTAAATAGGCTCATTAAATACTTTTTAAATAGGCTTATTAAATAGGCTTATTAAATAGACTTATTAAATAGGCTCAATAAATAGGCGTATTAAATAGGCTTATTAAATAGGCTTATTAAATAGGCTTATTAAATAGACTTATTAAATAGGCGTATTAAATAGGCTTAATAAATAGGCTTATTAAATACGCTCAATAAATAGGCTTAATAAATAGGCTTAATAAATAGGCTTATTAAATAGGCTCAATAAATAGGCTTAATAAATAGGCTCATTGAATACTCTTTAAATAGGCTTATTAAATAGACTTATTAAATAGACTTATTAAATAGGCTTATTAAATAGGCTTATTAAATAGGCTTATTAAATAGGCTTATTAAATAGACTTATTAAATAGCCTCATTAAATAGGCTTATTTTAGCAACTTAGGCTTATTAAATAGGCTTATTTCAGCGACTTAGACTTATTAAATATCCTTATTTCAGCAACTTAGGCTTATTAAATAGGCTCATTTCAGCAACTTAAGCTTATTAAATAGCCTTATTTCAGCAACTTAGATTTATTAAATAGGCTTATTTCAGCAACTTAGGCTTATTAAATAGGCTTATTTCAGCAACTTAGACTTATTAAATAGGCTTATTTCAGCAACTTAGGCTTATTAAATAGCCTTATTAAATAGGCTTATTTCAGCAACTAGGGCTTATTAAATAGGCTTATTTCAGCAACTTACGCTGATTAAATAGGCTCATTTCAGCAACTTAGACTTATTAAATAGCCTTATTTCAGCAACTTAGACTTATTAAATAGGCTTATTTCAGCAACTTATGCTTATTAAATATACTTATTTCAGCAACATAGGCTTATTAAATAGGCTTATTTCAGCAACTTAGACTTATTAAATAGCCTTATTTCAGCAACTTAGGCTTATTAAATAGGCTTATTTCAGCAACTTAGGCTTATTAAATAGGCTTATTAAATAGGCTTATTTCAGCAACTTAGGCTTATTAAATAGGCTTATTCAGCAACTTAGGCTTATTAAATAGGCTCATTAAATACTTATTAAATAGGCTTATTAAACAGGCTTATTAAATCGGCTTATTAAAAAGGCTCAATAAATAGGCTTATTAAATAGGCTCATTAAATAGGCTTAATTAATAGGCTTATTAAATAGGCTCAATAAATAGGCTTATTAAATAGACTTATTAAATAGGCTTATTAAATAGGCTTATTAAATAGACTTATTAAATAGGCGTATTAAATAGGCTTAATAAATAGGCTTATTAAATAGGCTCAATAAATAGGCTTAATAAATAGGCTTAATAAATAGGCTTATTAAATAGGATCAATAAATAGGCTTATTAAATAGACTTATTAAATAGGCTTATTAAATAGGCTTATTAAATAGACTTATTAAATAGGCGTATTAAATAGGCTTAATAAATAGGCTTATTAAATAGGCTCAATAAATAGGCTTAATAAATAGGCTTAATAAATAGGCTTATTAAATAGGCTCAATAAATAGGCTTAATAAATAGGCTCATTCAATACTCTTTAAATAGGCTTATTAAATAGACTTATTAAATAGACTTATTAAATAGGCTTATTACATAGGCTTATTAAATAGGCTTATTAAATAGACTTATTAAATAGCCTCATTAAATAGGCTTATTTTAGCAACTTAGGCTTATTAAATAGGCTTATTTCAGCGACTTAGACTTATTAAATAGCCTTATTTCAGCAACTTAGGCTTATTAAATAGGCTCATTTCAGCAACTTAAGCTTATTAAATCGCCTTATTTCAGCAACTTAGACTTATTAAATAGGCTTATTTCAGCAACTTAGGCTTATTAAATAGGCTTATTTCAGCAACTTAGACTTATTAAATAGGCTTATTTCAGCAACTAGGGCTTATTAAATAGGCTTATTTCAGCAACTTACGCTGATTAAATAGGCTCATTTCAGCAACTTAGACTTATTAAATAGCCTTATTTCAGCAACTTAGACTTATTAAATAGGCTTATTTCAGCAACTTATGCTTATTAAATATACTTATTTCAGCAACATAGGCTTATTAAATAGGCTTATTTCAGCAACTTAGACTTATTAAATAGCCTTATTTCAGCAACTTAGGCTTATTAAATAGGCTTATTTCAGCAACTTAGGCTTATTAAATAGGCTTATTAAATAGGCTTATTTCAGCAACGTAGGCTTATTAAATAGGCTTATTCAGCAACTTAGGCTTATTAAATAGGCTCATTAAATACGTATTAAATAGGCTTATTAAACAGGCTTATTAAATAGACTTATTAAATAGGTTCAATAAATAGGCTTATTAAATAGGCTCATTAAATAGGCTTAATTAATAGGCCTTTTAAATAGGCTTATTAAATAGGCTTATTAAATAGACTTATTAAATAGGCTTATTAAATAGGCTTATTTAATAGGCTTATTAAATAGGCTTATTAAATAGACTTATTAAATAGCCTCATTAAATAGACTTATTAAATAGCCTCATTAAATAGGCTTATTTTAGCAGCTTAGGCTTATTAAATAGGCTTATTTCAGCAACTTAGACTTATTTAAAAGGCCTATTAAATAGGCTTATTAAATAGACTTATTAAATAGGCTCATTAAATACTTATTAAATAGGCTTATTAAATAGGCTTATTAAATAGACTTATTAAATAGGCTCAATAAATACGCGTATTAAATAGGCTTATTAAATAGGCTTATAAAATAGGCTTATTAAATAGGCTTATTAAATAGGCTTATTAAATACGCTCAATAAATAGGCTTACTAAATAGGCTCAATAAATAGGCTTATTAAATAGCCTCAATAAATCGGCTTATTAAAAAGGCTCAATAAATAGGCTTATTAAATAGGCTCATTAAATAGTTATTAATTAGGCTTATTAAATAGACTTATTAAATAGACTTATTAAATAGGCTTATGAAATAGACTTTATTAAATAGGCTTATTAAAAAGGTGTATTAAATAGACTTAATAAATAGGCTCATTAAATACTTATTAAATAGGTTTATTAAATAGGCGTATTAAATAGGCTTATTAAATAGGCGTATTAAATAGGCTTATTAAATAGGCTTATTAAATGGACTTATTAAATAGCCTCATTAAATAGGCTTTTTTTTAGCAACTTAGGCTTATTAAATAGGTTTATTTCAGCAACGTAGACTTATTAAATAGCCTTATTAAATAGGCTTATTTCAGCAACTTATGCTTATTAAATAAGCTTATTTCAGCAACTTACGCTTATTAAATAGCCTTATTAAACAGGTTTATTTCAGCAACTTAGGCTTATTAAATAGGCTTATTTCAGCAACTTAGACTTATTAAATAGGCTTATTTCAGCAACTTAGCTTATTAAATAGCCTTATTAAATATGCTTATTTCAGCAACTAGGGCTTATTAAATAGGCTTATTTCAGCAACTTATGCTGATTAAATAGGCTCATTTCAGCAACTTAGACTTATTAAATAGCCTTATTTCAGCAACTTAGACTTATTAAATAGGCTTATTTCAGCAACTTATGCTTATTAAATATACTTATTTCAGCAACATAGGCTTATTAAATAGGCTTATTTCAGCAACTTAGACTTATTAAATAGCCTTATTTCAGCAACTTAGGCTTAGTAAATAGGCTTATTTCAGCAACTTAGGCTTATTAAATAGGCTTATTAAATAGGCTTATTTCAGCAACTTAGGCTTATTAAATAGGCTTATTCAGCAACTTACGCTTATTAAATAGGCTCATTAAATACTTATTAAATCGGCTTATTAAACAGGCTTATTAAATAGACTTATTAAATAGGTTCAATAAATAGGCTTATTAAATAGGCTCATTAAATAAGCCTATTAAATAGCCTCATTAAATAGGCTTATTTTAGCAACTTAGGCTTATTAAATAGGCTTATTTCAGCGACTTAGACTTATTAAATAGCCTTATTTCAGCAACTTAGGCTTATTAAATAGGCTCATTTCAGCAACTTAAGCTTATTAAATCGCCTTATTTCAGCAACTTAGACTTATTAAATAGGCTTATTTCAGCAACTTAGGCTTATTAAATAGGCTTATTTCAGCAACTTAGACTTATTAAATAGGCTTATTTCAGCAACTAGGGCTTATTAAATAGGCTTATTTCAGCAACTTACGCTGATTAAATAGAATAGGCTTATAAAATAGGCTTATTAAATAGGCTTATTAAATAGGCTTATTAAATAGGCTCATTAAATAGGCTCAATAAATAGGCTTATTAAATAGGCTCATTAAATACTTATTAAATAGGCTTATTAAATAGACTTATTAAATAGACTTATTAAATAGGCTTATTAAATAGACTTTATTAAATAGGCTTATTTAAAAGGCGTATTAAATAGACTTAATAAATAGGCTCATTAAATACTTATTAAATAGGTTTATTAAATAGGCGTATTAAATAGGCTTATTAAATAGGCGTATTAAATAGGCTTATTAAATAGGCTTATTAAATGAACTTATTAAATAGCCTCATTAAATAGGCTTTTTTAGCAACTTAGGCTTATTAAATAGGCTTTTTTAGCAACTTAGGCTTATTAAATAGGTTTATTTCAGCAACTTAGACATTAAATAGCCTTATTAAATAGGCTTATTTCAGCAACTTAAGCTTATTAAATAAGCTTATTTCAGCAACTTACACTTATTAAATAGCCTTATTAAACAGGTTTATTTCAGCAACTTAGGCTTATTAAATTGCATTTTTAAATAGGTTTATTTCACCAACTTAGACTTATTAAATAGTCCTTTTTATATAGGCTTAGTTCAGCAACGTAGGCTTATTAAATAGGCTTATTTCAGCAACTTATGCTTATTAAATAGCCTTATTAATCAGGTTTATTTCAGCAACTTAGGCGTATTAAATAGCATTTTTAAATAGGTTTATTTCAGCAACTTAGACTTATTAAATAGACCTTTTTAAATAGGCTTAGTTCAGAAACTTAGGCTTATTAAATAGGCTTATTCAGCAACTTCGGCTTATTAAATAGGCTTATTAAATAGGCTTATTTCAGCAACTCAGGTTTATTAAATAGGCTTATTCAGCAACTTAGGCTTATTAAATAGGCTCATTAAATACTTATTAAAAAGGCTTATTAAACAGGCTTATTAAATAGACTTATTAAATAGGCTTATTAAATAGGCTTATTAAATAGGCTTATTAAATATGCTTATTAAATAGGCTCAATAAATAGGCTTATTAAATAGGCTCATTAAATACTTATTAAATAGGCTTATTAAATAGACTTTATTAAATAGGATTATTTAAAAGGCGTATTAAATAGACTTAATAAATAGGCTCATTAAATACTTATTAAATAGGTTTATTAAATAGGCGTATTAAATAGGCTCAATAAATAGGCTTATTAAATAGGCTCATTAAATACTTATTAAATAGGCTTATTAAATAGACGCATTAAATAGACTTATTAAATAGGCTTATTAAATAGACTTTATTAAATAGGCTTATTTAAAAGGCGTATTAAATAGACTTAATAAATAGGCTCATTAAATACTTATTAAATAGGTTTATTAAATAGGCGTATTAAATAGGCTTATTAAATAGGCGTATTAAATAGGCTTATTAAATAGGCTTATTAAATGAACTTATTAAATAGCCTCATTAAATAGGCTTTTTTTAGCAACTTAGGCTTATTAAATAGGTTTATTTCAGCAACTTAGGCTTATTAAATAAGCTTATTTCAGCAACTTACGCTTATTAAATAGCCTTATTAAACAGGTTTATTTCAGCAACTTAGGCTTATTAAATAGCATTTTTAAATAGGTTTATTTCAGCAACTTAGACTTATTAAATATACCTTTTTAAATAGGCTTAGTTCAGAAACTTAGGCTTTTTAAATAGGCTTATTTCAGCAACTTAGGCTCATTAAATAGCCTTCTTAAATAGGCTTATTTCAGCAACTTAGGCTTATTAAATAGCCTCATTAAATAGGCTTATTTTAGCAACTTAGGCTTATTAAATAGGCTTAATTCAGCAACTTATGATTATTAAATAGCCTTATTATATAGGCTTATTTCAGCAACTTAGGCTTATTAAATAAGCTTATTTCAGCAACTTAGACTTATTAAATAGGCCTATTAAATAGGCTTATTAAATAGACTTATTAAATAGGCTCATTAAATAGACTTATTAAATAAGCTCAATAAATAGGCTTATTAAATAGGCTTATTAAATAGGCTCAATAAATAGGCTTATTAAATAGGCTCATTAAATACTTATTAAATAGGCTTATTAAATAGACTTATTAAATAGAATTATTAAATAGGCTTTTTAAATAGGCTCATTAAATAGGCTTATTAAATAGGCTTATTAAATGGACTTATTAAATAGCCTCATTAAATAGGCTTTTTTTAGCAACTTAGGCTTATTAAATAGGTTTATTTCAGCAACGTAGACTTATTAAATAGCCTTATTAAATAGGCTTATTTCAGCAACTTATGCTTATTAAATAAGCTTATTTCAGCAACTTACGCTTATTAAAGCCTTATTAAACAGGTTTATTTCAGCAACTTAGGCTTATTAAATAGGCTTATTTCAGCAACTTAGACTTATTAAATAGGCTTATTTCAGCAACTTAGCTTATTAAATAGCCTTATTAAATATGCTTATTTCAGCAACTAGGGCTTATTAAATAGGCTTATTTCAGCAACTTATGCTGATTAAATAGGCTCATTTCAGCAACTTAGACTTATTAAATAGCCTTATTTCAGCAACTTAGACTTATTAAATAGGCTTATTTCAGCAACTTATGCTTATTAAATATACTTATTTCAGCAACATAGGCTTATTAAATAGGCTTATTTCAGCAACTTAGACTTATTAAATAGCCTTATTTCAGCAACTTAGGCTTAGTAAATAGGCTTATTTCAGCAACTTAGGCTTATTAAATAGGCTTATTAAATAGGCTTTTTCAGCAACTTAGGCTTATTAAATAGGCTTATTCAGCAACTTAGGCTTATTAAATAGGCTCATTAAATACTTATTAAACAGGCTTATTAAATAGACTTATTAAATAGGTTCAACAAATAGGCTTATTAAATAGGCTCATTAAATAGGCTTCATTAATGGGCTTATTAAATAGGCTTATTAAATAGGCTTATTAAATAGGCTTATTAAATAGACTTATTAAATAGGCTCATTAAATACTTATTAAATAGGCTTATTAAATAGGCTTATTAAATAGGCTCAATAAATAGGCTTATTAAATAGACTTATTAAATAGGCTTATTAAATAGGCTTATTAAATAGACTTATTAAATAGGCGTATTAAATAGGCTTAATAAATAGGCTTATTAAATAGGCTCAATAAATAGGCTTAATAAATATGCTTAATAAATAGGCTTATTAAATAGGCTCAATAAATAGGCTTAATAAATAGGCTCATTGAATACTCTTTAAATAGGCTTATTAAATAGTCTTATTAAATAGACTTATTAAATAGGCTTATTAAATAGGCTTATTAAATAGGCTTATTAAATAGACTTATTAAATAGCCTCATTAAATAGGCTTATTTTAGCAACTTAGGCTTATTAAATAGGCTTATTTCAGCGACTTAGACTTATTAAATAGCCTTATTTCAGCAACTTAGGCTTATTAAATAGGCTCATTTCAGCAACTTAAGCTTATTAAATCGCCTTATTTCAGCAACTTAGACTTATTAAATAGGCTTATTTCAGCAACTTAGGCTTATTAAATAGGCTTATTTCAGCAACTTAGACTTATTAAATAGGCTTATTTCAGCAACTAGGGCTTATTAAATAGGCTTATTTCAGCAACTTACGCTGATTAAATAGAATAGGCTTATAAAATAGGCTTATTAAATAGGCTTATTAAATAGGCTTATTAAATAGGCTCAATAAATAGGCTTATTAAATAGGCTCATTAAATACTTATTAAAATCGGCTTATTAAATAGACTTATTAAATAGACTTATTAAATAGGCTTATTAAATAGACTTTATTAAATAGGCTTATTTAAAAGGCGTATTAAATAGACTTAATAAATAGGCTCATTAAATACTTATTAAATAGGTTTATTAAATAGGCGTATTAAATAGGCTTATTAAATAGGCGTATTAAATAGGCTTATTAAATAGGCTTATTAAATGAACTTATTAAATAGCCTCATTAAATAGGCTTTTTTAGCAACTTAGGCTTATTAAATAGGTTTAT
Organism: Petromyzon marinus; assembly: GCF_048934315.1. Taxonomy (NCBI): domain Eukaryota; kingdom Metazoa; phylum Chordata; class Hyperoartia; order Petromyzontiformes; family Petromyzontidae; genus Petromyzon; species Petromyzon marinus. Next base: position 1,543,914 of record NW_027422650.1, on the reverse strand, counting down.
TTCAGCAACTTAGACATTAAATAGCCTTATTAAATAGGCTTATTTCAGCAACTTAAGCTTATTAAATAAGCTTATTTCAGCAACTTACACTTATTAAATAGCCTTATTAAACAGGTTTATTTCAGCAACTTAGGCTTATTAAATTGCATTTTTAAATAGGTTTATTTCACCAACTTAGACTTATTAAATAGTCCTTTTTATATAGGCTTAGTTCAGCAACGTAGGCTTATTAAATAGGCTTATTTCAGCAACTTATGCTTATTAAATAGCCTTATTAATCAGGTTTATTTCAGCAACTTAGGCGTATTAAATAGCATTTTTAAATAGGTTTATTTCAGCAACTTAGACTTATTAAATAGACCTTTTTAAATAGGCTTAGTTCAGAAACTTAGGCTTATTAAATAGGCTTATTCAGCAACTTCGGCTTATTAAATAGGCTTATTAAATAGGCTTATTTCAGCAACTCAGGTTTATTAAATAGGCTTATTCAGCAACTTAGGCTTATTAAATAGGCTCATTAAATACTTATTAAAAAGGCTTATTAAACAGGCTTATTAAATAGACTTATTAAATAGGCTTATTAAATAGGCTTATTAAATAGGCTTATTAAATATGCTTATTAAATAGGCTCAATAAATAGTCTTATTAAATAGGCTCATTAAATACTTATTAAATAGGCTTATTAAATAGACTTTATTAAATAGGCTTATTTAAAAGGCGTATTAAATAGACTTAATAAATAGGCTCATTAAATACTTATTAAATAGGTTTATTAAATAGGTGTATTAAATAGGCTCAATAAATAGGCTTATTAAATAGGCTCATTAAATACTTATTAAATAGGCTTATTAAATAGACTTATTAAATAGACTTATTAAATAGGCTTATTAAATAGACTTTATTAAATAGGCTTATTTAAAAGGCGTATTAAATAGACTTAATAAATAGGCTCATTAAATACTTATTAAATAGGTTTATTAAATAGGCGTATTAAATAGGCTTATTAAATAGGCGTATTAAATAGGCTTATTAAATAGGCTTATTAAATGAACTTATTAAATAGCCTCATTAAATAGGCTTTTTTTAGCAACTTAGGCTTATTAAATAGGTTTATTTCAGCAACTTAGGCTTATTAAATAAGCTTATTTCAGCAACTTACGCTTATTAAATAGCCTTATTAAACAGGTTTATTTCAGCAACTTAGGCTTATTAAATAGCATTTTTAAATAGGTTTATTTCAGCAACTTAGACTTATTAAATATACCTTTTTAAATAGGCTTAGTTCAGAAACTTAGGCTTTTTAAATAGGCTTATTTCAGCAACTTAGGCTCATTAAATAGCCTTCTTAAATAGGCTTATTTCAGCAAATTAGGCTTATTAAATAGCCTCATTAAATAGGCTTATTTTAGCAACTTAGGCTTATTAAATAGGCTTAATTCAGCAACTTATGATTATTAAATAGCCTTATTATATAGGCTTATTTCAGCAACTTAGGCTTATTAAATAAGCTTATTTCAGCAACTTAGACTTATTAAATAGGCCTATTAAATAGGCTTATTAAATAGACTTATTAAATAGGCTCATTAAATAGACTTATTAAATAAGCTCAATAAATAGGCTTATTAAATAGGCTTATTAAATAGGCTCAATAAATAGGCTTATTAAATAGGCTCATTAAATACTTATTAAATAGGCTTATTAAATAGACTTATTAAATAGACTTATTAAATAGGCTTATTAAATAGACTTTATTAAATAGGCTTATTTAAAAGGCGTATTAAATAGACTTAATAAATAGGCTCATTAAATACTTATTAAATAGGTTTATTAAATAGGCGTATTAAATAGGCTTATTAAATAGGCGTATTAAATAGGCTTATTAAATAGGCTTATTAAATGAACTTATTAAATAGCCTCATTAAATAGGCTTTTTTTAGCAACTTAGGCTTATTAAATAGGTTTATTTCAGCAACTTAGACTTATTAAATAGCCTTATTAAATAGGCTTATTTCAGCAACTTAGGCTTATTAAATAAGCTTATTTCAGCAACTTACGCTTATTAAATAGCCTTATTAAACAGGTTTATTTCAGCAACTTAGGCTTATTAAATAGCATTTTTAAATAGGTTTATTTGAGCAACTTAGACTTATTAAATATACCTTTTTAAATAGGCTTAGTTCAGAAACTTAGGCTTTTTAAATAGGCTTATTTCAGCAACTTAGGCTCATTAAATAGCCTTCTTAAATAGGCTTATTTCAGCAACTTAGGCTTATTAAATAGCCTTATTAAATAGGCTTATTTTAGCAACTTAGACTTATTAAATCGACTTATTAAATAGCCTTATTTCAGCAACTTAGACTTATTAAATAGGCTTTTCAGCAACTTAGGCTTATTAAATAGGCTTATTTCAGCAACTTAGACTTATTAAAAAGGCTTATTTCAGCAACTTAGGCTTATGAAAAAGGCTTTTCAGCAACTTAGGCTTATTAAATAGGCTTATTTCAGCAACTTAGACTTATTAAATAGGCCTATTAAATAGGCGTATTAAATAGACTGATTAAATAGGCTCATTAAATACTTATTAAATAGACTTATTAAATAGGCTTATTAAATAGGCTCAATAAATAGGCTTATTAAATAGACTTATTAAATAGGCTTATTAAATAGGCTTATTAAATAGACTTATTAAATAGGCGTATTAAATAGGCTTAATAAATAGGCTTATTAAATAGGCTCAATAAATAGGCTTAATAAATAGGCTTAATAAATAGGCTTATTAAATAGGCTCAATAAATAGGCTTAATAAATAGGCTCATTGAATACTCTTTAAATAGGCTTATTAAATATATTTATTAAATAGACTTATTAAATAGGCTTATTAAATAGGCTTATTAAATAGGCTTATTAAATAGACTTATTAAATAGCCTCATTAAATAGGCTTATTTTAGCAACTTAGGCTTATTAAATAGGCTTTTTTCAGCGACTTAGACTTATTAAATAGCCTTATTTCAGCAACTTAGGCTTATTAAATAGGCTCATTTCAGCAACTTAAGCTTATTAAATCGCCTTATTTCAGCAACTTAGACTTATTAAATAGGCTTATTTCAGCAACTTAGGCTTATTAAATAGGCTTATTTCAGCAACTTAGACTTATTAAATAGGCTTATTTCAGCAACTAGGGCTTATTAAATAGGCTTATTTCAGCAACTTATGCTTATTAAATAGCCTTATTAATCAGGTTTATTTCAGCAACTTAGGCGTTTTAAATAGCATTTTTAAATAGGTTTATTTCAGAAAGTTAGACTTATTAAATAGACCTTTTTAAATAGGCTTAGTTCAGAAACGTAGGCTTATTAAATAGGCTTATTCAGCAACTTAGGCTTATTAAATAGGCTTATTAAATAGGCTTATTTCAGCAACTCAGGCTTATAAAATAGGCTTATTCAGCAACTTAGGCTTATTAAATAGGCTCATTAAATACTTATTAAAAAGGCTTATTAAACAGGCTTATTAAATAGACTTATTAAATAGGCTCATTAAATACTTATTAAATAGGTTTATTAAATAGGCGTATTAAATAGTCTCAATAAATAGGCTTATTAAATAGACTTATTAAATAGGCTTATTAAATAGGCTTATTAAATAGACTTATTAAATAGGCGTATTAAATAGGCTTAATAAATAGGCTTATTAAATAGGCTCAATAAATAGGCTTAATAAATAGGCTTAATAAATAGGCTTATTAAATAGGCTCAATAAATAGGCTTAATAAATAGGCTCATTGAATACTCTTTAAATAGGCTTATTAAATATATTTATTAAATCGACTTATTAAATAGGCTTATTAAATAGGCTTATTAAATAGGCTTATTAAATAGACTTATTAAATAGCCTCATTAAATAGGCTTATTTTAGCAACTTAGGCTTATTAAATAGGCTTATTTCAGCGACTTAGACTTATTAAATAGCCTTATTTCAGCAACTTAGGCTTATTAAATAGGCTCATTTCAGCAACTTAGGCTTATTAAATAGGCTTATTTCAGCAACTTAGACTTATTAAATAGGCTTATTTCAGCAACTAGGGCTTATTAAATAGGCTTATTTCAGCAACTTATGCTTATTAAATAGCCTTATTAATCAGGTTTATTTCAGCAACTTAGGCGTTTTAAATAGCATTTTTAAATAGGTTTATTTCAGAAAGTTAGACTTATTAAATAGACCTTTTTAAATAGGCTTAGTTCAGAAACGTAGGCTTATTAAATAGGCTTATTCAGCAACTTAGGCTTATTAAATAGGCTTATTAAATAGGCTTATTTCAGCAACTCAGGCTTATTAAATAGGCTTATTCAGCAACTTAGGCTTATTAAATAGGCTCATTAAATACTTATTAAAAAGGCTTATTAAACAGGCTTATTAAATAGACTTATTAAATAGGCTCATTAAATACTTATTAAATAGGTTTTTTAAATAGGCGTATTAAATAGTCTCATTAAATAGACTTATTAAATAGACTTATTAAATAGCCTCATTAAATAGACTTATTAAATAGCCTCATTAAATAGGCTTATTTTAGCAACTTAGGCTTATTAAATAGGCTTAATTCAGCAACTTATGCTTATTAAATAGCCTTATTATATAGGCTTATTTCAGCAACTTAGGCTTATTAAATAAGCTTATTTCAGCAACTTAGACTTATTAAATAGGCCTATTAAATAGGCTTATTAAATAGACTTATTAAATAGGCTCATTAAATACTTATTAAATAGGCTTATTAAATAGGCTTATTAAATAGACTTATTAAATAGGCTCAATAAATAGGCTTATTAAATAGGCTTATTAAATAGGCTTATAAAATAGGCTTATTAATTAGGCTTATTAAATAGGCTTATTAAATAGGCTTATTAAATAGGCTCAATAAATAGGCTTACTAAATAGGCTCAATAAATAGGCTTACTAAATAGGCTCAATAAATAGGCTTATTAAATAGGCTCAATAAATAGGCTTGTTAAATAGGCTCATTAAATACTTATTAAATAGGCTTATTAAATAGACTTATTAAATAGACTTATTAAATAGGCTTATTAAATTGACTTTATTAAATAGGCTTATTTAAAAGGCGTATTAAATAGACTTAATAAATAGGCTCATTAAATACTTATTAAATAGGTTTATTAAATAGGCGTATTAAATAGGCTTATTAAATAGGCTTATTAAATGAACTTATTAAATAGCCTCATTAAATAGGCTTTTTTTAGCAACTTAGGCTTATTAAATAGGTTTATTTCAGCAACTTAGACTTATTAAATAGCCTTATTAAATAGGCATATTTCAGCAACTTAGGCTTATTAAATAAGCTTATTTCAGCAACTTACACTTATTAAATAGCCTTATTAAACAGGTTTATTTCAGCAACTTAGGCTTATTAAATAGCATTTTTAAATAGGTTTATTTCAGCAAGTTAGACTTATTAAATAAACCTTTTTAAATAGGCTTAGTTCAGAAACTTAAGCTTTTTAAATAGGCTTATTTCAGCAACTTAGGCTCATTAAATAGCCTTAATAAATAGGCTTATTTCAGCAACTTAGGCTTATTAAATAGCCTTATTAAATAGGCTTATTTTAGCAACTTAGACTTATTAAATCGACTTATTAAACAGACATTTCAGCAACTTAGGCTCATTAAATATGCTTATGAAATATGTTCATTTCTGAAACTTAGACTTATTAGATAGGCCTATTAAATAGGCTTATTTTTTACAACTTAGGCTTATTAAATATGCTTATTTCAGCAACTTAGGCGTATTAAATAGCATTATTAAATAGGTTTATTTCTGCAACTTAGACTTATTAAATAGCCTTATTAAATAGGCTTATTTCAGCAACTTAGGATTATTAAATAGGCTTATTTCAGCAACTTATGCTTATTAAATAGCCTTATTAAACAGGTTTATTTCAGAAATTTAGGCTTATTAAATAGCATTTTTAAATAGGTTTATTTCAGCAACTTAGACTTATTAAATAGACCTTTTTATATATGCTTAGTTCAGCAACGTAGGCTTATTAAATAGGCTTATTTCAGCAACTTATGCTTATTAAATAGCCTTATTAATCAGGTTTATTTCAGCAACTTAGGCGTTTTAAATAGCATTTTTAAATAGGTTTATTTCAGAAAGTTAGACTTATTAAATAGACCTTTTTAAATAGGCTTAGTTCAGAAACGTAGGCTTATTAAATAGGCTTATTCAGCAACTTAGGCTTATTAAATAGGCTTATTAAATAGGCTTATTTCAGCAACTCAGGCTTATTAAATAGGCTTATTCAGCAACTTAGGCTTATTAAATAGGCTCATTAAATACTTATTAAAAAGGCTTATTAAACAGGCTTATTAAATAGACTTATTAAATAGGCTCATTAAATACTTATTAAATAGGTTTATTAAATAGGCGTATTAAATAGTCTCATTAAATAGGCTTATTAAATAGACTTATTAAATAGCCTCATTAAATAGACTTATTAAATAGCCTCATTAAATAGGCTTATTTTAGCAACTTAGGCTTATTAAATAGGCTTAATTCAGCAACTTATGCTTATTAAATTGCCTTATTATATAGGCTTATTTCAGCAACTTAGGCTTATTAAATAAGCTTATTTCAGCAACTTAGACTTATTAAATAGGCCTATTAAATAGGCTTATTAAATAGACATATTAAATAGGCTCATTAAATACTTATTAAATAGGCACAATAAATAGGCGTATTAAATAGGCTTATTAAATAGGCTTATAAAATAGGCTTATTAAATAGGCTTATTAAATAGGCTTATTAAATAGGCTTATTAAATAGGCTCAATAAATAGGTTTATTAAATAGGCTCATTAAATACTTATTAAATAGGCTTATTAAATAGACTTATTAAATAGACTTATTAAATAGACTTATTAAATAGCCTCATTAAATAGGCTTATTTTAGCAACTTAGGCTTATTATATAGGCTTAATTCAGCAACTTATGCTTATTAAATAGCCTTATTATATAGGCTTATTTCAGCAACTTAGGCTTATTAAATAAGCTTATTTCAGCAACTTAGACTTATTAAATAGGCCTATTAAATAGGCTTATTAAATAGACTTATTAAATAGGCTCATTAAATACTTATTAAATAGGCTTATTAAATAGGCTTATTAAATAGACTTATTAAATAGGCTCAATAAATAGGCTTATTAAATAGGCTTATTAAATAGGCTTATAAAATAGGCTTATTAATTAGGCTTATTAAATAGGCTTATTAAATAGGCTTATTAAATAGGCTCAATAAATAGGCTTACTAAATAGGCTCAATAAATAGGCTTACTAAATAGGCTCAATAAATAGGCTTATTAAATAGGCTCAATAAATAGGCTTGTTAAATAGGCTCATTAAATACTTATTAAATAGGCTTATTAAATAGACTTATTAAATAGACTTATTAAATAGGCTTATTAAATTGACTTTATTAAATAGGCTTATTTAAAAGGCGTATTAAATAGACTTAATAAATAGGCTCATTAAATACTTATTAAATAGGTTTATTAAATAGGCGTATTAAATAGGCTTATTAAATAGGCTTATTAAATGAACTTATTAAATAGCCTCATTAAATAAGCTTTTTTTAGCAACTTAGGCTTATTAAATAGGTTTATTTCAGCAACTTAGACTTATTAAATAGCCTTATTAAATAGGCATATTTCAGCAACTTAGGCTTATTAAATAAGCTTATTTCAGCAACTTACACTTATTAAATAGCCTTATTAAACAGGTTTATTTCAGCAACTTAGGCTTATTAAATAGCATTTTTAAATAGGTTTATTTCAGCAAGTTAGACTTATTAAATAAACCTTTTTAAATAGGCTTAGTTCAGAAACTTAAGCTTTTTAAATAGGCTTATTTCAGCAACTTAGGCTCATTAAATAGCCTTAATAAATAGGCTTATTTCAGCAACTTAGGCTTATTAAATAGCCTTATTAAATAGGCTTATTTTAGCAACTTAGACTTATTAAATCGACTTATTAAATAGACATTTCAGCAACTTAGGCTCATTAAATATGCTTATGAAATATGCTCATTTCTGAAACTTAGACTTATTAGATAGGCCTATTAAATAGGCTTATTTTTTACAACTTAGGCTTATTAAATATGCTTATTTCAGCAACTTAGGCGTATTAAATAGCATTATTAAATAGGTTTATTTCTGCAACTTAGACTTATTAAATAGCCTTATTAAATAGGCTTATTTCAGCAACTTAGGATTATTAAATAGGCTTATTTCAGCAACTTATGCTTATTAAATAGCCTTATTAAACAGGTTTATTTCAGAAATTTAGGCTTATTAAATAGCATTTTTAAATAGGTTTATTTCAGCAACTTAGACTTATTAAATAGACCTTTTTATATATGCTTAGTTCAGCAACGTAGGCTTATTAAATAGGCTTATTTCAGCAACTTATGCTTATTAAATAGCCTTATTAATCAGGTTTATTTCAGCAACTTAGGCGTTTTAAATAGCATTTTTAAATAGGTTTATTTCAGAAAGTTAGACTTATTAAATAGACCTTTTTAAATAGGCTTAGTTCAGAAACGTAGGCTTATTAAATAGGCTTATTCAGCAACTTAGGCTTATTAAATAGGCTTATTAAATAGGCTTATTTCAGCAACTCAGGCTTATTAAATAGGCTTATTCAGCAACTTAGGCTTATTAAATAGGCTCATTAAATACTTATTAAAAAGGCTTATTAAACAGGCTTATTAAATAGACTTATTAAATAGGCTCATTAAATACTTATTAAATAGGTTTATTAAATAGGCGTATTAAATAGTCTCATTAAATAGGCTTATTAAATAGACTTATTAAATAGCCTCATTAAATAGACTTATTAAATAGCCTCATTAAATAGGCTTATTTTAGCAACTTAGGCTTATTAAATAGGCTTAATTCAGCAACTTATGCTTATTAAATAGCCTTATTATATAGGCTTATTTCAGCAACTTAGGCTTATTAAATAAGCTTATTTCAGCAACTTAGACTTATTAAATAGGCCTATTAAATAGGCTTATTAAATAGACATATTAAATAGGCTCATTAAATACTTATTAAATAGGCTTATTAAATAGGCTTATTAAATAGACTTATTAAATAGGCACAATAAATAGGCGTATTAAATAGGCTTATTAAATAGGCTTATAAAATAGGCTTATTAAATAGGCTTATTAAATAGGCTTATTAAATAGGCTTATTAAATAGGCTCAATAAATAGGTTTATTAAATAGGCTCATTAAATACTTATTAAATAGGCTTATTAAATAGACTTATTAAATAGACTTATTAAATAGGCTTATTAAATAGACTTTATTAAATAGGCTTATTTAAAAGGCGTATTAAATAGACTTAATAAATAGGCTCATTAAATACTTATTAAATAGGTTTATTAAATAGGCGTATTAAATAGGCTTATTAAATAGGCGTATTAAATAGGCTTATTAAATAGGCTTATTAAATGAACTTATTAAATAGCCTCATTAAATAGGCTTTTTTAGCAACTTAGGCTTATTAAATAGGTTTATTTCAGCAACTTAGACATTAAATAGCCTTATTAAATAGGCTTATTTCAGCAACTTAGGCTTATTAAATAAGCTTATTTCAGCAACTTACACTTATTAAATAGCCTTATTAAACAGGTTTATTTCAGCAACTTAGGCTTATTAAATAGCATTTTTAAATAGGTTTATTTCACCAACTTAGACTTATTAAATAGACCTTTTTATATAGGCTTAGTTCAGCAACGTAGGCTTATTAAATATCCTAAGTTTCTGAATAAGCCTATTTAATATGCCTAAGTTGCTGAAATAAGCCTATTTAATACGCCTATGTTGCTGAAATAAGTATATTTAATAAGCATAAGTTGCTGAAATAAGCCTATTTAATAAGTCTAAGTTGCTGAAATAAGGCTATTTAATAAGTCTAAGTTGCTGAAATGAGCCTATTTAATCAGCATAAGTTGCTGAAATAAACCTATTTAATAAGCCCTAGTTGCTGAAATAAGCCTATTTAATAAGGCTATTTAATAAGCCTAAGTTGCTGAAATAAGCCTATTTAATAAGTCTAAGTTGCTGAAATAAGCCTATTTAATAAGTCTAAGTTGCTGAAATAAGGCTATTTAATAAGCTTAAGTTGCTGAAATGTGCCTATTTAATAAGCCTAAGTTGCTGAAATAAGGATATTTAATAAGTCTAAGTCGCTGAAATAAGCCTATTTAATAAGCCTAAGTTGCTAAAATAAGCCTATTTAATGAGGCTATTTAATAAGTCTATTTAATAAGCCTATTTATTAAGCCTATTTAATAAGCCTATTTAATAAGCCTATTTAATAAGTCTATTTAATAAGTCTATTTAATAAGCCTATTTAAAGAGTATTCAATGAGCCTATTTATTAAGCCTATTTATTGAGCCTATTTAATAAGCCTATTTATTAAGCCTATTTATTAAGCCTATTTATTGAGCCTATTTAATAAGCCTATTTATTAAGCCTATTTAATACGCCTATTTAATAAGTCTATTTAATAAGCCTATTTAATAAGCCTATTTAATAAGCCTATTTAATACGCCTATTTATTGAGCCTATTTAATAAGTCTAATTAATACGCCTATTTAATAAGCCTATTTAATAAGTATTTAATGAGCATATTTAATCAGTCTATTTAATAAGCCTATTTAATAGGCCTATTTAATAAGTCTAAGTTGCTGAAATAAGCCTATTTAATAAGCCTAAGTTGCTGAAAAGCCTATTTCATAAGCCTAAGTTGCTGAAATAAGCCTTTTTAATAAGTCTAAGTTGCTGAAATAAGCCTATTTAATAAGCCTAAGTTGCTAAAATAAGCCTATTTAATGAGGCTGTTTAATAAGTCTATTTAATAAGCCTATTTAATAAGCCTATTTAATGAGCCTATTTAAAAAGCCTATTTAATAAGTCTATTTAATAAGCCTATTTAATAAGTATTTAACGAGCCTATTTAATAAGCCTATTTATTGAGCCTATTTAATAAGCCTATTTATTAAGCCAATTAAATAAGCCTATTTAATAAGCCTATTTAATAAGTCTATTTAATAAGCCTATTTAATAAGCCTATTTAATAAGCCTATTAATTAAGCCTATTTAATGAGCCTATTTAATAAGCCTATTTATTGAACCTATTTAATAAGTCTATTTAATAAGACTGTTTAATAAGCCTATTTAATAAGTATTTAATGAGCCTATTTAATAAGCCTAAGTTGCTGAATAAGCCTATTTAATAAGCCTAAGTTGCTGAAATAAGCCTATTTAATAAGCCTATTTAATAAGCCTAAGTTGCTGAATAGGCCTATTTAATAAGCCTAATTTGCTGAAATAAGCCTATTTAATAAATCTCAGTTGCTGAAATAAGGCTATTTAATAAGCCTAAGTTGCTGAAATAAGCCTATTTAATAAGCCTAAGTTGCTGAAATAAGGCTATTTAATAAGTCTAAGTTGCTGAAATAAGCCTATTTAATAAGTCTAAGTTGCTGAAATAAGGCAATTTAATAAGTCTAAGTTGCTGAAATAAGCCTATTTAATCAGCATAAGTTGCTGAAATAAGCCTATTTAATAAGCCCAAGTTGCTTAAATAAGCCTATTTAATAAGGCTATTTAATAAGCCTAAGTTGCTGAAATAAGCCTATTTAATAAGCCTAAGTTGCTGAAATAAGCCTATTTAATAGGCCTATCTAATAAGTCTAAGTTGCAGAAATAAGCATATTTCATAAGCTTAAGTTGCTAAAATAAGCATATTTAATGAGGCTGTTTAATAAGTCTATTTAATAAGCCTATTTAATAAGCCTATTTAATGAGCCTATTTAAAAAGCCTATTTAATAATTCTATTTAATAAGTCTATTTAATAAGCCTATTTAATAAGTATTTAACGAGCCTATTTAATACGCCTATTTATTGAGGATATTTAATAAGCCTATTTATTAAGCCAATTAAATAAGCCTATTTAATAAGCCTATTTAATAAGTCTATTTAATAAGCCTATTTAATAAGCCTATTTAATAAGCCTATTAATTAAGCCTATTTAATGAGCCTATTTAATAAGCCTATTTATTGAACCTATTTAATACGTCTATTTAATAAGCCTGTTTAATAAGCCGATTTAATAAGTATTTAATGAGCCTATTTAATAAGCGTAAGTTGCTGAATAAGCCTATTTAATAAGCCTAAGTTGCTGAAATAAGCCTATTTAATAAGCCTATTTAATAAGCCTAAGTTGCTGAAATAAGCCTATTTAATAAGCCTAAGTTGCTGAAATAAGGCTATTTAATAAGTCTAAGTTGCTGAAATAAGCCTATTTAATAAGCCTATGTTGCTGAAATAAGTATATTTAATAAGCATAAGTTGCTGAAATAAGCCTATTTAATAAGTCTAAGTTGCTGAAATAAGGCTATTTAATAAGTCTAAGTTGCTGAAATGTGCCTATTTAATCAGCGTAAGTTGCTGAAATAAGCCTATTTAATAAGCCCTAGTTGCTGAAATAAGCCTATTTAATAAGGCTATTTAATAAGCCTAAGTTGCTGAAATAAGCCTATTTAAAAAGTCTAAGTTGCTGAAATAAGCCTATTTAATAAGCCTAAGTTGCTGAAATAAGCCTATTTAATAAGTCTAAGTTGCTGAAATAAGCCTATTTAATAAGCCTAAGTTGCTGAAAAGCCTATTTCATAAGCCTAAGTTGCTGAAATAAGCCTTTTTTAATAAGTCTAAGTTGCTGAAATAAGCCTATTTAATAAGTCTATTTAATAAGCCTATTTAATAATCCTATTTAATAAGCCTATTAATTAAGCCTATTTAATGAGCCTATTTAATAAGCCTATTTATTTAACCTATTTAATAAGTCTATTTAATAAGCCTGTTTAATAAGCCTATTTAATAAGTATTTAATGAGCCTATTTAATAAGCCTAAGTTGCTGAATAAGCCTATTTAATAAGCCTAAGTTGCTGAAATAAGCCTATTTAATAAGCCTATTTAATAAGCCTAAGTTGCATGAAATAAGCCTATTTAATAAGCCTAAGTTGCTGAAATAAGGCTATTTAATAAGTCTAAGTTGCTGAAATAAGCCTATTTAATAAGCCTATGTTGCTGAAATAAGTATATTTAATAAGCATAAGTTGCTGAAATAAGCCTATTTAATAAGTCTAAGTTGCTGAAATAAGGCTATTTAATAAGTCTAAGTTGCTGAAATGAGCCTATTTAATCAGCGTAAGTTGCTGAAATAAGCCTATTTAATAAGCCCTAGTTGCTGAAATAAGCCTATTTAATAAGGCTATTTAATAAGCCTAAGTTGGTGAAATAAGCCTATTTAATAAGTCTAAGTTGCTGAAATAAGGCTATTTAATAAGTCTAAGTTGCTGAAATAAGCCTATTTAATAAGCCTAAGTTGCTGAAATAAGCCTATTTAATAAGTCTAAGTTGCTGAAATAAGGCTATTTAATAAGCTTAAGTCGCTGAAATAAGCCAATTTAATAAGCCTAAGTTGCTAAAATAAGCCTATTTAATGAGACTATTTAATAAGCCTATTTAATAAGCCTATTTAATAAGTCTATTTAATAAGTCTATTTAATAAGCCTATTTAAAGAGTATTCAATGAGCCTATTTATTAAGCCTATTTATTGAGCCTATTTAATAAGCCTATTTAATAAGTCTATTTAATAAGTCTATTTAATAAGCCTATTTAAAGAGTATTCAATGAGCCTATTTATTAAGCCTATTTATTGAGCCTATTTAATAAGCCTATTTATTAAGCCTATTTATTAAGCCTATTTATTGAGCTTATTTAATAAGCCTATTTATTAAGCCTATTTAATACGCCTATTTAATAAGTCTATTTAATAAGCCTATTTAATAAGCCTATTTAATAAGCCTATTTAATACGCCTATTTATTGAGCCTATTTAATAAGTCTATTTAATACACCTATTTAATAAGCCTATTTAATAAGTATTTAATGAGCCTATTTAATCAGTCTATTTAATAAGCCTATTTAATAGGCCTATTTAATAAGTCTAAGTTGCTGAAATAAGCCTATTTAATAAGCCTAAGTTGCTGAAAAGCCTATTTCATAAGCCTAAGTTGCTGAAATAAGCCTTTTTAATAAGTCTAAGTTGCTGAAATAAGCCTATTTAATAAGCCTAAGTTGCTAAAATAAGCCTATTTAATGAGGCTGTTTAATAAGTCTATTTAATAAGCCTATTTAATAAGCCTATTTAATGAGCCTATTTAAAAAGCCTATTTAATAAGTCTATTTAATAAGCCTATTTAATACGTATTTAACGAGCCTATTTAATAAGCCTATTTATTGAGCCTATTTAATAAGCCTATTTATTAAGCCAATTAAATAAGCCTATTTAATAAGCCTATTTAATAAGTCTATTTAATAAGCCTATTTAATAAGCCTATTTAATAAGCCTATTAATTAAGCCTATTTAATGAGCCTATTTAATAAGCCTATTTATTGAACCTATTTAATAAGTCTATTTAATAAGCTTGTTTAATAAGCCTATTTAGTAAGTATTTAATGAGCCTATTTAATAAGCCTAAGTTTCTGAATAAGCCTATTTAATATGCCTAAGTTGCTGAAATAAGCCTATTTAATACGCCTATGTTGCTGAAATAAGTATATTTAATAAGCATAAGTTGCTGAAATAAGCCTATTTAATAAGTCTAAGTTGCTGAAATAAGGCTATTTAATAAGTCTAAGTTGCTGAAATGAGCCTATTTAATCAGCATAAGTTGCTGAAATAAGCCTATTTAATAAGCCCTAGTTGCTGAAATAAGCCTATTTAATAAGGCTATTTAATAAGCCTAAGTTGCTGAAATAAGCCTATTTAATAAGTCTAAGTTGCTGAAATAAGCCTATTTAATAAGTCTAAGTTGCTGAAATAAGGCTATTTAATAAGCTTAAGTTGCTGAAATGTGCCTATTTAATAAGCCTAAGTTGCTGAAATAAGGATATTTAATAAGTCTAAGTCGCTGAAATAAGCCTATTTAATAAGCCTAAGTTGCTAAAATAAGCCTATTTAATGAGGCTATTTAATAAGTCTATTTAATAAGCCTATTTATTAAGCCTATTTAATAAGCCTATTTAATAAGCCTATTTAATAAGTCTATTTAATAAGTCTATTTAATAAGCCTATTTAAAGAGTATTCAATGAGCCTATTTATTAAGCCTATTTATTGAGCCTATTTAATAAGCCTATTTATTAAGCCTATTTATTAAGCCTATTTATTGAGCCTATTTAATAAGCCTATTTATTAAGCCTATTTAATACGCCTATTTAATAAGTCTATTTAATAAGCCTATTTAATAAGCCTATTTAATAAGCCTATTTAATACGCCTATTTATTGAGCCTATTTAATAAGTCTAGTTAATACGCCTATTTAATAAGCCTATTTAATAAGTATTTAATGAGCATATTTAATCAGTCTATTTAATAAGCCTATTTAATAGGCCTATTTAATAAGTCTAAGTTGCTGAAATAAGCCTATTTAATAAGCCTAAGTTGCTGAAAAGCCTATTTCATAAGCCTAAGTTGCTGAAATAAGCCTTTTTAATAAGTCTAAGTTGCTGAAATAAGCCTATTTAATAAGCCTAAGTTGCTAAAATAAGCCTATTTAATGAGGCTGTTTAATAAGTCTATTTAATAAGCCTATTTAATAAGCCTATTTAATGAGCCTATTTAAAAAGCCTATTTAATAAGTCTATTTAATAAGCCTATTTAATAAGTATTTAACGAGCCTATTTAATAAGCCTATTTATTGAGCCTATTTAATAAGCCTATTTATTAAGCCAATTAAATAAGCCTATTTAATAAGCCTATTTAATAAGTCTATTTAATAAGCCTATTTAATAAGCCTATTTAATAAGCCTATTAATTAAGCCTATTTAATGAGCCTATTTAATAAGCCTATTTATTGAACCTATTTAATAAGTCTATTTAATAAGCCTGTTTAATAAGCCTATTTAATAAGTATTTAATGAGCCTATTTAATAAGCCTAAGTTGCTGAATAAGCCTATTTAATAAGCCTAAGTTGCTGAAATAAGCCTATTTAATAAGCCTATTTAATAAGCCTAAGTTGCTGAATAGGCCTATTTAATAAGCCTAATTTGCTGAAATAAGCCTATTTAATAAGTCTCAGTTGCTGAAATAAGGCTATTTAATAAGCCTAAGTTGCTGAAATAAGCCTATTTAATAAGCCTAAGTTGCTGAAATAAGGCTATTTAATAATTCTAAGTTGCTGAAATAAGCCTATTTAATAAGTCTAAGTTGCTGAAATAAGGCAATTTAATAAGTCTAAGTTGCTGAAATAAGCCTATTTAATCAGCGTAAGTTGCTGAAATAAGCCTATTTAATAAGCCCAAGTTGCTTAAATAAGCCTATTTAATAAGGCTATTTAATAAGCCTAAGTTGCTGAAAGAAGTCTATTTAATAATCGTAAGTTGCTGAAATAAGGCCATTTAATAAGTCTAAGTTGCTGAAATAAGCCTATTTAATAAGCCTAAGTTGCTGAAATAAGCCTATTTAATAAGCCTAAGTTGCTGAAATAAGCCTATTTAATAGGCCTATCTAATAAGTCTAAGTTGCAGAAATAAGCATATTTCATAAGCTTAAGTTGCTAAAATAAGCCTATTTAATGAGGCTGTTTAATAAGTCTATTTAATAAGCCTATTTAATAAGCCTATTTAATGAGCCTATTTAAAAAGCCTATTTAATAAGTCTATTTAATAAGTCTATTTAATAAGCCTATTTAATAAGTATTTAACGAGCCTATTTAATAAGCCTATTTATTGAGCCTATTTAATAAGCCTATTTATTAAGCCAATTAAATAAGCCTATTTAATAAGCCTATTTAATAAGTCTATTTAATAAGCCTATTTAATAAACCTATTTAATAAGCCTATTAATTAAGCCTATTTAATGAGCCTATTTAATAAGCCTATTTATTGAACCTATTTAATAAGTCTATTTAATAAGCCTGTTTAATAAGCCTATTTAATAAGTATTTAATGAGCCTGTTTAATAAGCGTAAGTTGCTGAATAAGCCTATTTAATAAGCCTAAGTTGCTGAAATAAGCCTATTTATTAAGCCTATTTAATAAGCCTAAGTTGCTGAAATAAGCCTATTTAATAAGCCTAAGTTGCTGAAATAAGGCTATTTAATAAGTCTAAGTTGCTGAAATAAGGCTATTTAATAAGTCTAAGTTGCTGAAATGTGCCTATTTAATCAGCGTAAGTTGCTGAAATAAGCCTATTTAATAAGCCTTAGTTGCTGAAATAAGCCTATTTAATAAGGCTATTTAATAAGCCTAAGTTGCTGAAATAAGCCTATTTAAAAAGTCTAAGTTGCTGAAATAAGCCTATTTAATAAGCCTAAGTTGCTGAAATAAGCCTATATAATAAGTCTAAGTTGCTGAAATAAGGCTATTTAATAAGCTTAAGTTGCTGAAATGAGCCTATTTAATAAGCCTAAGTTGCTGAAATAAGGCTATTTAATAAGTCTAAGTCGCTGAAATAAGCTTATTTAATAAGCCTAAGTTGCTAAAATAAGCCTATATAATGAGCCTATATAATGAGGCTATTTAATAAGTCTATTTAATAAGCCTATTTAATAAGCCTATTTAATAAGCCTATTTAATAAGTCTATTTAATAAGTCTATTTAATAAGCCTATTTAAAGAGTATTCAATGAGCCTATTTATTAAGCCTATTTATTGTGCCTATTTAATAAGCCTATTTATTAAGCCTATTTATTAAGCCTATTTATTGAGCCTATTTAATAAGCCTATTTATTAAGCCTATTTAATACACCTATTTAATAAGTCTATTTAATAAGCCTATTTAATAAGCCTATTTAATAAGCCTATTTAATACGCCTATTTATTGAGCCTATTTAATAAGTCTATTTAATAAGCCTATTTAATACGCCTATTTAATAAGTATTTAATGAGCCTATTTAATCAGTCTATTTAATAAGCCTATTTAATAGGCCTATTTAATAAGTCTAAGTTGCTGAAATAAGCCTATTTAGTAAGCCTAAGTTGCTCAAAAGCCTATTTCATAAGCCTAAGTTGCTGAAATAAGGCTATTCAATAAGTCTAAGTTGCTGAAATAAGCCTATTTAATAAGCCTAAGTTGCTAAAATAAGCCTATTTAATGAGGCTATTTAATACGTCTATTTAATAAGCCTATTTAATAAGCCTATTTAATAAGCCTATTTAATAAGTCTATTTAATAAGTCTATTTAATAAGCCTATTTAAAGAGTATTCAATGAGCCTATTTATTAAGCCTATTTATTGAGCCTATTTAATAAGCCTATTTATTAAGCCTATTTATTAAGCCTATTTATTGAGCCTATTTAATAAGCCTATTTATTAAGCCTATTTAATACGCCTATTTAATAAGTCTATTTAATATGCCTATTTAATAAGCCTATTTAATAAACCTATTTAATAAGCCTATTTAATGAGCCTATTTAATCAGTCTATTTAATAAGCCTATTTAATAGGCCTATTTAACAAGTCTAAGTTGCTGAAATAAGCCTATTTAATACGCCTAAGTTGCTAAAATAAGCCTATTTAATGAAGCTGTTTAATAAGTCTATTTAATAAGCCTACTTAATAAGCCTATTTAATGAGCCTATTTAAAAAGCCTATTTAATAAGTCTATTTAATAAGTCTATTTAATATGCCTATTTAATAAGTATTTAACGAGCCTATTTAATAAGCCTATTTATTGAGCGTATTTAATAAGCCTATTTAATAAGCCTATTTAATAAGCCTATTAATTAAGCATATTTAATGAGCCTATTTAATAAGCCTATTTATTGAACCTATTTAATAAGTCTATTTAATAAGCCTGTTTAATAAGCCTATTTAATAAGTATTTAATGAGCCTATTTAATAAGCCCAAGTTGCTGAATAAGCCTATTTAATAAGCCTAAGTTGCTGAAATAAGGCTATTTAATAAGCCTATTTAATAAGCCTAAGTTGCTGAATAAGCCTATTTAATAAGCCTAAGTTGCTGAAATAAGCCTATTTAATAAGTCTAAGTTGCTGAAATAAGGCTATTTAATAAGCCTAAGTTGCTGAAATAAGCCTATTTAATAAGCGTAAGTTGCTGAAATAAGGCTATTTAATAAGTCTAAGTTGCTGAAATAAGCCTATTTAATAAGTCTAAGTTGCTGAAATAAGCCTATTTAATAAGTCTAAGTTGCTGAAATAAGGCTATTTAATAAATCTAAGTTGCTGAAATAAGCCTATTTAATCAGCGTAAGTTGCTGAAATAAGCCTATTTAATAAGCCCAAGTTGCTGAAATAAACCTGATTAATAAGGCAATTTAATAAGTCTAAGTTGCTGAAAGAAGCCTATTTAATAAGCGTAAGTTGCTGAAATAAGGCTATCTAATAAGTCTAAGTTGCAGAAATAAGCATATTTCATAAGCCTATTTAATGAGCCTAAGTTGCTGAAATGTCTATTTAATAAGTCGATTTAATAAGTCAAAGTTGCTAAAATAAGCCTATTTAATAAGGCTATTTAATAAACCTAGTTGCTGAAATAAGCCTATTTAATGAGGCTATTTAATGAGCCTAAGTTGCTGAAATTAGCCGATTGAATAAGCCTAAGTTTCTGAACTAAGCCTATTTAAAAAGGTCTATTTAATAAGTCTAAGTTGCTGAAATAAACCTATTTAAAAATGCTATTTAATACGCCCAAGTTGCTGAAATAAACCTGATTAATAAGGCTATTTAATAAGCGTAAGTTGCTGAAATAAGCCTATTTAATAAGCCTAAGTTGCTGAAATAAGCCTATTTAATAAGGCTATTTAATAAGTCTAAGTTGCTGAAATAAACCTATTTAATAAGCCTTAGTTGCTAAAATAAGCCTATTTAATGAGGCTATTTAATAAGTCCATTTAATAAGCCTATTTAATAAGCCTATTTAATATGCCTATTTAATAAGCCTATTTAATACGCCTATTTAATAAACCTATTTATTAAGTATTTAATTAGCCTATTTATTAAGTCTATTTAATAAGCCTTTTTAATAAGCCTATTTAATAAGTCTATTTAATAAGCCTATTTAATAGGCCTATTTAATAAGTCTAAGTTGCTTAAATACGCCTATTTAATAAGCCTAAGTTGCTGAATAAACCAATTTAATAAGTCTAAGTTGCTGAAATAAGGCTATTTAATAAGCCTAAGTTGCTGAAATGAGCCTATTTAATAAGCCTATGTTGCTGAAATAAGGCTATTCAATAAGTCTAAGTTGCTGAAATAAGCATATTTAATAAACCTAAGTTGCTAAAATAAGCCTATTTAATGAGGCTATTTAATAAGTCTATTTAATAAACCTATTTAATAAGCCTATTTAATAAGCCTATTTAATAAGCCTATTTAATGAGTCTATTTTATAAGCCTATTTAATATGCCTATTTAATAAGCCTATTTAATAAGCCTAAGTTGCAGAATAAGCCTATTTAATAAGCCTGAGTTGCTGAAATAAGCCTATTTAATAAGCCTAAGTTGCTGAATAAGCATATTTAATAAGCCTAAGTTGCTGAAATTAGCCTATTTAATAAGTCTAAGTTGCTGAATTAAGGCTATTTAATAAGCCTAAGTTTCTGAAATAAGCCTATTTAATAAGCCTAAGTTGCTGAAATAAGGCTATTTAATAAGTCTAAGTTGCTGAAATAAGCCTATTTAATAAGCCTAAGTTGCTGAAATAAGTATATTTAATAAGCATAAGTTGCTGAAATAAGCCTATTTAACAAGTCTAAGTTGCTGAAATAAGGCTATTTAATAAGTCTAAGTTGCTGAAATAAACCTATTTAATCAGCGTAAGTTGCTGAAATAAGCCTATTTAATAAGCCCAAGTTGCTGAAATAAGCCTATTTAATAAGGCTATTTAATAATCCTAAGTTGCTGAAGTAAGCCTATTTAATAAGCGTAAGTTGCTGAAATAAGGCTATTTAATAAGTCTAAGTTGCTGAAATAAGCCTATTTAATAAGCCTAACTTGCTGAAATAAGCCTATTTAATAAGCCTAAGTTGCTGAAATAAGCCTATTTAATAGGCCTATCTAATAAGTCTAAGTTGCAGAAATAAGCAAATTTCATAAGCCTATTTAATGAGCCTAAGTTGCTGAAATGTATATTTAATAAGTCGATTTAATAAGTCTAAGTTGCTAAAATAAGCCTATTTAATAAGGCTATTTAATGAGCCTAAGTTGCTGAAATAAGCCTATTTAATAAGCCAAAGTTTCTGAACTAAGCCTATTTAAAAAGGTCTATTTAATAAGTCTAAGTTGCTGAAATAAACCTATTTAAAAATGCTATTTAATACGCCCAAGTTGCTGAAATAAACCTGATTAATAAGGCTATTTAATAAGCGTAAGTTGCTGAAATAAGCCTATTTAATAAGCCTAAGTTGCTGAAATAAGCCTATTTAATAAGGCTATTTAATAAGTCTAAGTTGCTGAAATAAACCTATTTAATAAGCCTACGTTGCTAAAATAAGCCTATTTAATGAGGCTATTTAATAAGTCCATTTAATAAGCCTATTTAATAAGCCTATTTAATACGCCTATTTAAAAAGCCTATTTAATACGCCTATTCAATAAACCTATTTAATAAGTATTTAATGAGCCTATTTATTAAGTCTATTTAATAAGCCTTTTTAATAAGCCTATTTAATAAGTCTATTTAATAAGCCTATATAATAGGCCTATTTAATAAGTCTAAGTTGCTGAAATAAGCCTATTTAATAAGCCTAAGTTGCTGAATAAACCAATTTAATAAGTCTAAGTTGCTGAAATAAGGCTATTTAATATGCCTAAGTTGATGAAATGAGCCTATTTAATAAGCCTAAGTTGCTGAAATAAGGCTATTCAATAAGTCTAAGTTGCTGAAATAAGCCTATTTAATAAGCCTAAGTTGCTAAAATAAGCCTATTTAATGAGGCTATTTAATAAGTCTATTTAATAAGCCTATTTAATAAGCCTATTTAATAAGCCTATTTAATAAGTCTATTTAATAAGTCTATTTAATAAGCCTATTTAAAGAGTATTCAATGAGCCTATTTATTAAGCCTATTTATTGAGCCTATTTAATAAGCCTATTTATTAAGCCTATTTATTAAGCCTATTTATTGAGCCTATTTAATAAGCCTATTTATTAAGCCTATTTAATATGCCTATTTAATAAGTCTATTTAATAAGTCTATTTAATAAGCATATTTAATAATTAATTAAATAGGCTTAATAATTAATTAAATCGCCTTATTTCAGCAACTTAGACTTATTAAATAGGCTTATTTCAGCAACTTAGGCTTATTAAATAGGCTTATTTCAGCAACTTAGACTCATTAAATAGGCTTATTTCAGCAACTAGGGCTTATTAAATAGGCTTATTTCAGCAACTTACGCTGATTAAATAGGCTCATTTCAGCAACTTAGACTTATTAAATAGCCTTATTTCAGCAGCTTAGACTTATTAAATAGGCTTATTTCAGCAACTTATGCTTATTAAATATACTTATTTCAGCAACATAGGCTTATTAAATAGGCTTATTTCAGCAACTTAGACTTATTAAATAGCCTTATTTCAGCAACTTAGGCTTATTAAATAGGCTTATTTCAGCAACTTAGGCTTATTAAATAGGCTTATTAAATAGGCTTATTTCAGCAACTTAGGCTTATTAAATAGGCTTATTCAGCAACTTAGGCTTATTAAATAGGCTCATTAAATACTTATTAAATAGGCTTATTAAACAGGCTTATTAAATAGACTTATTAAATAGGTTCAATAAATAGGCTTATTAAATAGGCTCATTAAATAGGCTTAATTAATAGGCTTATTAAATAGGCTTATTAAATAGGCTTATTAAATAGACTTATTAGACTTATTAAATAGGCTTATTAAATAGACTTATTAAATAGCCTCATTAAATAGACTTATTAAATAGCCTCATTAAATAGGCTTATTTTAGCAACTTAGGCTTATTAAATAGGCTTATTTCAGCAACTTAGACTTAGTAAATAGGCCTATTAAATAGGCTTATTAAATAGACTTATTAAATAGGCTCATTAAATACTTATTAAATAGGCTTATTAAATAGACTTATTAAATAGGCTCAATAAATAGGCGTATTAAATAGGCTTATTAAATAGGCTTATAAAATAGGCTTATTAAATAGACTTATTAAATAGGCTTATTAAATAGGCTTATTAAATGCGCTCAATAAATAGGCTTACTAAATAGGCTCAATAAATAGGCTTATTAAATAGGCTCAATAAATAGGCTTATTAAATAGGCTCAATAAATAGGCTTATTAAATAGGCTCATTAAATACTTATTAATTAGGCTTATTAAATAGACTTATTAAATAGACTTATTAAATAGGCTTATTAAATAGACTTTATTAAATAGGCTTATTAAAAAGGCGTATTAAATACACTTAATATATAGGCTCATTAAATACTTATTAAATAGGTTTATTAAATAGGCGTATTAAATAGGCTTATTAAATAGGCGTATTAAATAGGCTTATTAAATAGGCTTATTAAATGGACTTATTAAATAGCCTCATTAAATAGGCTTTTTTAGCAACTTAGGTTTATTAAATAGGTTTATTTCAGCAACGTAGACTTATGAAATAGCCTTATTAAATAGGCTTATTTCAGCAACTTATGCTTATTAAATAAGCTTATTTCAGCAACTTACATTTATTAAATAGCCTTATTAAACAGGTTTATTTCAGCAACTTAGGCGTATTAAATAGCATTTTTAAATAGGTTTATTTCAGCAACTTAGACTTATTAAATATACCTTTTTAAATAGGCTTAGTTCAGAAACTTAGGCTTTTTAAATAGGCTTATTTCAGCAACTTAGGCTCATTAAATAGCCTTAATAAATAGGCTTATTTCAGCAACTTAGGCTTATTAAATAGCCTTATTAAATAGGCTTATTTTAGCAACTTAGACTTATTAAATCGACTTATTAAATAGACATTTCAGCAACTTAGGCTCATTAAATATGCTTATGAAATATGCTCATTTCTGAAACTTAGACTTATTAGATAGGCCTATTAAATAGGCTTATTTTTTACAACTTAGGCTTATTAAATATGCTTATTTCAGCAACTTAGGCGTATTAAATAGCATTATTAAATAGGTTTATTTCTGCAACTTAGACTTATTAAATAGCCTTATTAAATAGGCTTATTTCAGCAACTTAGGATTATTAAATAGGCTTATTTCAGCAACTTATGCTTATTAAATAGCCTTATTAAACAGGTTTATTTCAGCAATTTAGGCTTATTAAATAGCATTTTTAAATAGGTTTATTTCAGCAACTTAGACTTATTAAATATACCTTTTTATATAGGCTTAGTTCAGCAACGTAGGCTTATTAAATAGGCTTATTTCAGCAACTTATGCTTATTAAATAGCCTTATTAATCAGGTTTATTTCAGCAATTTAGGCTTATTAAATAGCATTTTTAAATAGGTTTATTTCAGTAACTTAGACTTATTAAATAGACCTTTTTATATAGGCTTAGTTCAGCAACGTAGGCTTATTAAATAGGCTTATTTCAGCAACTTATGCTTATTAAATAGCCTTATTAATCAGGTTTATTTCAGCAATTTAGGCTTATTAAATAGCATTTTTAAATAGGTTTATTTCAGTAACTTAGACTTATTAAATAGACCTTTTTATATAGGCTTAGTTCAGCAACGTAGGCTTATTAAATAGGCTTATTTCAGCAACTTATGCTTATTAAATAGCCTTATTAATCAGGTTTATTTCAGCAACTTAGGCGTTTTAAATAGCATTTTTAAATAGGTTTATTTCAGCAACTTAGACTTATTAAATAGACCTTTTTAAATAGGCTTAGTTCAGAAACTTAGGCTTATTAAATAGGCTTATTCAGCAACTTAGGCTTATTAAATAGGCTTATTAAATAGGCTTATTTCAGCAACTCAGGCTTATTAAATAGGCTTATTCAGCAACTTAGGCTTATTAAATAGGCTCATTAAATACTTATTAAAAAGGCTTATTAAACAGGCTTATTAAATAGACTTATTAAATGGGCTCATTAAATACTTATTAAATAGGTTCATTAAATAGGCGTATTAAATAGTCTCATTAAATAGGCTTATTAAATAGACTTATTAAATAGCCTCATTAAATAGACTTATTAAATAGCCTCATTAAATAGGCTTATTTTAGCAACTTAGGCTTATTAAATAGGCTTAATTCAGCAACTTATGCTTAGGTGACTTCCAAGTCAGCCATATTCCATGGGGGACATTGTGCTGTTGGCCATGTTCTATAGGTGACTTCCAAGTGAGCCATATTGCTTGGGGGACATTGTGCTGGTTGTGTTGTATACGTGACTTCCAAGTCAGCCATATTGCATGGGGGACATTTTGCTGGTTGTCTTGTATAGGTGACTTCCAAGTCAGCCGTGTTGCATGGGAGACATTGTGCTGGTGGCCATGTTCTATAGGTGACTTCCAAGTCAGCCATATTGCATGGGGGACATTGTGCTGGTGGCCATGTTCTATAGGTGACTTCCAAGTCAGCCGTTTTGCATGGGGGACATTGTGCTGGTGGCCATGTTCTATAGGTGACTTCCAAGTCAGCCATATTGCATGGGGGACATTGTGCTGGTTGCCATGTTGTATAGGTGACTTCCAAGTCAGCCATATTGCATGGGGGACATTGTGCTGGTTGCCATGTTGTATAGGTGACTTCCAAGTCAGCCATATTGCATGGGGGACATTGTGCTGGTGGCCATGTTCTATAGGTGACTTCCAAGTCAGCCATATTGCATGGGGGACATTGTGCTGGTTGCCATGTTGTATAGGTGACGTCCAAGTCAGCCATATTGCATGGGGGACATTGTGCTGGTTGCCATGTTGTATAGGTGACTTCCAAGTCAGCCATATTGCTTGGGGGACATTGTGCTGGTTGCCATGTTGTATAGGTGACTTCCAAGTCAGCCATATTGCATGGGGGACATTGTGCTGGTTGCCATGTTGTATAGGTGACTTCCAAGTGAGCCATATTGCATGGGGGACATTGTGCTGGTTGCCATGTTGTATAGGTGACTTCCAAGTGAGCCATATTGCTTGGGGGACATTGTGCTGGTTGTGTTGTATAGGTGACTTCCAAGTCAGCCATATTACATGGGGGACATTGTGCTGGTTGTGTTGTATAGGTGACTTCGAAGTCAGCCATATAGCATGGGGGACATTGTGCTGGTTGTATTGTATAGGTGACTTCCAAGTCAGCCATATTGCATGGGGGACATTGTGCTGGTTGTATTGTATAGGTGACTTCCAAGTCAGCCATATTGCATGGGGGACATTGTGCTGGTTGCCATGTCCTATAGGTGACTTCCAAGTCAGCCATATTGCATGGGGGACATTGTGCTGGTTGTTTTGTATAGGTGACTTCCAAGTCAGCCATATTGCTTGGGGGACATTGTGCTGGTTGCCATGTTCTATAGGTGACTTACAAGTCAGCCATATTGCTTGGGGGACATTGTGCTGGTTGCCATGTTGTATAGGTGACTTCCAAGTCAGCCATATTGCATGGGGGACATTGTGCTGGTGGCCATGTTCTATAGGTGACTTCCAAGTCAGCCATATTGCATGGGGGACATTGTGCTGGTTGCCATGTTGTATAGGTGACTTCCAAGTTAGCCATATTGCTTGGGGGACATTGTGCTGGTTGCCATGTTGTATAGGTGACTTCCAAGTCAGCCATATTGCATGGGGGACATTGTGCTGGTTGCCATGTTGTATAGGTGACTTCCAAGTGAGCCATATTGCATGGGGGACATTGTGATCGTTGCCATGTTGTATAGGTGACTTCCAAGTCAGCCATATTACATGGGGGACATTGTGCTGGTTGTGTTGTATAGGTGACTTCCAAGTCAGCCATATTGCATGGGGGACATTGTGCTGGTTGTATTGTATAGGTGACTTCCAAGTCAGCCATATTGCATGGGGGACATTGTGCTGGTTGTCTTGTATAGGTGACTTCCAATTAAGCCATATTGCATGGGGGACATTGTGCTGGTGGCCATGTTCTATAGGTGACTTCCAAGTCAGCCATATTGCTTGGGGGACATTGTGCTGGTTGTATTGTATAGGTGACTTCCAAGTCAGCCATATTGCATGGGGGACATTGTGCTGGTTGTGTTGTATAGGTGACTTCCAAGTCAGCCATATTGCATGGGGGACATTGTGCTGGTTGTATTGTATAGGTGACTTCCAAGTCAGCCATATTGCATGGGGGACATTGTGCTGGTTGTATTGTATAGGTGACTTCCAAGTCAGCCGTGTTGCATGGGGGACATTGTGCTTGTGGCCATGTTCTATAGGTGACATCCAAGTCAGCCATATTGCATGGGGGACATTGTGCTGGTTGCCATGTTGTATAGGTGACTTCCAAGTCAGCCATATTGCATGGGGGACATTGTACTGGTTGTCTTGTATAGGTGACTTCCAAGTCAGCCGTGTTGCATTGGGGACATTGTGCTGGTGGCCATGTTCTATAGGTGACTTCCAAGTCAGCCATATTGCATGGGGGACCTTGTGCTGGTTGCCATGTTGTATAGGTGACTTCCAAGGCAGCCATATTGCATGGGGGACATTGTGCTGGTTGCCATGTTGTATAGGTGACTTCCAAGTCAGCCATATTGCATGGGGGACATTATGCTGGTTGTGTTGTATTGGTGACTTTCAAGTCAGCCATATTGAATGGGGGACATTGTGCTGGTTGCCATGTCCTATAGGTGACTTCCAAGTCAGCCATATTGCATGGGGGACATTGTGCTGGTTGTCTTGTATAGGTGACGTCCAAGTCAGCCATATTGCTTGGGGGACATTGTGCTGGTTGCCATGTTCTATAGGTGACTTCCAAGTCAGCCATTTTGCTTGGGGGACATTGTGCTGGTTGTGTTGTATAGGTGACTTCCAAGTCAGCCATATTGCATGGGGGACATTGTGCTGGTTGTCTTGTATAGGTGACTTCCAATTCAGCCATATTGCATGGGGGACATTGTGCTGGTGGCCATGTTCTATAGGTGACTTCCAAGTCAGCCATATTGCTTGGGGGACATTGTGCTGGTTGTATTGTATAGGTGACTTCCAAGTCAGCCATATTGCATGGGGGACATTGTGCTGGTTGTGTTGTATAGGTGACTTCCAAGTCAGCCATATTGCATGGGGGACATTGTGCTGGTTGTATTGTATAGGTGACTTCCAAGTCAGCCATATTGCATGGGGGACATTGTGCTGGTTGTATTGTATAGGTGACTTCCAAGTCAGCCATATTGCATGGGGGTCATTGTGCTGGTTGCCATGTTCTATAGGTGACTTCCAAGTCAGCCATATTGCATGGGGGACATTGTGCTGGTGGCCATGTTCTATAGGTGACTTCCAAGTTAGCCATATTGCATGGGGGACATTGTGCTGGTTGTATTGTATAGGTGACTTCAAAGTCAGCCATATTGCATGGGGGACATTGTGCTGGTTGCCATGTCCTATAGGTGACTTTTAAGTCAGCCATATTGCATGGGGGACATTGTGCTGGTTGTCTTGTATAGGTGACTTCCAAGTCAGCCATATTGCTTGGGGGACATTGTGCTGGTTGCCATGTTCTATAGGTGACTTCCAAGTCAGCCATATTGCTTGGGGGACATTGTGCTGGTTGCCATGTTGTATAGGTGACTTCCAAGTCAGCCATATTGCATGGGGGACATTGGGCTGGTGGCCATGTTCTATAGGTGACTTCCAAGTCAGCCATATTGCATGGGGGACATTGTGCTGGTTACCATGTTGTATAGGTGACTTCCAAGTTAGCCATATTGCTTGGGGGACATTGTGCTGGTTGCCATGTTGTATAGGTGACTTCCAAGTCAGCCATATTGCATGGGGGACATTGTGCTGGTTGCCATGTTGTATAGGTGACTTCCAAGTGAGCCATATTGCTTGGGGGACATTGTGCTGGTTGTGTTGTATAGGTGACTTCCAAGTCAGCCATATTACATGGGGGACATTGTGCTGGTTGTGTTGTATAGGTGACTTCCAAGTCAGCCATATTGCATGGGGGACATTGTGCTGGTTGTGTTGTATAGGTGACTTCCAAGTCAGCCATATTGCATGGGGGACATTGTGCTGGTTGTATTGTATAGGTGACTTCCAAGTCAGCCATATTGCATGGGGGACATTGTGCTGGTTGTATTGTATAGGTGACTTCCAAGTCAGCCGTGTTGCATGGGGGACATTGTGCTGGTGGCCATGTTCTATAGGTGACATCCAAGTCAGCCATATTGCATAGGGGACATTGTGCTGGTTGCCATGTTGTATAGGTGACTTCCAAGTCAGCCATATTGCATGGGGGACATTGTACTGGTTGTCTTGTATAGGTGACTTCCAAGTCAGCCGTGTTGCATTGGGGACATTGTGCTGGTGGCCATGTTCTATAGGTGACTTCCAAGTCAGCCATATTGCATGGGGGACATTGTGCTGGTTGCCATGTTGTATAGGTGACTTCCAAGTCAGCCATATTGCATGGGGGACATTGTGCTGGTTGCCATGTTGTATAGGTGACTTCCAAGTCAGCCATATTGCATGGGGGACATTGTGCTGGTTGTGTTGTATAGGTGACTTCCAAGTCAGCCATATTGCATGGGGGACATTGTGCTGGTTGTATTGTATAGGTGACTTCCAAGTCAGCCATATTGCATGGGGGACATTGTGCTGGTTGTATTGTATATGTGACTTCCAAGTCAGCCATATTGCATGGGGGACATTGTGCTGGTTGTATTGTATAGGTGACTTCCAAGTCAGCCATATTGCATGGGGGACATTGTGCTGGTTGCCATGTCCTATAGGTGACTTCCAAGTCAGCCATATTGCATGGGGGACATTGTGCTGGTTGTCTTGTATAGGTGACTTCCAAGTCAGCCATATTGCTTGGGGGACATTGTGCTGGTTGCCATGTTCTATAGGTGACTTCTAAGTCAGCCATATTGCATGGGGGACATTGTGTTGGTTGTGTTGTATAGGTGACTTCCAAGTCAGCCATATTGCATGGGGGACATTGTGCTGGTGGCCATGTTCTATAGGTGACTTCCAAGTCAGCCATATTGCATGGGGGACATTGTGCTGGTGGCCATGTTCTATAGGTGACTTCCAAGTCAGCCATATTGCATGGGGGACATTGTACTGGTTGTCTTGTATAGGTGACTTCCAAGTCAGCCGTGTTGCATTGGGGACATTGTGCTGGTGGCCATGTTCTATAGGTGACTTCCAAGTCAGCCATATTGCATGGGGGACCTTGTGCTGGTTGCCATGTTGTATAGGTGACTTCCAAGGCAGCCATATTGCATGGGGGACATTGTGCTGGTTGCCATGTTGTATAGGTGACTTCCAAGTCAGCCATATTGCATGGGGGACATTATGCTGGTTGTGTTGTATTGGTGACTTTCAAGTCAGCCATATTGCATGGGGGACATTGTGCTGGTTGCCATGTCCTATAGGTGACTTCCAAGTCAGCCATATTGCATGGGGGACATTGTGCTGGTTGTCTTGTATAGGTGACGTCCAAGTCAGCCATATTGCTTGGGGGACATTGTGCTGGTTGCCATGTTCTATAGGTGACTTCCAAGTCAGCCATTTTGCTTGGGGGACATTGTGCTGGTTGTGTTGTATAGGTGACTTCCAAGTCAG
Source organism: Petromyzon marinus (assembly GCF_048934315.1). Classification (NCBI taxonomy): domain Eukaryota; kingdom Metazoa; phylum Chordata; class Hyperoartia; order Petromyzontiformes; family Petromyzontidae; genus Petromyzon; species Petromyzon marinus. Next base: position 1,513,072 of record NW_027422650.1, on the reverse strand, counting down.
CCATATTGCATGGGGGACATTGTGCTGGTTGTCTTGTATAGGTGACTTCCAATTCAGCCATATTGCATGGGGGACATTGTGCTGGTGGCCATGTTCTATAGGTGACCTCCAAGTCAGCCATATTGCTTGGGGGACATTGTGCTGGTTGTATTGTATAGTTGACTTCCAAGTCAGCCATATTGCATGGGGGACATTGTGCTGGTTGTGTTGTATAGGTGACTTCCAAGTCAGCCATATTGCATGGGGGACATTGTGCTGGTTGTATTGTATAGGTGACTTCCAAGTCAGCCATATTGCATGGGGGACATTGTGCTGGTTGTATTGTATAGGTGACTTCCAAGTCAGCCATATTGCATGGGGGTCATTGTGCTGGTTGCCATGTTCTATAGGTGACTTCCAAGTCAGCCATATTGCATGGGGGACATTGTGCTGGTGGCCATGTTCTATAGGTGACTTCCAAGTTAGCCATATTGCATGGGGGACATTGTGCTGGTTGTATTGTATAGGTGACTTCAAAGTCAGCCATATTGCATGGGGGACATTGTGCTGGTTGCCATGTCCTATAGGTGACTTCCAAGTCAGCCATATTGCATGGGGGACATTGTGCTGGTTGTCTTGTATAGGTGACTTCCAAGTCAGCCATATTGCTTGGGGGACATTGTGCTGGTTGCCATGTTCTATAGGTGACTTCCAAGTCAGCCATATTCCTTGGGGGACATTGTGCTGGTTGCCATGTTGTATAGGTGACTTCCAAGTCAGCCATATTGCATGGGGGACATTGGGCTGGTGGCCATGTTCTATAGGTGACTTCCAAGTCAGCCATATTGCATGGGGGACATTGTGCTGGTTACCATGTTGTATAGGTGACTTCCAAGTTAGCCATATTGCTTGGGGGACATTGTGCTGGTTGCCATGTTGTATAGGTGACTTCCAAGTCAGCCATATTGCATGGGGGACATTGTGCTGGTTGCCATGTTGTATAGGTGACTTCCAAGTGAGCCATATTGCTTGGGGGACATTGTGCTGGTTGTGTTGTATAGGTGACTTCCAAGTCAGCCATATTACATGGGGGACATTGTGCTGGTTGTGTTGTATAGGTGACTTCCAAGTCAGCCATATTGCATGGGGGACATTGTGCTGGTTGTGTTGTATAGGTGACTTCCAAGTCAGCCATATTGCATGGGGGACATTGTGCTGGTTGTATTGTATAGGTGACTTCCAAGTCAGCCATATTGCATGGGGGACATTGTGCTGGTTGTATTGTATAGGTGACTTCCAAGTCAGCCGTGTTGCATGGGGGACATTGTGCTGGTGGCCATGTTCTATAGGTGACATCCAAGTCAGCCATATTGCATAGGGGACATTGTGCTGGTTGCCATGTTGTATAGGTGACTTCCAAGTCAGCCATATTGCATGGGGGACATTGTACTGGTTGTCTTGTATAGGTGACTTCCAAGTCAGCCGTGTTGCATTGGGGACATTGTGCTGGTGGCCATGTTCTATAGGTGACTTCCAAGTCAGCCATATTGCATGGGGGACATTGTGCTGGTTGCCATGTTGTATAGGTGACTTCCAAGTCAGCCATATTGCATGGGGGACATTGTGCTGGTTGCCATGTTGTATAGGTGACTTCCAAGTCAGCCATATTGCATGGGGGACATTGTGCTGGTTGTGTTGTATAGGTGACTTCCAAGTCAGCCATATTGCATGGGGGACATTGTGCTGGTTGTATTGTATAGGTGACTTCCAAGTCAGCCATATTGCATGGGGGACATTGTGCTGGTTGTATTGTATAGGTGACTTCCAAGTCAGCCATATTGCATGGGGGACATTGTGCTGGTTGTATTGTATAGGTGACTTCCAAGTCAGCCATATTGCATGGGGGACATTGTGCTGGTTGCCATGTCCTATAGGTGACTTCCAAGTCAGCCATATTGCATGGGGGACATTGTGCTGGTTGTCTTGTATAGGTGACTTCCAAGTCAGCCATATTGCTTGGGGGACATTGTGCTGGTTGCCATGTTCTATAGGTGACTTCTAAGTCAGCCATATTGCATGGGGGACATTGTGTTGGTTGTGTTGTATAGGTGACTTCCAAGTCAGCCATATTGCATGGGGGACATTGTGCTGGTGGCCATGTTCTATAGGTGACTTCCAAGTCAGCCATATTGCATGGGGGACATTGTGCTGGTGGCCATGTTCTATAGGTGACTTCCAAGTCAGCCATATTGCATGGGGGACATTGTGCTGGTTGTCTTGTATAGGTGACTTCCAAGTCAGCCATATTGCATGGGGGACATTGTGCTGGTGGCCATGTTCTATAGGTGACTTCCAAGTCAGCCATATTGCTTGGGGGACATTGTGCTGGTTGCCATGTTGTATAGGTGACTTCCAAGTCAGCCATATTGCATGGGGGACATTGTGCTGGTTGCCATGTTGTGTCGGTGACTTCCAAGTCAGCCATATTGCATGGGGGACATTGTGCTGGTTGTGATGTATAGGTGATTTCCAAGTCAGCCATATTGCATGGGGGACATTGTGCTGGTTGTGTTGTATAGGTGACTTCCAAGTCAGCCATATTGCATGGGGGACATTGTGCTGGTTGTATTGTATAGGTGACTTCCAAGTCAGCCATATTGCATGGGGGACATTGTGCTGGTTGCCATGTCCTATAGGTGACTTCCAAGTCAGCCATATTGCATGGGGGACATTGTGCTGGTTGTGTTGTATAGGTGACTTCCAAGTCAGCCATATTGCATGGGGGACATTGTGCTGGTTGTATTGTATAGGTGACTTCCAAGTCAGCCATATTGCATGGGGGACATTGTGCTGGTTGTATTGTATAGGTGACTTCCAAGTCAGCCGTGTTGCATGGGGGACATTGTGCTGGTGGCCATGTTCTATAGGTGACATCCAAGTCAGCCATATTGCATAGGGGACATTGTGCTGGTTGCCATGTTGTATAGGTGACTTCCAAGTCAGCCATATTGCATGGGGGACATTGTACTGGTTGTCTTGTATAGGTGACTTCCAAGTCAGCCGTGTTGCATTGGGGACATTGTGCTGGTGGCCATGTTCTATAGGTGACTTCCAAGTCAGCCATATTGCATGGGGGACATTGTGCTGGTTGCCATGTTGTATAGGTGACTTCCAAGTCAGCCATATTGCATGGGGGACATTGTGCTGGTTGCCATGTTGTATAGGTGACTTCCAAGTCAGCCATATTGCATGGGGGACATTGTGCTGGTTGTGTTGTATAGGTGACTTCCAAGTCAGCCATATTGCATGGGGGACATTGTGCTGGTTGTATTGTATAGGTGACTTCCAAGTCAGCCATATTGCATGGGGGACATTGTGCTGGTTGTATTGTATAGGTGACTTCCAAGTCAGCCATATTGCATGGGGGACATTGTGCTGGTTGTATTGTATAGGTGACTTCCAAGTCAGCCATATTGCATGGGGGACATTGTGCTGGTTGCCATGTCCTATAGGTGACTTCCAAGTCAGCCATATTGCATGGGGGACATTGTGCTAGTTGTCTTGTATAGGTGACTTCCAAGTCAGCCATATTGCTTGGGGGACATTGTGCTGGTTGCCATGTTCTATAGGTGACTTCTAAGTCAGCCATATTGCATGGGGGACATTGTGTTGGTTGTGTTGTATAGGTGACTTCCAAGTCAGCCATATTGCATGGGGGACATTGTGCTGGTGGCCATGTTCTATAGGTGACTTCCAAGTCAGCCATATTGCATGGGGGACATTGTGCTGGTGGCCATGTTCTATAGGTGACTTCCAAGTCAGCCATATTGCATGGGGGACATTGTGCTGGTTGTCTTGTATAGGTGACTTCCAAGTCAGCCATATTGCATGGGGGACATTGTGCTGGTGGCCATGTTCTATAGGTGACTTCCAAGTCAGCCATATTGCTTGGGGGACATTGTGCTGGTTGCCATGTTGTATAGGTGACTTCCAAGTCAGCCATATTGCATGGGGGACATTGTGCTGGTTGCCATGTTGTGTCGGTGACTTCCAAGTCAGCCATATTGCATGGGGGACATTGTGCTGGTTGTATTGTATAGGTGACTTCCAAGTCAGCCATATTGCATGGGGGACATTGTGCTGGTTGTATTGTATAGGTGACTTCCAAGTCAGCCATATTGCATGGGGGACATTGTGCTGGTTGCCATGTCCTATAGGTGACTTCCAAGTCAGCCATATTGCATGGGGGACATTGTGCTGGTTGTCTTGTATAGGTGACTTCCAAGTCAGCCATATTGCTTGGGGGACATTGTGCTGGTTGCCATGTTCTATAGGTGACTTCTAAGTCAGCCATATTGCATGGGGGACATTGTGTTGGTTGTGTTGTATAGGTGACTTCCAAGTCAGCCATATTGCATGGGGGACATTGTGCTGGTGGCCATGTTCTATAGGTGACTTCCAAGTCAGCCATATTGCATGGGGGACATTGTGCTGGTGGCCATGTTCTATAGGTGACTTCCAAGTCAGCCATATTGCATGGGGGACATTGTACTGGTTGTCTTGTATAGGTGACTTCCAAGTCAGCCGTGTTGCATTGGGGACATTGTGCTGGTGGCCATGTTCTATAGGTGACTTCCAAGTCTGCCATATTGCATGGGGGACCTTGTGCTGGTTGCCATGTTGTATAGGTGACTTCCAAGGCAGCCATATTGCATGGGGGACATTGTGCTGGTTGCCATGTTGTATAGGTGACTTCCAAGTCAGCCATATTGCATGGGGGACATTATGCTGGTTGTGTTGTATTGGTGACTTTCAAGTCAGCCATATTGCATGGGGGACATTGTGCTGGTTGCCATGTCCTATAGGTGACTTCCAAGTCAGCCATATTGCATGGGGGACATTGTGCTGGTTGTCTTTTATAGGTGACGTCCAAGTCAGCCATATTGCTTGGGGGACATTGTGCTGGTTGCCATGTTCTATAGGTGACTTCCAAGTCAGCCATTTTGCTTGGGGGACATTGTGCTGGTTGTGTTGTATAGGTGACTTCCAAGTCAGCCATATTGCATGGGGGACATTGTGCTGGTTGTCTTGTATAGGTGACTTCCAATTCAGCCATATTGCATGGGGGACATTGTGCTGGTGGCCATGTTCTATAGGTGACTTCCAAGTCAGCCATATTGCTTGGGGGACATTGTGCTGGTTGTATTGTATAGGTGACTTCCAAGTCAGCCATATTGCATGGGGGACATTGTGCTGGTTGTGTTGTATAGGTGACTTCCAAGTCAGCCATATTGCATGGGGGACATTGTGCTGGTTGTATTGTATAGGTGACTTCCAAGTCAGCCATATTGCATGGGGGACATTGTGCTGGTTGTATTGTATAGGTGACTTCCAAGTCAGCCATATTGCATGGGGGTCATTGTGCTGGTTGCCATGTTCTATAGGTGACTTCCAAGTCAGCCATATTGCATGGGGGACATTGTGCTGGTGGCCATGTTCTATAGGTGACTTCCAAGTTAGCCATATTGCATGGGGGACATTGTGCTGGTTGTATTGTATAGGTGACTTCAAAGTCAGCCATATTGCATGGGGGACATTGTGCTGGTTGCCATGTCCTATAGGTGACTTCCAAGTCAGCCATATTGCATGGGGGACATTGTGCTGGTTGTCTTGTATAGGTGACTTCCAAGTCAGCCATATTGCTTGGGGGACATTGTGCTGGTTGCCATGTTCTATAGGTGACTTCCAAGTCAGCCATATTCCTTGGGGGACATTGTGCTGGTTGCCATGTTGTATAGGTGACTTCCAAGTCAGCCATATTGCATGGGGGACATTGGGCTGGTGGCCATGTTCTATAGGTGACTTCCAAGTCAGCCATATTGCATGGGGGACATTGTGCTGGTTACCATGTTGTATAGGTGACTTCCAAGTTAGCCATATTGCTTGGGGGACATTGTGCTGGTTGCCATGTTGTATAGGTGACTTCCAAGTCAGCCATATTGCATGGGGGACATTGTGCTGGTTGCCATGTTGTATAGGTGACTTCCAAGTGAGCCATATTGCTTGGGGGACATTGTGCTGGTTGTGTTGTATAGGTGACTTCCAAGTCAGCCATATTACATGGGGGACATTGTGCTGGTTGTGTTGTATAGGTGACTTCCAAGTCAGCCATATTGCATGGGGGACATTGTGCTGGTTGTGTTGTATAGGTGACTTCCAAGTCAGCCATATTGCATGGGGGACATTGTGCTGGTTGTATTGTATAGGTGACTTCCAAGTCAGCCATATTGCATGGGGGACATTGTGCTGGTTGTATTGTATAGGTGACTTCCAAGTCAGCCGTGTTGCATGGGGGACATTGTGCTGGTGGCCATGTTCTATAGGTGACATCCAAGTCAGCCATATTGCATAGGGGACATTGTGCTGGTTGCCATGTTGTATAGGTGACTTCCAAGTCAGCCATATTGCATGGGGGACATTGTACTGGTTGTCTTGTATAGGTGACTTCCAAGTCAGCCGTGTTGCATTGGGGACATTGTGCTGGTGGCCATGTTCTATAGGTGACTTCCAAGTCAGCCATATTGCATGGGGGACATTGTGCTGGTTGCCATGTTGTATAGGTGACTTCCAAGTCAGCCATATTGCATGGGGGACATTGTGCTGGTTGCCATGTTGTATAGGTGACTTCCAAGTCAGCCATATTGCATGGGGGACATTGTGCTGGTTGTGTTGTATAGGTGACTTCCAAGTCAGCCATATTGCATGGGGGACATTGTGCTGGTTGTATTGTATAGGTGACTTCCAAGTCAGCCATATTGCATGGGGGACATTGTGCTGGTTGTATTGTATAGGTGACTTCCAAGTCAGCCATATTGCATGGGGGACATTGTGCTGGTTGTATTGTATAGGTGACTTCCAAGTCAGCCATATTGCATGGGGGACATTGTGCTGTTTGCCATGTCCTATAGGTGACTTCCAAGTCAGCCATATTGCATGGGGGACATTGTGCTGGTTGTCTTTTATAGGTGACTTCCAAGTCAGCCATATTGCTTGGGGGACATTGTGCTGGTTGCCATGTTCTATAGGTGACTTCTAAGTCAGCCATATTGCATGGGGGACATTGTGTTGGTTGTGTTGTATAGGTGACTTCCAAGTCAGCCATATTGCATGGGGGACATTGTGCTGGTGGCCATGTTCTATAGGTGACTTCCAAGTCAGCCATATTGCATGGGGGACATTGTGCTGGTGGCCATGTTCTATAGGTGACTTCCAAGTCAGCCATATTGCATGGGGGACATTGTGCTGGTTGTCTTGTATAGGTGACTTCCAAGTCAGCCATATTGCATGGGGGACATTGTGCTGGTGGCCATGTTCTATAGGTGACTTCCAAGTCAGCCATATTGCTTGGGGGACATTGTGCTGGTTGCCATGTTGTATAGGTGACTTCCAAGTCAGCCATATTGCATGGGGGACATTGTGCTGGTTGCCATGTTGTGTCGGTTACTTCCAAGTCAGCCATATTGCATGGGGGACATTGTGCTGGTTGTGTTGTATAGGTGATTTCCAAGTCAGCCATATTGCATGGGGGACATTGTGCTGGTTGTGTTGTATAGGTGACTTCCAAGTCAGCCATATTGCATGGGGGACATTGTGCTGGTTGTATTGTATAGGTGACTTCCAAGTCAGCCATATTGCATGGGGGACATTGTGCTGGTTGCCATGTCCTATAGGTGACTTCCAAGTCAGCCATATTGCATGGGGGACATTGTGCTGGTTGTGTTGTATAGGTGACTTCCAAGTCAGCCATATTGCATGGGGGACATTGTGCTGGTTGTATTGTATAGGTGACTTCCAAGTCAGCCATATTGCATGGGGGACATTGTGCTGGTTGTATTGTATAGGTGACTTCCAAGTCAGCCGTGTTGCATGGGGGACATTGTGCTGGTGGCCATGTTCTATAGGTGACATCCAAGTCAGCCATATTGCATAGGGGACATTGTGCTGGTTGCCATGTTGTATAGGTGACTTCCAAGTCAGCCATATTGCATGGGGGACATTGTACTGGTTGTCTTGTATAGGTGACTTCCAAGTCAGCCGTGTTGCATTGGGGACATTGTGCTGGTGGCCATGTTCTATAGGTGACTTCCAAGTCAGCCATATTGCATGGGGGACATTGTGCTGGTTGCCATGTTGTATAGGTGACTTCCAAGTCAGCCATATTGCATGGGGGACATTGTGCTGGTTGCCATGTTGTATAGGTGACTTCCAAGTCAGCCATATTGCATGGGGGACATTGTGCTGGTTGTGTTGTATAGGTGACTTCCAAGTCAGCCATATTGCATGGGGGACATTGTGCTGGTTGTATTGTATAGGTGACTTCCAAGTCAGCCATATTGCATGGGGGACATTGTGCTGGTTGTATTGTATAGGTGACTTCCAAGTCAGCCATATTGCATGGGGGACATTGTGCTGGTTGTATTGTATAGGTGACTTCCAAGTCAGCCATATTGCATGGGGGACATTGTGCTGGTTGCCATGTCCTATAGGTGACTTCCAAGTCAGCCATATTGCATGGGGGACATTGTGCTGGTTGTCTTGTATAGGTGACTTCCAAGTCAGCCATATTGCTTGGGGGACATTGTGCTGGTTGCCATGTTCTATAGGTGACTTCTAAGTCAGCCATATTGCATGGGGGACATTGTGGTGGTTGTGTTGTATAGGTGACTTCCAAGTCAGCCATATTGCATGGGGGACATTGTGCTGGTGGCCATGTTCTATAGGTGACTTCCAAGTCAGCCATATTGCATGGGGGACATTGTGCTGGTGGCCATGTTCTATAGGTGACTTCCAAGTCAGCCATATTGCATGGGGGACATTGTGCTGGTTGTCTTGTATAGGTGACTTCCAAGTCAGCCATATTGCATGGGGGACATTGTGCTGGTGGCCATGTTCTATAGGTGACTTCCAAGTCAGCCATATTGCTTGGGGGACATTGTGCTGGTTGCCATGTTGTATAGGTGACTTCCAAGTCAGCCATATTGCATGGGGGACATTGTGCTGGTTGCCATGTTGTGTCGGTGACTTCCAAGTCAGCCATATTGCATGGGGGACATTGTGCTGGTTGTGTTGTATAGGTGATTTCCAAGTCAGCCATATTGCATGGGGGACATTGTGCTGGTTGTGTTGTATAGGTGACTTCCAAGTCAGCCATATTGCATGGGGGACATTGTGCTGGTTGTATTGTATAGGTGACTTCCAAGTCAGCAATATTGCATGGGGGACATTGTGCTGGTTGCCATGTCCTATAGGTGACTTCCAAGTCAGCCATATTGCATGGGGGACATTGTGCTGGTTGTGTTGTATAGGTGACTTCCAAGTCAGCCATATTGCATGGGGGACATTGTGCTGGTTGTCTTGTATAGGTGACTTCCAATTCAGCCATATTGCATGGGGGACATTGTGCTGGTTGTGTTGTATAGCTGACTTCCAAGTCAGCCATATTGCATGGGGGACATTGTGCTGGTTGTATTGTATAGGTGACTTCCAAGTCAGCCATATTGCATGGGGGACATTGTGCTGGTTGTATTGTATAGGTGACTTCCAAGTCAGCCATGTTGCATGGGGGACATTGTGCTGGTGGCCATGTTCTATAGGTGACATCCAAGTCAGCCATATTGCATGGGGGACATTGTGCTGGTTGCCATGTTGTATACGTGACTTCCAAGTCAGCCATATTGCATGGGGGACATTGTGCTGGTTGTCTTGTATAGGTGACTTCCAAGTCAGCCGTGTTGCATTGGGGACATTGTGCTGGTGGCCATGTTCTATAGGTGGCTTCCAAGTCAGCCATATTGCATGGGGGACATTGTGCTGGTTGCCATGTTGTATAGGTGACTTCCAAGTCAGCCATATTGCATGGGGGACATTGTGCTGGTTGCCATGTTGTATAGGTGACTTCCAAGTCAGCCATATTGCATGGGGGACATTGTGCTGGTTGTGTTGTATAGGTGACTTCCAAGTCAGCCATATTGCATGGGGGACATTGTGCTGGTTGTATTGTATAGGTGACTTCCAAGTCAGCCATATTGCATGGGGGACATTGTGCTGGTTGCCATGTCCTATAGGTGACTTCCAAGTCAGCCATATTGCATGGGGGACATTGTGCTGGTTGTCTTGTATAGGTGACTTCCAAGTCAGCCATATTGCTTGGGGGACATTGTGCTGGTTGCCATGTTCTATAGGTGACTTCCAAGTCAGCCATATTGCATGGGGGACATTGTGTTGGTTGTGTTGTATAGGTGACTTCCAAGTCAGCCTTATTGCATGGGGGACATTGTGCTGGTGGCCATGTTCTATAGGTGACTTCCAAGTCAGCCATATTGCATGGGGGACATTGTGCTGGTTGTCTTGTATAGGTGACTTCCAAGTCAGCCATATTGCATGGGGGACATTGTGCTGGTGGCCAAGTTCTATAGGTGCCTTCCAAGTCAGCCATATTGCTTGGGGGACATTGTGCTGGTTGCCATGTTGTATAGGTGACTTCCAAGTCAGCCATATTGCATGGGGGACATTGTGCTGGTTGCCATGTTGTATAGGTGACTTCCAAGTCAGCCATATTGCATGGGGGACATTGTGCTGGTTGTGTTGTATAGGTGATTTCCAAGTCAGCCATATTGCATGGGGGACATTGTGCTGGTTGTGTTGTATAGGTGACTTCCAAGTCAGCCATATTGCATGGGGGACATTGTGCTGGTTGTATTGTATAGGTGACTTCCAAGTCAGCCATATTGCATGGGGGACATTGTGCTGGTTGTATTGTATAGGTGACTTCCAAGTCAGCCGTGTTGCATGGGGGACATTGTGCTGGTGGCCATGTTCTATAGGTGACATCCAAGTCAGCCATATTGCATGGGCGACATTGTGCTGGTTGCCATGTTGTATAGGTGACTTCCAAGTCAGCCATATTGCATGGGGGACATTGTACTGGTTGTCTTGTATAGGTGACTTCCAAGTCAGCCGTGTTGCATTGGGGACATTGTGCTGGTGGCCATGTTCTATAGGTGACTTCCAAGTCAGCCATATTGCATGGGGGACATTGTGCTGGTTGCCATGTCGTATAGGTGACTTCCAAGTCAGCCATATTGCATGGGGGACATTGTGCTGGTTGTATTGTATAGGTGACTTCCAAGTCAGCCATATTGCATGGGGGACATTGTGCTGGTTGTATTGTATAGGTGACTTCCAAGTCAGCCATATTGCATGGGGGACATTGTGCTGGTTGCCATGTCCTATAGGTGACTTCCAAGTCAGCCATATTGCATGGGGGACATTGTGCTGGTTGTCTTGTATAGGTGACGTCCAAGTCAGCCATATTGCTTGGGGGACATTGTGCTGGTTGCCATGTTCTATAGGTGACTTCCAAGTCAGCCATATTGCTTGGGGGACATTGTGCTGGTTGTGTTTTATAGGTGACTTCCAAGTCAGCCATATTGCATGGGGGACATTGTGCTGGTTGTATTGTATAGGTGACTTCCAAGTCAGCCATATTGCATGGGGGACATTGTGCTGGTTGTATTGTATAGGTGACTTCCAAGTCAGCCATATTGCATGGGGGACATTGTGCTGGTTGCCATGTCCTATAGGTGACTTCCAAGTCAGCCATATTGCATGGGGGACATTGTGCTGGTTGTCTTGTATAGGTGACTTCCAAGTCAGCCATATTGCTTGGGGGACATTGTGCTGGTTGCCATGTTCTATAGGTGACTTCCAAGTCAGCCATATTGCATGGGGGACATTGTGCTGGTTGCCATGTCCTATAGGTGACTTCCAAGTCAGCCATATTGCATGGGGGACATTGTGCTGGTTGTCTTGTATAGGTGACGTCCAAGTCAGCCATATTGCTTGGGGGACATTGTGCTGGTTGCCATGTTCTATAGGTGACTTCCAAGTCAGCCATATTGCTTGGGGGACATTGTGCTGGTTGTGTTGTATAGGTGACTTCCAAGTCAGCCATATTGCATGGGGGACATTGTGCTGGTTGTCTTGTATAGGTGACTTCCAATTCAGCCATATTGCATGGGGGACATTGTGCTGGTTGTATTGTATAGGTGACTTCCAAGTCAGCCATATTGCATGGGGGACATTGTGCTGGTTGTGTTGTATAGGTGACTTCCAAGTCAGCCATATTGCATGGGGGACATTGTGCTGGTTGTATTGTATAGGTGACTTCCAAGTCAGCCATATTGCATGGGGGACATTGTGCTGGTTGTATTGTATAGGTGACTTCCAAGTCAGCCGTGTTGCATGGGGGACATTGTGCTGGTGGCCATGTTCTATAGGTGACATCCAAGTCAGCCATATTGCATGGGGGACATTGTGCTGGTTGCCATGTTGTATAGGTGACTTCCAATTCAGCCATATTGCATGGGGGACATTGTGCTGGTTGTGTTGTATAGCTGACTTCCAAGTCAGCCATATTGCATGGGGGACATTGTGCTGGTTGTATTGTATAGGTGACTTCCAAGTCAGCCATATTGCATGGGGGACATTGTGCTGGTTGTATTGTATAGGTGACTTCCAAGTCAGCCATGTTGCATGGGGGACATTGTGCTGGTGGCCATGTTCTATAGGTGACATCCAAGTCAGCCATATTGCATGGGGGACATTGTGCTGGTTGCCATGTTGTATACGTGACTTCCAAGTCAGCCATATTGCATGGGGGACATTGTGCTGGTTGTCTTGTATAGGTGACTTCCAAGTCAGCCGTGTTGCATTGGGGACATTGTGCTGGTGGCCATGTTCTATAGGTGGCTTCCAAGTCAGCCATATTGCATGGGGGACATTGTGCTGGTTGCCATGTTGTATAGGTGACTTCCAAGTCAGCCATATTGCATGGGGGACATTGTGCTGGTTGCCATGTTGTATAGGTGACTTCCAAGTCAGCCATATTGCATGGGGGACATTGTGCTGGTTGTGTTGTATAGGTGACTTCCAAGTCAGCCATATTGCATGGGGGACATTGTGCTGGTTGTATTGTATAGGTGACTTCCAAGTCAGCCATATTGCATGGGGGACATTGTGCTGGTTGCCATGTCCTATAGGTGACTTCCAAGTCAGCCATATTGCATGTGGGACATTGTGCTGGTTGTCTTGTATAGGTGACTTCCAAGTCAGCCATATTGCTTGGGGGACATTGTGCTGGTTGCCATGTTCTATAGGTGACTTCCAAGTCAGCCATATTGCATGGGGGACATTGTGTTGGTTGTGTTGTATAGGTGACTTCCAAGTCAGCCTTATTGCATGGGGGACATTGTGCTGGTGGCCATGTTCTATAGGTGACTTCCAAGTCAGCCATATTGCATGGGGGACATTGTGCTGGTTGTCTTGTATAGGTGACTTCCAAGTCAGCCATATTGCATGGGGGACATTGTGCTGGTGGCCATGTTCTATAGGTGCCTTCCAAGTCAGCCATATTGCTTGGGGGACATTGTGCTGGTTGCCATGTTGTATAGGTGACTTCCAAGTCAGCCATATTGCATGGGGGACATTGTGCTGGTTGCCATGTTGTATAGGTGACTTCCAAGTCAGCCATATTGCATGGGGGACATTGTGCTGGTTGTGTTGTATAGGTGATTTCCAAGTCAGCCATATTGCATGGGGGACATTGTGCTGGTTGTGTTGTATAGGTGACTTCCAAGTCAGCCATATTGCATGGGGGACATTGTGCTGGTTGTATTGTATAGGTGACTTCCAAGTCAGCCATATTGCATGGGGGACATTGTGCTGGTTGTATTGTATAGGTGACTTCCAAGTCAGCCGTGTTGCATGGGGGACATTGTGCTGGTGGCCATGTTCTATAGGTGACATCCAAGTCAGCCATATTGCATGGGCGACATTGTGCTGGTTGCCATGTTGTATAGGTGACTTCCAAGTCAGCCATATTGCATGGGGGACATTGTACTGGTTGTCTTGTATAGGTGACTTCCAAGTCAGCCGTGTTGCATTGGGGACATTGTGCTGGTGGCCATGTTCTATAGGTGACTTCCAAGTCAGCCATATTGCATGGGGGACATTGTGCTGGTTGCCATGTCGTATAGGTGACTTCCAAGTCAGCCATATTGCATGGGGGACATTGTGCTGGTTGTATTGTATAGGTGACTTCCAAGTCAGCCATATTGCATGGGGGACATTGTGCTGGTTGTATTGTATAGGTGACTTCCAAGTCAGCCATATTGCATGGGGGACATTGTGCTGGTTGCCATGTCCTATAGGTGACTTCCAAGTCAGCCATATTGCATGGGGGACATTGTGCTGGTTGTCTTGTATAGGTGACGTCCAAGTCAGCCATATTGCTTGGGGGACATTGTGCTGGTTGCCATGTTCTATAGGTGACTTCCAAGTCAGCCATATTGCTTGGGGGACATTGTGCTGGTTGTGTTTTATAGGTGACTTCCAAGTCAGCCATATTGCATGGGGGACATTGTGCTGGTTGTATTGTATAGGTGACTTCCAAGTCAGCCATATTGCATGGGGGACATTGTGCTGGTTGTATTGTATAGGTGACTTCCAAGTCAGCCATATTGCATGGGGGACATTGTGCTGGTTGCCATGTCCTATAGGTGACTTCCAAGTCAGCCATATTGCATGGGGGACATTGTGCTGGTTGTCTTGTATAGGTGACTTCCAAGTCAGCCATATTGCTTGGGGGACATTGTGCTGGTTGCCATGTTCTATAGGTGACTTCCAAGTCAGCCATATTGCATGGGGGACATTGTGCTGGTTGCCATGTCCTATAGGTGACTTCCAAGTCAGCCATATTGCATGGGGGACATTGTGCTGGTTGTCTTGTATAGGTGACGTCCAAGTCAGCCATATTGCTTGGGGGACATTGTGCTGGTTGCCATGTTCTATAGGTGACTTCCAAGTCAGCCATATTGCTTGGGGGACATTGTGCTGGTTGTGTTGTATAGGTGACTTCCAAGTCAGCCATATTGCATGGGGGACATTGTGCTGGTTGTCTTGTATAGGTGACTTCCAATTCAGCCATATTGCATGGGGGACATTGTGCTGGTTGTATTGTATAGGTGACTTCCAAGTCAGCCATATTGCATGGGGGACATTGTGCTGGTTGTGTTGTATAGGTGACTTCCAAGTCAGCCATATTGCATGGGGGACATTGTGCTGGTTGTATTGTATAGGTGACTTCCAAGTCAGCCATATTGCATGGGGGACATTGTGCTGGTTGTATTGTATAGGTGACTTCCAAGTCAGCCGTGTTGCATGGGGGACATTGTGCTGGTGGCCATGTTCTATAGGTGACATCCAAGTCAGCCATATTGCATGGGGGACATTGTGCTGGTTGCCATGTTGTATAGGTGACTTCCAAGTCAGACATATTGCATGGGGGACATTGTACTGGTTGTCTTGTATAGGTGACTTCCAAGTCAGCCGTGTTGCATTGGGGACATTGTGCTGGTGGCCATGTTCTATAGGTGACTTCCAAGTCAGCCATATTGCATGGGGGACATTGTGCTGGTTGCCATGTTGTATAGGTGACTTCCAAGTCAGCCATATTGCATGGGGGACATTGTGCTGGTTGCCATGTTGTATAGGTGACTTCCAAGTCAGCCATATTGCATGGGGGACATTGTGCTGGTTGTGTTGTATAGGTGACTTCCAAGTCAGCCATATTGCATGGGGGACATTGTGCTGGTTGTATTGTATAGGTGACTTCCAAGTCAGCCATATTGCATGGGGGACATTGTGCTGGTTGTATTGTATAGGTGACTTCCAAGTCAGCCATATTGCATGGGGGACATTGTGCTGGTTGTATTGTATAGGTGACTTCCAAGTCAGCCATATTGCATGGGGGACATTGTGCTGTTTGCCATGTCCTATAGGTGACTTCCAAGTCAGCCATATTGCATGGGGGACATTGTGCTGGTTGTCTTTTATAGGTGACTTCCAAGTCAGCCATATTGCTTGGGGGACATTGTGCTGGTTGCCATGTTCTATAGGTGACTTCTAAGTCAGCCATATTGCATGGGGGACATTGTGTTGGTTGTGTTGTATAGGTGACTTCCAAGTCAGCCATATTGCATGGGGGACATTGTGCTGGTGGCCATGTTCTATAGGTGACTTCCAAGTCAGCCATATTGCATGGGGGACATTGTGCTGGTGGCCATGTTCTATAGGTGACTTCCAAGTCAGCCATATTGCATGGGGGACATTGTGCTGGTTGTCTTGTATAGGTGACTTCCAAGTCAGCCATATTGCATGGGGGACATTGTGCTGGTGGCCATGTTCTATAGGTGACTTCCAAGTCAGCCATATTGCTTGGGGGACATTGTGCTGGTTGCCATGTTGTATAGGTGACTTCCAAGTCAGCCATATTGCATGGGGGACATTGTGCTGGTTGCCATGTTGTGTCGGTTACTTCCAAGTCAGCCATATTGCATGGGGGACATTGTGCTGGTTGTGTTGTATAGGTGATTTCCAAGTCAGCCATATTGCATGGGGGACATTGTGCTGGTTGTGTTGTATAGGTGACTTCCAAGTCAGCCATATTGCATGGGGGACATTGTGCTGGTTGTATTGTATAGGTGACTTCCAAGTCAGCCATATTGCATGGGGGACATTGTGCTGGTTGCCATGTCCTATAGGTGACTTCCAAGTCAGCCATATTGCATGGGGGACATTGTGCTGGTTGTGTTGTATAGGTGACTTCCAAGTCAGCCATATTGCATGGGGGACATTGTGCTGGTTGTATTGTATAGGTGACTTCCAAGTCAGCCATATTGCATGGGGGACATTGTGCTGGTTGTATTGTATAGGTGACTTCCAAGTCAGCCGTGTTGCATGGGGGACATTGTGCTGGTGGCCATGTTCTATAGGTGACATCCAAGTCAGCCATATTGCATAGGGGACATTGTGCTGGTTGCCATGTTGTATAGGTGACTTCCAAGTCAGCCATATTGCATGGGGGACATTGTACTGGTTGTCTTGTATAGGTGACTTCCAAGTCAGCCGTGTTGCATTGGGGACATTGTGCTGGTGGCCATGTTCTATAGGTGACTTCCAAGTCAGCCATATTGCATGGGGGACATTGTGCTGGTTGCCATGTTGTATAGGTGACTTCCAAGTCAGCCATATTGCATGGGGGACATTGTGCTGGTTGCCATGTTGTATAGGTGACTTCCAAGTCAGCCATATTGCATGGGGGACATTGTGCTGGTTGTGTTGTATAGGTGACTTCCAAGTCAGCCATATTGCATGGGGGACATTGTGCTGGTTGTATTGTATAGGTGACTTCCAAGTCAGCCATATTGCATGGGGGACATTGTGCTGGTTGTATTGTATAGGTGACTTCCAAGTCAGCCATATTGCATGGGGGACATTGTGCTGGTTGTATTGTATAGGTGACTTCCAAGTCAGCCATATTGCATGGGGGACATTGTGCTGGTTGCCATGTCCTATAGGTGACTTCCAAGTCAGCCATATTGCATGGGGGACATTGTGCTGGTTGTCTTGTATAGGTGACTTCCAAGTCAGCCATATTGCTTGGGGGACATTGTGCTGGTTGCCATGTTCTATAGGTGACTTCTAAGTCAGCCATATTGCATGGGGGACATTGTGGTGGTTGTGTTGTATAGGTGACTTCCAAGTCAGCCATATTGCATGGGGGACATTGTGCTGGTGGCCATGTTCTATAGGTGACTTCCAAGTCAGCCATATTGCATGGGGGACATTGTGCTGGTGGCCATGTTCTATAGGTGACTTCCAAGTCAGCCATATTGCATGGGGGACATTGTGCTGGTTGTCTTGTATAGGTGACTTCCAAGTCAGCCATATTGCATGGGGGACATTGTGCTGGTGGCCATGTTCTATAGGTGACTTCCAAGTCAGCCATATTGCTTGGGGGACATTGTGCTGGTTGCCATGTTGTATAGGTGACTTCCAAGTCAGCCATATTGCATGGGGGACATTGTGCTGGTTGCCATGTTGTGTCGGTGACTTCCAAGTCAGCCATATTGCATGGGGGACATTGTGCTGGTTGTGTTGTATAGGTGATTTCCAAGTCAGCCATATTGCATGGGGGACATTGTGCTGGTTGTGTTGTATAGGTGACTTCCAAGTCAGCCATATTGCATGGGGGACATTGTGCTGGTTGTATTGTATAGGTGACTTCCAAGTCAGCCATATTGCATGGGGGACATTGTGCTGGTTGCCATGTCCTATAGGTGACTTCCAAGTCAGCCATATTGCATGGGGGACATTGTGCTGGTTGTGTTGTATAGGTGACTTCCAAGTCAGCCATATTGCATGGGGGACATTGTGCTGGTTGTCTTGTATAGGTGACTTCCAATTCAGCCATATTGCATGGGGGACATTGTGCTGGTTGTGTTGTATAGCTGACTTCCAAGTCAGCCATATTGCATGGGGGACATTGTGCTGGTTGTATTGTATAGGTGACTTCCAAGTCAGCCATATTGCATGGGGGACATTGTGCTGGTTGTATTGTATAGGTGACTTCCAAGTCAGCCATGTTGCATGGGGGACATTGTGCTGGTGGCCATGTTCTATAGGTGACATCCAAGTCAGCCATATTGCATGGGGGACATTGTGCTGGTTGCCATGTTGTATACGTGACTTCCAAGTCAGCCATATTGCATGGGGGACATTGTGCTGGTTGTCTTGTATAGGTGACTTCCAAGTCAGCCGTGTTGCATTGGGGACATTGTGCTGGTGGCCATGTTCTATAGGTGGCTTCCAAGTCAGCCATATTGCATGGGGGACATTGTGCTGGTTGCCATGTTGTATAGGTGACTTCCAAGTCAGCCATATTGCATGGGGGACATTGTGCTGGTTGCCATGTTGTATAGGTGACTTCCAAGTCAGCCATATTGCATGGGGGACATTGTGCTGGTTGTGTTGTATAGGTGACTTCCAAGTCAGCCATATTGCATGGGGGACATTGTGCTGGTTGTATTGTATAGGTGACTTCCAAGTCAGCCATATTGCATGGGGGACATTGTGCTGGTTGCCATGTCCTATAGGTGACTTCCAAGTCAGCCATATTGCATGGGGGACATTGTGCTGGTTGTCTTGTATAGGTGACTTCCAAGTCAGCCATATTGCTTGGGGGACATTGTGCTGGTTGCCATGTTCTATAGGTGACTTCCAAGTCAGCCATATTGCATGGGGGACATTGTGTTGGTTGTGTTGTATAGGTGACTTCCAAGTCAGCCTTATTGCATGGGGGACATTGTGCTGGTGGCCATGTTCTATAGGTGACTTCCAAGTCAGCCATATTGCATGGGGGACATTGTGCTGGTTGTCTTGTATAGGTGACTTCCAAGTCAGCCATATTGCATGGGGGACATTGTGCTGGTGGCCATGTTCTATAGGTGCCTTCCAAGTCAGCCATATTGCTTGGGGGACATTGTGCTGGTTGCCATGTTGTATAGGTGACTTCCAAGTCAGCCATATTGCATGGGGGACATTGTGCTGGTTGCCATGTTGTATAGGTGACTTCCAAGTCAGCCATATTGCATGGGGGACATTGTGCTGGTTGTGTTGTATAGGTGATTTCCAAGTCAGCCATATTGCATGGGGGACATTGTGCTGGTTGTGTTGTATAGGTGACTTCCAAGTCAGCCATATTGCATGGGGGACATTGTGCTGGTTGTATTGTATAGGTGACTTCCAAGTCAGCCATATTGCATGGGGGACATTGTGCTGGTTGTATTGTATAGGTGACTTCCAAGTCAGCCGTGTTGCATGGGGGACATTGTGCTGGTGGCCATGTTCTATAGGTGACATCCAAGTCAGCCATATTGCATGGGCGACATTGTGCTGGTTGCCATGTTGTATAGGTGACTTCCAAGTCAGCCATATTGCATGGGGGACATTGTACTGGTTGTCTTGTATAGGTGACTTCCAAGTCAGCCGTGTTGCATTGGGGACATTGTGCTGGTGGCCATGTTCTATAGGTGACTTCCAAGTCAGCCATATTGCATGGGGGACATTGTGCTGGTTGCCATGTCGTATAGGTGACTTCCAAGTCAGCCATATTGCATGGGGGACATTGTGCTGGTTGTATTGTATAGGTGACTTCCAAGTCAGCCATATTGCATGGGGGACATTGTGCTGGTTGTATTGTATAGGTGACTTCCAAGTCAGCCATATTGCATGGGGGACATTGTGCTGGTTGCCATGTCCTATAGGTGACTTCCAAGTCAGCCATATTGCATGGGGGACATTGTGCTGGTTGTCTTGTATAGGTGACGTCCAAGTCAGCCATATTGCTTGGGGGACATTGTGCTGGTTGCCATGTTCTATAGGTGACTTCCAAGTCAGCCATATTGCTTGGGGGACATTGTGCTGGTTGTGTTTTATAGGTGACTTCCAAGTCAGCCATATTGCATGGGGGACATTGTGCTGGTTGTATTGTATAGGTGACTTCCAAGTCAGCCATATTGCATGGGGGACATTGTGCTGGTTGTATTGTATAGGTGACTTCCAAGTCAGCCATATTGCATGGGGGACATTGTGCTGGTTGCCATGTCCTATAGGTGACTTCCAAGTCAGCCATATTGCATGGGGGACATTGTGCTGGTTGTCTTGTATAGGTGACTTCCAAGTCAGCCATATTGCTTGGGGGACATTGTGCTGGTTGCCATGTTCTATAGGTGACTTCCAAGTCAGCCATATTGCATGGGGGACATTGTGCTGGTTGCCATGTCCTATAGGTGACTTCCAAGTCAGCCATATTGCATGGGGGACATTGTGCTGGTTGTCTTGTATAGGTGACGTCCAAGTCAGCCATATTGCTTGGGGGACATTGTGCTGGTTGCCATGTTCTATAGGTGACTTCCAAGTCAGCCATATTGCTTGGGGGACATTGTGCTGGTTGTGTTGTATAGGTGACTTCCAAGTCAGCCATATTGCATGGGGGACATTGTGCTGGTTGTCTTGTATAGGTGACTTCCAATTCAGCCATATTGCATGGGGGACATTGTGCTGGTTGTATTGTATAGGTGACTTCCAAGTCAGCCATATTGCATGGGGGACATTGTGCTGGTTGTGTTGTATAGGTGACTTCCAAGTCAGCCATATTGCATGGGGGACATTGTGCTGGTTGTATTGTATAGGTGACTTCCAAGTCAGCCATATTGCATGGGGGACATTGTGCTGGTTGTATTGTATAGGTGACTTCCAAGTCAGCCGTGTTGCATGGGGGACATTGTGCTGGTGGCCATGTTCTATAGGTGACATCCAAGTCAGCCATATTGCATGGGGGACATTGTGCTGGTTGCCATGTTGTATAGGTGACTTCCAAGTCAGACATATTGCATGGGGGACATTGTACTGGTTGTCTTGTATAGGTGACTTCCAAGTCAGCCGTGTTGCATTGGGGACATTGTGCTGGTGGCCATGTTCTATAGGTGACTTCCAAGTCAGCCATATTGCATGGGGGACATTGTGCTGGTTGCCATGTTGTATAGGTGACTTCCAAGTCAGCCATATTGCATGGGGGACATTGTGCTGGTTGCCATGTTGTATAGGTGACTTCCAAGTCAGCCATATTGCATGGGGGACATTGTGCTGGTGGCCATGTTCTATAGGTGACTTCCAAGTCAGCCATATTGCTTGGGTGACATTGTGCTCGTTGTATTGTATAGGTGACTTCCAAGTCAGCCATATTGCATGGGGGACATTGTGCTGGTTGTGTTGTATAGGTGACTTCCAAGTCAGCCATATTGCTTGGGGGACATTGTGCTGGTTGCCATGTTCTATAGGTGACTTCCAAGTCAGCCATATTGCTTGGGGGACATTGTGCTGGTTGTGTTTTATAGGTGACTTCCAAGTCAGCCATATTGCATGGGGGACATTGTGCTGGTTGTATTGTATAGGTGACTTCCAAGTCAGCCATATTGCATGGGGGACATTGTGCTGGTTGTATTGTATAGGTGACTTCCAAGTCAGCCATATTGCATGGGGGACATTGTGCTGGTTGCCATGTCCTATAGGTGACTTCCAAGTCAGCCATATTGCATGGGGGACATTGTGCTGGTTGTCTTGTATAGGTGACTTCCAAGTCAGCCATATTGCTTGGGGGACATTGTGCTGGTTACCATGTTCTATAGGTGACTTCCAAGTCAGCCATATTGCATGGGGGACATTGTGCTGGTTGTGTTGTATAGGTGACTTCCAAGTCAGCCATATTGCATGGGGGACATTGTGCTGGTTGTGTTGTATAGGTGACTTCCAAGTCAGCCATATTGCATGGGGGACATTGTGCTGGTGGCCATGTTCTATAGGTGACTTCCAAGTCAGCCATATTGCATGGGGGACATTGTGCTGGTGGCCATGTTCTATAGGTGACTTCCAAGTCAGCCATATTGCATGGGGGACATTGTGCTGGTTGTCTTGTATAGGTGACTTCCAAGTCAGCCATATTGCATGGGGGACATTGTGCTGGTGGCCATGTTCTATAGGTGACTTCCAAGTCAGCCATATTGCTTGGGGGACATTGTGCTGGTTGCCATGTTGTATAGGTGACTTCCAAGTCAGCCATATTGCATGGGGGACATTGTGCTGGTTGCCATGTTGTATAGGTGACTTCCAAGTCAGCCATATTGCATGGGGGACATTGTGCTGGTTGTGTTGTTTAGGTGATTTCCAAGTCAGCCATATTGAATGGGGGACATTGTGCTGGTTGTGTTGTATAGGTGACTTCCAAGTCAGCCATATTGCATGGGGGACATTGTGCTGGTTGTATTGTATAGGTGACTTCCAAGTCAGCCATATTGCATGGGGGACATTGTGCTGGTTGCCATGTCCTATAGGTGACTTCCAAGTCAGCCATATTGCATGGGGGACATTGTGCTGGTTGTCTTGTATAGGTGACGTCCAAGTCAGCCATATTGCTTGGGGGACATTGTGCTGGTTGCCATGTTCTATAGGTGACTTCCAAGTCAGCCATATTGCTTGGGGGACATTGTGCTGGTTGTGTTGTATAGGTGACTTCCAAGTCAGCCATATTGCATGGGGGACATTGTGCTGGTTGTCTTGTATAGGTGACTTCCAATTCAGCCATATTGCATGGGGGACATTGTGCTGGTTGTATTGTATAGGTGACTTCCAAGTCAGCCATATTGCATGGGGGACATTGTGCTGGTTGTGTTGTATAGGTGACTTCCAAGTCAGCCATATTGCATGGGGGACATTGTGCTGGTTGTATTTTATAGGTGACTTCCAAGTCAGCCATATTGCATGGGGGACATTGTGCTGGTTGTATTGTATAGGTGACTTCCAAGTCAGCCGTGTTGCATGGGGGACATTGTGCTGGTGGCCATGTTCTATAGGTGACATCCAAGTCAGCCATATTGCATGGGGGACATTGTGCTGGTTGCCATGTTGTATAGGTGACTTCCAAGTCAGACATATTGCATGGGGGACATTGTACTGGTTGTCTTGTATAGGTGACTTCCAAGTCAGCCGTGTTGCATTGGGGACATTGTGCTGGTGGCCATGTTCTATAGGTGACTTCCAAGTCAGCCATATTGCATGGGGGACATTGTGCTGGTTTCCATGTTGTATAGGTGACTTCCAAGTCAGCCATATTGCATGGGGGACATTGTGCTGGTTGCCATGTTGTATAGGTGACTTCCAAGTCAGCCATATTGCATGGGGGACATTGTGCTGGTGGCCATGTTCTATAGGTGACTTCCAAGTCAGCCATATTGCTTGGGTGACATTGTGCTGGTTGTATTGTATAGGTGACTTCCAAGTCAGCCATATTGCATGGGGGACATTGTGCTGGTTGTGTTGTATAGGTGACTTCCAAGTCAGCCATATTGCATGGGGGACATTGTGCTGGTTGTATTGTATAGGTGACTTCCAAGTCAGCCATATTGCATGGGGGACATTGTGCTGGTTGTATTGTATAGGTGACTTCCAAGTCAGCCGTGTTGCATGGGGGACATTGTGCTGGTGGCCATGTTCTATAGGTGACATCCAAGTCAGCCATATTGCATGGGGGACATTGTGCTGGTTGCCATGTTGTATAGGTGACTTCCAAGTCAGCCATATTGCATGGGGGACATTGTACTGGTTGTCTTGTTTAGGTGACTTCCAAGTCAGCCGTGTTGCATTGGGGACATTGTGCTGGTGGCCATGTTCTATAGGTGACTTCCAAGTCAGCCATATTGCATGGGGGACATTGTGCTGGTTGCCATGTTGTATAGGTGACTTCCAAGTCAGCCATATTGCATGGGGGACATTGTGCTGGTTGCCATGTTGTATAGGTGACTTCCAAGTCAGCCATATTGCATGGGGGACATTGTGCTGGTTGTATTGTATAGGTGACTTCCAAGTCAGCCATATTGCATGGGGGACATTGTGCTGGTTGTATTGTATAGGTGACTTCCAAGTCAGCCGTGTTGCATGGGGGACATTGTGCTGGTGGCCATGTTCTATAGGTGACATCCAAGTCAGCCATATTGCATGGGCGACATTGTGCTGGTTGCCATGTTGTATAGGTGACTTCCAAGTCAGCCATATTGCATGGGGGACATTGTACTGGTTGTCTTGTATAGGTGACTTCCAAGTCAGCCGTGTTGCATTGGGGACATTGTGCTGGTGGCCATGTTCTATAGGTGACTTCCAAGTCAGCCATATTGCATGGGGGACATTATGCTGGTTGCCATGTCGTATAGGTGACTTCCAAGTCAGCCATATTGCATGGGGGACATTGTGCTGGTTGCCATGTTGTATAGGTGACTTCCAAGTCAGCCATATTGCATGGGGGACATTGTGCTGGTTGTGTTGTATAGGTGACTTTCAAGTCAGCCATATTGCATGGGGGACATTGTGCTGGTTGTATTGTATAGGTGACTTCCAAGTCAGCCATATTGCATGGGGGACATTGTGCTGGTTGTATTGTATAGGTGACTTCCAAGTCAGCCATATTGCATGGGGGACATTGTGCTGGTTGCCATGTCCTATAGGTGACTTCCAAGTCAGCCATATTGCATGGGGGACATTGTGCTGGTTGTCTTGTATAGGTGACGTCCAAGTCAGCCATATTGCTTGGGGGACATTGTGCTGGTTGCCATGTTCTATAGGTGACTTCCAAGTCAGCCATATTGCTTGGGGGACATTGTGCTGGTTGTGTTTTATAGGTGACTTCCAAGTCAGCCATATTGCATGGGGGACATTGTGCTGGTTGTATTGTATAGGTGACTTCCAAGTCAGCCATATTGCATGGGGGACATTGTGCTGGTTGTATTGTATAGGTGACTTCCAAGTCAGCCATATTGCATGGGGGACATTGTGCTGGTTGCCATGTCCTATAGGTGACTTCCAAGTCAGCCATATTGCATGGGGGACATTGTGCTGGTGGCCATGTTCTATAGGTGACTTCCAAGTCAGCCATATTGCATTTGGGACATTGTGCTGGTTGTATTGTATAGGTGACTTCCAAGTCAGCCATATTGCATGGGGGACATTGTGCTGGTTGTATTGTATAGGTGACTTCCAAGTGAGCCGTGTTGCATTGGGGACATTGTGCTGGTGGCCATGTTCTATAGGTGACTTCCAAGTCAGCCATATTGCATGGGGGACATTGTGCTGGTTGCCATGTCGTATAGGTGACTTCCAAGTCAGCCATATTGCATGGGGGACATTCTGCTGGTTGCCATGTTGTATAGGTGACTTCCAAGTCAGCCATATTGCATGGGGGACATTGTGCTGGTTGTGTTGTATAGGTGACTTCCAAGTCAGCCATATTGCATGGGGGACATTGTGCTGGTTGTATTGTATAGGTGACTTCCAAGTCAGCCATATTGCATGGGGGACATTGTGCTGGTTGTATTGGATAGGTGACTTCCAAGTCAGCCATATTGCATGGGGGACATTGTGCTGGTTGCCATGTCCTATAGGTGACTTCCAAGTCAGCCATATTGCATGGGGGACATTGTGCTGGTTGTCTTGTATAGGTGACGTCCAAGTCAGCCATATTGCTTGGGGGACATTGTGCTGGTTGCCATGTTCTATAGGTGACGTCCAAGTCAGCCATATTGCTTGGGGGACATTGTGCTGGTTGTGTTTTATAGGTGACTTCCAAGTCAGCCATATTGCATGGGGGACATTGTGCTGGTTGTATTGTATAGGTGACTTCCAAGTCAGCCATATTGCATGGGGGACATTGTGCTGGTTGTAATGTATAGGTGACTTCCAAGTCAGCCATATTGCATGGGGGACATTGTGCTGGTTGCCATGTCCTATAGGTGACTTCCAAGTCAGCCATATTGCATGGGGGACATTGTGCTGGTTGTGTTTTATAGGTGACTTCCAAGTCAGCCATATTGCATGGGGGACATTGTGCTGGTTGTATTGTATAGGTGACTTCCAAGTCAGCCATATTGCATGGGGGACATTGTGCTGGTTGTATTGTATAGGTGACTTCCAAGTCAGCCATATTGCATGGGGGACATTGTGCTGGTTGCCATGTCCTATAGGTGACTTCCAAGTCAGCCATATTGCATGGGGGACATTGTGCTGGTTGTCTTGTATAGGTGACTTCCAAGTCAGCCATATTGCTTGGGGGACATTGTGCTGGTTACCATGTTCTATAGGTGACTTCCAAGTCAGCCATATTGCATGGGGGACATTGTGCTGGTTGTGTTGTATAGGTGACTTCCAAGTCAGCCATATTGCATGGGGGACATTGTGCTGGTTGTGTTGTATAGGTGACTTCCAAGTCAGCCATATTGCATGGGGGACATTGTGCTGGTGGCCATGTTCTATAGGTGACTTCCAAGTCAGCCATATTGCATGGGGGACATTGTGCTGGTGGCCATGTTCTATAGGTGACTTCCAAGTCAGCCATATTGCATGGGGGACATTGTGCTGGTTGTCTTGTATAGGTGACTTCCAAGTCAGCCATATTGCATGGGGGACATTGTGCTGGTGGCCATGTTCTATAGGTGACTTCCAAGTCAGCCATATTGCTTGGGGGACATTGTGCTGGTTGCCATGTTGTATAGGTGACTTCCAAGTCAGCCATATTGCATGGGGGACATTGTGCTGGTTGCCATGTTGTATAGGTGACTTCCAAGTCAGCCATATTGCATGGGGGACATTGTGCTGGTTGTGTTGTTTAGGTGATTTCCAAGTCAGCCATATTGAATGGGGGACATTGTGCTGGTTGTGTTGTATAGGTGACTTCCAAGTCAGCCATATTGCATGGGGGACATTGTGCTGGTTGTATTGTATAGGTGACTTCCAAGTCAGCCATATTGCATGGGGGACATTGTGCTGGTTGCCATGTCCTATAGGTGACTTCCAAGTCAGCCATATTGCATGGGGGACATTGTGCTGGTTGTCTTGTATAGGTGACGTCCAAGTCAGCCATATTGCTTGGGGGACATTGTGCTGGTTGCCATGTTCTATAGGTGACTTCCAAGTCAGCCATATTGCTTGGGGGACATTGTGCTGGTTGTGTTGTATAGGTGACTTCCAAGTCAGCCATATTGCATGGGGGACATTGTGCTGGTTGTCTTGTATAGGTGACTTCCAATTCAGCCATATTGCATGGGGGACATTGTGCTGGTTGTATTGTATAGGTGACTTCCAAGTCAGCCATATTGCATGGGGGACATTGTGCTGGTTGTGTTGTATAGGTGACTTCCAAGTCAGCCATATTGCATGGGGGACATTGTGCTGGTTGTATTGTATAGGTGACTTCCAAGTCAGCCATATTGCATGGGGGACATTGTGCTGGTTGTATTGTATAGGTGACTTCCAAGTCAGCCGTGTTGCATGGGGGACATTGTGCTGGTGGCCATGTTCTATAGGTGACATTCAAGTCAGCCATATTGCATGGGGGACATTGTGCTGGTTGCCATGTTGTATAGGTGACTTCCAAGTCAGACATATTGCATGGGGGACATTGTACTGGTTGTCTTGTATAGGTGACTTCCAAGTCAGCCGTGTTGCATTGGGGACATTGTGCTGGTGGCCATGTTCTATAGGTGACTTCCAAGTCAGCCATATTGCATGGGGGACATTGTGCTGGTTTCCATGTTGTATAGGTGACTTCCAAGTCAGCCATATTGCATGGGGGACATTGTGCTGGTTGCCATGTTGTATAGGTGACTTCCAAGTCAGCCATATTGCATGGGGGACATTGTGCTGGTGGCCATGTTCTATAGGTGACTTCCAAGTCAGCCATATTGCTTGGGTGACATTGTGCTGGTTGTATTGTATAGGTGACTTCCAAGTCAGCCATATTGCATGGGGGACATTGTGCTGGTTGTGTTGTATAGGTGACTTCCAAGTCAGCCATATTGCATGGGGGACATTGTGCTGGTTGTATTGTATAGGTGACTTCCAAGTCAGCCATATTGCATGGGGGACATTGTGCTGGTTGTATTGTATAGGTGACTTCCAAGTCAGCCGTGTTGCATGGGGGACATTGTGCTGGTGGCCATGTTCTATAGGTGACATCCAAGTCAGCCATATTGCATGGGGGACATTGTGCTGGTTGCCATGTTGTATAGGTGACTTCCAAGTCAGCCATATTGCATGGGGGACATTGTACTGGTTGTCTTGTTTAGGTGACTTCCAAGTCAGCCGTGTTGCATTGGGGACATTGTGCTGGTGGCCATGTTGTATAGGTGACTTCCAAGTCAGCCATATTGCATGGGGGACATTGTGCTGGTTGCCATGTTGTATAGGTGACTTCCAAGTCAGCCATATTGCATGGGGGACATTGTGCTGGTTGCCATGTTGTATAGGTGACTTCCAAGTCAGCCATATTGCATGGGGGACATTGTGCTGGTTGTATTGTATAGGTGACTTCCAAGTCAGCCATATTGCATGGGGGACATTGTGCTGGTTGTATTGTATAGGTGACTTCCAAGTCAGCCGTGTTGCATGGGGGACATTGTGCTGGTGGCCATGTTCTATAGGTGACATCCAAGTCAGCCATATTGCATGGGCGACATTGTGCTGGTTGCCATGTTGTATAGGTGACTTCCAAGTCAGCCATATTGCATGGGGGACATTGTACTGGTTGTCTTGTATAGGTGACTTCCAAGTCAGCCGTGTTGCATGGGGGACATTGTGCTGGTTGCCATGTCGTATAGGTGACTTCCAAGTCAGCCATATTGCATGGGGGACATTGTGCTGGTTGCCATGTTGTATAGGTGACTTCCAAGTCAGCCATATTGCATGGGGGACATTGTGCTGGTTGTGTTGTATAGGTGACTTTCAAGTCAGCCATATTGCATGGGGGACATTGTGCTGGTTGTATTGTATAGGTGACTTCCAAGTCAGCCATATTGCATGGGGGACATTGTGCTGGTTGTATTGTATAGGTGACTTCCAAGTCAGCCATATTGCATGGGGGACATTGTGCTGGTTGCCATGTCCTATAGGTGAATTCCAAGTCAGCCATATTGCATGGGGGACATTGTGCTGGTTGTCTTGTATAGGTGACGTCCAAGTCAGCCATATTGCTTGGGGGACATTGTGCTGGTTGCCATGTTCTATAGGTGACTTCCAAGTCAGCCATATTGCTTGGGGGACATTGTGCTGGTTGTGTTTTATAGGTGACTTCCAAGTCAGCCATATTGCATGGGGGACATTGTGCTGGTTGTATTGTATAGGTGACTTCCAAGTCAGCCATATTGCATGGGGGACATTGTGCTGGTTGTATTGTATAGGTGACTTCCAAGTCAGCCATATTGCATGGGGGACATTGTGCTGGTTGCCATGTCCTATAGGTGACTTCCAAGTCAGCCATATTGCATGGGGGACATTGTGCTGGTGGCCATGTTCTATAGGTGACTTCCAAGTCAGCCATATTGCATTTGGGACATTGTGCTGGTTGTATTGTATAGGTGACTTCCAAGTCAGCCATATTGCATGGGGGACATTGTGCTGGTTGTATTGTATAGGTGACTTCCAAGTGAGCCGTGTTGCATTGGGGACATTGTGCTGGTGGCCATGTTCTATAGGTGACTTCCAAGTCAGCCATATTGCATGGGGGACATTGTGCTGGTTGCCATGTCGTATAGGTGACTTCCAAGTCAGCCATATTGCATGGGGGACATTCTGCTGGTTGCCATGTTGTATAGGTGACTTCCAAGTCAGCCATATTGCATGGGGGACATTGTGCTGGTTGTGTTGTATAGGTGACTTCCAAGTCAGCCATATTGCATGGGGGACATTGTGCTGGTTGTATTGTATAGGTGACTTCCAAGTCAGCCATATTGCATGGGGGACATTGTGCTGGTTGTATTGGATAGGTGACTTCCAAGTCAGCCATATTGCATGGGGGACATTGTGCTGGTTGCCATGTCCTATAGGTGACTTCCAAGTCAGCCATATTGCATGGGGGACATTGTGCTGGTTGTCTTGTATAGGTGACGTCCAAGTCAGCCATATTGCTTGGGGGACATTGTGCTGGTTGCCATGTTCTATAGGTGACTTCCAAGTCAGCCATATTGCTTGGGGGACATTGTGCTGGTTGTGTTTTATAGGTGACTTCCAAGTCAGCCATATTGCATGGGGGACATTGTGCTGGTTGTATTGTATAGGTGACTTCCAAGTCAGCCATATTGCATGGGGGACATTGTGCTGGTTGTATTGTATAGGTGACTTCCAAGTCAGCCATATTGCATGGGGGACATTGTGCTGGTTGCCATGTCCTATAGGTGACTTCCAAGTCAGCCATATTGCATGGGGGACATTGTGCTGGTTGTCTTGTATAGGTGACTTCCAAGTCAGCCATATTGCTTGGGGGACATTGTGCTGGTTGCCATGTTCTATAGGTGACTTCCAAGTCAGCCATATTGCATGGGGGACATTGTGCTGGTTGTGTTGTATAGGTGACTTCCAAGTCAGCCATATTGCATGGGGGACATTGTGCTGGTTGTGTTGTATAGGTGACTTCCAAGTCAGCCATATTGCATGGGGGACATTGTGCTGGTGGCCATGTTCTATAGGTGACTTCCAAGTCAGCCATATTGCATGGGGGACATTGTGCTGGTGGCCATGTTCTATAGGTGATTTCCAAGTCAGCCATATTGCATGGGGGACATTGTGCTGGTTGTCTTGTATAGGTGACTTCCAAGTCAGCCATATTGCATGGGGGACATTGTGCTGGTGGCCATGTTCTATAGGTGACTTCCAAGTCAGCCATATTGCTTGGGGGACATTGTGCTGGTTGCCATGTTGTATAGGTGACTTCCAAGTCAGCCATATTGCATGGGGGACATTGTGCTGGTTGCCATGTTGTATAGGTGACTTCCAAGTCAGCCATATTGCATGGGGGACATTGTGCTGGTTGTGTTGTTTAGGTGATTTCCAAGTCAGCCATATTGCATGGGGGACATTGTGCTGGTTGTGTTGTATAGGTGACTTCCAAGTCAGCCATATTGCATGGGGGACATTGTGCTGGTTGTATTGTATAGGTGACTTCCAAGTCAGCCATATTGCATGGGGGACATTGTGCTGGTTGCCATGTCCTATAGGTGACTTCCAAGTCAGCCATATTGCATGGGGGACATTGTGCTGGTTGTCTTGTATAGGTGACGTCCAAGTCAGCCATATTGCTTGGGGGACATTGTGCTGGTTGCCATGTTCTATAGGTGACTTCCAAGTCAGCCATATTGCTTGGGGGACATTGTGCTGGTTGTGTTGTATAGGTGACTTCCAAGTCAGCCATATTGCATGGGGGACATTGTGCTGGTTGTCTTGTATAGGTGACTTCCAATTCAGCCATATTGCATGGGGGACATTGTGCTGGTTGTATTGTATAGGTGACTTCCAAGTCAGCCATATTGCATGGGGGACATTGTGCTGGTTGTGTTGTATAGGTGACTTCCAAGTCAGCCATATTGCATGGGGGACATTGTGCTGGTTGTATTGTATAGGTGACTTCCAAGTCAGCCATATTGCATGGGGGACATTGTGCTGGTTGTATTGTATAGGTGACTTCCAAGTCAGCCGTGTTGCATGGGGGACATTGTGCTGGTGGCCATGTTCTATAGGTGGCATCCAATTCAGACATATTGCATGGGGGACATTGTACTGGTTGTCTTGTATAGGTGACTTCCAAGTCAGCCGTGTTGCATTGGGGACATTGTGCTGGTGGCCATGTTCTATAGGTGACTTCCAAGTCAGCCATATTGCATGGGGGACATTGTGCTGGTTGCCATGTTGTATAGGTGACTTCCAAGTCAGCCATATTGCATGGGGGACATTGTGCTGGTTGCCATGTTGTATAGGTGACTTCCAAGTCAGCCATATTGCATGGGGGACATTGTGCTGGTGGCCATGTTCTATAGGTGACTTCCAAGTCAGCCATATTGCTTGGGTGACATTGTGCTGGTTGTATTGTATAGGTGACTTCCAAGTCAGCCATATTGCATGGGGGACATTGTGCTGGTTGTGTTGTATAGGTGACTTCCAAGTCAGCCATATTGCTTGGGGGACATTGTGCTGGTTGCCATGTTCTATAGGTGACTTCCAAGTCAGCCATATTGCTTGGGGGACATTGTGCTGGTTGTGTTTTATAGGTGACTTCCAAGTCAGCCATATTGCATGGGGGACATTGTGCTGGTTGTATTGTATAGGTGACTTCCAAGTCAGCCATATTGCATGGGGGACATTGTGCTGGTTGTATTGTATAGGTGACTTCCAAGTCAGCCATATTGCATGGGGGACATTGTGCTGGTTGCCATGTCCTATAGGTGACTTCCAAGTCAGCCATATTGCATGGGGGACATTGTGCTGGTTGTCTTGTATAGGTGACTTCCAAGTCAGCCATATTGCTTGGGGGACATTGTGCTGGTTACCATGTTCTATAGGTGACTTCCAAGTCAGCCATATTGCATGGGGGACATTGTGCTGGTTGTGTTGTATAGGTGACTTCCAAGTCAGCCATATTGCATGGGGGACATTGTGCTGGTTGTGTTGTATAGGTGACTTCCAAGTCAGCCATATTGCATGGGGGACATTGTGCTGGTGGCCATGTTCTATAGGTGACTTCCAAGTCAGCCATATTGCATGGGGGACATTGTGCTGGTGGCCATGTTCTATAGGTGACTTCCAAGTCAGCCATATTGCATGGGGGACATTGTGCTGGTTGTCTTGTATAGGTGACTTCCAAGTCAGCCATATTGCATGGGGGACATTTTGCTGGTGGCCATGTTCTATAGGTGACTTCCAAGTCAGCCATATTGCTTGGGGGACATTGTGCTGGTTGCCATGTTGTATAGGTGACTTCCAAGTCAGCCATATTGCATGGGGGACATTGTGCTGGTTGCCATGTTGTATAGGTGACTTCCAAGTCAGCCATATTGCATGGGGGACATTGTGCTGGTTGTGTTGTTTAGGTGATTTCCAAGTCAGCCATATTGCATGGGGGACATTGTGCTGGTTGTGTTGTATAGGTGACTTCCAAGTCAGCCATATTGCATGGGGGACATTGTGCTGGTTGTATTGTATAGGTGACTTCCAAGTCAGCCATATTGCATGGGGGACATTGTGCTTGTTGCCATGTCCTATAGGTGACTTCCAAGTCAGCCATATTGCATGGGGGACATTGTGCTGGTTGTCTTGTATAGGTGACGTCCAAGTCAGCCATATTGCTTGGGGGACATTGTGCTGGTTGCCATGTTCTATAGGTGACTTCCAAGTCAGCCATATTGCTTGGGGGACATTGTGCTGGTTGTGTTGTATAGGTGACTTCCAAGTCAGCCATATTGCATGGGGGACATTGTGCTGGTTGTCTTGTATAGGTGACTTCCAATTCAGCCATATTGCATGGGGGACATTGTGCTGGTTGTATTGTATAGGTGACTTCCAAGTCAGCCATATTGCATGGGGGACATTGTGCTGGTTGTGTTGTATAGGTGACTTCCAAGTCAGCCATATTGCATGGGGGACATTGTGCTGGTTGTATTGTATAGGCGACTTCCAAGTCAGCCATATTGCATGGGGGACATTGTGCTGGTTGTATTGTATAGGTGACTTCCAAGTCAGCCGTGTTGCATGGGGGACATTGTGCTGGTGGCCATGTTCTATAGGAGACATCCAAGTCAGCCATATTGCATGGGGGACATTGTGCTGGTTGCCATGTTGTATAGGTGACTTCCAAGTCAGACATATTGCATGGGGGACATTGTACTGGTTGTCTTGTATAGGTGACTTCCAAGTCAGCCGTGTTGCATTGGGGACATTGTGCTGGTGGCCATGTTCTATAGGTGACTTCCAAGTCAGCCATATTGCATGGGGGACATTGTGCTGGTTTCCATGTTGTATAGGTGACTTCCAAGTCAGCCATATTGCATGGGGGACATTGTGCTGGTTGCCATGTTGTATAGGTGACTTCCAAGTCAGCCATATTGCATGGGGGACATTGTGCTGGTGGCCATGTTCTATAGGTGACTTCCAAGTCAGCCATATTGCTTGGGTGACATTGTGCTGGTTGTATTGTATAGGTGACTTCCAAGTCAGCCATATTGCATGGGGGACATTGTGCTGGTTGTGTTGTATAGGTGACTTCCAAGTCAGCCATATTGCATGGGGGACATTGTGCTGGTTGTATTGTATAGGTGACTTCCAAGACAGCCATATTGCATGGGGGACATTGTGCTGGTTGTATTGTATAGGTGACTTCCAAGTCAGCCGTGTTGCATGGGGGACATTGTGCTGGTGGCCATGTTCTATAGGTGACATCCAAGTCAGCCATATTGCATGGGGGACATTGTGCTGGTTGCCATGTTGTATAGGTGACTTCCAAGTCAGCCATATTGCATGGGGGACATTGTACTGGTTGTCTTGTATAGGTGACTTCCAAGTCAGCCGTGTTGCATTGGGGACATTGTGCTGGTGGCCATGTTCTATAGGTGACTTCCAAGTCAGCCATATTGCATGGGGGACATTGTGCTGGTTGCCATGTTGTATAGGTGACTTCCAAGTCAGCCATATTGCATGGGGGACATTGTGCTGGTTGCCATGTTGTATAGGTGACTTCCAAGTCAGCCATATTGCATGGGGGACATTGTGCTGGTTGTGTTGTATAGGTGACTTCCAAGTCAGCCATATTGCATGGGGGACATTGTGCTGGTTGTATTGTATAGGTGACTTCCAAGTCAGCCATATTGCATGGGGGACATTGTGCTGGTTGTATTGTATAGGTGACTTCCAAGTCAGCCATATTGCATGGGGGACATTGTGCTGGTTGCCATGTCCTATAGGTGACTTCCAAGTCAGCCATATTGCATGGGGGACATTGTGCTGGTTGTCTTGTATAGGTGACGTCCAAGTCAGCCATATTGCTTGGGGGACATTGTGCTGGTTGCCATGTTCTATAGGTGACTTCCAAGTCTTCCATATTGCTTGGGGGACATTGTGCTGGTTGTGTTTTATAGGTGACTTCCAAGTCAGCCATATTGCATGGGGGACATTGTGCTGGTTGCATTGTATAGGTGACTTCCAAGTCAGCCATATTGCATGGGGGACATTGTGCTGGTTGTATTGTATAGGTGACTTCCAAGTCAGCCATATTGCATGGGGGACATTGTGCTGGTTGCCATGTCCTATAGGTGACTTCCAAGTCAGCCATATTGCATGGGGGACATTGTGCTGGTTGTCTTGTATAGGTGACTTCCAAGTCAGCCATATTGCTTGGGGGACATTGTGCTGGTTGCCATGTTCTATAGGTGACTTCCAAGTCAGCCATATTGCATGGGGGACATTGTGCTGGTTGTGTTGTATAGGTGACTTCCAAGTCAGCCATATTGCATGGGGGACATTGTGCTGGTGGCCATGTTCTATAGGTGACTTCCAAGTCAGCCATATTGCATGGGGGACATTGTGCTGGTGGCCATGTTCTATAGGTGACTTCCAAGTCAGCCATATTGCATGGGGGACATTGTGCTGGTTGTCTTGTATAGGTGACTTCCAAGTCAGCCATATTGCATAGGGGACATTGTGCTGGTGGCCATGTTCTATAGGTGACATCCAAGTCAGCCATATTGCATGGGGGACATTGTGCTGGTTGCCATGTTGTATAGGTGACTTCCAAGTCAGCCATATTGCATGGGGGACATTGTACTGGTTGTCTTGTATAGGTGACTTCCAAGTCAGCCGTGTTGCATTGGGGACATTGTGCTGGTGGCCATGTTCTATAGGTGACTTCCAAGTCAGCCATATTGCATGGGGGACATTGTGCTGGTTGCCATGTTGTATAGGTGACTTCCAAATCAGCCATATTGCATGGGGGACATTGTGCTGGTTGTATTGTATAGGTGACTTCCAAGTCAGCCATATTGCATGGGGGACATTGTGCTGGTTGTGTTGTATAGGTGACTTCCAAGTCAGCCATATTGCATGGGGGACATTGTGCTGGTTGTATTGTATAGGTGACTTCCAAGTCAGCCATATTGCATGGGGGACATTGTGCTGGTTGTATTGTATAGGTGACTTCCAAGTCAGCCGTGTTGCATGGGGGACATTGTGCTGGTGGCCATGTTCTATAGGTGACATCCAAGTCAGCCATATTGCATGGGGGACATTGTGCTGGTTGCCATGTTGTATAGGTGACTTCCAAGTCAGCCATATTGCATGGGGGACATTGTACTGGTTGTCTTGTATAGGTGACTTCCAAGTCAGCCGTGTTGCATTGGGGACATTGTGCTGGTGGCCATGTTCTATAGGTGACTTCCAAGTCAGCCATATTGCATGGGGGACATTGTGCTGGTTGCCATGTTGTATAGGTGACTTCCAAGTCAGCCATATTGCATGGGGGACATTGTGCTGGTTGCCATGTTGTATAGGTGACTTCCAAGTCAGCCATATTGCATGGGGGACATTGTGCTGGTTGTGTTGTATAGGTGACTTCCAAGTCAGCCATATTGCATGGGGGACATTGTGCTGGTTGTATTGTATAGGTGACTTCCAAGTCAGCCATATTGCATGGGGGACATTGTGCTGGTTGTATTGTATAGGTGACTTCCAAGTCAGCCATATTGCATGGGGGACATTGTGCTGGTTGCCATGTCCTATAGGTGACTTCCAAGTCAGCCATATTGCATGGGGGACATTGTGCTGGTTGTCTTGTATAGGTGACGTCCAAGTCAGCCATATTGCTTGGGGGACATTGTGCTGGTTGCCATGTTCTATAGGTGACTTCCAAGTCAGCCATATTGCTTGGGGGACATTGTGCTGGTTGTGTTTTATAGGTGACTTCCAAGTCAGCCATATTGCATGGGGGACATTGTGCTGGTTGTATTGTATAGGTGACTTCCAAGTCAGCCATATTGCATGGGGGACATTGTGCTGGTTGTATTGTATAGGTGACTTCCAAGTCAGCCATATTGCATGGGGGACATTGTGCTGGTTGCCATGTCCTATAGGTGACTTCCAAGTCAGCCATATTGCATGGGGGACATTGTGCTGGTTGTCTTGTATAGGTGACTTCCAAGTCAGCCATATTGCTTGGGGGACATTGTGCTGGTTGCCATGTTCTATAGGTGACTTCCAAGTCAGCCATATTGCATGGGGGACATTGTGCTGGTTGTGTTGTATAGGTGACTTCCAAGTCAGCCATATTGCATGGGGGACATTGTGCTTGTGGCCATGTTCTATAGGTGACTTCCAAGTCAGCCATATTGCATGGGGGACATTGTGCTGGTGGCCATGTTCTATAGGTGACTTCCAAGTCAGCCATATTGCATGGGGGACATTGTGCTGGTTGTCTTGTATAGGTGACTTCCAAGTCAGCCATATTGCATGGGGGACATTGTGCTGGTGGCCATGTTCTATAGGTGACTTCCAAGTCAGCCATATTGCTTGGGGGACATTGTGCTGGTTGCCATGTTGTATAGGTGACTTCCAAGTCAGCCATATTGCATGGGGGACATTGTGCTGGTTGCCATGTTGTATAGGTGACTTCCAAGTCAGCCATATTGCATGGGGGACATTGTGCTGGTTGTGTTGTATAGGTGACTTCCAAGTCAGCCATATTGCATGGGGGACATTGTGCTGGTTGTGTTGTATAGGTGACTTCCAAGTCAGCCATATTGCATAGGGGACATTGTGCTGGTTGTATTGTATAGGTGACTTCCAAGTCAGCCATATTGCATGGGGGACATTGTGCTGGTTGCCATGTCCTATAGGTGACTTCCAAGTCAGCCATATTGCATGGGGGACATTGTGCTGGTTGTCTTGTATAGGTGACGTCCAAGTCAGCCATATTGCTTGGGGGACATTGTGCTGGTTGCCGTGTTCTATAGGTGACTTCCAAGTCAGCCATATTGCTTGGGGGACATTGTGCTGGTGGCCATGTTCTATAGGTGACTTCCAAGTCAGCCATATTGCTTGGGGGACATTGTGCTGGTTGAATTGTATAGGTGGTTCCAAGTCAGCCATATTGCATGGGGGACATTGTGCTGGTTGTGTTGTATAGGTGACTTCCAAGTCAGCCATATTGCATGGGGGACATTGTGCTGGTTGTATTGTATAGGTGACTTCCAAGTCAGCCATATTGCATGGGGGACATTGTGCTGGTTGTATTGTATAGGTGACTTCCAAGTCAGCCGTGTTGCATGGGGGACATTGTGCTGGTGGCCTTGTTCTATAGGTGACATCCAAGTCAGCCATATTGCATGGGGGACATTGTGCTGGTTGCCATGTTGTATAGGTGACTTCCAAGTCAGCCATATTGCATGGGGGACATTGTACTGGTTGTCTTGTATAGGTGACTTCCAAGTCAGCCGTGTTGCATTGGGGACATTGTGCTGGTGGCCATGTTCTATAGGTGACTTCCAAGTCAGCCATATTGCATGGGGGACATTGTGCTGGTTGCCATGTTGTATAGGTGACTTCCAAGTCAGCCATATTGCATGGGGGACATTGTGCTGGTTGCCATGTTGTATAGGTGACTTCCAAGTCAGCCATATTGCATGGGGGACATTGTGCTGGTTGTGTTGTATAGGTGACTTCCAAGTCAACCATATTGCATGGGGGACATTGTGCTGGTTGTATTGTATAGGTGACTTCCAAGTCAGCCATATTGCATGGGGGACATTGTACTGGTTGTATTGTATAGGTGACTTCCAAGTCAGCCATATTGCATGGGGGACATTGTGCTGGTTGCCATGTCCTATATGTGACTTCCAAGTCAGCCATATTGCATGGGGGACATTGTGCTGGTTGTCTTGTATAGGTGACGTCCAAGTCAGCCATATTGCTTGGGGGACATTGTGCTGGTTGCCATGTTCTATAGGTGACTTCCAAGTCAGCCATATTGCTTGGGGGACATTGTGCTGGTTGTGTTGTATAGGTGATTTCCAAGTCAGCCATATTGCATGGGGGACATTGTGCTGGTTGTATTGTATAGGTGACTTCCAAGTCAGCCATATTGCATGGGGGACATTGTGCTGGTTGTATTGTATAGGTGACTTCCAAGTCAGCCATATTGCATGGGGGACATTGTGCTGGTTGCCATGTCCTATAGGTGACTTCCAAGTCAGCCATATTGCATGGGGGACATTGTGCTGGTTGTCTTGTATAGGTGACTTCCAAGTCAGCCATATTGCTTGGGGGACATTGTGCTGGTTGACATGTTCTATAGGTGACTTCCAAGTCAGCCATATTGCATGGGGGACATTGTGCTGGTTGTGTTGTATAGGTGACTTCCAAGTCAGCCATATTGCATGGGGGACATTGTGCT
The DNA here is from genome assembly GCF_048934315.1 of Petromyzon marinus. Classification (NCBI taxonomy): domain Eukaryota; kingdom Metazoa; phylum Chordata; class Hyperoartia; order Petromyzontiformes; family Petromyzontidae; genus Petromyzon; species Petromyzon marinus. The sequence continues at coordinate 1,473,336 of NW_027422650.1, read as the reverse complement.
GGTGGCCATGTTCTATAGGTGACTTCCAAGTCAGCCATATTGCATGGGGGACATTGTGCTGGTGGCCATGTTCTATAGGTGACTTCCAAGTCAGCCATATTGCATGGGGGACATTGTGCTGGTTGTCTTGTATAGGTGACTTCCAAGTCAGCCATATTGCATGGGGGACATTGTGCTGGTGGCCATGTTCTATAGGTGACTTCCAAGTCAGCCATATTGCTTGGGGGACATTGTGCTGGTTGCCATGTTGTATAGGTGACTTCCAAGTCAGCCATATTGCATGGGGGACATTGTGCTGGTTGCCATGTTGTATAGGTGACTTCCAAGTCAGCCATATTGCATGGGGGACATTGTGCTGGTTGTGTTGTATAGGTGACTTCCAAGTCAGCCATATTGCATGGGGGACATTGTGCTGGTTGTGTTGTATAGGTGACTTCCAAGTCAGCCATATTGCATAGGGGACATTGTGCTGGTTGTATTGTATAGGTGACTTCCAAGTCAGCCATATTGCATGGGGGACATTGTGCTGGTTGCCATGTCCTATAGGTGACTTCCAAGTCAGCCATATTGCATGGGAGACATTGTGCTGGTTGTCTTGTATTGGTGACGTCCAAGTCAGCCATATTGCTTGGGGGACATTGTGCTGGTTGCCATGTTCTATAGGTGACTTCCAAGTCAGCCATATTGCTTGGGGGACATTGTGCTGGTTGTGTTGTATAGGTGACTTCCAAGTCAGCCATATTGCATGGGGGACATTGTGCTGGTTGTCTTGTATAGGTGACTTCCAATTCAGCCATATTGCATGGGGGACATTGTGCTGGTGGCCATGTTCTATAGGTGACTTCCAAGTCAGCCATATTGCTTGGGGGACATTGTGCTGGTTGTATTGTATAGGTGACTTCCAAGTCAGCCATATTGCATGGGGGACATTGTGCTGGTTGTGTTGTATAGGTGACTTCCAAGTCAGCCATATTGCATGGGGGACATTGTGCTGGTTGTATTGTATAGGTGACTTCCAAGTCAGCCATATTGCATGGGGGACATTGTGCTGGTTGTATTGTATAGGTGACTTCCAAGTCAGCCGTGTTGCATGGGGGACATTGTGCTGGTGGCCATGTTCTATAGGTGACATCCAAGTCAGCCATATTGCATGGGGGACATTGTGCTGGTTGCCATCTTGTATAGGTGACTTCCAAGTCAGCCATATTGCATGGGGGACATTGTGCTGATTGCCATGTTGTATAGGTGACTTCCAAGTCAGCCATATTGCATGGGGGACATTGTGCTGGTGGCCATGTTCTATAGGTGACTTCCAAGTCAGCCATATTGCTTGGGTGACATTGTGCTGGTTGTATTGTATAGGTGACTTCCAAGTCAGCCATATTGCATGGGCGACATTGTGCTGGTTGTGTTGTATAGGTGACTTCCAAGTCAGCCATATTGCATGGGGGACATTGTGCAGGTTGTATTGTATAGGTGACTTCCAAGTCAGCCATATTGCATGGGGGACATTGTGCTGGTTGTATTGTATAGGTGACTTCCAAGTCAGCCGTGTTGCATGGGGGACATTGTGCTGGTCGCCATGTTCTATAGGTGACATCCAAGTCAGCCATATTGCATGGGGGACATTGTGCTGGTTGCCATGTTGTATAGGTGACTTCCAAGTCAGCCATATTGCATGGGGGACATTGTACTGGTTGTCTTGTATAGGTGACTTCCAAGTCAGCCGTGTTGCATTGGGGACATTGTGCTGGTGGCCATGTTCTATAGGTGACTTCCAAGTCAGCCATATTGCATGGGGGACATTGTGCTGGTTGCCATGTTGTATAGGTGACTTCCAAGTCAGCCATATTGCATGGGGGACATTGTGCTGGTTGCCATGTTCTATAGGTGACTTCCAAGTCAGCCATATTGCTTGGGGGACATTGTGCTGGTTGTGTTGTATAGGTGACTTCCAAGTCAGCCATTTTGCATGGGGGACATTGTGCTGGTTGTATTGTATAGGTGACTTCGAAGTCAGCCATATTGCATGGGGGACATTGTGCTGGTTGTATTGTATAGGTGACTTCCAAGTCAGCCATATTGCATGGGGGACATTGTGCTGGTTGCCACGTCCCATAGGTGACTTCCAAGTCAGCCATATTGCATGGGGGACATTGTGCTGGTTGTCTTGTATAGGTGACTTCCAAGTCAGCCATATTGCTTGGGGGACATTGTGCTGGTTGCCATGTTCTATAGGTGACTTCCAAGTCAGCCATATTGCATGGGGGACATTGTGCTGGTTGTGTTGTATAGGTGACTTCCAAGTCAGCCATATTGCATGGGGGACATTGTGATGGTGGCCATGTTCTATAGGTGACTTCCAAGTCAGCCATATTGCATGGGGGACATTGTGCTGGTGGCCATGTTCTATAGGTGACTTCCAAGTCAGCCATATTGCATGGGGGACATTGTGCTGGTTGTCTTGTATAGGGACTTCCAAGTCAGCCATATTGCATGGGGGACATTGTGCTGGTGGCCATGTTCTATAGGTGACTTCCAAGTCAGCCATATTGCTTGGGGGACATTGTGCTGGTTGCCATGTTGTATAGGTGACTTCCAAGTCAGCCATATTGCATGGGGGACATTGTGCTGGTTGCCATGTTGTATAGGTGACTTCCAAGTCAGCCATATTGCATGGGGGACATTGTGCTGGTTGTGTTGTATAGGTGACTTCCAAGTCAGCCATATTGCATGGGGGACATTGTGCTGGTTGTGTTGTATAGGTGACTTCCAAGTCAGCCATATTGCATAGGGGACATTGTGCTGGTTGTATTGTATAGGTGACTTCCAAGTCAGCCATATTGCATGGGGGACATTGTGCTGGTTGCCATGTTGCATAGGTGACTTCCAAGTCAGCCATATTGCATGGGGGACATTGTGCTGGTTGCCATGTTGTATAGGTGACTTACAAGTGAGCCATATTGCATGGGGACATTGTGCTGGTGGCCATGTCCTATAGGTGACTTCCAAGTCAGCCATATTGCATGGGGGACATTGTGCTGGTTGCCATGTTGTATAGGTGACTTCCAAGTCAGCCATATTTCTTGGGGGACATTGTGCTGGTTGTATTGTATAGGTGACTTCCAAGTCAGCCATATTGCATGGGGGAAATTGTGCTGGTTGCCATGTTGTATAGGTGACTTCCAAGTCAGCCATATTGCATGGTGGACATTGTGCTGGTGGCCATGTTCTATAGGTGACTTCCAAGTCAGCCATATTGCATTTGGGACATTGTGCTGGTTGTCTTGTATAGGTGACTTCCAAGTCAGCCATATTGCATGGGGGACATTGTGCTGGTTGTGTTGTATAGGTGACTTCCAAGTCAGCCATATTGCATGGGGGACATTGTGCTGGTTGTCTTGTATAGGTGACTTCCAAGTCAGCCATATTGCTTGGGGGACATTGTGCTGGTTGTATTGTATAGGTGACTTCCAAGTCAGCCATATTGCATGGGGGACATTGTGCTGGTTGCCATGTTGTATAGGTGACTTCCAAGTCAGCCATATTGCATGGGGGACATTGTGCTGGTGGCCATGTTCTATAGGTGACTTCCAAGTCAGCCATATTGCATTTGGGACATTGTGCTGGTTGTATTGTATAGGTGACTTCCAAGTCAGCCATATTGCATGGGGGACATTGTGCTGGTTGTATTGTATAGGTGACTTCCAAGTCAGCCATATTGCATGGGGGGCATTGTGCTGGTTGCCATGTTGTATAGGTGACTTCCAAGTCAGCCATATTGCTTGGGGGACATTGTGCTGGTGGCCAGGTTCTATAGGTGACTTCCAAGTCAGCCATATTGCATGGGGGACATTGTGCTGGTTGCCATGTCCTATAGGTGACTTCCAAGTCAGCCATATTGCATGGGGGACATTGTGCTGGTTGTCTTGTATAGGTGACTTCCAAGTCAGCCATATTGCTTGGGGGACATTGTGCTGGTTGCCATGTTCTATAGGTGACTTCCAAGTCAGCCATATTGCTTGGGGGACATTGTGCTGGTTGCCATGTTGTATAGGTGACTTCCAAGTCAGCCATATTGCATTTGGGACATTGTGCTGGTTGTCTTGTATAGGTGACTTCCAAGTCAGCCATATTGCATGGGGGACATTGTGCTGGTTGTGTTGTATAGGTGACTTCCAAATCAGCCATATTGCATGGGGGACATTGTGCTGGTTGTATTGTATAGGTGACTTCCAAGTCAGCCATATTGCATGGGGGACATTGTGCTGGTTGTCTTGTATAGGTGACTTCCAAGTCAGCCATATTGCTTGGGGGACATTGTGCTGGTTGTATTGTATAGGCGACTTCCAAGTCAGCCATATTGCATGGGGGACATTGTGCTGGTTGCCATGTTGTATAGGTGACTTCCAAGTCAGCCATATTGCATGGGGGACATTGTGCTGGTGGCCATGTTCTATAGGTGACTTCCAAGTCAGCCATATTGCATTTGGGACATTGTGCTGGTTGTATTGTATAGGTGACTTCCAAGTCAGCCATATTGCATGGGGGACATTGTGCTGGTTGTATTGTATAGGTGACTTCCAAGTCAGCCATATTACATGGGGGACATTGTGCTGGTTGCCATGTTGTATAGGTGACTTCCAAGTCAGCCATATTGCTTGGGGGACATTGTGCTGGTGGCCATGTTCTATAGGTGACTTCCAAGTCAGCCATATTGCATGGGGGACATTGTGCTGGTTGCCATGTCCTATAGGTGAATTCCAAGTCAGCCATATTGCATGGGGGACATTGTGCTGGTTGTCTTGTATAGGTGACTTCCAAGTCAGCCATATTGCTTGGGGGACATTGTGCTGGTTGCCATGTTCTATAGGTGACTTCCAAGTCAGCCATATTGCTTGGGGGACATTGTGCTGGTGGCCATGTTCTATAGGTGACTTCCAAGTCAGCCATATTGCTTGGGGGACATTGTGCTGGTTGCCATATTGTATAGGTGACTTCCAAGTCAGCCATATTGCATGGGGGACATTGTGCTGGTGGCCATGTTCTATAGGTGACTTCCAAGTCAGCCATATTGCATGGGGGACATTGTGCTGGTTGCCATGTTGTATAGGTGACTTCCAAGTCAGCCATATTGCATGGGGGACATTGTGCTGGTTGTATTGTATAGGTGACTTCCAAGTCAGCCATATTGCATGGGGGACATTGTGCTGGTTGCCATGTCCTATAGGTGACTTCCAAGTCAGCCATATTGCATTTGGGACATTGTGCTGGTTGTATTGTATAGGTGACTTCCAAGTCAGCCATATTGCATGGGGGATATTGTGCTGGTTGTATTGTATAGGTGACTTCCAAGTCAGCCATATTACATGGGGGACATTGTGCTGGTTGCCATGTTGTATAGGTGACTTCCAAGTCAGCCATATTGCTTGGGGGACATTGCGCTGGTGGCCATGTTCTATAGGTGACTTCCAAGTCAGCCATATTGCATGGGGGACATTGTGCTGGTTGCCATGTCCTATAGGTGACTTCCAAGTCAGCCATATTGCATGGGGGACATTGTGCTGGTTGTCTTGTATAGGTGACTTCCAAGTTAGCCATATTGCTTGGGGAACATTGTGCTGGTTGCCATGTTCTATAGGTGACGTCCAAGTCAGCCATATTGCTTGGGGGACATTGTGCTGGTGGCCATGTTCTATAGGTGACTTCCAAGTCAGCCATATTGCTTGGGGGACATTGTGCTGGTTGCCATGTTGTATAGGTGACTTCCAAGTCAGCCATATTGCATGGGGGACATTGTGCTGGTGGCCATGTTCTATAGGTGACTTCCAAGTCAGCCATATTGCATGGGGGACATTGTGCTGGTTGCCATGTTGTATAGGTGACTTCCAAGTCAGCCATATTGCATGGGGGACATTGTGCTGGTTGTATTGTATAGGTGACTTCCAAGTCAGCCATATTGCATGGGGGACATTGTGCTGGTTGCCATGTCCTATAGGTGACTTCAATGTCAGCCATATTGCATGGGGGAAATTGTGCTGGTTGTCTTGTATAGGTGACTTCCAAGTCAGCCATATTGCTTGGGGGACATTGTGCTGGTTGCCATGTTCTATAGGTGACTTCCAAGTCAGCCATATTGCATGGGGGACATTGTGCTGGTGGCCATGTTCTATAGGTGACTTCCAAGTCAGCCATATTGCATTTGGGACATTGTGCTGGTTGTATTGTATAGGTGACTTCCAAGTCAGCCATATTGCATGGGGGACATTGTGCTGGTTGTATTGTATAGGTGACTTCCAAGTGAGCCATATTGCTTGGGGGACATTGTGCTGGTGGCCATGTTCTATAGGTGACTTCCAAGTCAGCCATATTGCATGGGGGACATTGTGCTGGTTGCCATGTCCTATAGGTGACTTCCAAGTCAGCCATATTGCATGGGGGACATTGTGCTGGTTGCCATGTTGTATAGGTGACTTCCAAGTCAGCCATATTGCATGGGGGACATTGTGCTGGTTGCCATGTTGTATAGGTGACTTCCAAGTGAGCCATATTGCTTGGGGGATATTGTGCTGGTTGTGTTGTATAGGTGACTTCCAAGTCAGCCATATTGCATGGGGGACATTGTGCTGGTTGTCTTGTATAGGTGACTTCCAAGTCAGCCGTGTTGCATGGGGGACATTGTGCTGGTGGCCATGTTCTATAGGTGACTTCCAAGTCAGCCATATTGCATGGGGGACATTGTGCTGGTTGCCATGTTGTATAGGTGACTTCCAAGTCAGCCATATTGCTTGGGGGACATTGTGCCGGTTGCCACGTTCTATAGGTGACTTCCAAGTGAGCCATATTGCTTGGGGGACATTGTGCTGGTTGCCATGTTGTATAGGTGACTTCCAAGTCAGCCATATTGCATGGGGGACATTGTGCTGGTGGCCATGTTCTATAGGTAACTTCCAAGTCAGCCACATTGCATGGGGGACATTGTGCTGGTTTCTTGTATAGGTGACTTCCAAGTCAGCCATATTGCATGGGGGACATTGTGCTGGTTGCCATGTTGTATAGGTGACTTCCAAGTCAGCCATATTGCATGGGGGACATTGTGCTGGTTGCCATGTTGTATAGGTGACTTCAAAGTCAGCCATATTGCATGGGGGACATTGTGCTGGATGCCATGTTGTATAGGTGACTTCCAAGTGAGCCATATTGCATGGGGGACATTGTGCTGGTTGTGTTGTATAGGTGACTTCCAAGTCAGCCATATTGCATGGGGGACATTGTGCTGGTTGTATTGTATAGGTGACTTCCAAGTCAGCCATATTGCATGGGGGACATTGTGCTGGTTGTCTTGTATAGGTGACTTCCAAGTCAGCCATATTGCATGGGGGACATTGTGCTAGTTGCCATGTTGTATAGGTGACTTCCAAGTCAGCCATATTGCATGGGGGACATTGTGCTGGTTGCCATGTTGTATAGGTGACTTCAAAGTCAGCCATATTGCATGGGGGACATTGTGCTGGATGCCATGTTGTATAGGTGACTTCCAAGTGAGCCATATTGCATGGGGGACATTGTGCTGGTTGTGTTGTATAGGTGACTTCCAAGTCAGCCATATTGCATGGGGGACATTGTGCTGGTTGTGTTGTATAGGTGACTTCCAAGTCAGCCATATTGCATGGGGGACATTGTGCTGGTTGTATTGTATAGGTGACTTCCAAGTCAGCCATATTGCTTGGGGGACATTGTGCTGGTTGTATTGTATAGGTGACTTCCAAGTCAGCCATATTGCATGGGGGAAATTGTGCTGGTTGCCATGTTGTATAGGTGACTTCCAAGTCAGCCATATTGCATGGTGGACATTGTGCTGGTGGCCATGTTCTATAGGTGACTTCCAAGTCAGCCATATTGCATTTGGGACATTGTGCTGGTTGTCTTGTATAGGTGACTTCCAAGTCAGCCATATTGCATGGGGGACATTGTGCTGGTTGTGTTGTATAGGTGACTTCCAAATCAGCCATATTGCATGGGGGACATTGTGCTGGTTGTATTGTATAGGTGACTTCCAAGTCAGCCATATTGCATGGGGGACACTGTGCTGGTTGTCTTGTATAGGTGACTTCCAAGTCAGCCATATTGCTTGGGGGACATTGTGCTGGTTGTATTGTATAGGTGACTTCCAAGTCAGCCATATTGCATGGGGGACATTGTGCTGGTTGCCATGTTGTATAGGTGACTTCCAAGTCAGCCATATTGCATGGGGGACATTGTGCTGGTGGCCATGTTCTATAGGTGACTTCCAAGTCAGCCATATTGCATTTGGGACATTGTGCTGGTTGTATTGTATAGGTGACTTCCAAGTCAGCCATATTGCATGGGGGACATTGTGCTGGTTGTATTGTATAGGTGACTTCCAAGTCAGCCATATTGCATGGGGGACATTGTGCTGGTTGCCATGTTGTATAGGTGACTTCCAAGTCAGCCATATTGCTTGGGGGACATTGTGCTGGTGGCCATGTTCTATAGGTGACTTCCAAGTCAGCCATATTGCATGGGGGACATTGTGCTGGTTGTCATGTCCTATAGGTGACTTCCAAGTCAGCCATATTGCATGGGGGACATTGTGCTGGTTGTCTTGTATAGGTGACTTCCAAGTCAGCCATATTGCTTGGGGGACATTGTGCTGGTTGCCATGTTCTATAGGTGACTTCCAAGTCAGCCATATTGCTTGGGGGACATTGTGCTGGTGGCCATGTTCTATAGGTGACTTCCAAGTCAGCCATATTGCTTGGGGGACATTGTGCTGGTTGCCATGTTGTATAGGTGACTTCCAAGTCAGCCATATTGCATGGGGGACATTGTGCTGGTGGCCATGTTCTATAGGTGACTTCCAAGTCAGCCATATTGCATGGGGGACATTGTGCTGGTTGCCATGTTATACAGGTGACTTCCAAGTCAGCCATATTGCATGGGGGACATTGTGCTGGTTGTATTGTAGAGGTGACTTCCAAGTCAGCCATATTGCATGGGGGACATTGTGCTGGTTGCCATGTCCTATAGGTGACTTTCAAGTCAGCCATATTGCATGGGGGAAATTGTGCTGGTTGTCTTGTATAGGTGACTTCCAAGTCAGCCATATTGCTTGGCGGACATTGTGCTGGTTGCCATGTTCTATAGGTGACTTCCAAGTCAGCCATATTGCATGGGGGACATTGTGCTGGTGGCCATGTTCTATAGGTGACTTCCAAGTCAGCCATATTGCATTTGGGACATTGTGCTAGTTGTATTGTATAGGTGACTTCCAAGTCAGCCATATTGCTTGGGGGACATTGTGCTGGTTGTATTGTATAGGTGACTTCCAAGTCAGCCATATTGCATGGGGGACATTGTGCTGGTTGTCTTGTATAGTTGACTTCCAAGTCAGCCATATTGCTTGGGGGACATTGTGCTGGTTGTATTGTATAGGTGACTTCCAAGTCAGCCATATTGCATGGGGGAAATTGTGCTGGTTGCCATGTTGTATAGGTGACTTCCAAGTCAGCCATATTGCATGGTGGACATTGTGCTGGTGGCCATGTTCTATAGGTGACTTCCAAGTCAGCCATATTGCATTTGGGACATTGTGCTGGTTGTCTTGTATAGGTGACTTCCAAGTCAGCCATATTGCATGGGGGACATTGTGCTGGTTGTGTTGTATAGGTGACTTCCAAATCAGCCATATTGCATGGGGGACATTGTGCTGGTTGTATTGTATAGGTGACTTCCAAGTCAGCCATATTGCATGGGGGACATTGTGCTGGTTGTCTTGTATAGGTGACTTCCAAGTCAGCCATATTGCTTGGGGGACATTGTGCTGGTTGTATTGTATAGGTGACTTCCAAGTCAGCCGTATTGCATGGGGGACATTGTGCTGGTTGCCATGTTGTATAGGTGACTTCCAAGTCAGCCATATTGCATGGGGGACATTGTGCTGGTGGCCATGTTCTATAGGTGACTTCCAAGTCAGCCATATTGCATTTGGGACATTGTGCTGGTTGTATTGTATAGGTGACTTCCAAGTCAGCCATATTGCATGGGGGACATTGTGCTGGTTGTATTGTATAGGTGACTTCCAAGTCAGCCATATTGCATGGGGGGCACTGTGCTGGTTGCCATGTTGTATAGGTGACTTCCAAGTCAGCCATATTGCTTGGGGGACATTGTGCTGGTGGCCATGTTCTATAGGTGACTTCCAAGTCAGCCATATTGCATGGGGGACATTGTGCTGGTTGCCATATTGTATAGGTGACTTCCAAGTCAGCCATATTGCATGGGGGACATTGTGCTGGTGGCCATGTTCTATAGGTGACTTCCAAGTCAGCCATATTGCATGGGGGACATTGTGCTGGTTGCCATGTTGTATAGGTGACTTCCAAGTCAGCCATATTGCATGGGGGACATTGTGCTGGTTGTATTGTATAGGTGACTTCCAAGTCAGCCATATTGCATGGGGGACATTGTGCTGGTTGCCATGTCCTATAGGTGACTTCCAAGTCAGCCATATTGCATTTGGGACATTGTGCTGGTTGTATTGTATAGGTGACTTCCAAGTCAGCCATATTGCATGGGGGATATTGTGCTGGTTGTATTGTATAGGTGACTTCCAAGTCAGCCATATTACATGGGGGACATTGTGCTGGTTGCCATGTTGTATAGGTGACTTCCAAGTCAGCCATATTGCTTGGGGGACATTGCGCTGGTGGCCATGTTCTATAGGTGACTTCCAAGTCAGCCATATTGCATGGGGGACATTGTGCTGGTTGCCATGTCCTATAGGTGACTTCCAAGTCAGCCATATTGCATGGGGGACATTGTGCTGGTTGTCTTGTATAGGTGACTTCCAAGTCAGCCATATTGCTTGGGGGACATTGTGCTGGTTGCCATGTTCTATAGGTGACTTCCAAGTCAGCCATATTGCTTGGGGGACATTGTGCTGGTGGCCATGTTCTATAGGTGACTTCCAAGTCAGCCATATTGCTTGGGGGACATTGTGCTGGTTGCCATGTTCTATAGGTGACTTCCAAGTCAGCCATATTGCTTGGGGGACATTGTGCTGGTTGCCATGTTGTATAGGTGACTTCCAAGTCAGCCATATTGCATGGGGGACATTGTGCTGGTTGTATTGTATAGGTGACTTCCAAGTCAGCCATATTGCATGGGGGACATTGTGCTGGTTGCCATGTCCTATAGGTGACTTCAATGTCAGCCATATTGCATGGGGGAAATTGTGCTGGTTGTCTTGTATAGGTGACTTCCAAGTCAGCCATATTGCTTGGGGGACATTGTGCTGGTTGCCATGTTCTATAGGTGACTTCCAAGTCAGCCATATTGCATGGGGGACATTGTGCTGGTGGCCATGTTCTATAGGTGACTTCCAAGTCAGCCATATTGCATTTGGGACATTGTGCTGGTTGTATTGTATAGGTGACTTCCAAGTCAGCCATATTGCATGGGGGACATTGTGCTGGTTGTATTGTATAGGTGACTTCCAAGTGAGCCATATTGCTTGGGGGACATTGTGCTGGTGGCCATGTTCTATAGGTGACTTCCAAGTCAGCCATATTGCATGGGGGGCATTGTGCTGGTTGCCATGTCCTATAGGTGACTTCCAAGTCAGCCATATTGCATGGGGGACATTGTGCTGGTTGCCATGTTGTATAGGTGACTTCCAAGTCAGCCATATTGCATGGGGGACATTGTGCTGGTTGCCATGTTGTATAGGTGACTTCCAAGTGAGCCATATTGCTTGGGGGATATTGTGCTGGTTGTGTTGTATAGGTGACTTCCAAGTCAGCCATATTGCATGGGGGACATTGTGCTGGTTGTCTTGTATAGGTGACTTCCAAGTCAGCCGTGTTGCATGGGGGACATTGTGCTGGTGGCCATGTTCTATAGGTGACTTACAAGTCAGCCATATTGCATGGGGGACATTGTGCTGGTTGCCATGTTGTATAGGTGACTTCCAAGTCAGCCATATTGCTTGGGGGACATTGTGCCGGTTGCCACGTTCTATAGGTGACTTCCAAGTGAGCCATATTGCTTGGGGGACATTGTGCTGGTTGCCATGTTGTATAGGTGACTTCCAAGTCAGCCATATTGCATGGGGGACATTGTGCTGGTGGCCATGTTCTATAGGTGACTTCCAAGTCAGCCACATTGCATGGGGGACATTATGCTGGTTTCTTGTATAGGTGACTTCCAAGTCAGCCATATTGCATGGGGGACATTGTGCTGGTTGCCATGTTGTATAGGTGACTTCCAAGTCAGCCATATTGCATGGGGGACATTGTGCTGGTTGCCATGTTGTATAGGTGACTTCAAAGTCAGCCATATTGCATGGGGGACATTGTGCTGGATGCCATGTTGTATAGGTGACTTCCAAGTGAGCCATATTGCATGGGGGACATTGTGCTGGTTGTGTTGTATAGGTGACTTCCAAGTCAGCCATATTGCATGGGGGACATTGTGCTGGTTGTGTTGTATAGGTGACTTCCAAGTCAGCCATATTGCATGGGGGACATTGTGCTGGTTGTATTGTATAGGTGACTTCCAAGTCAGCCATATTGCATGGGGGACATTGTGCTGGTTGTCTTGTATAGGTGACTTCCAAGTCAGCCATATTGCATGGGGGACATTGTGCTAGTTGCCATGTTGTATAGGTGACTTCCAAGTCAGCCATATTGCATGGGGGACATTGTGCTGGTTGCCATGTTGTATAGGTGACTTCAAAGTCAGCCATATTGCATGGGGGACATTGTGCTGGATGCCATGTTGTATAGGTGACTTCCAAGTGAGCCATATTGCAAGGGGGACATTGTGCTGGTTGTGTTGTATAGGTGACTTCCAAGTCAGCCATATTGCATGGGGGACATTGTGCTGGTTGTGTTGTATAGGTGACTTCCAAGTCAGCCATATTGCATGGGGGACATTGTGCTGGTTGTATTGTATAGGTGACTTCCAAGTCAGCCATATTGCTTGGGGGACATTGTGCTGGTTGTATTGTATAGGTGACTTCCAAGTCAGCCATATTGCATGGGGGAAATTGTGCTGGTTGCCATGTTGTATAGGTGACTTCCAAGTCAGCCATATTGCATGGTGGACATTGTGCTGGTGGCCATGTTCTATAGGTGACTTCCAAGTCAGCCATATTGCATTTGGGACATTGTGCTGGTTGTCTTGTATAGGTGACTTCCAAGTCAGCCATATTGCATGGGGGACATTGTGCTGGTTGTGTTGTATAGGTGACTTCCAAATCAGCCATATTGCATGGGGGAAATTGTGCTGGTTGTATTGTATAGGTGACTTCCAAGTCAGCCATATTGCTTGGGGGACATTGTGCTGGTTGTATTGTATAGGTGACTTCCAAGTCAGCCATATTGCATGGGGGACATTGTGCTGGTTGCCATGTTGTATAGGTGACTTCCAAGTCAGCCATATTGCATGGGGGACATTGTGCTGGTGGCCATGTTCTATAGGTGACTTCCAAGTCAGCCATATTGCATGGGGGACATTGTGCTGGTTGTATTGTATAGGTGACTTCCAAGTCAGCCATATTGCATGGGGGACATTGTGCTGGTGGCCATGTTCTATAGGTGACTTCCAAGTCAGCCATATTGCATGGGGGACATTGTGTTGGTTGCCATGTTGTATAGGTGACTTCCAAGTCAGCCATATTGCATGAGGGACATTGTGCTGGTTGCCATGTCCTATAGGTGACTTCCAAGTCAGCCATATTGCATGGGGGAAATTGTGCTGGTTGTCTTGTATAGGTGACTTCCAAGTCAGCCATATTGCTTGGGGGACATTGTGCTGGTTGCCCTGTTCTATAGGTGACTTCCACGTCAGCCATATTGCATTTGGGACATTGTGCTGGTTGTATTGTAAAGGTGACTTCCAAGTCAGCCATATTGCATGGGGGACATTGTGCTGGTTGTATTGTATAGGTGACTTCCAAGTGAGCCATATTGCTTGGGGGACATTGTGCTGGTGGCCATGTTCTATAGGTGACTTCCAAGTCAGCCATATTGCATGGGGGACATTGTGCTGGTTGCCATGTCCTATAGGTGACTTCCAAGTCAGCCATATTGCATGGGGGACATTGTGCTGGTTGCCATGTTGTATAGGTGACTTCCAAGTCAGCCATATTGCATGGGGGACATTGTGCTGGTTGCCATGCTGTATAGGTGACTTCCAAGTGAGCCATATTGCTTGGGGGACATTGTGCTGGTTGTGTTGTATAGGTGACTTCCAAGTCAGCCATATTGCATGGGGGACATTGTGCTGGTTGTCTTGTATAGGTGACTTCCAAGTCAGCCGTGTTGCATGGGGGACATTGTGCTGGTGGCCATGTTCTATAGGTGACTTCCAAGTCAGCCATATTGCATGGGGGACATTGTGCTGGTTGCCATGTTGTATAGGTGACTTCCAAGTCAGCCATATTGCTTGGGGGACATTGTGCCGGTTGCCACGTTCTATAGGTAACTTCCAAGTGAGCCATATTGCTTGGGGGACATTGTACTGGTTGCCATGTTGTATAGGTGACTTCCAAGTCAGCCATATTGCATGGGGGACATTTTGCTGGTGGCCATGTTCTATAGGTGACTTCCAAGTCAGCCACATTGCATGGGAGACATTGTGCTGGTTTCTTGTATAGGTGACTTCCAAGTCAGCCATATTGCATGGGGGACATTGTCCTGGTTGCCATGTTGTATAGGTGACTTCCAAGTCAGCCATATTGCATGGGGGACATTGTGCTGGTTGCCATGTTGTATAGGTGACTTCAAAGTCAGCCATATTGCATGGGGGACATTGTGCTGGATGCCATATTGTATAGGTGACTTTCAAGTGAGCCATATTGCATGGGCGACATTGTGCTGGTTGTGTTGTATAGGTGACTTCCAAGTCAGCCATATTGCATGGGGGACATTGTGCTGGTTGTGTTGTATAGGTGACTTCCAAATCAGCCATATTGCATGGGGGACATTGTGCTGGTTGTATTGTATAGGTGACTTCCAAGTCAGCCATATTGCATGGGGGACATTGTGCTGGTTGTATTGTATAGGTGACTTCCAAGTCAGCCATATTGCATGGGGGACATTGTGCTGGTGGCCATGTCACATAGGTGACTTCCAAGTCAGCCATACTGCATTTGGGACATTGTGCTGGTTGTATTGTATAGGTGACTTCCAAGTCAGCCATATTGCATGGGGGACATTGTGCTGGTTGTATTGTATAGGTGACTTCCAAGTGAGCCATATTGCTTGGGGGACATTGTGCTGGTGGCCATGTTCTATAGGTGACTTCCAAGTCAGCCATATTGCATGGGGGACATTGTGCTGGTTGCATTGTCCTATAGGTGACTTCCAAGTCAGCCATATTGCATGGCGGACATTGTGCTGGTGGCCATGTTCTATAGGTGACTTCCAAGTCAGCCATATTGCATGGGGGACATTGTGCTGGTTGTCTTGTATAGGTGACTTCCAAGTCAGCCATATTGCATGGGAGACATTGTGCTGGTGGCCATGTTCTATAGGTGACTTCCAAGTCAGCCATATTGCTTGGGGAACATTGTGCTGGTTGTATTGTATAGGTGACTTCCAAGTCAGCCATATTGCATGGGGGACATTGTGCTGGTTGCCATGTTGTATAGGTGACTTCCAAGTCAGCCATATTGCATGGGGGACATTGTGCTGGTTGTCTTGTATAGGTGACTTCCAAGTCAGCCATATTGCATGGGGGACATTGTGCTGGTTGCCATGTTGTATAGGTGACTTCCAAGTCAGGCATATTGCATGGGGGACATTGTGCTGGTTGCCATGTTGTATAGGTGACTTCCAAGTGAGCCATATTGCTTGGGGGACATTGTGCTGGTTGTGTTGTATAGGTGACTTCCAAGTCAGCCATATTGCATGGGGGACATTGTGCTGGTTGCCATGTCCTATAGGTGCCTTCCAAGTCAGCCATATTGCATGGGGGACATTGTGCTGGTTGCCATGTTGTATAGGTGACTTCCAAGTCAGCCATATTGCATGGGGGACATTGTGCTGGTTGCCATGTTGTATAGGTGACTTCCAAGTGAGCCATATTGCTTGGGGGACATTGTGCTGGTTGTGTTGTATAGGTGACTTCCAAGTCAGCCATATTGCATGGGGGACATTGTGCTGGTTGTCTTGTATAGGTGACTTCCAAGTCAGCCGTGTTGCATGGGGGACATTGTGCTGGTGGCCATGTTCTATAGGTGACTTCCAAGTCAGCCATATTGCATGGGGGACATTGTGCTGGTTGCCATGTTGTATAGGTGACTTCCAAGTCAGCCATATTGCTTGGGGGACATTGTGCCGGTTGCCACGTTCTATAGGTGACTTCCAAGTGAGCCATATTGCTTGGGGGACATTGTACTGGTTGCAATGTTGTATAGGTGACTTCCAAGTCAGCCATATTGCATGGGGGACATTGTGCTGGTGGCCATGTTCTATAGGTGACTTCCAAGTCAGCCACATTGGATGGGGGACATTGTGCTGGTTTCTTGTATAGGTGACTTCCAAGTCAGCCATATTGCATGGGGGACATTGTGCTGGTTGCCATGTTGTATAGGTGACTTCCAAGTCAGCCATATTGCATTGGAGACATTGTGCTGGTTGCCATGTTGTATAGGTGACTTCAAAGTCAGCCATATTGCATGGGGGACATTGTGCTGGATGCCATGTTGTATAGGTGACTTCCAAGTGAGCCATATTGCATGGGGGACATTGTGCTGGTTGTGTTGTATAGGTGACTTCCAAGTCAGCCATATTGCATGGGGGGCATTGTGCTGGTTGTCTTGTATAGGTGACTTCTAAGTCAGCCATATTGCTTGGGGGACATTGTGCTGGTTGTATTGTATAGGTGACTTCCAAGTCAGCCATATTGCATGGGGGACATTGTGCTGGTTGCCATTTTGTATAGGTGACTTCCAAGTCAGCCATATTGCATGGGGGACATTGTGCTGGTTGTCTTGTATAGGTGACTTCCAAGTCAGCCATATTGCATGGGGGACATTGTGCTGGTTGTGTTGTATAGGTGACTTCCAAATCAGCCATATTGCATGGGGGACATTGTGCTGGTTGTATTGTATAGGTGACTTCCAAGTCAGCCATATTGCATGGGGGACATTGTGCTGGTTGTATTGTATAGGTGACTTCCAAGTCAGCCATATTGCATGGGGGACATTGTGCTGGTGGCCATGTCGTATAGGTGACTTCCAAGTCAGCCATATTGCATGGGGGACATTGTGCTGGTTGTCTTGTATAGGTGACGTCCAAGTCAGCCATATTGCTTGGGGGACATTGTGCTGGTTGTATTTTATAGGTGACTTCCAAGTCAGCCATATTGCAAGGGGGACATTGTGCTGGTTGCCATGTTGTATAGGTGACTTCCAAGTCAGCCATATTGCATGGGGGACATTGTGCTGGTGGCCATGTTCTATAGGTGACTTCCAAGTCAGCCATATTGCATTTGGGACATTGTGCTGGTTGTATTGTATAGGTGACTTCCAAGTCAGCCATATTGCTTGGGGGACATTGTGCCGGTTGCCACGTTCTATAGGTGACTTCCAAGTGAGCCATATTGCTTGGGGGACATTGTACTGGTTGCCATGTTGTATAGGTGACTTCCATGTCAGCCATATTGCATGGGGGACATTGTGCTGGTGGCCATGTTCTATAGGTGACTTCCAAGTCAGCCACATTGCATGGGGGACATTGTGCTGGTTTCTTGTATAGGTGACTTCCAAGTCAGCCATATTGCATGGGGGACATTGTGCTGGTTGCCATGTTGTATAGGTGACTTCCAAGTCAGCTATATTGCATGGGGGACATTGTGCTGGTTGCCATGTTGTATAGGTGACTTCAAAGTCAGCCATATTGCATGGGGGACATTGTGCTGGATGCCATGTTGTATAGCTGACTTCCAAGTGAGCCATATTGCATGGGGGACATTGTGCTCGTTGTGTTGTATAGGTGACTTCCAAGTCAGCCATATTGCATGGGGGACATTGTGCTGGTTGTCTTGTATAGGTGACTTCCAAGTCAGCCATATTGCTTGGGGGACATTGTGCTGGTTGTATTGTATAGGTGACTTCCAAGTCAGCCATATTGCATGGGGGACATTGTGCTGGTGGCCATGTTCTATAGGTGACTTCCAAGTCAGCCATATTGCATTTGGGACATTGTGCTGGTTGTCTTGTATAGGTGACTTCCAAGTCAGCCATATTGCATGGGGGACATTGTGCTGGTTGTGTTGTATAGGTGACTTCCAAATCAGCCATATTGCATGGGGGACATTGTGCTGGTTGTATTGTATAGGTGACTTCCAAGTCAGCCATATTGCATGGGGGACATTGTGCTGGTTGTATTGTATAGGTGACTTCCAAGTCAGCCATATTGCATGGGGGACATTGTGCTGGTGGCCATGTCGTATAGGTGACTTCCAAGTCAGCCATATTGCATGGGGGACATTGTGCTGGTTGTCTTGTATAGGTGACTTCCAAGTCAGCCATATTGCTTGGGGGACATTGTGCTGGTTGTATTTTATAGGTGACTTCCAAGTCAGCCATATTGCATGGGGGACATTGTGCTGGTTGCCATGTTGTATAGGTGACTTCCAAGTCAGCCATATTGCATGGGGGACATTGTGCTGGTGGCCATGTTCTATAGGTGACTTCCAAGTCAGCCATATTGCATTTGGGACATTGTGCTGGTTGTATTGTATAGGTGACTTCCAAGTCAGCCATATTGCTTGGGGGACATTGTGCCGGTTGCCACGTTCTATAGGTGACTTCCAAGTGAGCCATATTGCTTGGGGGACATTGTACTGGTTGCCATGTTGTATAGGTGACTTCCAAGTCAGCCATATTGCATGGGGGACATTGTGGTGGTGGCCATGTTCTATAGGTGACTTCCAAGTCAGCCACATTGCATGGGGGACATTGTGCTGGTTTCTTGTATAGGTGACTTCCAAGTCAGCCATATTGCATGGGGGACATTGTGCTGGTTGCCATGTTGTATAGGTGACTTCCAAGTCAGCCATATTGCATGGGGGACATTGTGCTGGTTGCCATGTTGTATAGGTGACTTCAAAGTCAGCCATATTGCATGGGGGACATTGTGCTGGATGCCATGTTGTATAGGTGACTTCCAAGTGAGCCATATTGCATGGGGGACATTGTGCTCGTTGTGTTGTATAGGTGACTTCCAAGTCAGCCATATTGCATGGGGGACATTGTGCTGGTTGTCTTGTATAGATGACTTCCAAGTCAGCCATATTGCTTGGGGGACATTGTGCTGGTTGTATTGTATAGGTGACTTCCAAGTCAGCCATATTGCATGGGGGACATTGTGCTGGTTGCCATTTTGTATAGGTGACTTCCAAGTCAGCCATATTGCATGGGGGACATTGTGCTGGTGGCCATGTTCTATAGGTGACTTCCAAGTCAGCCATATTGCATTTGGGACATTGTGCTGGTTGTCTTGTATAGGTGACTTCCAAGTCAGCCATATTGCATGGGGGACATTGTGCTGGTTGTGTTGTATAGGTGACTTCCAAATCAGCCATATTGCATGGGGGACATTGTGCTGGTTGTATTGTATAGGTGACTTCCAAGTCAGCCATATTGCATGGGGGACATTGTGCTGGTTGTATTGAATAGGTGACTTCCAAGTCAGCCATATTGCATGGGGGACATTGTGCTGGTGGCCATGTCGTATAGGTGACTTCCAAGTCAGCCATATTGCATGGGGGACATTGTGCTGGTTGTCTTGTATAGGTGACTTCCAAGTCAGCCATATTGCTTGGGGGACATTGTGCTGGTTGTATTTTATAGGTGACTTCCAAGTCAGCCATATTGCATGGGGGACATTGTGCTGGTTGCCATGTTGTATAGGTGACTTCCAAGTCAGCCATATTGCATTTGGGACATTGTGCTGGTTGTATTGTATAGGTGACTTCCAAGTCAGCCATATTGCATGGGGGACATTGTGCTGGCTGTATTGTATAGGTGACTTCCAAGTGAGCCATATTGCTTGGGGGACATTGTGCTGGTGGCCATGTTCTATAGGTGACTTCCAAGTCAGCCATATTGCATGGGGGACATTGTGCTGGTTGCATTGTCCTATAGGTGACTTCCAAGTCAGCCATATTGCATGGGGGACATTGTGCTGGTGGCCATGTTCTATAGGTGACTTCCAAGTCAGCCATATTGCATGGGGGACATTGTGCTGGTTGTCTTGTATAGGTGACTTCCAAGTCAGCCATATTGCATGGGAGACATTGTGCTGGTGGCCATGTTCTATAGGTGACTTCCAAGTCAGCCATATTGCTTGGGGGACATTGTGCTGGTTGTATTGTATTGGTGACTTCCAAGTCAGCCATATTGTATGGGGGACATTGTGCTGGTTGCCATGTTGTATAGGTGACTTCCAAGTCAGCCATATTGCATGGGGACATTGTGCTGGTTGTCTTGTATAGGTGACTTCCAAGTCAGCCATATTGCATGGGGGACATTGTGCTGGTTGCCATGTTGTATAGGTGACTTCCAAGTCAGGCATATTGCATGGGGGACATTGTGCTGGTTGCCATGTTGTATAGGTGACTTCCAAGTGAGCCATATTGCTTGAGGGACATTGTGCTGGTTGTGTTGTATAGGTGACTTCCAAGTCAGCCATATTGCATGGGGGACATTGTGCTGGTTGCCATGTCCTATAGGTGCCTTCCAAGTCAGCCATATTGCATGGGGGACATTGTGCTGGTTGCCATGTTGTTTAGGTGACTTCCAAGTCAGCCATATTGCATGGGGGACATTGTGTTGGTTGCCATGTTGTATAGGTGACTTCCAAGTGAGCCATATTGCTTGGGGGACATTGTGCTGGTTGTGTTGTATAGGTGACTTCCAAGTCAGCCATATTGCATGGGGGACATTGTGCTGGTTGTCTTGTATAGGTGACTTCCAAGTCAGCCGTGTTGCATGGGGGACATTGTGCTGGTGGCCATGTTCTATAGGTGACTTCAAAGTCAGCCATATTGCATGGGGGACATTGTGCTGGTTGCCATGTTGTATAGGTGACTTCCAAGTCAGCCATATTGCTTACGGGACATTGTGCCGGTTGCCACGTTCTATAGGTGACTTCCAAGTGAGCCATATTGCTTGGGGGACATTGTACTGGTTGCCATGTTGTATAGGTGACTTCCAAGTCAGCCATATTGCATGGGGGACATTGTGCTGGTTGTCTTGTATAGGTGACTTCCAAGTCAGCCATATTGCTTGGGGGACATTGTGCTGGTTGTATTTTATAGGTGACTTCCAAGTCAGCCATATTGCATGGGGGACATTGTGCTGGTTGCCATGTTGTATAGGTGACTTCCAAGTCAGCCATATTGCATTTGGGACATTGTGCTGGTTGTATTGTATAGGTGACTTCCAAGTCAGCCATATTGCATGGGGGACATTGTGCTGGCTGTATTGTATAGGTGACTTCCAAGTGAGCCATATTGCTTGGGGGACATTGTGCTGGTGGCCATGTTCTATAGGTGACTTCCAAGTCAGCCATATTGCATGGGGGACATTGTGCTGGTTGCATTGTCCTATAGGTGACTTCCAAGTCAGCCATATTGCATGGGGGACATTGTGCTGGTGGCCATGTTCTATAGGTGACTTCCAAGTCAGCCATATTGCATGGGGGACATTGTGCTGGTTGTCTTGTATAGGTGACTTCCAATTCAGCCATATTGCATGGGAGACATTGTGCTGGTGGCCATGTTCTATAGGTGACTTCCAAGTCAGCCATATTGCTTGGGGGACATTGTGCTGGTTGTATTGTATTGGTGACTTCCAAGTCAGCCATATTGTATGGGGGACATTGTGCTGGTTGCCATGCTGTATAGGTGACTTCCAAGTCAGCCATATTGCATGGGGACATTGTGCTGGTTGTCTTGTATAGGTGACTTCCAAGTCAGCCATATTGCATGGGGGACATTGTGCTGGTTGCCATGTTGTATAGGTGACTTCCAAGTCAGGCATATTGCATGGGGGACATTGTGCTGGTTGCCATGTTGTATAGGTGACTTCCAAGTGAGCCATATTGCTTGAGGGACATTGTGCTGGTTGTGTTGTATAGGTGACTTCCAAGTCAGCCATATTGCATGGGGGACATTGTGCTGGTTGCCATGTCCTATAGGTGCCTTCCAAGTCAGCCATATTGCATGGGGGACATTGTGCTGGTTGCCATGTTGTTTAGGTGACTTCCAAGTCAGCCATATTGCATGGGGGACATTGTGTTGGTTGCCATGTTGTATAGGTGACTTCCAAGTGAGCCATATTGCTTGGGGGACATTGTGCTGGTTGTGTTGTATAGGTGACTTCCAAGTCAGCCATATTGCATGGGGGACATTGTGCTGGTTGTCTTGTATAGGTGACTTCCAAGTCAGCCGTGTTGCATGGGGGACATTGTGCTGGTGGCCATGTTCTATAGGTGACTTCAAAGTCAGCCATATTGCATGGGGGACATTGTGCTGGTTGCCATGTTGTATAGGTGACTTCCAAGTCAGCCATATTGCTTACGGGACATTGTGCCGGTTGCCACGTTCTATAGGTGACTTCCAAGTGAGCCATATTGCTTGGGGGACATTGTACTGGTTGCCATGTTGTATAGGTGACTTCCAAGTCAGCCATATTGCATGGGGGACATTGTGCTGGTTGTCTTGTATAGGTGACTTCCAAGTCAGCCATATTGCTTGGGGGACATTGTGCTGGTTGTATTTTATAGGTGACTTCCAAGTCAGCCATATTGCATGGGGGACATTGTGCTGGTTGCCATGTTGTATAGGTGACTTCCAAGTCAGCCATATTGCATTTGGGACATTGTGCTGGTTGTATTGTATAGGTGACTTCCAAGTCAGCCATATTGCATGGGGGACATTGTGCTGGCTGTATTGTATAGGTGACTTCCTAGTGAGCCATATTGCTTGGGGGACATTGTGCTGGTGGCCATGTTCTATAGGTGACTTCCAAGTCAGCCATATTGCATGGGGGACATTGTGCTGGTTGCATTGTCCTATAGGTGACTTCCAAGTCAGCCATATTGCATGGGGGACATTGTGCTGGTGGCCATGTTCTATAGGTGACTTCCAAGTCAGCCATATTGCATGGGGGACATTGTGCTGGTTGTCTTGTATAGGTGACTTCCAAGTCAGCCATATTGCATGGGAGACATTGTGCTGGTGGCCATGTTCTATAGGTGACTTCCAAGTCAGCCATATTGCTTGGGGGACATTGTGCTGGTTGTATTGTATTGGTGACTTCCAAGTCAGCCATATTGTATGGGGGACATTGTGCTGGTTGCCATGTTGTATAGGTGACTTCCAAGTCAGCCATATTGCATGGGGACATTGTGCTGGTTGTCTTGTATAGGTGACTTCCAAGTCAGCCATATTGCATGGGGGACATTGTGCTGGTTGCCATGTTGTATAGGTGACTTCCAAGTCAGGCATATTGCATGGGGGACATTGTGCTGGTTGCCATGTTGTATAGGTGACTTCCAAGTGAGCCATATTGCTTGAGGGACATTGTGCTGGTTGTGTTGTATAGGTGACTTCCAAGTCAGCCATATTGCATGGGGGACATTGTGCTGGTTGCCATGTCCTATAGGTGCCTTCCAAGTCAGCCATATTGCATGGGGGACATTGTGCTGGTTGCCATGTTGTTTAGGTGACTTCCAAGTCAGCCATATTGCATGGGGGACATTGTGTTGGTTGCCATGTTGTATAGGTGACTTCCAAGTGAGCCATATTGCTTGGGGGACATTGTGCTGGTTGTGTTGTATAGGTGACTTCCAAGTCAGCCATATTGCATGGGGGACATTGTGCTGGTTGTCTTGTATAGGTGACTTCCAAGTCAGCCGTGTTGCATGGGGGACATTGTGCTGGTGGCCATGTTCTATAGGTGACTTCAAAGTCAGCCATATTGCATGGGGGACATTGTGCTGGTTGCCATGTTGTATAGGTGACTTCCAAGTCAGCCATATTGCTTACGGGACATTGTGCCGGTTGCCACGTTCTATAGGTGACTTCCAAGTGAGCCATATTGCTTGGGGGACATTGTACTGGTTGCCATGTTGTATACGTGACTTCCAAGTCAGCCATATTGCATGGGGGACATTGTGCTGGTGGCCATGTTCTATAGGTGACTTCCAAGTCACCCACATTGCATGGGGGACATTGTGCTGGTTTCTTGTATAGGTGACTTCCAAGTCAGCCATATTGCATGGGGGACATTGTGCTGGTTGACATGTTGTATAGGTGACTTCCAAGTCAGCCATATTGCATGGGGGACATTGTGCTGGTTGCCATGTTGTATAGGTGACTTCAAAGTCAGCCATATTGCATGGGGGACATTGTGCTGGATGCCATGTTGTATAGGTGACTTCCAAGTGAGCCATATTGCATGGGGGACATTGTGCTGGTTGTGTTGTATAGGTGACTTCCAAGTTAGCCATATTGCATGGGGGACATTGTGCTGGTTGTCTTGTATAGGTGACTTCTAAGTCAGCCATATTGCTTGGGGGACATTGTGCTGGTTGTATTGTATAGGTGACTTCCAAGTCAGCCATATTGCATGGGGGACATTGTGCTGGTTGCCATTTTGTATAGGTGACTTCCAAGTCAGCCATATTGCATGGGGGACATTGTGCTGGTGGCCATGTTCTATAGGTGACTTCCAAGTCAGCCATATTGCTTGGGGGACATTGTGCTGGTTGTATTTTATAGGTGACTTCCAAGTCAGCCATATTGCATGGGGGACATTGTGCTGGTTGCCATGTTGTATAGGTGACTTCCAAGTCAGCCATATTGCATTTGGGACATTGTGCTGGTTGTATTGTATAGGTGACTTCCAAGTCAGCCATATTGCATGGGGGACATTGTGCTGGCTGTATTGTATAGGTGACTTCCAAGTGAGCCATATTGCTTGGGGGACATTGTGCTGGTGGCCATGTTCTATAGGTGACTTCCAAGTCAGCCATATTGCATGGGGGACATTGTGCTGGTTGCATTGTCCTATAGGTGACTTCCAAGTCAGCCATATTGCATGGGGGACATTGTGCTGGTGGCCATGTTCTATAGGTGACTTCCAAGTCAGCCATATTGCATGGGGGACATTGTGCTGGTTGTCTTGTATAGGTGACTTCCAAGTCAGCCATATTGCATGGGAGACATTGTGCTGGTGGCCATGTTCTATAGGTGACTTCCAAGTCAGCCATATTGCTTGGGGGACATTGTGCTGGTTGTATTGTATTGGTGACTTCCAAGTCAGCCATATTGTATGGGGGACATTGTGCTGGTTGCCATGTTGTATAGGTGACTTCCAAGTCAGCCATATTGCATGGGGACATTGTGCTGGTTGTCTTGTATAGGTGACTTCCAAGTCAGCCATATTGCATGGGGGACATTGTGCTGGTTGCCATGTTGTATAGGTGACTTCCAAGTCAGGCATATTGCATGGGGGACATTGTGCTGGTTGCCATGTTGTATAGGTGACTTCCAAGTGAGCCATATTGCTTGAGGGACATTGTGCTGGTTGTGTTGTATAGGTGACTTCCAAGTCAGCCATATTGCATGGGGGACATTGTGCTGGTTGCCATGTCCTATAGGTGCCTTCCAAGTCAGCCATATTGCATGGGGGACATTGTGCTGGTTGCCATGTTGTTTAGGTGACTTCCAAGTCAGCCATATTGCATGGGGGACATTGTGTTGGTTGCCATGTTGTATAGGTGACTTCCAAGTGAGCCATATTGCTTGGGGGACATTGTGCTGGTTGTGTTGTATAGGTGACTTCCAAGTCAGCCATATTGCATGGGGGACATTGTGCTGGTTGTCTTGTATAGGTGACTTCCAAGTCAGCCGTGTTGCATGGGGGACATTGTGCTGGTGGCCATGTTCTATAGGTGACTTCAAAGTCAGCCATATTGCATGGAGGACATTGTGCTGGTTGCCATGTTGTATAGGTGACTTCCAAGTCAGCCATATTGCTTACGGGACATTGTGCCGGTTGCCACGTTCTATAGGTGACTTCCAAGTGAGCCATATTGCTTGGGGGACATTGTACTGGTTGCCATGTTGTATAGGTGACTTCCAAGTCAGCCATATTGCATGGGGGACATTGTGCTGGTGGCCATGTTCTATAGGTGACTTCCAAGTCACCCACATTGCATGGGGGACATTGTGCTGGTTTCTTGTATAGGTGACTTCCAAGTCAGCCATATTGCATGGGGGACATTGTGCTGGTTGACATGTTGTATAGGTGACTTCCAAGTCAGCCATATTGCATGGGGGACATTGTGCTGGTTGCCATGTTGTATAGGTGACTTCAAAGTCAGCCATATTGCATGGGGGACATTGTGCTGGATGCCATGTTGTATAGGTGACTTCCAAGTGAGCCATATTGCATGGGGGACATTGTGCTGGTTGTGTTGTATAGGTGACTTCCAAGTTAGCCATATTGCATGGGGGACATTGTGCTGGTTGTCTTGTATAGGTGACTTCTAAGTCAGCCATATTGCTTGGGGGACATTGTGCTGGTTGTATTGTATAGGTGACTTCCAAGTCAGCCATATTGCATGGGGGACATTGTGCTGGTTGCCATTTTGTATAGGTGACTTCCAAGTCAGCCATATTGCATGGGGGACATTGTGCTGGTGGCCATGTTCTATAGGTGACTTCCAAGTCAGCCATATTGCATTTGGGACATTGTGCTGGTTGTCTTGTATAGGTGACTTCCAAGTCAGCCATATTGAATGGGGGACATTGTGCTGGTTGTGTTGTATAGGTGACTTCCAAATCAGCCATATTGCATGGGGGACATTGTGCTGGTTGTATTGTATAGGTGACTTCCAAGTCAGCCATATTGCATGGGGGACATTGTGCTGGTTGTATTGTATAGGTGACTTCCAAGTCAGCCATATTGCATGGGGGACATTGTGCTGGTGACCATGTCGTATAGGTGACTTCCAAGTCAGCCATATTGCATGGGGGACATTGTGCAGGTTGTCTTGTATAGGTGACTTCCAAGTCAGCCATATTGCTTGGGGGACATTGTGCTGGTTGTCTTGTATAGGTGACTTCCAAGTCAGCCATATTGCATGGGAGACATTGTGCTGGTGGCCATGTTGTATAGGTGACTTCCAAGTCAGCCATATTGCTTGGGGGATATTGTGCTGGTTGTATTGTATAGGTGACTTCCAAGTCAGCCATATTGCATGGGGGACATTGTGCTGGTTGCCATGTTGTATAGGTGACTTCCAAGTCAGCCATATTGCATGGGGGACATTGTGCTGGTTGTCTTGTATAGGTGACTTCCAAGTCAGCCATATTGCATGGGGGACATTGTGCTGGTTGCCATGTTGTATAGGTGACTTCCAAGTCAGGCATATTGCATGGGGGACATTGTGCTGGTTGCCATGTTGTATAGGTGACTTCCAAGTGAGCCATATTGCTTGGGGGACATTGTGCTGGTTGTGTTGTATAGGTGACTTCCAAGTCAGCCATATTGCATGGGGGACATTGTGCTGGTTGTCTTGTATAGGTGACTTCCAAGTCAGCCATATTGCATGGGAGACATTGTGCTGGTGGCCATGTTCTATAGGTGACTTCCAAGTCAGCCATATTGCTTGGGGGACATTGTGCTGGTTGTATTGTATAGGTGACTTCCAAGTCAGCCATATTGCATGGGGGACATTGTGCTGGTGGCCATGTTCTATAGGTGACTTCCAAGTCAGCCATATTGCATGGGGGACATTGTGTTGGTTGCCATGTTGTATAGGTGACTTCCAAGTCAGCCATATTGCATGGGGGACATTGTGCTGGTTGCCATGTCCTATAGGTGACTTCCAAGTCAGCCATATTGCATGGGGGAAATTGTGCTGGTTGTCTTGTATAGGTGACTTCCAAGTCAGCCATATTGCATGGGGGACATTGTGCTGGTTGCCATGTTGTATAGGTGACTTCCAAGTCAGCCATATTGCATGGGGGACATTGTGCTGGTTGTATTGTATATGTGACTTCCAAGTCAGCCATATTGCATGGGGGACATTGTGCTGGTTGTATTGTATAGGTGACTTCCAAGTCAGCCATATTGCATGGGGGACATTGTGCTGGTTGTATTGTATAGGTGACTTCCAAGTCAGCCATATTGCATGGGGGACATTGTGCTGGTTGCCATGTTGTATAGGTGACTTCCAAGTCAGCCATATTGCTTGGGGGACATTGTGCTGGTGGCCATGTTCTATAGGTGACTTCCAAGTCAGCCATATTGCATGGGGGACATTGTGCTGGTTGCCATTCCTATAGGTGACTTCCAAGTCAGCCATATTGCATGGGGGACATTGTGCTGGTTGTCTTGTATAGGTGACTTCCAAGTCAGCCATATTGCTTGGGGGACATTGTGCTGGTTGCCATGTTCTATAGGTGACTTCCAAGTCAGCCATATTGCTTGGGGGACATTGTGCTAGTGGCCATGTTCTATAGGTGACTTCCAAGTCAGTCATATTGCTTGGGGGACATTGTGCTGGTTGCCATGTTGTATAGGTGACTTCCAAGTCATCCATATTGCATGGGGGACATTGTGCTGGTGGCCATGTTCTATAGGTGACTTCCAAGTCAGCCATATTGCATGGGGGGCATTGTGTTGGTTGCCATGTTGTATAGGTGACTTCCAAGTCAGCCATATTGCATGAGGGACATTGTGCTGGTTGCCATGTCCTATAGGTGACTTCCAAGTCAGCCATATTGCATGGGGGAAATTGTGCTGGTTGTCTTGTATAGGTGACTTCCAAGTCAGCCATATTGCTTGGGGGACATTGTGCTGGTTGCCCTGTTCTATAGGTGACTTCCACGTCAGCCATATTGCATTTGGGACATTGTGCTGGTTGTATTGTATAGGTGACTTCCAAGTCAGCCATATTGCATGGGGGACATTGTGCTGGTTGTATTGTATAGGTGACTTCCAAGTGAGCCATATTGCTTGGGGGACATTGTGCTGGTGGCCATGTTCTATAGGTGACTTCCAAGTCAGCCATATTGCATGGGGGACATTGTGCTGGTTGCCATGTCCTATAGGTGACTTCCAAGTCAGCCATATTGCATGGGGGACATTGTGCTGGTTGCCATGTTGTATAGGTGACTTCCAAGTCAGCCATATTGCATGGGGGACATTGTGCTGGTTGCCATGCTGTATAGGTGACTTCCAAGTGAGCCATATTGCTTGGGGGACATTGTGCTGGTTGTGTTGTATAGGTGACTTCCAAGTCAGCCATATTGCATGGGGGACATTGTGCTGGTTGTCTTGTATAGGTGACTTCCAAGTCAGCCGTGTTGCATGGGGGACATTGTGCTGGTGGCCATGTTCTATAGGTGACTTCCAAGTCAGCCATATTGCATGGGGGACATTGTGCTGGTTGCCATGTTGTATAGGTGACTTCCAAGTCAGCCATATTGCTTGGGGGACATTGTGCCGGTTGCCACGTTCTATAGGTGACTTCCAAGTGAGCCATATTGCTTGGGGGACATTGTACTGGTTGCCATGTTGTATAGGTGACTTCCAAGTCAGCCATATTGCATGGGGGACATTTTGCTGGTGGCCATGTTCTATAGGTGACTTCCAAGTCAGCCACATTGCATGGGGGACATTGTGCTGGTTTCTTGTATAGGTGACTTCCAAGTCAGCCATATTGCATGGGGGACATTGTCCTGGTTGCCATGTTGTATAGGTGACTTCCAAGTCAGCCATATTGCATGGGGGACATTGTGCTGGTTGCCATGTTGTATAGGTGACTTCAAAGTCAGCCATATTGCATGGGGGACATTGTGCTGGATGCCATATTGTATAGGTGACTTCCAAGTGAGCCATATTGCATGGGCGACATTGTGCTGGTTGTGTTGTATAGGTGACTTCCAAGTCAGCCATATTGCATGGGGGACATTGTGCTGGTTGTGTTGTATAGGTGACTTCCAAATCAGCCATATTGCATGGGGGACATTGTGCTGGTTGTATTGTATAGGTGACTTCCAAGTCAGCCATATTGCATGGGGGACATTGTGCTGGTTGTATTGTATAGGTGACTTCCAAGTCAGCCATATTGCATGGGGGACATTGTGCTGGTGGCCATGTCGCATAGGTGACTTCCAAGTCAGCCATACTGCATTTGGGACATTGTGCTGGTTGTATTGTATAGGTGACTTCCAAGTCAGCCATATTGCATGGGGGACATTGTGCTGGTTGTATTGTATAGGTGACTTCCAAGTGAGCCATATTGCTTGGGGGACATTGTGCTGGTGGCCATGTTCTATAGGTGACTTCCAAGTCAGCCATATTGCATGGGGGACATTGTGCTGGTTGCATTGTCCTATAGGTGACTTCCAAGTCAGCCATATTGCATGGCGGACATTGTGCTGGTGGCCATGTTCTATAGGTGACTTCCAAGTCAGCCATATTGCATGGGGGACATTGTGCTGGTTGTCTTGTATAGGTGACTTCCAAGTCAGCCATATTGCATGGGAGACATTGTGCTGGTGGCCATGTTCTATAGGTGACTTCCAAGTCAGCCATATTGCTTGGGGAACATTGTGCTGGTTGTATTGTATAGGTGACTTCCAAGTCAGCCATATTGCATGGGGGACATTGTGCTGGTTGCCATGTTGTATAGGTGACTTCCAAGTCAGCCATATTGCATGGGGGACATTGTGCTGGTTGTCTTGTATAGGTGACTTCCAAGTCAGCCATATTGCATGGGGGACATTGTGCTGGTTGCCATGTTGTATAGGTGACTTCCAAGTCAGGCATATTGCATGGGGGACATTGTGCTGGTTGCCATGTTGTATAGGTGACTTCCAAGTGAGCCATATTGCTTGGGGGACATTGTGCTGGTTGTGTTGTATAGGTGACTTCCAAGTCAGCCATATTGCATGGGGGACATTGTGCTGGTTGCCATGTCCTATAGGTGCCTTCCAAGTCAGCCATATTGCATGGGGGACATTGTGCTGGTTGCCATGTTGTATAGGTGACTTCCAAGTCAGCCATATTGCATGGGGGACATTGTGCTGGTTGCCATGTTGTATAGGTGACTTCCAAGTGAGCCATATTGCTTGGGGGACATTGTGCTGGTTGTGTTGTATAGGTGACTTCCAAGTCAGCCATATTGCATGGGGGACATTGTGCTGGTTGTCTTGTATAGGTGACTTCCAAGTCAGCCGTGTTGCATGGGGGACATTGTGCTGGTGGCCATGTTCTATAGGTGACTTCCAAGTCAGCCATATTGCATGGGGGACATTGTGCTGGTTGCCATGTTGTATAGGTGACTTCCAAGTCAGCCATATTGCTTGGGGGACATTGTGCCGGTTGCCACGTTCTATAGGTGACTTCCAAGTGAGCCATATTGCTTGGGGGACATTGTACTGGTTGCAATGTTGTATAGGTGACTTCCAAGTCAGCCATATTGCATGGGGGACATTGTGCTGGTGGCCATGTTCTATAGGTGACTTCCAAGTCAGCCACATTGGATGGGGGACATTGTGCTGGTTTCTTGTATAGGTGACTTCCAAGTCAGCCATATTGCATGGGGGACATTGTGCTGGTTGCCATGTTGTATAGGTGACTTCCAAGTCAGCCATATTGCATTGGAGACATTGTGCTGGTTGCCATGTTGTATAGGTGACTTCAAAGTCAGCCATATTGCATGGGGGACATTGTGCTGGATGCCATGTTGTATAGGTGACTTCCAAGTGAGCCATATTGCATGGGGGACATTGTGCTGGTTGTGTTGTATAGGTGACTTCCAAGTCAGCCATATTGCATGGGGGGCATTGTGCTGGTTGTCTTGTATAGGTGACTTCTAAGTCAGCCATATTGCTTGGGGGACATTGTGCTGGTTGTATTGTATAGGTGACTTCCAAGTCAGCCATATTGCATGGGGGACATTGTGCTGGTTGCCATTTTGTATAGGTGACTTCCAAGTCAGCCATATTGCATGGGGGACATTGTGCTGGTTGTCTTGTATAGGTGACTTCCAAGTCAGCCATATTGCATGGGGGACATTGTGCTGGTTGTGTTGTATAGGTGACTTCCAAATCAGCCATATTGCATGGGGGACATTGTGCTGGTTGTATTGTATAGGTGACTTCCAAGTCAGCCATATTGCATGGGGGACATTGTGCTGGTTGTATTGTATAGGTGACTTCCAAGTCAGCCATATTGCATGGGGGACATTGTGCTGGTGGCCATGTCGTATAGGTGACTTCCAAGTCAGCCATATTGCATGGGGGACATTGTGCTGGTTGTCTTGTATAGGTGACGTCCAAGTCAGCCATATTGCTTGGGGGACATTGTGCTGGTTGTATTTTATAGGTGACTTCCAAGTCAGCCATATTGCAAGGGGGACATTGTGCTGGTTGCCATGTTGTATAGGTGACTTCCAAGTCAGCCATATTGCATGGGGGACATTGTGCTGGTGGCCATGTTCTATAGGTGACTTCCAAGTCAGCCATATTGCATTTGGGACATTGTGCTGGTTGTATTGTATGGGTGACTTCCAAGTCAGCCATATTGCTTGGGGGACATTGTGCCGGTTGCCACGTTCTATAGGTGACTTCCAAGTGAGCCATATTGCTTGGGGGACATTGTACTGGTTGCCATGTTGTATAGGTGACTTCCATGTCAGCCATATTGCATGGGGGACATTGTGCTGGTGGCCATGTTCTATAGGTGACTTCCAAGTCAGCCACATTGCATGGGGGACATTGTGCTGGTTTCTTGTATAGGTGACTTCCAAGTCAGCCATATTGCATGGGGGACATTGTGCTGGTTGCCATGTTGTATAGGTGACTTCCAAGTCAGCTATATTGCATGGGGGACATTGTGCTGGTTGCCATGTTGTATAGGTGACTTCAAAGTCAGCCATATTGCATGGGGGACATTGTGCTGGATGCCATGTTGTATAGCTGACTTCCAAGTGAGCCATATTGCATGGGGGACATTGTGCTCGTTGTGTTGTATAGGTGACTTCCAAGTCAGCCATATTGCATGGGGGACATTGTGCTGGTTGTCTTGTATAGGTGACTTCCAAGTCAGCCATATTGCTTGGGGGACATTGTGCTGGTTGTATTGTATAGGTGACTTCCAAGTCAGCCATATTGCATGGGGGACATTGTGCTGGTGGCCATGTTCTATAGGTGACTTCCAAGTCAGCCATATTGCATTTGGGACATTGTGCTGGTTGTCTTGTATAGGTGACTTCCAAGTCAGCCATATTGCATGGGGGACATTGTGCTGGTTGTGTTGTATAGGTGACTTCCAAATCAGCCATATTGCATGGGGGACATTGTGCTGGTTGTATTGTATAGGTGACTTCCAAGTCAGCCATATTGCATGGGGGACATTGTGCTGGTTGTATTGTATAGGTGACTTCCAAGTCAGCCATATTGCATGGGGGACATTGTGCTGGTGGCCATGTCGTATAGGTGACTTCCAAGTCAGCCATATTGCATGGGGGACATTGTGCTGGTTGTCTTGTATAGGTGACTTCCAAGTCAGCCATATTGCTTGGGGGACATTGTGCTGGTTGTATTTTATAGGTGACTTCCAAGTCAGCCATATTGCATGGGGGACATTGTGCTGGTTGCCATGTTGTATAGGTGACTTCCAAGTCAGCCATATTGCATGGGGGACATTGTGCTGGTGGCCATGTTCTATAGGTGACTTCCAAGTCAGCCATATTGCATTTGGGACATTGTGCTGGTTGTATTGTATAGGTGACTTCCAAGTCAGCCATATTGCTTGGGGGACATTGTGCCGGTTGCCACGTTCTATAGGTGACTTCCAAGTGAGCCATATTGCTTGGGGGACATTGTACTGGTTGCCATGTTGTATAGGTGACTTCCAAGTCAGCCATATTGCATGGGGGACATTGTGCTGGTGGCCATGTTCTATAGGTGACTTCCAAGTCAGCCACATTGCATGGGGGACATTGTGCTGGTTTCTTGTATAGGTGACTTCCAAGTCAGCCATATTGCATGGGGGACATTGTGCTGGTTGCCATGTTGTATAGGTGACTTCCAAGTCAGCCATATTGCATGGGGGACATTGTGCTGGTTGCCATGTTGTATAGGTGACTTCAAAGTCAGCCATATTGCATGGGGGACATTGTGCTGGATGCCATGTTGTATAGGTGACTTCCAAGTGAGCCATATTGCATGGGGGACATTGTGCTCGTTGTGTTGTATAGGTGACTTCCAAGTCAGCCATATTGCATGGGGGACATTGTGCTGGTTGTCTTGTATAGATGACTTCCAAGTCAGCCATATTGCTTGGGGGACATTGTGCTGGTTGTATTGTATAGGTGACTTCCAAGTCAGCCATATTGCATGGGGGATATTGTGCTGGTTGCCATTTTGTATAGGTGACTTCCAAGTCAGCCATATTGCATGGGGGACATTGTGCTGGTGGCCATGTTCTATAGGTGACTTCCAAGTCAGCCATATTGCATTTGGGACATTGTGCTGGTTGTCTTGTATAGGTGACTTCCAAGTCAGCCATATTGCATGGGGGACATTGTGCTGGTTGTGTTGTATAGGTGACTTCCAAATCAGCCATATTGCATGGGGGACATTGTGCTGGTTGTATTGTATAGGTGACTTCCAAGTCAGCCATATTGCATGGGGGACATTGTGCTGGTTGTATTGAATAGGTGACTTCCAAGTCAGCCATATTGCATGGGGGACATTGTGCTGGTGGCCATGTCGTATAGGTGACTTCCAAGTCAGCCATATTGCATGGGGGACATTGTGCTGGTTGTCTTGTATAGGTGACTTCCAAGTCAGCCATATTGCTTGGGGGACATTGTGCTGGTTGTATTTTATAGGTGACTTCCAAGTCAGCCATATTGCATGGGGGACATTGTGCTGGTTGCCATGTTGTATAGGTGACTTCCAAGTCAGCCATATTGCATTTGGGACATTGTGCTGGTTGTATTGTATAGGTGACTTGCAAGTCAGCCATATTGCATGGGGGACATTGTGCTGGCTGTATTGTATAGGTGACTTCCAAGTGAGCCATATTGCTTGGGGGACATTGTGCTGGTGGCCATGTTCTATAGGTGACTTCCAAGTCAGCCATATTGCATGGGGGACATTGTGCTGGTTGCATTGTCCTATAGGTGACTTCCAAGTCAGCCATATTGTATGGGGGACATTGTGCTGGTTGCCATGTTGTATAGGTGACTTCCAAGTCAGCCATATTGCATGGGGACATTGTGCTGGTTGTCTTGTATAGGTGACTTCCAAGTCAGCCATATTGCATGGGGGACATTGTGCTGGTTGCCATGTTGTATAGGTGACTTCCAAGTCAGGCATATTGCATGGGGGACATTGTGCTGGTTGCCATGTTGTATAGGTGACTTCCAAGTGAGCCATATTGCTTGAGGGACATTGTGCTGGTTGTGTTGTATAGGTGACTTCCAAGTCAGCCATATTGCATGGGGGACATTGTGCTGGTTGCCATGTCCTATAGGTGCCTTCCAAGTCAGCCATATTGCATGGGGGACATTGTGCTGGTTGCCATGTTGTTTAGGTGACTTCCAAGTCAGCCATATTGCATGGGGGACATTGTGTTGGTTGCCATGTTGTATAGGTGACTTCCAAGTGAGCCATATTGCTTGGGGGACATTGTGCTGGTTGTGTTGTATAGGTGACTTCCAAGTCAGCCATATTGCATGGGGGACATTGTGCTGGTTGTCTTGTATAGGTGACTTCCAAGTCAGCCGTGTTGCATGGGGGACATTGTGCTGGTGGCCATGTTCTATAGGTGACTTCAAAGTCAGCCATATTGCATGGGGGACATTGTGCTGGTTGCCATGTTGTATAGGTGACTTCCAAGTCAGCCATATTGCTTACGGGACATTGTGCCGGTTGCCACGTTCTATAGGTGACTTCCAAGTGAGCCATATTGCTTGGGGGACATTGTACTGGTTGCCATGTTGTATAGGTGACTTCCAAGTCAGCCATATTGCATGGGGGACATTGTGCTGGTTGTCTTGTATAGGTGACTTCCAAGTCAGCCATATTGCTTGGGGGACATTGTGCTGGTTGTATTTTATAGGTGACTTCCAAGTCAGCCATATTGCATGGGGGACATTGTGCTGGTTGCCATGTTGTATAGGTGACTTCCAAGTCAGCCATATTGCATTTGGGACATTGTGCTGGTTGTCTTGTATAGGTGACTTCCAAGTCAGCCATATTGCTTGGGGGACATTGTGCTGGTTGTATTTTATAGGTGACTTCCAAGTCAGCCATATTGCATGGGGGACATTGTGCTGGTTGCCATGTTGTATAGGTGACTTCCAAGTCAGCCATATTGCATGGGGGACATTGTGCTGGTTGCATTGTCCTATAGGTGACTTCCAAGTCAGCCATATTGCATGGGGGACATTGTGCTGGTTGTCTTGTATAGGTGACTTCCAAGTCAGCCATATTGCATGGGAGACATTGTGCTGGTGGCCATGTTCTATAGGTGACTTCCAAGTCAGCCATATTGCTTGGGGGACATTGTGCTGGTTGTATTGTATTGGTGACTTCCAAGTCAGCCATATTGTATGGGGGACATTGTGCTGGTTGCCATGTTGTATAGGTGACTTCCAAGTCAGCCATATTGCATGGGGACATTGTGCTGGTTGTCTTGTATAGGTGACTTCCAAGTCAGCCATATTGCATGGGGGACATTGTGCTGGTTGCCATGTTGTATAGGTGACTTCCAAGTCAGGCATATTGCATGGGGGACATTGTGCTGGTTGCCATGTTGTATAGGTGACTTCCAAGTGAGCCATATTGCTTGAGGGACATTGTGCTGGTTGTGTTGTATAGGTGACTTCCAAGTCAGCCATATTGCATGTGGGACATTGTGCTGGTTGCCATGTCCTATAGGTGCCTTCCAAGTCAGCCATATTGCATGGGGGACATTGTGCTGGTTGCCA
Organism: Petromyzon marinus; assembly: GCF_048934315.1. Classification (NCBI taxonomy): domain Eukaryota; kingdom Metazoa; phylum Chordata; class Hyperoartia; order Petromyzontiformes; family Petromyzontidae; genus Petromyzon; species Petromyzon marinus. Next base: position 1,436,266 of record NW_027422650.1, on the reverse strand, counting down.
TGTTGTTTAGGTGACTTCCAAGTCAGCCATATTGCATGGGGGACATTGTGTTGGTTGCCATGTTGTATAGGTGACTTCCAAGTGAGCCATATTGCTTGGGGGACATTGTGCTGGTTGTGTTGTATAGGTGACTTCCAAGTCAGCCATATTGCATGGGGGACATTGTGCTGGTTGTCTTGTATAGGTGACTTCCAAGTCAGCCGTGTTGCATGGGGGACATTGTGCTGGTGGCCATGTTCTATAGGTGACTTCAAAGTCAGCCATATTGCATGGGGGACATTCTGCTGGTTGCCATGTTGTATAGGTGACTTCCAAGTCAGCCATATTGCTTACGGGACATTGTGCCGGTTGCCACGTTCTATAGGTGACTTCCAAGTGAGCCATATTGCTTGGGGGACATTGTACTGGTTGCCATGTTGTATAGGTGACTTCCAAGTCAGCCATATTGCATGGGGGACATTGTGCTGGTCGCCATGTTCTATAGGTGACTTCCAAGTCACCCACATTGCATGGGGGACATTGTGCTGGTTTCTTGTATAGGTGACTTCCAAGTCAGCCATATTGCATGGGGGACATTGTGCTGGTTGACATGTTGTATAGGTGACTTCCAAGTCAGCCATATTGCATGGGGGACATTGTGCTGGTTGCCATGTTGTATAGGTGACTTCAAAGTCAGCCATATTGCATGGGGGACATTGTGCTGGATGCCATGTTGTATAGGTGACTTCCAAGTGAGCCATATTGCATGGGGGACATTGTGCTGGTTGTGTTGTATAGGTGACTTCCAAGTTAGCCATATTGCATGGGGGACATTGTGCTGGTTGTCTTGTATAGGTGACTTCTAAGTCAGCCATATTGCTTGGGGGACATTGTGCTGGTTGTATTGTATAGGTGACTTCCAAGTCAGCCATATTGCATGGGGGACATTGTGCTGGTTGCCATTTTGTATAGGTGACTTCCAAGTCAGCCATATTGCATGGGGGACATTGTGCTGGTGGCCATGTTCTATAGGTGACTTCCAAGTCAGCCATATTGCATTTGGGACATTGTGCTGGTTGTCTTGTATAGGTGACTTCCAAGTCAGCCATATTGAATGGGGGACATTGTGCTGGTTGTGTTGTATAGGTGACTTCCAAATCAGCCATATTGCATGGGGGACATTGTGCTGGTTGTATTGTATAGGTGACTTCCAAGTCAGCCATATTGCATGGGGGACATTGTGCTGGTTGTATTGTATAGGTGACTTCCAAGTCAGCCATATTGCATGGGGGACATTGTGCTGGTGACCATGTCGTATAGGTGACTTCCAAGTCAGCCATATTGCATGGGGGACATTGTGCAGGTTGTCTTGTATAGGTGACTTCCAAGTCAGCCATATTGCTTGGGGGACATTGTGCTGGTTGTCTTGTATAGGTGACTTCCAAGTCAGCCATATTGCATGGGAGACATTGTGCTGGTGGCCATGTTGTATAGGTGACTTCCAAGTCAGCCATATTGCTTGGGGGATATTGTGCTGGTTGTATTGTATAGGTGACTTCCAAGTCAGCCATATTGCATGGGGGACATTGTGCTGGTTGCCATGTTGTATAGGTGACTTCCAAGTCAGCCATATTGCATGGGGGACATTGTGCTGGTTGTCTTGTATAGGTGACTTCCAAGTCAGCCATATTGCATGGGGGACATTGTGCTGGTTGCCATGTTGTATAGGTGACTTCCAAGTCAGGCATATTGCATGGGGGACATTGTGCTGGTTGCCATGTTGTATAGGTGACTTCCAAGTGAGCCATATTGCTTGGGGGACATTGTGCTGGTTGTGTTGTATAGGTGACTTCCAAGTCAGCCATATTGCATGGGGGACATTGTGCTGGTTGTCTTGTATAGGTGACTTCCAAGTCAGCCATATTGCATGGGAGACATTGTGCTGGTGGCCATGTTCTATAGGTGACTTCCAAGTCAGCCATATTGCTTGGGGGACATTGTGCTGGTTGTATTGTATAGGTGACTTCCAAGTCAGCCATATTGCATGGGGGACATTGTGCTGGTTGCCATGTTGTATAGGTGACTTCCAAGTCAGCCATATTGCATGGGGGACATTGTGCTGGTTTTCTTGTATAGGTGACTTCCAAGTCAGCCATATTGCATGGGGGACATTGTGCTGGTTGTCTTGTATAGGTGACTTCCAAGTCAGCCGTGTTGCATGGGGGACATTGTGCTGGTGGCCATGTTCTATAGGTGACTTCCAAGTCAGCCATATTGCATTTGGGACATTGTGCTGGTTGTCTTGTATAGGTGACTTCCAAGTCAGCCATATTGCATGGGGGACATTGTGCTGGTTGTGTTGTATAGGTGACTTCCAAATCAGCCATATTGCATGGGGGACATTGTGCTGGTTGTATTGTATAGGTGACTTCCAAGTCAGCCATATTGCATGGGGGACATTGTGCTGGTTGTATTGTATAGGTGACTTCCAAGTCAGCCATATTGCATGGGGGACATTGTGCTGGTGGCCATGTCGTATAGGTGACTTCCAAGTCAGCCATATTGCATGGGGGACATTGTGCTGGTTGTCTTGTATAGGTGACTTCCAAGTCAGCCATATTGCTTGTGGGACATTGTGCTGGTTGTATGGTATAGGTGACTTCCAAGTCAGCCATATTGCATGCATGGGGGACATTGTGCTGGTTGCCATGTTGTATAGGTGACGTCCAAGTCAGCCATATTGCATGGGGGACATTGTGCTGGTGGCCATGTTCTATAGGTGACTTCCAAGTCAGCCATATTGCATGGGGGACATTGTGCTGGTTGCATTGTCCTATAGGTGACTTCCAAGTCAGCCATATTGCATGTGGGACATTTTGCTGGTGGCCATGTTCTATAGGTGACTTCCAAGTCAGCCATATTGCATGGGGGACATTGTGCTGGTGGCCATGTTCTATAGGTGACTTCCAAGTCAGCCATATTGCTTGGGGGACATTGTGCTGGTTGTATTGTATAGGTGACTTCCAAGTCAGCCATATTGCATGGGGGACATTGTGCTGGTTGCCATGTTGTATAGGTGACTTCTAAGTCAGCCATTTTGCTTGGGGGACATTGTGCTGGTTGTATTGTATAGGTGACTTCCAAGTCAGCCATATTGCATGGGGGACATTGTGCTGGTTGCCATTTTGTATAGGTGACTTCCAAGTCAGCCATATTGCATGGGGGACATTGTGCTGGTGGCCATGTTCTATAGGTGACTTCCAAGTCAGCCATATTGCATTTGGGACATTGTGCTGGTTGTCTTGTATAGGTGACTTCCAAGTCAGCCATATTGAATGGGGGACATTGTGCTGGTTGTGTTGTATAGGTGACTTCCAAATCAGCCATATTGCATGGGGGACATTGTGCTGGTTGTATTGTATAGGTGACTTCCAAGTCAGCCATATTGCATGGGGGACATTGTGCTGGTTGTATTGTATAGGTGACTTCCAAGTCAGCCATATTGCATGGGGGACATTGTGCTGGTGGCCATGTCGTAAAGGTGACTTCCAAGTCAGCCATATTGCATGGGGGACATTGTGCTGGTTGTCTTGTATAGGTGACTTCCAAGTCAGCCATATTGCTTGGGGGACATTGTGCTGGTTGTATTTTATAGGTGACTTCCAAGTCAGCCATATTGCATGGGGGACATTGTATTGGTTGCCATGTTGTATAGGTGACTTCCAAGTCAGCCATATTGCATGGGGGACATTGTGCTGGTGGCCATGTTCTATAGGTGACTTCCAAGTCAGCCATATTGCATTTGGGACATTGTGCTGGTTGTATTGTATAGGTGACTTCCAAGTCAGCCATATTGCATGGGGGACATTGTGCTGGTTGTATTGTATAGGTGACTTCCAAGTGAGCCATATTGCTTGGGGGACATTGTGCTGGTGGCCATGTTCTATAGGTGACTTCCAAGTCAGCCATATTGCATGGGGGACATTGTGCTGGTTGCATTGTCCTATAGGTGACTTCCAAGTCAGCCATATTGCATGGGGGACATTGTGCTGGTGGCCATGTTCTATAGGTGACTTCCAAGTCAGCCATATTGCATGGGGGACATTGTGCTGGTTGTCTTGTATAGGTGACTTCCAAGTCAGCCATATTGCATGGGAGACATTGTGCTGGTGGCCATGTTCTATAGGTGACTTCCAAGTCAGCCATATTGCTTGGGGGACTTTGTGCTGGTTGTATTGTATAGGTGACTTCCAAGTCAGCCATATTGCATTTGGGACATTGTGCTGGTTGTATTGTATAGGTGACTTCCAAGTCAGCCATATTGCATGGGGGACATTGTGCTGGTTGTCTTGTATAGGTGACTTCCAAGTCAGCCATATTGCATGGGGGACATTGTGCTGGTTGCCATGTTGTATAGGTGACTTCCAAGTCAGGCATATTGCATGGGGGACATTGTGCTGGTTGCCATGTTGTATAGGTGACTTCCAAGTGAGCCATATTGCTTGGGGGACATTGTGCTGGTTGTGTTGTATAGGTGACTTCCAAGTCAGCCATATTGCATGGGGGACATTGTGCTGGTTGTCTTGTATAGGTGACTTCCAAGTCAGCCGTGTTGCATGGGGGACATTGTGCTGGTGGCCATGTTCTATAGGTGACTTCCAAGTCAGCCATATTGCATTTGGGACATTGTGCTGGTTGTCTTGTATAGGTGACTTCCAAGTCAGCCATATTGCATGGGGGACATTGTGCTGGTTGCCATGTTGTATAGGTGACTTCCAAGTCAGCCATATTGCATGGGGACATTGTGCTGGTTGTCTTGTATAGGTGACTTCCAAGTCAGCCATATTGCATGGGGGACATTGTGCTGGTTGCCATGTTGTATAGGTGACTTCCAAGTCAGCCATATTGCATGGGGGACATTGTGCTGGTTGCCATGTTGTATAGGTGACTTCCAAGTGAGCCATATTGCTTGGGGGACATTGTGCTGGTTGTGTTGTATAGGTGACTTCCAAGTCAGCCATATTGCTTGGGGGACATTGTGCTGGTTGTATGGTATAGGTGACTTCCAAGTCAGCCATATTGCATGCATGGGGGACATTGTGCTGGTTGCCATGTTGTATAGGTGACGTCCAAGTCAGCCATATTGCATGGGGGACATTGTGCTGGTGGCCATGTTCTATAGGTGACTTCCAAGTCAGCCATATTGCATGGGGGACATTGTGCTGGTTGCATTGTCCTATAGGTGACTTCCAAGTCAGCCATATTGCATGTGGGACATTGTGCTGGTGGCCATGTTCTATAGGTGACTTCCAAGTCAGCCATATTGCATGGGGGACATTGTGCTGGTTGTATTGTATAGGTGACTTCCAAGTCAGCCATATTGCATGGGGGACATTGTGGTGGTGGCAATGTCGTATAGGTGACTTCCAAGTCAGCCATATTGCATGGGGGACATTGTGCTGGTTGTCTTGTATAGGTGACTTCCAAGTCAGCCATATTGCTTGGGGGACATTGTGCTGGTTGTATTTTATAGGTGACTTCCAAGTCAGCCATATTGCATGGGGGACATTGTGCTGGTTGCCATGTTGTATAGGTGACTTCCAAGTCAGCCATATTGCATGGGGGACATTGTGCTGGTGGCCATGTTCTATAGGTGACTTCCAAGTCAGCCATATTGCATTTGGGACATTGTGCTGGTTGTATTGTATAGGTGACTTCCAAGTCAGCCATATTGCATGGGGGACATTGTGCTGGTTGTATTGTATAGGTGACTTCCAAGTGAGCCATATTGCTTGGGGGACATTGTGCTGGTGGCCATGTTCTATAGGTGACTTCCAAGTCAGCCATATTGCATGGGGGACATTGTGCTGGTTGCATTGTCCTATAGGTGACTTCCAAGTCAGCCATATTGCATGGGGGACATTGTGCTGGTGGCCATGTTCTATAGGTGACTTCCAAGTCAGCCATATTGCATGGGGGACATTGTGCTGGTTGTCTTGTATAGGTGACTTCCAAGTCAGCCATATTGCATGGGAGACATTGTGCTGGTGGCCATGTTCTATAGGTGACTTCCAAGTCAGCCATATTGCTTGGGGGACATTGTGCTGGTTGTATTGTATAGGTGACTTCCAAGTCAGCCATATTGCATGGGGGACATTGTGCTGGTTGCCATGTTGTATAGGTGACTTCCACGTCAGCCATATTGCATGGGGGACATTGTGCTGGTTGTCTTGTATAGGTGACTTCCAAGTCAGCCATATTGCATGGGGGACATTGTGCTGGTTGCCATGTTGTATAGGTGACTTCCAAGTCAGGCATATTGCATGGGGGACATTGTGCTGGTTGCCATGTTGTATAGGTGACTTCCAAGTGAGCCATATTGCATGGGGGACATTGTGCTGGTTGTCTTGTATAGGTGACTTCCAAGTCAGCCGTGTTGCATGGGGGACATTGTGCTGGTTGTCTTGTATAGGTGACTTCCAAGTCAGCCGTGTTGCATGGGGGACATTGTGCTGGTGGCCATGTTCTATAGGTGACTTCCAAGTCAGCCATATTGCATTTGGAACATTGTGCTGGTTGTCTTGTATAGGTGACTTCCAAGTCAGCCATATTGCATGGGGGACATTGTGCTGGTTGTGTTGTATAGGTGACTTCCAAATCAGCCATATTGTATGGGGGACATTGTGCTGGTTGTATTGTATAGGTGACTTCCAAGTCAGCCATATTGCATGGGGGACATTGTGCTGGTTGTATTGTATAGGTGACTTCCAAGTCAGCCATATTGCATGGGGGACATTGTGCTGGTGGCCATGTCGTATAGGTGACTTCCAAGTCAGCCATATTGCATGGGGGACATTGTGCTGGTTGTCTTGTATAGGTGACTTCCAAGTCAGCCATATTGCTTGGGGGACATTGTGCTGGTTGTATGGTATAGGTGTTTTCCAAGTCAGCCATTATGCATGCATGGGGGACATTGTGCTGGTTGCCATGTTGTATAGGTGACGTCCAAGTCAGCCATATTGCATGGGGGACATTGTGCTGGTGGCCATGTTCTATAGGTGACTTCCAAGTCAGCCATATTGCATGGGGGACATTGTGCTGGTTGCATTGTCCTATAGGTGACTTCCAAGTCAGCCATATTGCATGTGGGACATTGTGCTGGTGGCCATGTTCTATAGGTGACTTCCAAGTCAGCCATATTGCATGGGGGACATTGTGCTGGTTGTATTGTATAGGTGACTTCCAAGTCAGCCATATTGCATGGGGGACATTGTGCTGGTGGCCATGTCGTATAGGTGACTTCCAAGTCAGCCATATTGCATGGGGGACATTGTGCTGGTTGTCTTGTATAGGTGACTTCCAAGTCAGCCATATTGCTTGGGGGAAATTGTGCTGGTTGTATTTTATAGGTGACTTCCAAGTCAGCCATATTGCATGGGGGACATTGTGCTGGTTGCCATGTTGTATAGGTGACGTCCAAGTCAGCCATATTGCATGGGGGACATTGTGCTGGTGGCCATGTTCTATAGGTGACTTCCAAGTCAGCCATATTGCATGGGGGACATTGTGCTGGTTGCATTGTCCTATAGGTGACTTCCAAGTCAGCCATATTGCATGTGGGACATTGTGCTGGTGGCCATGTTCTATAGGTGACTTCCAAGTCAGCCATATTGCATGGGGGACATTGTGCTGGTGGCCATGTTCTATAGGTGACTTCCAAGTCAGCCATATTGCTTGGGGGACATTGTGCTGGTTGTATTGTATAGGTGACTTCCAAGTCAGCCATATTGCATGGGGGACATTGTGCTGGTTGCCATGTTGTATAGGTGACTTCTAAGTCAGCCATTTTGCTTGGGGGACATTGTGCTGGTTGTATTGTATAGGTGACTTCCAAGTCAGCCATATTGCATGGGGGACATTGTGCTGGTTGCCATTTTGTATAGGTGACTTCCAAGTCAGCCATATTGCATGGGGGACATTGTGCTGGTGGCCATGTTCTATAGGTGACTTCCAAGTCAGCCATATTGCATTTGGGACATTGTGCTGGTTGTCTTGTATAGGTGACTTCCAAGTCAGCCATATTGAATGGGGGACATTGTGCTGGTTGTGTTGTATAGGTGACTTCCAAATCAGCCATATTGCATGGGGGACATTGTGCTGGTTGTATTGTATAGGTGACTTCCAAGTCAGCCATATTGCATGGGGGACATTGTGCTGGTTGTATTGTATAGGTGACTTCCAAGTCAGCCATATTGCATGGGGGACATTGTGCTGGTGGCCATGTCGTAAAGGTGACTTCCAAGTCAGCCATATTGCTTGGGGGACATTGTGCTGGTTGTATTTTATAGGTGACTTCCAAGTCAGCCATATTGCATGGGGGACATTGTGCTGGTTGCCATGTTGTATAGGTGACTTCCAAGTCAGCCATATTGCATGGGGGACATTGTGCTGGTGGCCATGTTCTATAGGTGACTTCCAAGTCAGCCATATTGCATTTGGGACATTGTGCTGGTTGTATTGTATAGGTGACTTCCAAGTCAGCCATATTGCATGGGGGACATTGTGCTGGTTGTATTGTATAGGTGACTTCCAAGTGAGCCATATTGCTTGGGGGACATTGTGCTGGTGGCCATGTTCTATAGGTGACTTCCAAGTCAGCCATATTGCATGGGGGACATTGTGCTGGTTGCATTGTCCTATAGGTGACTTCCAAGTCAGCCATATTGCATGGGGGACATTGTGCTGGTGGCCATGTTCTATAGGTGACTTCCAAGTCAGCCATATTGCATGGGGGACATTGTGCTGGTTGTCTTGTATAGGTGACTTCCAAGTCAGCCATATTGCATGGGAGACATTGTGCTGGTGGCCATGTTCTATAGGTGACTTCCAAGTCAGCCATATTGCTTGGGGGACTTTGTGCTGGTTGTATTGTATAGGTGACTTCCAAGTCAGCCATATTGCATTTGGGACATTGTGCTGGTTGTATTGTATAGGTGACTTCCAAGTCAGCCATATTGCATGGGGGACATTGTGCTGGTTGTCTTGTATAGGTGACTTCCAAGTCAGCCATATTGCATGGGGGACATTGTGCTGGTTGCCATGTTGTATAGGTGACTTCCAAGTCAGGCATATTGCATGGGGGACATTGTGCTGGTTGCCATGTTGTATAGGTGACTTCCAAGTGAGCCATATTGCTTGGGGGACATTGTGCTGGTTGTGTTGTATAGGTGACTTCCAAGTCAGCCATATTGCATGGGGGACATTGTGCTGGTTGTCTTGTATAGGTGACTTCCAAGTCAGCCGTGTTGCATGGGGGACATTGTGCTGGTGGCCATGTTCTATAGGTGACTTCCAAGTCAGCCATATTGCATTTGGGACATTGTGCTGGTTGTCTTGTATAGGTGACTTCCAAGTCAGCCATATTGCATGGGGGACATTGTGCTGGTTGCCATGTTGTATAGGTGACTTCCAAGTCAGCCATATTGCATGGGGACATTGTGCTGGTTGTCTTGTATAGGTGACTTCCAAGTCAGCCATATTGCATGGGGGACATTGTGCTGGTTGCCATGTTGTATAGGTGACTTCCAAGTCAGCCATATTGCATGGGGGACATTGTGCTGGTTGCCATGTTGTATAGGTGACTTCCAAGTGAGCCATATTGCTTGGGGGACATTGTGCTGGTTGTGTTGTATAGGTGACTTCCAAGTCAGCCATATTGCTTGGGGGACATTGTGCTGGTTGTATGGTATAGGTGACTTCCAAGTCAGCCATATTGCATGCATGGGGGACATTGTGCTGGTTGCCATGTTGTATAGGTGACGTCCAAGTCAGCCATATTGCATGGGGGACATTGTGCTGGTGGCCATGTTCTATAGGTGACTTCCAAGTCAGCCATATTGCATGGGGGACATTGTGCTGGTAGCATTGTCCTATAGGTGACTTCCAAGTCAGCCATATTGCATGTGGGACATTGTGCTGGTGGCCATGTTCTATAGGTGACTTCCAAGTCAGCCATATTGCATGGGGGACATTGTGCTGGTTGTATTGTATAGGTGACTTCCAAGTCAGCCATATTGCATGGGGGACATTGTGCTGGTGGCAATGTCGTATAGGTGACTTCCAAGTCAGCCATATTGCATGGGGGACATTGTGCTGGTTGTCTTGTATAGGTGACTTCCAAGTCAGCCATATTGAATGGGGGACATTGTGCTGGTTGTGTTGTATAGGTGACTTCCAAATCAGCCATATTGCATGGGGGACATTGTGCTGGTTGTATTGTATAGGTGACTTCCAAGTCAGCCATATTGCATGGGGGACATTGTGCTGGTTGTATTGTATAGGTGACTTCCAAGTCAGCCATATTGCATGGGGGACATTGTGCTGGTGGCCATGTCGTAAAGGTGACTTCCAAGTCAGCCATATTGCATGGGGGACATTGTGCTGGTTGTCTTGTATAGGTGACTTCCAAGTCAGCCATATTGCTTGGGGGACATTGTGCTGGTTGTATTTTATAGGTGACTTCCAAGTCAGCCATATTGCATGGGGGACATTGTGCTGGTTGCCATGTTGTATAGGTGACTTCCAAGTCAGCCATATTGCATGGGGGACATTGTGCTGGTGGCCATGTTCTATAGGTGACTTCCAAGTCAGCCATATTGCATTTGGGACATTGTGCTGGTTGTATTGTATAGGTGACTTCCAAGTCAGCCATATTGCATGGGGGACATTGTGCTGGTTGTATTGTATAGGTGACTTCCAAGTGAGCCATATTGCTTGGGGGACATTGTGCTGGTGGCCATGTTCTATAGGTGACTTCCAAGTCAGCCATATTGCATGGGGGACATTGTGCTGGTTGCATTGTCCTATAGGTGACTTCCAAGTCAGCCATATTGCATGGGGGACATTGTGCTGGTGGCCATGTTCTATAGGTGACTTCCAAGTCAGCCATATTGCATGGGGGACATTGTGCTGGTTGTCTTGTATAGGTGACTTCCAAGTCAGCCATATTGCATGGGAGACATTGTGCTGGTGGCCATGTTCTATAGGTGACTTCCAAGTCAGCCATATTGCTTGGGGGACTTTGTGCTGGTTGTATTGTATAGGTGACTTCCAAGTCAGCCATATTGCATTTGGGACATTGTGCTGGTTGTATTGTATAGGTGACTTCCAAGTCAGCCATATTGCATGGGGGACATTGTGCTGGTTGTCTTGTATAGGTGACTTCCAAGTCAGCCATATTGCATGGGGGACATTGTGCTGGTTGCCATGTTGTATAGGTGACTTCCAAGTCAGGCATATTGCATGGGGGACATTGTGCTGGTTGCCATGTTGTATAGGTGACTTCCAAGTGAGCCATATTGCTTGGGGGACATTGTGCTGGTTGTGTTGTATAGGTGACTTCCAAGTCAGCCATATTGCATGGGGGACATTGTGCTGGTTGTCTTGTATAGGTGACTTCCAAGTCAGCCGTGTTGCATGGGGGACATTGTGCTGGTGGCCATGTTCTATAGGTGACTTCCAAGTCAGCCATATTGCATTTGGGACATTGTGCTGGTTGTCTTGTATAGGTGACTTCCAAGTCAGCCATATTGCATGGGGGACATTGTGCTGGTTGCCATGTTGTATAGGTGACTTCCAAGTCAGCCATATTGCATGGGGACATTGTGCTGGTTGTCTTGTATAGGTGACTTCCAAGTCAGCCATATTGCATGGGGGACATTGTGCTGGTTGCCATGTTGTATAGGTGACTTCCAAGTCAGCCATATTGCATGGGGGACATTGTGCTGGTTGCCATGTTGTATAGGTGACTTCCAAGTGAGCCATATTGCTTGGGGGACATTGTGCTGGTTGTGTTGTATAGGTGACTTCCAAGTCAGCCATATTGCTTGGGGGACATTGTGCTGGTTGTATGGTATAGGTGACTTCCAAGTCAGCCATATTGCATGCATGGGGGACATTGTGCTGGTTGCCATGTTGTATAGGTGACGTCCAAGTCAGCCATATTGCATGGGGGACATTGTGCTGGTGGCCATGTTCTATAGGTGACTTCCAAGTCAGCCATATTGCATGGGGGACATTGTGCTGGTAGCATTGTCCTATAGGTGACTTCCAAGTCAGCCATATTGCATGTGGGACATTGTGCTGGTGGCCATGTTCTATAGGTGACTTCCAAGTCAGCCATATTGCATGGGGGACATTGTGCTGGTTGTATTGTATAGGTGACTTCCAAGTCAGCCATATTGCATGGGGGACATTGTGCTGGTGGCAATGTCGTATAGGTGACTTCCAAGTCAGCCATATTGCATGGGGGACATTGTGCTGGTTGTCTTGTATAGGTGACTTCCAAGTCAGCCATATTGCTTGGGGGACATTGTGCTGGTTGTATTTTATAGGTGACTTCCAAGTCAGCCATATTGCATGGGGGACATTGTGCTGGTTGCCATGTTGTATAGGTGACTTCCAAGTCAGCCATATTGCATGGGGGACATTGTGCTGGTGGCCATGTTCTATAGGTGACTTCCAAGTCAGCCATATTGCATTTGGGACATTGTGCTGGTTGTATTGTATAGGTGACTTCCAAGTCAGCCATATTGCATGGGGGACATTGTGCTGGTTGTATTGTATAGGTGACTTCCAAGTGAGCCATATTGCTTGGGGGAAATTGTGCTGGTGGCCATGTTCTATAGGTGACTTCCAAGTCAGCCATATTGCATGGGGGACATTGTGCTGGTTGCATTGTCCTATAGGTGACTTCCAAGTCAGCCATATTGCATGGGGGACATTGTGCTGGTGGCCATGTTCTATAGGTGACTTCCAAGTCAGCCATATTGCATGGGGGACATTGTGCTGGTTGTCTTGTATAGGTGACTTCCAAGTCAGCCATATTGCATGGGAGACATTGTGCTGGTGGCCATGTTCTATAGGTGACTTCCAAGTCAGCCATATTGCTTGGGGGACATTGTGCTGGTTGTATTGTATAGGTGACTTCCAAGTCAGCCATATTGCATGGGGGACATTGTGCTGGTTGCCATGTTGTATAGGTGACTTCCACGTCAGCCATATTGCATGGGGGACATTGTGCTGGTTGTCTTGTATAGGTGACTTCCAAGTCAGCCATATTGCATGGGGGACATTGTGCTGGTTGCCATGTTGTATAGGTGACTTCCAAGTCAGGCATATTGCATGGGGGACATTGTGCTGGTTGCCATGTTGTATAGGTGACTTCCAAGTGAGCCATATTGCTTGGGGGACATTGTGCTGGTTGTGTTATATAGGTGACTTCCAAGTCAGCCATATTGCATGGGGGACATTGTGCTGGTTGTCTTGTATAGGTGACTTCCAAGTCAGCCGTGTTGCATGGGGGACATTGTGCTGGTGGCCATGTTCTATAGGTGACTTCCAAGTCAGCCATATTGCATTTGGAACATTGTGCTGGTTGTCTTGTATAGGTGACTTCCAAGTCAGCCATATTGCATGGGGGACATTGTGCTGGTTGTGTTGTATAGGTGACTTCCAAATCAGCCATATTGTATGGGGGACATTGTGCTGGTTGTATTGTATAGGTGACTTCCAAGTCAGCCATATTGCATGGGGGACATTGTGCTGGTTGTATTGTATAGGTGACTTCCAAGTCAGCCATATTGCATGGGGGACATTGTGCTGGTGGCCATGTCGTATAGGTGACTTCCAAGTCAGCCATATTGCATGGGGGACATTGTGCTGGTTGTCTTGTATAGGTGACTTCCAAGTCAGCCATATTGCTTGGGGGACATTGTGCTGGTTGTATGGTATAGGTGACTTCCAAGTCAGCCATTATGCATGCATGGGGGACATTGTGCTGGTTGCCATGTTGTATAGGTGACGTCCAAGTCAGCCATATTGCATGGGGGACATTGTGCTGGTGGCCATGTTCTATAGGTGACTTCCAAGTCAGCCATATTGCATGGGGGACATTGTGCTGGTTGCATTGTCCTATAGGTGACTTCCAAGTCAGCCATATTGCATGTGGGACATTGTGCTGGTGGCCATGTTCTATAGGTGACTTCCAAGTCAGCCATATTGCATGGGGGACATTGTGCTGGTTGTCTTGTATAGGTGACTTCCAAGTCAGCCATATTGCTTGGGGGAAATTGTGCTGGTTGTATTTTATAGGTGACTTCCAAGTCAGCCATATTGCATGGGGGACATTGTGCTGGTTGCCATGTTGTATAGGTGACTTCCAAGTCAGCCATATTGCATGGGGGACATTGTGCTGGTGGCCATGTTCTATAGGTGACTTCCAAGTCAGCCATATTGCATTTGGGACATTGTGCTGGTTGTATTGTATAGGTGACTTCCAAGTCAGCCATATTGCATGGGGGACATTGTGCTGGTTGTATTGTATAGGTGACTTCCAAGTGAGCCATATTGCTTGGGGGACATTGTGCTGGTGGCCATGTTCTATAGGTGACTTCCAAGTCAGCCATATTGCATGGGGGACATTGTGCTGGTTGCATTGTCCTATAGGTGACTTCCAAGTCAGCCATATTGCATGGGGGACATTGTGCTGGTGGCCATGTTCTATAGGTGACTTCCAAGTCAGCCATATTGCATGGGGGACATTGTGCTGGTTGTCTTGTATAGGTGACTTCCAAGTCAGCCATATTGCATGGGAGACATTGTGCTGGTGGCCATGTTCTATAGGTGACTTCCAAGTCAGCCATATTGCTTGGGGGACATTGTGCTGGTTGTATGGTATAGGTGACTTCCAAGTCAGCCATTATGCATGCATGGGGGACATTGTGCTGGTTGCCATGTTGTATAGGTGACGTCCAAGTCAGCCATATTGCATGGGGGACATTGTGCTGGTGGCCATGTTCTATAGGTGACTTCCAAGTCAGCCATATTGCATGGGGGACATTGTGCTGGTTGCATTGTCCTATAGGTGACTTCCAAGTCAGCCATATTGCATGTGGGACATTGTGCTGGTGGCCATGTTCTATAGGTGACTTCCAAGTCAGCCATATTGCATGGGGGACATTGTGCTGGTGGCCATGTTCTATAGGTGACTTCCAAGTCAGCCATATTGCTTGGGGGACATTGTGCTGGTTGTATTGTATAGGTGACTTCCAAGTCAGCCATATTGCATGGGGGACATTGTGCTGGTTGCCATGTTGTATAGGTGACTTCCAAGTCAGCCATATTGCATGGGGGACATTGTGCTGGTTGTCTTGTATAGGTGACTTCCAAGTCAGCCATATTGCATGGGGGACATTGTGCTGGTTGTGTTGTATAGGTGACTTCCAAATCAGCCATATTGTATGGGGGACATTGTGCTGGTTGTATTGTATAGGTGACTTCCAAGTCAGCCATATTGCATGGGGGACATTGTGCTGGTTGTATTGTATAGGTGACTTCCAAGTCAGCCATATTGCATGGGGGACATTGTGCTGGTGGCCATGTCGTATAGGTGACTTCCAAGTCAGCCATATTGCATGGGGGACATTGTGCTGGTTGTCTTGTATAGGTGACTTCCAAGTCAGCCATATTGCTTGGGGGACATTGTGCTGGTTGTATGGTATAGGTGACTTCCAAGTCAGCCATATTGCATGCATGGGGGACATTGTGCTGGTTGCCATGTTGTATAGGTGACGTCCAAGTCAGCCATATTGCATGGGGGACATTGTGCTGGTGGCCATGTTCTATAGGTGACTTCCAAGTCAGCCATATTGCATGGGGGACATTGTGCTGGTTGCATTGTCCTATAGGTGACTTCCAAGTCAGCCATATTGCATGTGGGACATTGTGCTGGTGGCCATGTTCTATAGGTGACTTCCAAGTCAGCCATATTGCATGGGGGACATTGTGCTGGTGGCCATGTTCTATAGGTGACTTCCAAGTCAGCCATATTGCTTGGGGGACATTGTGCTGGTTGTATTGTATAGGTGACTTCCAAGTCAGCCATATTGCATGGGGGACATTGTGCTGGTTGCCATGTTGTATAGGTGACTTCCAAGTCAGCCATATTGCATGGGGGACATTGTGCTGGTTGTCTTGTATAGGTGACTTCCAAGTCAGCCATATTGCATGGGGGACATTGTGCTGGTTGCCATGTTGTATAGGTGACTTCCAAGTCAGGCATATTGAATGGGGGACATTGTGCTGGTTGCCATGTTGTATAGGTGACTTCCAAGTGAGCCATATTGCTTGGGGGACATTGTGCTGGTTGTGTTGTATAGGTGACTTTCAAGTCAGCCATATTGCATGGGGGACATTGTGCTGGTTGTCTTGTATAGGTGACTTCCAAGTCAGTCTTATTGCTTGGAGGACATTGTGCTGGTTGTCTTCTATAGGTGACTTCCAAGTCAGCCATATTGCATGGGGGACATTGTGCTGGTTGTCTTGTATAGGTGACTTCCAAGTCAGCCATATTGCTTGGAGGACATTGTGCTGGTTGTCTTGTATAGGTGACTTCCAAGTCAGCCATATTACATGGGGGAAATTGTGCTGGTTGCCATGTTGTATAGGTGACTTCCAAGTCAGCCATATTTCATGGGGGACATTGTGCTGGTTGCCATGTTGTATAGGTGTCTTCCAAGTCAGCCATATTGCATGGGGGACATTGTGCTGGTTGCCATGTTGTATAGGTGACTTTCAAGTGAGCCATATTGCATGGGGGACATTGTGCTGGTTGTGTTGTATAGGTGACTTCCAAGTCAGCCATATTGCATGGGGGACATTGTGCTGGTTGTGTTGTATAGGTGACTTCCAAGTCAGCCATATTGCATGGGGGACATTGTGCTGGTTGTATTGTAAAGGTGACTTCCAAGTCAGCCATATTGCATGGGGGACATTGTGCTGGTTGTATTGTATAGGTGACTTCCAAGTGAGCCATATTGCATGGGGGACATTGTGCTGGTGGCCATGTTCTATAGGTGACTTCCAAGTCAGCCATATTGCATGGGGGACATTGTGCTGGTTGTGTTGTTTAGGTGACTTCCAAGTCAGCCATATTGCATGGGGGACATTGTGCTGGTTGTGTTGTATAGGTGACTTCCAAGTCAGCCATATTGCATGGGGGACATTGTGCTGGTTGTATTGTATAGGTGACTTCCAAGTCAGCCATATTGCATGGGGGACATTGTGCTGGTTGTATTGTATAGGTGACTTCAAAGTCAGCCATATTGCATGGGGGACATTGTGCTGGTTGTCTTGGATAGGTGACTTCCAAGTCAGCCATATTGCTTGGGGGACATTGTGCTGGTTGCCATTTTATTTAGGTGACTTCCAAGTCAGCCATATTGCATGGGGGACATTGTGCTGGTTGTATTGTATAGGTGACTTCCAAGTCAGCCATATTGCATGGGGGACATTGTGCTGGTTGTATGTATAGGTGACTTCCAAGTCAGCCATATTGCATGGGGGACATTGTGCTGGTTGCCATGTCCTATAGGTGACTTCCAAGTCAGCCATATTGCATGGGGGACATTGTGCTGGTTGTCTTGTATAGGTGACTTCCAAGTCAGCCATATTGCTTGGGGGACATTGTGCTGGTTGCCATGTTCTATAGGTGACTTCCAAGTCAGCCAAATTGCTTGTGGGACATTGTGCTGGTGGCCATGTTCTATAGGTGACTTCCAAGTCAGCCATATTGCTTGGGGGACATTGTGCTGGTTGCCATGTTGTATAGGTGACTTCCAAGTCAGCCATATTGCTTGGGGGACATTGTGCTGGTGGCCATGTTCTATAGGTGACTTCCAAGTCAGCCATATTGCATGGGGGACATTGTGCTGGTTGTCTTGTATAGGTGACTTCCAAGTCAGCCATATTGCATGGGGGACATTGTGCTGGTGGCCATGTTCTATAGGTGACTTCCAAGTCAGCCATATTGCTTGGGGGACATTGTGCTGGTTGCCATGTTGTATAGGTGACTTCCAAGTCAGCCATATTGCATGGGGGACATTGTGCTGGTTGCCATGTTGTATAGGTGACTTCCAAGTGAGCCATATTGCTTGGGGGACATTGTGCTGGTTGTGTTGTATAGGTGACTTCCAAGTCAGCCATATTGCATGGGGGACATTGTGCTGGTTGTCTTGTATAGGTGACTTCCAAGTCAGCCGTGTTGCATGGGGGACATTGTGCTGGTGGCCATGTTGTATAGGTGACTTCCAAGTCAGCCATATTGCTTGGGGGACATTGTGCTGGTGGCCATGTTCTATAGGTGACTTCCAAGTCAGTCATATTGCATGGGGGACATTGTGCTGGTTGCCATGTTGTATAGGTGACTTACAAGTCAGCCATATTGCATGGGGGACATTGTGCTGGTTGCCATGTCCTATAGGTGACTTCCAAGTCAGCCATATTGCATGGGGGAAATTGTGCTGGTTGCCATGTTGTATAGGTGACTTCCAAGTGAGCCATATTGCTTGGGGGACATTGTGCTGGTTGTGTTGTATAGGTGACTTCCAAGTCAGCCATATTGCATGGGGGACATTGTGCTGGTTGTCTTGTATAGGTGACTTCCAAGTCAGCCGTGTTGCATGGGGGACATTGTGCTGGTGGCCATGTTGTATAGGTGACTTCCAAGTCAGCCATATTGCTTGGGGGACATTGTGCTGGTGGCCATGTTCTATAGGTGACTTCCAAGTCAGTCATATTGCATGGGGGACATTGTGCTGGTTGCCATGTTGTATAGGTGACTTACAAGTCAGCCATATTGCATGGGGGACATTGTGCTGGTTGCCATGTCCTATAGGTGACTTCCAAGTCAGCCATATTGCTTGGGGGACATTGTGCTGGTTGCCATGTTCTATAGGTGACTTCCAAGTCAGCCATATTGCTTGGGGGACATTGTGCTGGTTGCCATGTTGTATAGGTGACTTCCAAGTCAGCCATATTGCTTGGGGGACATTGTGCTGGTTGCCATGTTGTATAGGTGACTTCCAAGTCAGCCATATTGCATGGGGGACATTGTGCTGGTGGCCATTTTCTATAGGTGACTTCCAAGTCAGCCATATTGCATGGGGGACATTGTGCTGGTTGTCTTGTAAAGGTGACTTCCAAGTCAGCCATATTGCATGGGGGACATTGTGCTGGTTGTGTTGTATAGGTGACTTCCAAATCAGCCATATTGCATGGGGGACATTGTGCTGGTTGTATTGTATAGGTGACTTCCAAGTCAGCCATATTGCATGGGGGACATTGTGCTGGTGGCCATGTCCTATAGGTGACTTCCAAGTGAGCCATATTGCATGGGGGACATTGTGCTGGTTGTCTTGTATAGGTGACTTCCAAGTCAGCCATATTGCTTGGGGGACATTGTGCTGGTTGTATTGTATAGGTGACTTCCAAGTCAGCCATATTGCATGGGGGACATTGTGCTGGTGGCCATGTCGTATAGGTGACTTCCAAGTCAGCCATATTGCATGGGGGACATTGTGCTGGTTGTCTTGTATAGGTGACTTCCAAGTCAGCCATATTGCTTGGGGGACATTGTGCTGGTTGTATGGTATAGGTGACTTCCAAGTCAGCCATTATGCATGCATGGGGGACATTGTGCTGGTTGCCATGTTGTATAGGTGACGTCCAAGTCAGCCATATTGCATGGGGGACATTGTGCTGGTGGCAATGTTCTATAGGTGACTTCCAAGTCAGCCATATTGCATGGGGGACATTGTGCTGGTTGCATTGTCCTATAGGTGACTTCCAAGTCAGCCATATTGCATGTGGGACATTGTGCTGGTGGCCATGTTCTATAGGTGACTTCCAAGTCAGCCATATTGCATGGGGGACATTGTGCTGGTTGTATTGTATAGGTGACTTCCAAGTCAGCCATATTGCATGGGGGACATTGTGCTGGTGGCCATGTCGTATAGGTGACTTCCAAGTCAGCCATATTGCATGGGGGACATTGTGCTGGTTGTCTTGTATAGGTGACTTCCAAGTCAGCCATATTGCTTGGGGGAAATTGTGCTGGTTGTATTTTATAGGTGACTTCCAAGTCAGCCATATTGCATGGGGGACATTGTGCTGGTTGCCCTGTTGTATAGGTGACTTCCAAGTCAGCCATATTGCATGGGGGACATTGTGCTGGTGGCCATGTTCTATAGGTGACTTCCAAGTCATCCATATTGCATTTGGGACATTGTGCTGGTTGTATTGTATAGGTGACTTCCAAGTCAGCCATATTGCATGGGGGACATTGTGCTGGTTGTATTGTATAGGTGACTTCCAAGTGAGCCATATTGCTTGGGGGACATTGTGCTGGTGGCCATGTTCTATAGGTGACTTCCAAGTCAGCCATATTGCATGGGGGAAATTGTGCTTGTTGCATTGTCCTATAGGTGACTTCCAAGTCAGCCATATTGCATGGGGGACATTGTGCTGGTGGCCATGTTCTATAGGTGACTTCAAAGTCAGCCATATTGCATGGGGGACATTGTGCTGGTTGTCTTTTATAGGTGACTTCCAAGTCAGCCATATTGCATGGGAGACATTGTGCTGGTGGCCATGTTCTATAGGTGACTTCCAAGTCAGCCATATTGCTTGGGGGACATTGTGCTGGTTGTATTGTATAGGTGACTTCCAAGTCAGCCATATTGCATGGGGGACATTGTGCTGGTTGCCATGTTGTATAGGTGACTTCCACGTCAGCCATATTGCATGGGGGACATTGTGCTGGTTGTCTTGTATAGGTGACTTCCAAGTCAGCCATATTGCATGGAGGACATTGTGCTGGTTGTATGTATAGGTGACTTCCAAGTCAGCCATATTGCATGGGGGACATTGTGCTGGTTGCCATGTCCTATAGGTGACTTCCAAGTCAGCCATATTGCATGGGGGACATTGTGCTGGTTGTCTTGTATAGGTGACTTCCAAGTCAGCCATATTGCTTGGGGGACATTGTGCTGGTTGCCATGTTCTATAGGTGACTTCCAAGTCAGCCAAATTGCTTGGGGGACATTGTGCTGGTGGCCATGTTCTATAGGTGACTTCCAAGTCAGCCATATTGATTGGCGGACATTGTGCTGGTTGCCATGTTGTATAGGTGACTTCCAAGTCAGCCATATTGCTTGGGGGACATTGTGCTGGTGGCCATGTTCTATAGGTGACTTCCAAGTCAGCCATATTGCATGGGGGACATTGTGCTGGTTGTCTTGTATAGGTGACTTCCAAGTCAGCCATATTGCATGGGAGACATTGTGCTGGTGGCCATGTTCTATAGGTGACTTCCAAGTCAGCCATATTGCTTGGGGGACATTGTGCTGGTTGTATGGTATAGGTGACTTCCAAGTCAGCCATTATGCATGCATGGGGGACATTGTGCTGGTTGCCATGTTGTATAGGTGACGTCCAAGTCAGCCATATTGCATGGGGGACATTGTGCTGGTGGCCATGTTCTATAGGTGACTTCCAAGTCAGCCATATTGCATGGGGGACATTGTGCTGGTTGCATTGTCCTATAGGTGACTTCCAAGTCAGCCATATTGCATGTGGGACATTGTGCTGGTGGCCATGTTCTATAGGTGACTTCCAAGTCAGCCATATTGCATGGGGGACATTGTGCTGGTGGCCATGTTCTATAGGTGACTTCCAAGTCAGCCATATTGCTTGGGGGACATTGTGCTGGTTGTATTGTATAGGTGACTTCCAAGTCAGCCATATTGCATGGGGGACATTGTGCTGGTTGCCATGTTGTATAGGTGACTTCCAAGTCAGCCATATTGCATGGGGGACATTGTGCTGGTTGTCTTGTATAGGTGACTTCCAAGTCAGACATATTGCATGGGGGACATTGTGCTGGTTGTGTTGTATAGGTGACTTCCAAATCAGCCATATTGTATGGGGGACATTGTGCTGCTTGTATTGTATAGGTGACTTCCAAGTCAGCCATATTGCATGGGGGACATTGTGCTGGTTGTATTGTATAGGTGACTTCCAAGTCAGCCATATTGCATGGGGGACATTGTGCTGGTGGCCATGTCGTATAGGTGACTTCCAAGTCAGCCATATTGCATGGGGGACATTGTGCTGGTTGTCTTGTATAGGTGACTTCCAAGTCAGCCATATTGCTTGGGGGACATTGTGCTGGTTGTATGGTATAGGTGACTTCCAAGTCAGCCATATTGCATGCATGGGGGACATTGTGCTGGTTGCCATGTTGTATAGGTGACGTCCAAGTCAGCCATATTGCATGGGGGACATTGTGCTGGTGGCCATGTTCTATAGGTGACTTCCAAGTCAGCCATATTGCATGGGGGACATTGTGCTGGTTGCATTGTCCTATAGGTGACTTCCAAGTCAGCCATATTGCATGTGGGACATTGTGCTGGTGGCCATGTTCTATAGGTGACTTCCAAGTCAGCCATATTGCATGGGGGACATTGTGCTGGTGGCCATGTTCTATAGGTGACTTCCAAGTCAGCCATATTGCTTGGGGGACATTGTGCTGGTTGTATTGTATAGGTGACTTCCAAGTCAGCCATATTGCATGGGGGACATTGTGCTGGTTGCCATGTTGTATAGGTGACTTCCAAGTCAGCCATATTGCATGGGGGACATTGTGCTGGTTGTCTTGTATAGGTGACTTCCAAGTCAGCCATATTGCATGGGGGACATTGTGCTGGTTGCCATGTTGTATAGGTGACTTCCAAGTCAGGCATATTGAATGGGGGACATTGTGCTGGTTGCCATGTTGTATAGGTGACTTCCAAGTGAGCCATATTGCTTGGGGGACATTGTGCTGGTTGTGTTGTATAGGTGACTTTCAAGTCAGCCATATTGCATGGGGGACATTGTGCTGGTTGTCTTGTATAGGTGACTTCCAAGTCAGTCTTATTGCTTGGAGGACATTGTGCTGGTTGTCTTCTATAGGTGACTTCCAAGTCAGCCATATTGCATGGGGGACATTGTGCTGGTTGTCTTGTATAGGTGACTTCCAAGTCAGCCATATTGCTTGGAGGACATTGTGCTGGTTGTCTTGTATAGGTGACTTCCAAGTCAGCCATATTACATGGGGGAAATTGTGCTGGTTGCCATGTTGTATAGGTGACTTCCAAGTCAGCCATATTTCATGGGGGACATTGTGCTGGTTGCCATGTTGTATAGGTGTCTTCCAAGTCAGCCATATTGCATGGGGGACATTGTGCTGGTTGCCATGTTGTATAGGTGACTTTCAAGTGAGCCATATTGCATGGGGGACATTGTGCTGGTTGTGTTGTATAGGTGACTTCCAAGTCAGCCATATTGCATGGGGGACATTGTGCTGGTTGTGTTGTATAGGTGACTTCCAAGTCAGCCATATTGCATGGGGGACATTGTGCTGGTTGTATTGTAAAGGTGACTTCCAAGTCAGCCATATTGCATGGGGGACATTGTGCTGGTTGTATTGTATAGGTGACTTCCAAGTGAGCCATATTGCATGGGGGACATTGTGCTGGTGGCCATGTTCTATAGGTGACTTCCAAGTCAGCCATATTGCATGGGGGACATTGTGCTGGTTGTGTTGTTTAGGTGACTTCCAAGTCAGCCATATTGCATGGGGGACATTGTGCTGGTTGTGTTGTATAGGTGACTTCCAAGTCAGCCATATTGCATGGGGGACATTGTGCTGGTTGTATTGTATAGGTGACTTCCAAGTCAGCCATATTGCATGGGGGACATTGTGCTGGTTTTATTGTATAGGTGACTTCAAAGTCAGCCATATTGCATGGGGGACATTGTGCTGGTTGTCTTGGATAGGTGACTTCCAAGTCAGCCATATTGCTTGGGGGACATTGTGCTGGTTGCCATTTTATTTAGGTGACTTCCAAGTCAGCCATATTGCATGGGGGACATTGTGCTGGTTGTATTGTATAGGTGACTTCCAAGTCAGCCATATTGCATGGGGGACATTGTGCTGGTTGTATGTATAGGTGACTTCCAAGTCAGCCATATTGCATGGGGGACATTGTGCTGGTTGCCATGTCCTATAGGTGACTTCCAAGTCAGCCATATTGCATGGGGGACATTGTGCTGGTTGTCTTGTATAGGTGACTTCCAAGTCAGCCATATTGCTTGGGGGACATTGTGCTGGTTGCCATGTTCTATAGGTGACTTCCAAGTCAGCCAAATTGCTTGTGGGACATTGTGCTGGTGGCCATGTTCTATAGGTGACTTCCAAGTCAGCCATATTGCTTGGGGGACATTGTGCTGGTTGCCATGTTGTATAGGTGACTTCCAAGTCAGCCATATTGCTTGGGGGACATTGTGCTGGTGGCCATGTTCTATAGGTGACTTCCAAGTCAGCCATATTGCATGGGGGACATTGTGCTGGTTGTCTTGTATAGGTGACTTCCAAGTCAGCCATATTGCATGGGGGACATTGTGCTGGTGGCCATGTTCTATAGGTGACTTCCAAGTCAGCCATATTGCTTGGGGGACATTGTGCTGGTTGCCATGTTGTATAGGTGACTTCCAAGTCAGCCATATTGCATGGGGGACATTGTGCTGGTTGCCATGTTGTATAGGTGACTTCCAAGTGAGCCATATTGCTTGGGGGACATTGTGCTGGTTGTGTTGTATAGGTGACTTCCAAGTCAGCCATATTGCATGGGGGACATTGTGCTGGTTGTCTTGTATAGGTGACTTCCAAGTCAGCCGTGTTGCATGGGGGACATTGTGCTGGTGGCCATGTTGTATAGGTGACTTCCAAGTCAGCCATATTGCTTGGGGGACATTGTGCTGGTGGCCATGTTCTATAGGTGACTTCCAAGTCAGTCATATTGCATGGGGGACATTGTGCTGGTTGCCATGTTGTATAGGTGACTTACAAGTCAGCCATATTGCATGGGGGACATTGTGCTGGTTGCCATGTCCTATAGGTGACTTCCAAGTCAGCCATATTGCATGGGGGAAATTGTGCTGGTTGTCTTGTATAGGTGACTTTTAAGTCAGCCATATTGCTTGGGGGACATTGTGCTGGTTGCCATGTTCTATAGGTGACTTCCAAGTCAGCCATATTGCTTGGGGGACATTGTGCTGGTTGCCATGTTGTATAGGTGACTTCCAAGTCAGCCATATTGCTTGGGGGACATTGTGCTGGTTGCCATGTTGTATAGGTGACTTCCAAGTCAGCCATATTGCATGGGGGACATTGTGCTGGTGGCCATTTTCTATAGGTGACTTCCAAGTCAGCCATATTGCATGGGGGACATTGTGCTGGTTGTCTTGTAAAGGTGACTTCCAAGTCAGCCATATTGCATGGGGGACATTGTGCTGGTTGTGTTGTATAGGTGACTTCCAAATCAGCCATATTGCATGGGGGACATTGTGCTGGTTGTATTGTATAGGTGACTTCCAAGTCAGCCATATTGCATGGGGGACATTGTGCTGGTGGCCATGTCCTATAGGTGACTTCCAAGTGAGCCATATTGCATGGGGGACATTGTGCTGGTTGTCTTGTATAGGTGACTTCCAAGTCAGCCATATTGCTTGGGGGACATTGTGCTGGTTGTATTGTATAGGTGACTTCCAAGTCAGCCATATTGCATGGGGGACATTGTGCTGGTGGCCATGTCGTATAGGTGACTTCCAAGTCAGCCATATTGCATGGGGGACATTGTGCTGGTTGTCTTGTATAGGTGACTTCCAAGTCAGCCATATTGCTTGGGGGACATTGTGCTGGTTGTATGGTATAGGTGACTTCCAAGTCAGCCATTATGCATGCATGGGGGACATTGTGCTGGTTGCCATGTTGTATAGGTGACGTCCAAGTCAGCCATATTGCATGGGGGACATTGTGCTGGTGGCAATGTTCTATAGGTGACTTCCAAGTCAGCCATATTGCATGGGGGACATTGTGCTGGTTGCATTGTCCTATAGGTGACTTCCAAGTCAGCCATATTGCATGTGGGACATTGTGCTGGTGGCCATGTTCTATAGGTGACTTCCAAGTCAGCCATATTGCATGGGGGACATTGTGCTGGTTGTATTGTATAGGTGACTTCCAAGTCAGCCATATTGCATGGGGGACATTGTGCTGGTGGCCATGTCGTATAGGTGACTTCCAAGTCAGCCATATTGCATGGGGGACATTGTGCTGGTTGTCTTGTATAGGTGACTTCCAAGTCAGCCATATTGCTTGGGGGAAATTGTGCTGGTTGTATTTTATAGGTGACTTCCAAGTCAGCCATATTGCATGGGGGACATTGTGCTGGTTGCCATGTTGTATAGGTGACTTCCAAGTCAGCCATATTGCATGGGGGACATTGTGCTGGTGGCCATGTTCTATAGGTGACTTCCAAGTCATCCATATTGCATTTGGGACATTGTGCTGGTTGTATTGTATAGGTGACTTCCAAGTCAGCCATATTGCATGGGGGACATTGTGCTGGTTGTATTGTATAGGTGACTTCCAAGTGAGCCATATTGCTTGGGGGACATTGTGCTGGTGGCCATGTTCTATAGGTGACTTCCAAGTCAGCCATATTGCATGGGGGAAATTGTGCTTGTTGCATTGTCCTATAGGTGACTTCCAAGTCAGCCATATTGCATGGGGGACATTGTGCTGGTGGCCATGTTCTATAGGTGACTTCAAAGTCAGCCATATTGCATGGGGGACATTGTGCTGGTTGTCTTTTATAGGTGACTTCCAAGTCAGCCATATTGCATGGGAGACATTGTGCTGGTGGCCATGTTCTATAGGTGACTTCCAAGTCAGCCATATTGCTTGGGGGACATTGTGCTGGTTGTATTGTATAGGTGACTTCCAAGTCAGCCATATTGCATGGGGGACATTGTGCTGGTTGCCATGTTGTATAGGTGACTTCCACGTCAGCCATATTGCATGGGGGACATTGTGCTGGTTGTCTTGTATAGGTGACTTCCAAGTCAGCCATATTGCATGGAGGACATTGTGCTGGTTGTATGTATAGGTGACTTCCAAGTCAGCCATATTGCATGGGGGACATTGTGCTGGTTGCCATGTCCTATAGGTGACTTCCAAGTCAGCCATATTGCATGGGGGACATTGTGCTGGTTGTCTTGTATAGGTGACTTCCAAGTCAGCCATATTGCTTGGGGGACATTGTGCTGGTTGCCATGTTCTATAGGTGACTTCCAAGTCAGCCAAATTGCTTGGGGGACATTGTGCTGGTGGCCATGTTCTATAGGTGACTTCCAAGTCAGCCATATTGATTGGGGGACATTGTGCTGGTTGCCATGTTGTATAGGTGACTTCCAAGTCAGCCATATTGCTTGGGGGACATTGTGCTGGTGGCCATGTTCTATAGGTGACTTCCAAGTCAGCCATATTGCATGGGGGACATTGTGCTGGTTGTATTGTATAGGTGACTTCCAAGTGAGCCATATTGCTTGGGGGACATTGTGCTGGTGGCCATGTTCTATAGGTGACTTCCAAGTCAGCCATATTGCATGGGGGAAATTGTGCTTGTTGCATTGTCCTATAGGTGACTTCCAAGTCAGCCATATTGCATGGGGGACATTGTGCTGGTGGCCATGTTCTATAGGTGACTTCAAAGTCAGCCATATTGCATGGGGGACATTGTGCTGGTTGTCTTTTATAGGTGACTTCCAAGTCAGCCATATTGCATGGGAGACATTGTGCTGGTGGCCATGTTCTATAGGTGACTTCCAAGTCAGCCATATTGCTTGGGGGACATTGTGCTGGTTGTATTGTATAGGTGACTTCCAAGTCAGCCATATTGCATGGGGGACATTGTGCTGGTTGCCATGTTGTATAGGTGACTTCCACGTCAGCCATATTGCATGGGGGACATTGTGCTGGTTGTCTTGTATAGGTGACTTCCAAGTCAGCCATATTGCATGGAGGACATTGTGCTGGTTGTATGTATAGGTGACTTCCAAGTCAGCCATATTGCATGGGGGACATTGTGCTGGTTGCCATGTCCTATAGGTGACTTCCAAGTCAGCCATATTGCATGGGGGACATTGTGCTGGTTGTCTTGTATAGGTGACTTCCAAGTCAGCCATATTGCTTGGGGGACATTGTGCTGGTTGCCATGTTCTATAGGTGACTTCCAAGTCAGCCAAATTGCTTGGGGGACATTGTGCTGGTGGCCATGTTCTATAGGTGACTTCCAAGTCAGCCATATTGATTGGGGGACATTGT
Organism: Petromyzon marinus; assembly: GCF_048934315.1. Classification (NCBI taxonomy): domain Eukaryota; kingdom Metazoa; phylum Chordata; class Hyperoartia; order Petromyzontiformes; family Petromyzontidae; genus Petromyzon; species Petromyzon marinus. Next base: position 1,408,179 of record NW_027422650.1, on the reverse strand, counting down.
GCTGGTTGCCATGTTGTATAGGTGACTTCCAAGTCAGCCATATTGCTTGGGGGACATTGTGCTGGTGGCCATGTTCTATAGGTGACTTCCAAGTCAGCCATATTGCATGGGGGACATTGTGCTGGTTGTCTTGTATAGGTGACTTCCAAGTCAGCCATATTGCATGGGGGACATTGTGCTGGTGGCCATGTTCTATAGGTGACTTCCAAGTCAGCCATATTGCTTGGGGGACATTGTGCTGGTTGCCATGTTGTATAGGTGACTTCCAAGTCAGCCATATTGCATGGGGGACATTGTGCTGGTTGCCATGTTGTATAGGTGACTTCCAAGTGAGCCATATTGCTTGGGGGACATTGTGCTGGTTGTGTTGTATAGGTGACTTCCAAGTCAGCCATATTGCATGGGGGACATTGTGCTGGTTGCCGTGTCCTATAGGTGACTTCCAAGTCAGCCATATTGCATGGGGGAAATTGTGCTGGTTGTCTTGTATAGGTGACTTTTAAGTCAGCCATATTGCTTGGGGGACATTGTGCTGGTTGCCATGTTCTATAGGTGACTTCCAAGTCAGCCATATTGCTTGGGGGACATTGTGCTGGTTGCCATGTTGTATAGGTGACTTCCAAGTCAGCCATATTGCTTGGGGGACATTGTGCTGGTTGCCATGTTGTATAGGTGACTTCCAAGTCAGCCATATTGCATGGGGGACATTGTGCTGGTGGCCATTTTCTATAGGTGACTTCCAAGTCAGCCATATTGCATGGGGGACATTGTGCTGGTTGTCTTGTATAGGTGACTTCCAAGTCAGCCATATTGCATGGGGGACATTGTGCTGGTTGTGTTGTATAGGTGACTTCCAAATCAGCCATATTGCATGGGGGACATTGTGCTGGTTGTATTGTATAGGTGACTTCCAAGTCAGCCATATTGCATGGGGGACATTGTGCTGGTGGCCATGTCCTATAGGTGACTTCCAAGTGAGCCATATTGCATGGGGGACATTGTGCTGGTTGTCTTGTATAGGTGACTTCCAAGTCAGCCATATTGCTTGGGGCACATTGTGCTGGTTGTATTGTATAGGTGACTTCCAAGTCAGCCATATTGCATGGGGGACATTGTGCTGGTGGCCATGTCGTATAGGTGACTTCCAAGTCAGCCATATTGCATGGGGGACATTGTGCTGGTTGTCTTGTATAGGTGACTTCCAAGTCAGCCATATTGCTTGGGGGACATTGTGCTGGTTGTATGGTATAGGTGACTTCCAAGTCAGCCATTATGCATGCATGGGGGACATTGTGCTGGTTGCCATGTTGTATAGGTGACGTCCAAGTCAGCCATATTGCATGGGGGACATTGTGCTGGTGGCCATGTTCTATAGGTGACTTCCAAGTCAGCCATATTGCATGGGGGACATTGTGCTGGTTGCATTGTCCTATAGGTGACTTCCAAGTCAGCCATATTGCATGTGGGACATTGTGCTGGTGGCCATGTTCTATAGGTGACTTCCAAGTCAGCCATATTGCATGGGGGACATTGTGCTGGTTGTATTGTATAGGTGACTTCCAAGTCAGCCATATTGCATGGGGGACATTGTGCTGGTGGCCATGTCGTATAGGTGACTTCCGAGTCAGCCATATTGCATGGGGGACATTGTGCTGGTTGTCTTGTATAGGTGACTTCCAAGTCAGCCATATTGCTTGGGGGAAATTGTGCTGGTTGTATTTTATAGGTGACTTCCAAGTCAGCCATATTGCATGGGGGACATTGTGCTGGTTGCCATGTTGTATAGGTGACTTCCAAGTCAGCCATATTGCATGGGGGACATTGTGCTGGTGGCCATGTTCTATAGGTGACTTCCAAGTCAGCCATATTGCATTTGGGACATTGTGCTGGTTGTATTGTATAGGTGACTTCCAAGTCAGCCATATTGCATGGGGGACATTGTGCTGGTTGTATTGTATAGGTGACTTCCAAGTGAGCCATATTGCTTGGGGGACATTGTGCTGGTGGCCATGTTCTATAGGTGACTTCCAAGTCAGCCATATTGCATGGGGGACATTGTGCTGGTTGCATTGTCCTATAGGTGACTTCCAAGTCAGCCATATTGCATGGGGGACATTGTGCTGGTGGCCATGTTCTATAGGTGACTTCAAAGTCAGCCATATTGCATGGGGGACATTGTGCTGGTTGTCTTGTATAGGTGACTTCCAAGTCAGCCATATTGCATGGGAGACATTGTGCTGGTGGCCATGTTCTATAGGTGACTTCCAAGTCAGCCATATTGCTTGGGGGACATTGTGCTGGTTGTATTGTATAGGTGACTTCCAAGTCAGCCATATTGCATGGGGGACATTGTGCTGGTTGCCATGTTGTATAGGTGACTTCCACGTCAGCCATATTGCATGGGGGACATTGTGCTGGTTGTCTTGTATAGGTGACTTCCAAGTCAGCCATATTGCATGGGGGACATTGTGCTGGTTGCCATGTTGTATAGGTGACTTCCAAGTCAGGCATATTGCATGGGGGACATTGTGCTGGTTGCCATGTTGTATAGGTGACTTCCAAGTCAGCCATATTGCATGGGGGACATTGTGCTGGTGGCCATGTTCTATAGGTGACTTCCAAGTCAGCCATATTGCATGGGGGACATTGTGCTGGTGGCCATGTTCTATAGGTGACTTCCAAGTCAGCCATATTGCATTTGGGACATTGTGCTGGTTGTCTTGTATAGGTGACTTCCAAGTCAGCCATATTGCATGGGGGACATTGTGCTGGTTGTGTTGTATAGGTGACTTCCAAATCAGCCATATTGTATGGGGGACATTGTGCTGGTTGTATTGTATAGGTGACTTCCAAGTCAGCCATATTGCATGGGGGACATTGTGCTGGTTGTATTGTATAGGTGACTTCCAAGTCAGCCATATTGCATGGGGGACATTGTGCTGGTGGCCATGTCGTATAGGTGACTTCCAAGTCAGCCATATTGCATGGGGGACATTGTGCTGGTTGTCTTGTATAGGTGACTTCCAAGTCAGCCATATTGCTTGGGGGACATTGTGCTGGTTGTATGGTATAGGTGACTTCCAAGTCAGCCATTATGCATGCATGGGGGACATTGTGCTGGTTGCCATGTTGTATAGGTGACGTCCAAGTCAGCCATATTGCATGGGGGACATTGTGCTGGTGGCCATGTTCTATAGGTGACTTCCAAGTCAGCCATATTGCATGGGGGACATTGTGCTGGTTGCATTGTCCTATAGGTGACTTCCAAGTCAGCCATATTGCATGTGGGACATTGTGCTGGTGGCCATGTTCTATAGGTGACTTCCAAGTCAGCCATATTGCATGGGGGACATTGTGCTGGTGGCCATGTTCTATAGGTGACTTCCAAGTCAGCCATATTGCTTGGGGGACATTGTGCTGGTTGTATTGTATAGGTGACTTCCAAGTCAGCCATATTGCATGGGGGACATTGTGCTGGTTGCCATGTTGTATAGGTGACTTCCAAGTCAGCCATATTCCATGGGGGACATTGTGCTGGTTGTCTTGTATAGGTGACTTCCAAGTCAGCCATATTGCATGGGGGACATTGTGCTGGTTGTGTTGTATAGGTGACTTCCAAGTCAGCCATATTGCATGGGGGACATTGTGCTGGTTGTATTGTATAGGTGACTTCCAAGTCAGCCATATTGCATGGGGGACATTGTGCTGGTGGCCATGTCGTATAGGTGACTTCCAAGTCAGCCATATTGCATGGGGGACATTGTGCTGGTTGTCTTGTATAGGTGACTTCCAAGTCAGCCATATTGCTTGGGGGACATTGTGCTGGTTGTATGGTATAGGTGACTTCCAAGTCAGCCATTATGCATGCATGGGGGACATTGTGCTGGTTGCCATGTTGTATAGGTGACGTCCAAGTCAGCCATATTGCATGGGGGACATTGTGCTGGTGGCCATGTTCTATAGGTGACTTCCAAGTCAGCCATATTGCATGGGGGACATTGTGCTGGTTGCATTGTCCTATAGGTGACTTCCAAGTCAGCCATATTGCATGTGGGACATTGTGCTGGTGGCCATGTTCTATAGGTGACTTCCAAGTCAGCCATATTGCATGGGGGACATTGTGCTGGTGGCCATGTTCTATAGGTGACTTCCAAGTCAGCCATATTGCTTGGGGGACATTGTGCTGGTTGTATTGTATAGGTGACTTCCAAGTCAGCCATATTGCATGGGGGACATTGTGCTGGTTGCCATGTTGTATAGGTGACTTCCAAGTCAGCCATATTGCATGGGGGACATTGTGCTGGTTGTCTTGTATAGGTGACTTCCAAGTCAGCCATATTGCATGGGGGACATTGTGCTGGTTGTGTTGTATAGGTGACTTCCAAATCAGCCATATTGTATGGGGGACATTGTGCTGGTTGTATTGTATAGGTGACTTCCAAGTCAGCCATATTGCATGGGGGACATTGTGCTGGTTGTATTGTATAGGTGACTTCCAAGTCAGCCATATTGCATGGGGGACATTGTGCTGGTGGCCATGTCGTATAGGTGACTTCCAAGTCAGCCATATTGCATGGGGGACATTGTGCTGGTTGTCTTGTATAGGTGACTTCCAAGTCAGCCATATTGCTTGGGGGACATTGTGCTGGTTGTATGGTATAGGTGACTTCCAAGTCAGCCATATTGCATGCATGGGGGACATTGTGCAGGTTGCCATGTTGTATAGGTGACGTCCAAGTCAGCCATATTGCATGGGGGACATTGTGCTGGTGGCCATGTTCTATAGGTGACTTCCAAGTCAGCCATATTGCATGGGGGACATTGTGCTGGTTGCATTGTCCTATAGGTGACTTCCAAGTCAGCCATATTGCATGTGGGACATTGTGCTGGTGGCCATGTTCTATAGGTGACTTCCAAGTCAGCCATATTGCATGGGGGACATTGTGCTGGTGGCCATGTTCTATAGGTGACTTCCAAGTCAGCCATATTGCTTGGGGGACATTGTGCTGGTTGTATTGTAAAGGTGACTTCCAAGTCAGCCATATTGCATGGGGGACATTGTGCTGGTTGCCATGTTGTATAGGTGACTTCCAAGTCAGCCATATTGCATGGGGGACATTGTGCTGGTTGTCTTGTATAGGTGACTTCCAAGTCAGCCATATTGCATGGGGGACATTGTGCTGGTTGCCATGTTGTATAGGTGACTTCCAAGTCAGGCATATTGAATGGGGGACATTGTGCTGGTTGCCATGTTGTATAGGTGACTTCCAAGTGAGCCATATTGCTTGGGGGACATTGTGCTGGTTGTGTTGTATAGGTGACTTTCAAGTCAGCCATATTGCATGGGGGACATTGTGCTGGTTGTCTTGTATAGGTGACTTCCAAGTCAGCCGTGTTGCATGGGGGACATTGTGCTGGTTGTCTTGTATAGGTGACTTCCAAGTCAGTCTTATTGCTTGGAGGACATTGTGCTGGTTGTCTTCTATAGGTGACTTCCAAGTCAGCCATATTGCATGGGGGACATTGTGCTGGTTGTCTTGTATAGGTGACTTCCAAGTCAGCCATATTGCTTGGAGGACATTGTGCTGGTTGTCTTGTGTAGGTGACTTCCAAGTCAGCCATATTACATGGGGGAAATTGTGCTGGTTGCCATGTTGTATAGGTGACTTCCAAGTCAGCCATATTTCATGGGGGACATTGTGCTGGTTGCTATGTTGTATAGGTGACTTCCAAGTCAGCCATATTGCATGGGGGACATTGTGCTGGTTGCCATGTTGTATAGGTGACTTTCAAGTGAGCCATATTGCATGGGGGACATTGTGCTGGTTGTGTTGTATAGGTGACTTCCAAGTCAGCCATATTGCATGGGGAACATTGTGCTGGTTGTGTTGTATAGGTGACTTCCAAGTCAACCATATTGCATGGGGGACATTGTGCTGGTTGTATTGTAAAGGTGACTTCCAAGTCAGCCATATTGCATGGGGGACATTGTGCTGGTTGTATTGTATAGGTGACTTCCAAGTGAGCCATATTGCATGGGGGACATTGTGCTGGTTGTCTTGTATAGGTGACTTCCAAGTCAGCCGTGTTGCATGGGGGACATTGTGCTGGTTGTCTTGTATAGGTGACTTCCAAGTCAGTCTTATTGCTTGGAGGACATTGTGCTGGTTGTCTTCTATAGGTGACTTCCAAGTCAGCCATATTGCATGGGGGACATTGTGCTGGTTGTCTTGTATAGGTGACTTCCAAGTCAGCCATATTGCTTGGAGGACATTGTGCTGGTTGTCTTGTGTAGGTGACTTCCAAGTCAGCCATATTACATGGGGGAAATTGTGCTGGTTGCCATGTTGTATAGGTGACTTCCAAGTCAGCCATATTTCATGGGGGACATTGTGCTGGTTGCTATGTTGTATAGGTGACTTCCAAGTCAGCCATATTGCATGGGGGACATTGTGCTGGTTGCCATGTTGTATAGGTGACTTTCAAGTGAGCCATATTGCATGGGGGACATTGTGCTAGTTGTGTTGTATAGGTGACTTCCAAGTCAGCCATATTGCATGGGGGACATTGTGCTGGTTGTGTTGTATAGGTGACTTACAAGTCAACCATATTGCATGGGGGACATTGTGCTGGTTGTATTGTAAAGGTGACTTCCAAGTCAGCCATATTGCATGGGGGACATTGTGCTGGTTGTATTGTATAGGTGACTTCCAAGTGAGCCATATTGCATGGGGGACATTGTGCTGGTGGCCATGTTCTATAGGTGACTTCCAAGTCAGCCATATTGCATGGGGGACATTGTGCTGGTTGTGTTGTTTAGGTGACTTCCAAGTCAGCCATATTGCATGGGGGACATTGTGCTGGTTGTGTTGTATAGGTGACTTCCAAGTCAGCCATATTGCATGGGGGACATTGTGCTGGTTGTATTGTATAGGTGACTTCCAAGTCAGCCATATTGCTTGGGGGACATTGTGCTGGTTGCTATTTTATTTAGGTGACTTCCAAGTCAGCCATATTGCATGGGGGACATTGTGCTGGTTGTATTGTATAGGTGACTTCCAAGTCAGCCATATTGCATGGGGGACATTGTGCTGGTTGTATGTATAGGTGACTTCCAAGTCAACCATATTGCATGGGGGACATTGTGCTGGTTGCCATGTCCTATAGGTGACTTCCAAGTCAGCCATATTGCATGGGGGACATTGTGCTGGTTGTCTTGTATAGGTGACTTCCAAGTCAGCCATATTGCTTGGGGGACATTGTGCTGGTTGCCATGTCCTATAGGTGACTTCCAATTCAGCCATATTGCATGGGGGACATTGTGCTGGTTGTCTTGTATAGGTGACTTCCAAGTCAGCCATATTGCTTGGGGGACATTGTGCTGGTGGCCATGTTCTATAGGTGACTTCCAAGTCAGCCATATTGCTTGGGGGACATTGTGCTGGTTGCCATGTTGTATAGGTGACTTCCAAGTCAGCCATATTGCTTGGGGGACATTGTGCTGGTGGCCATGTTCTATAGGTGACTTCCAAGTCAGCCATATTGCATGGGGGACATTGTGCTGGTTGTCTTGTATAGGTGACTTCCAAATCAGCCATATTGCATGGGGGACATTGTGCTGGTGGCCATGTTCTATAGGTGACTTCCAAGTCAGCCATATTGCTTGGGGGACATTGTGCTGGTTGCCATGTTGTATAGGTGACTTCCAAGTCAGCCATATTGCATGGGGGACATTGTGCTGGTTGCCATGTTGTATAGGTGACTTCCAAGTGAGCCATATTGCTTGGGGGACATTGTGCTGGTTGTGTTGTATAGGTGACTTCCAAGTCTGCCATATTGCATGGGGGACATTGTGCTGGTTGTGTTGTATAGGTGACTTCCAAGTCAACCATATTGCATGGGGGACATTGTGCTGGTTGTATTGTAAAGGTGACTTCCAAGTCAGCCATATTGCATGGGGGACATTGTGCTGGTTGTATTGTATAGGTGACTTCCAAGTGAGCCATATTGCATGGGGGACATTGTGCTGGTTGTCTTGTATAGGTGACTTCCAAGTCAGCCGTGTTGCATGGGGGACATTGTGCTGGTTGTCTTGTATAGGTGACTTCCAAGTCAGTCTTATTGCTTGGAGGACATTGTGCTGGTTGTCTTCTATAGGTGACTTCCAAGTCAGCCATATTGCATGGGGGACATTGTGCTGGTTGTCTTGTATAGGTGACTTCCAAGTCAGCCATATTGCTTGGAGGACATTGTGCTGGTTGTCTTGTGTAGGTGACTTCCAAGTCAGCCATATTACATGGGGGAAATTGTGCTGGTTGCCATGTTGTATAGGTGACTTCCAAGTCAGCCATATTTCATGGGGGACATTGTGCTGGTTGCTATGTTGTATAGGTGACTTCCAAGTCAGCCATATTGCATGGGGGACATTGTGCTGGTTGCCATGTTGTATAGGTGACTTTCAAGTGAGCCATATTGCATGGGGGACATTGTGCTGGTTGTGTTATATAGGTGACTTCCAAGTCAGCCATATTGCTTGGGGGACATTGTGCTGGTGGCCATGTTCTATAGGTGACTTCCAAGTCAGCCATATTGCTTGGGGGACATTGTGCTGGTTGCCATGTTGTATAGGTGACTTCCAAGTCAGCCATATTGCTTGGGGGACATTGTGCTGGTGGCCATGTTCTATAGGTGACTTCCAAGTCAGCCATATTGCATGGGGGACATTGTGCTGGTTGTCTTGTATAGGTGACTTCCAAATCAGCCATATTGCATGGGGGACATTGTGCTGGTGGCCATGTTCTATAGGTGACTTCCAAGTCAGCCATATTGCTTGGGGGACATTGTGCTGGTTGCCATGTTGTATAGGTGACTTCCAAGTCAGCCATATTGCATGGGGGACATTGTGCTGGTTGCCATGTTGTATAGGTGACTTCCAAGTGAGCCATATTGCTTGGGGGACATTGTGCTGGTTGTGTTGTATAGGTGACTTCCAAGTCTGCCATATTGCATGGGGGACATTGTGCTGGTTGTGTTGTATAGGTGACTTCCAAGTCAACCATATTGCATGGGGGACATTGTGCTGGTTGTATTGTAAAGGTGACTTCCAAGTCAGCCATATTGCATGGGGGACATTGTGCTGGTTGTATTGTATAGGTGACTTCCAAGTGAGCCATATTGCATGGGGGACATTGTGCTGGTTGTCTTGTATAGGTGACTTCCAAGTCAGCCGTGTTGCATGGGGGACATTGTGCTGGTTGTCTTGTATAGGTGACTTCCAAGTCAGTCTTATTGCTTGGAGGACATTGTGCTGGTTGTCTTCTATAGGTGACTTCCAAGTCAGCCATATTGCATGGGGGACATTGTGCTGGTTGTCTTGTATAGGTGACTTCCAAGTCAGCCATATTGCTTGGAGGACATTGTGCTGGTTGTCTTGTGTAGGTGACTTCCAAGTCAGCCATATTACATGGGGGAAATTGTGCTGGTTGCCATGTTGTATAGGTGACTTCCAAGTCAGCCATATTTCATGGGGGACATTGTGCTGGTTGCTATGTTGTATAGGTGACTTCCAAGTCAGCCATATTGCATGGGGGACATTGTGCTGGTTGCCATGTTGTATAGGTGACTTTCAAGTGAGCCATATTGCATGGGGGACATTGTGCTGGTTGTGTTGTATAGGTGACTTCCAAGTCAGCCATATTGCATGGGGGACATTGTGCTGGTTGTGTTGTATAGGTGACTTCCAAGTCAACCATATTGCATGGGGGACATTGTGCTGGTTGTATTGTAAAGGTGACTTCCAAGTCAGCCATATTGCATGGGGGACATTGTGCTGGTTGTATTGTATAGGTGACTTCCAAGTGAGCCATATTGCATGGGGGACATTGTGCTGGTGGCCATGTTCTATAGGTGACTTCCAAGTCAGCCATATTGCATGGGGGACATTGTGCTGGTTGTGTTGTTTAGGTGACTTCCAAGTCAGCCATATTGCATCGGGGACATTGTGCTGGTTGTGTTGTATAGGTGACTTCCAAGTCAGCCATATTGCATGGGGGACATTGTGCTGGTTGTATTGTATAGGTGACTTCCAAGTCAGCCATATTGCTTGGGGGACATTGTGCTGGTTGCCATTTTATTTAGGTGACTTCCAAGTCAGCCATATTGCATGGGGGACATTGTGCTGGTTGTATGTATAGGTGACTTCCAAGTCAGCCATATTGCATGGGGGACATTGTGCTGGTTGCCATGTCCTATAGGTGACTTCCAAGTCAGCCATATTGCATGGGGGACATTGTGCTGGTTGTCTTGTATAGGTGACTTCCAAGTCAGCCATATTGCTTGGGGGACATTGTGCTGGTTGCCATGTCCTATAGGTGACTTCCAATTCAACCATATTGCATGGGGGACATTGTGCTGGTTGTCTTGTATAGGTGACTTCCAAGTCAGCCATATTGCTTGGGGGACATTGTGCTGGTGGCCATGTTCTATAGGTGACTTCCAAGTCAGCCATATTGCTTGGGGGACATTGTGCTGGTTGCCATGTTGTATAGGTGACTTCCAAGTCAGCCATATTGCTTGGGGGACATTGTGCTGGTGGCCATGTTCTATAGGTGACTTCCAAGTCAGCCATATTGCATGGGGGACATTGTGCTGGTTGTCTTGTATAGGTGACTTCCAAGTCAGCCATATTGCATGGGGGACATTGTGCTGGTGGCCATGTTCTATAGGTGACTTCCAAGTCAGCCATATTGCTTGGGGGACATTGTGCTGGTTGCCATGTTGTATAGGTGACTTCCAAGTCAGCCATATTGCATGGGGGACATTGTGCTGGTTGCCATGTTGTATAGGTGACTTCCAAGTGAGCCATATTGCTTGGGGGACATTGTGCTGGTTGTGTTGTATAGGTGACTTCCAAGTCTGCCATATTGCATGGGGGACATTGTGCTGCTTGTCTTGTATAGGTGACTTCCAAGTCAGCCGTGTTGCATGGGGGGCATTGTGCTGGTTGTATTGTAAAGGTGACTTCCAAGTCAGCCATATTGCATGGGGGACATTGTGCTGGTTGTATTGTATAGGTGACTTCCAAGTGAGCCATATTGCATGGGGGACATTGTGCTGGTTGTCTTGTATAGGTGACTTCCAAGTCAGCCGTGTTGCATGGGGGACATTGTGCTGGTTGTCTTGTATAGGTGACTTCCAAGTCAGTCTTATTGCTTGGAGGACATTGTGCTGGTTGTCTTCTATAGGTGACTTCCAAGTCAGCCATATTGCATGGGGGACATTGTGCTGGTTGTCTTGTATAGGTGACTTCCAAGTCAGCCATATTGCTTGGAGGACATTGTGCTGGTTGTCTTGTGTAGGTGACTTCCAAGTCAGCCATATTACATGGGGGAAATTGTGCTGGTTGCCATGTTGTATAGGTGACTTCCAAGTCAGCCATATTTCATGGGGGACATTGTGCTGGTTGCTATGTTGTATAGGTGACTTCCAAGTCAGCCATATTGCATGGGGGACATTGTGCTGGTTGCCATGTTGTATAGGTGACTTTCAAGTGAGCCATATTGCATGGGGGACATTGTGCTGGTTGTGTTGTATAGGTGACTTCCAAGTCAGCCATATTGCATGGGGGACATTGTGCTGGTTGTGTTGTATAGGTGACTTCCAAGTCAACCATATTGCATGGGGGACATTGTGCTGGTTGTATTGTAAAGGTGACTTCCAAGTCAGCCATATTGCATGGGGGACATTGTGCTGGTTGTATTGTATAGGTGACTTCCAAGTGAGCCATATTGCATGGGGGACATTGTGCTGGTGGCCATGTTCTATAGGTGACTTCCAAGTCAGCCATATTGCATGGGGGACATTGTGCTGGTTGTGTTGTTTAGGTGACTTCCAAGTCAGCCATATTGCATGGGGGACATTGTGCTGGTTGTGTTGTATAGGTGACTTCCAAGTCAGCCATATTGCATGGGGGACATTGTGCTGGTTGTATTGTATAGGTGACTTCCAAGTCAGCCATATTGCATGGGGGACATTGTGCTGGTTGTATGTATAGGTGACTTCCAAGTCAGCCATATTGCATAGGGGACATTGTGCTGGTTGCCATGTCCTATAGGTGACTTCCAAGTCAGCCATATTGCATGGGGGACATTGTGCTGGTTGTGTTGTATAGGTGACTTCCAAGTCAGCCATATTGCTTGGGGGACATTGTGCTGGTTGCCATGTCCTATAGGTGACTTCCAATTCAGCCATATTGCATGGGGGACATTGTGCTGGTTGTCTTGTATAGGTGACTTCCAAGTCAGCCATATTGCTTGGGGGACATTGTGCTGGTGGCCATGTTCTATAGGTGACTTCCAAGTCAGCCATATTGCTTGGGGGACATTGTGCTGGTTGCCATGTTGTATAGGTGACTTCCAAGTCAGCCATATTGCTTGGGGGACATTGTGCTGGTGGCCATGTTCTATAGGTGACTTCCAAGTCAGCCATATTGCATGGGGGACATTGTGCTGGTTGTCTTGTATAGGTGACTTCCAAGTCAGCCATATTGCATGGGGGACATTGTGCTGGTGGCCATGTTCTATAGGTGACTTCCAAGTCAGTCATATTGCTTGGGGGACATTGTGCTGGTTGCCATGTTGTATAGGTGACTTCCAAGTCAGCCATATTGCATGGGGGACATTGTGCTGGTTGCCATGTTGTATAGGTGACTTCCAAGTGAGCCATATTGTTTGGGGGACATTGTGCTGGTTGTGTTGTATAGGTGACTTCCAAGTCTGCCATATTGCATGGGGGACATTGTGCTGCTTGTCTTGTATAGGTGACTTCCAAGTCAGCCGTGTTGCATGGGGGACATTGTGCTGGTGGCCATGTTGTATAGGTGACTTCCAAGTCAGCCATATTGCTTGGGGGACATTGTGCTGGTGGCCATGTTCTATAGGTGACTTCCAAGTCAGCCATATTGCATGGGGGACATTGTGCTGGTTGCCATGTTGTATAGGTGACTTACAAGTCAGCCATATTGCATGGGGGACATTGTGCTGGTTGCCATGTCCTATAGGTGACTTCCAAGTCAGCCATATTGCATGGGGGAAATTGTGCTGGTTGTCTTGTATAGGTGACTTTTAAGTCAGCCATATTGCTTGGGGGACATTGTGCTGGTTGCCATGTTCTATAGGTGACTTCCAAGTCAGCCATATTGCTTGGGGGACATTGTGCTGGTTGCCATGTTGTATAGGTGACTTCCAAGTCAGCCATATTGCTTGGGGGACATTGTGCTGGTTGCCATGTTGTATAGGTGACTTCCAAGTCAGCCATATTGCATGGGGGACATTGTGCTGGTGGCCATTTTCTATAGGTGACTTCCAAGTCAGCCATATTGCATGGGGGACATTGTGCTGGTTGTCTTGTATAGGTGACTTCCAAGTCAGCCATATTGCATGGGGGACATTGTGCTGGTTGTGTTGTATAGGTGACTTCCAAATCAGCCATATTGCATGGGGGACATTGTGCTGGTTGTATTGTATAGGTGACTTCCAAGTCAGCCATATTGCATGGGGGACATTGTGCTGGTTGTGTTGTATAGGTGACTTCCAAATCAGCCATATTGCATGGGGGACATTGTGCTGGTTGTATTGTATAGGTGACTTCCAAGTCAGCCATATTGCATGGGGGACATTGTGCTGGTGGCCATGTCCTATAGGTGACTTCCAAGTGAGCCATATTGCATGGGGGACATTGTGCTGGTTGTCTTGTATAGGTGATTTCCAAGTCAGCCATATTGCTTGGGGGACATTGTGCTGGTTGTATTGTATAGGTGACTTCCAAGTCAGCCATATTGCATGGGGGACATTGTGCTGGTTGCCATGTTGTATAGGTGACTTCCAAGTCAGCCATATTGCATGGGGGACATTGTGCTGGTGGCCATGTTCTATAGGTGACTTCCAAGTCAGCCATATTGCATGGGGGACATTGTGCTGGTTGTGTTGTATAGGTGACTTCCAAATCAGCCATATTGCATGGGGGACATTGTGCTGGTTGTATTGTATAGGTGACTTCCAAGTCAGCCATATTGCATGGGGGACATTGTGCTGGTTGTATTGTATAGGTGACTTCCAAGTCAGCCATATTGCATGGGGACATTGTGCTGGTGGCCATGTCCTATAGGTGACTTCCAAGTCAGCCATATTGCATGGGGGACATTGTGCTGGTTGTCTTGTATAGGTGACTTCCAAGTCAGCCATATTGCTTGGGGGACATTGTTCTGGTTGTATTGTATAGGTGACTTCCAAGTCAGCCATATTGCATGGGGGACATTGTGCTGGTTGCCATGTTGTATAGGTGACTTCCAAGTCAGCCATATTGCATGGGGGACATTGTGCTGGTGGCCATGTTCTATAGGTGACTTCCAAGTCAGCCATATTGCATTTGGGACATTGTGCTGGTTGTCTTGTATAGGTGACTTCCAAGTCAGCCATATTGCATGGGGGACATTGTGCTGGTTGTGTTGTATAGGTGACTTCCAAATCAGCCATATTGCATGGGGGACATTGTGCTGGTTGTATTGTATAGGTGACTTCCAAGTCAGCCATATTGCATGGGGGACATTGTGCTGGTGGCCATGTCCTATAGGTGACTTCCAAGTGAGCCATATTGCATGGGGGACATTGTGCTGGTTGTCTTGTATAGGTGACTTCCAAGTCAGCCATATTGCTTGGGGGACATTGTGCTGGTTGTATTGTATAGGTGACTTCCAAGTCAGCCATATTGCATGGGGGACATTGTGCTGGTTGCCATGTTGTATAGGTGACTTCCAAGTCAGCCATATTGCATGGGGGACATTGTGCTGGTGGCCATGTTCTATAGGTGACTTCCAAGTCAGCCATATTGCATGGGGGACATTGTGCTGGTTGTGTTGTATAGGTGACTTCCAAATCAGCCATATTGCATGGGGGACATTGTGCTGGTTGTATTGTATAGGTGACTTCCAAGTCAGCCATATTGCATGGGGGACATTGTGCTGGTTGTATTGTATAGGTGACTTCCAAGTCAGCCATATTGCATGGGGACATTGTGCTGGTGGCCATGTCCTATAGGTGACTTCCAAGTCAGCCATATTGCATGGGGGACATTGTGCTGGTTGTCTTGTATAGGTGACTTCCAAGTCAGCCATATTGCTTGGGGGACATTGTTCTGGTTGTATTGTATAGGTGACTTCCAAGTCAGCCATATTGCATGGGGGACATTGTGCTGGTTGTATTGTATAGGTGACTTCCAAGTCAGCCATATTGCATGGGGGACATTGTGCTGGTTGTATTGTATAGGTGACTTCCAAGTCAGCCATATTGCATGGGGACATTGTGCTGGTGGCCATGTCCTATAGGTGACTTCCAAGTCAGCCATATTGCATGGGGGACATTGTGCTGGTTGTCTTGTATAGGTGACTTCCAAGTCAGCCATATTGCTTGGGGGACATTGTTCTGGTTGTATTGTATAGGTGACTTCCAAGTCAGCCATATTGCATGGGGGACATTGTGCTGGTTGCCATGTTGTATAGGTGACTTCCAAGTCAGCCATATTGCATGGGGGACATTGTGCTGGTGGCCATGTTCTATAGGTGACTTCCAAGTCAGCCATATTGCATTTGGGACATTGTGCTGGTTGTCTTGTATAGGTGACTTCCAAGTCAGCCATATTGCATGGGGGACATTGTGCTGGTTGTGTTGTATAGGTGACTTCCAAATCAGCCATATTGCATGGGGGACATTGTGCTGGTTGTATTGTATAGGTGACTTCCAAGTCAGCCATATTGCATGGGGGACATTGTGCTGGTGGCCATGTCCTATAGGTGACTTCCAAGTGAGCCATATTGCATGGGGGACATTGTGCTGGTTGTCTTGTATAGGTGACTTCCAAGTCAGCCATATTGCTTGGGGGACATTGTGCTGGTTGTATTGTATAGGTGACTTCCAAGTCAGCCATATTGCATGGGGGACATTGTGCTGGTTGCCATGTTGTATAGGTGACTTCCAAGTCAGCCATATTGCATGGGGGACATTGTGCTGGTGGCCATGTTCTATAGGTGACTTCCAAGTCAGCCATATTGCATGGGGGACATTGTGCTGGTTGTGTTGTATAGGTGACTTCCAAATCAGCCATATTGCATGGGGGACATTGTGCTGGTTGTATTGTATAGGTGACTTCCAAGTCAGCCATATTGCATGGGGGACATTGTGCTGGTTGTATTGTATAGGTGACTTCCAAGTCAGCCATATTGCATGGGGACATTGTGCTGGTGGCCATGTCCTATAGGTGACTTCCAAGTCAGCCATATTGCATGGGGGACATTGTGCTGGTTGTCTTGTATAGGTGACTTCCAAGTCAGCCATATTGCTTGGGGGACATTGTTCTGGTTGTATTGTATAGGTGACTTCCAAGTCAGCCATATTGCATGGGGGACATTGTGCTGGTTGCCATGTTGTATAGGTGACTTCCAAGTCAGCCATATTGCATGGGGGACATTGTGCTGGTGGCCATGTTCTATAGGTGACTTCCAAGTCAGCCATATTGCATTTGGGACATTGTGCTGGTTGTCTTGTATAGGTGACTTCCAAGTCAGCCATATTGCATGGGGGACATTGTGCTGGTTGTGTTGTATAGGTGACTTCCAAATCAGCCATATTGCATGGGGGACATTGTGCTGGTTGTATTGTATAGGTGACTTCCAAGTCAGCCATATTGCATGGGGGACATTGTGCTGGTTGTATTGTATAGGTGACTTCCAAGTCAGCCATATTGCATGGGGACATTGTGCTGGTGGCCATGTCCTATAGGTGACTTCCAAGTCAGCCATATTGCATGGGGGACATTGTGCTGGTTGTCTTGTATAGGTGACTTCCAAGTCAGCCATATTGCTTGGGGGACATTGTGCTGGTTGTATTGTATAGGTGACTTCCAAGTCAGCCATATTGAATGGGGGACATTGTGCTGGTTGCCATGTTGTATAGGTGACTTCCAAGTCAACCATATTGCATGGGGGACATTGTGCTGGTGGCCATGTTCTATAGGTGACTTCCAAGTCAGCCATATTGCATTTGGGACATTGTGCTGGTTGTCTTGTATAGGTGACTTCCAAGTCAGCCATATTGCATGGGGGACATTGTGCTGGTTGCCATGTCCTATAGGTGACTTCCAAGTCAGCCATATTGCATGGGGGACATTGTGCTGGTTGTCTTGTATAGGTGACTTCCAAGTCAGCCATATTGCATGGGGGACATTGTGCCGGTTGCCATGTTGTATAGGTGACTTCCAAGTCAGCCATATTGCATGGGGGACATTGTGCTGGTTGCCATGTTGTATAGGTGACTTCCAAGTCAGCCATATTGCTTGGGGGACATTGTGCTGGTTGCCATGTTCTATAGGTGACTTCCAAGTGAGCCATATTGCTTGGGGGACATTGTGCTGGTTGCCATGTTGTATAGGTGACTTCCAAGTCAGCCATATTGCTTGGGGGACATTGTGCTGGTTGCCATGTTGTATAGGTGACTTCCAAGTCAGCCATATTGCATGGGGGACATTGTGCTGGTTGTATTGTATAGGTGACTTCCAAGTCAGCCATATTGCATGGGGGACATTGTGCTGGTTGTATTGTATAGGTGACTTCCAAGTCGGCCATATTGCATGGGGACATTGTGCTGGTGGCCATGTCCTATAGGTGACTTCCAAGTCAGCCATATTGCATGGGGGACATTGTGCTGGTTGTCTTGTATAGGTGACTTCCAAGTCAGCCATATTGCTTGGGGGACATTGTGCTGGTTGTATTGTATAGGTGACTTCCAAGTCAGCCATATTGAATGGGGGACATTGTGCTGGTTGCCATGTTGTATAGGTGACTTCCAAGTCAACCATATTGCATGGGGGACATTGTGCTGGTGGCCATGTTCTATAGGTGACTTCCAAGTCAGCCATATTGCATTTGGGACATTGTGCTGGTTGTCTTGTATAGGTGACTTCCAAGTCAGCCATATTGCATGGGGGACATTGTGCTGGTTGCCATGTCCTATAGGTGACTTCCAAGTCAGCCATATTGCATGGGGGACATTGTGCTGGTTGTCTTGTATAGGTGACTTCCAAGTCAGCCATATTGCATGGGGGACATTGTGCCGGTTGCCATGTTGTATAGGTGACTTCCAAGTCAGCCATATTGCATGGGGGACATTGTGCTGGTTGCCATGTTGTATAGGTGACTTCCAAGTCAGCCATATTGCTTGGGGGACATTGTGCTGGTTGCCATGTTCTATAGGTGACTTCCAAGTGAGCCATATTGCTTGGGGGACATTGTGCTGGTTGCCATGTTGTATAGGTGACTTCCAAGTCAGCCATATTGCTTGGGGGACATTGTGCTGGTTGCCATGTTGTATAGGTGACTTCCAAGTCAGCCATATTGCATGGGGGACATTGTGCTGGTGGCCATGTTCTATAGGTGACTTCCAAGTCAGCCATATTGCATGGGGGACATTGTGCTGGTTGTCTTGTATAGGTGACTTCCAAGTCAGCCATATTGCATGGGGGACATTGTGCTGGTTGTCTTGTATAGGTGACTTCCAAGTCAGCCATATTGCATGTGGGACATTGAGCTGGTTGTGTTGTATAGGTGACTTCCAAATCAGCCATATTGCATGGGGGACATTGTGCTGGTTGTATTGTATAGGTGACTTCCAAGTCAGCCATATTGCATGGGGGACATTGTGCTGGTGGCCATGTCCTATAGGTGACTTCCAAGTGAGCCATATTGCATGGGGGACATTGTGCTGGTTGTCTTGTATAGGTGACTTCCAAGTCAGCCATATTGCTTAGGGGACATTGTGCTGGTTGTATTGTATAGGTGACTTCCAAATCAGCCATATTGCATGGGGGACATTGTGCTGGTTGCCATGTTGTATAGGTGACTTCCAAGTCAGCCATATTGCATGGGGGACATTGTGCTGGTGGCCATGTTCTATAGGTGACTTCCAAGTCAGCCATATTGCATTTGGGACATTGTGCTGGTTGTCTTGTATAGGTGACTTCCAAGTCAGCCATATTGCATGGGAGACATTGTGCTGGTTGTGTTGTATAGGTGACTTCCAAATCAGCAATATTGCATGGGGGACATTGTGCTGGTTGTATTGTATAGGTGACTTCCAAGTCAGCCAAATTGCATGGGGGACATTGTGCTGGTTGTATTGTATAGGTGACTTCCAAGTCAGCCATATTGCATGGGGGACATTGTGCTGGTGGCCATGTCCTATAGGTGACTTCCAAGTCAGCCATATTGCATGGGGGACATTGTGCTGGTTGTCTTGTATAGGTGACTTCCAAGTCAGCCATATTGCTTGGGGGACATTGTGCTGGTTGTATTGTATAGGTGACTTCCAAGTCAGCCATATTGCATTTGGGACAATGTGCTGGTTGTCTTGTATAGGTGACTTCCAAGTCAGCCATATTGCTTGGGGGACATTGTGCTGGTTGCCATGTCCTATAGGTGACTTCCAAGTCAGCCATATTGCATGGGAGACATTGTGCTGGTTGTCTTAAATAGGTGACTTCCAAGTCAGCCATATTGCATGGGGGACATTGTGCTGGTTGCCATGTTGTATAGGTGACTTCCAAGTCAGCCATATTGCATGGGGGACATTGTGCTGGTTGCCATGTTGTATACGTGACTTCCAAGTGAGCCATATTGATTGGGGGACATTGTGCTGGTTGTGTGGTATAGGTGACTTCCGAGTCAGCCATATTGCATGGGGGACATTATGCTGGTTGTCTTGTATAGGTGACTTCCAAGTCAGCCGTGTGGCATGGGGGACATTGTGCTGGTGGCCATGTTCTATAGGTGACTTCCAAGTCAGCCATATTGCATTTGGGACATTGTGCTGGTTATCTTGTATAGGTGACTTCCAAGTCAGCCATATTGCATGGGGGACATTGTGCTGGTTGCCATGTCCTATAGGTGACTTCCAAGTCAGCCATATTGCATGGGGGACATTGTGCTGGTTGTCTTGTATAGGTGACTTCCAAGTCAGCCATATTGCATGGGGGACATTGTGCCGGTTGCCATGTTGTATAGGTGACTTCCAAGTCAGCCATATTGCATGGGGGACATTGTGCTGGTTGTCTTGTATAGGTGACTTCCAAGTCAGCCATATTGCTTGGGGGACATTGTGCTGGTTGTATTGTATAGGTGACTTCCAAGTCAGCCATATTGCATGGGGGACATTGTGCTGGTTGCCATGTTGTATAGGTGACTTCCAAGTCAGCCATATTGTATGGGGGACATTGTGCTGGTGGCCATGTTCTGTAGGTGACTTCCAAGTCAGCCATATTGCATTTGGGACAATGTGCTGGTTGTCTTGTATAGGTGACTTCCAAGTCAGCCATATTGCTTGGGGGACATTGTGCTGGTTGCCATGTCCTATAGGTGACTTCCAAGTCAGCCATATTGCATGGGAGACATTGTGCTGGTTGTCTTAAATAGGTGACTTCCAAGTCAGCCATATTGCATGGGGGACATTGTGCTGGTTGCCATGTTGTATAGGTGACTTCCAAGTCAGCCATATTGCATGGGGGACATTGTGCTGGTTGCCATGTTGTATACGTGACTTCCAAGTGAGCCATATTGATTGGGGGACATTGTGCTGGTTGTGTGGTATAGGTGACTTCCGAGTCAGCCATATTGCATGGGGGACATTGTGCTGGTTGTCTTGTATAGGTGACTTCCAAGTCAGCCGTGTGGCATGGGGGACATTGTGCTGGTGGCCATGTTCTATAGGTGACTTCCAAGTCAGCCATATTGCATTTGGGACATTGTGCTGGTTATCTTGTATAGGTGACTTCCAAGTCAGCCATATTGCATGGGGGACATTGTGCTGGTTGCCATGTCCTATAGGTGACTTCCAAGTCAGCCATATTGCATGGGGGACATTGTGCTGGTTGTCTTGTATAGGTGACTTCCAAGTCAGCCATATTGCATGGGGGACATTGTGCCGGTTGCCATGTTGTATAGGTGACTTCCAAGTCAGCCATATTGCATGGGGGACATTGTGCTGGTTGTCTTGTATAGGTGACTTCCAAGTCAGCCATATTGCTTGGGGGACATTGTGCTGGTTGTATTGTATAGGTGACTTCCAAGTCAGCCATATTGCATGGGGGACATTGTGCTGGTTGCCATGTTGTATAGGTGACTTCCAAGTCAGCCATATTGTATGGGGGACATTGTGCTGGTGGCCATGTTCTGTAGGTGACTTCCAAGTCAGCCATATTGCATTTGGGACAATGTGCTGGTTGTCTTGTATAGGTGACTTCCAAGTCAGCCATATTGCTTGGGGGACATTGTGCTGGTTGCCATGTCCTATAGGTGACTTCCAAGTCAGCCATATTGCATGGGAGACATTGTGCTG
This sequence comes from Petromyzon marinus, assembly GCF_048934315.1. Taxonomy (NCBI): domain Eukaryota; kingdom Metazoa; phylum Chordata; class Hyperoartia; order Petromyzontiformes; family Petromyzontidae; genus Petromyzon; species Petromyzon marinus. The sequence goes on along the minus strand of NW_027422650.1, from coordinate 1,386,745 downwards.
GTTGTCTTAAATAGGTGACTTCCAAGTCAGCCATATTGCATGGGGGACATTGTGCTGGTTGCCATGTTGTATAGGTGACTTCCAAGTCAGCCATATTGCATGGGGGACATTGTGCTGGTTGCCATGTTGTATACGTGACTTCCAAGTGAGCCATATTGATTGGGGGACATTGTGCTGGTTGTGTGGTATAGGTGACTTCCGAGTCAGCCATATTGCATGGGGGACATTGTGCTGGTTGTCTTGTATAGGTGACTTCCAAGTCAGCCGTGTGGCATGGGGGACATTGTGCTGGTGGCCATGTTCTATAGGTGACTTCCAAGTCAGCCATATTGCATTTGGGACATTGTGCTGGTTATCTTGTATAGGTGACTTCCAAGTCAGCCATATTGCATGGGGGACATTGTGCTGGTTGCCATGTCCTATAGGTGACTTCCAAGTCAGCCATATTGCATGGGTGACATTGTGCTGGTTGTCTTGTATAGGTGACTTCCAAGTCAGCCATATTGCATGGGGGACATTGTGCCGGTTGCCATGTTGTATAGGTGACTTCCAAGTCAGCCATATTGCATGGGGGACATTGTGCTGGTTGCCATGTTGTATAGGTGACTTCCAAGTGAGCCATATTGCTTGGGGGACATTGTGCTGGTTGTGTTGTATAGGTGACTTCCAAGTCAGCCATATTGCATGGGGGACATTGTGCTGGTTGTCTTGTATAGGTGACTTCCAAGTCAGCCGTGTTGCATGGGGGACATTGTGCTGGTGGCCATGTTCTATAGGTGACTTCCAAGTCAGCCATATTGCATGGGGGACATTGTGCTGGTTGCCATGTTGTATAGGTGACTTCCAAGTCAGCCATATTGCTTGGGGGACATTGTGCTGGTTGCCATGTTCTATAGGTGACTTCCAAGTGAGCCATATTGCTTGGGTGGACATTGTGCTGGTTGCCATGTTGTATAGGTGACTTCCAAGTCAGCCATATTGCTTGGGGGACATTGTGCTGGTTGCCATGTTGTATAGGTGACTTCCAAGTCAGCCATATTGCATGGGGGACATTGTGCTGGTGGCCATGTTCTATAGGTGACTTCCAAGTCAGCCATATTGCATGGGGGACATTGTGCTGGTTGTCTTGTATAGGTGACTTCCAAGTCAGCCATATTGCATGGGGGACATTGAGCTGGTTGTGTTGTATAGGTGACTTCCAAATCAGCCATATTGCATGGGGGACATTGTGCTGGTTGTATTGTATAGGTGACTTCGAAGTCAGCCATATTGCATGGGGGACATTGTGCTGGTGGCCATGTCCTATAGGTGACTTCCAAGTGAGCCATATTGCATGGGGGACATTGTGCTGGTTGTCTTGTATAGGTGACTTCCAAGTCAGCCATATTGCTTGGGGGACATTGTGCTGGTTGTATTGTATAGGTGACTTCCAAGTCAGCCATATTGCATGGGGGACATTGTGCTGGTTGCCATGTTGTATAGGTGACTTCCAAGTCAGCCATATTGCATGGGGGACATTGTGCTGGTGGCCATGTTCTATAGGTGACTTCCAAGTCAGCCATATTGCATTTGGGACATTGTGCTGGTTGTCTGTGATAGGTGACTTCCAAGTCAGCCATATTGCATGGGAGACATTGTGCTGGTTGTGTTGTATAGGTGACTTCCAAATCAGCCATATTGCATGGGGGACATTGTGCTGGTTGTATTGTATAGGTGACTTCCAAGTCAGCCATATTGCATGGGGGACATTGTGCTGGTTGTATTGTATAGATGACTTCCAAGTCAGCCATATTGCATGGGGGACATTGTGCTGGTGGCCATGTCCTATAGGTGACTTCCAAGTCAGCCATATTGCATGGGGGACATTGTGCTGGTTGTCTTGTATAGGTGACTTCCAAGTCAGCCATATTGCATGGGGGACATTGTGCTGGTTGCCATGTTGTATAGGTGACTTCCAAGTCAGCCATATTGCATGGGGGACATTGTGCTGGTGGCCATGTTCTATAGGTGACTTCCAAGTCAGCCATATTGCATTTGGGACATTGTGCTGGTTGTCTGTGATAGGTGACTTCCAAGTCAGCCATATTGCATGGGAGACATTGTGCTGGTTGTGTTGTATAGGTGACTTCCAAATCAGCCATATTGCATGGGGGACATTGTGCTGGTTGTATTGTATAGGTGACTTCCAAGTCAGCCATATTGCATGGGGGACATTGTGCTGGTTGTATTGTATAGATGACTTCCAAGTCAGCCATATTGCATGGGGGACATTGTGCTGGTGGCCATGTCCTATAGGTGACTTCCAAGTCAGCCATATTGCATGGGGGACATTGTGCTGGTTGTCTTGTATAGGTGACTTCCAAGTCAGCCATATTGCATGGGGGACATTGTGCTGGTTGCCATGTTGTATAGGTGACTTCCAAGTCAGCCATATTGCATGGGGGACATTGTGCTGGTGGCCATGTTCTATAGGTGACTTCTAAGTCAGCCATATTGCATTTGGGACAATGTGCTGGTTGTCTTGTATAGGTGACTTCCAAGTCAGCCATATTGCTTGGGGGACATTGTGCTGGTTGCATGTCCTATAGGTGACTTCCAAGTCAGCCATATTGCATGGGGGACATTGTGCTGGTTGTCTTGTGTAGGTGACTTCCAAGTCAGCCATATTGCATGGGGGACATTGTGCTGGTTGCCATGTTGTATAGGTGACTTCCAAGTCAGCCATATTGCATGGGGGACATTGTGCTGGTTGCCATGTTGTATACGTGACTTCCAAGTGAGCCATATTGCTTGGGGGACATTGTGATGGTTGTGTTGTATAGGTGACTTCCGAGTCAGCCATATTGCATGGGGGACATTGTGCTGGTTGTCTTGTATAGGTGACTTCCAAGTCAGCCGTGTTGCATGGGGGACATTGTGCTGGTGGCCATGTTCTATAGTGACTTCCAGGTCAGCCATATTGCAAGGGGGACATTGTGCTGGTTGCCATGTTGTATAGGTGACTTCCAAGTCAGCCATATTGCTTGGGGGACATTGTGCTGGTTGCCATGTTCTATAGGTGACTTCCAAGTGAGCCATATTGCTTGGGGGATATTGTGCTGGTTGCCATGTTGTATAGGTGACTTCCAAGTCAGCCATATTGCATGGGGGACATTGTGCTGGTGGCCATGTTCTATAGGTGACTTCCAAGTCAGCCACATTGCATGGGGGACATTGTGCTGGTTTCTTGTATAGGTGACTTCCAAGTCAGCCATATTGCATGGGGGATATTGTGCTGGTTGCCATGTTGTATAGGTGACTTCCAAGTCAGCCATATTGCATGGGGGACATTGTGCTGGTTGCCATGTTGTATAGGTGACTTCCAAGTCAGCCATATTGCATGGGGGACATTGTGCTGGATGCCATGTTGTATAGGTGACTTCCAAGTGAGCCATATTGCATGGGGGACATTGTGCTGGTTGTGTTGTATAGGTGACTTCCAAGTCAGCCATATTGCCTGGGGGACATTGTGCTGGTTGTGTTGTATAGGTGACTTCCAAGTCAGCCATATTGCATGGGGGACATTGTGCTGGTTGTATTGTATAGGTGACTTCCAAGTCAGCCATATTGCATGGGGGACATTGTGCTGGTGGCCATGTTCTATAGGTGACTTCCAAGTCAGCCATATTGCATGGGAGACATTGTGCTGGTTGTCTTGTATAGGTGACTTCCAAGTCAGCCATATTGCATGGGGGACATTGTGCTGGTGGCCATGTTCTATAGGTGACTTCCAAGTCAGCCATATTGCTTGGGGGACATTGTGCTGGTTGTATTGTATAGGTGACTTCCAAGTCAGCCATATTGCATGGGGGACATTGTGCTGGTTGCCATGTTGTATAGGTGACTTCCAAGTGAGCCATATTGCTTGGGGGACATTGTGCTGGTTGTGTTGTATAGGTGACTTCCAAGTCAGCCATATTGCATGGGGGACATTGTGCTGGTTGTCTTGTATAGGTGACTTCCAAGTCATCCGTGTTGCATGGGGGACATTGTGCTGGTTGTCTTGTATAGGTGACTTCCAAGTCAGCCGTGTTGCATGGGGGACATTGTGCTGGTGGCCATGTTCTATAGGTGACTTCCAAGTCAGCCATATTGCATGGGGGACATTGTGCTGGTTGCCATGTTGTATAGGTGACTTCCAAGTCAGCCATATTGCTTGGGGGACATTGTGCTTTTTGCCATGTTCTATAGGTGACTTCCAAGTGAGCCATATTGCTTGGGGGACATTGTGCTGGTTGCCATGTTGTATAGGTGACTTCCAAGTCAGCCATATTGGATGGGGGACATTGTGCTGGTGGCCATGTTTTATAGGTGACTTCCAAGTCAGCCACATTGCATGGGGGACATTGTGCTGGTTTCTTGTATAGGTGACTTCCAAGTCAGCCATATTGCATGGGGGACATTGTGCTGGTTGCCATGTTGTATAGGTGACTTCCAAGTCAGCCATATTGCATGGGGGACATTGTGCTGGTTGCCATGTTGTATAGGTGACTTCCAAGTCAGCCATATTGCATGGGGGACATTGTGCTGGTTGTCTTGTATAGGTGACTTCCAAGTCAGCCATATTGCATGGGGGACATTGTGCTGGTTGCCATGTTGTATAGGTGACTTCCAAGTCAGCCATATTGCATGGGGGACATTGTGCTGGTGGCCATGTTCTATAGGTGACTTCCAAGTCAGCCATATTGCATTTGGGACATTGTGCTGGTTGTCTTGTATAGGTGACTTCCAAGTCAGCCATATTGCATCAGAGACATTGTGCTGGTTGTGTTGTATAGGTGACTTCCAAATCAGCCATATTGCATGGGGGACATTGTGCTGGTTGTATTGTATAGGTGAATTCCAAGTCAGCCATATTGCATGCGGGACATTGTGCTGGTGGCCATGTCCTATAGGTGACTTCCAAGTGAGCCATATTGCTTGGGGGACATTGTGCTGGTTGCCATGTTGTATAGGTGACTTCCAAGTCAGCCATATTGCATGGTGGACATTGTGCTGGTGGCCATGTTCTATAGGTGACTTCCAAGTCAGCCACATTGCATGGGGGACATTGTGCTGGTTTCTTGTATAGGTGACTTCCAAGTCAGCCATATTGCATGGGGGACATTGTGCTGGTTGCCATGTTGTATAGGTGACTTCCAAGTCAGCCATATTGCATGGGGGACATTGTGCTGGTTGCCATGTTGTATAGGTGACTTCTAATCAGCCATATTGCATGGGGGACATTGTGCTGGTTGTCTTGTATAGGTGACTTCCAAGCCAGCCATATTGCTTGGGGGACATTGTGCTGGTTGTATTGTATAGGTGACTTCCAAGTCAGCCATATTGCATGGGGGACGTTGTGCTGGTTGCCATGTTGTATAGGTGACTTCCAAGTCAGCCATATTGCATGGGGGACATTGTGCTGGTGGCCATGTTCTATAGGTGACTTCCAAGTCAGCCATATTGCATTTGGGACATTGTGCTGGTTGTCTTGTATAGGTGACTTCCAAGTCAGCCATATTGCATCGGAGACATTGTGCTGGTTGTGTTGTATAGGTGACTTCCAAATCAGCCATATTGCATGGGGGACATTGTGCTGGTTGTATTGTATAGGTGACTTCCAAGTCAGCCATATTGCATGGGGGACATTGTGCTGGTTGTCTTGTATAGGTGACTTCCAAGTCAGCCATATTGCTTGGGGGACATTGTGCTGGTTGTATTGTATAGGTGACTTCCAAGTCAGCCATATTGCATGGGGGACATTGTGCTGGTTGCCATGTTGTATAGGTGACTTCCAAGTCAGCCATATTGCATGGGGGACATTGTGCTGGTGGCCATGTTCTATAGGTGACTTCCAAGTCAGCCATATTGCATTTGGGACATTGTGCTGGTTGTCTTGTATAGGTGACTTCCAAGTCAGCCATATTGCTTGGGGGACATTGTGCTGGTTGCCATGTCCTATAGGTGACTTCCAAGTCAGCCATATTGCATGGGGGACATTGTGCTGGTTGTCTTGTATAGGTGACTTCCAAGTCAGCCATATTGCATGGGGGACATTGTGCTGGTTGCCATGTTGTATAGGTGACTTCAAAGTCAGCCATATTGCATGGGGGACATTGTGCTGGTTGCCATGTTGTATACGTGACTTCCAAGTGAGCCATATTGCTTGGGGGACATTGTGCTGGTTGTGTTGTATAGGTGACTTCCGAGTCAGCCATATTGCATGGGGGACATTGTGCTGGTTGCCATGTTGTATAGGTGACTTCCAAGTGAGCCATATTGCTTGGGGGACATTGTGCTGGTTGTGTTGTATAGGTGACTTCCAAGTCAGCCATATTGCATGGGGGACATTGTGCTGGTTGTCTTGTATAGGTGACTTCCAAGTCAGCCGTGTTGCATGGGGGACATTGTGCTGGTTGTCTTGTATAGGTGACTTCCAAGTCAGCCATATTGCTTGGGGGACATTGTGCTGGTTGCCATGTTCTGTAGGTGACTTCCAAGTCAGCCATATTGCTTGGGGGACATTGTGCTGGTTGCCATGTCCTATAGGTGACTTCCAAGTCAGCCATATTGCATGGGGGACATTGTGCTGGTTATCTTGTATAGGTGACTTCCAAGTCAGCCGTGTTGCATGGGGGACATTGTGCTGGTGGCCATGTTCTATAGGTGACTTCCAAGTCAGCCATATTGCATGGGGGACATTGTGCTGGTTGCCATGTTGTATAGGTGACTTCCAAGTCAGCCATATTGCTTGGGGGACATTGTGCTTTTTGCCATGTTCTATAGGTGACTTCCAAGTGAGCCATATTGCTTGGGGGACATTGTGCTGGTTGCCATGTTGTATATGTGACTTCCAAGTCAGCCATATTGCATGGGGGACATTGTGCTGGTGGCCATGTTCTATAGGTGACTTCCAAGTCAGCCACATTGCATGGGGGACATTGTGCTGGTTTCTTGTATAGGTGACTTCCAAGTCAGCCATATTGCATGGGGGACATTGTGCTGGTTGCCATGTTGTATAGGTGACTTCCAAGTCAGCCATATTGCATGGGGGACATTGTGCTGGTTGCCATGTTGTATAGGTGACTTCCAAGTCAGCCATATTGCATGGGGGACATTGTGCTGGTTGTCTTGTATAGGTGACTTCCAAGTCAGCCATATTGCTTGGGGGACATTGTGCTGGTTGTATTGTATAGGTGACTTCCAAGTCAGCCATATTGCATGGGGGACATTGTGCTGGTTGCCATGTTGTATAGGTGACTTCCAAGTCAGCCATATTGCATGGGGGACATTGTGCTGGTGGCCATGTTCTATAGGTGACCTCCAAGTCAGCCATATTGCATTTGGGACATTGTGCTGGTTGTCTTGTATAGGTGACTTCCAAGTCAGCCATATTGCATCAGAGACATTGTGCTGGTTGTGTTGTATAGGTGACTTCCAAATCAGCCATATTGCATGGGGGACATTGTGCTGGTTGTATTGTATAGGTGACTTCCAAGTCAGCCATATTGCATGGGGGACATTGTGCTGGTGGCCATGTCCTATAGGTGACTTCCAAGTGAGCCATATTGCTTGGGGGACATTGTGCTGGTTGCCATGTTGTATAGGTGACTTCCAAGTCAGCCACATTGCATGGGGGACATTGTGCTGGTTTCTTGTATAGGTGACTTCCAAGTCAGCCATATTGCATGGGGGACATTGTGCTGGTTGCCATGTTGTATAGGTGACTTCCAAGTCAGCCATATTGCATGGGGGACATTGTGCTGGTTGCCATGTTGTATAGGTGACTTCCAAGTCAGCCATATTGCATGGGGGACATTGTGCTGGTTGTCTTGTATAGGTGACTTCCAAGTCAGCCATATTGCTTGGGGGACATTGTGCTGGTTGTATTGTATAGGTGACTTCCAAGTCAGCCATATTGCATGGGGGACATTGTGCTGGTTGCCATGTTGTATAGGTGACTTCCAAGTCAGCCATATTGCATGGGGGACATTGTGCTGGTGGCCATGTTCTATAGGTGACTTCCAAGTCAGCCATATTGCATTTGGGACATTGTGCTGGTTGCCTTGTATAGGTGACTTCCAAGTCAGCCATATTGCTTGGGGGACATTGTGCTGGTTGCCATGTCCTATAGGTGACTTCCAAGTCAGCCATATTGCATGGGGGACATTGTGCTGGTTGTCTTGTATAGGTGACTTCCAAGTCAGCCATATTGCATGGGGGACATTGTGCTGGTTGCCATGTTGTATAGGTGACTTCAAAGTCAGCCATATTGCATGGGGGACATTGTGCTGGTTGCCATGTTGTATACGTGACTTCCAAGTGAGCCATATTGCTTGGGGGACATTGTGCTGGTTGTGTTGTATAGGTGACTTCCGAGTCAGCCATATTGCATGGGGGACATTGTGCTGGTTGCCATGTTGTATAGGTGACTTCCAAGTCAGCCATATTGCATCGGGGACATTGTGCTGGTTGCCATGTTGTATAGGTGACTTCCAAGTCAGCCATATTGCTTGGGGGACATTGTGCTGGTTGCCATGTTGTATAGGTGACTTCCAAGTCAGCCATATTGCATGGGGGACATTGTGCTGGTGGCCATGTTCTATAGGTGACTTCCAAGTCAGCCACATTGCATGGGGGACATTGTGCTGGTTTCTTGTATAGGTGACTTCCAAGTCAGCCATATTGCATGGGGGACATTGTGCTGGTTGCCATGTTGTATAGGTGACTTCCAAGTCAGCCATATTGCATGGGGGACATTGTGCTGGATGCCATGTTGTATAGGTGACTTCCAAGTGAGCCATATTGCATGGAGGACATTGTGCTGGTTGTGTTGTATAGGTGACTTCCAAGTCAGCCATATTGCATGGGGGATATTGTGCTGGTTGTGTTGTATAGGTGACTTCCAAGTCAGCCATATTGCATGGGGGACATTGTGCTGGTTGTATTGTATAGGTGACTTCCAAGTCAGCCATATTGCATGGGGGACATTGTGCTGGTTGTATTGTATAGGTGACTTCCAAGTGAGCCATATTGCTTGGGGGACATTGTGCTGGTGGCCATGTTCTATAGGTGACTTCCAAGTCAGCCATATTGCATGGGGGACATTGTGCTGGTTGCCATGTCCTATAGGTGACTTCCAAGTCAGCCATATTGCATGGGGGACATTGTGCTGGTTGTCTTGTATAGGTGACTTCCAAGTCAGCCGTGTTGCATGGGGGACATTGTGCTGGTGGCCATGTTCTATAGGTGACTTCCAAGTCAGCCATATTGCATGGGGGACATTGTGCTGGTTGCCATGTTGTATAGGTGACTTCCAAGTCAGCCATATTGCTTGGGGGACATTGTGCTTTTTGCCATGTTCTATAGGTGACTTCCAAGTGAGCCATATTGCTTGGGGGACATTGTGCTGTTTGCCATGTTGTATAGGTGACTTCCAAGTCAGCCATATTGCATGGGGGACATTGTGCTGGTGGCCATGTTCTATAGGTGACTTCCAAGTCAGCCACATTGCATGGGGGACATTGTGCTGGTTTCTTGTATAGGTGACTTCCAAGTCAGCCATATTGCATGGGGGACATTGTGCTGGTTGCCATGTTGTATAGGTGACTTCCAAGTCAGCCATATTGCATGGGGGACATTGTGCTGGTTGCCATGTTGTATAGGTGACTTCCAAGTCAGCCATATTGCATGGGGGACATTGTGCTGGATGCCATGTTGTATAGGTGACTTCCAAGTCAGCCATATTGCATGGGGGACATTGTGCTGGTTGTGTTGTATAGGTGACTTCCAAGTCAGCCATATTGCATGGTGGACATTGTGCTGGTTGTATTGCATAGGTGACTTCCAAGTCAGCCATATTGCATGGGGGACATTGTGCTGGTTGTATTGTATAGGTGACTTCCAAATGAGCCATATTGCTTGGGGGACATTGTGTTGGTGGCCATGTTCTATAGGTGACTTCCAAGTCAGCCATATTGCATGGGGGACATTGTGCTGGTTGCCATGTCCTATAGGTGACTTCCAAGTCAGCCATATTGCATGGGGGACATTGTGCTGGTGGCCATGTTGTAAAGGTGACTTCCAAGTCAGCCATATTGCATGGGGGACATTGTGCTGGTTGCCATGTTGTATAGGTGACTTCCAAGTAAGCCATATTGCATGGGGGACATTGTGCTGGTTGCCATGTTGTATAGGTGACTTACAAGTCAGCCATATTGCATGGGGGACATTGTGCTGGTTGCCATGTCCTATAGGTGACTTCCAAGTCAGCCATATTGCATGGGGGAAATTGTGCTGGTTGTCTTGTATAGGTGACTTTTAAGTCAGCCATATTGCTTGGGGGACATTGTGCTGGTTGCCATGTTCTATAGGTGACGTCCAAGTCAGCCATATTGCTTGGGGGACATTGTGCTGGTTGCCATGTTGTATAGGTGACTTCCAAGTCAGCCATATTGCTTGGGGGACATTGTGCTGGTTGTATTGTATAGGTGACTTCCAAGTCAGCCATATTGCATGGGGGACATTGTGCTGGTTGTATTGTATAGGTGACTTCCAAGTCAGCCATATTGCATGGGGGACATTGTGCTGGTGGCCATGTCCTATAGGTGACTTCCAAGTCAGCCATATTGCATGGGGGACATTGTGCTGGTTGTCTTGTATAGGTGACTTCCAAGTCAGCCATATTGCTTGGGGGACATTGTGCTGGTTGTATTGTTTAGTTGACTTCCAAGTCAGCCATATTGCTTGGGGGACATTGTGCTGGTTGTATTGTATAGTTGACTTCCAAGTCAGCCATATTGCATGGGGGACATTGTGCTGGTTGCCATGTTGTATAGGTGACTTCCAAGTCAGCCATATTGCATGGGGGACATTGTGCTGGTCGCCATGTTCTATAGGTGACTTCCAAGTCAGCCATATTGCATTTGGGACATTGTGCTGGTTGTCTTGTATAGGTGACTTCCAAGTCAGCCATATTGCATGGGGGACATTGTGATGGTTGTGTTGTATAGGTGACTTCCAAATCAGCCATATTGCATGGGGGACATTGTGCTGGTTGTATTGTATAGGTGACTTCCAAATCAGCCATATTGCATGGGGGACATTGTGCTGGTTGTCTTGTATATGTGACTTCCAAGTAAGCCATATTGCTCGGGGGACATTGTGCTGGTTGTATTGTATAGGTGACTTCCAAGTCAGCCATATTGCATGGGGGACATTGTGCTGGTTGCCATGTTGTAGAGGTGACTTCCAAGTCAGCCATATTGCATGGGGGACATTGTGCTGGTGGCCATGTTCTATAGGTGACTTCCAAGTCAGCCATATTGCATTTGGGACATTGTGCTGGTTGTATTGTATAGGTGACTTCCAAGTCAGCCATATTGCATGGGGGACATTGTGCTGGTTGTATTGTATAGGTGACTTCCAAGTGAGCCATATTGCTTGGGGGACATTGTGCTGGTGGCCATGTTCTATAGGTGACTTCCAAGTCAGCCATATTGCATGGGGGACATTGTGCTGGTTGCCATGTCCTATAGGTGACTTCCAAGTCAGCCATATTGCATGGGGGAAATTGTGCTGGTTGTCTTGTATAGGTGACTTTTAAGTCAGCCATATTGCTTGGGGGACATTGTGCTGGTTGCCATGTTCTATAGGTGACGTCCAAGTCAGCCATATTGCTTGGGGGACATTGTGCTGGTTGCCATGTTGTATAGGTGACTTCCAAGTCAGCCATATTGCTTGGGGGACATTGTGCTGGTTGCCATGTTGTATAGGTGACTTCCAAGTCAGCCATATTGCATGGGGGACATTGTGCTGGTGGCCATGTTCTATAGGTGACTTCCAAGTCAGCCATATTGCATGGGGGAGATTGTGCTGGTTGTCTTGTATAGGTGACTTCCAAGTCAGCCATATTGCATGGGGGACATTGTGCTGGTTGTGTTGTATAGGTGACTTCCAAATCAGCCATATTGCATGGGGGACATTGTGCTGGTTGTATTGTATAGGTGACTTCCAAGTCAGCCATATTGCATGGGGGACATTGTGCTGGTTGTATTGTATAGGTGACTTCCAAGTCAGCCATATTGCATGGGGGACATTGTGCTGGTGGCCATGTCCTATAGGTGACTTCCAAGTCAGCCATATTGCATGGGGGACATTGTGCTGGTTGTCTTGTATAGGTGACTTCCAAGTCAGCCATATTGCTTGGGGGACATTGTGCTGGTTGTATTGTATAGGTGACTTCCAAGTCAGCCATATTGCATGGGGGACATTGTACTGGTTGCCATGTTGTATAGGTGACTTCCAAGTCAGCCATATTGCATGGGGGACATTGTGCTGGTCGCCATGTTCTATAGGTGACTTCCAAGTCAGCCATATTGCATTTGGGACATTGTGCTGGTTGTCTTGTATAGGTGACTTCCAAGTCAGCCATATTGCATGGGGGACATTGTGATGGTTGTGTTGTATAGGTGACTTCCAAATCAGCCATATTGCATGGGGGACATTGTGCTGGTTGTATTGTATAGGTGACTTCCAAATCAGCCATATTGCATGGGGGACATTGTGCTGGTTGTCTTGTATATGTGACTTCCAAGTAAGCCATATTGCTCGGGGGACATTGTGCTGGTTGTATTGTATAGGTGACTTCCAAGTCAGCCATATTGCATGGGGGACATTGTGCTGGTTGCCATGTTGTATAGGTGACTTCCAAGTCAGCCATATTGCATGGGGGACATTGTGCTGGTGGCCATGTTCTATAGGTGACTTCCAAGTCAGCCATATTGCATTTGGGACATTGTGCTGGTTGTATTGTATAGGTGACTTCCAAGTCAGCCATATTGCATGGGGGACATTGTGCTGGTTGTATTGTATAGGTGACTTCCAAGTGAGCCATATTGCTTGGGGGACATTGTGCTGGTGGTCATGTTCTATAGGTGACTTCCAAGTCAGCCATATTGCATGGGGGACATTGTGCTGGTTGCCATGTCCTATAGGTGACTTCCAAGTCAGCCATATTGCATGGGGGACATTGTGCTGGTTGCCATGTTCTATAGGTGACTTCCAAGTCAGCCATATTGCTTGGGGGGCATTGTGCTGGTGGCCATGTTCTATAGGTGACTTCCAAGTCAGCCATATTGCTTGGGGGACATTGTGTTGGTTGCCATGTTGTATAGGTGACTTCCAAGTCAGCCATATTGCATGGGGGACATTGTGCTGGTGGCCATGTTCTATAGGTGACTTCCAAGTCAGCCATATTGCATGGGGGACATTGTGCTGGTTGCCATGTTGTATAGGTGACTTCCAAGTCAGCCATATTGCATGGGGGACATTGTGCTGGTGGCCATGTTCTATAGGTGACTTCCAAGTCAGCCATATTGCATGGGGGACATTGTGCTGGTTGTCTTGTATAGGTGACTTCCAAGTCAGCCATATTGCATGGGGGACATTGTGCTGGTTGTGTTGTATAGGTGACTTCCAAATCAGCCATATTGCATGGGGGACATTGTGCTGGTTGTATTGTATAGGTGACTTACAAGTCAGCCATATTGCATGGGGGACATTGTGCTGGTTGTATTGTATAGGTGACTTCCAAGTCAGCCATATTGCATGGGGGACATTGTGCTGGTGGCCATGTCCTATAGGTGACTTCCAAGTCAGCCATATTGCATGGGGGACATTGTGCTGGTTGTCTTGTATAGGTGACTTCCAAGTCAGCCATATTGCATGGGGGAAATTGTGCTGGTTGCCATGTTGTATAGGTGACTTCCAAGTCAGCCATATTGCATGGGGGACATTGTGCTGGTGGCCATGTTCTATAGGTGACTTCCAAGTCAGCCATATTGCATTTGGGACATTGTGCTGGTTGTATTGTATAGGTGACTTCCAAGTCAGCCATATTGCATGGGGGACATTGTGCTGGTTGTATTGTATAGGTGACTTCCAAGTGAGCCATATTGCTTGGGGGACATTGTGCTGGTGGCCATGTTCTATAGGTGACTTCCAAGTCAGCCATATTGCATGGGGGACATTGTGCTGGTTGCCATGTCCTATAGGTGACTTCCAAGTCAGCCATATTGCATGGGGGACATTGTGCTGGTTGTCTTGTATAGGTGACTTCCAAGTCAGCCATATTGCTTGGGGGACATTGTGCTGGTTGCCATGTTCTATAGGTGACTTCCAAGTCAGCCATATTGCTTGGGGGACATTGTGATGGTGGCCATGTTCTATAGGTGACTTCCAAGTCAGCCATATTGCTTGGGGGACATTGTGCTGGTTGCCATGTTGTATAGGTGACTTCCAAGTCAGCCATATTGCATGGGGGACATTGTGCTGGTGGCCATGTTCTATAGGTGACTTCCAAGTCAGCCATATTGCATGGGGGACATTGTGCTGGTTGCCATGTTGTATAGGTGACTTCCAAGTCAGCCATATTGCATGGGGGACATTGTGCTGGTTGTATTGTATAGGTGACTTCCAAGTCAGCCATATTGCATGGGGGACATTGTGCTGGTTGTATTGTATAGGTGACTTCCAAGTCATCCATATTGCATGGGGGACATTGTGCTGGTGGCCATGTCCTATAGGTGACTTCCAAGTCAGCCATATTGCATGGGGGACATTGTGCTGGTTGTCTTGTATAGGTGACTTCCAAGTCAGCCATTTTGCTTGGGGGACATTGTGCTGGTTGTATTGTATAGCTGACTTCCAAGTCAGCCATATTGCATAGGGGACATTGTGCTGGTTGCCATGTTGTATAGGTGACTTCCAAGTCAGCCATATTGCATGTGGGACATTGTGCTGGTGGCCATGTTCTATAGGTGACTTCCAAGTCAGCCACATTGCATGGGGGACATTGTGCTGGTTTCTTGTATAGGTGACTTCGAAGTCAGCCATATTGCATGGGGGACATTGTGCTGGTTGCCATGTTGTATAGGTGACTTCCAAGTCAGCCATATTGCATGGGGGACATTGTGTTGGTTGCCATGTTGTATAGGTGACTTCCAAGTCAGCCATATTGCATGGGGGACATTGTGCTGGATGCCATGTTGTATAGGTGACTTCCAAGTGAGCCATATTGCATGGGGGACATTGTGCTGGTTGTGTTGTATAGGTGACTTCCAAGTCAGCCATATTGCATGGGGGACATTGTGCAGGTTGTGTTGTATATGTGACTTCCAAGTCAGCCATATTGCATGGGGGACATTGTGCTGGTTGTATTGTATAGGTGACTTCCAAGTCAGCCATATTGCATGGGGGACATTGTGCTGGTTGTATTGTATAGGTGACTTCCAAGTGAGCCATATTGCTTGGGGGACATTGTGCTGGTGGCCATGTTCTATAGATGACTTCCAAGTCAGCCATATTGCATGGGGGACATTGTGCTGGTTGCCATGTCCTATAGGTGACTTCCAAGTCAGCCATATTGCATGGGGGACATTGTGCTGGTGGCCATGTTGTAAAGGTGACTTCCAAGTCAGCCATATTGCATGGGGGACATTGTGCTGGTTGCCATGTTGTATAGGTGACTTACAAGTCAGCCATATTGCATGGGGGACATTGTGCTTGTTGCCATGTCCTATAGGTGACGTCCAAGTCAGCCATATTGCATGGGGGACATTGTGCTGGTTGTATTGTATAGGTGACTTCCAAGTCAGCCATATTGCATGGGGGACATTGTGCTGGTTGTATTGTATAGGTGACTTCCAAGTGAGCCATATTGCTTGGGGGACATTGTGCTGGTGGCCATGTTCTATAGGTGACTTCCAAGTCAGCCATATTGCATGGGGGACATTGTGCTGGTTGCCATGTCCTATAGGTGACTTCCAAGTCAGCCATATTGCATGGGGGACATTGTGCTGGTGGCCATGTTGTAAAGGTGACTTCCAAGTCAGCCATATTGCATGAGGGACATTGTGCTGGTTGCCATGTTGTATAGGTGACTTCCAAGTCAGCCATATTGCATGGGGGACATTGTGCTGGTTGCCATGTTGTATAGGTGACTTACAAGTCAGCCATATTGCATGGGGGACATTGTGCTTGTTGCCATGTCCTATAGGTGACGTCCAAGTCAGCCATATTGCATGGGGGAAATTGTGCTGGTTGTCTTGTATAGGTGACTTTTAAGTCAGCCATATTGCTTGGGGGACATTGTGCTGGTTGCCATGTTCTATAGGTGACTTCCAAGTCAGCCATATTGCTTGGAGGACATTGTGCTGGTTGCCATGTTGTATAGGTGACTTCCAAGTCAGCCATATTGCTTGGGGGACATTGTGTTGGTTGCCATGTTGTATAGGTGACTTCCAAGTCAGCCATATTGCATGGGGGACATTGTGCTGGTGGCCATGTTCTATAGGTGACTTCCAAGTCAGCCATATTGCATGGGGGACATTGTGCTGGTTGTCTTGTATAGGTGACTTCCAAGTCAGCCATATTGCATGGGGGACATTGTGCTGGTTGTGTTATATAGGTGACTTCCAAATCAGCCATATTGCATGGGGGACATTGTGCTGGTTGTATTGTAGAGGTGACTTTCAAGTCAGCCATATTGCATGGGGGACATTGTGCTGGTTGTATTGTATAGGTGAATTCCAAGTCAGCCATATTGCATGGGGGACATTGTGCTGGTGGCCATGTCCTATAGGTGACTTCCAAGTCAGCCATATTGCATGGGGGACATTGTGCTGGTTGTCTTGTATAGGTGACTTCCAAGTCAGCCATATTGCTTGGGGGACATTGTGCTGGTTGTATTGTATAGGTGACTTCCAAGTCAGCCATATTGCATGGGGGACATTGTGCTGGTTACCATGTTGTATAGGTGACTTCCAAGTCAGTCATATTGCATTGGGGACATTGTGCTGGTGGCCATGTTCTATAGGTGACTTCCAAGTCAGCCATATTGCATTTGGGACATTGTGATGGTTGTCTTGTATAGGTGATTTCCAAGTCAGCCATATTGCATGGGGGACATTGTGCTGGTTGTGTTGTATAGGTGACTTCCAAATCAGCCATATTGCTTGGGGGACATTGTGCTGGTGGCCATGTTCTATAGGTGACTTCCAAGTCAGCCATATTGCATGGGGGACATTGTGCTGGTTGCCATGTCCTATAGGTGACTTCCAAGTCAGCCATATTGCATGGGGGACATTGTGCTGGTTGTCTTGTATAGGTAACTTCCAAGTCAGCCATATTGCTTGGGGGACATTGTGCTGGTTGCCATGTTCTATAGGTGACTTCCAAGTCAGCCATATTGCATGGGGGACATTGTGCTGGTTGCCATGTCCTATAGGTGACTTCCAAGTCAGCCATATTGCATGGGGGACATTGTGCTGGTTGTCTTGTATAGGTGACTTCCAAGTCAGCCATATTGCATGGGGGACATTGTGCTGGTGGCCATGTCCTATAGGTGACTTCCAAGTCAGCCATATTGCATGGGGGACATTGTGCTGGTTGTCTTGTATAGGTGACTTCCAAGTCAGCCATATTGCTTGGGGGACATTGTGCTGGTTGTATTGTATAGCTGACTTCCAAGTCAGCCATATTGCATGGGGGACATTGTGCTGGTTGCCATGTTGTATAGGTGACTTCCAAGTCAGCCATATTGCATGGGGGACATTGTGCTGGTTTCTTGTATAGGTGACTTCGAAGTCAGCCATATTGCATGGGGGACATTGTGCTGGTTGCCATGTTGTATAGGTGACTTCCAAGTCAGCCATATTGCATGGGGGACATTGTGCTGGTTGCCATGTTGTATAGGTGACTTCCAAGTCAGCCATATTGCATGGGGGACATTGTGTTGGTTGCCATGTTGTATAGGTGACTTCCAAGTCAGCCATATTGCATGGGGGACATTGTGCTGGATGCCATGTTGTATAGGTGACTTCCAAGTGAGCCATATTGCATGGGGGACATTGTGCTGGTTGTGTTGTATAGGTGACTTCCAAGTCAGCCATATTGCATGGGGGACATTGTGCAGGTTGTGTTGTATATGTGACTTCCAAGTCAGCCATATTGCATGGGGGACATTGTGCTGGTTGTATTGTATAGGTGACTTCCAAGTCAGCCATATTGCATGGGGGACATTGTGCTGGTTGTATTGTATAGGTGACTTCCAAGTGAGCCATATTGCTTGGGGGACATTGTGCTGGTGGCCATGTTCTATAGATGACTTCCAAGTCAGCCATATTGCATGGGGGACATTGTGCTGGTTGCCATGTCCTATAGGTGACTTCCAAGTCAGCCATATTGCATGGGGGACATTGTGCTGGTGGCCATGTTGTAAAGGTGACTTCCAAGTCAGCCATATTGCATGGGGGACATTGTGCTGGTTGCCATGTTGTATAGGTGACTTACAAGTCAGCCATATTGCATGGGGGACATTGTGCTTGTTGCCATGTCCTATAGGTGACGTCCAAGTCAGCCATATTGCATGGGGGACATTGTGCTGGTTGTATTGTATAGGTGACTTCCAAGTCAGCCATATTGCATGGGGGACATTGTGCTGGTTGTATTGTATAGGTGACTTCCAAGTGAGCCATATTGCTTGGGGGACATTGTGCTGGTGGCCATGTTCTATAGGTGACTTCCAAGTCAGCCATATTGCATGGGGGACATTGTGCTGGTTGCCATGTCCTATAGGTGACTTCCAAGTCAGCCATATTGCATGGGGGACATTGTGCTGGTGGCCATGTTGTAAAGGTGACTTCCAAGTCAGCCATATTGCATGAGGGACATTGTGCTGGTTGCCATGTTGTATAGGTGACTTCCAAGTCAGCCATATTGCATGGGGGACATTGTGCTGGTTGCCATGTTGTATAGGTGACTTACAAGTCAGCCATATTGCATGGGGGACATTGTGCTTGTTGCCATGTCCTATAGGTGACGTCCAAGTCAGCCATATTGCATGGGGGAAATTGTGCTGGTTGTCTTGTATAGGTGACTTTTAAGTCAGCCATATTGCTTGGGGGACATTGTGCTGGTTGCCATGTTGTATAGGTGACTTCCAAGTCAGCCATATTGCATGGGGGACATTGTGCTGGTTGCCATGTTGTATAGGTGACTTACAAGTCAGCCATATTGCATGGGGGACATTGTGCTTGTTGCCATGTCCTATAGGTGACGTCCAAGTCAGCCATATTGCATGGGGGAAATTGTGCTGGTTGTCTTGTATAGGTGACTTTTAAGTCAGCCATATTGCTTGGGGGACATTGTGCTGGTTGCCATGTTCTATAGGTGACTTCCAAGTCAGCCATATTGCTTGGAGGACAATGTGCTGGTTGCCATGTTGTATAGGTGACTTCCAAGTCAGCCATATTGCTTGGGGGACATTGTGTTGGTTGCCATGTTGTATAGGTGACTTCCAAGTCAGCCATATTGCATGGGGGACATTGTGCTGGTGGCCATGTTCTATAGGTGACTTCCAAGTCAGCCATATTGCATGGGGGACATTGTGCTGGTTGTCTTGTATAGGTGACTTCCAAGTCAGCCATATTGCATGGGGGACATTGTGCTGGTTGTGTTATATAGGTGACTTCCAAATCAGCCATATTGCATGGGGGACATTGTGCTGGTTGTATTGTAGAGGTGACTTTCAAGTCAGCCATATTGCATGGGGGACATTGTGCTGGTTGTATTGTATAGGTGAATTCCAAGTCAGCCATATTGCATGGGGGACATTGTGCTGGTGGCCATGTCCTATAGGTGACTTCCAAGTCAGCCATATTGCATGGGGGACATTGTGCTGGTTGTCTTGTATAGGTGACTTCCAAGTCAGCCATATTGCTTGGGGGACATTGTGCTGGTTGTATTGTATAGGTGACTTCCAAGTCAGCCATATTGCATGGGGGACATTGTGCTGGTTACCATGTTGTATAGGTGACTTCCAAGTCAGTCATATTGCATTGGGGACATTGTGCTGGTGGCCATGTTCTATAGGTGACTTCCAAGTCAGCCATATTGCATTTGGGACATTGTGATGGTTGTCTTGTATAGGTGATTTCCAAGTCAGCCATATTGCATGGGGGACATTGTGCTGGTTGTGTTGTATAGGTGACTTCCAAATCAGCCATATTGCTTGGGGGACATTGTGCTGGTGGCCATGTTCTATAGGTGACTTCCAAGTCAGCCATATTGCATGGGGGACATTGTGCTGGTTGCCATGTCCTATAGGTGACTTCCAAGTCAGCCATATTGCATGGGGGACATTGTGCTGGTTGTCTTGTATAGGTAACTTCCAAGTCAGCCATATTGCTTGGGGGACATTGTGCTGGTTGCCATGTTCTATAGGTGACTTCCAAGTCAGCCATATTGCATGGGGGACATTGTGCTGGTTGCCATGTCCTATAGGTGACTTCCAAGTCAGCCATATTGCATGGGGGACATTGTGCTGGTTGTCTTGTATAGGTGACTTCCAAGTCAGCCATATTGCATGGGGGACATTGTGCTGGTGGCCATGTCCTATAGGTGACTTCCAAGTCAGCCATATTGCATGGGGGACATTGTGCTGGTTGTCTTGTATAGGTGACTTCCAAGTCAGCCATATTGCTTGGGGGACATTGTGCTGGTTGTATTGTATAGCTGACTTCCAAGTCAGCCATATTGCATGGGGGACATTGTGCTGGTTGCCATGTTGTATAGGTGACTTCCAAGTCAGCCATATTGCATGGGGGACATTGTGCTGGTGGCCATGTTCTATAGGTGACTTCCAAGTCAGCCACATTGCATGGGGGACATTGTGCTGGTTTCTTGTATAGGTGACTTCGAAGTCAGCCATATTGCATGGGGGACATTGTGCTGGTTGCCATGTTGTATAGGTGACTTCCAAGTCAGCCATATTGCATGGGGGACATTGTGTTGGTTGCCATGTTGTATAGGTGACTTCCAAGTCAGCCATATTGCATGGGGGACATTGTGCTGGATGCCATGTTGTATAGGTGACTTCCAAGTGAGCCATATTGCATGGGGGACATTGTGCTGGTTGTCTTGTATAGGTGACTTCCAAGTCAGCCATATTGCATGGGGGACATTGTGCAGGTTGTGTTGTATAGGTGACTTCCAAGTCAGCCATATTGCATGGGGGACATTGTGCTGGTTGTATTGTATAGGTGACTTCCAAGTCAGCCATATTGCATGGGGGACATTGTGCTGGTGGCCATGTCCTATAGGTGACTTCCAAGTCAGCCATATTGCATGGGGGACATTGTGCTGGTTGTCTTGTATAGGTGACTTCCAAGTCAGCCATATTGCTTGGGGGACATTGTGCTGGTTGTATTGTATAGGTGACTTCCAAGTCAGCCATATTGCATGGGGGACATTGTGCTGGTTACCATGTTGTATAGGTGACTTCCAAGTCAGCCATATTGCATTGGGGACATTGTGCTGGTGGCCATGTTCTATTGGTGACTTCCAAGTCAGCCATATTGCATTTGGGACATTGTGATGGTTGTCTTGTATAGGTGATTTCCAAGTCAGCCATATTGCATGGGGGACATTGTGCTGGTTGTGTTGTATAGGTGACTTCCAAATCAGCCATATTGCTTGGGGGACATTGTGCTGGTGGCCATGTTCTATAGGTGACTTCCAAGTCAGCCATATTGCATGGGGGACATTGTGCTGGTTGCCATGTCCTATAGGTGACTTCCAAGTCAGCCATATTGCATGGGGGACATTGTGCTGGTTGTCTTGCATAGGTAACTTCCAAGTCAGCCATATTGCTTGGGGGACATTGTGCTGGTTGCCATGTTCTATAAGTGACTTCCAAGTCAGCCATATTGCATGGGGGACATTGTGCTGGTTGCCATGTCCTATAGGTGACTTCCAAGTCAGCCATATTGCATGGGGGACATTGTGCTGGTTGTCTTGTATAGGTGACTTCCAAGTCAGCCATATTGCATGGGGGACATTGTGCTGGTGGCCATGTCCTATAGGTGACTTCCAAGTCAGCCATATTGCATGGGGGACATTGTGCTGGTTGTCTTGTATAGGTGACTTCCAAGTCAGCCATATTGCTTGGGGGACATTGTGCTGGTTGTATTGTATAGCTGACTTCCAAGTCAGCCATATTGCATGGGGGACATTGTGCTGGTTGCCATGTTGTATAGGTGGCTTCCAAGTCAGCCATATTGCATGGGGGACATTGTGCTGGTGGCCATGTTCTATAGGTGACTTCCAAGTCAGCCACATTGCATGGGGGACATTGTGCTGGTTTCTTGTATAGGTGACTTCGAAGTCAGCCATATTGCATGGGGGACATTGTGCTGGTTGCCATGTTGTATAGGTGACTTCCAAGTCAGCCATATTGCATGGGGGACATTGTGTTGGTTGCCATGTTGTATAGGTGACTTCCAAGTCAGCCATATTGCATGGGGGACATTGTGCTGGATGCCATGTTGTATAGGTGACTTCCAAGTGAGCCATATTGCATGGGGGACATTGTGCTGGTTGCCATGTTGTATAGGTGACTTCCAAGTCAGCCATATTGCATGGGGGACATTGTGCTGGTGGCCATGTTCTATAGGTGACTTCCAAGTCAGCCACATTGCATGGGGGACATTGTGCTGGTTTCTTGTATAGGTGACTTCGAAGTCAGCCATATTGCATGGGGGACATTGTGCTGGTTGCCATGTTGTATAGGTGACTTCCAAGTCAGCCATATTGCATGGGGGACATTGTGTTGGTTGCCATGTTGTATAGGTGACTTCCAAGTCAGCCATATTGCATGGGGGACATTGTGCTGGATGCCATGTTGTATAGGTGACTTCCAAGTGAGCCATATTGCATGGGGGACATTGTGCTGGTTGTCTTGTATAGGTGACTTCCAAGTCAGCCATATTGCATGGGGGACATTGTGCAGGTTGTGTTGTATAGGTGACTTCCAAGTCAGCCATATTGCATGGGGGACATTGTGCTGGTTGTATTGTATAGGTGACTTCCAAGTCAGCCATATTGCATGGGGGACATTGTGCTGGTTGTATTGTATAGGTGACTTCCAAGTGAGCCATATTGCTTGGGGGAC
Organism: Petromyzon marinus; assembly: GCF_048934315.1. NCBI lineage: Eukaryota > Metazoa > Chordata > Hyperoartia > Petromyzontiformes > Petromyzontidae > Petromyzon > Petromyzon marinus. The sequence continues at coordinate 1,363,713 of NW_027422650.1, read as the reverse complement.
ATTGTGCTGGTGGCCATGTTCTATAGATGACTTCCAAGTCAGCCATATTGCATGGGGGAGATTGTGCTGGTTGCCATGTCCTATAGGTGACTTCCAAGTCAGCCATATTGCATGGGGGACATTGTGCTGGTGGCCATGTTGTAAAGGTGACTTCCAAGTCAGCCATATTGCATGAGGGACATTGTGCTGGTTGCCATGTTGTATAGGTGACTTCCAAGTCAGCCATATTGCATGGGGGACATTGTGCTGGTTGCCATGTTGTATAGGTGACTTACAAGTCAGCCATATTGCATGGGGGACATTGTGCTTGTTGCCATGTCCTATAGGTGACGTCCAAGTCAGCCATATTGCATGGGGGACATTGTGCTGGTTGTATTGTATAGGTGACTTCCAAGTCAGCCATATTGCATGGGGGACATTGTGCTGGTTTCTTGTATAGGTGACTTCGAAGTCAGCCATATTGCATGGGGGACATTGTGCTGGTTGCCATGTTGTATAGGTGACTTCCAAGTCAGCCATATTGCATGGGGGACATTGTGTTGGATGCCATGTTGTATAGGTGACTTCCAAGTGAGCCATATTGCATGGGGGACATTGTGCTGGTTGCCATGTTGTATAGGTGACTTCCAAGTCAGCCATATTGCATGGGGGACATTGTGCTGGTGGCCATGTTCTATAGGTGACTTCCAAGTCAGCCACATTGCATGGGGGACATTGTGCTGGTTTCTTGTATAGGTGACTTCGAAGTCAGCCATATTGCATGGGGGACATTGTGCTGGTTGCCATGTTGTATAGGTGACTTCCAAGTCAGCCATATTGCATGGGGGACATTGTGTTGGTTGCCATGTTGTATAGGTGACTTCCAAGTCAGCCATATTGCATGGGGGACATTGTGCTGGATGCCATGTTGTATAGGTGACTTCCAAGTGAGCCATATTGCATGGGGGACATTGTGCTGGTTGTCTTGTATAGGTGACTTCCAAGTCAGCCATATTGCATGGGGGACATTGTGCAGGTTGTGTTGTATAGGTGACTTCCAAGTCAGCCATATTGCATGGGGGACATTGTGCTGGTTGTATTGTATAGGTGACTTCCAAGTCAGCCTTATTGCATGGGGGACATTGTGCTGGTTGTATTGTATAGGTGACTTCCAAGTGAGCCATATTGCTTGGGGGACATTGTGCTGGTGGCCATGTTCTATAGATGACTTCCAAGTCAGCCATATTGCATGGGGGACATTGTGCTGGTTGCCATGTCCTATAGGTGACTTCCAAGTCAGCCATATTGCATGGGGGACATTGTGCTGGTGGCCATGTTGTAAAGGTGACTTCCAAGTCAGCCATATTGCATGAGGGACATTGTGCTGGTTGCCATGTTGTATAGGTGACTTCCAAGTGAGCCATATTGCATGGGGGACATTGTGCTGGTTGCCATGTTGTATAGGTGACTTCCAAGTCAGCCATATTGCATGGGGGACATTGTGCTGGTGGCCATGTTCTATAGGTGACTTCCAAGTCAGCCACATTGCATGGGGGACATTGTGCTGGTTTCTTGTATAGGTGACTTCGAAGTCAGCCATATTGCATGGGGGACATTGTGCTGGTTGCCATGTTGTATAGGTGACTTCCAAGTCAGCCATATTGCATGGGGGACATTGTGTTGGTTGCCATGTTGTATAGGTGACTTCCAAGTCAGCCATATTGCATGGGGGACATTGTGCTGGATGCCATGTTGTATAGGTGACTTCCAAGTGAGCCATATTGCATGGGGGACATTGTGCTGGTTGTCTTGTATAGGTGACTTCCAAGTCAGCCATATTGCATGGGGGACATTGTGCAGGTTGTGTTGTATAGGTGACTTCCAAGTCAGCCATATTGCATGGGGGACATTGTGCTGGTTGTATTGTATAGGTGACTTCCAAGTCAGCCATATTGCATGGGGGACATTGTGCTGGTTGTATTGTATAGGTGACTTCCAAGTGAGCCATATTGCTTGGGGGACATTGTGCTGGTGGCCATGTTCTATAGATGACTTCCAAGTCAGCCATATTGCATGGGGGACATTGTGCTGGTTGCCATGTCCTATAGGTGACTTCCAAGTCAGCCATATTGCATGGGGGACATTGTGCTGGTGGCCATGTTGTAAAGGTGACTTCCAAGTCAGCCATATTGCATGAGGGACATTGTGCTGGTTGCCATGTTGTATAGGTGACTTCCAAGTCAGCCATATTGCATGGGGGTCATTGTGCTGGTTGCCATGTTGTATAGGTGACTTACAAGTCAGCCATATTGCATGGGGGACATTGTGCTTGTTGCCATGTCCTATAGGTGACGTCCAAGTCAGCCATATTGCATGGGGGACATTGTGCTGGTTGTATTGTATAGGTGACTTCCAAGTCAGCCATATTGCATGGGGGACATTGTGCTGGTTGTATTGTATAGGTGACTTCCAAGTGAGCCATATTGCTTGGGGGACATTGTGCTGGTGGCCATGTTCTATAGGTGACTTCCAAGTCAGCCATATTGCATGGGGGACATTGTGCTGGTTGCCATGTCCTATAGGTGACTTCCAAGTCAGCCATATTGCATGGGGGACATTGTGCTGGTGGCCATGTTGTAAAGGTGACTTCCAAGTCAGCCATATTGCATGAGGGACATTGTGCTGGTTGCCATGTTCTATAGGTGACTTCCAAGTCAGCCATATTGCATGGGGGACGTTGTGCTGGTTGCCATGTTGTATAGGTGACTTACAAGTCAGCCATATTGCATGGGGGACATTGTGCTTGTTGCCATGTCCTATAGGTGACGTCCAAGTCAGCCATATTGCATGGGGGAGATTGTGCTGGTTGTCTTGTATAGGTGACTTTTAAGTCAGCCATATTGCTTGGGGGACATTGTGCTGGTTGCCATGTTCTATAGGTGACTTCCAAGTCAGCCATATTGCTTGGGGGACATTGTGCTGGTTGCCATGTTGTATAGGTGACTTCCAAGTCAGCCATATTGCTTGGGGGACATTGTGTTGGTTGCCATGTTGTATAGGTGACTTCCAAGTCAGCCATATTGCATGGCGGACATTGTGCTGGTGGCCATGTTCTATAGGTGACTTCCAAGTCAGCCATATTGCATGGGGGACATTGTGCTGGTTGTCTTGTATAGGTGACTTCCAAGTCAGCCATATTGCATGGGGGACATTGTGCTGGTTGTGTTATATAGGTGACTTCCAAATCAGCCATATTGCATGGGGGACATTGTGCTGGTTGTATTGTATAGGTGACTTCCAAGTCAGCCATATTGCATGGGGGACATTGTGCTGGTTGTATTGTATAGGTGACTTCCAAGTCAGCCATATTGCATGGGGGACATTGTGCTGGTGGCCATGTCCTATAGGTGACTTCCAAGTCAGCCATATTGCATGGGGGACATTGTGCTGGTTTTCTTGTATAGGTGACTTCCAAGTCAGCCATATTGCTTGGGGGACATTGTGCTGGTTGTATTGTATAGGTGACTTCCAAGTCAGCCATATTGCATGGGGGACATTGTGCTGGTTACCATGTTGTATAGGTGACTTCCAAGTCAGCCATATTGCATGGGGGACATTGTGCTGGTGGCCATGTTCTATAGGTGACTTGCAAGTCAGCCATATTGCATTTGGGACATTGTGATGGTTGTCTTGTATAGGTGATTTCCAAGTCAGCCATATTGCATGGGGGACATTGTGCTGGTTGTGTTGTATAGGTGACTTCCAAATCAGCCATATTGCTTGGGGAACATTGTGCTGGTGGCCATGTTCTATAGGTGACTTCCAAGTCAGCCATATTGCATGGGGGACATTGTGCTGGTTGCCATGTCCTATAGGTGACTTCCAAGTCAGCCATATTGCATGGGGGACATTGTGCTGGTTGTCTTGTATAGGTAACTTCCAAGTCAGCCATATTGCTTGGGGGACATTGTGCTGGTTGCTATGTTCTATAGGTGACTTCCAAGTCAGCCATATTGCATGGGGGACATTGTGCTGGTTGCCATGTCCTATAGGTGACTTCCAAGTCAGCCATATTGCATGGGGGACATTGTGCTGGTTGTCTTGTATAGGTGACTTCCAAGTCAGCCATATTGCTTGGGGGACATTGTGCTGGTTGCCATGTTCTATAGGTGACTTCCAAGTCAGCCATATTGCTTGGGGGACATTGTGCTGGTGGCCATGTTCTATAGGTGACTTCCAAGTCAGCCATATTGCTTGGGGGACATTGTGCTGGTTGCCATGTTGTATAGGTGACTTCCAAGTCAGCCATATTGCATGGGGGACATTGTGCTGGTGGCCATGTTCTATAGGTGACTTCCAAGTCAGCCATATTGCATGGGGGACATTGTGCTGGTTGCCATGTTGTATAGGTGACTTCCAAGTCAGCCATATTGCATGGGGGACATTGTGCTGGTGGCCATGTTCTATAGGTGACTTCCAAGTCAGCCATATTGCATGGGGGACATTGTGCTGGTTGTCTTGTATAGGTGACTTCCAAGTCAGCCATATTGCATGGGGGACATTGTGCTGGTTGTGTTGTATAGGTGACTTCCAAATCAGCCATATTGCATGGGGGACATTGTGCTGGTTGTATTGTATAGGTGACTTCCAAGTCAGCCATATTGCATGGGGGACATTGTGCTGGTTGTATTGTATAGGTGACTTCCAAGTCAGCCATATTGCATGGGGGACATTGTGCTGGTGGCCATGTCCTATAGGTGACTTCCAAGTCAGCCATATTGCATGGGGGACATTGTGCTGGTTGTCTTGTATAGGTGACTTCCAAGTCAGCCATATTGCTTGGGGGACATTGTGCTGGTTGTATTGTATAGCTGACTTCCAAGTCAGCCATATTGCATGGGGGACATTGTGCTGGTTGCCATGTTGTATAGGTGACTTCCAAGTCAGCCATATTGCATGGGGGACATTGTGCTGGTGGCCATGTTCTATAGGTGACTTCCAAGTCAGCCACATTGCATGGGGGACATTGTGCTGGTTTCTTGTATAGGTGACTTCGAAGTCAGCCATATTGCATGGGGGACATTGTGCTGGTTGCCATGTTGTATAGGTGACTTCCAAGTCAGCCATATTGCATGGGGGACATTGTGCTGGTTGCCATGTTGTATAGGTGACTTCCAAGTCAGCCATATTGCATGGGGGACATTGTGCTGGATGCCATGTTGTATAGGTGACTTCCAAGTGAGCCATATTGCATGGGGGACATTGTGCTGGTTGTGTTGTATAGGTGACTTCCAAGTCAGCCATATTGCATGGGGGACATTGTGCAGGTTGTGTTGTAAAGGTGACTTCCAAGTCAGCCATATTGCATGGGGGACATTGTGCTGGTTGTATTGTATAGGTGACTTCCAAGTCAGCCATATTGCATGGGGGACATTGTGCTGGTTGTATTGTATAGGTGACTTCCAAGTGAGACATATTGCTTGGGGGACATTGTGCTGGTGGCCATGTTCTATAGGTGACTTCCAAGTCAGCCATATTGCATGGGGGACATTGTGCTGGTTGCCATGTCCTATAGGTGACTTCCAAGTCAGCCATATTGCATGGGGGACATTGTGCTGGTGGCCATGTTGTAAAGGTGACTTCCAAGTCAGCCATATTGCATGAGGGACATTGTGCTGGTTGCCATGTTGTATAGGTGACTTCCAAGTCAGCCATATTGCATGGGGGACATTGTGCTGGTTGCCATGTTGTATAGGTGACTTACAAGTCAGCCATATTGCCTGGGGGACATTGTGCTTATTGCCATGTCCTATAGGTGACGTCCAAGTCAGCCATATTGCATGGGGGACATTGTGCTGGTTGTGTTATATAGGTGACTTCCAAATCAGCCATATTGCATGGGGGACATTGTGCTGGTTGTATTGTATAGGTGACTTCCAAGTCAGCCATATTGCATGGGGGACATTGTGCTGGTTGTATTGTATAGGTGACTTCCAAGTCAGCCATATTGCACGGGGGACATTGTGCTGGTGGCCATGTCCTATAGGTGACTTCCAAGTCAGCCATATTGCATGGGGGACATTGTGCTGGTTGACTTGTATAGGTGACTTCCAAGTCAGCCATATTGCTTGGGGGACATTGTGCTGGTTGTATTGTATAGGTGACTTCCAAGTCAGCCATATTGCATGGGGGACATTGTGCTGGTTACCATGTTGTATAGGTGACTTCCAAGTCAGCCATATTGCATGGGGGACATTGTGCTGGTGGCCATGTTCTATAGGTGACTTCCAAGTCAGCCATATTGCATTTGGGACATTGTGATGGTTGTCTTGTATAGGTGATTTCCAAGTCAGCCATATTGCATGGGGGACATTGTGCTGGTTGTGTTGTATAGGTGACTTCCAAATCAGCCATATTGCTTGGGGGACATTGTGCTGGTGGCCATGTTCTATAGGTGACTTCCAAGTCAGCCATATTGCATGGGGGACATTGTGCTGGTTGCCATGTCCTATAGGTGACTTCCAAGTCAGCCATATTGCATGGGGGACATTGTGCTGGTTGTCTTGTATAGGTAACTTCCAAGTCAGCCATATTGCTTGGGGGACATTGTGCTGGTTGCCATGTTCTATAGGTGACTTCCAAGTCAGCCATATTGCATGGGGGACATTGTGCTGGTTGCCATGTCCTATAGGTGACTTCCAAGTCAGCCATATTGCATGGGGGACATTGTGCTGGTTGTCTTGTATAGGTGACTTCCAAGTCAGCCATATTGCTTGGGGGACATTGTGCTGGTTGCCATGTTCTATAGGTGACTTCCAAGTCAGCCATATTGCTTGGGGGACATTGTGCTGGTGGCCATGTTCTATAGGTGACTTCCAAGTCAGCCATATTGCTTGGGGGACATTGTGCTGGTTGCCATGTTGTATAGGTGACTTCCAAGTCAGCCATATTGCATGGGGGACATTGTGCTGGTGGCCATGTTCTATAGGTGACTTCCAAATCAGCCATATTGCATGGGGGACATTGTGCTGGTAGCCATGTTGTATAGGTGACTTCCAAGTCAGCCATATTGCATGGGGGACATTGTGCTGGTGGCCATGTTCTATAGGTGACTTCCAAGTCAGCCATATTGCATGGGGGACATTGTGCTGGTTGTCTTGTATAGGTGACTTCCAAGTCAGCCATATTGCATGGGGGACATTGTGCTGGTTGTGTTGTATAGGTGACTTCCAAATCAGCCATATTGCATGGGGGACATTGTGCTGGTTGTATTGTATAGGTGACTTCCAAGTCAGCCATATTGCATGGGGGACATTGTGCTGGTTGTATTGTATAGGTGACTTCCAAGTCAGCCATATTGCATGGGGGACATTGTGCTGGTGGCCATGTCCTATAGGTGACTTCCAAGTCAGCCATATTGCATGGGGGACATTGTGCTGGTTGTCTTGTATAGGTGACTTCCAAGTCAGCCATATTGCTTGGGGGACATTGTGCTGGTTGTATTGTATAGCTGACTTCCAAGTCAGCCATATTGCATGGGGGACATTGTGCTGGTTGCCATGTTGTATAGGTGACTTCCAAGTCAGCCATATTGCATGGGGGACATTGTGCTGGTGGCCATGTTCTATAGGTGACTTCCAAGTCAGCCACATTGCATGGGGGACATTGTGCTGGTTTCTTGTATAGGTGACTTCGAAGTCAGCCATATTGCATGGGGGACATTGTGCTGGTTGCCATGTTGTATAGGTGACTTCCAAGTCAGCCATATTGCATGGGGGACATTGTGCTGGTTGCCATGTTCTATAGGTGACTTCCAAGTCAGCCATATTGCTTGGGGGACATTGTGCTGGTGGCCATGTTCTATAGGTGACTTCCAAGTCAGCCATATTGCTTGGGGGACATTGTGCTGGTTGCCATGTTGTATAGGTGACTTCCAAGTCAGCCATATTGCATGGGGGACATTGTGCTGGTGGCCATGTTCTATAGGTGACTTCCAAGTCAGCCATATTGCATGGGGGACATTGTGCTGGTTGCCATGTTGTATAGGTGACTTCCAAGTCAGCCATATTGCATGGGGGACATTGTGCTGGTGGCCATGTTCTATAGGTGACTTCCAAGTCAGCCATATTGCATGGGGGACATTGTGCTGGTTGTCTTGTATAGGTGACTTCCAAGTCAGCCATATTGCATGGGGGACATTGTGCTGGTTGTGTTGTATAGGTGACTTCCAAATCAGCCATATTGCATGGGGGACATTGTGCTGGTTGTATTGTATAGGTGACTTCCAAGTCAGCCATATTGCATGGGGGACATTGTGCTGGTTGTATTGTATAGGTGACTTCCAAGTCAGCCATATTGCATGGGGGACATTGTGCTGGTGGCCATGTCCTATAGGTGACTTCCAAGTCAGCCATATTGCATGGGGGACATTGTGCTGGTTGTCTTGTATAGGTGACTTCCAAGTCAGCCATATTGCTTGGGGGACATTGTGCTGGTTGTATTGTATAGCTGACTTCCATGTCAGCCATATTGCATGGGGGACATTGTGCTGGTTGCCATGTTGTATAGGTGACTTCCAAGTCAGCCATATTGCATGGGGGACATTGTGCTGGTGGCCATGTTCTATAGGTGACTTCCAAGTCAGCCACATTGCATGGGGGACATTGTGCTGGTTTCTTGTATAGGTGACTTCGAAGTCAGCCATATTGCATGGGGGACATTGTGCTGGTTGCCATGTTGTATAGGTGACTTCCAAGTCAGCCATATTGCATGGGGGACATTGTGCTGGTTGCCATGTTGTATAGGTGACTTCCAAGTCAGCCATATTGCATGGGGGACATTGTGCTGGATGCCATGTTGTATAGGTGACTTCCAAGTGAGCCATATTGCATGGGGGACATTGTGCTGGTTGTGTTGTATAGGTGACTTCCAAGTCAGCCATATTGCATGGGGGACATTGTGCAGGTTGTGTTGTATAGGTGACTTCCAAGTCAGCCATATTGCATGGGGGACATTGTGCTGGTTGTATTGTATAGGTGACTTCCAAGTCAGCCATATTGCATGGGGGACATTGTGCTGGTTGTATTGTATAGGTGACTTCCAAGTGAGCCATATTGCTTGGGGGACATTGTGCTGGTGGCCATGTTCTATAGGTGACTTCCAAGTCAGCCATATTGCATGGGGGACATTGTGCTGGTTGCCATGTCCTATAGGTGAATTCCAAGTCAGCCATATTGCATGGGGGACATTGTGCTGGTGGCCATGTTGTAAAGGTGACTTCCAAGTCAGCCATTTTGCATGAGGGACATTGTGCTGGTTGCCATGTTGTATAGGTGACTTCCAAGTCAGCCATATTGCATGGGGGACATTGTGCTGGTTGCCATGTTGTATAGGTGACTTACAAGTCAGCCATATTGCCTGGGGGACATTGTGCTTATTGCTATGTCCTATAGGTGACGTCCAAGTCAGCCATATTGCATGGGGGAAATTGTGCTGGTTGTCTTGTATAGGTGACTTTTAAGTCAGCCATATTGCTTGGGGGACATTGTGCTGGTTGCCATGTTCTATAGGTGACTTCCAAGTCAGCCATATTGCTTGGGGGACATTGTGCTGGTTGCCATGTTGTATAGGTGACTTCCAAGTCAGCCATATTGCTTGGGGGACATTGTGTTAGTTGCCATGTTGTATAGGTGACTTCCAAGTCAGCCATATTGCATGGGGGACATTGTGCTGGTGGCCATGTTCTATACGTGACTTCCAAGTCAGCCATATTGCATGGGGGACATTGTGCTGGTTGTCTTGTATAGGTGACTTCCAAGTCAGCCATATTGCATGGGAGACATTGTGCTGGTTGTGTTATATAGGTGACTTCCAAATCAGCCATATTGCATGGGGGACATTGTGCTGGTTGTATTGTATAGGTGACTTCCAAGTCAGCCATATTGCATGGGGGACATTGTGCTGGTTGTATTGTATAGGTGACTTCCAAGTCAGCCATATTGCATGGGGGACATTGTGCTGGTGGCCATGTCCTATAGGTGACTTCCAAGTCAGCCATATTGCATGGGGGACATTGTGCTGGTTGTCTTGTATAGGTGACTTCCAAGTCAGCCATATTGCTTGGGGGACATTGTGCTGGTTGTATTGTATAGGTGACTTCCAAGTCAGCCATATTGCATGGAGGACATTGTGCTGGTTGCCATGTTGTTTAGGTGACTTCCAAGTCAGCCATATTTGCATGGGGGACATTGTGCTGGTGGCCATGTTCTATAGGTGACTTCCAAGTCAGCTATATTGCATTTGGGACATTGTGATGGTTGTCTTGTATAGGTGATTTCCAAGTCAGCCATATTGCATGGGGGACATTGTGCTGGTTGTGTTGTATAGGTGACTTCAAAATCAGCCATATTGCATGGGGGACATTGTGCTGGTTGTCTTGTATAGGTGACTTCCAAGTCAGCCATATTGCTTGGGGGACATTGTGCTGGTTGTATTGTATAGGTGACTTCCAAGTCAGCAATATTGCATGGGGGACATTGTGCTGGTTGCCATGTTGTATAGGTGCATTCCAAGTCAGCCATATTTCATGGGGGACATTGTGCTGGTGGCCATGTTCTATAGGTGACTTCCAAGTCAGCCATATTGCATTTGGGACATTGTGCTGGTTGTATTGTATAGGTGACTTCCAAGTCAGCCATATTGCATGGGGGACATTGTGCTGGTTGTATTGTATAGGTGACTTCCAAGTGAGCCATATTGCTTGGGGGACATTGTGCTGGTGGCCATGTTCTATAGGTTACTTCCAAGTCAGCCATATTGCATGGGGGACATTGTGCTGGTTGCCATGTTCTATAGGTGACTTCCAAGTCAGCCATATTGCATGGGGGACATTGTGCTGGTTGTTTTGTATAGGTGACTTCCAAGTCAGCCATATTGCTTGGGGGACATTGTGCTGGTTGCCATGTTCTATAGGTGACTTCCAAGTCAGCCATATTGCTTGGGGGACATTGTGCTGGTGGCCATGTTCTATAGGTGACTTCCAAGTCAGCCATATTGCTTGGGGGACATTGTGCTGGTTGCCATGTTGTATAGGTGACTTCCAAGTCAGCCATATTGCATGGGTTACATTGTGCTGGTGGCCATGTTCTATAGGTGACTTCCAAGTCAGCCATATTGCATGGGGGACATTGTGCTGGTGGCCATGTTCTATAGGTGACTTCCAAGTCAGCCATATTGCATGGGGGACATTGTGCTGGTTGTCTTGTATAGGTGACTTCCAAGTCAGCCATATTGCATGGGGGACATTGTGCTGGTTGTGTTGTATAGGTGACTTCCAAATCAGCCATATTGCATGGGGGACATTGTGCTGGTTGTATTGTATAGGTGACTTCCAAATCAGCCATATTGCATGGGGGACATTGTGCTGGTTGTATTGTATAGGTGACTTCCAAGTCAGCCATATTGCATGGGGGACATTGTGCTGGTTGTCTTGTATAGGTGACTTCCAAGTCAGCCATATTGCTTGGGGGACATTGTGCTGGTTGTATTGTATAGTTTACTTCCAAGTCAGCCATATTGCATGGGGGACATTGTGCTGGTTGCCATGTTGTATAGGTGGCTTCAAAGTCAGCCATATTGCATGGGGGACATTGTTCTGGTGGCCATGTTCTATAGGTGACTTCCAAGTCAGCCATATTGCATTTGGGACATTGTGCTGATTGTATTGTATAGGTGACTTCCAAGTGAGCCATATTGCTTGGGGGACATTGTGCTGGTGGCCATGTTCTATAGGTGACTTCCAAGTCAGCCATATTGCATGGGGGACATTGTGCTGGTTGCCATGTTCTATAGGTGACTTCCAAGTCAGCCATATTGCATGGGGGACATTGTGCTGGTTGTCTTGTATAGGTGACTTCCAAGTCAGCCATATTGCTTGGGGGACATTGTGCTGGTTGCCATGTTCTATAGGTGACTTCCAAGTCAGCCATATTGCTTGGGGGACATTGTGCTGGTGGCCATGTTCTATAGGTGACTTCCAAGTCAGCCATATTGCTTGGGGGACATTGTGCTGGTTGCCATGTTGTATAGGTGACTTCCAAGTCAGCCATATTGCATGGGTTACATTGTGCTGGTGGCCATGTTCTATAGGTGACTTCCAAGTCAGCCATATTGCATGGGGGACATTGTGCTGGTTGCCATGTTCTATAGGTGACTTCCAAGTCAGCCATATTGCATGGGGGACATTGTGCTGGTTGTCTTGTATAGGTGACTTCCAAGTCAGCCATATTGCTTGGGGGACATTGTGCTGGTTGCCATGTTCTATAGGTGACTTCCAAGTCAGCCATATTGCTTGGGGGACATTGTGCTGGTGGCCATGTTCTATAGGTGACTTCCAAGTCAGCCATATTGCTTGGGGGACATTGTGCTGGTTGCCATGTTGTATAGGTGACTTCCAAGTCAGCCATATTGCATGGGTTACATTGTGCTGGTGGCCATGTTCTATAGGTGACTTCCAAGTCAGCCATATTGCATGGGGGACATTGTGCTGGTGGCCATGTTCTATAGGTGACTTCCAAGTCAGCCATATTGCATGGGGGACATTGTGCTGGTTGTCTTGTATAGGTGACTTCCAAGTCAGCCATATTGCATGGGGGACATTGTGCTGGTTGTGTTGTATAGGTGACAACCAAATCAGCCATATTGCATGGGGGACATTGTGCTGGTTGTATTGTATAGGTGACTTCCAAGTCAACCATATTGCATTGGGGACATTGTGCTGGTTGTATTTTATAGGTGACTTCCAAGTCAGCCATATTGCATAGGGGACATTGTGCTGGTGGCCATGTCCTATAGGTGACTTCCAAGTCAGCCATATTGCATGGGGGACATTGTGCTGGTTGTCTTGTATAGGTGACTTCCAAGTCAGCCATATTGCTTGGGGGACATTGTGCTGGTTGTATTGTATAGGTGACTTCCAAGTCAGCCAAATTGCATAGGGGACATTGTGCTGGTTGCCATGTTGTATAGGTGACTTCCAAGTCAGCCATATTGCATGGGGGACATTGTGCTGGTGGCCATGTTCTATAGGTGACTTCCAAGTCAGCCATATTGCAGTTGGGACATTGTGCTGGTTGTCTTGTATAGGTGACTTCCAAGTCAGCCATATTGCTTGGGGGACATTGTGCTGGTTGCCATGTTCTATAGGTGACTTCCAAGTCAGCCATATTGCTTGGGGGACATTGTGCTGGTGGCCATGTTCTATAGGTGACTTCCAAGTCAGCCATATTGCTTGGGGGACATTGTGCTGGTTGCCATGTTGTATAGGTGACTTCCAAGTCAGCCATATTGCATGGGTTACATTGTGCTGGTGGCCATGTTCTATAGGTGACTTCCAAGTCAGCCATATTGCATGGGGGACATTGTGCTGGTGGCCATGTTCTATAGGTGACTTCCAAGTCAGCCATATTGCATGGGGGACATTGTGCTGGTTGTCTTGTATAGGTGACTTCCAAGTCAGCCATATTGCATGGGGGACATTGTGCTGGTTGTGTTGTATAGGTGACAACCAAATCAGCCATATTGCATGGGGGACATTGTGCTGGTTGTATTGTATAGGTGACTTCCAAGTCAACCATATTGCATTGGGGACATTGTGCTGGTTGTATTTTATAGGTGACTTCCAAGTCAGCCATATTGCATGGGGGACATTGTGCTGGTGGCCATGTCCTATAGGTGACTTCCAAGTCAGCCATATTGCATGGGGGACATTGTGCTGGTTGTCTTGTATAGGTGACTTCCAAGTCAGCCATATTGCTTGGGGGACATTGTGCTGGTTGTATTGTATAGGTGACTTCCAAGTCAGCCAAATTGCATAGGGGACATTGTGCTGGTTGCCATGTTGTATAGGTGACTTCCAAGTCAGCCATATTGCATGGGGGACATTGTGCTGGTGGCCATGTTCTATAGGTGACTTCCAAGTCAGCCATATTGCAGTTGGGACATTGTGCTGGTTGTCTTGTATAGGTGACTTCCAAGTCAGCCATATTGCATGGGGGACATTGTGCTGGTTGTGTTGTATAGGCGACTTCCAAATCAGCCATATTGCATGGGGGACATTGTGCTGGTTGTATTGTATAGGTGACTTCCAAGTCAGCCATATTGCATGGGGGACATTGTGCTGGTTGTGTTGTATAGGTGACTTCCAAGTGAGCCATATTGCTTGGTGGACATTGTGCTGGTGGCCATGTTCTATAGGTGACTTCCAAGTCAGCCATATTGCATGGGGGACATTGTGCTGGTTGCCATGTCCTATAGGTGACTTCCAAGTCAGCCATATTGCATGGGGGACATTGTGCTGGTTGTCTTGTATAGGTGACTTCCAAGTCAGCCATATTGCTTGGGGGACATTGTGCTGGTTGCCATGTTCTATAGGTGACTTCCAAGTCAGCCATATTGCTTGGGGGACATTGTGCTGGTGGCCATGTTCTATAGGTGACTTCCAAGTCAGCCATATTGCTTGGGGGACATTGTGCTGGTTGCCATGTTGTATAGGTGACTTCCAAGTCAGCCATATTGCATGGGGGACATTGTGCTGGTGGCCATGTTCTATAGGTGACTTCCAAGTCAGCTATATTGCATGGGGGACATTGTGCTGGTTGCCATGTTGTATAGGTGACTTCCAAGTCAGCCAAATTGCATGGGGGACATTGTGCTGGTTGTATTGTATAGGTGACTTCCAAGTCAGCCATATTGCATGGGGGACATTGTGCTGGTTGCCATGTCCTATAGGTGACTTCCAAGTCAGCCATATTGCATGGGGGAAATTGTGCTGGTTGTCTTGTATAGGTGACTTCCAAGTCAGCCATATTGCTTGGGGGACATTGTGCTGGTTGCCATGTTCTATAGGTGACTTCCAAGTCAGCCATATTGCATGGGGGACATTGTGCTGGTGGCCATGTTCTATAGGTGACTTCCAAGTCAGCCATATTGCATGGGGGACATTGTGCTGGTTGTCTTGTATAGGTGACTTCCAAGTCAGCCATATTGCATGGGGGACATTGTGCTGGTTGTATTGTATAGGTGACTTCCAAGTCAGCCATATTGCATGGGGGACATTGTGCTGGTTGTCTTGTATAGGTGACTTCCAAGTCAGCCATATTGCATGGGGGACATTGTGCTGGTTGTGTTGTATAGGTGACTTCCAAATCAGCCATATTGCATGGGGGACATTGTGCTGGTTGTATTGTATAGGTGACTTCCAAGTCAGCCATATTGCATGGGGGACATTGTGCTGGTTGTGTTGTATAGGTGACTTCCAAGTCAGCCATATTGCTTGGGGGACATTGTGCTGGTTGTATTGTATAGGTGACTTCCAAGTCAGCCATATTGCATGGGGGACATTGTGCTGGTTGCCATGTTGTATAGGTGACTTCCAAGTCATCCATATTGCATGGGGGACATTGTGCTGGTGGCCATGTTCTATAGGTGACTTCCAAGTCAGCCATATTGCATTTGGGACATTGTGCTGGTTGTATTGTATAGGTGACTTCCAAGTCAGCCATATTGCATGGGGGACATTGTGCTGGTTGTATTGTATAGGTGACTTCCAAGTGAGCCATATTGCTTGGCGGACATTGTGCTGGTGGCCATGTTCTATAGGTGACTTCCAAGTCAGCCATATTGCATGGGGGACATTGTGCTGGTTGTATTGTATAGGTGACTTCCAAGTCAGCCATATTGCATGGGGGACATTGTGCTGGTTGTATTGTATAGGTGACTTCTAAGTCAGCCATATTGCATGGGGGACATTGTGCTGGTTGTATTGTATAGGTGACTTCCAAGTCAGCCATATTGAATGGGGGACATTGTGCTGGTGGCCATGTCCTATAGGTGACTTCCAAGTCAGCCATATTGCATGGGGGACATTGTGCTGGTTGTCTTGTATAGGTGACTTCCAAGTCAGCCATATTGCTTGGGGGACATTGTGCTGGTTGTATTGTATAGGTGACTTCCAAGTCAGCCAAATTGCATAGGGGACATTGTGCTGGTTGCCATGTTGTATAGGTGACTTCCAAGTCAGCCATATTGCATGGGGGACATTGTGCTGGTGGCCATGTTCTATAGGTGACTTCCAAGTCAGCCATATTGCATTTGGGACATTGTGCTGGTTGTCTTGTATAGGTGACTTCCAAGTCAGCCATATTGCATGGGGGACATTGTGCTGGTTGTGTTGTATAGGCGACTTCCAAATCAGTCATATTGCATGGGGGACAATGTGCTGGTTGTATTGTATAGGTGACTTCCAAGTCAGCCATATTGCATGGGGGACATTGTGCTGGTTGTCTTGTATAGGTGACTTCCAAGTCAGCCATATTGCTTGGGGGACATTGTGCTGGTTGTATTGTATAGGTGACTTCCATGTCAGCCATATTGCATGGGGGACATTGTGCTGGTTGCCATGTTGTATAGGTGACTTCCAAGTCAGCCATATTGCATGGGGGACATTGTGCTGGTGGCCATGTTCTATAGGTGACTTCCAAGTCAGCCATATTGCATTTGGGACATTGTGCTGGTTGTATTGTATAGGTGACTTCCAAGTCAGCCATATTGCATGGGGGACATTGTGCTGGTTGTATTGTATAGGTGACTTCCAAGTGAGCCATATTGCTTGGCGGACATTGTGCTGGTGGCCATGTTCTATAGGTGACTTCCAAGTCAGCCATATTGCATGGGGGACATTGTGCTGGTTGCCATGTCCTATAGGTGACTTCCAAGTCAGCCATATTGCATGGGGGACATTGTGCTGGTTGTCTTGTATAGGTGACTTCCAAGTCAGCCATATTGCTTGGGGGACATTGTGCTGGTTGCCATGTTCTATAGGTGACTTCCAAGTCAGCCATATTGCATGGGGGACATTGTGCTGGTTGCCATGTTGTATAGGTGACTTCCAAGTCAGCCATATTGCATGGGGGACATTGTGCTGGTGGCCATGTTCTATAGGTGACTTCCAAGTCAGCCATATTGCATGGGGGACATTGTGCTGGTTGCCATGTTGTATAGGTGACTTCCAAGTCAGCCAAATTGCATGGGTGACATTGTGCTGGTTGTATTGTATAGGTGACTTCCAAGTCAGCCATATTGCATGGGGGACATTGTGCTGGTTGCCATGTCCTATAGGTGACTTCCAAGTCAGCCATATTGCATGGGGGAAATTGTGCTGGTTGTCTTGTATAGGTGACTTCCAAGTCAGCCATATTGCTTGGGGGACATTGTGCTGGTTGCCATGTTCTATAGGTGACTTCCAAGTCAGCCATATTGCATGGGGGACATTGTGCTGGTGGCCATGTTCTATAGGTGACTTCCAAGTCAGCCATATTGCATGGGGGACATTGTGCTGGTTGTCTTGTATAGGTGACTTCCAAGTCAGCCATATTGCATGGGGGACATTGTGCTGGTTGTATTGTATAGGTGACTTCCAAGTCAGCCATATTGCATGGGGGACATTGTGCTGGTGGCCATGTCCTATAGGTGACTTCCAAGTCAGCCATATTGCATGGGGGACATTGTGCTGGTTGTCTTGTATAGGTGACTTCCAAGTCAGCCATATTGCATGGGGGACATTGTGCTGGTTGTGTTGTATAGGTGACTTCCAAATCAGCCATATTGCATGGGGGACATTGTGCTGGTTGTATTGTATAGGTGACTTCCAAGTCAGCCATATTGCATGGGGGACATTGTGCTGGTTGTCTTGTATAGGTGACTTCCAAGTCAGCCATATTGCTTGGGGGACATTGTGCTGGTTGTATTGTATAGGTGACTTCCAAGTCAGCCATATTGCATGGGGGACATTGTGCTGGTTGCCATGTTGTATAGGTGACTTCCAATTCAGCCATATTGCATGGGGGACATTGTGCTGGTGGCCATGTTCTATAGATGACTTCCAAGTCAGCCATATTGGACTTGGGACATTGTGCTGGTTGTATTGTATAGGTGACTTCCAAGTCAGCCATATTGCATGGGGGACATTGTGCTGGTTGTATTGTATAGGTGACTTCCAAGTGAGCCATATTGCTTGGCGGACATTGTGCTGGTGGCCATGTTCCATAGGTGACTTCCAAGTCAGCCATATTGCATGGGGGACATTGTGCTGGTTGCCATGTCCTATAGGTGACTTCCAAGTCAGCCATATTGCTTGGGGGACATTGTGCTGGTGGCCATGTTCTATAGGTGACTTCCAAGTCAGCCATATTGCTTGGGGGACATTGTGCTGGTTGCCATGTTGTATAGGTGACTTCCAAGTCAGCCATATTGCATGGGTTACATTGTGCTGGTGGCCATGTTCTATAGGTGACTTCCAAGTCAGCCATATTGCATGGGGGACATTGTGCTGGTGGCCATGTTCTATAGGTGACTTCCAAGTCAGCCATATTGCATGGGGGACATTGTGCTGGTTGTCTTGTATAGGTGACTTCCAAGTCAGCCATATTGCATGGGGGACATTGTGCTGGTTGTGTTGTATAGGTGACTTCCAAATCAGCCATATTGCATGCGGGACATTGTGCTGGTTGCCATGTTGTATAGGTGACTTCCAAGTCAGCCATATTGCATGGGGGACATTGTGCTGGTTGTATTGTATAGGTGACTTCCAAGTCAGCCGTATTGCATGGGGGACATTGTGCTGGTTGTATTGTATAGGTGACTTCCAAGTCAGCCATATTGCATGGGGGACATTGTGCTGGTGGCCATGTCCTATAGGTGACTTCCAAGTCAGCCATATTGCATGGGGGACATTGTGCTGGTTGTCTTGTATAGGTGACTTCCAAGTCAGCCATATTGCTTGGGGGACATTGTGCTGGTTGTATTGTATAGGTGACTTCCAAGTCAGCCATATTGCATAGGGGACATTGTGCTGGTTGCCATGTTGTATAGGTGACTTCCAAGTCAGCCATATTGCATGGGGGACATTGTGCTGGTGGCCATGTTCTATAGGTGACTTCCAAGTCAGCCATATTGCATGGGGGACATTGTGCTGGTTGTCTTGTATAGGTGACTTCCAAGTCAGCCATATTGCATGGGGGACATTGTGCTGGTTGTGTTGTATAGGTGACTTCCAAATCAGCCATATTGCATGCGGGACATTGTGCTGGTTGCCATGTTGTATAGGTGACTTCCAAGTCAGCCATATTGCATGGGGGACATTGTGCTGGTTGTATTGTATAGGTGACTTCCAAGTCAGCCATATTGCATGGGGGACATTGTGCTGGTTGTATTGTATAGGTGACTTCCAAGTCAGCCATATTGCATGGGGGACATTGTGCTGGTGGCCATGTCCTATAGGTGACTTCCAAGTCAGCCATATTGCATGGGGGACATTGTGCTGGTTGTCTTGTATAGGTGACTTCCAAGTCAGCCATATTGCTTGGGGGACATTGTGCTGGTTGTATTGTATAGGTGACTTCCAAGTCAGCCATATTGCATAGGGGACATTGTGCTGGTTGCCATGTTGTATAGGTGACTTCCAAGTCAGCCATATTGCATGGGGGACATTGTGCTGGTGGCCATGTTCTATAGGTGACTTCCAAGTCAGCCATATTGCATGGGGGACATTGTGCTGGTTGTCTTGTATAGGTGACTTCCAAGTCAGCCATATTGCATGGGGGACATTGTGCTGGTTGTGTTGTATAGGTGACTTCCAAATCAGCCATATTGCATGGGGGACATTGTGCTGGTTGTATTGTATAGTTGACTTCCAAGTCAGCCATATTGCATGGGGGACATTGTGCTGGTTGTCTTGTATAGGTGACTTCCAAGTCAGCCATATTGCTTGGGGGACATTGTGCTGGTTGTATTGTATAGGTGACTTCCATGTCAGCCATATTGCATGGGGGACATTGTGCTGGTTGCCATGTTGTATAGGTGACTTCCAAGTCAGCCATATTGCATGGGGGACATTGTGCTGGTGGCCATGTTCTATAGGTGACTTCCAAGTCAGCCATATTGCATTTGGGACATTGTGCTGGTTGTATTGTATAGGTGACTTCCAAGTCAGCCATATTGCAAGGGGGACATTGTGCTGGTTGTATTGTATAGGTGACTTCCAAGTGAGCCATATTGCTTGGCGGACATTGTGCTGGTGGCCATGTTCTATAGGTGACTTCCAAGTCAGCCATATTGCATGGGGGACATTGTGCTGGATGCCATGTCCTATAGGTGACTTCCAAGTCAGCCATATTGCATGGGGGACATTGTGCTGGTTGTCTTGTATAGGTGACTTCCAAGTCAGCCATATTGCTTGGGGGACATTGTGCTGGTTGCCATGTTCTATAGGTGACTTCCAAGTCAGCCATATTGCTTGGGGGACATTGTGCTGGTGGCCATGTTCTATAGGTGACTTCCAAGTCAGCCATATTGCTTGGGGGACATTGTGCTGGTTGCCATGTTGTATAGGTGACTTCCAAGTCAGCCATATTGCATGGGGGACATTGTGCTGGTGGCCATGTTCTAGAGGTGACTTCCAAGCCAGCCATATTGCATGGGGGACATTGTGCTGGTTGCCATGTTGTATAGGTGACTTCCAAGTCAGCCAAATTGCATGGGGGACATTGTGCTGGTTGTATTGTATAGGTGACTTCCAAGTCAGCCATATTGCATGGGGGACATTGTGCTGGTTGCCATGTCCTATAGGTGACTTCCAATTCAGCCATATTGCATGGGGGACATTGTGCTGGTGGCCATGTTCTATAGGTGACTTTCAAGTCAGCCATATTGCATTTGGGACATTGTGCTGGTTGTATTGTATAGGTGACTTCCAAGTCAGCCATATTGCATGGGGGACATTGTGCTGGTTGTATTGTATAGGTGACTTCCAAGTGAGCCATATTGCTTGGCGGACATTGTGCTGGTGGCCATGTTCTATAGGTGACTTCCAAGTCAGCCATATTGCATGGGGGACATTGTGCTGGTTGCCATGTCCTATAGGTGACTTCCAAGTCAGCCATATTGCTTGGGGGACATTGTGCTGGTGGCCATGTTCTATAGGTGACTTCCAAGTCAGCCATATTGCTTGGGGGACATTGTGCTGGTTGCCATGTTGTATAGGTGACTTCCAAGTCAGCCATATTGCATGGGTTACATTGTGCTGGTGGCCATGTTCTATAGGTGACTTCCAAGTCAGCCATATTGCATGGGGGACATTGTGCTGGTGGCCATGTTCTATAGGTGACTTCCAAGTCAGCCATATTGCATGGGGGACATTGTGCTGGTTGTCTTGTATAGGTGACTTCCAAGTCAGCCATATTGCATGGGGGACATTGTGCTGGTTGTGTTGTATAGGTGACTTCCAAATCAGCCATATTGCATGGGGGACATTGTGCTGGTTGCCATGTTGTATAGGTGACTTCCAAGTCAGCCATATTGCATGGGGGACATTGTGCTGGTGGCCATGTCCTTTAGGTGACTTCCAAGTCAGCCATATTGCATGGGGGACATTGTGCTGGTTGTCTTGTATAGGTGACTTCCAAGTGAGCCATATTGCTTGGCGGACATTGTGCTGGTTGTGTTGTATAGGTGACTTCCAAGTCAGCCATATTGCATGGGGGACATTGTGCTGGTTGTCTTGTATAGGTGACTTCCAAGTCAGCCATATTGCTTGGGGGACATTGTGCTGGTTGTATTGTATAGTTTACTTCCAAGTCAGCCATATTGCATGGGGGACATTGTGCTGGTTGCCATGTTGTATAGGTGGCTTCCAAGTCAGCCATATTGCATGGGGGACATTGTGCTGGTGGCCATGTTCTATAGGTGACTTCCAAGTCAGCCATATTGCATTTGGCACATTGTGCTGATTGTATTGTATAGGTGACTTCCAAGTGAGCCATATTGCTTGGGGGACATTGTGCTGGTGGCCATGTTCTATAGGTGACTTCCAAGTCAGCCATATTGCATGGGGGACATTGTGCTGGTTGCCATGTTCTATAGGTGACTTCCAAGTCAGCCATATTGCATTGGGGACATTGTGCTGGTTGTCTTGTATAGGTGACTTCCAAGTCAGCCATATTGCTTGGGGGACATTGTGCTGGTTGCCATGTTCTATAGGTGACTTCCAAGTCAGCCATATTGCTTGGGGGACATTGTGCTGGTGGCCATGTTCTATAGGTGACTTCCAAGTCAGCCATATTGCTTGGGGGACATTGTGCTGGTGGCCATGTTCTATAGGTGACTTCCAAGTCAGCCATATTGCATGGGGGACATTGTGCTGGTTGTCTTGTATAGGTGACTTCCAAGTCACCATATTGCATGGGGGACATTGTGCTGGTTGTGTTGTATAGGTGACAACCAAATCAGCCATATTGCATGGGGGACATTGTGCTGGTTGTATTGTATAGGTGACTTCCAAGTCAACCATATTGCTGGTTGTCTTGTATAGGTGACTTCCAAGTCAGCCATATTGCATGGGGGACATTGTGCTGGTTGTGTTGGATAGGTGACTTCCAAATCAGCCATATTGCATGGGGGACATTGTGCTGGTTGTATTGTATAGGTGACTTCCAAATCAGCCATATTGCATGGGGGACATTGTGCTGGTTGTATTGTATAGGTGACTTCCAAGTCAGCCATATTGCATGGGGGACATTGTGCTGGTAGTCTTGTATAGGTGACTTCCAAGTCAGCCATATTGCTTGGGGGACATTGTGCTGGTTGTATTGTATAGGTGACTTCCAAGTCAGCCATATTGCATGGGGGACATTGTGCTGGTAGTCTTGTATAGGTGACTTCCAAGTCAGCCATATTGCATGGGGGACATTGTGCTGGTTGCCATGTTGTATAGGTGGCTTCCAAGTCAGCCATATTGCATGGGGGACATTGTGCTGGTGGCCATGTTCTATAGGTGACTTCCAAGTCAGCCATATTGCATTTGGGACATTGTGCTGATTGTATTGTATAGGTGACTTCCAAGTGAGCCATATTGCTTGGGGGACATTGTGCTGGTGGCCATGTTCTATAGGTGACTTCCAAGTCAGCCATATTGCATGGGGGACATTGTGCTGGTTGCCATGTTCTATAGGTAACTTCCAAGTCAGCCATATTGCATGGGGGACATTGTGCTGGTTGTCTTGTATAGGTGACTTCCAAGTCAGCCATATTGCTTGGGGGACATTGTGCTGGTTGCCATGTTCTATAGGTGACTTCCAAGTCAGCCATATTGCTTGGGGGACATTGTGCTGGTGGCCATGTTCTATAGGTGACTTCCAAGTCAGCCATATTGCTTGGGGGACATTGTGCTGGTTGCCATGTTGTATAGGTGACTTCCAAGTCAGCCATATTGCATGGGTTACATTGTGCTGGTGGCCATGTTCTATAGGTGACTTCCAAGTCAGCCATATTGCATGGGGGACATTGTGCTGGTGGCCATGTTCTATAGGTGACTTCCAAGTCAGCCATATTGCATGGGGGACATTGTGCTGGTTGTCTTGTATAGGTGACTTCCAAGTCAGCCATATTGCATGGGGGACATTGTGCTGGTTGTGTTGTATAGGTGACAACCAAATCAGCCATATTGCATGGGGGACATTGTGCTGGTTGTATTGTATAGGTGACTTCCAAGTCAACCATATTGCATGGGGGACATTGTGCTGGTTGTATTGTATAGGTGACTTCCAAGTCAGCCATATTGCATGGGGGACATTGTGCTGGTGGCCATGTCCTATAGGTGACTTCCAAGTCAGCCATATTGCATGGGGGACATTGTGCTGGTTGTCTTGTATAGGTGACTTCCAAGTCAGCCATATTGCTTGGGGGACATTGTGCTGGTTGTATTGTATAGGTGACTTCCAAGTCAGCCAAATTGCATAGGGGACATTGTGCTGGTTGCCATGTTGTATAGGTGACTTCCAAGTCAGCCATATTGCATGGGGGACATTGTGCTGGTGGCCATGTTCTATAGGTGACTTCCAAGTCAGCCATATTGCAGTTGGGACATTGTGCTGGTTATCTTGTATAGGTGACTTCCAAGTCAGCCATATTGCATGGGGGACATTGTGCTGGTTGTGTTGTATAGGCGACTTCCAAATCAGCCATATTGCATGGGGGACATTGTGCTGGTTGTATTGTATAGGTGACTTCCAAGTCAGCCATATTGCATGGGGGACATTGTGCTGGTTGTCTTGTATAGGTGACTTCCAAGTCAGCCATATTGCTTGGGGGACATTGTGCTGGTTGTATTGTATAGGTGACTTCCATGTCAGCCATATTGCATGGGGGACATTGTGCTGGTTGCCATGTTGTATAGGTGACTTCCAAGTCAGCCATATTGCATGGGGGACATTGTGCCGGTGGCCATGTTCTATAGGTGACTTCCAAGTCAGCCATATTGCATTTGGGACATTGTGCTGGTTGTATTGTATAGGTGACTTCCAAGTCAGCCATATTGCATGGGGGACATTGTGCTGGTTGTATTGTATAGGTGACTTCCAAGTGAGCCATATTGCTTGGTGGACATTGTGCTGGTGGCCATGTTCTATAGGTGACTTCCAAGTCAGCCATATTGCATGGGGGACATTGTGCTGGTTGCCATGTCCTATAGGTGACTTCCAAGTCAGCCATATTGCATGGGGGACATTGTGCTGGTTGTCTTGTATAGGTGACTTCCAAGTCAGCCATATTGCTTGGGGGACATTGTGCTGGTTGCCATGTTCTATAGGTGACTTCCAAGTCAGCCATATTGCTTGGGGGACATTGTGCTGGTGGCCATGTTCTATAGGTGACTTCCAAGTCAGCCATATTGCTTGGGGGACATTGTGCTGGTTGCCATGTTGTATAGGTGACTTCCAAGTCAGCCATATTGCATGGGGGACATTGTGCTGGTGGCCATGTTCTATAGGTGACTTCCAAGTCAGCCATATTGCATGGGGGACATTGTGCTGGTTGCCATGTTGTATAGGTGACTTCCAAGTCAGCCAAATTGCATGGGGGACATTGTGCTGGTTGTATTGTATAGGTGACTTCCAAGTCAGCCATATTGCATGGGGGACATTGTGCTGGTTGCCATGTCCTATAGGTGACTTCCAAGTCAGCCATATTGCATGGGGGAAATTGTGCTGGTTGTCTTGTATAGGTGACTTCCAAGTCAGCCATATTGCTTGGGGGACATTGTGCTGGTTGCCATGTTCTATAGGTGACTTCCAAGTCAGCCATATTGCATGGGGGACATTGTGCTGGTGGCCATGTTCTATAGGTGACTTCCAAGTCAGCCATATTGCATGGGGGACATTGTGCTGGTTGTCTTGTATAGGTGACTTCCAAGTCAGCCATATTGCATGGGGGACATTGTGCTGGTTGTATTGTATAGGTGACTTCCAAGTCAGCCATATTGCATGGGGGACATTGTGCTGGTTGTCTTGTATAGGTGACTTCCAAGTCAGCCATATTGCATGGGGGACATTGTGCTGGTTGTGTTGTATAGGTGACTTCCAAATCAGCCATATTGCATGGGGGACATTGTGCTGGTTGTATTGTATAGGTGACTTCCAAGTCAGCCATATTGCATGGGGGACATTGTGCTGGTTGTCTTGTATAGGTGACTTCCAAGTCAGCCATATTGCTTGGGGGACATTGTGCTGGTTGTATTGTATAGGTGACTTCCAAGTCAGCCATATTGCATGGGGGACATTGTGCTGGTTGCCATGTTGTATAGGTGACTTCCAAGTCAGCCATATTGCATGGGGGACATTGTGCTGGTGGCCATGTTCTATAGGTGACTTCCAAGTCAGCCATATTGCATTTGGGACATTGTGCTGGTTGTATTGTATAGGTGACTTCCAAGTCAGCCATATTGCATGGGGGACATTGTGCTGGTTGTATTGTATAGGTGACTTCCAAGTGAGCCATATTGCTTGGCGGACATTGGGCTGGTGGCCATGTTCTATAGGTGACTTCCAAGTCAGCCATATTGCATTGGGGACATTGTGCTGGTTGTATTGTATAGGTGACTTCCAAGTCAGCCATATTGCATGGGGGACATTGTGCTGGTTGTATTGTATAGGTGACTTCCAAGTCAGCCATATTGCATGGGGGACATTGTGCTGGTTGTATTGTATAGGTGACTTCCAAGTCAGCCATATTGCATGGGGGACATTGTGCTGGTGGCCATGTCCTATAGGTGACTTCCAAGTCAGCCATATTGCATGGGGGACATTGTGCTGGTTGTCTTGTATAGGTGACTTCCAAGTCAGCCATATTGCTTGGGGGACATTGTGCTGGTTGTATTGTATAGGTGAGTTCCAAGTCAGCCAAATTGCATAGGGGACATTGTGCTGGTTGCCATGTTGTATAGGTGACTTCCAAGTCAGCCATATTGCATGGGGGACATTGTGCTGGTGGCCATGTTCTATAGGTGACTTCCAAGTCAGCCATATTGCATTTGGGACATTGTGCTGGTTGTCTTGTATAGGTGACTTCCAAGTCAGCCATATTGCATGGGGGAGATTGTGCTGGTTGTGTTGTATAGGCGACTTCCAAATCAGTCATATTGCATGGGGGACATTGTGCTGGTTGTATTGTATAGGTGACTTCCAAGTCAGCCATATTGCATGGGGGACATTGTGCTGGTTGTCTTGTATAGGTGACTTCCAAGTCAGCCATATTGCTTGGGGGACATTGTGCTGGTTGTATTGTATAGGTGACTTCCATGTCAGCCATATTGCATGGGGGACATTGTGCTGGTTGCCATGTCGTATAGGTGACTTCCAAGTCAGCCATATTGCATGGGGGACATTGTGCTGGTGGCCATGTTCTATAGGTAACTTCCAAGTCAGCCATATTGCATTTGGGACATTGTGCTGGTTGTATTGTATAGGTGACTTCCAAGTCAGCCATAGTGCATGGGGGACATTGTGCTGGTTGTATTGTATAGGTGACTTCCAAGTGAGCCATATTGCTTGGCGGACATTGTGCTGGTGGCCATGTTCTATAGGTGACTTCCAAGTCAGCCATATTGCATGGGGGACATTGTGCTGGTTGCCATGTCCTATAGGTGACTTCCAAGTCAGCCATATTGCATGGGGGACATTGTGCTGGTTGTCTTGTATAGGTGACTTCCAAGTCAGCCATATTGCTTGGGGGACATTGTGCTGGTTGCCATGTTCTATAGGTGACTTCCAAGTCAGCCATATTGCTTGGGGGACATTGTGCTGGTGGCCATGTTCTATAGGTGACTTCCAAGTCAGCCATATTGCTTGGGGGACATTGTGCTGGTTGCCATGTTGTATAGGTGACTTCCAAGTCAGCCATATTGCATGGGGGACATTGTGCTGGTGGCCATGTTCTATAGGTGACTTCCAAGTCAGCCATATTGCATGGGGGATATTGTGCTGGTTGCCATGTTGTATAGGTGACTTCCAAGTCAGCCAAATTGCATGGGGGACATTGTGCTGGTTGTATTGTATAGGTGACTTCCAAGTCAGCCATATTGCATGGGGGACATTGTGCTGGTTGCCAAGTCCTATAGGTGACTTCCAATTCAGCCATATTGCATGGGGGACATTGTGCTGGTGGCCATGTTCTATAGGTGACTTTCAAGTCAGCCATATTGCATTTGGGACATTGTGCTGGTTGTATTGTATAGGTGACTTCCAAGTCAGCCATATTGCATGGGGGACATTGTGCTGGTTGTATTGTATAGGTGACTTCCAAGTGAGCCATATTGCTTGGCGGACATTGTGCTGGTGGCCATGTTCTATAGGTGACTTCCAAGTCAGCCATATTGCATGGGGGACATTGTGCTGGTAGCCATGTCCTATAGGTGACTTCCAAGTCAGCCATATTGCTTGGGGGACATTGTGCTGGTGGCCATGTTCTATAGGTGACTTCCAAGTCAGCCATATTGCTTGGGGGACATTGTGCTGGTTGCCATGTTGTATAGGTGACTTCCAAGTCAGCCATATTGCATGGGTTACATTGTGCTGGTGGCCATGTTCTATAGGTGACTTCCAAGTCAGCCATATTGCATGGGGGACATTGTGCTGGTGGCCATGTTCTATAGGTGACTTCCAAGTCAGCCATATTGCATGGGGGACATTGTGCTGGTTGTCTTGTATAGGTGACTTCCAAGTCAGCCATATTGCATGGGGGACATTGTGCTGGTTGTGTTGTATAGGTGACTTCAAAATCAGCCATATTGCATGGGGGACATTGTGCTGGTTGCCATGTTGTATAGGTGACTTCCAAGTCAGCCATATTGCATGGGGGACGTTGTGCTGGTTGTATTGTATATGTGACTTCCAAGTCAGCCATATTGCATGGGGGACATTGTGCTGGTGGCCATGTCCTTTAGGTGACTTTCAAGTCAGCCATATTGCATGGGGGACATTGTGCTGGTTGTCTTGTATAGGTGACTTCCAAGTGAGCCATATTGCTTGGCGGACATTGTGCTGGTTGTGTTGTATAGGTGACTTCCAAGTCAGCCATATTGCATGGGGGACATTGTGCTGGTTGTCTTGTATAGGTGACTTCCAAGTCAGCCATATTGCTTGGGGGACATTGTGCTGGTTGTATTGTATAGTTTACTTCCAAGTCAGCCATATTGCATGGGGGACATTGTGCTGGTTGCCATGTTGTATAGGTGGCTTCCAAGTCAGCCATATTGCATGGGGGACATTGTGCTGGTGGCCATGTTCTATAGGTGACTTCCAAGTCAGCCATATTGCATTTGGGACATTGTGCTGATTGTATTGTATAGGTGACTTCCAAGTGAGCCATATTGCTTGGGGGACATTGTGCTGGTGGCCATGTTCTATAGGTGACTTCCAAGTCAGCCATATTGCATGGGGGACATTGTGCTGGTTGCCATGTTCTATAGGTGACTTCCAAGTCAGCCATATTGCATGGGGGACATTGTGCTGGTTGTCTTGTATAGGTGACTTCCAAGTCAGCCATATTGCTTGGGGGACATTGTGCTGGTTGCCATGTTCTATAGGTGACTTCCAAGTCAGCCATATTGCTTGGGGGACATTGTGCTGGTGGCCATGTTCTATAGGTGACTTCCAAGTCAGCCATATTGCTTGGGGGACATTGTGCTGGTTGCCATGTTGTATAGGTGACTTACAAGTCAGCCATATTGCATGGGTTACATTGTGCTGGTGGCCATGTTCTATAGGTGACTTCCAAGTCAGCCATATTGCATGGGGGACATTGTGCTGGTGGCCATGTTCTATAGGTGACTTCCAAGCCAGCCATATTGCATTGGGGACATTGTGCTGGTTGTCTTGTATAGGTGACTTCCAATTCAGCCATATTGCATGGGGGACATTGTGCTGGTTGTGTTGTATAGGTGACAACCAAATCAGCCATATTGCATGGGGGACATTGTGCTGGTTGTATTGTATAGGTGACTTCCAAGTCAACCATATTGCATGGGGGACATTGTGCTGGTTGTATTGTATAGGTGACTTCCAAGTCAGCCATATTGCATGGGGGACATTGTGCTGGTGGCCATGTCCTATAGGTGACTTCCAAGTCAGCCATATTGCATGGGGGACATTGTGCTGGTTGTATTGTATAGGTGACTTCCAAGTCAACCATATTGCATGGGGGACATTGTGCTGGTTGTATTGTATAGGTGACTTCCAAGTCAGCCATATTGCATGGGGGGCATTGTGCTGGTGGCCATGTCCTATAGGTGACTTCCAAGTCAGCCATATTGCATGGGGGACATTGTGCTGGTTGTCTTGTATAGGTGACTTCCAAGTCAGCCATATTGCTTGGGGGACATTGTGCTGGTTGTATTGTATAGGTGACTTCCAAGTCAGCCAAATTGCAAAGGGGACATTGTGCTGGTTGCCATGTTGTATAGGTGACTTCCAAGTCAGCCATATTGCATGGGGGACATTGTGCTGGTGGCCATGTTCTATAGGTGACTTCCAAGTCAGCCATATTGCAGTTGGGACATTGTGCTGGTTGTCTTGTATAGGTGACTTCCAAGTCAGCCATATTGCATGGGGGACATTGTGCTGGTTGTGTTGTATAGGCGACTTCCAAATCAGCCATATTGCATGGGGGACATTGTGCTGGTTGTATTGTATAGGTGACTTCCAAGTCAGCCATATTGCATGGGGGACATTGTGCTGGTTGTCTTGTATAGGTGACTTCCAAGTCAGCCATATTGCTTGGGGGACATTGTGCTGGTTGTATTGTATAGGTGACTTCCATGTCAGCCATATTGCATGGGGGACATTGTGCTGGTTGCCATGTTGTATAGGTGACTTCCAAGTCAGCCATATTGCATGGGGGACATTGTGCCGGTGGCCATGTTCTATAGGTGACTTCCAAGTCAGCCATATTGCATTTGGGACATTGTGCTGGTTGTATTGTATAGGTGACTTCCAAGTCAGCCATATTGCATGGGGGACATTGTGCTGGTTGTATTGTATAGGTGACTTCCAAGTGAGCCATATTGCTTGGTGGACATTGTGCTGGTGGCCATGTTCTATAGGTGACTTCCAAGTCAGCCATATTGCATGGGGGACATTGTGCTGGTTGCCATGTCCTATAGGTGACTTCCAAGTCAGCCATATTGCATGGGGGACATTGTGCTGGTTGTCTTGTATAGGTGACTTCCAAGTCAGCCATATTGCTTGGGGGACATTGTGCTGGTTGCCATGTTCTATAGGTGACTTCCAAGTCTGCCATATTGCTTGGGGGACATTGTGCTGGTGGCCATGTTCTATAGGTGACTTCCAAGTCAGCCATATTGCTTGGGGGACATTGTGCTGGTTGCCATGTTGTATAGGTGACTTCCAAGTCAGCCATATTGCATGGGGGACATTGTGCTGGTGGCCATGTTCTATAGGTGACTTCCAAGTCAGCCATATTGCATGGGGGACATTGTGCTGGTTGCCATGTTGTATAGGTGACTTCCAAGTCAGCCAAATTGCATGGGGGACATTGTGCTGGTAGTATTGTATAGGTGACTTCCAAGTCAGCCATATTGCATGGGGGACATTGTGCTGGTTGTATTGTATAGGTGACTTCCAAGTCAGCCATATTGCATGGGGGACATTGTGCTGGTTGTCTTGTATAGGTGACTTCCAAGTCAGCCATATTGCATGGGGGACATTGTGCTGGTTGTGTTGTATAGGTGACTTCCAAATCAGCCATATTGCATGGGGGACATTGTGCTGGTTGTATTGTATAGGTGACTTCCAAGTCAGCCATATTGCATGGGGGACATTGTGCTGGTTGTCTTGTATAGGTGACTTCCAAGTCAGCCATATTGCTTGGGGGACATTGTGCTGGTTGTATTGTATAGGTGACTTCCAAGTCAGCCATATTGCATGGGGGACATTGTGCTGGTTGCCATGTTGTATAGGTGACTTCCAAGTCAGCCATATTGCATGGGGGACATTGTGCTGGTGGCCATGTTCTATAGGTGACTTCCAAGTCAGCCATATTGCATTTGGGACATTGTGCTGGTTGTATTGTATAGGTGACTTCCAAGTCAGCCATATTGCATGGGGGACATTGTGCTGGTTGTATTGTATAGGTGACTTCCAAGTGAGCCATATTGCTTGGCGGACATTGTGCTGGTGGCCATGTTCTATAGGTGACTTCCAAGTCAGCCATATTGCATGGGGGACATTGTGCTGGTTGTATTGTATAGGTGACTTCCAAGTCAGCCATATTGCATGGGGGACATTGTGCTGGTTGTATTGTATAGGTGACTTCCAAGTCAGCCATATTGCATGGGGGACATTGTGCTGGTTGTCTTGTATAGGTGACTTCCAAGTCAGCCATATTGCTTGGGGGACATTGTGCTGGTTGTATTGTATAGGTGACTTCCAAGTCAGCCATATTGCATGGGGGACATTGTGCTGGTTGCCATGTTGTATAGGTGACTTCCAAGTCAGCCATATTGCATGGGGGACATTGTGCTGGTGGCCATGTTCTGTAGGTGACTTCCAAGTCAGCCATATTGCATTTGGGACATTGTGCTGGTTGTATTGTATAGGTGACTTCCAAGTCAGCCATATTGCATGGGGGACATTGTGCTGGTTGTATTGTATAGGTGACTTCCAAGTGAGCCATATTGCTTGGCGGACATTGTGCTGGTGGCCATGTTCTATAGGTGACTTCCAAGTCAGCCATATTGCATGGGGGACATTGTGCTGGTTGTATTGTATAGGTGACTTCCAAGTCAGCCATATTGCATGGGGGACATTGTGCTGGTTGTATTGTATAGGTGACTTCCAAGTCAGCCATATTGCATGGGGGACATTGTGCTGGTGGCCATGTCCTATAGGTGACTTCCAAGTCAGCCATATTGCATGGGGGACATTGTGCTGGTTGTCTTGTATAGGTGACTTCCAAGTCAGCCATATTGCTTGGGGGACATTGTGCTGGTTGTATTGTATAGGTGACTTCCAAGTCAGCCAAATTGCATAGGGGACATTGTGCTGGTTGCCATGTTGTATAGGTGACTTCCAAGTCAGCCATATTGCATGGGGGACATTGTGCTGGTGGCCATGTTCTATAGGTGACTTCCAAGTCAGCCATATTGCATTTGGGACATTGTGCTGGTTGTCTTGTATAGGTGACTTCCAAGTCAGCCATATTGCATGGGGGACATTGTGCTGGTTGTGTTGTATAGGCGACTTCCAAATCAGTCATATTGCATGGGGGACATTGTGCTGGTTGTATTGTATAGGTGACTTCCAAGTCAGCCATATTGCATGGGGGACATTGTGCTGGTTGTCTTGTATAGGTGACTTCCAAATCAGCCATATTGCTTGGGGGACATTGTGCTGGTTGTATTGTATAGGTGACTTCCATGTCAGCCATATTGCATGGGGGACATTGTGCTGGTTGCCATGTTGTATAGGTGACTTCCAAGTCAGCCATATTGCATGGGGGACATTGTGCTGGTGGCCATGTTCTATATGTGACTTCCAAGTGAGCCATATTGCTTGGCGGACATTGTGCTGGTGGCCATGTTCTATAGTTGACTTCCAAGTCAGCCATATTGCATGGGGGACATTCTGCTGGTTGCCATGTCCTATAGGTGACTTCCAAGTCAGCCATATTGCATGGGGGACATTGTGCTGGTTGTCTTGTATAGGTGACTTCCAAGTCAGCCATATTGCTTGGGGGACATTGTGCTGGTTGCCATGTTCTATAGGTGACTTCCAAGTCAGCCATATTGCTTGGGGGACAATGTGCTGGTGGCCATGTTCTATAGGTGACTTCCAAGTCAGCCATATTGCTTGGGGGACATTGTGCTGGTTGCCATGTTGTATAGGTGACTTCCAAGTCAGCCATATTGCATGGGGGACATTGTGCTGGTGGCCATGTTCTATAGGTGACTTCCAAGTCAGCCATATTGCATGGGGGACATTGTGCTGGTTGCCATGTTGTATAGGTGACTTCCAAGTCAGCCAAATTTGCATGGGTGACATTGTGCTGGTTGTATTGTATAGGTGACTTCCAAGTCAGCCATATTGCATGGGGGACATTGTGCTGGTTGCCATGTCCTATAGGTGACTTCCAAGTCAGCCATATTGCATGGGGGAAATTGTGCTGGTTGTCTTGTATAGGTGACTTCCAAGTAAGCCATATTGCTTGGGGGACATTGTGCTGGTTGCCATGTTCTATAGGTGACTTCCAAGTCAGCCATATTGCATGGGGGACATTGTGCTGGTGGCCATGTTCTATAAGTGACTTCCAAGTCAGCCATATTGCATGGGGGACATTGTGCTGGTTGTCTTGTATAGGTGACTTCCAAGTCAGCCATATTGCATGGGGGACATTGTGCTGGTTGTATTGTATAGGTGACTTCCAAGTCAGCCATATTGCATGGGGGACATTGTGCTGGTGGCCATGTCCTATAGGTGACTTCCAAGTCAGCCATATTGCATGGGGGACATTGTGCTGGTTGTCTTGTATAGGTGACTTCCAAGTCAGCCCTATTGCATGGGGGACATTGTGCTGGTTGTGTTGTATAGGTGACTTCCAAATCAGCCATATTGCATGGGGGACATTGTGCTGGTTGTATTGTATAGGTGACTTCCAAGTCAGCCATATTGCATGGGGGACATTGTGCTGGTTGTCTTGTATAGGTGACTTCCAAGTCAGCCATATTGCTTGGGGGAAATTGTGCTGGTTGTATTGTATAGGTGACTTCCAAGTCAGCCATATTGCATGGGGGACATTGTGCTGGTTGCCATGTTGTATAGGTGACTTCCAATTCAGCCATATTGCATGGGGGACATTGTGCTGGTGGCCATGTTCTATAGATGACTTCCAGGTCAGCCATATTGCATTTGGGACATTGTGCTGGTTGTATTGTATAGGTGACTTCCAAGTCAGCCATATTGCTTGGGGGACATTGTGCTGGTGGCCATGTTCTATAGGTGACTTCCAAGTCAGCCATATTGCTTGGGGGACATTGTGCTGGTTGCCATGTTGTATAGGTGACTTCCAAGTCAGCCATATTGCATGGGGGACATTGTGCTGGTGGCCATGTTCTATAGGTGACTTCCAAGTCAGCCATATTGCATGGGGGACATTGTGCTGGTTGCCATGTTGTATAGGTGACTTCCAAGTCAGCCAAATTGCATGGGTGACATTGTGCTGGTTGTATTGTATAGGTGACTTCCAAGTCAGCCATATTGCATGGGGGACATTGTGCTGGTTGCCATGTCCTATAGGTGACTTCCAAGTCAGCCATATTGCATGGGGGAAATTGTGCTGGTTGTCTTGTATAGGTGACTTCCAAGTCAGCCATATTGCTTGGGGGACATTGTGCTGGTTGCCATGTTCTATAGGTGACTTCCAAGTCAGCCATATTGCATGGGGGACATTGTGCTGGTGGCCATGTTCTATAGGTGACTTCCAAGTCAGCCATATTGCATGGGGGACATTGTGCTGGTTGTCTTGTATAGGTGACTTCCAAGTCAGCCATATTGCATGGGGGACATTGTGCTGGTTGTATTGTATAGGTGACTTCCAAGTCAGCCATATTGCATGGGGGACATTGTGCTGGTGGCCATGTCCTATAGGTGACTTCCAAGTCAGCCATATTGCATGGGGGACATTGTGCCGGTTGTCTTGTATAGGTGACTTCCAAGTCAGCCATATTGCATGGGGGACATTGTGCTGGTTGTGTTGTATAGGTGACTTCCAAATCAGCCATATTGCATGAGGGACATTGTGCTGGTTGTATTGTATAGGTGACTTCCAAGTCAGCCATATTGCATGGGGGACATTGTGCTGGTTGTCTTGTATAGGTGACTTCCAAGTCAGCCATATTGCTTGGGGGACATTGTGCTGGTTGTATTGTATAGGTGACTTCCAAGTCAGCCATATTGCATGGGGGACATTGTGCTGGTTGCCATGTTGTATAGGTGACTTCCAATTCAGCCATATTGCATGGGGGACATTGTGCTGGTGGCCATGTTCTATAGATGACTTCCAAGTCAGCCATATTGCATTTGGGACATTGTGCTGGTTGTATTGTATAGGTGACTTCCAAGTCAGCCATATTGCATGGGGGACATTGTGCTGGTTGTATTGTATAGGTGACTTCCAAGTGAGCCATATTGCTTGGCGGACATTGTGCTGGTGGCCATGTTCTATAGGTGACTTCCAAGTCAGCCATATTGCATGAGGGACATTGTGCTGGTTGTATTGTATAGGTGACTTCCAAGTCAGCCATATTGCATGGGGGACATTGTGCTGGTTGTCTTGTATAGGTGACGTCCAAGTCAGCCATATTGCTTGGGGGACATTGTGCTGGTTGTATTGTATAGGTGACTTCCAAGTCAGCCATATTGCATGGGGGACATTGTGCTGGTTGCCATGTTGTATAGGTGACTTCCAATTCAGCCATATTGCATGGGGGACATTGTGCTGGTGGCCATGTTCTATAGATGACTTCCAAGTCAGCCATATTGCATTTGGGACATTGTGCTGGTTGTATTGTATAGGTGACTTCCAAGTCAGCCATATTGCATGGGGGACATTGTGCTGGTTGTATTGTATAGGTGACTTCCAAGTGAGCCATATTGCTTGGCGGACATTGTGCTGGTGGCCATGTTCTATAGGTGACTTCCAAGTCAGCCATATTGCATGGGGGACTTTGTGCTGGTTGCCATGTCCTATAGGTGACTTCCAAGTCAGCCATATTGCTTGGGGGACATTGTGCTGGTGGCCATGTTCTATAGGTGACTTCCAAGTCAGCCATATTGCTTGGGGGACATTGTGCTGGTTGCCATGTTGTATAGGTGACTTCCAAGTCAGCCATATTGCATGGGTTACATTGTGCTGGTGGCCATGTTCTATAGGTGACTTCCAAGTCAGCCATATTGCATGGGGGACATTGTGCTGGTGGCCATGTTCTATAGGTGACTTCCAAGTCAGCCATATTGCATGGGGGACATTGTGCTGGTTGTCTTGTATAGGTGACTTCCAAGTCAGCCATATTGCATGGGGGACATTGTGCTGGTTGTATTGTATAGGTGACTTCCAAGTCAGCCATATTGCATGGGGGACATTGTGCTGGTGGCCATGTCCTATAGGTGACTTCCAAGTCAGCCATATTGCATGGGGGACATTGTGCTGGTTGTCTTGTATAGGTGACTTCCAAGTCAGCCATATTGCTTGGGGGACATTGTGCTGGTTGTATTGTATAGGTGACTTCCAAGTCAGCCATATTGCATAGGGGACATTGTGCTGGTTGCCATGTTGTATAGGTGACTTCCAAGTCAGCCATATTGCATGGGGGACATTGTGCTGGTGGCCATGTTCTATAGGTGACTTCCAAGTCAGCCATATTGCATGGGGGACATTGTGCTGGTTGTCTTGTATAGGTGACTTCCAAGTCAGCCATATTGCATGGGGGACATTGTGCTGGTTGTGTTGTATAGGTGACTTCCAAATCAGCCATATTGCATGGGGGACATTGTGCTGGTTGTATTGTATAGGTGACTTCAAAGTCAGCCATATTGCATGGGGGACATTGTGCTGGTTGTCTTGTATAGGTGACTTCCAAATCAGCCATATTGCTTGGGGGACATTGTGCTGGTTGTATTGTATAGGTGACTTCCATGTCAGCCATATTGCATGGGGGACATTGTGCTGGTTGCCATGTTGTATAGGTGACTTCCAAGTCAGCCATATTGCATGGGGGACATTGTGCTGGTGGCCATGTTCTATATGTGACTTCCAAGTGAGCCATATTGCTTGGCGGACATTGTGCTGGTGGCCATGTTCTATAGTTGACTTCCAAGTCAGCCATATTGCATGGGGGACATTCTGCTGGTTGCCATGTCCTATAGGTGACTTCCAAGTCAGCCATATTGCATGGGGGACATTGTGCTGGTTGTCTTGTATAGGTGACTTCCAAGTCAGCCATATTGCTTGGGGGACATTGTGCTGGTTGCCATGTTCTATAGGTGACTTCCAAGTCAGCCATATTGCTTGGGGGACAATGTGCTGGTGGCCATGTTCTATAGGTGACTTCCAAGTCAGCCATATTGCTTGGGGGACATTGTGCTGGTTGCCATGTTGTATAGGTGACTTCCAAGTCAGCCATATTGCATGGGGGACATTGTGCTGGTGGCCATGTTCTATAGGTGACTTCCAAGTCAGCCATATTGCATGGGGGACATTGTGCTGGTTGCCATGTTGTATAGGTGACTTCCAAGTCAGCCAAATTGCATGGGTGACATTGTGCTGGTTGTATTGTATAGGTGACTTCCAAGTCAGCCATATTGCATGGGGGACATTGTGCTGGTTGCCATGTCCTATAGGTGACTTCCAAGTCAGCCATATTGCATGGGGGAAATTGTGCTGGTTGTCTTGTATAGGTGACTTCCAAGTAAGCCATATTGCTTGGGGGACATTGTGCTGGTTGCCATGTTCTATAGGTGACTTCCAAGTCAGCCATATTGCATGGGGGACATTGTGCTGGTGGCCATGTTCTATAAGTGACTTCCAAGTCAGCCATATTGCATGGGGGACATTGTGCTGGTTGTCTTGTATAGGTGACTTCCAAGTCAGCCATATTGCATGGGGGACATTGTGCTGGTTGTATTGTATAGGTGACTTCCAAGTCAGCCATATTGCATGGGGGACATTGTGCTGGTGGCCATGTCCTATAGGTGACTTCCAAGTCAGCCATATTGCATGGGGGACATTGTGCTGGTTGTCTTGTATAGGTGACTTCCAAGTCAGCCCTATTGCATGGGGGACATTGTGCTGGTTGTGTTGTATAGGTGACTTCCAAATCAGCCATATTGCATGGGGGACATTGTGCTGGTTGTATTGTATAGGTGACTTCCAAGTCAGCCATATTGCATGGGGGACATTGTGCTGGTTGTCTTGTATAGGTGACTTCCAAGTCAGCCATATTGCTTGGGGGAAATTGTGCTGGTTGTATTGTATAGGTGACTTCCAAGTCAGCCATATTGCATGGGGGACATTGTGCTGGTTGCCATGTTGTATAGGTGACTTCCAATTCAGCCATATTGCATGGGGGACATTGTGCTGGTGGCCATGTTCTATAGATGACTTCCAGGTCAGCCATATTGCATTTGGGACATTGTGCTGGTTGTATTGTATAGGTGACTTCCAAGTCAGCCATATTGCTTGGGGGACATTGTGCTGGTGGCCATGTTCTATAGGTGACTTCCAAGTCAGCCATATTGCTTGGGGGACATTGTGCTGGTTGCCATGTTGTATAGGTGACTTCCAAGTCAGCCATATTGCATGGGGGACATTGTGCTGGTGGCCATGTTCTATAGGTGACTTCCAAGTCAGCCATATTGCATGGGGGACATTGTGCTGGTTGCCATGTTGTATAGGTGACTTCCAAGTCAGCCAAATTGCATGGGTGACATTGTGCTGGTTGTATTGTATAGGTGACTTCCAAGTCAGCCATATTGCATGGGGGACATTGTGCTGGTTGCCATGTCCTATAGGTGACTTCCAAGTCAGCCATATTGCATGGGGGAAATTGTGCTGGTTGTCTTGTATAGGTGACTTCCAAGTCAGCCATATTGCTTGGGGGACATTGTGCTGGTTGCCATGTTCTATAGGTGACTTCCAAGTCAGCCATATTGCATGGGGGACATTGTGCTGGTGGCCATGTTCTATAGGTGACTTCCAAGTCAGCCATATTGCATGGGGGACATTGTGCTGGTTGTCTTGTATAGGTGACTTCCAAGTCAGCCATATTGCATGGGGGACATTGTGCTGGTTGTATTGTATAGGTGACTTCCAAGTCAGCCATATTGCATGGGGGACATTGTGCTGGTGGCCATGTCCTATAGGTGACTTCCAAGTCAGCCATATTGCATGGGGGACATTGTGCCGGTTGTCTTGTATAGGTGACTTCCAAGTCAGCCATATTGCATGGGGGACATTGTGCTGGTTGTGTTGTATAGGTGACTTCCAAATCAGCCATATTGCATGAGGGACATTGTGCTGGTTGTATTGTATAGGTGACTTCCAAGTCAGCCATATTGCATGGGGGACATTGTGCTGGTTGTCTTGTATAGGTGACTTCCAAGTCAGCCATATTGCTTGGGGGACATTGTGCTGGTTGTATTGTATAGGTGACTTCCAAGTCAGCCATATTGCATGGGGGACATTGTGCTGGTTGCCATGTTGTATAGGTGACTTCCAATTCAGCCATATTGCATGGGGGACATTGTGCTGGTGGCCATGTTCTATAGATGACTTCCAAGTCAGCCATATTGCATTTGGGACATTGTGCTGGTTGTATTGTATAGGTGACTTCCAAGTCAGCCATATTGCATGGGGGACATTGTGCTGGTTGTATTGTATAGGTGACTTCCAAGTGAGCCATATTGCTTGGCGGACATTGTGCTGGTGGCCATGTTCTATAGGTGACTTCCAAGTCAGCCATATTGCATGAGGGACATTGTGCTGGTTGTATTGTATAGGTGACTTCCAAGTCAGCCATATTGCATGGGGGACATTGTGCTGGTTGTCTTGTATAGGTGACGTCCAAGTCAGCCATATTGCTTGGGGGACATTGTGCTGGTTGTATTGTATAGGTGACTTCCAAGTCAGCCATATTGCATGGGGGACATTGTGCTGGTTGCCATGTTGTATAGGTGACTTCCAATTCAGCCATATTGCATGGGGGACATTGTGCTGGTGGCCATGTTCTATAGATGACTTCCAAGTCAGCCATATTGCATTTGGGACATTGTGCTGGTTGTATTGTATAGGTGACTTCCAAGTCAGCCATATTGCATGGGGGACATTGTGCTGGTTGTATTGTATAGGTGACTTCCAAGTGAGCCATATTGCTTGGCGGACATTGTGCTGGTGGCCATGTTCTATAGGTGACTTCCAAGTCAGCCATATTGCATGGGGGACTTTGTGCTGGTTGCCATGTCCTATAGGTGACTTCCAAGTCAGCCATATTGCTTGGGGGACATTGTGCTGGTGGCCATGTTCTATAGGTGACTTCCAAGTCAGCCATATTGCTTGGGGGACATTGTGCTGGTTGCCATGTTGTATAGGTGACTTCCAAGTCAGCCATATTGCATGGGTTACATTGTGCTGGTGGCCATGTTCTATAGGTGACTTCCAAGTCAGCCATATTGCATGGGGGACATTGTGCTGGTGGCCATGTTCTATAGGTGACTTCCAAGTCAGCCATATTGCATGGGGGACATTGTGCTGGTTGTCTTGTATAGGTGACTTCCAAGTCAGCCATATTGCATGGGGGACATTGTGCTGGTTGTATTGTATAGGTGACTTCCAAGTCAGCCATATTGCATGGGGGACATTGTGCTGGTGGCCATGTCCTATAGGTGACTTCCAAGTCAGCCATATTGCATGGGGGACATTGTGCTGGTTGTCTTGTATAGGTGACTTCCAAGTCAGCCATATTGCTTGGGGGACATTGTGCTGGTTGTATTGTATAGGTGACTTCCAAGTCAGCCATATTGCATAGGGGACATTGTGCTGGTTGCCATGTTGTATAGGTGACTTCCAAGTCAGCCATATTGCATGGGGGACATTGTGCTGGTGGCCATGTTCTATAGGTGACTTCCAAGTCAGCCATATTGCATGGGGGACATTGTGCTGGTTGTCTTGTATAGGTGACTTCCAAGTCAGCCATATTGCATGGGGGACATTGTGCTGGTTGTGTTGTATAGGTGACTTCCAAATCAGCCATATTGCATGGGGGACATTGTGCTGGTTGTATTGTATAGGTGACTTCAAAGTCAGCCATATTGCATGGGGGACATTGTGCTGGTTGTCTTGTATAGGTGACTTCCAAGTCAGCCATATTGCTTGGGGGACATTGTGCTGGTTGTATTGTATAGGTGACTTCCATGTCAGCCATATTGCATGGGGGACATTGTGCCGGTTGTCTTGTATAGGTGACTTCCAAGTCAGCCATATTGCATGGGGGACATTGTGCTGGTTGTGTTGTATAGGTGACTTCCAAATCAGCCATATTGCATGAGGGACATTGTGCTGGTTGTATTGTATAGGTGACTTCCAAGTCAGCCATATTGCATGGGGGACATTGTGCTGGTTGTCTTGTATAGGTGACGTCCAAGTCAGCCATATTGCTTGGGGGACATTGTGCTGGTTGTATTGTATAGGTGACTTCCAAGTCAGCCATATTGCATGGGGGACATTGTGCTGGTTGCCATGTTGTATAGGTGACTTCCAATTCAGCCATATTGCATGGGGGACATTGTGCTGGTGGCCATGTTCTATAGATGACTTCCAAGTCAGCCATATTGCATTTGGGACATTGTGCTGGTTGTATTGTATAGGTGACTTCCAAGTCAGCCATATTGCATGGGGGACATTGTGCTGGTTGTATTGTATAGGTGACTTCCAAGTGAGCCATATTGCTTGGCGGACATTGTGCTGGTGGCCATGTTCTATAGGTGACTTCCAAGTCAGCCATATTGCATGGGGGACTTTGTGCTGGTTGCCATGTCCTATAGGTGACTTCCAAGTCAGCCATATTGCTTGGGGGACATTGTGCTGGTGGCCATGTTCTATAGGTGACTTCCAAGTCAGCCATATTGCTTGGGGGACATTGTGCTGGTTGCCATGTTGTATAGGTGACTTCCAAGTCAGCCATATTGCATGGGTTACATTGTGCTGGTGGCCATGTTCTATAGGTGACTTCCAAGTCAGCCATATTGCATGGGGGACATTGTGCTGGTGGCCATGTTCTATAGGTGACTTCCAAGTCAGCCATATTGCATGGGGGACATTGTGCTGGTTGTCTTGTATAGGTGACTTCCAAGTCAGCCATATTGCATGGGGGACATTGTGCTGGTTGTATTGTATAGGTGACTTCCAAGTCAGCCATATTGCATGGGGGACATTGTGCTGGTGGCCATGTCCTATAGGTGACTTCCAAGTCAGCCATATTGCATGGGGGACATTGTGCTGGTTGTCTTGTATAGGTGACTTCCAAGTCAGCCATATTGCTTGGGGGACATTGTGCTGGTTGTATTGTATAGGTGACTTCCAAGTCAGCCATATTGCATAGGGGACATTGTGCTGGTTGCCATGTTGTATAGGTGACTTCCAAGTCAGCCATATTGCATGGGGGACATTGTGCTGGTGGCCATGTTCTATAGGTGACTTCCAAGTCAGCCATATTGCATGGGGGACATTGTGCTGGTTGTCTTGTATAGGTGACTTCCAAGTCAGCCATATTGCATGGGGGACATTGTGCTGGTTGTGTTGTATAGGTGACTTCCAAATCAGCCATATTGCATGGGGGACATTGTGCTGGTTGTATTGTATAGGTGACTTCAAAGTCAGCCATATTGCATGGGGGACATTGTGCTGGTTGTCTTGTATAGGTGACTTCCAAGTCAGCCATATTGCTTGGGGGACATTGTGCTGGTTGTATTGTATAGGTGACTTCCATGTCAGCCATATTGCATGGGGGACATTGTGCTGGTTGCCATGTTGTATAGGTGACTTCCAAGTCAGCCATATTGCATGGGGGACATTGTGCTGGTGGCCATGTTCTATAGGTGACTTCCAAGTCAGCCATATTGCATTTGGGACATTGTGCTGGTTGTATTGTATAGGTGACTTCCAAGTCAGCCATATTGCATGGGGGACATTGTGCTGGTTGTATTGTATAGGTGACTTCCAAGTGAGCCATATTGCTTGGCGGACATTGTGCTGGTGGCCATGTTCTATAGGTGACTTCCAAGTCAGCCATATTGCATGGGGGACATTGTGCTGGTTGCCATGTCCTATAGGTGACTTCCAAGTCAGCCATATTGCATGGGGGACATTGTGCTGGTTGTCTTGTATAGGTGACTTCCAAGTCAGCCATATTGCTTGGGGGACATTGTGCTGGTGGCCATGTTCTATAGGTGACTTCCAAGTCAGCCATATTGCTTGGCGGACATTGTGCTGGTTGCCATGTTGTATAGGTGACTTCCAAGTCAGCCATATTGCATAGGGGACATTGTGCTGGTGGCCATGTTCTATAGGTGACTTCCAAGTCAGCCATATTGCATGGGGGACATTGTGCTGGTTGCCATGTTGTATAGGTGACTTCCAAGTCAGCCAAATTGCATGGGGGACATTGTGCTGGTTGTATTGTATAGGTGACTTCCAAGTCAGCCATATTGCATGTGGGACATTGTGCTGGTTGCCATGTCCTATAGGTGACTTCCAATTCAGCCATATTGCATGGGGGACATTGTGCTGGTGGCCATGTTCTATAGGTGACTTTCAAGTCAGCCATATTGCATTTGGGACATTGTGCTGGTTGTATTGTATAGGTGACTTCCAAGTCAGCCATATTGCATGGGGAACATTGTGCTGGTTGTATTGTATAGGTGACTTCCAAGTGAGCCATATTGCTTGGCGGACATTGTGCTGGTGGCCATGTTCTATAGGTGACTTCCAAGTCAGCCATATTGCATGGGGGACATTGTGCTGGTTGCCATGTCCTATAGGTGACTTCCAAGTCAGCCATATTGCTTGGGGGACATTGTGCTGGTGGCCATGTTCTATAGGTGACTTCCAAGTCAGCCATATTGCTTGGGGGACATTGTGCTGGTTGCCATGTTGTATAGGTGACTTCCAAGTCAGCCATATTGCATGGGTTACATTGTGCTGGTGGCCATGTTCTATAGGTGACTTCCAAGTCAGCCATATTGCATGGGGGACATTGTGCTGGTGGCCATGTTCTATAGGTGACTTCCAAGTCAGCCATATTGCATGGGGGACATTGTGCTGGTTGTCTTGTATAGGTGACTTCCAAGTCAGCCATATTGCATGGGGGACATTGTGCTGGTTGTGTTGTATAGGTGACTTCCAAATCAGCCATATTGAATGGGGGACATTGTGCTGGTTGCCATGTTGTATAGGTGACTTCCAAGTCAGCCATATTGCATGGGGGACGTTGTGCTGGTTGTATTGTATATGTGACTTCCAAGTCAGCCAT
The DNA here is from genome assembly GCF_048934315.1 of Petromyzon marinus. Taxonomy (NCBI): domain Eukaryota; kingdom Metazoa; phylum Chordata; class Hyperoartia; order Petromyzontiformes; family Petromyzontidae; genus Petromyzon; species Petromyzon marinus. Next base: position 1,319,255 of record NW_027422650.1, on the reverse strand, counting down.
ATTGCATGGGGGACATTGTGCTGGTGGCCATGTCCTTTAGGTGACTTCCAAGTCAGGGGGACATTGTGCTGGTTGTTTTGTATAGGTGACTTCCAAATGAGCCATATTGCTTGGCAGACATTGTGCTGGTTGTGTTGTATAGGTGACTTCCAAATCAGCCATATTGCATGGGGGACATTGTGCTGGTTGTATTGTATAGGTGACTTCCAAGTCAGCCATATTGCATGGGGGACATTGTGCTGGTTGTATTGTATAGGTGACTTCCAAGTCAGCCATATTGCATGGGGGACATTGTGCTGGTGGCCATGTCCTATAGGTGACTTCCAAGTCAGCCATATTGCATGGGGGACATTGTGCTGGTTGTCTTGTATAGGTGACTTCCAAGTCAGCCATATTGCTTGGGGGACATTGTGCTGGTTGTATTGTATAGGTGACTTCCAAGGCAGCCATATTGCATAGGGGACATTGTGCTGGTTGCCATGTTGTATAGGTGACTTCCAAGTCAGCCATATTGCATGGGGGACGTTGTGCTGGTTGTATTGTATATGTGACTTCCAAGTCAGCCATATTGCATGGGGGACATTGTGCTGGTGGCCATGTCCTTTAGGTGACTTCCAAGTCAGCCATATTGCATGGGGGACATTGTGCTGGTTGTCTTGTATAGGTGACTTCCAAGTGAGCCATATTGCTTGGCAGACATTGTGCTGGTTGTGTTGTATAGGTGACTTCCAAATCAGCCATATTGCATGGGGGACATTGTGCTGGTTGTATTGTATAGGTGACTTCCAAGTCAGCCATATTGCATGGGGGACATTGTGCTGGTTGTATTGTATAGGTGACTTCCAAGTCAGCCATATTGCATGGGGGACATTGTGCTGGTGGCCATGTCCTATAGGTGACTTCCAAGTCAGCCATATTGCATGGGGGACATTGTGCTGGTTGTCTTGTATAGGTGACTTCCAAGTCAGCCATATTGCTTGGGGGACATTGTGCTGGTTGTATTGTATAGGTGACTTCCAAGTCAGCCATATTGCATAGGGGACATTGTGCTGGTTGCCATGTTGTATAGGTGACTTCCAAGTCAGCCATATTGCATGGGGGACATTGTGCTGGTGGCCAAGTTCTATAGGTGACTTCCAAGTCAGCCATATTGCATGGGGGACATTGTGCTGGTTGTCTTGTATAGGTGACTTCCAAGTCAGCCATATTGCATGGGGGACATTGTGCTGGTTGTGTTGTATAGGTGACTTCCAAATCAGCCATATTGCATGGGGGACATTGTGCTGGTTGCCATGTTGTATAGGTGACTTCCAAGTCAGCCATATTGCATGGGGGACATTGTGCTGGTTGTATTGTATATGTAACTTCCAAGTCAGCCATATTGCATGGGGGACATTGTGCTGGTGGCCATGTCCTTTAGGTGACTTCCAAGTCAGCCATATTGCATGGGGGACATTGTGCTGGTTGTCTTGTATAGGTGACTTCCAAGTGAGCCATATTGCTTGGCGGACATTGTGCTGGTTGTGTTGTATAGGTGACTTCCAAATCAGCCATATTGCATGGGGGACATTGTGCTGGTTGTATTGTATAGGTGACTTCCAAGTCAGCCATATTGCATGGGGGACATTGTGCTGGTGGCCATGTCCTATAGGTGACTTCCAAGTCAGCCATATTGCATGGGGGACATTGTGCTGGTTGTCTTGTATAGGTGACTTCCAAGTCAGCCATATTGCTTGGGGGACATTGTGCTGGTTGTATTGTATAGGTGACTTCCAAGTCAGCCATATTGCATGGGGGACATTGTGCTGGTTGCCATGTCCTATAGGTGACTTCCAAGTAAGCCATATTGCATGGGGGACATTGTGCTGGTTGTCTTGTATAGGTGACTTCCAAGTCAGCCATATTGCTTGGGGGACATTGTGCTGGTTGCCATGTTCTATAGGTGACTTCCAAGTCAGCCATATTGCTTGGGGGACATTGTGCTGGTGGCCATGTTCTATAGGTGACTTCCAAGTCAGCCATATTGCTTGGGGGACATTGTGCTGGTTGCCATGTTGTATAGGTGACTTCCAAGTCAGCCATATTGCATGGGGGACATTGTGCTGGTGGCCATGTTCTATAGGTGACTTCCAAGTCAGCCATATTGCATGGGGGACATTGTGCTGGTTGCCATGTTGTATAGGTGACTTCCAAGTCAGCCAAATTGCATGGGGGACATTGTGCTGGTTGTATTGTATAGGTGACTTCCAAGTCAGCCATATTGCATGGGGGACATTGTGCTGGTTGCCATGTCCTATAGGTGACTTCCAAGTCAGCCATATTGCATGGGGGAAATTGTGCTGGTTGTCTTGTATAGGTGACTTCCAAGTCAGCCATATTGCTTGGGGGACATTGTGCTGGTTGCCATGTTCTATAGGTGACTTCCAAGTCAGCCATATTGCATGGGGGACATTGTGCTGGTGGCCATGTTCTATAGGTGACTTCCAAGTCAGCAATATTGCATGGGGGACATTGTGCTGGTTGTCTTGTATAGGTGACTTCCAAGTCAGCCATATTGCATGGGGGACATTGTGCTGGTTGTATTGTATAGGTGACTTCCAAGTCAGCCATATTGCATGGGGGACATTGTGCTGGTGGCCATGTCCTATAGGTGACTTCCAAGTCAGCCATATTGCATGGGGGACATTGTGCTGGTTGTCTTGTATAGGTGACTTCCAAGTCAGCCATATTGCTTGGGGGACATTGTGCTGGTTGTATTGTATAGGTGACTTCCAAGTCAGCCATATTGCATGGGGGACATTGTGCTGGTTGCCATGTTGTATAGGTGACTTCCAAGTCAGCCATATTGCATGGGGGACATTGTGCTGGTGGCCATGTTCTATAGGTGACTTCCAAGTCAGCCATATTACATTTGGGACATTGTGCTGGTTGTATTGTATAGGTGACTTCCAAGTCAGCCATATTGCATGGGGGACATTGTGCTGGTTGTATTGTATAGGTGACTTCCAAGTGAGCCATATTGCTTGGCGGACATTGTGCTGGTGGCCATGTTCTATAGTTGACTTCCAAGTCAGCCATATTGCATGGGGGACATTGTGCTGGTTGCCATGTCCTATAGGTGACTTCCAAGTCAGCCATATTGCATGGGGGACATTGTGCTGGTTGTCTTGTATAGGTGACTTCCAAGTCAGCCATATTGCTTGGGGGACATTGTGCTGGTTGCCATGTTCTATAGGTGACTTCCAAGTCAGCCATATTGCTTGGGGGACATTGTGCTGGTGGCCATGTTCTATAGGTGACTTCCAAGTCAGCCATATTGCTTGGGGGACATTGTGCTGGTTGCCATGTTGTATAGGTGACTTCCAAGTCAGCCAAATTGCATGGGGGACATTGTGCTGGTTGTATTGTATAGGTGACTTCCAAGTCAGCCATATTGCATGGGGGACATTGTGCTGGTTGCCATGTTGTATAGGTGACTTCCAAGTCAGCCATATTGCATGGGGGACATTGTGCTGGTTGCCATGTTGTATAGGTGACTTCCAAGTCAGCCAAATTGCATGGGGGACATTGTGCTGGTTGTATTGTATAGGTGACTTCCAAGTCAGCCATATTGCATGGGGGACATTGTGCTGGTTGCCATGTCCTATAGGTGACTTCCAAGTCAGCCATATTGCATGGGGGAAATTGTGCTGGTTGTCTTGTATAGGTGACTTCCAAGTCAGCCATATTGCTTGGGGGACATTGTGCTGGTTGCCATGTTCTATAGGTGACTTCCAAGTCAGCCATATTGCATGGGGGACATTGTGCTGGTGGCCATGTTCTATAGGTGACTTCCAAGTCAGCAATATTGCATGGGGGACATTGTGCTGGTTGTCTTGTATAGGTGACTTCCAAGTCAGCCATATTGCATGGGGGACATTGTGCTGGTTGCCATGTTGTATAGGTGACTTCCAATTCAGCCATATTGCATGGGGGACATTGTGCTGGTGGCCATGTTCTATAGATGACTTCCAGGTCAGCCATATTGCATTTGGGACATTGTGCTGGTTGTATTGTATAGGTGACTTCCAAGTCAGCCATATTGCTTGGGGGACATTGTGCTGGTGGCCATGTTCTATAGGTGACTTCCAAGTCAGCCATATTGCTTGGGGGACATTGTGCTGGTTGCCATGTTGTATAGGTGACTTCCAAGTCAGCCATATTGCATGGGGGACATTGTGCTGGTGGCCATGTTCTATAGGTGACTTCCAAGTCAGCCATATTGCATGGGGGACATTGTGCTGGTTGCCATGTTGTATAGGTGACTTCCAAGTCAGCCAAATTGCATGGGTGACATTGTGCTGGTTGTATTGTATAGGTGACTTCCAAGTCAGCCATATTGCATGGGGGACATTGTGCTGGTTGCCATGTCCTATAGGTGACTTCCAAGTCAGCCATATTGCATGGGGGAAATTGTGCTGGTTGTCTTGTATAGGTGACTTCCAAGTCAGCCATATTGCTTGGGGGACATTGTGCTGGTTGCCATGTTCTATAGGTGACTTCCAAGTCAGCCATATTGCATGGGGGACATTGTGCTGGTGGCCATGTTCTATAGGTGACTTCCAAGTCAGCCATATTGCATGGGGGACATTGTGCTGGTTGTCTTGTATAGGTGACTTCCAAGTCAGCCATATTGCATGGGGGACATTGTGCTGGTTGTATTGTATAGGTGACTTCCAAGTCAGCCATATTGCATGGGGGACATTGTGCTGGTGGCCATGTCCTATAGGTGACTTCCAAGTCAGCCATATTGCATGGGGGACATTGTGCTGGTTGTCTTGTATAGGTGACTTCCAAGTCAGCCATATTGCATGGGGGACATTGTGCTGGTTGTGTTGTATAGGTGACTTCCAAATCAGCCATATTGCATGAGGGACATTGTGCTGGTTGTATTGTATAGGTGACTTCCAAGTCAGCCATATTGCATGGGGGACATTGTGCTGGTTGTCTTGTATAGGTGACTTCCAAGTCAGCCATATTGCTTGGGGGACATTGTGCTGGTTGTATTGTATAGGTGACTTCCAAGTCAGCCATATTGCATGGGGGACATTGTGCTGGTTGCCATGTTGTATAGGTGACTTCCAATTCAGCCATATTGCATGGGGGACATTGTGCTGGTGGCCATGTTCTATAGATGACTTCCAAGTCAGCCATATTTCATTTGGGACATTGTGCTGGTTGTATTGTATAGGTGACTTCCAAGTCAGCCATATTGCATGGGGGACATTGTGCTGGTTGTATTGTATAGGTGACTTCCAAGTGAGCCATATTGCTTGGCGGACATTGTGCTGGTGGCCATGTTCTATAGGTGACTTCCAAGTCAGCCATATTGCATGGGGGACTTTGTGCTGGTTGCCATGTCCTATAGGTGACTTCCAAGTCAGCCATATTGCTTGGGGGACATTGTGCTGGTGGCCATGTTCTATAGGTGACTTCCAAGTCAGCCATATTGCTTGGGGGACATTGTGCTGGTTGCCATGTTGTATAGGTGACTTCCAAGTCAGCCATATTGCATGGGTTACATTGTGCTGGTGGCCATGTTCTATAGGTGACTTCCAAGTCAGCCATATTGCATGGGGGACATTGTGCTGGTGGCCATGTTCTATAGGTGACTTCCAAGTCAGCCATATTGCATGGGGGACATTGTGCTGGTTGTCTTGTATAGGTGACTTCCAAGTCAGCCATATTGCATGGGGGACATTGTGCTGGTTGTATTGTATAGGTGACTTCCAAGTCAGCCATATTGCATGGGGGACATTGTGCTGGTGGCCATGTCCTATAGGTGACTTCCAAGTCAGCCATATTGCATGGGGGACATTGTGCTGGTTGTCTTGTATAGGTGACTTCCAAGTCAGCCATATTGCTTGGGGGACATTGTGCTGGTTGTATTGTATAGGTGACTTCCAAGTCAGCCATATTGCATAGGGGACATTGTGCTGGTTGCCATGTTGTATAGGTGACTTCCAAGTCAGCCATATTGCATGGGGGACATTGTGCTGGTGGCCATGTTCTATAGGTGACTTCCAAGTCAGCCATATTGCATGGGGGACATTGTGCTGGTTGTCTTGTATAGGTGACTTCCAAGTCAGCCATATTGCATGGGGGACATTGTGCTGGTTGTGTTGTATAGGTGACTTCCAAATCAGCCATATTGCATGGGGGACATTGTGCTGGTTGTATTGTATAGGTGACTTCAAAGTCAGCCATATTGCATGGGGGACATTGTGCTGGTTGTCTTGTATAGGTGACTTCCAAGTCAGCCATATTGCTTGGGGGACATTGTGCTGGTTGTATTGTATAGGTGACTTCCATGTCAGCCATATTGCATGGGGGACATTGTGCTGGTTGCCATGTTGTATAGGTGACTTCCAAGTCAGCCATATTGCATGGGGGACATTGTGCTGGTGGCCATGTTCTATAGGTGACTTCCAAGTCAGCCATATTGCATTTGGGACATTGTGCTGGTTGTATTGTATAGGTGACTTCCAAGTCAGCCATATTGCATGGGGGACATTGTGCTGGTTGTATTGTATAGGTGACTTCCAAGTGAGCCATATTGCTTGGCGGACATTGTGCTGGTGGCCATGTTCTATAGGTGACTTCCAAGTCAGCCATATTGCATGGGGGACATTGTGCTGGTTGCCATGTCCTATAGGTGACTTCCAAGTCAGCCATATTGCATGGGGGACATTGTGCTGGTTGTCTTGTATAGGTGACTTCCAAGTCAGCCATATTGCTTGGGGGACATTGTGCTGGTGGCCATGTTCTATAGGTGACTTCCAAGTCAGCCATATTGCTTGGCGGACATTGTGCTGGTTGCCATGTTGTATAGGTGACTTCCAAGTCAGCCATATTGCAAAGGGGACATTGTGCTGGTGGCCATGTTCTATAGGTGACTTCCAAGTCAGCCATATTGCATGGGGGACATTGTGCTGGTTGCCATGTTGTATAGGTGACTTCCAAGTCAGCCAAATTGCATGGGGGACATTGTGCTGGTTGTATTGTATAGGTGACTTCCAAGTCAGCCATATTGCATGGGGGACATTGTGCTGGTTGCCATGTCCTATAGGTGACTTCCAATTCAGCCATATTGCATGGGGGACATTGTGCTGGTGGCCATGTTCTATAGGTGACTTTCAAGTCAGCCATATTGCATTTGGGACATTGTGCTGGTTGTATTGTATAGGTGACTTCCAAGTCAGCCATATTGCATGGGGAACATTGTGCTGGTTGTATTGTATAGGTGACTTCCAAGTGAGCCATATTGCTTGGCGGACATTGTGCTGGTGGCCATGTTCTATAGGTGACTTCCAAGTCAGCCATATTGCATGGGGGACATTGTGCTGGTTGCCATGTCCTATAGGTGACTTCCAAGTCAGCCATATTGCTTGGGGGACATTGTGCTGGTGGCCATGTTCTATAGGTGACTTCCAAGTCAGCCATATTGCTTGGGGGACATTGTGCTGGTTGCCATGTTGTATAGGTGACTTCCAAGTCAGCCATATTGCATGGGTTACATTGTGCTGGTGGCCATGTTCTATAGGTGACTTCCAAGTCAGCAATATTGCATGGGGGACATTGTGCTGGTGGCCATGTTCTATAGGTGACTTCCAAGTCAGCCATATTGCATGGGGGACATTGTGCTGGTTGTCTTGTATAGGTGACTTCCAAGTCAGCCATATTGCATGGGGGACATTGTGCTGGTTGTGTTGTATAGGTGACTTCCAAATCAGCCATATTGAATGGGGGACATTGTGCTGGTTGCCATGTTGTATAGGTGACTTCCAAGTCAGCCATATTGCATGGGGGACGTTGTGCTGGTTGTATTGTATATGTGACTTCCAAGTCAGCCATATTGCATGGGGGACATTGTGCTGGTGGCCATGTCCTTTAGGTGACTTCCAAGTCAGCCATATTGCATGGGGGACATTGTGCTGGTTGTTTTGTATAGGTGACTTCCAAGTGAGCCATATTGCTTGGCAGACATTGTGCTGGTTGTGTTGTATAGGTGACTTCCAAATCAGCCATATTGCATGGGGGACATTGTGCTGGTTGTATTGTATAGGTGACTTCCAAGTCAGCCATATTGCATGGGGGACATTGTGCTGGTTGTATTGTATAGGTGACTTCCAAGTCAGCCATATTGCATGGGGGACATTGTGCTGGTGGCCATGTCCTATAGGTGACTTCCAAGTCAGCCATATTGCATGGGGGACATTGTGCTGGTTGTCTTGTATAGGTGACTTCCAAGTCAGCCATATTGCTTGGGGGACATTGTGCTGGTTGTATTGTATAGGTGACTTCCAAGGCAGCCATATTGCATAGGGGACATTGTGCTGGTTGCCATGTTGTATAGGTGACTTCCAAGTCAGCCATATTGCATGGGGGACGTTGTGCTGGTTGTATTCTATATGTGACTTCCAAGTCAGCCATATTGCATGGGGGACATTGTGCTGGTGGCCATGTCCTTTAGGTGACTTCCAAGTCAGCCATATTGCATGGGGGACATTGTGCTGGTTGTCTTGTATAGGTGACTTCCAAGTGAGCCATATTGCTTGGCAGACATTGTGCTGGTTGTGTTGTATAGGTGACTTCCAAATCAGCCATATTGCATGGGGGACATTGTGCTGGTTGTATTGTATAGGTGACTTCCAAGTCAGCCATATTGCATGGGGGACATTGTGCTGGTTGTATTGTATAGGTGACTTCCAAGTCAGCCATATTGCATGGGGGACATTGTGCTGGTGGCCATGTCCTATAGGTGACTTCCAAGTCAGCCATATTGCATGGGGGACATTGTGCTGGTTGTCTTGTATAGGTGACTTCCAAGTCAGCCATATTGCTTGGGGGACATTGTGCTGGTTGTATTGTATAGGTGACTTCCAAGTCAGCCATATTGCATAGGGGACATTGTGCTGGTTGCCATGTTGTATAGGTGACTTCCAAGTCAGCCATATTGCATGGGGGACATTGTGCTGGTGGCCAAGTTCTATAGGTGACTTCCAAGTCAGCCATATTGCATGGGGGACATTGTGCTGGTTGTCTTGTATAGGTGACTTCCAAGTCAGCCATATTGCATGGGGGACATTGTGCTGGTTGTGTTGTATAGGTGACTTCCAAATCAGCCATATTGCATGGGGGACATTGTGCTGGTTGCCATGTTGTATAGGTGACTTCCAAGTCAGCCATATTGCATGGGGGACATTGTGCTGGTTGTATTGTATATGTGACTTCCAAGTCAGCCATATTGCATGGGGGACATTGTGCTGGTGGCCATGTCCTTTAGGTGACTTCCAAGTCAGCCATATTGCATGGGGGACATTGTGCTGGTTGTCTTGTATAGGTGACTTCCAAGTGAGCCATATTGCTTGGCGGACATTGTGCTGGTTGTGTTGTATAGGTGACTTCCAAATCAGCCATATTGCATGGGGGACATTGTGCTGGTTGTATTGTATAGGTGACTTCCAAGTCAGCCATATTGCATGGGGGACATTGTGCTGGTGGCCATGTCCTATAGGTGACTTCCAAGTCAGCCATATTGCATGGGGGACATTGTGCTGGTTGTCTTGTATAGGTGACTTCCAAGTCAGCCATATTGCTTGGGGGACATTGTGCTGGTTGTATTGTATAGGTGACTTCCAAGTCAGCCATATTGCATGGGGGACATTGTGCTGGTTGCCATGTCCTATAGGTGACTTCCAAGTAAGCCATATTGCATGGGGGACATTGTGCTGGTTGTCTTGTATAGGTGACTTCCAAGTCAGCCATATTGCTTGGGGGACATTGTGCTGGTTGCCATGTTCTATAGGTGACTTCCAAGTCAGCCATATTGCTTGGGGGACATTGTGCTGGTGGCCATGTTCTATAGGTGACTTCCAAGTCAGCCATATTGCTTGGGGGACATTGTGCTGGTTGCCATGTTGTATAGGTGACTTCCAAGTCAGCCATATTGCATGTGGGACATTGTGCTGGTGGCCATGTTCTATAGGTGACTTCCAAGTCAGCCATATTGCATGGGGGACATTGTGCTGGTTGCCATGTTGTATAGGTGACTTCCAAGTCAGCCAAATTGCATGGGGGACATTGTGCTGGTTGTATTGTATAGGTGACTTCCAAGTCAGCCATATTGCATGGGGGACATTGTGCTGGTTGCCATGTCCTATAGGTGACTTCCAAGTCAGCCATATTGCATGGGGGAAATTGTGCTGGTTGTCTTGTATAGGTGACTTCCAAGTCAGCCATATTGCTTGGGGGACATTGTGCTGGTTGCCATGTTCTATAGGTGACTTCCAAGTCAGCCATATTGCATGGGGGACATTGTGCTGGTGGCCATGTTCTATAGGTGACTTCCAAGTCAGCAATATTGCATGGGGGACATTGTGCTGGTTGTCTTGTATAGGTGACTTCCAAGTCAGCCATATTGCATGGGGGACATTGTGCTGGTTGTATTGTATAGGTGACTTCCAAGTCAGCCATATTGCATGGGGGACATTGTGCTGGTGGCCATGTCCTATAGGTGACTTCCAAGTCAGCCATATTGCATGGGGGACATTGTGCTGGTTGTCTTGTATAGGTGACTTCCAAGTCAGCCATATTGCTTGGGGGACATTGTGCTGGTTGTATTGTATAGGTGACTTCCAAGTCAGCCATATTGCATGGGGGACATTGTGCTGGTTGCCATGTTGTATAGGTGACTTCCAAGTCAGCCATATTGCATGGGGGACATTGTGCTGGTGGCCATGTTCTATAGGTGACTTCCAAGTCAGCCATATTACATTTGGGACATTGTGCTGGTTGTATTGTATAGGTGACTTCCAAGTCAGCCATATTGCATGGGGGACATTGTGCTGGTTGTATTGTATAGGTGACTTCCAAGTGAGCCATATTGCTTGGCGGACATTGTGCTGGTGGCCATGTTCTATAGTTGACTTCCAAGTCAGCCATATTGCATTGGGGACATTGTGCTGGTTGCCATGTCCTATAGGTGACTTCCAAGTCAGCCATATTGCATGGGGGACATTGTGCTGGTTGTCTTGTATAGGTGACTTCCAAGTCAGCCATATTGCTTGGGGGACATTGTGCTGGTTGCCATGTTCTATAGGTGACTTCCAAGTCAGCCATATTGCTTGGGGGACATTGTGCTGGTGGCCATGTTCTATAGGTGACTTCCAAGTCAGCCATATTGCTTGGGGGACATTGTGCTGGTTGCCATGTTGTATAGGTGACTTCCAAGTCAGCCAAATTGCATGGGGGACATTGTGCTGGTTGTATTGTATAGGTGACTTCCAAGTCAGCCATATTGCATGGGGGACATTGTGCTGGTTGCCATGTTGTATAGGTGACTTCCAAGTCAGCCATATTGCATGGGGGACATTGTGCTGGTTGCCATGTTGTATAGGTGACTTCCAAGTCAGCCAAATTGCATGGGGGACATTGTGCTGGTTGTATTGTATAGGTGACTTCCAAGTCAGCCATATTGCATGGGGGACATTGTGCTGGTTGCCATGTCCTATAGGTGACTTCCAAGTCAGCCATATTGCATGGGGGAAATTGTGCTGGTTGTCTTGTATAGGTGACTTCCAAGTCAGCCATATTGCTTGGGGGACATTGTGCTGGTTGCCATGTTCTATAGGTGACTTCCAAGTCAGCCATATTGCATGGGGGACATTGTGCTGGTGGCCATGTTCTATAGGTGACTTCCAAGTCAGCAATATTGCATGGGGGACATTGTGCTGGTTGAATTGTATAGGTGACTTCCAAGTCAGCCATATTGCTTGGCGGACATTGTGCTGGTGGCCATGTTCTATAGGTGACTTCCAAGTCAGCCATATTGCATGGGGGACATTGTGCTGGTGGCCATGTCCTATAGGTGACTTCCAAGTCAGCCATATTGCATGGGGGACATTGTGCTGGTTGTCTTGTATAGGTGACTTCCAAGTCAGCCATATTGCTTGGGGGACATTGTGCTGGTTGTATTGTATAGGTGACTTCCAAGTCAGCCATATTGCATGGGGGACATTGTGCTGGTTGCCATGTTGTATAGGTGACTTCCAAGTCAGCCATATTGCATGGGGGACATTGTGCTGGTGGCTTTGTTCTATAGGTGACTTCCAAGTCAGCCATATTACATTTGGGACATTGTGCTGGTTGTATTGTATAGGTGACTTCCAAGTCAGCCATATTGCATGGGGGACATTGTGCTGGTTGTATTGTATAGGTGACTTCCAAGTGAGCCATATTGCTTGGCGGACATTGTGCTGGTGGCCATGTTCTATAGTTGACTTCCAAGTCAGCCATATTGCATGGGGGACATTGTGCTGGTTGCCATGTCCTATAGGGACTTCCAAGTCAGCCATATTGCATGGGGGACATTGTGCTGGTTGTCTTGTATAGGTGACTTCCAAGTCAGCCATATTGCTTGGGGGACATTGTGCTGGTTGCCATGTTCTATAGGTGACTTCCAAGTCAGCCATATTGCTTGGGGGACATTGTGCTGGTGGCCATGTTCTATAGGTGACTTCCAAGTCAGCCATATTGCTTGGGGGACATTGTGCTGGTTGCCATGTTGTATAGGTGACTTCCAAGTCAGCCAAATTGCATGGGGGACATTGTGCTGGTTGTATTGTATAGGTGACTTCCAAGTCAGCCATATTGCATGGGGGACATTGTGCTGGTTGCCATGTTGTATAGGTGACTTCCAAGTCAGCCATATTGCATGGGGGACATTGTGCTGGTGGCTATGTTCTATAGGTGACTTCCAAGTCAGCCATATTGCATTTGGGACATTGTGCTGGTTGTATTGTATAGGTGACTTCCAAGTCAGCCATATTGCATGGGGGACATTGTGCTGGTTGAATTGTATAGGTGACTTCCAAGTGAGCCATATTGCTTGGCGGACATTGTGCTGGTGGCCATGTTCTATAGGTGACTTCCAAGTCAGCCATATTGCATGGGGGACATTGTGCTGGTTGCCATGTCCTATAGGTGACTTCCAAGTCAGCCATATTGCATGGGGGACATTGTGCTGGTTGTCTTGTATAGGTGACTTCCAAGTCAGCCATATTGCTTGGGGGACATTGTGCTGGTTGCCATGTTCTATATGTGACTTCCAAGTCAGCCATATTGCTTGGGGGACATTGTGCTGGTGGCCATGTTCTATAGGTGACTTCCAAGTCAGCCATATTGCTTGGGGGACATTGTGCTGGTTGCCATGTTGTATAGGTGACTTCCAAGTCAGCCATATTGCATGGGGGACATTGTGCTGGTGGCCATGTTCTATAGGTGACTTCCAAGTCAACCATATTGCATGGGGGACATTGTGCTGGTTGCCATGTTGTATAGGTGACTTCCAAGTCAGCCAAATTGCATGGGGGACATTGTGCTTGTTGTATTGTATAGGTGACTTCCAAGTCAGCCATATTGCATGGGGGACATTGTGCTGGTGGCCATGTCCTATAGGTGACTTCCAAGTCAGCCATATTGCTTGGGGGACATTGTGCTGGTTGCCATGTTGTATAGGTGACTTCCAAGTCAGCCATATTGCATGGGGGACATTGTGCTGGTGGCCATGTTCTATAGGTGACTTCCAAGTCAGCCATATTGCATCGGGGACATTGTGCTGGTTGTCTTGTATAGGTGACTTCCAAGTCAGCCATATTGCATGGGGGACATTGTGCTGGTGGCCATGTCCTATAGGTGACTTCCAAGTCAGCCATATTGCATGGGGGACATTGTGCTGGTTGTCTTGTATAGGTGACTTCCAAGTCAGCCATATTGCTTGGGGGACATTGTGCTGGTTGTATTGTATAGGTGACTTCCAAGTCAGCCATATTGCATGGGGGACATTGTGCTGGTTGCCATGTTGTATAGGTGACTTCCAAGTCAGCCATATTGCATGGGGGACATTGTGCTGGTGGCCATGTTCTATAGGTGACTACCAAGTCAGCCATATTGCATTTGGGACATTGTGATGATTATCTTGTATAGGTGACTTCCAAGTCAGCCATATTGCATGAGGTACATTGTGCTGGTTGTGTTGTATAGGTGACTTCCAAATCAGCCATATTGCATGGGGGACATTGTGCTGGTTGTATTGTATAGGTGACTTCCAAGTCAGCCATATTGCATGGGGGACATTGTGCTGGTTGTCTTGTATAGGTGACTTCCAAGTCAGCCATATTGCTTGGGGGACATTGTGCTGGTTGTATTGTGTAGGTGACTTCCAAGTCAGCCATATTGCATGGGGGACATTGTGCTGGTTGCCATGTTGTATAGGTGACTTCCAAGTCAGCCAAATTGCATGGGGGACATTGTGCTGGTGGCCATGTTCTATAGGTGACTTCCAAGTCAGCCATATTGCATTTGGGACATTGTGCTGGTTGTATTGTATAGGTGACTTCCAAGTCAGCCATATTGCATGGGGGACATTGTGCTGGTTGTATTGTATAGGTGACTTCCAAGTGAGCCATATTGCTTGGGGGACATTGTGCTGGTGGCCATGTTCTATAGGTGACTTCCAAGTCAGCCATATTGCATGGGGGACATTGTGCTGGTTGCCATGTTCTATAGGTGACTTCCAAGTCAGCCATATTGCATGGGGGACATTGTGCTGGTTGTCTTGTATAGGTGACTTCCAAGTCAGCCATATTGCTTGGGGGACATTGTGCTGGTTGCCATGTTCTATAGGTGACTTCCAAGTCAGCCATATTGCTTGGGGGACATTGTGCTGGTGGCCATGTTCTATAGGTGACTTTCAAGTCAGCCATATTGCTTGGGGGACATTGTGCTGGTTGCCATGTTGTATAGGTGACTTCCAAGTCAGCCATATTGCATGGGTTACATTGTGCTGGTGGCCATGTTCTATAGGTGACTTCCAAGTCAGCCATATTGCATGGGGGACATTGTGCTGGTTGCCATGTTGTATAGGTGACTTCCAAGTCAGCCATATTGCATGGGGGACATTGGGCTGGTGGCCATGTTCTATAGGTGACTTCCAAGTCAGCCATATTGCATGGGGGACATTGTGCTGGTTGTCTTGTATAGGTGACTTCCAAATCAGCCATATTGCATAGGGGACATTGTGCTGGTTGTGTTGTATAGGTGACTTCCAAATCAGCCATATTGCATGGGGGACATTGTGCTGGTTGTATTGTATAGGTGACTTCCAAGTCAGCCATATTGCATGGGGGACATTGTGCTGGTTGTATTGTATAGGTGACTTCCAAGTCAGCCATATTGCATGGGGGACATTGTGCTGGTGGCCATGTCCTATAGGTGACTTCCAAGTCAGCCATATTGCTTGGGGGACATTGTGCTGGTTGCCATGTTGTATAGGTGACTTCCAAGTCAGCCATATTGCATGGGGGACATTGTGCTGGTGGCCATGTTCTATAGGTGACTTCCAAGTCAGCCATATTGCATGGGGGACATTGTGCTGGTTGCCATGTTGTATAGGTGACTTCCAAGTCAGCCAAATTGCATGGGGGACATTGTGCTGGTTGTATTGTATAGGTGACTTCCAAGTCAGCCATATTGCATGGGGGACATTGTGCTGGTTGCCATGTCCTATAGGTGACTTCCAAGTCAGCCATATTGCATGAGGGAAATTGTGCTGGTTGTCTTGTATAGGTGACTTCCAAGTCAGCCATATTGCTTGGGGGACATTGTGCTGGTTGCCATGTTCTATAGGTGACTTCCAAGTCAGCCATATTGCATGGGGGACATTGTGCTGGTGGCCATGTTCTATAGGTGACTTCCAAGTCAGCCATATTGCATGGGGGACATTGTGCTGGTTGTCTTGTTTAGGTGACTTCCAAGTCAGCCATATTGCATGGGGGACATTGTGCTGGTTGTATTGTATAGGTGACTTCCAAGTCAGCCATATTGCATGGGGGACATTGTGCTGGTGGCCATGTCCTATAGGTGACTTCCAAGTCAGCCATATTGCATGGGGGACATTGTGCTGGTTGTCTTGTATAGGTGACTTCCAAGTCAGCCATATTGCATGGGGGACATTGTGCTGGTTGTGTTGTATAGGTGACTTCCAAATCAGCCATATTGCATGGGGGACATTGTGCTGGTTGTATTGTATAGGTGACTTCCAAGTCAGCCATATTGCATGGGGGACATTGTGCTGGTTGTCTTGTATAGGTGACTTCCAAGTCAGCCATATTGCTTGGGGGACATTGTGCTGGTTGTATTGTATAGGTGACTTCCAAGTCAGCCATATTGCATGGGGGACATTGTGCTGGTTGCCATGTTGTATAGGTGACTTCCAAGTCAGCCATATTGCATGGGGGACATTGTGCTGGTGGCCATGTTCTATAGGTGACTTCCAAGTCAGCCATATTGCATGGGGGACATTGTGCTGGTTGTCTTGTTTAGGTGACTTCCAAGTCAGCCATATTGCATGGGGGACATTGTGCTGGTTGTATTGTATAGGTGACTTCCAAGTGAGCCATATTGCTTGGCGGACATTGTGCTGGTGGCCATGTTCTATAGGTGACTTCCAAGTCAGCCATATTGCATGGGGGAAATTGTGCTGGTTGTCTTGTATAGGTGACTTCCAAGTCAGCCATATTGCTTGGGGGACATTGTGCTGGTTGCCATGTTCTATAGGTGACTTCCAAGTCAGCCATATTGCATGGGGGACATTGTGCTGGTGGCCATGTTCTATAGGTGACTTCCAAGTCAGCCATATTGCATGGGGGACATTGTGCTGGTTGTCTTGTTTAGGTGACTTCCAAGTCAGCCATATTGCATGGGGGACATTGTGCTGGTTGTATTGTATAGGTGACTTCCAAGTCAGCCATATTGCATGGGGGACATTGTGCTGGTGGCCATGTCCTATAGGTGACTTCCAAGTCAGCCATATTGCATGGGGGACATTGTGCTGGTTGTCTTGTATAGGTGACTTGCAAGTCAGCCATATTGCATGGGGGACATTGTGCTGGTTGTGTTGTATAGGTGACTTCCAAATCAGCCATATTGCATGGGGGACATTGTGCTGGTTGTATTGTATAGGTGACTTCCAAGTCAGCCATATTGCATGGGGGACATTGTGCTGGTTGTCTTGTATAGGTGACTTCCAAGTCAGCCATATTGCTTGGGGGACATTGTGCTGGTTGTATTGTATAGGTGACTTCCAAGTCAGCCATATTGCATGGGGGACATTGTGCTGGTTGCCATGTTGTATAGGTGACTTCCAAGTCAGCCATATTGCATGGGGGACATTGTGCTGGTGGCCATGTTCTATAGGTGACTTCCAAGTCAGCCATATTGCATTTGGGACATTGTGCTGGTTGTATTGTATAGGTGACTTCCAAGTCAGCCATATTGCATGGGGGACATTGTGCTGGTTGTATTGTATAGGTGACTTCCAAGTGAGCCATATTGCTTGGCGGACATTGTGCTGGTGGCCATGTTCTATAGGTGACTTCCAAGTCAGCCATATTGCATGGGGGACATTGTGCTGGTTGTATTGTATAGGTGACTTCCAAGTCAGCCATATTGCATGGGGGACATTGTGCTGGTTGTATTGTATAGGTGACTTCCAAGTCAGCCATATTGCATGGGGGACATTGTGCTGGTTGTATTGTATAGGTGACTTCCAAGTCAGCCATATTGCATGGGGGACATTGTGCTGGTGGCCATGTCCTATAGGTGACTTCCAAGTCAGCCATATTGCATGGGGGACATTGTGCTGGTTGTCTTGTATAGGTGACTTCAAAGTCAGCCATATTGCTTGGGGGACATTGTGCTGGTTGTATTGTATAGGTGACTTCCAAGTCAGCCAAATTGCATAGGGGACATTGTGCTGGTTGCCATGTTGTATAGGTGACTTCCAAGTCAGCCATATTGCATGGGGGACATTGTGCTGGTGGCCATGTTCTATAGGTGACTTCCAAGTCAGCCATATTGCATTTGGGACATTGTGCTGGTTGTCTTGTATAGGTGACTTCCAAGTCAGCCATATTGCATGGGGGACATTGTGCTGGTTGTGTTGTATAGGCGACTTCCAATTCAGCCATATTGCATGGGGGACATTGTGCTGGTTGTATTGTATAGGGGACTTCCAAGTCAGCCATATTGCATGGGGGACATTGTGCTTGTTGTCTTGTATAGGTGACTTCCAAGTCATCCATATTGCTTGGGGGACATTGTGCTGGTTGTATTGTATAGGTGACTTCCATGTCAGCCATATTGCATGGGGGACATTGTGCTGGTTGCCATGTTGTATAGGTGACTTCCAAGTCAGCCATATTGCATGGGGGACATTGTGCTGGTGGCCATGTTCTATAGGTGACTTCCAAGTCAGCCATATTGCATTTGGGACATTGTGCTGGTTGTATTGTATAGGTGACTTCCAAGTGAGCCATATTGCTTGGCGGACATTGTGCTGGTGGCCATGTTCTATAGGTGACTTCCAAGTCAGCCATATTGCATGGGGGACATTGTGCTGGTTGCCATGTCCTATAGGTGACTTCCAAGTCAGCCATATTGCATGGGGGACATTGTGTTGGTTGTCTTGTATAGGTGACTTCCAAGTCAGCCATATTGCTTGGGGGACATTGTGCTGGTTGCCATGTTCTATAGGTGACTTCCAAGTCAGCCATATTGCTTGGGGGACATTGTGCTGGTGGCCATGTTCTATAGGTGACTTCCAAGTCAGCCATATTGCTTGGGGGACATTGTGCTGGTTGCCATGTTGTATAGGTGACTTCCAAGTCAGCCATATTGCATGGGGGACATTGTGCTGGTTGCCATGTTGTATAGGTGACTTCCAAGTCAGCCAAATAGCATGGGTGGACATTGTGCTGGTTGTATTGTATAGGTGACTTCCAAGTCAGCCATATTGCATGGGGGACATTGTGCTGGTTGCCATGTCCTATAGGTGACTTCCAAGTCAGCCATATTGCATGGGGGAAATTGTGCTGGTTGTCTTGCATAGGTGACTTCCAAGTCAGCCATATTGCTTGGGGGACATTGTGCTGGTGGCCATGTTCTATAGGTGACTTCCAAGTCAGCCATATTGCATGGGGGACATTGTGCTCGTTGTCTTGTATAGGTGACTTCCAAGTCAGCCATATTGCATGGGGGACATTGTGCTGGTTGTATTGTATAGGTGACTTCCAAGTCAGCCATATTGCTTGGGGGACATTGTGCTGGTGGCCATGTCCTATAGGTGACTTCCAAGTCAGCCATATTGCATGGGGGACATTGTGCTGGTTGTCTTGTATAGGCGACTTCCAAGTCAGCCATATTGCATGGGGGACATTGTGCTGGTTGTGTTGTATAGGTGACTTCCAAATCAGCCATATTGCATGGGGGACATTGTGCTGGTTGTATTGTATAGGTGACTTCCAAGTCAGCCATATTGCATGGGGGACATTGTGCTGGTTGTCTTGTATAGGTGACTTCCAAGTCAGCCATATTGCTTGGGGGACATTGTGCTGGTTGTATTGTATAGGTGACTTCCAAGTCAGCCATAATGCATGGGGGACATTGTGCTGGTTGCCATGTTGTATAGGTGACTTCCAATTCAGCCATATTGCATGGGGGACATTGTGCTGGTGGCCATGTTCTATAGGTGACTTCCAAGTCAGCCATATTGCATTTGGGACATTGTGCTGGTTGTATTGTATAGGTGACTTCCAAGTCAGCCATATTGCATGGGGGACATTGTGCTGGTTGTATTGTATAGGTGACTTCCAAGTGAGCCATATTGCTTGGCGGACATTGTGCTGGTGGCCATGTTCTATAGGTGACTTCCAAGTCAGCCATATTGCATGGGGGACATTGTGCTGGTTGCCATGTCCTATAGGTGACTTCCAAGTCAGCCATATTGCTTGGGGGACATTGTGCTGGTGGCCATGTTCTATAGGTGACTTCCAAGTCAGCCATATTGCTTGGGGGACATTGTGCTGGTTGCCATGTTATATAGGTGACTTCCAAGTCAGCCATATTGCATGGGGGACATTGTGCTGGTGGCCATGTCCTATAGGTGACTTCCAAGTCAGCCATATTGCATGGGGGACATTGTGCTGGTTGTCTTGTATAGGTGACTTCCAAGTCAGCCATATTGCATGGGGGACATTGTGCTGGTTGTGTTGTATAGGTGACTTCCAAATCAGCCATATTGCATGGGGGACATTGTGCTGGTTGTATTGTATAGGTGACTTCCAAGTCAGCCATATTGCATGGGGGACATTGTGCTGGTTGTCTTGTATAGGTGACTTCCAAGTCAGCCATATTGCTTGGGGGACATTGTGCTGGTTGTATTGTATAGGTGACTTCCAAGTCAGCCATATTGCATGGGGGACATTGTGCTGGTTGCCATGTTGTATAGGTGACTTCCAAGTCAGCCATATTGCATGGGGGACATTGTGCTGGTGGCCATGTTCTATAGGTGACTTCCAAGTCAGCCATATTGCATGGGGGACATTGTGCTGGTTGTCTTGTTTAGGTGACTTCCAAGTCAGCCATATTGCATGGGGGACATTGTGCTGGTTGTATTGTATAGGTGACTTCCAAGTGAGCCATATTGCTTGGCGGACATTGTGCTGGTGGCCATGTTCTATAGGTGACTTCCAAGTCAGCCATATTGCATGGGGGAAATTGTGCTGGTTGTCTTGTATAGGTGACTTCCAAGTCAGCCATATTGCTTGGGGGACATTGTGCTGGTTGCCATGTTCTATAGGTGACTTCCAAGTCAGCCATATTGCATGGGGGACATTGTGCTGGTGGCCATGTTCTATAGGTGACTTCCAAGTCAGCCATATTGCATGGGGGACATTGTGCTGGTTGTCTTGTTTAGGTGACTTCCAAGTCAGCCATATTGCATGGGGGACATTGTGCTGGTTGTATTGTATAGGTGACTTCCAAGTCAGCCATATTGCATGGGGGACATTGTGCTGGTGGCCATGTCCTATAGGTGACTTCCAAGTCAGCCATATTGCATGGGGGACATTGTGCTGGTTGTCTTGTATAGGTGACTTCCAAGTCAGCCATATTGCATGGGGGACATTGTGCTGGTTGTGTTGTATAGGTGACTTCCAAATCAGCCATATTGCATGGGGGACATTGTGCTGGTTGTATTGTATAGGTGACTTCCAAGTCAGCCATATTGCATGGGGGACATTGTGCTGGTTGTCTTGTATAGGTGACTTCCAAGTCAGCCAGATTGCTTGGGGGACATTGTGCTGGTTGTATTGTATAGGTGACTTCCAAGTCAGCCATATTGCATGGGGGACATTGTGCTGGTTGCCATGTTGTATAGGTGACTTCCAAGTCAGCCATATTGCATGGGGGACATTGTGCTGGTGGCCATGTTCTATAGGTGACTTCCAAGTCAGCCATATTGCATTTGGGACATTGTGCTGGTTGTATTGTATAGGTGACTTCCAAGTCAGCCATATTGCATGGGGGACATTGTGCTGGTTGTATTGTATAGGTGACTTCCAAGTGAGCCATATTGCTTGGCGGACATTGTGCTGGTGGCCATGTTCTATAGGTGACTTCCAAGTCAGCCATATTGCATGGGGGACATTGTGCTGGTTGTATTGTATAGGTGACTTCCAAGTCAGCCATATTGCATGGGGGACATTGTGCTGGTTGTATTGTATAGGTGACTTCCAAGTCAGCCATATTGCATGGGGGACATTGTGCTGGTTGTATTGTATAGGTGACTTCCAAGTCAGCCATATTGCATGGGGGACATTGTGCTGGTGGCCATGTCCTATAGGTGACTTCCAAGTCAGCCATATTGCATGGGGGACATTGTGCTGGTTGTCTTGTAAAGGTGACTTCCAAGTCAGCCATATTGCTTGGGGGACATTGTGCTGGTTGTATTGTATAGGTGACTTCCAAGTCAGCCAAATTGCATAGGGGACATTGTGCTGGTTGCCATGTTGTATAGGTGACTTCCAAGTCAGCCATATTGCATGGGGGACATTGTGCTGGTGGCCATGTTCTATAGGTGACTTCCAAGTCAGCCATATTGCATTTGGGACATTGTGCTGGTTGTCTTGTATAGGTGACTTCCAAGTCAGCCATATTGCATGGGGGACATTGTGCTGGTTGTGTTGTATAGGCGACTTCCAAATCAGCCATAT
The DNA here is from genome assembly GCF_048934315.1 of Petromyzon marinus. Classification (NCBI taxonomy): domain Eukaryota; kingdom Metazoa; phylum Chordata; class Hyperoartia; order Petromyzontiformes; family Petromyzontidae; genus Petromyzon; species Petromyzon marinus. Next base: position 1,297,104 of record NW_027422650.1, on the reverse strand, counting down.
TGCATGGGGGACATTGTGCTGGTTGTATTGTATAGGGGACTTCCAAGTCAGCCATATTGCATGGGGGACATTGTGCTTGTTGTCTTGTATAGGTGACTTCCAAGTCAGCCATATTGCTTGGGGGACATTGTGCTGGTTGTATTGTATAGGTGACTTCCATGTCAGCCATATTGCATGGGGGACATTGTGCTGGTTGCCATGTTGTATAGGTGACTTCCAAGTCAGCCATATTGCATGGGGGACATTGTGCTGGTGGCCATGTTCTATAGGTGACTTCCAAGTCAGCCATATTGCATTTGGGACATTGTGCTGGTTGTATTGTATAGGTGACTTCCAAGTGAGCCATATTGCTTGGCGGACATTGTGCTGGTGGCCATGTTCTATAGGTGACTTCCAAGTCAGCCATATTGCATGGGGGACATTGTGCTGGTTGCCATGTCCTATAGGTGACTTCCAAGTCAGCCATATTGCATGGGGGACATTGTGCTGGTTGTCTTGTATAGGTGACTTCCAAGTCAGCAATATTGCTTGGGGGACATTGTGCTGGTTGCCATGTTCTATAGGTGACTTCCAAGTCAGCCATATTGCTTGGGGGACATTGTGCTGGTGGCCATGTTCTATAGGTGACTTCCAAGTCAGCCATATTGCTTGGGGGACATTGTGCTGGTTGCCATGTTGTATAGGTGACTTCCAAGTCAGCCATATTGCATGGGGGACATTGTGCTGGTTGCCATGTTGTATAGGTGACTTCCAAGTCAGCCAAATAGCATGGGTGGACATTGTGCTGGTTGTATTGTATAGGTGACTTCCAAGTCAGCCATATTGCATGGGGGACATTGTGCTGGTTGCCATGTCCTATAGGTGACTTCCAAGTCAGCCATATTGCATGGGGGAAATTGTGCTGGTTGTCTTGCATAGGTGACTTCCAAGTCAGCCATATTGCTTGGGGGACATTGTGCTGGTGGCCATGTTCTATAGGTGACTTCCAAGTCAGCCATATTGCATGGGGGACATTGTGCTCGTTGTCTTGTATAGGTGACTTCCAAGTCAGCCATATTGCATGGGGGACATTGTGCTGGTTGTATTGTATAGGTGACTTCCAAGTCAGCCATATTGCTTGGGGGACATTGTGCTGGTGGCCATGTCCTATAGGTGACTTCCAAGTCAGCCATATTGCATGGGGGACATTGTGCTGGTTGTCTTGTATAGGCGACTTCCAAGTCAGCCATATTGCATGGGGGACATTGTGCTGGTTGTGTTGTATAGGTGACTTCCAAATCAGCCATATTGCATGGGGGACATTGTGCTGGTTGTATTGTATAGGTGACTTCCAAGTCAGCCATATTGCATGGGGGACATTGTGCTGGTGGCCATGTCCTATAGGTGACTTCCAAGTCAGCCATATTGCTTGGGGGACATTGTGCTGGTTGTATTGTATAGGTGACTTCCAAGTCAGCCATATTGCATGGGGGACATTGTGCTGGTTGTATTGTATAGGTGACTTCCAAGTGAGCCATATTGCTTGGCGGACATTGTGCTGGTGGCCATGTTCTATAGGTGACTTCCAAGTCAGCCATATTGCATGGGGGACATTGTGCTGGTTGCCATGTCCTATAGGTGTCTTCCAAGTCAGCCATATTGCTTGGGGGACATTGTGCTGGTGGCCATGTTCTATAGGTGACTTCCAAGTCAGCCATATTGCTTGGGGGACATTGTGCTGGTTGCCATGTTGTATAGGTGACTTCCAAGTCAGCCATATTGCATGGGTTACATTGTGCTGGTGGCCATGTTCTATAGGTGACTTCCAAGTCAGCCATATTGCATGGGGGACATTGTGCTGGTTGTCTTGTATAGGTGACTTCCAAGTCAGCCATATTGCATGGGGGACATTGTGCTGGTTGTGTTGTATAGGTGACTTCCAAATCAGCCATATTGCATGGGGGACATTGTGCTGGTTGCCATGTTGTATAGGTGACTTCCAAGTCAGCCATATTGCATGGGGGACATTGTGCTGGTTGTATTGTATAGGTGACTTCCAAGTCAGCCATATTGCATGGGGGACATTGTGCTGGTTGTATTGTATAGGTGACTTCCAAGTCAGCCATATTGCATGGGGGACATTGTGCTGGTGGCCATGTCCTATAGGTGACTTCCAAGTCAGCCATATTGCATGGGGGACATTGTGCTGGTTGTCTTGTATAGGTGACTTCCAAGTCAGCCATATTGCTTGGGGGACATTGTGCTGGTTGTATTGTATAGGTGACTTCCAAGTCAGCCATATTGCATAGGGGACATTGTGCTGGTTGCCATGTTGTATAGGTGACTTCCAAGTCAGCCATATTGCATGGGGGACATTGTGATGGTGGCCATGTTCTATAGGTGACTTCCAAGTCAGCCATATTGCATGGGGGACATTGTGCTGGTTGTCTTGTATAGGTGACTTCCAAGTCAGCCATATTGCATGGGGGACATTGTGCTGGTTGTGTTGTATAGGTGACTTCCAAATCAGCCATATTGCATGGGGGACATTGTGCTGGTTGTATTGTATAGGTGACTTCCAAGTCAGCCATATTGCATGGGGGACATTGTGCTGGTTGTCTTGTATAGGTGACTTCCAAGTCAGCCATATTGCTTGGGGGACATTGTGCTGGTTGTATTGTATAGGTGACTTCCATGTCAGCCATATTGCATGGGGGACATTGTGCTGGTTGCCATGTTGTATAGGTGACTTCCAAGTCAGCCATATTGCATGGGGGACATTGTGCTGGTGGCCATGTTCTATAGGTGACTTCCAAGTCAGCCATATTGCATGGGGGACATTGTGCTGGTTGCCATGTTGTATAGGTGACTTCCAAGTCAGCCAAATTGCAAGGGGGACATTGTGCTGGTTGTATTGTATAGGTGACTTCCAAGTCAGCCATATTGCATGGGGGACATTGTGCTGGTTGCATTGTCCTATAGGTGACTTCCAATTCAGCCATATTGCTTGGCGGACATTGTGCTGGTGGCCATGTTCTATAGGTGACTTCCAAGTCAGCCATATTGCATGGGGGACATTGTGCTGGTTGCCATGTCCTATAGGTGACTTCCAAGTCAGCCATATTGCTTGGGGGACATTGTGCTGGTTGCCATGTTGTATAGGTGACTTCCAAGTCAGCCATATTGCATGGGTTACATTGTGCTGGTGGCCATGTTCTATAGGTGACTTCCAAGTCAGCCATATTGCATGGGGGACATTGTGCTGGTGGCCATGTTCTATAGGTGACTTCCAAGTCAGCCATATTGCATGGGGGACATTGTGCTGGTTGTCTTGTATAGGTGACTTCCAAGTCAGCCATATTGCATGGGGGACATTGTGCTGGTTGTGTTGTATAGGTGACGTCCAAATCAGCCATATTGCATGGGGGACATTGTGCTGGTTGCCATGTTGTATAGGTGACTTCCAAGTCAGCCATATTGCATGGGGGACATTGTGCTGGTTGTATTGTATATGTGACTTCCAAGTCAGCCATATTGCATGGGGGACATTGTGCTGGTGGCCATGTCCTTTAGGTGACTTACAAGTCAGCCATATTGCATGGGGGACATTGTGCTGGTTGTCTTGTATAGGTGACTTCCAAGTGAGCCATATTGCTTGGCGGACATTGTGCTGGTTGTGTTGTATAGGTGACTTCCAAATCAGCCATATTGCATGGGGGACATTGTGCTGGTTGTATTGTATAGGTGACTTCCAAGTCAGCCATATTGCATGGGGGACATTGTGCTGGTTGTATTGTATAGGTGACTTCCAAGTCAGCCATATTGCATGGGGGACATTGTGCTGGTGGCCATGTCCTATAGGTGACTTCCAAGTCAGCCATATTGCATGGGGGACATTGTGCTGGTTGTCTTGAATAGGTGACTTCCAAGTCAGCCATATTGCATGGGGGACATTGTGCTGGTTGTGTTGTATAGGTGACTTCCAAATCAGCCATATTGCATGGGGGACATTGTGCTGGTTGTATTGTATAGGTGACTTCCAAGTCAGCCATATTGCATGGGGGACATTGTGCTGGTTGTCTTGTATAGGTGACTTCCAAGTCAGCCATATTGCTTGGGGGACATTGTGCTGGTTGTATTGTATAGGTGACTTCCATGTCAGCCATATTGCATGGGGGACATTGTGCTGGTTGCCATGTTGTATAGGTGACTTCCAAGTCAGCCATATTGCATGGGGGACATTGTGCTGGTGGCCATGTTCTATAGGTGACTTCCAAGTCAGCCATATTGCATGGGGGACATTGTGCTGGTTGCCATGTTGTATAGGTGACTTCCAAGTCAGCCAAATTGCAAGGGGGACATTGTGCTGGTTGTATTGTATAGGTGACTTCCAAGTCAGCCATATTGCATGGGGGACATTGTGCTGGTTGCATTGTCCTATAGGTGACTTCCAATTCAGCCATATTGCTTGGCGGACATTGTGCTGGTGGCCATGTTCTATAGGTGACTTCCAAGTCAGCCATATTGCATGGGGGACATTGTGCTGGTTGCCATGTCCTATAGGTGACTTCCAAGTCAGCCATATTGCTTGGGGGACATTGTGCTGGTTGCCATGTTGTATAGGTGACTTCCAAGTCAGCCATATTGCATGGGTTACATTGTGCTGGTGGCCATGTTCTATAGGTGACTTCCAAGTCAGCCATATTGCATGGGGGACATTGTGCTGGTGGCCATGTTCTATAGGTGACTTCCAAGTCAGCCATATTGCATGGGGGACATTGTGCTGGTTGTCTTGTATAGGTGACTTCCAAGTCAGCCATATTGCATGGGGGACATTGTGCTGGTTGTGTTGTATAGGTGACGTCCAAATCAGCCATATTGCATGGGGGACATTGTGCTGGTTGCCATGTTGTATAGGTGACTTCCAAGTCAGCCATATTGCATGGGGGACATTGTGCTGGTTGTATTGTATATGTGACTTCCAAGTCAGCCATATTGCATGGGGGACATTGTGCTGGTGGCCATGTCCTTTAGGTGACTTACAAGTCAGCCATATTGCATGGGGGACATTGTGCTGGTTGTCTTGTATAGGTGACTTCCAAGTGAGCCATATTGCTTGGCGGACATTGTGCTGGTTGTGTTGTATAGGTGACTTCCAAATCAGCCATATTGCATGGGGGACATTGTGCTGGTTGTATTGTATAGGTGACTTCCAAGTCAGCCATATTGCATGGGGGACATTGTGCTGGTTGTATTGTATAGGTGACTTCCAAGTCAGCCATATTGCATGGGGGACATTGTGCTGGTGGCCATGTCCTATAGGTGACTTCCAAGTCAGCCATATTGCATGGGGGACATTGTGCTGGTTGTCTTGAATAGGTGACTTCCAAGTCAGCCATATTGCTTGGGGGACATTGTGCTGGTTGTATTGTATAGGTGACTTCCAAGTCAGCCATATTGCATAGGGGACATTGTGCTGGTTGCCATGTTGTATAGGTGACTTCCAAGTCAGCCATATTGCATGGGGGACATTGTCCTGGTGGCCATGTTCTATAGGTGACTTCCAAGTCAGCCATATTGCATGGGGGACATTGTGCTGGTTGTCTTGTATAGGTGACTTCCAAGTCAGCCATATTGCATGGGGGACATTGTGCTGGTTGTGTTGTATAGGTGACTTCCAAATCAGCCATATTGCATGGGGGACATTGTGCTGGTTGTATTGTATAGGTGACTTCCAAGTCAGCCATATTGCATGGGGGACATTGTGCTGGTTGTCTTGTATAGGTGACTTCCAAGTCAGCCATATTGCTTGGGGGACATTGTGCTGGTTGTATTGTATAGGTGACTTCCATGTCAGCCATATTGCATTGGGGACATTGTGCTGGTTGCCATGTTGTATAGGTGACTTCCAAGTCAGCCATATTGCATGGGGGACATTGTGCTGGTGGCAATGTTCTATAGGTGACTTCCAAGTCAGCCATATTGCATTTGGGACATTGTGCTGGTTGTATTGTATAGGTGACTTCCAAGTCAGCCATATTGCATGGGGGACAATGTGCTGGTTGTATTGTATAGGTGACTTCCAAGTGAGCCATATTGCTTGGCGGACATTGTGCTGGTGGCCATGTTCTATAGGTGACTTCCAAGTCAGCCATATTGCATGGGGGACATTGTGCTGGTTGCCAAGTCCTATAGGTGACTTCCAAGTCAGCGATATTGCATGGGGGACATTGTGCTGGTTGTCTTGTATAGGTGACTTCCATGTCAGCCATATTGCATGGGGGACATTGTGCTGGTTGCCATGTTGTATAGGTGACTTCCAAGTCAGCCATATTGCATGGGGGACATTGTGCTGGTGGCCATGTTCTATAGGTGACTTCCAAGTCAGCCATATTGCATGGGGGACATTGTGCTGGTTGCCATGTTGTATAGGTGACTTCCAAGTCAGCCAAATTGCAAGGGGGACATTGTGCTGGTTGTATTGTATAGGTGACTTCCAAGTCAGCCATATTGCATGGGGGACATTGTGCTGGTTGCATTGTCCTATAGGTGACTTCCAATTCAGCCATATTGCTTGGCGGACATTGTGCTGGTGGCCATGTTCTATAGGTGACTTCCAAGTCAGCCATATTGCATGGGGGACATTGTGCTGGTTGCCATGTCCTATAGGTGACTTCCAAGTCAGCCATATTGCTTGGGGGACATTGTGCTGGTTGCCATGTTGTATAGGTGACTTCCAAGTCAGCCATATTGCATGGGTTACATTGTGCTGGTGGCCATGTTCTATAGGTGACTTCCAAGTCAGCCATATTGCATGGGGGACATTGTGCTGGTGGCCATGTTCTATAGGTGACTTCCAAGTCAGCCATATTGCATGGGGGACATTGTGCTGGTTGTCTTGTATAGGTGACTTCCAAGTCAGCCATATTGCATGGGGGACATTGTGCTGGTTGTGTTGTATAGGTGACGTCCAAATCAGCCATATTGCATGGGGGACATTGTGCTGGTTGCCATGTTGTATAGGTGACTTCCAAGTCAGCCATATTGCATGGGGGACATTGTGCTGGTTGTATTGTATATGTGACTTCCAAGTCAGCCATATTGCATGGGGGACATTGTGCTGGTGGCCATGTCCTTTAGGTGACTTACAAGTCAGCCATATTGCATGGGGGACATTGTGCTGGTTGTCTTGTATAGGTGACTTCCAAGTGAGCCATATTGCTTGGCGGACATTGTGCTGGTTGTGTTGTATAGGTGACTTCCAAATCAGCCATATTGCATGGGGGACATTGTGCTGGTTGTATTGTATAGGTGACTTCCAAGTCAGCCATATTGCATGGGGGACATTGTGCTGGTTGTATTGTATAGGTGACTTCCAAGTCAGCCATATTGCATGGGGGACATTGTGCTGGTGGCCATGTCCTATAGGTGACTTCCAAGTCAGCCATATTGCATGGGGGACATTGTGCTGGTTGTCTTGAATAGGTGACTTCCAAGTCAGCCATATTGCTTGGGGGACATTGTGCTGGTTGTATTGTATAGGTGACTTCCAAGTCAGCCATATTGCATAGGGGACATTGTGCTGGTTGCCATGTTGTATAGGTGACTTCCAAGTCAGCCATATTGCATGGGGGACATTGTCCTGGTGGCCATGTTCTATAGGTGACTTCCAAGTCAGCCATATTGCATGGGGGACATTGTGCTGGTTGTCTTGTATAGGTGACTTCCAAGTCAGCCATATTGCATGGGGGACATTGTGCTGGTTGTGTTGTATAGGTGACTTCCAAATCAGCCATATTGCATGGGGGACATTGTGCTGGTTGTATTGTATAGGTGACTTCCAAGTCAGCCATATTGCATGGGGGACATTGTGCTGGTTGTCTTGTATAGGTGACTTCCAAGTCAGCCATATTGCTTGGGGGACATTGTGCTGGTTGTATTGTATAGGTGACTTCCATGTCAGCCATATTGCATTGGGGACATTGTGCTGGTTGCCATGTTGTATAGGTGACTTCCAAGTCAGCCATATTGCATGGGGGACATTGTGCTGGTGGCAATGTTCTATAGGTGACTTCCAAGTCAGCCATATTGCATTTGGGACATTGTGCTGGTTGTATTGTATAGGTGACTTCCAAGTCAGCCATATTGCATGGGGGACAATGTGCTGGTTGTATTGTATAGGTGACTTCCAAGTGAGCCATATTGCTTGGCGGACATTGTGCTGGTGGCCATGTTCTATAGGTGACTTCCAAGTCAGCCATATTGCATGGGGGACATTGTGCTGGTTGCCATGTCCTATAGGTGACTTCCAAGTCAGCGATATTGCATGGGGGACATTGTGCTGGTTGTCTTGTATAGGTGACTTCCAAGTCAGCCATATTGCTTGGGGGACATTGTGCTGGTTGCCATGTTCTATAGGTGACTTCCAAGTCAGCCATTTTGCTTGGGGGACATTGTGCTGGTGGCCATGTTCTATAGGTGACTTCCAAGTCAGCCATATTGCTTGGGGGACATTGTGCTGGTTGCCATGTTGTATAGGTGACTTCCAAGTCAGCCATATTGCATGGGGGACATTGTGCTGGTGGCCATGTTCTATAGGTGACTTCTAAGTCAGCCATATTGCATGGGGGACATTGTGCTGGTTGCCATGTTGTATAGGTAACTTTCAAGTCAGCCAAATTGCATGGGGGACATTGTGCTGGTTGTATTGTATAGGTGACTTCCAAGTCAGCCATATTGCATGGGGGACATTGTGCTGGTTGCCATGTCCTATAGGTGACTTCCAAGTCAGCCATATTGCATGGGGGAAATTGTGCTGGTTGTCTTGTATAGGTGACTTCCAAGTCAGCCATATTGCTTGGGGGACATTGTGCTGGTTGCCATGTTCTATAGGTGACTTCCAAGTCAGCCATATTGCATGGTGGACATTGTGCTGGTGGCCATGTTCTATAGGTGACTTCCAAGTCAGCAATATTGCATGGGGGACATTGTGCTGGTTGTCTTGTATAGGTGACTTCCAAGTCAGCCATATTGCATGGGGGATATTGTGCTGGTTGTATTGTATAGGTGACTTCCAAGTCAGCCATATTGCATGGGGGACATTGTGCTGGTTGTATTGTATAGGTGACTTCCAAGTGAGCCATATTGCTTGGCGGACATTGTGCTGGTGGCCATGTTCTATAGGTGACTTCCAAGTCAGCCATATTGCATGGGGGACATTGTGCTGGTTGCCATGTCCTATAGGTGACTTCCAAGTCAGCCATATTGCATGGGGGACATTGTGCTGGTTGTCTTGTATAGGTGACTTCCAAGTCAGCCATATTGCTTGGGGGACATTGTGCTGGTTGCCATGTTCTATAGGTGACTTCCAAGTCAGCCATATTGCTTGGGGGACATTGTGCTGGTGGCCATGTTCTATAGGTGACTTCCAAGTCAGCCATATTGCTTGGGGGACATTGTGCTGGTTGCCATGTTGTATAGGTGACTTCCAAGTCAGCCATATTGCATGGGGGACATTGTGCTGGTGGCCATGTTCTATAGGTGACTTCCAAGTCAGCCATATTGCATGGGGGACATTGTGCTGGTTGCCATGTTGTATAGGTGACTTCCAAGTCAGCCATATTGCATGGGGGACATTGTGCTGGTTGCCATGTTGTATAGGTGACATCCAAGTCAGCCATATTGCATGGGGGACATTGTGCTGGTGGCTATGTTCTATAGGTGACTTCCAAGTCAGCCATATTGCATTTGGGACATTGTGCTGGTTGTATTGTATAGGTGACTTCCAAGTCAGCCATATTGCATGGGGGACATTGTGCTGGTTGTATTGTATAGGTGACTTCCAAGTGAGCCATATTGCTTGGCGGACATTGTGCTGGTGGCCATGTTCTATAGGTGACTTCCAAGTCAGCCATATTGCTTGGGGGACATTGTGCTGGTTGCCATGTTGTATAGGTGACTTCCAAGTCAGCCATATTGCATGGGGGACATTGTGCTGGTGGTCATGTTCTATAGGTGACTTCCAAGTCAGCCATATTGCATGGGGGACATTGTGCTGGTTGCCATGTTGTATAGGTGACTTCCAAGTCAGCCAAATTGCATGGGGGACATTGTGCTGGTTGTATTGTATAGGTGACTTCCAAGTCAGCCATATTGCATGGGGGACATTGTGCTGGTTGCCATGTCCTATAGGTGACTTCCAAGTCAGCCATATTGCATGGGGGAAATTGTGCTGGTTGTCTTGTATAGGTGACTTCCAAGTCAGCCATATTGCTTGGGGGACATTGTGCTGGTTGCCATGTTCTATAGGTGACTTCCAAGTCAGCCATATTGCATGGGGGACATTGTGCTGGTGGCCATGTTCTATAGGTGACTTCCAAGTCAGCAATATTGCATGGGGGACATTGTGCTGGTTGTCTTGTATAGGTGACTTCCAAGTCAGCCATATTGCATGGGGGACATTGTGCTGGTTGTATTGTATAGGTGACTTCCAAGTCAGCCATATTGCATGGGGGACATTGTGCTGGTGGCCATGTCCTATAGGTGACTTCCAAGTCAGCCATATTGCATGGGGGACATTGTGCTGGTTGTCTTGTATAGGTGACTTCCAAGTCAGCCATATTGCTTGGGGGACATTGTGCTGGTTGTATTGTATAGGTGACTTCCAAGTCAGCCATATTGCATGGGGGACATTGTGCTGGTTGCCATGTTGTATAGGTGACTTCCAAGTCAGCCATATTGCATGGGGGACATTGTGCTGGTGGCCATGTTCTATAGGTGACTTCCAAGTCAGCCATATTGCATTTGGGACATTGTTCTGGTTGTATTGTATAGGTGACTTCCAAGTCAGCCATATTGCATGGGGGACATTGTGCTGGTTGTATTGTATAGGTGACTTCCAAGTGAGCAATATTGCTTGGCGGACATTGTGCTGGTGGCCATGTTCTATAGGTGACTTCCAAGTCAGCCATATTGCATGGGGGACATTGTGCTGGTTGCCATGTCCTATAGGTGACTTCCAAGTCAGCCATATTGCATGGGGGACATTGTGCTGGTTGTCTTGTATAGGTGACTTCCAAGTCAGCCATATTGCTTGGGGGACATTGTGCTGGTTGCCATGTTCTATAGGTGACTTCCAAGTCAGCCATATTGCTTGGGGGACATTGTGCTGGTGGCCATGTTCTATAGGTGACTTCCAAGTCAGCCATATTGCTTGGGGGACATTGTGCTGGTTGCCATGTTGTATAGGTGACTTCCAAGTCAGCCATATTGCATGGGGGACATTGTGCTGGTGGCCATGTTCTATAGGTGACTTCCAAGTCAGCCATATTGCATGGGGGACATTGTGCTGGTTGCCATGTCCTATAGGTGACTTCCAAGTCAGCCATATTGCATGGGGGACATTGTGCTGGTTGTCTTGTATAGGTGACTTCCAAGTCAGCCATATTGCTTGGGGGACATTGTGCTGGTTGCCATGTTCTATAGGTGACTTCCAAGTCAGCCATATTGCTTGGGGGACATTGTGCTGGTGGCCATGTTCTATAGGTGACTTCCAAGTCAGCCATATTGCTTGGGGGACATTGTGCTGGTTGCCATGTTGTATAGGTGACTTCCAAGTCAGCCATATTGCATGGGGGACATTGTGCTGGTGGCCATGTTCTATAAGTGACTTCCAAGTCAGCCATATTGCATGGGGGACATTGTGCTGGTTGCCATGTTGTATAGTTGACTTCCAAGTCAGCCAAATTGCATGGGGGACATTGTGCTGGTTGTATTGTATAGGTGACTTCCAAGTCAGCCATATTGCATGGGGGACATTGTGCTGGTTGCCATGTTGTATAGGTGACTTCCAAGTCAGCCATATTGCATGGGGGACATTGTGCTGGTGGCTATGTTCTATAGGTGACTTCCAAGTCAGCCATATTGCATTTGGGACATTGTGCTGGTTGTATTGTATAGGTGACTTCCAAGTCAGCCATATTGCATGGGGGACATTGTGCTGGTTGTATTGTATAGGTGACTTCCAAGTGAGCCATATTGCTTGGCGGACATTGTGCTGGTGGCCATGTTCTATAGGTGACTTCCAAGTCAGCCATATTGCATGGGGGACATTGTGCTGGTTGCCATGTCCTATAGGTGACTTCCAAGTCAGCCATATTGCATGGGGGACATTGTGCTGGTTGCCATGTCCTATAGGTGACTTCCAAGTCAGCCATATTGCATGGGGGACATTGTGCTGGTTGTCTTGTATAGGTGACTTCCAAGTCAGCCATATTGCTTGGGGGACATTGTGCTGGTTGCCATGTTCTATAGGTGACTTCCAAGTCAGCCATTTTGCTTGGGGGACATTGTGCTGGTGGCCATGTTCTATAGGTGACTTCCAAGTCAGCCATATTGCTTGGGGGACATTGTGCTGGTTGCCATGTTGTATAGGTGACTTCCAAGTCAGCCATATTGCATGGGGGACATTGTGCTGGTGGCCATGTTCTATAGGTGACTTCTAAGTCAGCCATATTGCATGGGGGACATTGTGCTGGTTGCCATGTTGTATAGGTGACTTTCAAGTCAGCCAAATTGCATGGGAGACATTGTGCTGGTTGTATTGTATAGGTGACTTCCAAGTCAGCCATATTGCATGGGGGACATTGTGCTGGTTGCCATGTCCTATAGGTGACTTCCAAGTCAGCCATATTGCATGGGGGAAATTGTGCTGGTTGTCTTGTATAGGTGACTTCCAAGTCAGCCATATTGCTTGGGGGACATTGTGCTGGTTGCCATGTTCTATAGGTGACTTCCAAGTCAGCCATATTGCATGGTGGACATTGTGCTGGTGGCCATGTTCTATAGGTGACTTCCAAGTCAGCAATATTGCATGGGGGACATTGTGCTGGTTGTCTTGTATAGGTGACTTCCAAGTCAGCCATATTGCATGGGGGATATTGTGCTGGTTGTATTGTATAGGTGACTTCCAAGTCAGCCATATTGCATGGGGGACATTGTGCTGGTTGTATTGTATAGGTGACTTCCAAGTGAGCCATATTGCTTGGCGGACATTGTGCTGGTGGCCATGTTCTATAGGTGACTTCCAAGTCAGCCATATTGCATGGGGGACATTGTGCTGGTTGCCATGTCCTATAGGTGACTTCCAAGTCAGCCATATTGCATGGGGGACATTGTGCTGGTTGTCTTGTATAGGTGACTTCCAAGTCAGCCATATTGCTTGGGGGACATTGTGCTGGTTGCCATGTTCTATAGGTGACTTCCAAGTCAGCCATATTGCTTGGGGGACATTGTGCTGGTGGCCATGTTCTATTGGTGACTTCCAAGTCAGCCATATTGCTTGGGGGACATTGTGCTGGTTGCCATGTTGTATAGGTGACTTCCAAGTCAGCCATATTGCATGGGGGACATTGTGCTGGTGGCCATGTTCTATAGGTGACTTCCAAGTCAGCCATATTGCATGGGGGACATTGTGCTGGTTGCCATGTTGTATAGGTGACTTCCAAGTCAGCCATATTGCATGGGGGACATTGTGCTGGTTGCCATGTTGTATAGGTGACATCCAAGTCAGCCATATTGCATGGGGGACATTGTGCTGGTGGCTATGTTCTATAGGTGACTTCCAAGTCAGCCATATTGCATTTGGGACATTGTGCTGGTTGTATTGTATAGGTGACTTCCAAGTCAGCCATATTGCATGGGGGACATTGTGCTGGTTGTATTGTATAGGTGACTTCCAAGTGAGCCATATTGCTTGGCGGACATTGTGCTGGTGGCCATGTTCTATAGGTGACTTCCAAGTCAGCCATATTGCATGGGGGACATTGTGCTAGTTGCCATGTCCTATAGGTGACTTCCAAGTCAGCCATATTGCATGGGGGACATTGTGCTGGTTGTCTTGTATAGGTGACTTCCAAGTCAGCCATATTGCTTGGGGGACATTGTGCTGGTTGCCATGTTCTATAGGTGACTTCCAAGTCAGCCATATTGCTTGGGGGACATTGTGCTGGTGGCCATGTTCTATAGGTGACTTCCAAGTCAGCCATATTGCTTGGGGGACATTGTGCTGGTTGCCATGTTGTATAGGTGACTTCCAAGTCAGCCATATTGCATGGGGGACATTGTGCTGGTTGCCATGTTGTATAGGTGACTTCCAAGTCAGCCAAATTGCATGGGGGACATTGTGCTGGTTGTATTGTATAGGTGACTTCCAAGTCAGCCATATTGCATGGGGGACATTGTGCTGGTTGCCATGTCCTATAGGTGACTTCCAAGTCAGCCATATTGCATGGGGGAAATTGTGCTGGTTGTCTTGTATAGGTGACTTCCAAGTCAGCCATATTGCTTGGGGGACATTGTGCTGGTTGCCATGTTCTATAGGTGACTTCCAAGTCAGCCATATTGCATGGGGGACATTGTGCTGGTGGCCATGTTCTATAGGTGACTTCCAAGTCAGCAATATTGCATGGGGGACATTGTGCTGGTTGTCTTGTATAGGTGACTTCCAAGTCAGCCATATTGCATGGGGGACATTGTGCTGGTTGTATTGTATAGGTGACTTCCAAGTCAGCCATATTGCATGGGGGACATTGTGCTGGTGGCCATGTCCTATAGGTGACTTCCAAGTCAGCCATATTGCATGGGGGACATTGTGCTGGTTGTCTTGTATAGGTGACTTCCAAGTCAGCCATATTGCTTGGGGGACATTGTGCTGGTTGTATTGTATAGGTGACTTCCAAGTCAGCCATATTGCATGGGGGACATTGTGCTGGTTGCCATGTAGTATAGGTGACTTCCAAGTCAGCCATATTGCATGGGGGACATTGTGCTGGTGGCCATGTTCTATAGGTGACTTCCAAGTCAGCCATATTGCATTTGGGACATTGTTCTGGTTGTATTGTATAGGTGACTTCCAAGTCAGCCATATTGCATGGGGGACATTGTGCTGGTTGTATTGTATAGGTGACTTCCAAGTGAGCAATATTGCTTGGCGGACATTGTGCTGGTGGCCATGTTCTATAGGTGACTTCCAAGTCAGCCATATTGCATGGGGGACATTGTGCTGGTTGCCATGTCCTATAGGTGACTTCCAAGTCAGCCATATTGCATGGGGGACATTGTGCTGGTTGTCTTGTATAGGTGACTTCCAAGTCAGCCATATTGCTTGGGGGACATTGTGCTGGTTGCCATGTTCTATAGGTGACTTCCAAGTCAGCCATATTGCTTGGGGGACATTGTGCTGGTGGCCATGTTCTATTGGTGACTTCCAAGTCAGCCATATTGCTTGGGGGACATTGTGCTGGTTGCCATGTTGTATAGGTGACTTCCAAGTCAGCCATATTGCATGGGGGACATTGTGCTGGTGGCCATGTTCTATAGGTGACTTCCATGTCAGCCATATTGCATGGGGGACATTGTGCTGGTTGCCATGTTGTATAGGTGACTTCCAAGTCAGCCATATTGCATGGGGGACATTGTGCTGGTTGCCATGTTGTATAGGTGACATCCAAGTCAGCCATATTGCATGGGGGACATTGTGCTGGTGGCTATGTTCTATAGGTGACTTCCAAGTCAGCCATATTGCATTTGGGACATTGTGCTGGTTGTATTGTATAGGTGACTTCCAAGTCAGCCATATTGCATGGGGGACATTGTGCTGGTTGTATTGTATAGGTGACTTCCAAGTGAGCCATATTGCTGGGCGGACATTGTGCTGGTGGCCATGTTCTATAGGTGACTTCCAAGTCAGCCATATTGCATGGGGGACATTGTGCTAGTTGCCATGTCCTATAGGTGACTTCCAAGTCAGCCATATTGCATGGGGGACATTGTGCTGGTTGTCTTGTATAGGTGACTTCCAAGTCAGCCATATTGCTTGGGGGACATTGTGCTGGTTGCCATGTTCTATAGGTGACTTCCAAGTCAGCCATATTGCTTGGGGGACATTGTGCTGGTGGCCATGTTCTATAGGTGACTTCCAAGTCAGCCATATTGCTTGGGGGACATTGTGCTGGTTGCCATGTTGTATAGGTGACTTCCAAGTCAGCCATATTGCATGGGGGACATTGTGCTGGTGGTCATGTTCTATAGGTGACTTCCAAGTCAGCCATATTGCATGGGGGACATTGTGCTGGTTGCCATGTTGTATAGGTGACTTCCAAGTCAGCCAAATTGCATGGGGGACATTGTGCTGGTTGTATTGTATAGGTGACTTCCAAGTCAGCCATATTGCATGGGGGACATTGTGCTGGTTGCCATGTCCTATAGGTGACTTCCAAGTCAGCCATATTGCATGGGGGAAATTGTGCTGGTTGTCTTGTATAGGTGACTTCCAAGTCAGCCATATTGCTTGGGGGACATTGTGCTGGTTGCCATGTTCTATAGGTGACTTCCAAGTCAGCCATATTGCATGGGGGACATTGTGCTGGTGGCCATGTTCTATAGGTGACTTCCAAGTCAGCAATATTGCATGGGGGACATTGTGCTGGTTGTCTTGTATAGGTGACTTCCAAGTCAGCCATATTGCATGGGGGACATTGTGCTGGTTGTATTGTATAGGTGACTTCCAAGTCAGCCATATTGCATGGGGGACATTGTGCTGGTGGCCATGTCCTATAGGTGACTTCCAAGTCAGCCATATTGCATGGGGGACATTGTGCTGGTTGTCTTGTATAGGTGACTTCCAAGTCAGCCATATTGCTTGGGGGACATTGTGCTGGTTGTATTGTATAGGTGACTTCCAAGTCAGCCATATTGCATGGGGGACATTGTGCTGGTTGCCATGTAGTATAGGTGACTTCCAAGTCAGCCATATTGCATGGGGGACATTGTGCTGGTGGCCATGTTCTATAGGTGACTTCCAAGTCAGCCATATTGCATTTGGGACATTGTTCTGGTTGTATTGTATAGGTGACTTCCAAGTCAGCCATATTGCATGGGGGACATTGTGCTGGTTGTATTGTATAGGTGACTTCCAAGTGAGCAATATTGCTTGGCGGACATTGTGCTGGTGGCCATGTTCTATAGGTGACTTCCAAGTCAGCCATATTGCATGGGGGACATTGTGCTGGTTGCCATGTCCTATAGGTGACTTCCAAGTCAGCCATATTGCATGGGGGACATTGTGCTGGTTGTCTTGTATAGGTGACTTCCAAGTCAGCCATATTGCTTGGGGGACATTGTGCTGGTTGCCATGTTCTATAGGTGACTTCCAAGTCAGCCATATTGCTTGGGGGACATTGTGCTGGTGGCCATGTTCTATAGGTGACTTCCAAGTCAGCCATATTGCTTGGGGGACATTGTGCTGGTTGCCATGTTGTATAGGTGACTTCCAAGTCAGCCATATTGCATGGGGGACATTGTGCTGGTGGCCATGTTCTATAGGTGACTTCCAAGTCAGCCATATTGCATGGGGGACATTGTGCTGGTTGCCATGTCCTATAGGTGACTTCCAAGTCAGCCATATTGCATGGGGGACATTGTGCTGGTTGTCTTGTATAGGTGACTTCCAAGTCAGCCATATTGCTTGGGGGACATTGTGCTGGTTGCCATGTTCTATAGGTGACTTCCAAGTCAGCCATATTGCTTGGGGGACATTGTGCTGGTGGCCATGTTCTATAGGTGACTTCCAAGTCAGCCATATTGCTTGGGGGACATTGTGCTGGTTGCCATGTTGTATAGGTGACTTCCAAGTCAGCCATATTGCATGGGGGACATTGTGCTGGTGGCCATGTTCTATAGGTGACTTCCAAGTCAGCCATATTGCATGGGGGACATTGTGCTGGTTGCCATGTTGTATAGTTGACTTCCAAGTCAGCCAAATTGCATGGGGGACATTGTGCTGGTTGTATTGTATAGGTGACTTCCAAGTCAGCCATATTGCATGGGGGACATTGTGCTGGTTGCCATGTTGTATAGGTGACTTCCAAGTCAGCCATATTGCATGGGGGACATTGTGCTGGTGGCTATGTTCTATAGGTGACTTCCAAGTCAGCCATATTGCATTTGGGACATTGTGCTGGTTGTATTGTATAGGTGACTTCCAAGTCAGCCATATTGCATGGGGGACATTGTGCTGGTTGTATTGTATAGGTGACTTCCAAGTGAGCCATATTGCTTGGCGGACATTGTGCTGGTGGCCATGTTCTATAGGTGACTTCCAAGTCAGCCATATTGCATGGGGGACATTGTGCTGGTTGCCATGTCCTATAGGTGACTTCCAAGTCAGCCATATTGCATGGGGGACATTGTGCTGGTTGTCTTGTATAGGTGACTTCCAAGTCAGCCATATTGCTTGGGGGACATTGTGCTGGTTGCCATGTTCTATAGGTGACTTCCAAGTCAGCCATATTGCTTGGGGGACATTGTGCTGGTGGCCATGTTCTATAGGTGACTTCCAAGTCAGCCATATTGCTTGGGGGACATTGTGCTGGTTGCCATGTTGTATAGGTGACTTCCAAGTCAGCCATATTGCATGGGGGACATTGTGCTGGTGGCCATGTTCTATAGGTGACTTCCAAGTCAGCCATATTGCATGGGGGACATTGTGCTGGTTGCCATGTTGTATAGGTGACTTCCAACTCAGCCAAATTGCATGGGGGACATTGTGCTGGTTGTATTGTATAGGTGACTTCCAAGTCAGCCATATTGCATGGGGGACATTGTGCTGGTTGCCATGTCCTATAGGTGACTTCCAAGTCAGCCATATTGCATGGGGGAAATTGTGCTGGTTGTCTTGTATAGGTGACGTCCAAGTCAGCCATATTGCTTGGGGGACATTGTGCTGGTTGCCATGTTCTATAGGTGACTTCCAAGTCAGCCATATTGCATGGGGGACATTGTGCTGGTGGCCATGTCCTATAGGTGACTTCCAAGTCAGCCATATTGCATGGGGGACATTGTGCTGGTTGTCTTGTATAGGTGACTTCCAAGTCAGCCATATTGCTTGGGGGACATTGTGCTGGTGGCCATGTTCTATAGGTGACTTCCAAGTCAGCCATATTGCATTTGGGACATTGTGCTGGTTGTATTGTATAGGTGACTTCCAAGTCAGCCTTATTGCATGGGGGACATTGTGCTGGTTGTATTGTATAGGTGACTTCCAAGTGAGCCATATTGCTTGGCGGACATTGTGCTGGTGGCCATGTTCTATAGGTGACTTCCAAGTCAGCCATATTGCATGGGGGACATTGTGCTGGTTGCCATGTCCTATAGGTGACTTCCAAGTCAGCCATATTGCATGGGGGACATTGTGCTGGTTGTCTTGTATAGGTGACTTCCAAGTCAGCCATATTGCTTGGGGGACATTGTGCTGGTTGCCATGTTCTATAGGTGACTTCCAAGTCAACAATATTGCTTGGGGGACCTTGTGCTGGTGGCCATGTTCTATAGGTGACTTCCAAGTCAGCCATATTGCTTGGGGGACATTGTGCTGGTTGCCATGTTGTATAGGTGACTTCCAAGTCAGCCATATTGCATGGGGGACATTGTGCTGGTGGCCATGTTCTATAGGTGACTTCCAAGTCAGCCATATTGCATGGGGGACATTGTGTTGGTTGCCATGTTGTATAGGTGACTTCCAAGTCAGCCAAATTGCATGGGGGACATTGTGCTGGTTGTATTGTATAGGTGACTTCCAAGTCAGCCATATTGCATGGGGGACATTGTGCTGGTTGCCATGTCCTATAGGTGACTTCCAAGTCAGCCATATTGCATGGGGGAAATTGTGCTGGTTGTCTTGTATAGGTGACTTCCAAGTCAGCCATATTGCTTGGGGGACATTGTGCAGGTTGCCATGTTCTATAGGTGACTTCCAAGTCAGCCATATTGCATGGGGGACATTGTGCTGGTGGCCATGTTCTATAGGTGACTTCCAAGTCAGCCATATTGCATGGGGGACATTGTGCTGGTTGTCTTGTATAGGTGACTTCCAAGTCAGCCATATTGCATGGGGGACATTGTGCTGGTTGTATTGTATAGGTGACTTCCAAGTCAGCCATATTGCATGGGGGACATTGTGCTGGTGGCCATGTCCTATAGGTGACTTCCAAGTCAGCCATATTGCATGGGGGACATTGTGCTGGTTGTCTTGTATAGGTGACTTCCAAGTCAGCCATATTGCTTGGGGGACATTGTGATGGTTGTATTGTATAGGTGACTTCCAAGTCAGCCATATTGCATGGGGGACATTGTGCTGGTTGCCATGTTGTATAGGTGACTTCCAAGTCAGCCAAATTGCATGGGGGACATTGTGCTGGTGGCCATGTTCTATAGGTGACTTCCAAGTCAGCCATATTGCATTTGGGACATTGTGCTGGTTGTATTGTATAGTTGACTTCCAAGTCAGCCATATTGCATGGGGGACATTGTGCTGGTTGTATTGTATAGGTGACTTCCAAGTGAGCCATATTGCTTGGGGGACATTGTGCTGGTGGCCATGTTCTATAGGTGACTTCCAAGTCAGCCATATTGCATGGGGGACATTGTGCTGGTTGCCATGTTCTAAAGGTGACTTCCAAGTCAGCCATATTGCATGGGGGACATTGTGCTGGTTGTCTTGTATAGGTGACTTCCAAGTCAGCCATATTGCTTGGGGGACATTGTGCTGGTTGCCATGTTCTATAGGTGACTTCCAAGTCAGCCATATTGCTTGGGGGACATTGTGCTGGTGGCCATGTTCTATAGGTGACTTTCAAGTCAGCCATATTGCTTGGGGGACATTGTGCTGGTTGCCATGTTGTATAGGTGACTTCCAAGTCAGCCATATTGCATGGGTTACATTGTGCTGGTGGCCATGTTCTATAGGTGACTTCCAAGTCAGCCATATTGCATGGGGGACATTGTGCTGGTTGCCATGTTGTATAGGTGACTTCCAAGTCAGCCATATTGCATGGGGGACATTGGGCTGGTGGCCATGTTCTATAGGTGACTTCCAAGTCAGCCATATTGCATGGGGGACATTGTGCTGGTTGTCTTGTATAGGTGACTTCCAAGTCAGCCATATTGCATAGGGGACATTGTGCTGGTTGTGTTGTATAGGTGACTTCCAAATCAGCCATATTGCATGGGGGACATTGTGCTGGTTGTATTGTATAGGTGACTTCCAAGTCAGCCATATTGCATGGGGGACATTGTGCTGGTTGTATTGTATAGGTGACTTCCAAGTCAGCCATATTGCATGGGGGACATTGTGCTGGTGGCCATGTCCTATAGGTGACTTCCAAGTCAGCCATATTGCATGGGGGACATTGTGCTGGTTGTCTTGTATAGGTGACTTCCAAGTCAGCCATATTGCTTGGGGGACATTGTGCTGGTTGTATTGTATAGGTGACTTCCAAGTCAGCCATATTGCATAGGGGACATTGTTCTGGTTGCCATGTTGTATAGGTGACTTCCAAGTCAGCCATATTGCATGGGGGACATTGTGCTGGTGGCCATGTTCTATAGGTGACTTCCAAGTCAGCCATATTGCATGGGGGACATTGTGCTGGTTGTGTTGTATAGGTGAATTCCAAATCAGCCATATTGCATGGGGGACATTGTGCTGGTTGTATTGTATAGGTGACTTCCAAGTCAGCCATATTGCATGGGGGACATTGTGCTGGTTGTCTTGTATAGGTGACTTCCAAGTCAGCCATATTGCTTTGGGGACATTGTGCTGGTTGTATTGTATAGGTGACTTCCAAGTCAGCCATATTACATGGGGGACATTGTGCTGGTTGCCATGTTGTATAGGTGACTTCCAAGTCAGCCATATTGCATGGGGGACATTGTGCTGGTGGCCATGTTCTATAGGTGACTTCCAAGTCAGCCATATTGCATTTGGGACATTGTGCTGGTTGTATTGTATAGGTGACTTCCAAGTCAGCCATATTGCATGGGGGACATTGTGCTGGTTGTATTGTATAGGTGACTTCCAAGTGAGCCATATTGCTTGGCGGACATTGTGCTGGTGGCCATGTTCTATAGGTGACTTCCAAGTCAGCCATATTGCATGGGGGACATTGTGCTGGTTGCCATGTCCTATAGGTGACTTCCAAGTCAGCCATATTGCATGGGGGACATTGTGCTGGTTGTCTTGTATAGGTGACTTCCAAGTCAGCCATATTGCTTGGGGGACATTGTGCTGGTTGCCATGTTCTATAGGTGACTTCCAAGTCAGCCATATTGCTTGGGGGACATTGTGCTGGTGGCCATGTTCTATAGGTGACTTCCAAGTCAGCCATATTGCTTGGGGGACATTGTGCTGGTGGCCATGTTCTATAGGTGACTTCCAAGTCAGCCATATTGCATGGGGGACATTGTGCTGGTTGCCATGTTGTATAGGTGACTTCCAATTCAGCCAAATTGCATGGGGGACATTGTGCTGGTTGTATTGTATAGGTGACTTCCAAGTCAGCCATATTGCATGGGGGACATTGTGCTGGTTGCCATGTCCTATAGGTGACTTCCAAGTCAGCCATATTGCATGGGGGAAATTGTGCTGGTTGTCTTGTATAGGTGACTTCCAAGTCAGCCATATTGCTTGGGTTACATTGTGCTGGTTGCCATGTTCTATAGGTGACTTCCAAGTCAGCCATATTGCATGAGGGACATTGTGCTGGTGGCCATGTTCTATAGGTGACTTCCAAGTCAGCCATATTGCATGGGGGACATTGTGCTGGTTGTCTTGTATAGGTGACTTCCAAGTCAGCCATATTGCATGGGGGACATTGTGCTGGTGGCCATGTTCTATAGGTGACTTCCAAGTCAGCCATATTGCTTGGGGGACATTGTGCTGGTTGCCATGTTGTATAGGTGACTTCCAATTGAGCCATATTGCTTGGGGGACATTGTGCTGGTTGTGTTGTATAGGTGACTTCCAAGTCAGCCATATTGCATGGGGGACATTGTGCTGGTTGGCTTGTATTGGTGACTTCCAAGTCAGCCGTGTTGCATTGGGGACATTGTGCTGGTTGTCTTGTATAGGTGACTTCCAAGTCAGCCATATTGCTTGGGGGACATTGTGCCGGTTGCCATGTTCTGTAGGTGACTTCCAAGTCAGCCATATTGCTTGGGGGACATTGTGCTGGTGGCCATGTTCTATAGGTGACTTCCAAGTCAGCCATATTGCTTGGGGGACATTGTGCTGGTTGCCATGTTGAACAGGTGACTTCCAAGTCAGCCATATTGCATGGGGGACATTGTGCTGGTGGCCATGTTCTATAGGTGACTTCCAAGTCAGTCATATTGCATTTCTGACATTGTGCTGGTTGTCTTGTATAGGTGACTTCCAAGTCAGCCATATTGCTTGGGGGACATTGTGCTGGTTGCCATGTCCTATAGGTGACTTCCAAGTCAGCCATATTGCATGGTGGACATTGTGCTGGTTGTCTTGTATAGGTGACTTCCAAGTCAGCCATTTTGCATGGGGGACATTGTGCTGGTGGCCATGTGGTATAGGTGACTTCCAAGTCAGCCATATTGCATGGGGGACATTGTGCTGGTTGCCATGTTGTATAGGTGACTTCCAAGTCAGCCATATTGCATGGGGGACATTGTGCTGGTTGCCATGTTGTATAGGTGACTTCCAAGTCAGCCATATTGCATGGGGGACATTGTGCTGGTTGCCATGTTGTATAGGTGACTTCCAAGTCAGCCATTTTGCTTGGGGGACATTGTGCTGGTTGCCATGTTGTATAGGTGACTTCCAAGTCAGCCATATTGCCTGGGGGACATTGTGCTGGTTGTATTGTATAGGTGACTTCCAAGTCAGCCATATTGCATGGGGGACATTGTGCTGGTTGCCATGTTGTATAGGTGACTTCCAAGTCAGCCATATTGCCTGGGGGACATTGTGCTGGTTGTATTGTATAGGTGACTTCCAAGTCAGCCATATTGCATGGGGGACATTGTGCTGGTTGCCATGTTGTATAGGTGACTTCTAAGTCAGCCATATTGCATGGGGGACATTGTGCTGGTTGCCATGTTGTATAGGTGACTTCCAAGTGAGCCATATTGCTTGGGGGACATTGTGCTGGTTGTGTTGTATAGGTGACTTCCAAGTCAGCCGTGTTGCATGGGGGACATTGTGCTGGTGGCCATGTTCTATAGGTGATTTCCAAGTCAGCCATATTGCATGGGGGACATTGTGCTGGTTGCCATGTTGTATAGGTGACTTCCAAGTGAGCCATATTGCTTGGGGGACATTGTTCTGGTTGCCATGTTGTAGAGGTGACTTCCAAGTCAGCCATATTGCATGGGGGACATTGTGCTGGTGGCCATTTTCTATAGGTGACTTCCAAGTCAGCCATATTGCTTGGGGGACATTGTGCTGGTTGTCTTGTATAGGTGACTTCCAAGTCAGCCATATTGCATGGGGGACATTGTGCTGGTTGTCTTGTATAGGTGACTTCCAAGTCAGCCGTGTTGCATGGGGGACATTGTGCTGGTGGCCATGTTCTATAGGTGACTTCCAAGTCAGCCATATTGCATGGGGGACATTGTGCTGGTTGCCATGTTGTATAGGTGACTTCCAAGTGAGCCATATTGCTTGGGGGACATTGTGCTGGTTGCCATGTTGTATAGGTGACTTCCAAGTCAGCCATATTGCATGGGGGACATTGTGCTGGTGGCCATGTTCTATAGGTGACTTCCAAGTCAGCCATATTGCATGGGGACATTGTGCTGGTTGTCTTGTATAGGTGACTTCCAAGTCAGCCATATTGCATGGGGGACATTGTGCTGGTTGCCATGTTGTATAGGTGACTTCCAAGTCAGCCATATTGCATGGGGGACATTGTGCTGGTTGCCATGTTGTATAGGTGACCTCCAAGTCAGCCATATTGCATGGGGGACATTGTGCTGGTGGCCATGTGGTATAGGTGACTTCCAAGTCAGCCATATTGCATGGGGGACATTGTGCTGGTTGCCATGTTGTATAGGTGACTTCCAAGTCAGCCATATTGCATGGCGGACATTGTGCTGGTTGCCATGTTGTATAGGTGACTTCCAAGTCAGCCATATTGCATGGGGGACATTGTGCTGGTTGCCATGTTGTATAGGTGACTTCCAAGTCAGCCATATTGCTTGGGGGACATTGTGCTGGTTGCCATGTTGTATAGGTGACTTCCAAGTCAGCCATATTGCCTGGGGGACATTGTGCTGGTTGTATTGTATAGGTGACTTCCAAGTCAGCCATATTGCATGGGGGACATTGTGCTGGTTGCCATGTTGTATAGGTGACTTCCAAGTCAGCCATATTGCCTGGGGGACATTGTGCTGGTTGTATTGTATAGGTGACTTCCAAGTCAGCCATATTGCATGGGGGACATTGTGCTGGTTGCCATGTTGTATAGGTGACTTCCAAGTCAGCCATATTGCATGGGGGACATTGTGCTGGTTGCCATGTTGTATAGGTGACTTCCAAGTCAGCCATATTGCATGGGGGACATTGTGCTGGTGGCCATGTGGTATAGGTGACTTCCAAGTCAGCCATATTGCATGGGGGACATTGTGCTGGTTGCCATGTTGTATAGGTGACTTCCAAGTCAGCCATATTGCATGGGGGACATTGTGCTGGTTGCCATGTTGTATAGGTGACTTCCAAGTCAGCCATATTGCATGGGGGACATTGTGCTGGTTGCCATGTTGTATAGGTGACTTCCAAGTCAGCCATATTGCTTGGGGGACATTGTGCTGGTTGCCATGTTGTATAGGTGACTTCCAAGTCAGCCATATTGCCTGGGGGACATTGTGCTGGTTGTATTGTATAGGTGACTTCCAAGTCAGCCATATTGCATGGGGGACATTGTGCTGGTTGCCATGTTGTATAGGTGACTTCCAAGTCAGCCATATTGCCTGGGGGACATTGTGCTGGTTGTATTGTATAGGTGACTTCCAAGTCAGCCATATTGCATGGGGGACATTGTGCTGGTTGCCATGTTGTATAGGTGACTTCCAAGTCAGCCATATTGCATGGGGGACATTGGGCTGGTGGCCATGTTCTATAGGTGACTTCCAAGTCAGCCATATTGCATGGGGGACATTGTGCTGGTTGTCTTGTATAGGTGACTTCCAAGTCAGCCATATTGCATAGGGGACATTGTGCTGGTTGTGTTGTATAGGTGACTTCCAAATCAGCCATATTGCATGGGGGACATTGTGCTGGTTGTATTGTATAGGTGACTTCCAAGTCAGCCATATTGCATGGGGGACATTGTGCTGGTTGTATTGTATAGGTGACTTCCAAGTCAGCCATATTGCATGGGGGACATTGTGCTGGTGGCCATGTCCTATAGGTGACTTCCAAGTCAGCCATATTGCATGGGGGACATTGTGCTGGTTGTCTTGTATAGGTGACTTCCAAGTCAGCCATATTGCTTGGGGGACATTGTGCTGGTTGTATTGTATAGGTGACTTCCAAGTCAGCCATATTGCATAGGGGACATTGTTCTGGTTGCCATGTTGTATAGGTGACTTCCAAGTCAGCCATATTGCATGGGGGACATTGTGCTGGTGGCCATGTTCTATAGGTGACTTCCAAGTCAGCCATATTGCATGGGGGACATTGTGCTGGTTGTGTTGTATAGGTGAATTCCAAATCAGCCATATTGCATGGGGGACATTGTGCTGGTTGTATTGTATAGGTGACTTCCAAGTCAGCCATATTGCATGGGGGACATTGTGCTGGTTGTCTTGTATAGGTGACTTCCAAGTCAGCCATATTGCTTTGGGGACATTGTGCTGGTTGTATTGTATAGGTGACTTCCAAGTCAGCCATATTACATGGGGGACATTGTGCTGGTTGCCATGTTGTATAGGTGACTTCCAAGTCAGCCATATTGCATGGGGGACATTGTGCTGGTGGCCATGTTCTATAGGTGACTTCCAAGTCAGCCATATTGCATTTGGGACATTGTGCTGGTTGTATTGTATAGGTGACTTCCAAGTCAGCCATATTGCATGGGGGACATTGTGCTGGTTGTATTGTATAGGTGACTTCCAAGTGAGCCATATTGCTTGGCGGACATTGTGCTGGTGGCCATGTTCTATAGGTGACTTCCAAGTCAGCCATATTGCATGGGGGACATTGTGCTGGTTGCCATGTCCTATAGGTGACTTCCAAGTCAGCCATATTGCATGGGGGACATTGTGCTGGTTGTCTTGTATAGGTGACTTCCAAGTCAGCCATATTGCTTGGGGGACATTGTGCTGGTTGCCATGTTCTATAGGTGACTTCCAAGTCAGCCATATTGCTTGGGGGACATTGTGCTGGTGGCCATGTTCTATAGGTGACTTCCAAGTCAGCCATATTGCTTGGGGGACATTGTGCTGGTGGCCATGTTCTATAGGTGACTTCCAAGTCAGCCATATTGCATGGGGGACATTGTGCTGGTTGCCATGTTGTATAGGTGACTTCCAATTCAGCCAAATTGCATGGGGGACATTGTGCTGGTTGTATTGTATAGGTGACTTCCAAGTCAGCCATATTGCATGGGGGACATTGTGCTGGTTGCCATGTCCTATAGGTGACTTCCAAGTCAGCCATATTGCATGGGGGAAATTGTGCTGGTTGTCTTGTATAGGTGACTTCCAAGTCAGCCATATTGCTTGGGTTACATTGTGCTGGTTGCCATGTTCTATAGGTGACTTCCAAGTCAGCCATATTGCATGAGGGACATTGTGCTGGTGGCCATGTTCTATAGGTGACTTCCAAGTCAGCCATATTGCATGGGGGACATTGTGCTGGTTGTCTTGTATAGGTGACTTCCAAGTCAGCCATATTGCATGGGGGACATTGTGCTGGTGGCCATGTTCTATAGGTGACTTCCAAGTCAGCCATATTGCTTGGGGGACATTGTGCTGGTTGCCATGTTGTATAGGTGACTTCCAATTGAGCCATATTGCTTGGGGGACATTGTGCTGGTTGTGTTGTATAGGTGACTTCCAAGTCAGCCATATTGCATGGGGGACATTGTGCTGGTTGGCTTGTATTGGTGACTTCCAAGTCAGCCGTGTTGCATTGGGGACATTGTGCTGGTTGTCTTGTATAGGTGACTTCCAAGTCAGCCATATTGCTTGGGGGACATTGTGCCGGTTGCCATGTTCTGTAGGTGACTTCCAAGTCAGCCATATTGCTTGGGGGACATTGTGCTGGTGGCCATGTTCTATAGGTGACTTCCAAGTCAGCCATATTGCTTGGGGGACATTGTGCTGGTTGCCATGTTGAACAGGTGACTTCCAAGTCAGCCATATTGCATGGGGGACATTGTGCTGGTGGCCATGTTCTATAGGTGACTTCCAAGTCAGTCATATTGCATTTCTGACATTGTGCTGGTTGTCTTGTATAGGTGACTTCCAAGTCAGCCATATTGCTTGGGGGACATTGTGCTGGTTGCCATGTCCTATAGGTGACTTCCAAGTCAGCCATATTGCATGGTGGACATTGTGCTGGTTGTCTTGTATAGGTGACTTCCAAGTCAGCCATATTGCATGGGGGACATTGTGCTGGTGGCCATGTGGTATAGGTGACTTCCAAGTCAGCCATATTGCATGGGGGACATTGTGCTGGTTGCCATGTTGTATAGGTGACTTCCAAGTCAGCCATATTGCATGGGGGACATTGTGCTGGTTGCCATGTTGTATAGGTGACTTCCAAGTCAGCCATATTGCATGGGGGACATTGTGCTGGTTGCCATGTTGTATAGGTGACTTCCAAGTCAGCCATTTTGCTTGGGGGACATTGTGCTGGTTGCCATGTTGTATAGGTGACTTCCAAGTCAGCCATATTGCCTGGGGGACATTGTGCTGGTTGTATTGTATAGGTGACTTCCAAGTCAGCCATATTGCATGGGGGACATTGTGCTGGTTGCCATGTTGTATAGGTGACTTCCAAGTCAGCCATATTGCCTGGGGGACATTGTGCTGGTTGTATTGTATAGGTGACTTCCAAGTCAGCCATATTGCATGGGGGACATTGTGCTGGTTGCCATGTTGTATAGGTGACTTCTAAGTCAGCCATATTGCATGGGGGACATTGTGCTGGTTGCCATGTTGTATAGGTGACTTCCAAGTGAGCCATATTGCTTGGGGGACATTGTGCTGGTTGTGTTGTATAGGTGACTTCCAAGTCAGCCGTGTTGCATGGGGGACATTGTGCTGGTGGCCATGTTCTATAGGTGATTTCCAAGTCAGCCATATTGCATGGGGGACATTGTGCTGGTTGCCATGTTGTATAGGTGACTTCCAAGTGAGCCATATTGCTTGGGGGACATTGTTCTGGTTGCCATGTTGTAGAGGTGACTTCCAAGTCAGCCATATTGCATGGGGGACATTGTGCTGGTGGCCATTTTCTATAGGTGACTTCCAAGTCAGCCATATTGCTTGGGGGACATTGTGCTGGTTGTCTTGTATAGGTGACTTCCAAGTCAGCCATATTGCATGGGGGACATTGTGCTGGTTGTCTTGTATAGGTGACTTCCAAGTCAGCCGTGTTGCATGGGGGACATTGTGCTGGTGGCCATGTTCTATAGGTGACTTCCAAGTCAGCCATATTGCATGGGGGACATTGTGCTGGTTGCCATGTTGTATAGGTGACTTCCAAGTGAGCCATATTGCTTGGGGGACATTGTGCTGGTTGCCATGTTGTATAGGTGACTTCCAAGTCAGCCATATTGCATGGGGGACATTGTGCTGGTGGCCATGTTCTATAGGTGACTTCCAAGTCAGCCATATTGCATGGGGACATTGTGCTGGTTGTCTTGTATAGGTGACTTCCAAGTCAGCCATATTGCATGGGGGACATTGTGCTGGTTGCCATGTTGTATAGGTGACTTCCAAGTCAGCCATATTGCATGGGGGACATTGTGCTGGTTGCCATGTTGTATAGGTGACCTCCAAGTCAGCCATATTGCATGGGGGACATTGTGCTGGTGGCCATGTGGTATAGGTGACTTCCAAATCAGCCATATTGCATGGGGGACATTGTGCTGGTTGCCATGTTGTATATGTGACTTCCAAGTCAGCCATATTGCATGGCGGACATTGTGCTGGTTGCCATGTTGTATAGGTGACTTCCAAGTCAGCCATATTGCATGGGGGACATTGTGCTGGTTGCCATGTTGTATAGGTGACTTCCAAGTCAGCCATATTGCTTGGGGGACATTGTGCTGGTTGCCATGTTGTATAGGTGACTTCCAAGTCAGCCATATTGCCTGGGGGACATTGTGCTGGTTGTATTGTATAGGTGACTTCCAAGTCAGCCATATTGCATGGGGGACATTGT
Organism: Petromyzon marinus; assembly: GCF_048934315.1. NCBI lineage: Eukaryota > Metazoa > Chordata > Hyperoartia > Petromyzontiformes > Petromyzontidae > Petromyzon > Petromyzon marinus. Next base: position 1,266,863 of record NW_027422650.1, on the reverse strand, counting down.
GCTGGTTGCCATGTTGTATAGGTGACTTCCAAGTCAGCCATATTGCCTGGGGGACATTGTGCTGGTTGTATTGTATAGGTGACTTCCAAGTCAGCCATATTGCATGGGGGACATTGTGCTGGTTGCCATGTTGTATAGGTGACTTCCAAGTCAGCCATATTGCATGGGGGACATTGTGCTGGTTGCCATGTTGTATAGGTGACTTCCAAGTCAGCCATATTGCATGGGGGACATTGTGCTGGTGGCCATGTGGTATAGGTGACTTCCAAGTCAGCCATATTGCATGGGGGACATTGTGCTGGTTGCCATGTTGTATAGGTGACTTCCAAGTCAGCCATATTGCATGGGGGACATTGTGCTGGTTGCCATGTTGTATAGGTGACTTCCAAGTCAGCCATATTGCATGGGGGACATTGTGCTGGTTGCCATGTTGTATAGGTGACTTCCAAGTCAGCCATATTGCTTGGGGGACATTGTGCTGGTTGCCATGTTGTATAGGTGACTTCCAAGTCAGCCATATTGCCTGGGGGACATTGTGCTGGTTGTATTGTATAGGTGACTTCCAAGTCAGCCATATTGCATGGGGGACATTGTGCTGGTTGCCATGTTGTATAGGTGACTTCCAAGTCAGCCATATTGCCTGGGGGACATTGTGCTGGTTGTATTGTATAGGTGACTTCCAAGTCAGCCATATTGCATGGGGGACATTGTGCTGGTTGCCATGTTGTATAGGTGACTTCTAAGTCAGCCATATTGCATGGGGGACATTGTGCTGGTTGCCATGTTGTATAGGTGACTTCCAAGTGAGCCATATTGCTTGGGGGACATTGTGCTGGTTGTGTTGTATAGGTGACTTCCAAGTCAGCCGTGTTGCATGGGGGACATTGTGCTGGTGGCCATGTTCTATAGGTGACTTCCAAGTCAGCCATATTGCATGGGGGACATTGTGCTGGTTGCCATGTTGTATAGGTGACTTCCAAGTGAGCCATATTGCTTGGGGGACATTGTTCTGGTTGCCATGTTGTAGAGGTGACTTCCAAGTCAGCCATATTGCATGGGGGACATTGTGCTGGTGGCCATTTTCTATAGGTGACTTCCAAGTCAGCCATATTGCTTGGGGGACATTGTGCTGGTTGTCTTGTATAGGTGACTTCCAAGTCAGCCATATTGCATGGGGGACATTGTGCTGGTTGTCTTGTATAGGTGACTTCCAAGTCAGCCGTGTTGCATGGGGGACATTGTGCTGGTGGCCATGTTCTATAGGTGACTTCCAAGTCAGCCATATTGCATGGGGGACATTGTGCTGGTTGCCATGTTGTATAGGTGACTTCCAAGTGAGCCATATTGCTTGGGGGACATTGTGCTGGTTGCCATGTTGTATAGGTGACTTCCAAGTCAGCCATATTGCATGGGGGACATTGTGCTGGTGGCCATGTTCTATAGGTGACTTCCAAGTCAGCCATATTGCATGGGGACATTGTGCTGGTTGTCTTGTATAGGTGACTTCCAAGTCAGCCATATTGCATGGGGGACATTGTGCTGGTTGCCATGTTGTATAGGTGACTTCCAAGTCAGCCATATTGCATGGGGGACATTGTGCTGGTTGCCATGTTGTATAGGTGACCTCCAAGTCAGCCATATTGCATGGGGGACATTGTGCTGGTGGCCATGTGGTATAGGTGACTTCCAAGTCAGCCATATTGCATGGGGGACATTGTGCTGGTTGCCATGTTGTATAGGTGACTTCCAAGTCAGCCATATTGCATGGCGGACATTGTGCTGGTTGCCATGTTGTATAGGTGACTTCCAAGTCAGCCATATTGCATGGGGGACATTGTGCTGGTTGCCATGTTGTATAGGTGACTTCCAAGTCAGCCATATTGCTTGGGGGACATTGTGCTGGTTGCCATGTTGTATAGGTGACTTCCAAGTCAGCCATATTGCCTGGGGGACATTGTGCTGGTTGTATTGTATAGGTGACTTCCAAGTCAGCCATATTGCATGGGGGACATTGTGCTGGTTGCCATGTTGTATAGGTGACTTCCAAGTCAGCCATATTGCCTGGGGGACATTGTGCTGGTTGTATTGTATAGGTGACTTCCAAGTCAGCCATATTGCATGGGGGACATTGTGCTGGTTGCCATGTTGTATAGGTGACTTCTAAGTCAGCCATATTGCATGGGGGACATTGTGCTGGTTGCCATGTTGTATAGGTGACTTCCAAGTGAGCCATATTGCTTGGGGGACATTGTGCTGGTTGTGTTGTATAGGTGACTTCCAAGTCAGCCGTGTTGCATGGGGGACATTGTGCTGGTGGCCATGTTCTATAGGTGACTTCCAAGTCAGCCATATTGCATGGGGGACATTGTACTGGTTGCCATGTTGTATAGGTGACTTCCAAGTGAGCCATATTGCTTGGGGGACATTGTGCTGGTTGCCATGTTGTAGAGGTGACTTCCAAGTCAGCCAAATTGCATGGGGGACATTGTGCTGGTGGCCATTTTCTATAGGTGACTTCCAAGTCAGCCATATTGCTTGGGGGACATTGTGCTGGTTGTCTTGTATAGGTGACTTCCAAGTCAGCCATATTGCATGGGGGACATTGTGCTGGTTGTCTTGTATAGGTGACTTCCAAGTCAGCCGTGTTGCATGGGGGACATTGTGCTGGTGGCCATGTTCTATAGGTGACTTCCAAGTCAGCCATATTGCATGGGGGACATTGTGCTGGTTGCCATGTTGTATAGGTGACTTCCAAGTCAGCCATATTGCATGGGGGACATTGTGCTGGTGGCCATGTTCTATAGGTGACTTCCAAGTCAGCCATATTGCATGGGGGACATTGTGCTGGTTGTCTTGTATAGGTGACTTCCAAGTCAGCCGTGTTGCATGGGGGACATTGTGCTGGTGGCCATGTTCTATAGGTGACTTCCAAGTCAGCCATATTGCATGGGGGACATTGTGCTGGTTGCCATTTTCTATAGGTGACTTCCAAGTCAGCCATATTGCTTGGGGGACATTGTGCTGGTTGTCTTGTATAGGTGACTTCCAAGTCAGCCATATTGCATGGGGGACATTGTGCTGGTTGTCTTGTATAGGTGACTTCCAAGTCAGCCGTGTTGCATGGGGGACATTGTGCTGGTGGCCATGTTCTATAGGTGACTTCCAAGTCAGCCATATTGCTTGGGGGACATTGTGCTGGTTGCCATGTTGTATAGGTGACTTCCAAGTCAGCCATATTGCATGGGGGACATTGTGCTGGTGGCCATGTTCTATAGGTGACTTCCAAGTCAGCCATATTGCTTGGGGGACATTGTGCTGGTTGCCATGTTGTATAGGTGACTTCCAAGTCAGCCATATTGCATGGCGGACATTGTGCTGGTGGCCATGTTCTATAGGTGACTTCCAAGTCAGCCATATTGCATGGGGGACATTGTGCTGGTTGTCTTGTATAGGTGACTTCCAAGTCAGCCGTGTTGCATGGGGGACATTGTGCTGGTGGCCATGTTCTATAGGTGACTTCCAAGTCAGCCATATTGCATGGGGGACATTGTGCTGGTTGCCATGTTGTATAGGTGACTTCCAAGTCAGCCATATTGCATGGGGGACATTGTGCTGGTGGCCATGTTCTATAGGTGACTTCCAAGTCAGCCATATTGCTTGGGGGACATTGTGCTGGTTGCCATGTTGTATAGGTGACTTCCAAGTCAGCCATATTGCATGGGGGACATTGTGCTGGTGGCCATGTTCTATAGGTGACTTCCAAGTCAGCCATATTGCATGGGGGACATTGTGCTGGTTGTCTTGTATAGGTGACTTCCAAGTCAGCCGTGTTGCATGGGGGACATTGTGCTGGTGGCCATGTTCTATAGGTGACTTCCAAGTCAGCCATATTGCATGGGGGACATTGTGCTGGTTGCCATTTTCTATAGGTGACTTCCAAGTCAGCCATATTGCTTGGGGGACATTGTGCTGGTTGTCTTGTATAGGTGACTTCCAAGTCAGCCATATTGCATGGGGGACATTGTGCTGGTTGTCTTGTATAGGTGACTTCCAAGTCAGCCGTGTTGCATGGGGGACATTGTGCTGGTGGCCATGTTCTATAGGTGACTTCCAAGTCAGCCATATTGCATGGGGGACATTGTGCTGGTTGCCATGTTGTATAGGTGACTTCCAAGTCAGCCATATTGCATGGGGGACATTGTGCTGGTGGCCATGTTCTATAGGTGACTTCCAATTCAGCCATATTGCATGGGGACATTGTGCTGGTTGTCTTGTATAGGTGACTTCCAAGTCAGCCATATTGCATGGGGGACATTGTGCTGGTGGCCATTTTCTATAGGTGACTTCCAAGTCAGCCATATTGCTTGGGGGACATTGTGCTGGTTGTCTTGTATAGGTGACTTCCAAGTCAGCCATATTGCATGGGGGACATTGTGCTGGTTGTCTTGTATAGGTGACTTCCAAGTCAGCCGTGTTGCATGGGGGACATTGTGCTGGTGGCCATGTTCTATAGGTGACTTCCAAGTCAGCCATATTGCATGGGGGACATTGTGCTGGTTGCCATGTTGTATAGGTGACTTCCAAGTGAGCCATATTGCTTGGGGGACATTGTGCTGGTTGCCATGTTGTATAGGTGACTTCCAAGTCAGCCATATTGCATGGGGGACATTGTGCTGGTGGCCATGTTGTATAGGTGACTTCCAAGTCAGCCATATTGCATGGGGGACATTGTGCTGGTGGCCATTTTCTATAGGTGACTTCCAAGTCAGCCATATTGCTTGGGGGACATTGTGCTGGTTGTCTTGTATAGGTGACTTCCAAGTCAGCCATATTGCATGGGGGACATTGTGCTGGTTGTCTTGTATAGGTGACTTCCAAGTCAGCCGTGTTGCATGGGGGACATTGTGCTGGTGGCCATGTTCTATAGGTGACTTCCAAGTCAGCCGTATTGCATGGGGGACATTGTGCTGGTTGCCATGTTGTATAGGTGACTTCCAAGTCAGCCATATTGCATCGGGGACATTGTGCTGGTGGCCATGTTCTATAGGTGACTTCCAAGTCAGCCATATTGCATGGGGGACATTGTGCTGGTTGTCTTGTATAGGTGACTTCCAAGTCAGCCGTGTTGCATGGGGGACATTGTGCTGGTGGCCATGTTCTATAGGTGACTTCCAAGTCAGCCGTGTTGCATGGGGGACATTGTGCTGGTGGCCATGTTCTATAGGTGACTTCCAAGTCAGCCATATTGCATGGGGGACATTGTGCTGGTTGCCATTTTCTATAGGTGACTTCCAAGTCAGCCATATTGCTTGGGGGACATTGTGCTGGTTGTCTTGTATAGGTGACTTCCAAGTCAGCCATATTGCATGGGGGACATTGTGCTGGTTGTCTTGTATAGGTGACTTCCAAGTCAGCCGTGTTGCATGGGGGACATTGTGCTGGTGGCCATGTTCTATAGGTGACTTCCAAGTCAGCCATATTGCATGGGGGACATTGTGCTGGTTGTCTTGTATAGGTGACTTCCAAGTCAGCCGTGTTGCATGGGGGACATTGTGCTGGTGGCCATGTTCTATAGGTGACTTCCAAGTCAGCCGTGTTGCATGGGGGACATTGTGCTGGTGGCCATGTTCTATAGGTGACTTCCAAGTCAGCCATATTGCATGGGGGACATTGTGCTGGTTGCCATTTTCTATAGGTGACTTCCAAGTCAGCCATATTGCTTGGGGGACATTGTGCTGGTTGTCTTGTATAGGTGACTTCCAAGTCAGCCATATTGCATGGGGGACATTGTGCTGGTTGTCTTGTATAGGTGACTTCCAAGTCAGCCGTGTTGCATGGGGGACATTGTGCTGGTGGCCATGTTCTATAGGTGACTTCCAAGTCAGCCATATTGCTTGGGCGACATTGTGCTGGTTGCCATGTTGTATAGGTGACTTCCAAGTCAGCCATATTGCATGGGGGACATTGTGCTGGTGGCCATTTTCTATAGGTGACTTCCAAGTCAGCCATATTGCTTGGGGGACATTGTGCTGGTTGTCTTGTATAGGTGACTTCCAAGTCAGCCATATTGCATGGGGGACATTGTGCTGGTTGTCTTGTATAGGTGACTTCCAAGTCAGCCGTGTTGCATGGGGGACATTGTGCTGGTGGCCATGTTCTATAGGTGACTTCCAAGTCAGCCATATTGCATGGGGGACATTGTGCTGGTGGCCATGTTGTATAGGTGACTTCCAAGTCAGCCATATTGCATGGGGGACATTGTGCTGGTGGCCATTTTCTATAGGTGACTTCCAAGTCAGCCATATTGCTTGGGGGACATTGTGCTGGTTGTCTTGTATAGGTGACTTCCAAGTCAGCCATATTGCATGGGGGACATTGTGCTGGTTGTCTTGTATAGGTGACTTCCAAGTCAGCCGTGTTGCATGGGGGACATTGTGCTGGTGGCCATGTTCTATAGGTGACTTCCAAGTCAGCCATATTGCATGGGGGACATTGTGCTGGTTGCCATGTTGTATAGGTGACTTCCAAGTCAGCCATATTGCATGGGGGACATTGTGCTGGTGGCCATGTTCTATAGGTGACTTCCAAGTCAGCCATATTGCATGGGGGACATTGTGCTGGTTGTCTTGTATAGGTGACTTCCAAGTCAGCCGTGTTGCATGGGGGACATTGTGCTGGTGGCCATGTTCTATAGGTGACTTCCAAGTCAGCCATATTGCATGGGGGACATTGTGCTGGTTGCCATTTTCTATAGGTGACTTCCAAGTCAGCCATATTGCTTGGGGGACATTGTGCTGGTTGTCTTGTATAGGTGACTTCCAAGTCAGCCATATTGCATGGGGGACATTGTGATGGTTGTCTTGTATAGGTGACTTCCAAGTCAGCCGTGTTGCATGGGGGACATTGTGCTGGTGGCCATGTTCTATAGGTGACTTCCAAGTCAGCCATATTGCTTGGGGGACATTGTGCTGGTTGCCATGTTGTATAGGTGACTTCCAAGTCAGCCATATTGCATGGGGGACATTGTGCTGGTGGCCATGTTCTATAGGTGACTTCCAAGTCAGCCATATTGCTTGGGGGACATTGTGCTGGTTGCCATGTTGTATAGGTGACTTCCAAGTCAGCCATATTGCATGGGGGACATTGTGCTGGTGGCCATGTTCTATAGGTGACTTCCAAGTCAGCCATATTGCATGGGGGACATTGTGCTGGTTGTCTTGTATAGGTGACTTCCAAGTCAGCCGTGTTGCATGGGGGACATTGTGCTGGTGGCCATGTTCTATAGGTGACTTCCAAGTCAGCCATATTGCATGGGGGACATTGTGCTGGTTGCCATTTTCTATAGGTGACTTCCAAGTCAGCCATATTGCATGGGGGACATTGTGCTGGTGGCCATGTTCTATAGGTGACTTCCAAGTCAGCCATATTGCATGGGGGACATTGTGCTGGTTGCCATGTTGTATAGGTGACTTCCAAGTCAGCCATATTGCATGGGGGACATTGTGCTGGTGGCCATGTTCTATAGGTGACTTCCAAGTCAGCCATATTGCATGGGGGACATTGTGCTGGTTGTCTTGTATAGGTGACTTCCAAGTCAGCCGTGTTGCATGGGGGACATTGTGCTGGTGGCCATGTTCTATAGGTGACTTCCAAGTCAGCCATATTGCATGGGGGACATTGTGCTGGTTGCCATTTTCTATAGGTGACTTCCAAGTCAGCCATATTGCTTGGGGGACATTGTGCTGGTTGTCTTGTATAGGTGACTTCCAAGTCAGCCATATTGCATGGGGGACATTGTGCTGGTTGTCTTGTATAGGTGACTTCCAAGTCAGCCGTGTTGCATGGGGGACATTGTGCTGGTGGCCATGTTCTATAGGTGACTTCCAAGTCAGCCATATTGCTTGGGGGACATTGTGCTGGTTGCCATGTTGTATAGGTGACTTCCAAGTCAGCCATATTGCATGGGGGACATTGTGCTGGTGGCCATGTTCTATAGGTGACTTCCAAGTCAGCCATATTGCATGGGGACATTGTGCTGGTTGTCTTGTATAGGTGACTTCCAAGTCAGCCATATTGCATGGGGGACATTGTGCTGGTGGCCATTTTCTATAGGTGACTTCCAAGTCAGCCATATTGCTTGGGGGACATTGTGCTGGTTGTCTTGTATAGGTGACTTCCAAGTCAGCCATATTGCATGGGGGACATTGTGCTGGTTGTCTTGTATAGGTGACTTCCAAGTCAGCCGTGTTGCATGGGGGACATTGTGCTGGTGGCCATGTTCTATAGGTGACTTCCAAGTCAGCCATATTGCATGGGGGACATTGTGCTGGTTGCCATGTTGTATAGGTGACTTCCAAGTGAGCCATATTGCTTGGGGGACATTGTGCTGGTTGCCATGTTGTATAGGTGACTTCCAAGTCAGCCATATTGCATGGGGGACATTGTGCTGGTGGCCATGTTCTATAGGTGACTTCCAAGTCAGCCATATTGCATGGGGACATTGTGCTGGTTGTCTTGTATAGGTGACTTCCAAGTCAGCCATATTGCATGGGGGACATTGTGCTGGTTGCCATGTTGTATAGGTGACTTCCAAGTCAGCCATATTGCATGGGGGACATTGTGCTGGTTGCCATGTTGTATAGGTGACCTCCAAGTCAGCCATATTGCATGGGGGACATTGTGCTGGTTGTGTTGTATAGGTGACTTCCAAGTCAGCCATATTGCATGGGGGACATTGTGCTGGTTGTATTGTATAGGTGACTTCCAAGTCAGCCATATTGCATGGGGGACATTGTGCTGGTTGTATTGTATAGGTGACTTCCAAGTGAGCCATATTGCTTGGGGGACATTGTCCTGGTGGCCATGTTGTATAGGTGACTTCCAAGTCAGCCATATTGCTTGGGGGACATTGTGCTGGTTGCCATGTTCTATAGGTGACTTCCAAGTTAGCAATATTGCATGGGGGACATTGTGCTGGTTGTGTTGTATAGGTGACTTCCAAGTCAGCCATATTGCATGGGGGACATTGTGCTGGTTGTGTTGTATAGGTGACTTCCAAGTCAGCCATATTGCATGGGGGACATTGTGCTGGTTGCCATGTCCTATAGGTGACTTCCAAGTCAGCCATATTGCATGGGGGAAATTGTGCTGGTTGTCTTGTATAGGTGACTTCCAAGTCAGCCATATTGCTTGGGGGACATTGTGCTGGTTGCCATGTTCTATAGGTGACTTCCAAGTCAGCCATATTGCATGGGGGACATTGTGCTGGTGGCCATGTTCTATAGGTGACTTCCAAGTCAGCCATATTGCATGGGGGACATTGTGCTGGTTGCCATGTTGTATAGGTGACTTCCAAGTCAGCCATATTGCATGGGGGACATTGTGCTGGTTGCCATGTTGTATAGGTGACTTCCAAGTCAGCCATATTGCTTGGGGGACATTGTGCTGGTTGCCATGTTGTATAGGTGACTTCCAAGTCAGCCATATTGCCTGGGGGACATTGTGCTGGTTGTATTGTATAGGTGACTTCCAAGTCAGCCATATTACATGGGGGACATTGTGCTGGTTGCCATGTTGTATAGGTGACTTCCAAGTCAGCCATATTGCCTGGGGGACATTGTGCTGGTTGTATTGTATAGGTGACTTCCAAGTCAGCCATATTGCATGGGGGACATTGTGCTGGTTGCCATGTTGTATAGGTGACTTCCAAGTCAGCCATATTGCATGGGGGACATTGTGCTGGTTGCCATGTTGTATAGGTGACTTCCAAGTGAGCCATATTGCTTGGGGGACATTGTGCTGGTTGTGTTGTATAGGTGACTTCCAAGTCAGCCGTGTTGCATGGGGGACATTGTGCTGGTGGCCATGTTCTATAGGTGACTTCCAAGTCAGCCATATTGCATGGGGGACATTGTGCTGGTTGCCATGTTGTATAGGTGACTTCCAAGTGAGCCATATTGCTTGGGGGACATTGTGCTGGTTGCCATGTTGTATAGGTGACTTCCAAGTCAGCCATATTGCATGGGGGACATTGTGCTGGTGGCCATGTTCTATAGGTGACTTCCAAGTCAGCCATATTGCTTGGGGGACATTGTGCTGGTTGTCTTGTATAGGTGACTTCCAAGTCAGCCATATTGCATGGGGGACATTGTGCTGGTTGTCTTGTATAGGTGACTTCCAAGTCAGCCGTGTTGCATGGGGGACATTGTGCTGGTGGCCATGTTCTATAGGTGACTTCCAAGTCAGCCATATTGCATGGGGGACATTGTGCTGGTTGCCATGTTGTATAGGTGACTTCCAAGTGAGCCATATTGCTTGGGGGACATTGTGCTGGTTGCCATGTTGTATAGGTGACTTTCAAGTCAGCCATATTGCATGGGGTACATTGTGCTGGTGGCCATGTTCTATAGGTGACTTCCAAGTCAGCCATATTGCATGGGGACATTGTGCTGGTTGTCTTGTATAGGTGACTTCCAAGTCAGCCATATTGCATGGGGGACATTGTGCTGGTTGCCATGTTGTATAGGTGACTTCCAAGTCAGCCATATTGCATGGGGGACATTGTGCTGGTTGCCATGTTGTATAGGTGACTTCCAAGTCAGCCATATTGCATGGGGGACATTGTGCTGGTTGTGTTGTAAAGGTGACTTCCAAGTCAGCCATATTGCATGGGGGACATTGTGCTGGTTGTATTGTATAGGTGACTTCCAAGTCAGCCATATTGCATGGGGGGCATTGTGCTGGTTGTATTGTATAGGTGACTTCCAAGTGAGCCATATTGCTTGGGGGACATTGTGCTGTATAGGTGACTTCCAAGTCAGCCATATTGCTTGGGGGACATTGTGCTGGTTGCCATGTTCTATAGGTGACTTCCAAGTTAGCCATATTGCATGGGGGACATTGTGCTGGTTGTGTTGTATAGGTGACTTCCAAGTCAGCCATATTGCATGGGGGACATTGTGCTGGTTGTGTTGTATAGGTGACTTCCAAGTCAGCCATATTGCATGGGGGACATTGTGCTGGTTGCCATGTCCTATAGGTGACTTCCAAGTCAGCCATATTGCATGGGGGAAATTGTGCTGGTTGTCTTGTATAGGTGACTTCCAAGTCAGCCATATTGCTTGGGGGACATTGTGCTGGTTGCCATGTTCTATAGGTGACTTCCAAGTCAGCCATATTGCATGGGGGACATTGTGCTGGTGGCCATGTTCTATAGGTGACTTCCAAGTCAGCCATATTGCATGGGGGACATTGTGCTGGTTGTCTTGTATAGGTGACTTCCAAGTCAGCCCTATTGCATGGGGGACATTGTGCTGGTGGCCATGTTCTATAGGTGACTTCCAAGTCAGCCATATTGCTTGGGGGACATTGTGCTGGTTGTATTGTATAGGTGACTTCCAAGTCAGCCATATTGCATGGGGGACATTGTGCTGGTTGCCATGTTGTATAGGTGACTTCCAAGTGAGCCATATTGCTTGGGGGACATTGTGCTGGTTGTGTTGTATAGGTGACTTCCAAGTCAGCCATATTGCATGGGGGACATTGTGCTGGTTGTCTTGTATAGGTGACTTCCAAGTCAGCCGTGTTGCATGGGGGACATTGTGCTGGTTGTGTTGTATAGGTGACTTCCAAGTCAGCCATATTGCTTGGGGGACATTGTGCTGGTTGCCATGTCCTATAGGTGACTTCCAAGTCAGCCATATTGCATGGGGGAAATTGTGCTGGTTGTCTTGTATAGGTGACTTCCAAGTCAGCCATATTGCTTGGGGGACATTGTGCTGGTTGCCATGTTCTATAGGTGACTTCCAAGTTAGCCATATTGCATGGGGGACATTGTGCTGGTGGCCATGTTCTATAGGTGACTTCCAAGTCAGCCATATTGCATGGGGGACATTGTGCTGGTTGCCATGTTGTATAGGTGACTTCCAAGTCAGCCATATTGCATGGGGGACATTGTGCTGGTTGCCATGTTGTATAGGTGACTTCCAAGTCAGCCATATTGCTTGGGGGACATTGTGCTGGTTGCCATGTTGTATAGGTGACTTCCAAGTCAGCCATATTGCCTGGGGGACATTGTGCTGGTTGTATTGTATAGGTGACTTCCAAGTCAGCCATATTGCATGGGGGACATTGTGCTGGTGGCCATGTTGTATAGGTGACTTCCAAGTCAGCCATATTGCCTGAGGGACATTGTGCTGGTTGTATTGTATAGGTGACTTCCAAGTCAGCCATATTGCATGGGGGACATTGTGCTGGTTGCCATGTTGTATAGGTGACTTCCAAGTCAGCCATATTGCATGGGGGACATTGTGCTGGTTGCCATGTTGTATAGGTGACTTCCAAGTGAGCCATATTGCTTGGGGGACATTGTGCTGGTTGTGTTGTATAGGTGACTTCCAAGTCAGCCGTGTTGCATGGGGGACATTGTGCTGGTGGCCATGTTCTATAGGTGACTTCCAAGTCAGCCATATTGCATGGGGGACATTGTGCTGGTTGCCATGTTGTATAGGTGACTTCCAAGTGAGCCATATTGCTTGGGGGACATTGTGCTGGTTGCCATGTTGTATAGGTGACTTCCAAGTCAGCCATATTGCATGGGGGACATTGTGCTGGTGGCCATGTTCTATAGGTGACTTCCAAGTCAGCCATATTGCTTGGGGGACATTGTGCTGGTTGTCTTGTATAGGTGACTTCCAAGTCAGCCGTGTTGCATGGGGGACATTGTGCTGGTGGCCATGTTCTATAGGTGACTTCCAAGTCAGCCATATTGCATGGGGGACATTGTGCTGGTTGCCATGTTGTATAGGTGACTTCCAAGTCAGCCATATTGCATGGGGGACATTGTGCTGGTTGTGTTGTATAGGTGACTTCCAATCAGCCATATTGCATGGGGGACATTGTGCTGGTTGTATTGTATAGGTGACTTCCAAGTCAGCCATATTGCATGGGGGACATTGTGCTGGTTGTATTGTATAGGTGACTTCCAAGTGAGCCATATTGCTTGGGGGACATTGTGCTGGTGGCCATGTTGTATAGGTGACTTCCAAGTCAGCCATATTGCTTGGGGGACATTGTGCTGGTTGTGTTGTATAGGTGACTTCCAAGTCAGCCATATTGCATGGGGGACATTGTGCTGGTTGTGTTGTATAGGTGACTTCCAAGTCAGCCATATTGCATGGGGGACATTGTGCTGGTTGCCATGTCCTATAGGTGACTTCCAAGTCAGCCATATTGCATGGGGGAAATTGTGCTGGTTGTCTTGTATAGGTGACTTCCAAGTCAGCCATATTGCTTGGGGGACATTGTGCTGGTTGCCATGTTCTATAGGTGACTTCCAAGTCAGCCATATTGCATGGGGGACATTGTGCTGGTGGCCATGTTCTATAGGTGACTTCCAAGTCAGCCATATTGCATGGGGGACATTGTGCAGGTTGTCTTGTATAGGTGACTTCCAAGTCAGCCATATTGCATGGGGGACATTGTGCTGGTGGCCATGTTCTATAGGTGACTTCCAAGTCAGCCATATTGCATGGGGGACATTGTGCTGGTTGTCTTGTATAGGTGACTTCCAAGTCAGCCATATTGCATGGGGGACATTGTGCTGGTTGTGTTGTAAAGGTGACTTCCAAGTCAGCCATATTGCATGGGGGACATTGTGCTGGTTGTATTGTATAGGTGACTTCCAAGTCAGCCATATTGCATGGGGGGCATTGTGCTGGTTGTATTGTATAGGTGACTTCCAAGTGAGCCATATTGCTTGGGGGACATTGTGCTGTATAGGTGACTTCCAAGTCAGCCATATTGCTTGGGGGACATTGTGCTGGTTGCCATGTTCTATAGGTGACTTCCAAGTTAGCCATATTGCATGGGGGACATTGTGCTGGTTGTGTTGTATAGGTGACTTCCAAGTCAGCCATATTGCATGGGGGACATTGTGCTGGTTGTGTTGTATAGGTGACTTCCAAGTCAGCCATATTGCATGGGGGACATTGTGTTGGTTGCCATGTCCTATAGGTGACTTCCAAGTCAGCCATATTGCATGGGGGAAATTGTGCTGGTTGTCTTGTATAGGTGACTTCCAAGTCAGCCATATTGCTTGGGGGACATTGTGCTGGTTGCCATGTTCTATAGGTGACTTCCAAGTCAGCCATATTGCATGGGGGACATTGTGCTGGTGGCCATGTTCTATAGGTGACTTCCAAGTCAGCCATATTGCATGGGGGACATTGTGCTGGTTGTCTTGTATAGGTGACTTCCAAGTCAGCCCTATTGCATGGGGGACATTGTGCTGGTGGCCATGTTCTATAGGTGACTTCCAAGTCAGCCATATTGCTTGGGGGACATTGTGCTGGTTGTATTGTATAGGTGACTTCCAAGTCAGCCATATTGCATGGGGGACATTGTGCTGGTTGCCATGTTGTATAGGTGACTTCCAAGTGAGCCATATTGCTTGGGGGACATTGTGCTGGTTGTGTTGTATAGGTGACTTCCAAGTCAGCCATATTGCATGGGGGACATTGTGCTGGTTGTCTTGTATAGGTGACTTCCAAGTCAGCCGTGTTGCATGGGGGACATTGTGCTGGTTGTGTTGTATAGGTGACTTCCAAGTCAGCCATATTGCTTGGGGGACATTGTGCTGGTTGCCATGTCCTATAGGTGACTTCCAAGTCAGCCATATTGCATGGGGGAAATTGTGCTGGTTGTCTTGTATAGGTGACTTCCAAGTCAGCCATATTGCTTGGGGGACATTGTGCTGGTTGCCATGTTCTATAGGTGACTTCCAAGTTAGCCATATTGCATGGGGGACATTGTGCTGGTGGCCATGTTCTATAGGTGACTTCCAAGTCAGCCATATTGCATGGGGGACATTGTGCTGGTTGCCATGTTGTATAGGTGACTTCCAAGTCAGCCATATTGCATGGGGGACATTGTGCTGGTTGCCATGTTGTATAGGTGACTTCCAAGTCAGCCATATTGCTTGGGGGACATTGTGCTGGTTGCCATGTTGTATAGGTGACTTCCAAGTCAGCCATATTGCCTGGGGGACATTGTGCTGGTTGTATTGTATAGGTGACTTCCAAGTCAGCCATATTGCATGGGGGACATTGTGCTGGTGGCCATGTTGTATAGGTGACTTCCAAGTCAGCCATATTGCCTGAGGGACATTGTGCTGGTTGTATTGTATAGGTGACTTCCAAGTCAGCCATATTGCATGGGGGACATTGTGCTGGTTGCCATGTTGTATAGGTGACTTCCAAGTCAGCCATATTGCATGGGGGACATTGTGCTGGTTGCCATGTTGTATAGGTGACTTCCAAGTGAGCCATATTGCTTGGGGGACATTGTGCTGGTTGTGTTGTATAGGTGACTTCCAAGTCAGCCGTGTTGCATGGGGGACATTGTGCTGGTGGCCATGTTCTATAGGTGACTTCCAAGTCAGCCATATTGCATGGGGGACATTGTGCTGGTTGCCATGTTGTATAGGTGACTTCCAAGTGAGCCATATTGCTTGGGGGACATTGTGCTGGTTGCCATGTTGTATAGGTGACTTCCAAGTCAGCCATATTGCATGGGGGACATTGTGCTGGTGGCCATGTTCTATAGGTGACTTCCAAGTCAGCCATATTGCTTGGGGGACATTGTGCTGGTTGTCTTGTATAGGTGACTTCCAAGTCAGCCGTGTTGCATGGGGGACATTGTGCTGGTGGCCATGTTCTATAGGTGACTTCCAAGTCAGCCATATTGCATGGGGGACATTGTGCTGGTTGCCATGTTGTATAGGTGACTTCCAAGTCAGCCATATTGCATGGGGGACATTGTGCTGGTTGTGTTGTATAGGTGACTTCCAATCAGCCATATTGCATGGGGGACATTGTGCTGGTTGTATTGTATAGGTGACTTCCAAGTCAGCCATATTGCATGGGGGACATTGTGCTGGTTGTATTGTATAGGTGACTTCCAAGTGAGCCATATTGCTTGGGGGACATTGTGCTGGTGGCCATGTTGTATAGGTGACTTCCAAGTCAGCCATATTGCTTGGGGGACATTGTGCTGGTTGTGTTGTATAGGTGACTTCCAAGTCAGCCATATTGCATGGGGGACATTGTGCTGGTTGTGTTGTATAGGTGACTTCCAAGTCAGCCATATTGCATGGGGGACATTGTGCTGGTTGCCATGTCCTATAGGTGACTTCCAAGTCAGCCATATTGCATGGGGGAAATTGTGCTGGTTGTCTTGTATAGGTGACTTCCAAGTCAGCCATATTGCTTGGGGGACATTGTGCTGGTTGCCATGTTCTATAGGTGACTTCCAAGTCAGCCATATTGCATGGGGGACATTGTGCTGGTGGCCATGTTCTATAGGTGACTTCCAAGTCAGCCATATTGCATGGGGGACATTGTGCAGGTTGTCTTGTATAGGTGACTTCCAAGTCAGCCATATTGCATGGGGGACATTGTGCTGGTGGCCATGTTCTATAGGTGACTTCCAAGTCAGCCATATTGCTTCGGGGACATTGTGCTGGTTGTATTGTATAGGTGACTTCCAAGTCAGCCATATTGCATGGGGGACATTGTGCTGGTTGCCATGTTGTATAGGTGACTTCCAAGTGAGCCATATTGCTTGGGGGACATTGTGCTGGTTGTGTTGTATAGGTGACTTCCAAGTCAGCCATATTGCATGGGGGACATTGTGCTGGTTGTCTTGTATAGGTGACTTCCAAGTCAGCCGTGTTGCATGGGGGACATTGTGCTGGTTGTCTTGTATAGGTGACTTCCAAGTCAGCCATATTGCTTGGGGGACATTGTGCTGGTTGCCATGTTCTGTTGGTGACTTCCAAGTCAGCCATATTGCTTGGGGGACATT